>NW_026947487.1:114072500-115272500 GCF_034190915.1 Cavia porcellus
AGACCTCTCTGAAGATGTAATATTTAAGACCAGCCTTGAAGGGTACAAGGAGCCCATTACCACACTCTCCCAGTGTAGAGCAAAGCAGGTGTGGTTTTAAATTGGGAAAGAATTTAAGTTTCAGGAGTAGAGAACATCCAGGGTCCTGGGGCACAGAACATGATCTAACAAGTGACGTATGAGAAGTCTGAAGAGTTAGTCAAGGCCAGTTCATGTCTCTTTGGGACAAAGTTAGAAGTTTATTCCAAACATAGTCCAAAAAGACCAAAGATCTCAGTGGGTACCCCAGTGTATTTGACATGAATGGATCTAGGTATAAGGACCCCTGCTTCCTGGCTCTCTTGTTAAAGCTTTTGTGAGTAGAAACTCGGATGAGATGACTCAGGACCAACAATTTGCCTTGGTGGGGGGCTGTGGACAAGTGCCGGGGTCTCCATGAGTTTCTGCACTAGGCATTTAGAAAATCAACCCCCCACCACTGAGTTGTCCCTCCCCCATTTCCAGCTATTGGGAACTGGGATGATTTTGCACGTGCTCTTTTTCTTTTCATATCCTTTGTCCGTTGTCACTACTCCTTGAAAGCTCATGGGATCCAGTCATGATTTTTGAAGTCTTGCATCTTTTATACTTGTCTGGGTCACATCTTTTGCTAAAAGCAAATTACATAGTATTATGAGGAAACAAAGGAACAGATCCAGGAAAAATGTTGCATTGTTTCAGTATAGGAGAAAAAGATCTTCATTTAATTTCTTTCAACAGATAGTATTGGACACCTATGTGGGGCACACTGTTCACAGTTCTGGAGGAAAAGTTGACCAAAACAAATTCCCTGTCCCCTGGAGAGCAGCATGAAAATCTAATAGACTTTGTGGATGAAATGGATAGAGTGACAAGGAAAAGAAAGGCATTAAAGAAGTTTCCTAGCTTAAAAGACAGGAAGCATGGGGGATACCATTTTCTGAGATGAGGAGAACGAGAAAGGACCTGAGCTTTGATTTTAACAGTACTGCTTTAGCGGCTTGTTACACATCCTACTGAGAATGGCAATGGCCTTGGGACAGAGGATAGAGCTTCAAGTTAGAGTCCTAAGTCATGGGGCTGGAGGACATCCCCAGAGAGGAATCTTAGATAGAGAAGAAGGAAGATCCAAAGGCCGAGCCCTAGATAACGTCACTGCATAGAGATTGTGATTTACAGCATCCCAAAAAGATGCTGAGACTGAGGTCAGGGAAGGAGCCAGAGAGAGGATCCTTGTGGTCAAGTAAGTGCATGAATGAAATACTGCGTAGCTGGAGCGGGGTGAGGACTGTAGTTCTGGCACGGTGAAGCCCACTGGCTGCCATGGAAAGAGCAGCTGAGCTCAAGCGAGGGGCCCCGAAGTGCAATTCTAATAGACTAAGACAGACCCAGAGGTGGCCACAGGAAAGCACAGGTGTGGGTACCCGGTAGGCTCCAATGTGGCACTGATGAGTTTTCTAAACTGTGAGGTGATGTAATTTGTATGCTGGGGCTACCCCAGTGAGGGGGCAGGAGAGAGAGAGAGGACCTCAGTGAATGTCTGTCTGGTGCCTCTGTCGCTGGTCCCCTCATCTGGAAACTGCACCTGAAAAGAATGTGAGCCTCTGCATGGAAGGGAAGGAGGTGTAGCAGCCCTCAGAGGCTGTGTTAATGCTGGCTGTCGGACAGGGGCTGCTGGAGAAGCTTCTCATTCTTTTTTTCCTTTTATATAAGACCTAGCTCAGATTTTCATGCAAAAATATCCAACAGGTATCCATATCTTGGAACATAATAGCCATAATCAACCAGGCAAGGTAGTACATGCCTGTATTTTTAGCACTCCGTGAAAGCTGAGGCAGGAGGCTCACATGTTCCAGCCCACTAAGTGAGCAACTTAGTGACTTAGTAAGACCCCATCTCAAAAATAAAAATATTTAAAAGGAAGATAGCAAGTTCAATCTCCACTATCACAAAAAGAAAAGAAAAGAAAAGAAAAGGCTCCCAATCAATAATTTTAAGTGATTGCTGAATAAAACTAAATAAATAAATGAGTTAATTAATGTACCCATGTCTGGCTTAGGATGAGCATCTTCATCCTACCTGTAAGGTGCTGAGCCACAGAGATCAAGGATGGACGTCATGGGTCAGCATGGGCAAGCAGGTTCAAACAGGTACTAAGCCATTTGCACAGAAGTCCTGGAACAAGGCTTCCAGAGATCTAAGATGTCATCCCCAATAATCTTAGCCTTTCTGGTTTCCACTGTGGGTTTTATTTTAGTTTTATTTCAGCTTTGACACACTATAATTATACCTGTTCATAAGAAATACACTGTGCTGGTACCTGTATACTCCGCTCCATGATCAAATAAGGCAATTAGCATATCTATCGCCCTCAACGTTTACCATTTCTTTGTGATGAAAATTTTGCCCATTGTGAGCACACATGGACCAGATGTAAGAAGAGAAAAAGAATGAGGCAGAGAAAGACAGCCAGGTGCAACTCTCTTTGGGCCAACTTGTTGCCCTAGGACAAATTCAGATCTGTGTTTTGCAAAGCCAAGCTGATCCTTCCTAGGACCCTCTTCCCTCCTCTTCATCAGAGGTCATTACTGTGGGCTCTTGAAAACACTGGGGCAGAACCATTCAGTTCTCTGAAAAACTTACCTCTTAGATCCCGTAAACAGTGTCCTCATTTCCCACTTGTATTTCACAAAGCACTTCAGGGGAAGATTATTTTCTTTTGCACTCTACAACTACTTCTGGTCTTAGTGGAGGAACAAGGGAATAAAATCCCCAACAATTTTGGCAATTTGAATTGCTAAGAACAAATTTAAAATAAGCCCTTGGGGTGTTAAGATAAAAATGATGCTGAAGTTAAGTGCATTCAATGAGGCTGGAGAATGACTGGGGGAAAATAAATTCCTGAGCCACTAGTTGAAGTCTTGCAGCTCCATCCTATCTGAAGGAAGTTCACTGGATGTGAATAATCAGATGTGATTGTCTCAGAGAGACAGGTGGGTTCTAGCGTCAGTATACACATGGAAGCTACTATTGAATATACTTGGGAGTAGACAAGGTTTCTTCCAGGGAAAGTCATGATCTACTGTCACTATGGACGACAGTCAGCTCCTAATCACGGAGACATCTGCTTTCTCCTTTAAGTGAAGATCTCTTTAAAAAGTGAAAGATTTACGTGATCTGTAGAAAAACCAGAGAATGGATATCACTTAAGATCACCATCAGTGGCCTGTTTTACGGCTGAGCAAACTAACAAGCTAAGGCCAGAACTGGCACCATGGTGTCCCTCCCTTCTCACCTTTCTTTATTTTAATTGAGGCTGATAACTGTTGACCTGTGCACACTTGAGTTCTAAAATTCCTAATTGGCCTCCAGCCCAGCGTTGTGGAATGTGTTTATGTCCACATTTCGTGGGGTCGTGGAAAGTACGGACTTAACATAAGAGAGTGTTAAGCAGAGTTGCCATTATTTGTAAAGCTGAGCTCAGATTCTGGCTCGGTGACCTTGGATCAGTGATTTGACCTCTTTAAACCACAATCTCTTGATGTATACATGAAAAATATGGATGCACTTGTTTTGCAGGACTGGAAAGATGATCAAATAACGTAATCCCAAATTGGGTCAGAGACAGGTCCATCTCACTGAAGGTAATGAAGCTTTAGCTTCAAGGACTTTTTGCATCGAGCTTTTCCAAGACTATGGAAGCATTTGATACTTGATTACTTGTTAAACTTTGTAATGTTCTCATTCCAAGTAAATATTCACAATCATACCTAATTTTATGTTATGTTTCTTAAAGAAAGCCCACAATGTATGTTAGCATCAGACACCACAAAACCCAATGTTTATATCAGTAGAACGCATTGCCACATATGAGATGACAGCAATCCCATTTAAGTTTCTACAACTTTGTAAGAATTTTCATTTGAATACATTATAAATCGTGGTGGCAAAATAAAACAACATATATCCTGATTGTTGTTATTACCTAATTATCTTTAGTGGTAGTCTT
This sequence comes from Cavia porcellus, assembly GCF_034190915.1. NCBI lineage: Eukaryota > Metazoa > Chordata > Mammalia > Rodentia > Caviidae > Cavia > Cavia porcellus. The sequence goes on from NW_026947487.1 coordinate 114,076,528, forward strand.
TGAAAAATATGATCTCTACTTCTACAGCAAGCCGAATAGCTGGTCAGTGTCTCATTGGACACTAGTGCCTTGTGGCTAGTGTCAAAGAATTTGTTTAAAGTTCTGAATCTAGAGATATAAAACTAATGAATCAGCAAGGAGAGAGCGAGAAAGGATTCATAATCACCGATGCCCCATCCGGTTATTTTCCATAGATCAATCTATCCGGACTTTCCCGTTAATCATAAATGCCCTTTGAGGACTGCTATCCAGGCCCCGTAGCACCTCTCAGTCACCCACACAGCTGCTTGTGTCTGTCCATTGTGCCTCACAATTGAAGCCTGAGAGACCGTCATCTGTCCCACTCGCCTCTGTTCTGTGGTCCCATTTTTCTGCAGCGTTGAACTCTGGAGATAACATTGGTAAAAAATGTGAACACTTCAGGGCACATTAGAATGGCCTTTGTTTCAAGGCACTCCCACCCCATTTCTGTGTCAGGAGCCCAGCGAGGGGGAAGGCGTGAGCTAACTCAAGTAGCCCAGCTGCATATTTAAAATTCCACCCGTTCGATTTCTCTAATGCAATATGGTCATTTTTAATCTGGCTCTGTTTGATAAATACCTGCATTTCAAGTAATTGTGAAGATTGTGCCTGTTTTTATTAGAACTTATTTGTCATTATTTGACAGTCATCTCTAATCGCATTTGTCATGCATTGGGCTTCCTTTAGGAAAACGGACTGTCCCTGGAAGAGATGCCTCTGAAGCCCCATTGATTCCCTGGACACACACAGTATGCCCACCACCCTGGATACCATTTCTCCGGTCACTCAAAAACAAGCAAATGAATAGCAAAACTGAGTGGGAGGTTTTATCTGTAGACACAGAAACTAGCTGTGAGGAATTTTTTAGAGCACGGAAGGAAGATTTTCTTTCAGTCAATCTCATCAATTGTGTGCTTGCGGGGTTTGGATGCTCAGACAGTCTGAACACACACATTGATGAGTTGAGATTCAAGCTTGCCCACTGTTATCAGTTCAGCTTGAATCCCCAGCACTGTGGGAAACCTAACACAGCCAAGTCCTGTCTACTCATTCAAGAAATAACCATCCATCCATTCACGCAGCAACTCTGTAGTTACTTACAGGATTCATTCACTCTGCAGAGAATTTCCTCACTCCGGGGATATTTAGCCATCCATTTATTTCATGAAGAATTATGTTTTTCAATGAGCATTGGTTAAATTTCTACTATATGTAATGCACACAGACAGGGCTAATGGGAGCTGTACTACCTCACCATGAGCTTACAAATTCCAGGACATCTACCTCATAGACTGGACTACGTGGGCTCAGAGATGCCTTGAAGGGGAAAAATGCTCTCTCCATCTCGTGAATCTGTTAACATTTTTGTCTCCTAATGAACATGTGCTGAAGGGCTTCTCCATATGAAACTTTAGATACTCACACTAAAACATGGTTACCTAGAGACAGGCTGCGTGCTGAGGGTCCAGCTTAGAGGAAGGGCGGGGATGAGAAGCATGAATGAATGAAGTTCCATCGTGGACTCAGACCTGTACCCCTGCTTTGGGAAGTTAGGGCAGCGGAGAAGGCTTCTAGGAACCAGTAGATCCTCACCAAGCAACTGTCACTGGCTGGACATGCTGAATTCTCCACCAACCTAGGACTCACTTCATCGTGGTCAAGGCATCCTCCCAGCCTTCTTGCAAACAGGTTGGGGTGGGTTTGGAGTTGGATTATTGCTTACCTGTCATCACTGCAGGTCTTGCCTGGCTGGCCGTCAGCTCTGAATGTGGTGCAGGCGAGTCACAGAAGTCCAGCGACAGATGATGTGTGAAGCGATAGATGATGACTGGCTGCATTGTACTCCATACACACACATCGGTTATAACCCACAGGCCCCCATGCACTTCCTGTCTTCCCAGCAACTTATCACCGGGGCAGTGGAATCATGAGTGGGCCCCCCTAAAGGAGCACCCAGGTAGACTAAATGCCCAGCAACATCTGCTAACCCTCCAGGATGAAACACCAAAGAATAACTCTCAAAACAGACAATGTTTGAGCTAGGCATGGTGAGGCACACCTATAATCCCAGAACTTTGGGGAGCTGAGGCAAAAGGATGAAAAATTCCAGTCTAACCTGGGCAATTAATCTTAATGAGACTCTGTCTCAAAAACAAAAAATAAAAATCAATCGATAAATAGAAAATTAAAAAGAAACAGCTAGGGTTGCTGCTCAGTGTGAAAACCCTGGGTTCAATCTACAGTACCACCAAAAAGATGAATAGTATCAGAACCAGACACATATCTAAATGTCCCTGACTTCATTTCTGCTATAACAGTTACAGTAGGCTGTAATGGGAAGAAGACTGGGGCCAAAGTAAAAAAGACTAGTTTTCCAATCTCAAACCAAGTTATGGTAAATATATAAAACTATGCAACTTCCTCTAGGTCTCTGACCCTCAGTCTCCAGATCCCTAAAATGGGGAGAAAATCAAGCACATACATGTGGTATCTAGCAAACTAATATAATGCCTACCATGTGGTCAAGGTGACAATCATCACACAGCAGATTCTTCATAAGTGATAATTATTGTTACTTAAGAAAATAGTATCCCTTTTTAAAAGATGAACATAGATTTTCCATACCTATATTATTGAAATATTAGCATGACTGCTACAATTATCCAGTTCTTGATAAAACTTTTTTCCTTATTTTACGGCTCATTGCATTAAAGTGTAAAAGGACATAGGTATTCCATAGAGGTGCCCTCATTAGTAGAAAGCTGCATTTCAAAACAATACGAGATCATTTTCCAGTTCGCTTTGGAGTCTGGCATCAGTTAATTTCTCTTTGTTCTTCTCTTCTGGGTGTGCTAATGTCCCCTTTGTGTGTGTACATTTGTCCAATGCAATCTAAGAAACAATCACCTTAATTGATCTGGCGTTAACCTCTAACAGCTTAAGACACGGGCTTTTTATCTATCGCTCAATCCTCCTGCAGATGTAATTCCCTATAGTGCTTACATCTTTGTCACCTCCGCCAGTCGGTCTTTCTCAAGAAAGCATTTCAGTAAATAAATGTGGCTGCAAACAAAACGGACCATTTATGCAAGAGGCCTCACCACTGCGGAAAAAGCCCAGTTCTGGTCTTACACTTTCCCTGGTGGTACACATGATAAATTTCATACAGGTGTCACCGTTTTCAAGCCCCTTGGAGGATCGATGGTTTACAGTAGGCTGATCCATCACCCAAGGCAGGTGGCACCCTATTGGAATTCCAGAAATCTGTTCCCAATCACATTCACTGTTGGGTGAGTCAGTAACGACCCTATTTGCCTTGCGTTACTGAAAATCAGTGTTCTGCTTTCAAGGTCAATGTAGTGTTGGGAAACTCTTTAAGCCCTGATGGATGGCTTGTGCTCATTCAGAATAAACGAGAGAAGAGCGTGACAGCAGCACCCAGCAATGGATGGTTGTGCACCTTGCAAAGACAGACGTCCTTCTTTAGTGGGCTGAGAACCCCACAGGGGTAACATCACACCCTTCCTCTTACTCTATTTCGGGGTGTGTGTGTGTGAGGCGGCAACTGCACTGGTTACTGTATCCTTCTGCGTATGATTAAAGCATCAACAGGCCGGATCTCTATACAGATGCTTGCAGCCCAATGCTTTCCCAATCTCAGCGAGTCATTTTGGGATCCAGGTATTCAATATCGACAGAATCCAACGATGGTGCCTTTAAAACATACATCTTTGTTGAAATACTTTGGAAAACAGCCAAAGATAACACACTCATTGGGTTCAGTTCATTCCATAAACAGGGAAATCTTCAGAACGTGTCATGCAATGAACTCAAGGTCAGGGATATAAAGATTAAAGTGCTGGAATCTTTAAACGCCACTCCAGAAGTTGAAAGTCGAGGAAAAGAAATAAATATACAATCAAGTTACTAAGCGTAGCAAGCCGTGCGTTTGTCCACAGTTGTATGGGGAGAGGGCTGAGGAGAGAGTTCATGGGAGAAAGTTGTGCATTCTCCCTGGGGCCACTTACTGCTGAATGGTTGTGATTAACACTTAGCAAAGTGGAAAAGAAAGCCAGCCAAGATTTGTTCAGGGAGTTCCAATTTCCAGAGCATTTGAATACTTTTTTAAAAAAAGAGGTCTCCAAGGGGTAGAGTAACTTTTGACAGGAAGAGACACTAAGGATGTATAATAGGTTGTGTTTTATCACTTCCCTTCTGGTGACCTATTTACCAACCAGGCAGAGACAATGCTGGACCGAGCTCCTGAAGGTTCTCAGAGAAAATCAGAAAGTGCGTGCTTTTGTCCTCTTGGAAAGAGATGAAACTTTACTGAAGTATTTTTTCTTCTTCTCTACCTTCCTTCCTTCCTTCCTTCCTGCCTGCATTTCTTTCTTCCTATCATTTTCTTTCTTCCCTCTTTCTGTCTTTCTCCTTCCTTCTTTTATTCTTTCTTACTGTTGTATTACAAGCTCCCAAAAGGAAAGTACAGTTTATTGATTGTGCAATACATAAAATTGAAAGATTAATAGCTGACCAGCAACCCAAGTAATTTGAGAACTATTTACAGATGTTTTGCACAACCAAAATGGTAATTCCAGAGAAATCCAGAGTAGATGAAGTAGTAAACATCTGCTGGTCCTCAGTGACCTAGTTGGGTCCAGTTGATGATGTGTTTGGAAGGCTTTCTATTCTCTGCAGGCAGTAGCTGAAGCTTCAGTGATCTCTAACCTTAGGACAATGCCTGAAATATCACTGCTCTAAGAAGAGCCAGTGGACACATGGTGAGTGCGTGCATGGGTTGGTGCACTGATGAGACATAAGAGAGGTGACTGTGTCCCTCTCTTGCATGGAAATTCGTTTCTTAGACCTTTTGAGGTCCCTTTTATTATACCCTCCCACCTGCACAAACAATTAATCTGAAATGCTCTAGAAAGGCCATCCTCTGCTTTTGTTGATTGGCTAAGTTTATAGTTTCACTGTTTGTACAAAGGGTACAGCTGTAGCTTCCTTCTTTGCTTGGAGACCTGGCTATACACACATTTTAATATGTCATTTCAGTGTCCACTCATTCACTATTGTACAAGAAGGGTAAAACGGGACCCCTTCTCTAAGGCAGCCCGCTGGGTGGGACCTGAAGGAGCAGACGGGGAGGCAGTCAGACATGGAAGGGGAGAAATCTAAGTACACCATAATGAGAAGTCACAAAAGGGACTGACAGGTGAGGGGGCGGGGTGTTCAGAGGAGCGTGGGTATCCAACAGGAAGCGGCACTCGTTGTCGGGGTACATAATAGAATATTTCAGGCAAGAAACTACATTTATAAAATCAAGAAGGTGCCAGCCACTGTGGTGTGCTTGAGCAGCAGGACTGTTTTAGGTGGCAGGGACTGGCAGGGAGGGGAAAGACAAAGGTCTCAAAGTGGGAGTCAGGGCTCACTCATAAAGAGTCTATCCTGGTTCACATGCACAGTGGAGTGTTATTCCTCAGTAAGCAAGCGGGGAATCACATCGTCTGCGGGAAGATGAATGGAACTGGGGAGCATCGGGTTAAATGAGATAATCCAGACAGAGAACATTAAATATCATGTGCTGGCTCTTATATGAGAAACCAAATAAGTAAAAAAATAAATAAGACATGACAGAGGAGTAAAGAGATAGATGTTTGGAAATAGGAAAGGAGATCAGAAAGATGGGTAATGGGATAGAAAAAAATAAAAGACGTGTTAAACGCTTGGACCAATTTACAAAAATAATTCTATATTACTAACGTGTAACGATTTAACTTTTCATCCACAAGACTTTATTTATTTGTTTATTTATTGTCTTTTTCCTTTTTACCGGTACCAGGGATCAAACTCACGACCGACTGCCTGCTTGCAAGGCAGGCGCTTATGCCGCTGAGCTAAATCCCCAGCCCCATCCACACGACTTTAGTATTAAACTTGTAGACCATAGGAAGACTCTGGCAAATTGTCTCTCTACCATATAACAAGCATACCGGGAAATGGATAGAGGTATAAACCCTTCCAAGTCACAACTCTTACATCAAAACACAAAAGAGCACCAGGACCCAGAAGCTTCCTGGCAATCACTATGGACAGTTACCATCTTTATTTCTAATAGTGCGGATTGGAACTCTCCCTGTCTCATTGTGTGCAAATTAAATCATGCAGGGTGCGATTGTAGTAGTATATTGGTTAGATTGATAATATTCTTCTGCATAAGTATAGGCCTTGGCTTTGTTGTGTGGTGTTCAATGATACGAATGGACCACAGTGTTTAAATCTATTCCATCATTAATGGATATTTTTATATCATTTGCATCTTGCAGCTATGCTGAAGCGTTGCTGGGAACAACATTCTATTGCTTTCCTTTTGGTGAAGATGTGTATACGCTTGTGTTGAGCACAAATCCAAAAGTTCTCAGTTTTAGTAGATAATGTCAGATTTCCTCAGCATGGTTGTTTTAATATATACTTCAACCCATCATAAAAGGAACCTTTGGTTATTTTGCATAATCAACTGTAATATTTATTTAATTAATAGTTGTGTTTTCAATTAGGCTGTTATTTTCATGAGGAGAGAGATCATGTGTGCTTTTTTTTACTATGCCTTATTTTGTGGCTAGCCGAGGACCTGTCACATGTTAGAAGACACACCCCTCACACAAACCACCGACATGCACACGCATCACCTGCTTGAGCAAATACACAAACGTCTATGCCTTTCCACATACAATGTAGTCATTGATAGACATAGCTTATGATATTTGTCTTAGATTCTTTCAGTAGAAAGAAACAGGACAATGACCTCTATATTGTTGTAGATGAAAATGGAGAATTACAGAGGAGATATTAAATGCATTCAATGGTGTGCCAAAATACTTGGCTAATTGGTAATTCAACCCCAAAAATAGGTAATGCAATACGAAGAAGAGAAGTTTTTTAATTCCAATAATTTGCAAATAGCAAGCAGTTGTCTGTGGCGTCCTCCTCCTTCGGTTACATTTTTGCATTGTCTTAAATAGAGATATTGTGAATTAGAGGCAGAAAAATGTCATAGGCAGACCACAAAGGCAACACATCCACTTGCTTCCGTAGGCCTTCAACCCAGGGCCACACTCAGAGCCATCAAAGAGCTGGCATTGTTTCCGCTGGTTAATTTCTCCTTGGATATCATTAAAGTTGAGGTCAGAGAAACGTGTTTACACAGGACAAGCTGAAGTGGAAAACACAATCCACTCTCCTAAGTCATCGCTGGAAAAGCAGCAGAGGTGAGAGGCTGGCTGTACTAAAGCCCTGACCCGTGGCTCCATCCCCAAACCCTGCTTGCCTTCAGAGACACCTCCAGTCTATATATTATATGAGCTATCACGAGGGGCATGACCGCCACTTGGAGTCAGAAGACGCTCGGAGCTGTATGGCTTCACACCTTCCCTGTTGGTTAAATCCTGCGTTACTTACTATAACAGGATGAATCCTAGAACTTGACTGCTTACCCCAGCATCCAAGCTGAAGGTCTCCTTCAGCTTCCGTGAGTCAGGAGCTGGGTGAAGCTCTGTCCTTCCAGCCCAGCATCCTCTGAGTTCACTGTCACCTGGTGGGTGGGGCTGGGTCATGTCAGAGCCTTCACCACACTCATGTATGGTTTCTGGACTGGAAGGCTTGACCAGGTCGGGGTGGAGCATACGGGATACCCAGGTACCCCTCTGTCTGTGTGTGGTCTCCCCTCAACCATAGTAAGGGCAGCTTTCCTGGGCTTCTTATGTGTTGGTTCAAGGTTCAAAAAGGCTTCTGACCTAAGAGACAGGAAAGAGGGGCTGAGACAGATTTTGTGACCTACCTTTGGAAGTCATGCTGTGCTGTGTCGCAATTGACCCATATTCAATGGGAAGGCAAACATGTCCTAGTTGTAGGTGGAACGTTGGTGTCACGTTGTGAGAAAAGCATATGGGATTCCCGCGGTCATCTTTGGAAAACACTGCCAGCTGCCAACTGATTCCTGCAATGCTGGTAGTGCTCTTCCTGTCCCTGCTGGCCTGGTACAGTCCAGACAGGCTCTGGTCCTCCATTAGCCATTTCATGTCCTAGCTGTATGGAGCAAACATTGTCACGATGCTCTGAGCCTATCTCGCTTCTTCATGCAGGATCAAAACCTACTCTCCTGTGGTTTCTTTCCACAGAGTCAAACTCTAGTACCAAGTATGAAGTGAATGTCTGTGCTTCCCCTGAATTCAAACTTTGAAGCCTAAACTTCAGTGTGATGATATTGAGGTAGGTATAGGGATGTAATTAGGTTTAGATAAGGTTATAAAGCGAAAGCCTTCATGATGGTAAGACTAGAATTCTGCTGTAGAAGAACAGAAGGGAGGGGGCTTTCATTCTCTCCATGCTCATATGCTGAAGAACAGTCACACACAAGCACAGCAAGGTGAAGTGAGCCGGATCCACCAGCACCTGGACCTTGGACTCCCCAGCCTCCAGAACTGTCATGAATTACTATGCGTGGCTTAAGCCACTCAATCTGCAGTGTACTGGGATGACAGGCATAAGAAACCAATACAGATAGCATTAATTAATTGATCCACAGATTCCCTTTCTAAGCATGCATACAAGCCAACATTTATAGGGGCTTACAAAGATGAAGCATGGTATGGACATATATTAGCTCAGGCTTCTATAACAAAACACTAGAGACTGATTAATAGAGCAGAAATGTACTTTCCCACAGCTCAGGGATTGGGAAGTCCCGCATCAAGGTACTAGTGGGCTACTTTCTTCTCCCCTTATAGCTTGCAGATGGTCATCTCTATGTGCACAAGTGTCTCTGCTCTCTGTTTCCCTTCTTAGAAGAAACTCGCCCACCCTAAGGATCAACACCCACTCTAAGAAACCCCATTGTAACTCTGTCACCTCATTAAAGAACTTCCCTTAAAATGCAGTCATGTTTTCCTATGTAGCAGTGGGTTCTGCATCTGTGCATTCAACCCTTTGGAGATCAGAAATATTGTTTTAAATTTTGCACCTATAATGAATATGTACCAATTTTTAAATTTTTATTATTCCTATTATACAACAGCTATAGGCATAGCATTTACATGGAGTTGGGTATGATAGAGAATCTAAGAATGATACAGGGAGCGTGAGAAGGTATAAACAGGATATGTAAGTGCTATGCCACTTCATACCGGGGACTTAGGAGTCTACAGAGTTTGGCATCTGCAGGGGTCCTGGAACCCATGCCAAGTAGGCCCTAAGCTAGAGCTGCCCAGTTTCATCCTGAGGTACGGAGGTTGGGACACCCGCACACAAATATAGGGAGGGAGACACAGTGCAGCCTGTGACACTGAGATCACAGGTCAAGGGTTCCTCTGTTCATCTGACTGTCTGAAACATACATCCTACCCTTACCCCTCCTGGCCTTTTCTAAACTTAGGTCAATGCCCTTGGTACTAACAGCCTCCCCTCAAGCTCTAGTGCCCATCACTGTGCCAGAAGCAAGTGTAAGACTTTGCAGAATAAAGCAGAACCCTGATTTCCTTGCCTTTGAAGCTCTATTCATCATGAAACATTTTACTAATAGCTTTCTGTTTTCTTATCATCTTTCATGAAACTACATCCTGTCCTAGTTACGAGAATTACATGATTTCACTATTAGTCTACCCATTTTGCAGATAATAGAAACTGAGGTCTTCTTCTCAGCAAGAGAGCTGAGAGGATCTTGACAGAGCTTCCCCACCTATTTCCTTATCTTTTTATTTGCACTATTAAAACACAGTTATGTGCCCATTTTTTGTATAAATTCTGATCATAAAAATAATGCACAACTGTTGACCACAATTTGGAAGATGTAAATAAGTTTAAATCTGAAAATAAAGTCCTCCATTATCTGGTAGAGTGCTAAGGGACTAAAATCATAACTCAAACAGCCCTTTTTAGTTTCCAGATATACACATGTGTGGGTGTGCACCCACGTGCACGCGCACACACACTTCGTTTTGCATATAAAACATGCCTATATTTCAATGTCATAAAACACTCTTCATAAACTTGATTTTTAATGGCTGCTAAATAACTCCATTGTGTGTACGTAGCCCGATTTATGCAACAATTAACCTTCCTTTTTAAAAGGACATAAGATCATAATGTAATTCTCGTGATTCTATTAATTATACTTTCTTATTAAAATACTCTTTCCATTTCTGGGTTAAAATCAACTAATTTCCTTAGTTTAGAATATATCTCTTGGCCTAATGAGGCTGTCTATATTCTACTCATAATCCATAGAATATCCCTCCAAAAGGCTCATGGAAATCATGAACCCCAAACGCTTTATCCCATGATACAGAAAGCTGGGGCTCACAGAGGGGAGGAGACTCATCAAGGCCAACAACAAAATCCAAGACTGAAATTTAGGCTTTTGGCACATTGACCATTTATGATCTTCCCGAAATGAGGTGAATTTCCCACTCATTTATGCATTCAGCAAGTACACGCTGCATGCTTGGTAGGCACCCGGCTGTATATAAAGTGAGGAACGATGTCATCTTGTCCCCCGCTATGTGGAACTTTCAGTCACCAGCTACAAAGATCACCCACAAGATCTGAACACACAGACGAAGTTTCCTTTTCTCTTTCTATAAGCATCAGGAATGAGCCCAGGCTGAAGGGACAAGGAATGGACATTCCAGAAGCAGCCCCCAACCAAGGATGGGGAGTAGTCCATGGACTAGCATCCCTGCTCTCTGAGGCCCCTTTCTAGTGGTGAGGGCACAGTTATGAGGCAGAGAACCTGAAGGATTTCTAGAAGACCCATCCTAGTCTTGCCCATAGCATCTCCTGGGATCACCTTTTGGCAGAAACGAGGAAAAGCCTACTCTGAACTGTTCTGTGCGTTGATTTTTATGACACTGAAACATCTGTTGGACAGAGAGAAAGAAATTACAAATAAGCTGGGAAATACTGTCTTTTCCTTTGGCCTTGGAGCCAACCATAATGAAATGCTTGCCTCAGGCTCTGCTTCTGAATGTAGGAAACCAAGAAAAACTGATACCTGTGTTCATCAGGTGCATTCTGTGAAGCAGAAGCTGGAGCAAAGAATATTTCCAAGTTACCTGGTGCCACACAATATAATGTGTTGTCCTTAAAATGCACTTCTTATCTCGATGGGCCTGCAACGGATGGGGTTACCCGGGCAGTTCTCACTTGGGGTCCCTCCTATGCAGGTAGATGGACACTGAAATTGGAGTCCCTTGAGGCTTCTCTGGCAGGTGAATTGGTCAGGTTTCCCTCATTACAGGGAGATGTTCACATGGCTATTTTGGGGTTCCCTGTTGCATACCCAAAATGTACAGGATGGATGATCTCTTTAAGTGACAATTCAGAGAGGAAATGCAAGTGCTCAAGACAAAAGGTTAAGTATGAAACTATCCCTTCTACCAGAGGCTCTAGGCCAGCAATCCCAGGCCTTCAAGTCTCAAGGTGAGGAACAAGGACACTTCCTCTTCCTCCCTCCAATTTTTTTTTCAGTTTTTAAAATTTTATTTTAAAGAGGAAAAAAAAATTCAAAAAGCAAAGAACAACAAAAACAAAACAAAACAACAAAAGATAATGATATAGGATTTCAAAACAAGATGATAGGAATTTAACAATGGTTGTTACACTGCGTATTGTTATCTTCAAAATAGCAGGGGCTGGAGGTTTAGCTCAGCGTCATAAGCGCCTGCCTTGCAAGCAGGCAGCCGTGAGTTTGATCCCCGGTACCGATAAAAAGGAAAAAGACAAAAAAAAAAAAAAAAAAAAATAGCTGATCAGATTACCAGACATAGGCATGCAAAATTGATCGAGCAATGTTACTGCTGTTTCTTTCCATGAATTAGAATTAGGAGTACAATTATCTTTGCTGCCTTGTGTTCATATATCTATATATTTTTTCCTTTTCGCTTCCTTCTTTTCTTCTTTCTCCTCCCCAGTTCTTTCCTTTCACTATACCTATTATAACTTTTGGATCTTATTTAGTCTTTCAGTTCTTACACTAGGGAGACAGTATGGTGTTTGCACATGCAAATCTGATTTATTTCACTTACGAATATGGGATCTAGTTGCATCCGTTGACCTATAAAAGGTGTCAAACAATTTTATCCATCTTCAATCTGTCACCAAAGCTGAACTATAAACGTGATACCGGTAGGGGACTGAGGTGACACAGGTCTAAATAAGAGCTATTTGAGATGAGACTTGAAAAAAGGAAGAGGAAGTCAGCCTGAGAGACAAGGGGAATCACTCAGACACAAGGCAGAGTGTGTGTGAACAGCCGTGCTGTGTAGCGAGGACTTTGAGTCTGTGTTAATCTAAGTGCAAGGCCCAAGGACACACTAGGAAGAACAATCATGCAGGCAGGAAAGGCTGGGCACACAGCTGGTGTCATGTAATATTACAGTGGGACCCAGATAGGGAGAGTCCTGTTCTTCTTTATATATTTCTAAAATCTCTTAAGCTTGGTGGAGAATCAAACCAAAAATGGACGAGGTTCCAGGTGGGCCTCAGACAAGCAGGCTGCAAAGACTTTTACCTGACAGTGATGGAGAAAGAAGCAAAGCATAAGCATTTATAAACTTTCTCGGTGTTTTGGCTGCCACATCAAGACATGTTTTCATGCTTTTGTTTCATTTTATAAGAATTTGAGTCCACAATGCAGTGAGAGGGAGGATATACTCTTTATCGACAGTAGTTTGTAACACATTACTCTGGCTTCAGTGAGGACTTACAGTCCATTTATTCAAAGTAGTAAGCCCAGAGGACACACTAGGAGAGAACAGCTGTGGAGAGGGGGAGAGCATCAAGGATGGAGAAAGGAGACGAGCTGGGTCACTGTGATGGTGATGACAAGGAGCCCCACTGCCACCAACTGACACTGGTTAGGTTATTGGCTCTAGAAGTACTATAAGGAAGGGATAGATTTCACTAAAATCTAGACGTTCAACTAGGTATAACCTAGTGATGAGTTAGAGTTGGGAAGGGAAAGAAGTGGTCCTCAGTGCTGCCACTGGTGAAGGAGATGAGCTGACATCACACACGAGATGTGATGGCGGGAAAGAGGATTCATCCCATGATCGCTTTGCACCTGCCACCACCACTTCTGCGTTGAACCTTCTGATGGTCATCAAAAAGGAAATACATCCTGCAGGCTCGGACACATTATCTTTTCATTTTAATTAGAGGCCACCTACAATACAGAAACAAGTCAACATAATTCACTTTTCTAATCAAAGAGAATTCTTTGAGAGCACAAGAGAGCTAGCATCGAAATAAATGAGCGGTAATTTTCTTAATGAACTAAGTCATCATGAATCACTGTATGGAGTCACCCCTTGTGCCGTGGAGCTTGTGACATTTCCAACAAGGCAGCCCTATTTGGTAAATATTAGAGACTGTTAGAGAAAGGGGATAAGAAATGACCTTTCAATCTATATAGAGCATGTTAATTACTAAGAAGGAGGCAATTGGTTGTAAAGGATTGTTCCACTGGCGTCACCCCTGAAGCATGCCACCGCCTCTTGGTTATGAATTATCCTTAGAAGAAATAGGGACGCATGACATTTATATTTGCAGAGTCACTTAGCATAAGTATGCATTTCTATTCATGTCTTTGGACCGTACACAGTCTTAAATGTATGTATTTAAACTCAGGGATATTTTCGAATTTTCTTTTGAAAACCAGCAACAACTCCATGCAATGTCATAGGAAGAGAATGACAGTAGAGTTATATGTCCCTCATTTGAACATGTGAGTGTCACTCCCAGCATGACCTGATTGAATTTTACTTAATCCAGAATGGCCCACGTCTGTTCTTATGGTGGTTGAGCTTCATGATGTGAACTAGATTGGCTGGAGAGTACCCGGAGGACTGGTGCTGCATAATTTCCAGGTATGTCTCAGTGAGTTGCAGAGAAATGACGTTGCATACCATCTCTGACCTCTGACGCCCTTCCTTTCTGGTGCTTTTCCCCTGCTGCAATGAATTGAGCAGCTTTGTTTTGCCAGGCATTTCCTCCAGGAGGTGTCTGCCTTGGAGCCTGTCAAGCACGGACTAAACCCTCTGAGACCATGAGTTAAATTAAACTCCACCTTTAAATTTGCACACTAGATATTGTGCACTACCATGATGAATACCAAGTAATACAGTTGCACAACATCTCTGTACGTATAGCATGTAATGTGTAATTCATACTGGTGCAGGGGTTTACAGCATAGGAATTTGGACCGCTGGATTTGGTTGACCTCTCAGCTCAATCATTTACTAAACACTAATATGAAACATCTAAGACCATTGCTTTTATATTTGTTAAAAGGGACTGTAATAGTTTATCAAGTAGGATTAATACGGAAAAGGATAAGTAAACTGAAAGCTATATAAAATGATTGGCAGAGAATTAGGCAAATACTATAGCTCAATATATAGCAGCTACATTTTAAGCTTCTGTGTTCCTAGTGCTTGTTACATAGTACATGCTCATGGTCCATTGAATTCCTTCCAGAAAGATAGTCTAGGAACTAAAAACCCAGGATCAGGAGTCAGTTGGCAAAGCTGATACAAGAATCCATGTCTCCTGAGACTCTGTTCTGAGTCCTTTTCATTACAGACCATGGTTCTTTCATTCATTCATTACAGACCTGTGTTGAAAGAGACAGGGATGATTTAGAAAAAGAGGAGAACAAGAAATGAGCCAAATAATATTATTATGAGACAAGATAAGAAGATAAAAGAGGAGAAGAGAGGTTGATTATGATGGTAGGTTATGATGGTAGATAGATAATTATGGTAAATAGATTAAATAAGGGAGGAAAAGAAGGAGCAGGAGAGGGAAAGCAGAAGAAAGGAGATGGAGATAGAGAAAGAGTAAAGGAAAGAGAGAGGGAAAGGACCCATTTTACAAAGAATTAAGTCTCCAAATAAAAGCCCAAAACATAGAAAATTGCAGTTACACTCACCACAACTGAAATATAATTTGTTACATTGGAGTCCTTCATGATGGAGATGGATTGACTCCATCCTGAGCTGGTCTTTATGCAAGAGACCACCTCCAGGTAGCCGGCCAGCATCTACTCTCCTCAGTTTCCTCACCTTTAAACTCTTGTCCTTTGGGGGTTTTCCATAATGAGAAAGTAATAGATCATGTGTAAAACTCTTCCTCAGTGCCCGGCCCCAGATGACATTCTGTCCCCGTCTGCATCTGTGATGATCAAAGTTGGGTGTACCTTGCAACGTTGCAGAGCCGCACAATCCAGGGTCTGTCCAACACCAAGATCAGAGAGAGAGGCACGAAGAAATTTTATGGGTAAATTAAATATTGTGGAGTAGGATTCAGTCTATGAATGTGGAAGATTCTAGAAATGAACACAAAAACGAGAGATTTATAAGAGTGAAGTAGATTTCTTGTATGTAATAAAAAATAGAGTTTAATAGTTTTCCAACGAGAAATTGTAGAAAGGTTAGAAGGAAAAATAAAATTTATTAAGCTAATTACATAAAATAGGTCTGTAGGTTGAAAAGAAAAGTAATTTAACAGGTTTTCTGGCAGTCTGAAATATATTTTAAATGAGATTGAACACATATTCAAACACAAATTGATGCTGTACCATCAAAGGAAGACTGATTCTCTTTGGTAATCAGTCCTATGAATAACATCACAATTAATATGTTCGATGGACTAAATTCCTGTGTTTCAACTCAGAACATTTCAAAAAGAGGAGTCAAGAAGAAAATATGCCTGTTTTTTACATTTCCAGGAGTGTATAGTCATGTTGAAGAATATATAGAGACGTAGTCATCTGGCTAGAAGTGCGTCTTTGGAAAAGTGGAGAATGGTCCAAACTATGATGAAAAACCAAGCTGAAGGTCTTGATGCTGAGGAGGGCCACAAAACTACCTTGAAAAAAATATATGCGCAGAGTTAGTAGAGCATCAAAACTAAAAGAAGCAACAGTGGCAAAAAATGTGAGGCATGCTACCAGGATAATCATCTCTATAAATGGAAAGAGACTTCCTTGAGAGGCAGTGATGCACCGCGGTGGAATCTGACATGGATGATAATGTATCAGGAATGTGGAAAAGGAGCTGTCTTCATTGAATACGGATGTCTGGGGAGGTCATCTTTCCCCACACTGCATCATGAAATACTGTTTAGCATATTAAGGGTTGTTACAGAAAAATGTAAGGAGAGGATGTAAAGACTTTCTGGTCCAGGAAGTTTGGAGAAAATTGAATCAAAGTTAAACAAGGTATTGAGACTTTACAAGAACATATTAGTATGCATCATTTCCAAGAAGACTTTCTGCAAGACACTTATGGGGCTGAGGAGGAATTGAAAGAAAGCGATGCTTATAAAACACCATGTGCATGATTTCCAAAGTGTTTTCAACTTGAAGCCTTTGTGAATGCATGTGAGAGCACCTCATCAGTGGCCATACTGGTAGGTTAGTTTAATAAATATGTAACCAGGCAAAGAGTTGTGACGTCACAGTAAAATCAGGGACTGGTAATTTAAAAGAAATAAAAAATGAATGAATGCAGATTAGGTGATACACACTTGCTAACAGGAGAAAAAGGAAAATAATAAATGATGATGGGAGAATGAAACAACAAACAGCGATGGGTGTGGATGTGTCCTTTATTTTTAAGCATGAGATGTCCCTGGCCTGAGACCAGACCGACAGGGACAGAGTCAACTTCCTTCCCAATGGGAAGAGCCCTTCAGGAAATCCAGACAGAAGGCTCCACAGGAAATGAGGATTCAGACAGGACTGACTTTTTGGGATAGGAAATGTCCCTATGCCCACTGACCTGGTGAAACCAGGCTTCTTTCCCCGTGGGAGGTGGCTGTGTGGTGAACTGAAATGGGGACATGTGTTTTAGACTAAGACCATGTTTGGTTCTCCTATTCCTCAGCCTTGGGAAAAGTTATAACTCCTTCCTCCAGTCAGGCATCCCTTCTCAATGTCCTCGTGGCTGGTCGTATGTTGTTCTTTGCAGGGTCTGCTCTGTCCCTGCATCTCCAGTGTCCACCCAATGCCTTCTGCAGTTAGAACTCTAGTCCCACTGTACTAGTCAAGTCTCAGTTAGGCCTTCCTCTTCCAAACTTTGATCTCTCCTGGCAGAATTCAGCCACCAGTTTATGAACACAAAGTTCTACACACACACACACACACACACACACACACACACACACACACACACAGAGAGAGAGAGAGAGAGAGAGAGAGAGAGACAGAGAGCATAGTTTTGTGAGCCACTAAACTAAATTTGAGTGAGAACAGAAAAGATACAGTTTTTTGGATTGAGCCATGCCTGTCCCTTCCTGTCACAGCCTCACTGGGTGCCTGCCCAGGGACCCCTAACTGCCTCCATCTAGAAGGGACTCATATTTCTTACCGAATCCGTAGTTTACAGAGTCTCATTACAGCCCTTCAGTACATCTGGGGAGATTAGAGGCTATTAAAAAAAGCCGTTGGCACAAGCAATTCAATGCTCTAAGCTCTAATCTGGAATTGGTATATTTATCCTGGTCTTTAATTATTAATGTTGCTTTATTGATCTGATACCTAAAATGCAGACAACAAAAACTGTCCAAACTAATTATTGTGGGTTTTCTACCTTTTGGGGCTTCTCTACTAGTCTTCCAGTCTAAACTTTTTTTTTTCTAACCCATCAATAAGGTTTAATTCATTAACAAGTTGGAGTGCGTTTCCACTGCTTGGCCATTTTCCACCCATCCATGGGAAGTGCACTAAATCCCTTCCCTGGCTATCACTGCACGGTCTGTACCAACGTATTTTCCTTGGAACGTTAAACCGAGTTTAACAAGCCCACTTCCTGGTAGTCTGTGCCTAGTAGCTGTCCAGTACTTCATAAAAAAGTCATTCCATACTTGTTTATCTTAACACAAAGATGTTATATCATTAAAGAGTCTTAGGTGCTGGGGCGGACAGCATTGGCATGTAGACGCTAGGTCACCATGACACCTGCTTCTACCTTTTCTTTGGGTCAGCTTACAACGCTGGTGTGGTGCAAGTGCCCTGAGTAATATTTGTAGATGAAGCACAGGATGCTAATTGTGAGGGTTGTTTCCTGCTGGTTCAATAGTCTGACTTCTGAGTCACCGAGCCTGACTTCTGTCCCCATCCTGACACCTACCCACCTTTCCATTTTTGGGTTCTTGACTACAAGGATGGAATGAGGTAATAGTCTACCAAGATCTTCTCCACGATTTGAAACATTGCTTTAATTCCTTTGAAGGGACAACTAGGAAGAGGGAACGTTAGATAAGGGTTTATTTACTGAGATTGGAGCTGAGCACATAGAAAGCAGTCCATAAATATTTGAAGAATGAATGAGAGAAGGTCAATTGTCAGATTTTTGCCATTAAGGAATTTGGAATCCTGAGAGAATTGAAAATGTTCATTGTCACTGAAGAGTGGAATCCTAGGAGAGTATCTGCCAGTCTGTGGCTTCTGTATATTCCCCTGAATTGGCAATGGTGAACCTCCTAGAGCTGTGATTCATGCAGCCTGCTGTGCCATGGATGCCGTGGGCTCACCACGGCTGCCCTCAGCTCTTCAGAATACAGTAATAGGGCCAGGCTTGGGGGTGCATTCTTGTAGTACCCGCACACTAGCAGGCTAACACAGGAGGGTCAGAAGTTCCAGCCCAGCCTGGGCAAACTAAAGAGTATTTATTTTCAAAATAAAAACTAAAATAGGAGCTGGAGAGGTAGCTCAGTGTAAAGGCCCTGGTTTCAACCACAAGTACAAAGAACAAAAAAGTGGACTCTGTCTGTATCACCTCTTGAGATAATAAGGACTGTGTGTTTACAATCTCAGTGGAAAGTAGAAAGACTACATTTATTTTGTCGGTTAAATTATCCGCATGCCCTTGGGGAAATCATTCTGCTTCATACGCTCGGGTTGCTATAATCAGACTCACACCAGCAGGGTAGTACAGTTCTTTCTTGGCTTGAGAAACTTACAGTGGAAACATAAAAACAAGTCAAACTGATATGAACCAGATGAAAAATATGAGATACGTTTTAATGTTATTTGACCCTACACATTGCATATGCTACACACTAAATCCGTAATCGCTAAATGTATACATTTCTAGTGGCACTATTTGGACCATCTAGAAAAAAATCAATTAATAAAACATATTCTAAATCTCTGGTCAGTGGTATGACCTTCTTTTCAGTATGATTCATTATGGTTTTGAAAAGTTAAGGAAAAATGACCATAAAGTACCAGAACATTGAGACGGACTAAAATATTCAGCTGTACCCCCAAATATAAACATAAAAGTCACTTAAAAAATTAAAACACTTTTTCAGAGGCCTTGTACAATAAGTTAGAGCCAAATATGAGGATATAATATATATTTTTAACGTTGTGTTTACATATAAATCTTTAAAAGATTCAAAATATTGAGATTTTTCTATAGTTCTATAATAAAACATAATTAAAATCCACTGCAGTTGGTTTTAATTATGAAAAATTAATAAGTTTACATATTTATTTAAAAGAAATTATATTCTCCAAAAATTGTTTCATATGTTTTTTTCCGTCAGAGATACACATGACAAAATTTTAGAAGACATGCTTCCTTTTTTGTGTATCTGGAAAACTAGACAAAATTATATGTAGTCATGTGGAGAATGGCTCAATCTTTTCCCTCGAGATATATGGCAGCCATATATCCCTGGTGCATAGATGATGTCATACAGAAGACGAATTAACACACCTACAGGATAATGTATGTTCAGTGGTATTTAAAATTTTATTAAGGTCACTGCAAAGTGTGGCTTTAAACTAATGATGGCGAAGGTTTTAGGCTCAGAGCCCTACCTGTGGGCATGTCAAATAGTTGTGAGGTACCGATAGGAAAAGGATGGAATTTCTGTTAGGACTTTGTCACAAAAGATTATGGTCACTAACGAAGAGTCCTCCAAGGGATTAAGACCTGGAGGAGTCTCAAGAGCGTCCCAGAGGACTGAAGAGGAAGAAGGCATCCCCTCAGCAGGCAGAGCTGAGCACAGAGGAAGCGGTGACACAGCTCATTATACAGCTTGGGAATCACCAGCACCCCTAAACGGATGGGGATGGGCGAGCCTGGGGGGCGAGGGGCAGCAGAGAGGCAGTGAGCAGAGGTGGTGGTCTGCCGAGGTACCCTGTGGGGACGCTGGGGGGTGGGGAGCAGGGTGTGGCTGAACTGTGACTGCTTGTTGCTACAGT
Organism: Cavia porcellus; assembly: GCF_034190915.1. Taxonomy (NCBI): domain Eukaryota; kingdom Metazoa; phylum Chordata; class Mammalia; order Rodentia; family Caviidae; genus Cavia; species Cavia porcellus. Next base: position 114,096,827 of record NW_026947487.1, read on the forward strand.
ACCCTCCCTCATTTCTGCACCCTACATTGAGGGCAAACCTGTTTCTTCCAGCTCTGGCTGGCAGGCTATGGGAAGATGTGATAGGCGTCACGCCCAACAGAAAATGAACTGGAGATGGCCCCGAACATCTCAAACTCCCTTCCCCTGTCTCGCTCCTTCCCTGTCCCTGTCTCTGTCTCTGTATCTTGACCCTATCCTTATGCCTGTTCCCATCACTGTCTCTACCTCTATCCTTATCCCTGCCTTGACCCCCTATTCCATCTCTTTTCATAGCACAAGCTCCAGCCCCAATTCCACCTGCACCTCTACCTCCATCTGCTTCCCCTAAACACCTGCGGAACCACCAGGAAGGGAGCCAGATGGCGAAAACCAAAGACACATCTGGGGGAACGCTGTCCTAGAGTTGCTGTAACCACAGTGGAATATGCAGAGCCGTAAATAAACTTCTGTGAGGTTAAGCAAACAAGATTGTGTCTCTCCTCACTACTCCTTCCTAACTAACACAGAGAGGCTCTCTCCAGCACTGAAAACAGCAAGATGTGGTTACACAGAGTCATCAGGAAAACATGGTGGAGCTGCCTCAGAGCAATGCAACAATTCTGGAGAAGTGTGAATCTTACACTCATCAGCACTTGCAACAGATCGGTCATTTACATGAGAGGATTCTCTCATTTGATCTCTATCACCCTTTGAGACTGATGCTGTTCTTATTATTCTCATAATTGTGCCCAGATGCAGAGGTCGTGGTTTCACTGTGATTGAAAAATGTTTGAGAGACCAAACCCCATACAACAGAGTCCTTGGCTTCATGTCGTATTGAATTGTTTCTGACACGCTGGAATGTCTTAGGGACAAGTTGGCACATCCTTGAACATAAATACAAATATTGCACCCCATGAAAACACAAACACACACACGTGGTTTTGTCTCACACTTTCATGTCCAAACTACTTAATGCTGAAGCTCTTCCAGGACAATTGGCACAGTAGGCACTTTCCTTCAGGAGGACTTACGTGGGGATCAGGGTCAAATTAGACAGTATGTCAAGCACCCAGGACAAAGAGAAATGGGAGTGAATCCTGTGGACCCCAGTGAAACTTGCAGCACAATATATTCTGTGAATTCTGTGGACCCCACTGGGGTCTCAGTGTTGACAAATGATCTAGCCAGACACTGATATTCTCATGGGCATATACCAAGGGCCACCTGTGAAGGCAGCTTTTGGATTCAACCTGCAGTGATCTCCACATTCCCTGTGTCTCCCAGGTACCCCAAGTGTGAGTAAACAGCCCCCTTCCCACACCTATGTTCTGTGTCCCACCCAAGGATTTCTGTGCCCACTCTGGCCCCCATGTCTTGGGTGGGTTTCCCATTCATCCATAAGTTCTGAGAAGTCAAGAGGGGTGTGACTTCATCAGCTGTCCCCCAATGCTCCAGCACTGATTCCCCGCAACTCTTGTTGTGTTTATTAAGCATAAGAATGACAAAGGAACCCTAATGGGCCCTTCCAAACCCTGCAGGTTCTAATTCAGTAGACATGATGGTTAGGTTTATGCAACTTCTTAGCCTCTGTAATCATATGAGTCAGTTTCTCACACTACATCTCCATTTACTCATAAATCTCTGGAGAACCCTGACTAATACAGTAGGTCTAAGGTGAAATCCACAAATCAGCATTTGTAAGATGAAACCCAGACAACTGTGATGGAGATAGATTATTCTCAGTGTTGGAAATGACTATTATAAAACGGATAACTATGCCGGTCTCTAATGAAATAGTTTACACACCTGACCTCAGGAAGCCTGTAATCTATTAGAAATACAGACATGAGAACCAACAAGTTACAACACAGCCAACAGTCAGCAGTTTTCAAATGTATAAACCTACCCTATTCCAAGTAATGTCAGAGCCTAGAACCACTAATAATGAAAGCGCATCGCTGTTCCTAGTTAGATAACATTGTGGCTGGAGATACGATCTCTGGGTCATACGTACAGAAGGTGCTAAGTCCGGTTGCAGGTCTGTGGTCTCTTCCCCATGTGACTTGAAACAGCTACTCTAATCTGCAGTGCCCTCCCCAGTTATCTCTCATGTTCCTGACCTAAATATACGGACGGGATCATATTCTAGTTGCATTCCTTAGAATCCCACACTTCAGCTGCTCTCTGCAATACAAATCGCTTGACATGTGTGATGATTTTCAAGGCCCCTCTCTCTGGGAAGAAAGAGAAGTAGAATTTAATAAACTCAATAATCAAACACCAGCACAAAGGAACCAGGAAGGATGAAGGCTGGAGGTTGTCAAAGACTCAGAAAGCCCTGTAGTTGATGGACTACTGGTGGCAACAGGAATAAAGAAAAGGAATTTGACCCATGCCTTCCTCCTTAAATTTCAGTTCTCTCCTGGCAACCACAAATCTCTAGCCCAGATCTCTAGCCCAGACCAAGAGGCCCCTCGTCTGGGAAGAGTTCTCTCATCTCATTCATCTCTTGAGTTTCCATAGGACTTTGTACATACCTCCACTCATACTGGATGCTCTCCCTCCAATGTTTGCTTATTTGCCTGGTGCTTGAATTTCCTGAGGGCAGGAGCTATGCCTGTGTCATTACAAGTTCCCAGCTAAGATTCTTTTGGTACCATTGAATTTCCATCTTTTAAGGTTTCGGCAGAATCCTCACACGCACGGAATTCTCTTGATGGAACCTGTGTAGTATACTAAATGTTAATGTATCCTAACTGATACTCAGTAGTTTTAAGAGACTTATATAAAGTTACCCAGGTAATAAAAGCCAGACAAGAAGGTGGTTGAGACTTTCTTCAAGTTCATGACTTTCCCCCAAATCTTCCATTCTGAGTAGTATATGCCTTATCCAAAGCTCTGAGGATCATTTGGTGGTCCAATTTTAAATGAGTATAATTCAACTCTCTGGTTCAGATGTTCCTTAGAATGCAGGAAAAGAAAGCAAGTACTGTGTAAATAACCTATATTCAGGTAAAAACCAAGCAAACGTCATCTGCAAGAGCTCAATGGCCTTGGGAACCATTGGAACCACATTTTTCATTCCCATAAATCACCCTCACACATCATTTATTAAATGTCTCTGGAAGCTCCCATTGGTAGCATCTTAATAAAGTGCTCTCTTTTCCTATTTCCCTGGTCTGTTTCAAAAGAATAGCTGGTTTCGAGAAGCCACTGACCTCTTGGTATTCGGAAAGTCTCATTTGATGCAATGGACTCCTCAGTCACCCATTCAGTGCCAAAGGTATGCTTTCTATTTTCATTTGACCATTCATGCTCAGTGATAACTTGTAAGATTTCCCATTAAAAGCTTTAGCTTTGTACCCCTCGCCTACATTCCCCATCTCCATCACTGTCACTGTCCTCTCAAAATATCCCGCCAGCAATGCCAGCCCCGTTGGCCTAGTGCTCCCACTTATCCATAAAAACATCTGGCCAGATGTCTGGACCTCCAGGTTGAAGTCACCTCACTTCAGTAGGAGAGACGCTGCAAGAAGCCCACTGTGGTTTTAGGGAAGGCCATGTGATCACAAGGGAGTGTGGGTCCATGCTTGGAAGCTTAGAAACCCCTCCGCCTCCACGAGTGAAGACAGAGAACACTGTCGGGGAGGAAGAGGTTGGCAACAGCACCAAGGTGGGAACCAGAGCCAAGAAGATACTTAGGATTTCATATTAGGCCTCTTGCCCAAGCACTCGATGGATCTGAAATTGCGCACATAAAGCAAGAACTTGGCACCAGATGCGAGGTGATGAGTGTGCACGATGCCATGGTTTTCAAAGGGAGGGAGGCTGATGGGAAGAGTTTCAAGTCATAGATTTAGACGATGTCTGGATAAGTCTTATGGGGCCAAAGCGTGTCCCCGCCGAGGGCTACAGTGGTTTTGTTACAGAGAATAAATAAATATGCTGCCAACATTGTATTGAGAGAGAGGAAGATCCATCTGAAAGAAAAAGCACTTAGAAGCATTGGCTAGACCAGCGTTCGAGGCTTACAGGAGCTGGTGAGTAAGTCCTCAGTGAGTCAAAGCCGCTTTCATCTTCCTCTGTTTTGCAACATCTGAGCAGATGAGAAGGGCAAAGATGGGGCGAGGAGGACAGAAATATCTTATGTGGGTACTAGGTAAAACTTTTCGGGATTATCGGGATGTGTTTTCACGACAGAGGAATAAAGTAAGGGCAAAGCACCTAAGGGGCGTGAGAACAGGAATTGTGAGGAGCGTGAGACTCCAACTCCCAGTGCAAAAGTCAAGGGGGCACTTTGCATTTGCACTGCTTGGACTCACTCTCTTCACCCCAATTCCAACTCTATCAGATTCTGTCTTTGCTTACCATTTTCCAATTTTGCTCACAGTGGCTTCTGTGCATTACTTTTAAACTTTATTAAATGGTATGTTCAAATGTTACTGATCTTGAGGGCTGAGTTTTGGGGCATCTATTCAAAATTTTACACTTCAATTGAATACTCCATTCACTTCTCCCTAATCCTGCCCCTGGGCCCATTTGCAAATCAGAAAAATAAAGCTCAGATGACATTTCGTACTTCACCCATGACAATATGTCTATTAACACATGATGTTTAAAACTCAAAACACCTTGACTCCCAAGTGAAGTTCTTTCTGTTCTATCTGCTGCTCTCTGTTGAAAATTAATCTCTTTGCAAATGAGCAGAGGACAGTGCCTTTGGGATGATGATATTCTAAAGAGGGACATTCCTAAACGCGACAGAGTTAGGAGGAAGTGGAAGAAAGATATATTGATAAAGTCTTTTCAGTGGAAGAGCTTGAAAATTATAACCAGGAGCAAATGTTAAAATAGAAATGGAAACAAGAACCTATGAACTGTACAGACACATGAAAGATGTATTGAGCTAAGTGAGAATTTCAGTCATTGGCCTCTTCGTAGAGGCCATTTGTCTTAAAATAGACTCAGAGGAATAAGAAAGGAAAGGGTTTTATTTGGAATATCACCGTGATGTGGGTGGGAACTTTCAGGGACAACATCTAACAAATGATGGACAAGGGTGACAAATGAAAGCTAAGCATGTGATTAAAATAAATCCAAAGACCAATGAGCTTCTTCAGGTGACATTATCTATGTTCTCCTGGAACAAGGGCATTTTTTGCCTTAGTGAAAAACAGGCTTTGGGGGAGACTGGATTTGACCATTGGCAAATGGAAGACTCAGAACAGCATTCGCTTATCAGATACTAACGTTAGCTAATTCAACTAGTTTTTACAAATAGCTTCTACATCTTTCATTGACTAAACTCAATGAAAGCAGGTACCATGCCAGCTTTGCTTAGTCTGTTAACTCTTGTGCATAGTAAATGCTTAATACATATATTTATTGAATAATGAATTTTGAATGAATTTTAAAATTTATTTTGCAGAGAGGAAATCCCACTAGATATTTGTCATAGAATGGGAGGTGGTTCAGATAAGCTCCTTCAATAATAGATACATGCTCTGTTTTCTTCCACTTTATATGGCTATAATTAAATACCTGTGGCAACATAACTTTATAAAAGGAAAAAGGCTTATTTAGTAAAAAGTATTGGATGGTACTCTTGTAGTTGTCCCCTCTGACTTCATTTACCGTGTGTTACAGCTTGGGTCTAGAATATCCCCCCAAACTCTCATGTGCTCAGAGATGGGGCCTATGTAATGTGAATGGATCAGTGGACCAATCCATTCATGAATCCATAGCTGAATATGCTGTTAGAAGTGGAATTGGATTGGAAGAGATGGGTCCCTGGGAGCATGGCCTGGAAGGTTTATCTCTCCCCTTGACTCCTCCCTTTCCTCTCTGTTTCCTGACTGCCATGAAAGGAACAGCTTCCCTCCACCAAGACCCTGCCCCGTGCCCTTCCTGTGTGGAATCAGCCAACTATGATCTGAAATGTGAGCCAAAACAAACTTCTCCTCTTTTAAATCGTGGGTGTCCAGCAACAAAGAAAGTGACTAAGACAACATGGCAGATGGCAAAAATGCAGGCCGGAGGAGAGAACAGTAGTCTAGAGAGTGATTTAGGGATCAAATTCACTGTTATAACTGCTTGCTTCTGAGAAATCTCCCTTAATTCCCTCAGTCCACTAAAGACTTGTCACTAGGTTTTTTTCAGATCTATACCACCTCCCAACATTGCCACACTTGAGAATTGTTGTAATCAGAGGTTGCAAGGAAAACAAGGCACTACAGTATGCATAATTTATAGTAGTATTTTATGATGGTCACCCAGAGTCAAATACAAAAAGTGCAGGAAATCTGTCCATCCACTAAAGACCTAGAGAATCCAGCTGAGGGCCTGGATCCCATGGCAATAATCTGCATGAGTCCAACTGAAGACCTAGAGCCCATGGCAGGGCCTCCCTTAAGTCCAACTGAAGGCCTAGAGCCCATGACAATGACTTTATGCAAGTCTATTTCATAAATCTGCCCTGGGAATGCCCAAAGGTCAATGGTGGAAGCCAGAAAGTCTGTGCTAGCAGGATGAAGGATCTGTGCCAGTAGGTTGAGGGTTCACAGTAAGAACCAAGGCTCTCCTGAAAAGTACCACAGCCATCCGCAGCAATAACAAGGTCCTGAGCTTCTCTGACAATGGGAACAGCTGAGTTCAAATCAGGAAGCCAGAGTGACAAGCTTCTCTTGGAAACTGAACGGCACACGTCTCCTCTGGAGTCAGGAAGCCACGCTCAAAGTAAGGACTAGAGTTCTCCTAAAGTGAACTACAACCATTCTCAGCAACAAGGTCCCAAGCTCCTCCAATGATAACAGCTGAATTCATATCAGGGAAGCCAGCATGACAAGCTCCTCCAGGAGAATCAACAGCCCCAAAAACAACAATACTTAGGTCCCTTTTTTATGCTGGCAGCAGTCCTCAGGTGGGCTATCTATACTCAGCACCACACTGACTCAGTTCAGCTGGTGTTACAAGTTAACTGTCAGTTACCAATCCACTGGAAGAACCAAACCCGTAACCTGTATCCCTTGAGGGACACAGCCAGCCCATATCCAAACTGTAGCATCCTTTCCTTAGTCATCACCGCTCTGATTTCACACGGTCAGTGAAAAGGTGTACTTCCTGTGGTGGTAGATCCTGGACATCTGTTTAACTTCTGCTGATAATGATTATCACTATGAGTTTCCTATGTTTGGCTGGTTCTGTCTCCATCTATTCAGCTTCCATGTTGTCTCCTAAAATAGTCTTTCTCTGACCAGCTAGCTCTATTTATTAATTGGCATTTTTATTTTTACTTAGGATCTTCTCTTCATTGTCTTTTATCCTGATTCATTTTGTTTATAACATCTCCTCTAGGAAAAAAAATCCTTTTTTAATTGTATTTGGGTTTATCTTCTGACTTACCCTCTAGAGTCTTGTGTGGTCTTACTCAGAACTGAAAATATGTTCTGACCTCAGAAGCCCTTTGAAAACATTTGTTGGATGATTAAATAATTTGACAGATGAATAAAAATTCTACATGCTTATTGGTTAGATGTAGAAAGAATAAACAAGGCAGCTCTGTATGACCATTATAGACAAATCTCTAAAACTTATTAAGGAAACAAAAAGGAAGGACAGAAGCCCTGGAGTGGCCCAATTCATTTTTTAGTTAAATGACAGTTGGACACAGTCACTCTCCTGAGTTGATCTAAAGAAACTTTTATAGGAAGAGGTATGGAATAAAATATTTTACCTTATGGAAACATAATTTGTAAAATTTAGATCATAATGAATGAGTGACTCTTTACAATTCAGGACAGAGGATATTGTGTCTGGTGACAGCATCTTACTGCCTGGGATGGAGAAAGGAGGTATGGATCTGATTTCTCCATCTATAGAGCCTAGCAGAGTGCCAGGCGTATGAGATATTTGGTGTCTGTTGGTTGGAGGAACAAGAGAAACTAAGCTCAGATAAAGCAAATGATGTAGCACCACTGTAGGAAGAACCATAGTCTTCAAAGGTCATCTGATGACATCTCCATGTGAACTGAAGTTTGAAATTCACATATGTGAACAAAGCCAAGTTCCCACAGTGCAAATAAAGTCGGTGTTGCAGAGTGGTGGAAAGCAGATGGCGATTTAGATACAGAAAGGTTACTCCGGAAGGCATCAGGACCCACATGTGCAGGGGGGTGAAGGAGGCAAGGCCAGGAGAGTGAGGGGTCAGGCAGTGATGCGTGGCTAGCAGAGGCCTCAGCCAACCTCTTGGAGATCTAAGATTGCCCATCAGCACTGTCCTGAATTGGAATCACTGGGTCAGGCCTTTATACCCTTGCGTTTGCCAGTCATTGGGTGGGAGATTCCCTTGGGAAAGAGGCATGACCTTGGGCATCTTTTATCAGTCAAGAGCAAATCCCAGTTCCCAAACAGGTGATGCTCCTGCAGCGGGAAGAATGGATATTTTAGAGTTGTGGTCCTAAATGAGGGACTGATTAGTACCCTACACTTTGAACAGTCCATCAACACAGTGCAAAACTATACAAGTATATATATATATATATATGCTAAAATCTATTATGCTATATATACACACATGGATGGAAATTATTGTAGCTTACCCTCAACTTAGTGTGGAGATTAATGATCAAAAGTATATCTTATATCACAAAGCCCCAACTTAATGATACATTATAAGTATTTGATATTTACTGTCTGCTAAGTGTTAGGTACCATTCTAAATGCTATTGAAACAGCAGAGAAAACAGTAGTTGGGAATGTCTCTCTTCTGTCAGCTCATATTCTAGAGAGAAAGCGCAGACCAGATGGATGCAGCAGCTGGGTGAATGATGAAGGGGTGAATAGCTGGACAGCAAGTGGAGTGGAGGCGGAAGGGTAGATGGATGGTGGGTGGATGAGTGGATGGATGGGCAGACTAATACAGAGATGGATTAGTCTGAGAGTGTAAAGAGGGTAGAGAAAAATCAGAGGCACGTAGCGCTGGGCAGTTATGGAACTCAGTGTTTTATAAGAGTTCATGGAAGAGGTCAGCACAAAGAGCAGGACTGAAAACCAAGCCCCGGAGGGAGACGTTGACCCGCCATGTGCACACTGGGGGAGATGTTTGCTGCTAAGAGGACAATGACTAGAGCTAGTGTCCACTGAATGTTCTCCACCCACCAGAAACACCCTTCATTTTGTTTAATCCTCCAACAGGTAGCATTAGGTTCCCTTTGAGAAAACTGAGACCGAGAGAGATTAAGGGATTTTCCTTCCCCAGAAGTCACTCAGCAAGTAAGTGTAAAAGGCAGATTCAAGCCCAGCAAGACACTTTGAAGCCCACCTCAGGGAGGGAGCAATGTGGGGAAGCCGGACTGCTAACAACTACAGGCTAATGCTCCTTTGGGCTTCTTCAAGCTGGTACTGACTGGGCTCAACTGAACACCCCCAAAGCCCCAGATGGGCGGGTGCCATATTGGTCTGGCTAAGCTTGTAATGCCCTAAACAGGAAAGTCAGGTCCAAGCAAGCTCCTGACAGAGCACTGCCTTAGCCTATTTCACCATCCAACAGACAAACAAAAAACAAAGAAAAAAAAATGAAAAGGAGGGGACCCCGGGGCTCAGAGAGGTGACATGGTAGGGACAGCATCCGGTGACAGATAGCCCGGCCACCATTGTTCTGAGGGGGCCCCAAGTTGGCTCTACGCCCTCAGGTCCCATTGTACTCCCGGGGCCCCTTGATGGAATTATTGGCCTCTTTGGCTCCTGTCCCTGAAGCATCCTCCCCAGATCCCTGGGCCACATCACCCACAGGATGCAGCCTCCGTGCAGAGAGACAGATGCATTTGACTGCGGACAATTTGGAGCTCATCCAGAGCCTCACATTCACCTTTTCTCACACACACAGTGAGCTGATTCTGCACCAGAAAACCCTTCCGCCTTTCTACCAGACCCTTCCTGAATGGAGGGAGGTCAAAAAAGAAGCCAAAGAAGCCCTTTGCTGTGTGTTCTTTCACCCACATCATATCTCACCAGGGCCCCATTTCTTGCCACAGTGTCATCCGACACATAGGGACTTTCATTTTGCCAAAGAAGAAGAAACCAAGGCAAGGAGAAGGTGGTCAGAGTTCAGGGCCACTGGACTTGCTGTTGACCCAAAAATATCCATACACAGGGGAATGCTGCACTCTGGGAAGGCTTTCTCAAGGGCGTTTAGATCAACAGTCTGTGGGTTTAGCATGCAAGGACTTAACTCACTTTAGATGGTGAATATTCAGGAAAAACATCACATCTGTTCTACTTCTGTTCTTGTCCATCTTTCCTTGACAATACAAGTATTTCCTTCACATTTACAGTGTCTGAGATATTATAAGTAATCTGGAAATCCATAAGATCATAAGCAACCCAGGTCCACTCTAGGTGCAGCTGCAGGGACCGGCTGGTTCCTAAGGAACGTGCTGAAGCAGCCCCCCTCCCCCAGGCACTCTTAGGAGAGCTCGGAGCTAAAGATGGCCCTATAAAGGCTCACTTTTATTTTTGCCTATTTCCACTCTGTGGATCCCACAGAGGATAAGTGTTATTTGCACCTAATGGTGGACATTCTGGATCTTTTCTGTCCCCAATCATTCACAATATCCTAAGGAGACATTTTCAAAAGAAGCAAGCTATTAAGGCATCCCCACAAAGTTCTCTTTATTATTTTAGATTCTTTCTTCACTTTTAAAAACCCCAGATCCCTAAACTACACTTAAATAAATTCTTGGGGTCTAATAGCGCTGAGATGGGGGGTGGGGCAGTAGGAAGAAGCCTCTGCAGGATTGAATGAAATTAGTGGGAAATGCAAATTCCCTGCCCTCAGACAGAGGCTTCTGGCTCCTGGCTTCTTATTAAATTGCCTCAAATGTCTCCTTGGTATCGTCTTCTACTTCCTATGTTTTGAAAGCATCGAAATCACCGGTCGCTAATCTCCATTTTACTTCCTCCACGTTGAATTCTTTAATCCTTTTTTAAAGACTTTTATCTGACTCAGCGATCTTGCAAATATTTCAGAGATGTTTTCTTTCCTCCTGGAGAGTAGCCATCAAATATAACTACAAAGCCCTATGTTAATTAAGCATCTAATCTGCCATTTCCCAAGTGGTCCCTCACAATAGTTTTGCAGAAAAAGTAAATTTGAGGTATCTCTTCCAGAAGACTTAGGTTGGCTTTCTTCTTTGGCCTTTTCCTGGAAATTTAAGCTCCAGCGTCTTCTATCTCAGCATTTATAATATACCTGATAAACTTGGCCAAAAAAAATTTCTTTTAAAGATTTGATGTTTTTTTTTTTTCCAAAAAGAACTCAAGTTATTAAGAACAGTATTTTTTTTTCTTACTTTTAAATTATATCTCCTCCCCCCACGAAAGTTGAAATGTCTTTATATTCTGGGCCCACAGATGTGCCTATGTCCAAATTTCATCCGTTTCCTGGTCCAGCCAGGTGTTTCCTGGTTATAATTATGACACTTGCCCAGTGTCTTTTGGTGCATCCTTTGGCCAGGACGAAAGCCATTTCCAGTCACCGTGTTCACACGCGGAATGAGCACCTTCCCGCATGGCCTTCCCAACCTTCCTTTCCTTTCTCACCACGACTGCCAAAGTGGGGTTCTGAGAGGCCCCAACCCATCCCAGAGCAGGCAGCCTGTTCAACAGGGCCCCAGAGAGCCAGGTACAGTCACAAGCACCCAGGAACCAGCCTCATCCCCTGGGCCGGCTTTTCACTTGTTCCTGTATGGAACATACTTTGGGTTCTGCGTGGTGAATACCGAGATTGTTTCCAAATTTTATTAACATGGCAGATCAACAAAGTGGTCTGGAAGAAATCTTTTAGCCACCATATCATGTCCCAGGCCACATTTCCTTCCCATGAATCACTAAAGCATTCTGCTTGGAAGCTCTTTTAAAATGTGATCAGACCAGGAAAGGTAGCATTGCTTATCCTAGACAAAGGGGAAAGAGAGAGTCTCAAGGAAGAATCACTGATGGACCCACTCTTTGTTCAGTTATGAAAGGTCCCGTATTCCAATACAGAGCACTCAACCCCTTAAAGGTCGGTAATTTTACTTATTGTCATAATTTATTTGGGTCATGTGGACAGTGCTGTGTTGATGAGTATTCCTGTTGACTTTAATCAGAGCAAAATATCTTTTCTCCCATGAGGGCCGTGTGTCTGTATGTACCTTCTTCAGCCTGTACCTGTGGTCCACAGTAGGAAGTACAGTCTACTTTGCAATAAAACAAAATGCTCAAAATTTCAAGCAAGCATGACTCAATAATAGGTTTCAAGTAAAGAATAACAAATACCAGCCGGCCAGATGCACTGTACATGTTATCGAGCAAAGTAAACATTCCATTTGCGATCACTATTTGAAATGGATTAATAGGAAGCATTCCAAACGACACACTCCTACAACCAAAATTCAATGAACTGGAGAAATAACACTGAGCTATATGTGAGTGTAACTTTGATATGACTTCGGCTAATTTGCCAGGAAATATCAGTTTCAGGAGATTTCATAAAGAATTACTGCCTACTTCTATGTTTCTTTTAGACCACTTCCCAAATCAGAATGAAACAAGGCAAAGAAACCACTTCATTTTTCTTGGATACCCACATTCCAGCCATCTTTTTAGGGCCCTTGTCAATTTTACTTTCTTCCTTGTAAGCCGAAAGTCAAGTTTCTCCATTCTTTCCGTCAATTCCCAGTGAACTTCTTGCCAGGAGATATGGTAATCCAGCAGGGGAACCCAGTAGGTGAATCTAGGCCAAGTCACCACGGCTTTCAGCTAAGTGACAGAAAAGTCTCGCTCCGTGACCTTTGCTGCCTCTAGGTGTTTATTTCTGAGCACTCATATTGAAGAAGACAGGGCAGCAAACTTGTTCTGTAAAAGTCACGAGAGTAAATAGTCATGATTTTGTGGGCCAGACAGTGCTTATCAATAAATACTATTTCACTCTGCTTACTGGAGTTAGAAACAAACCATGGACAAGGCATAAATAAGTAGATGTGGCTGGGCTCCAATAAAACTTTATTTACAAAAGCAGACTTAGGAAAAATAGATTTGGCCGCTGGCTGCTGGCCATAGTTTACCGAACCATTGATATAAAGAAGTTGTAAGAAAGCAAGACACCCCCAAAGCATTTGTTTCAGGTCAATTAGATGAACTACTAAAGGTGTGAAGATATGCATTTTACCAAAACTCCATAAATAGGTCTGATGAGTGTTTATGAAATTAGAACTTTAAAATATTTTCTCCCATTCCATAGTAAAGTGCACTGGCTTAAGCAGTAGTGAGTGTCCCTTTTTGGGAATATTCAGCAGAGGGCTAATGACCACCTGAATGAAGTGATGGGTAGGAATTCCTACTAAATCTCATTATAAAAACCAACATCGTGGGGTTTTGACCTTGAACTTGACCTTAAACTTGGTCTCAAATATAATTGAATTGAGCCTCAGCTTCCCCACTCATTAGGCATTTAATCCTGATAAAGCTTCCTAAGCTCTTGGAGATTTAGTTTGCTTACCTTTAAAATGGGGAGTCTCGTACTTGATTTGCATCAAGCTAGTTTGTATAAATGATCCATGTATCACATATGAAGTAGCAAGCTCAAGATCTGACCCTGAGAACTCTAAGCTACAGCCCAAGATGTCTACCTCCCACCATAAGCTTACATCTCCCTATCTGACTTGTGGGCCTTTGACAAGCTTAGACCTTTGTCAACTATCCTATTTCCCTTGGTAGTTGCCATGTGCTGTCATTTACCCTGTGTGGGGCCTCACGTAGTCACCGAAAGGGCCTTTGTTTGTTCAACTCATGGGAAGTTTGCATGGACTAATGAAGCTATTCATGCAGAAGGTTCTAGGTTCAGCCTCCCAGTCCAGATGTCTGCCCCAGAGTTTCCCAGCTATAAATAGACCTTTTGGCCAGACCACATGGCTAAATGTTCACATTCTGTGCTCTTCTGGTGCTGAAGCTGCCAGCCACACCTTCTATAGAGCTCTGCCAACTCTTCAGACCATGTGAATCTCTGGGCTGAAAGGTCACCTCTCCTGATCCTGGGACACATGGTTCCTGCATGGGCTCGGTCCAGCACAGCAGCCCAGAAATTGTACTACAAAATGTTTTTTAAGTTTGGCTGCGTACCAGACCTTATCAATGTCAGTTTCCTACATATGCACATGGTGCTTCTTAATATTTCTTCGCCTTTGGAGGAAACAGGGTCCCAGATCATCAGTTTCCAGAGCCACACATGGTGCAGATAAATCTCTAATCAATCTGTGCACTGATAAGTTCTTATCAGTGGGAATGGATCCTGGGAAGTGCTCACCAATTGATGTTAACACACCAAGTGAACCACTAATAACTCCCCTCCATGTGTCATTGCTGTATTCTAGAGATGCAGATCCAGTGGCCTAATACCTGCCTGGGGCCTGAGTTCCATAAATTTCACACATATCAGTGTTAAAATAAAGTAGGAGATAAAAGAACTGGATTTTGACTCTTCTTTTCTCCCTCCATTGTATGTTGTGAGTCTTTATCACAGGCAAAACTTTCAGAGAATAGTGATTGAGAAAGGCTTTAACTTGTAAAATGCCCATCAGGAGAGAGTTGCTGAGTCACCCAGCAGTCTGCTGATTCATCAGGACAGCCCGGGAGCCACCCTATCAGCCAGCCAGCTCTCACCACAGTTGCATCCTTCAAGGTAATTATAGCTGATTTTATGATTCCTCTCTTAGAAAGAAAACCTAAGACCATTTAATGTGAGGCAACTGTATCTGTAATCTTGGATTTTTAAAGAAGCATTGATATGGGCTAATATCTCATCCAATAGAACACCTGCATTTTCACAGGCTTTTGATCTTCTATACAGTGACCAATGCAGTCTGAAGGCTAGGCTTATTCACTTGTTTTTTGCAGTATTTTAAATTGTATCCACACCTATATATGTCAGTAAAATATTAGCTGGAGTAAAATTAACTGGTGCAAATTAGATGCCAACTAGTAGGATTCCAAACATTTAGTGAATGACGTGGGTTATACACATAGGCATCTCTGAATTCTACAAATGTTCAAGTGCCTTTTTAGCATTAGAGTCCCTACTGGCCAGAGGGAACACAACACTGAACAATACACAGTACCAGGTTCATGGAAAATAGAGGTTTGTGGGGGAACAAATAAAAGTCACAGAAATAAATATATCTTTAAACTAACACAGGCCTTGTATTAGACAAGGTTCTTCAGAGAAATAGAAAAAATAGGAGAGAGGAAGGGAGATGGGAGGAAGAGATGAGGAAAGGAGAAGAGAGAAAGAGAGGGGAAAGTGGAGAAGAGAGGAGAGGAGAGGGGAGGGGAGGAGAGGAGGGGAGAGAAGAGGAGAGAAGAACAGGGGAGGGGAAGGGAGGGGAGGGAAGGGGAGGGAAGGGGAGAGGCGGGGAGAGGAGGGGAGGGGACAGGAGAAGAGGGGAGGGGAGGAAAGGAGGGGAGAGGAGAGGAGAGGAGAAGGGAAGGGAGGGAAGGGGAGGGAAGAGGAGGGAAGGGAAGGGGAGGGAAGGGGAGGGAAGGGGAGAGGCGGGGAGAGGAGGGGAGGGGACAGGAGAAGAGGGGAGGGGAGGAAAGGAGGGGAGAGGAGAGGAGAGGAGAAGAAGGGAAGGGAGGGAAGGGGAGGGAAGAGGAGGGAAGGGAAGGGGAGGGGAGGGGAGAGGAGGGGAGGAGGGGAGAGGAGAGGACAAAGTTGCTTTTAAGTAACTGTGTCATACAATTGTGGGACTGACGAATCTGAAATCTACAGACCAGCCCAGAAGGCTAGAAACACACACAGCATAGCTCAAGTCTGAATCCTGAATTTCCTCTTTCTTCTGATCTGGTATTTTTTTCCTCAAGGTGATCAATTTACTGGATGAATGCCATTATTCGAAGTTTATGATTTAAATGTTTATCTCACCTAAAAAACAACTTCAAGTGACATATAGAATGATGTTTGCCCAAAAATCTGGATACCGTGGCTCACTCAGTCTAGTTGAAACATGAAATCAGTCACCAAGGGCCTGTCACCGTTAAGTCTGGGGCACTGTGAGTGTGCAAGGGGTGGCCCTAAGCTAACCTGAGAATGCGGTGGTACACAGACTCTACAGAGACCCTGGATGAACCTGATTCCTCACGTGCTCTCTCCCCATGAATGTGGATTGGACTCAGCGGTTTGCTTCAAATCAATCCAATAAGGCAAAGTAATGCAGTGTTGTGCCGTGTTTGATTATAAAGCAGCTGTGACTTCATCTTGCCTACACTCTTGTTTGCTTTTCTGCCTCATACACGTGGATAAAGCACACTGCCACGTGTGAGAAACCCACAGAACAAGAGCTGAGGGTGACTTTCAGACAACAGAAGAGAGTCCAGGGCCCCACTCCCCAGCTCAGAAGGACGTGAACCCTGCCTCAATCACCAGGGAAGCTTCTCATCAGACCCTGCCCAATCATGGCCCCCGATGACACCGCAGACTCTCAGCTGACACCTTGACTGTGCCCTCAGGAGATGCCATGAAACAAAGCACCCAGTTGAGCTTCATCCCAATTCGTACTCCAAAGAAACCGCAACATTGTCACGTGTGGTGTTTGAAGCTAAGACTCATGGAATTTGGAGCAGCTTCTGGATTTACTCCTACATGTAGCCTGTGTTCCTGCCTCACACCAGGCCCATTAAACACTCCCTGAAATGGACCAACCAACCAATGAATGAATGAAAGAAGTAAATCTAGAATGGGATCAGGCCGAGGAAATACATTGACAGGCTTATTGAGCCCAGGTGAAGGTTTTCAAGAGGAACAATTGTACAGTGGTTTTGAGACGTTCACCCTGTTTAGGCTAGGAGAAAATCTTGATGGCGCTGAGGTCCTGAGCATGGTGATGATGCCACAGCCTAAATCACAAGTGAGGGGTGTCCTGACCCAGATCATCTGTGCAGAGCAACAGACTCAGCACTTTGCATTAGCAGTCACTGTTGTGGATGGAGCTACACTGGGGCACAAAGGCTCCCAGCTGGGCAGGTCAGTTGACAGTTAGTGAGTCTAATGCCAGGGCTTTCCTGCTGATGCAGAGCTCTGCAGTCTACAAAGGGACCTGGATGGGAATGTGTCATCGCTGCATGACCTACACGCTTCTGGAATCACCAGTGCACTCCATCTGCCCAAGGCCTCTACGTGGGAAAACCACGCAGAGCTCCAGCTCTGGGCCACAAATTTCAGGATCCCAATCTATCAGTGTCGTGCTGGCAATGCAGATTCATGGGCCTGCCCCCCAGTCTGCCTTTTCAGAGGACAAGACTGGGCAGAGAAGCAGTGGTCTGTAGTAGAATAAGACTTCAGAGATTCTGATTTGTGAACAAGATTCACTTATTTAAGAGTGGTCTAATTGGTAGATAATGAGAAAATAAACAATGGAGATAACAGAATGGAGATAGACAAAATTAAGGTTTTTTTTTAATAGTGAGAACTTGATGAGTTTAATGATTGACCAAATACAGAAAGCAGATTTGAAGAAACAATTAAGGACAAGTCAAGAGTCTAGCTTGGATATTTGGTGGATGGACATGGTATGGACTATGAGAGGACTTTTGTAAGATGTGAGATTCAAAGTACTTAAACCAAGACAAAATCCTGTGCAAATCTAGACAGAAAATCACCCCAAGAGTAGAACTTTTAAAACACGTAACAATGATAGTTGCTATGGGCTAGTGTTAAGATGTGAAACCCTAAACTCCAGTGTTGCTGTATCTGGAGATAAAGCATTTTAGCAAGTTATCAGAATTAAATGAGGTCATAATGGTTGAATCACAATATGATAGAAAAAGAGAAGCTGAACGTGGTGGCATGCTCCTATGATCAACTTAGTGAGACCCTAGCTCAAAAGTGAAAAATAGGGCCAGGGATACAGCTCAGGAGCATAAGCATCTGTCTGGTAAGCACAAGGCCCTGAATTCGATTCCTGGTACAAAAAAAATAAAAAAATAAAAAGTGAGCAGGACTATGGTTTAGTGGGAAGGCATTGGGTTTAATCCTTCATTAACTTTGCAATCAAAAACAAGGAGAAAAAAGAAGAAAGAGCCTTGTCTGTCTGTCCTTACCATATGGGCACCCAGTGAGAAGGTGACAATCTCTCACCTGGGAAGAGAATTCATCAAAACCCATGATACTGGCCCCCTCATGTCAGACCTCCAGCTTCCAGGAGTGCATGAACATAAATGTCTGTTGTTAAGCTCCTCACTCTGACATTTTGCATGGCAATCGATCTGACTGAGACAAGTATTTTACTGAGTATTTTTAAAGTGGTAAAGTCTATAAAACATTCCATATATTTATCATATATCCCTTATAATGCTCTCTAAGACAGGCATGAAGATTATTTCCCCTCCAGAGATTCCAGAAACTAAGATTTAGATCAATTAAATGGTTCATAAGTTTACACAGCTGAGAAGCATCAGGATTAGGAAGTTGTTTCTCCATCTGATTGTATGTTGGACTCATTGGAAGCTTTAAAAATCACTAGTTCTTGGATTCAGTTTCCAGGAGTGCGGATGTAAGTCAATTTGGACTACAGATTCAAGGAGGGATATTTAAAGCAGGCGAGTCTGAGGTCTGCTGTGTTAGAATTACCCAGAACCAGAAGACGGCCTCACCCAGACAAACTTAATCCAAGTGCTTTCACAAGCAATCATGGTTGGAAATTCCTACAACAGACAGATGAACCCGAGAGCCCCCGACTCCACACTACATGGGAATCATGAGTCGTAAATGCCAGAAGAATAGCCAAGTGGAGTTGTTGAGAACATGTATCCTAATATCCAGAGCTGCATATAATTAGAACGGTGGAATTAGAGACACACATTTAAAATGTTAGACTCCAGGATGGGGTGGAGACCATGTTTTTGTGAGTGTTAATACAGGTGATGTATGTAGAAGTCAAGAATTTCAAGGTACATGATTGGCTTTTGGATGTTGAAGATTTTGCTTCTCTGTGAGAACAGAGTTCTCTAAGGGAGCACTTGGGCGTTACTGTAGCTAAGATCTTACACAACGCATAAAGATGAGTCCTGTGACCTTCATCCACACACACAGTGAATAGGACAGTGACACGAGGGGAAATCAATCTTTTCAAGAGCAAGTGGGCTAGCTCAGATTGCTTGGCAATTGCTACCCTCTATAAAATGCTGGAGATGTCATGCAGACCTTGTGATCTGACATCATTGATTCAAGAGTCAAGCCGATTAAGAAGTATTGTGTATACTTCACAAGTATAGATATATCATGGAAGAAACCTCTAGTCTAGATCAAAGTAAATATATATAGTTATTACATTATATATCTATATAAGATATTATATGCAATATATTATATACCATTACATGCAATATATAATATACATTATATATCATTATATAATATTGCATATTACAAAAATATGATTCTGGCACCTGCTTTTATTCTCTTTTTTTTCTCCCCATTATTCTGTGAGTCTAGAGTATAAATGGAAAATTCTACAGGGACGGGCAGTATCTTCACCATTTTTGTGTTCTCTGGGTTCATTTGGCTCTTAGAGCACTGCAGCTGCTCAGATCACTCCTGAATCCATTATCTTTCCAACCAAGGATCATATGATTTGTGCAAGCAAGAAAGGACTCAAAAGGTCAAAAACCAATCGAGGAAATGGTCCAGAGGAGATGTTGCTGCACAGGTATGGAAAACCTGAGAGAAACCAAACCTGACCATGTCTTTAATTCTGCCTTAAGTACTGAGTCTTGGATGTGTTGCTTCCCATTTGATTGTATCTATGAGACGTAGTAACAGCTAACAAAAGCGGCCCATGAGGAAGTGACTTAGTGGCGATGGAAATTCTGGAGAAGAGAAGGGAGAGGAATTGACACAAATTTGATTTCTTATAGATCCACAAATGTGATTTCTCTATTCTATCTATCTATCTATCTATCTATCTATCTATCTATCTATTTATCTATCTATCTATCTATCCATCTATCATCTGTCTATCATCCGTCTTCTACTGCTTTTTGGTAAGGAGAAAATATACTCTATGCATTGTTATATACTTTTAAAGATATATTTGCTAAACAATCTGGCCAGTTCTTTAGAAAATGCCCTCTAAGTTTGGGTTAAGGTGACAAGAAGAACAAACTGCTCAAGAAATTATTTCCACATAGTACTCACATGGGTGAAAATGACTCTGGATTTTATTCTTGCTCATTTTGTTAAATGTCAGGTTTCTTTTCTATCAAAATCAATAGACTGGCAAGAAAGCTTTGCAAACCTGCCAGCTGAGGGGGGATGGTGGTCTCAGATTGGCAAAAGAACTAAATTGAGGAAACCATTTATCTGATGAAATTCAAGTATCCCCAAATTCATAAATCGATTTCCAAATTGCAGGAAAAAATATTACCTTTTAACTGCTTCTAATTGTTGTTCATTATTCTGGGTCTGTGAAATGTTACCAGAGTAATTTATTGATGAGCCAACCTTCAAAGAACATTATTGGAGCACATGGGAAGGAGAAGCTCACTTATAACAGATCATAGCCTAGAGTGCCTGACTTGATACTGTTTGCATTGGGCTAAGTCAAGTAAAAAATGTAAGTTTGCTTGCTTGTTTTTTGCATGTTTTTATTT
Organism: Cavia porcellus; assembly: GCF_034190915.1. Lineage (NCBI taxonomy): Eukaryota > Metazoa > Chordata > Mammalia > Rodentia > Caviidae > Cavia > Cavia porcellus. The sequence goes on from NW_026947487.1 coordinate 114,117,488, forward strand.
CCTTAGCTTGTTTTTGATTTCCTTTTAAGTACAAAGAAAAAGATTATGGCCAAAGTACATTAAAGCAGTCATATTAGAAAACAAACATGAAGGCAAGTGTGTTGGGAAACGTGGTCCAGTCTTTTCTCCTAAAAGCTTTCTCGGAGAGCCGCTGCGTGGATTAGCAGACCTGAAACTGGGCCCTTCAGCTTGACGTCCATAACAGGATTTCTCAGAACATAACATGCTGGTGGAGGAAAGTACCAAGCCTCCCTGGGAAACAGTTTGGTAAGTCCACCTGGACCATCCAGGAAACACCTGGAAATATCCCCAGTCATAAAAGAAAAATTTATAGTTGTTTTTCCATGAGGACATTTGAGAAATGACCTGTCTCTTTGATAAGCTTATGCCAAACAATTCACTTTGGATCCCACAGGCCAGAGACTGTTGATATAAGGACCCCCCATCAAGCAACTGGCTGTGTGGAGCACTGAGTTCAAGCAGTTGGTTCATTCATTCACAGACTCATTCATCACCCATCTTAAACACAGTGATGGTCCTCTCATGATGCCCTGTAGACACAGTCCAATTCTCTCACTTTTTTAACATTAAAACTTCACCTATGTGATCTTCCACACCCACACTCTTCATTTCTTCCATGTCCATCCTTTCCATGTGCTATCTCAGCAGCTTTTGGGAAGGTCACCAAAGACTTGCATCTTGTCACACCCAGGGGTCAATTACCTGAATCACTTACAGCCCATGATTCAGCTTCATTTGCCATAGTTGACTGCACGTCTTCTTTGAAAAGCACTCGTGCTTCCAAAAGCCATCTACCTATCAGCGTTCCTCTCAGGTAGATGCGATGTGACCCGTGAAAAAATGAAAAGTGAGCAGATTAAAGCATATAGATTTAAAGATTAAACAATAACGTTAAGAATATGAGACACATTGCTATAAATCCTCCCCTAGATATTTGTGCTGTTGTGGCTGACTTGATGTCCTAAATCATTTCTAAACACTTACCTTTCATGGTCTTGGAGGCAGAGCCAGGAGTGACCCGATGCCAGACCCAGTGAATGAGGTGGGTAGGGACACACTGTGATCCTTGTAGGAGCTGCCTTTCCATTGGATGGCCCTCAGAAGCAGCGTCCGCCATATTGTTTTTCACACCTGGTAAAGACACATGAAAGAGGACTTCCAGCACTGCTTCAGAAAGGGGCAGGAACTATGGGATGAGTGTGTGTGTAGAGAGTAGTATTTCAAGAGAGATCACCAATGATTTGTCACTTACTGTAATAATTGTTTATGTAGATACACACTATGTTTTGATCAGCTCTGTAGCTCCAACTCTCTTTTCTTTTGTATTTCAGACTTCTCCTTCCACCAATTCCCTCTACCTCTGTACTTAGTTAGGAGTCTTAGACAGAAAGTGCCCTGTATGGAACCCTCTGTTCACCATTCTCTCTGCAAACTATTTCCAAGCTGATTGCTCCCACTAAAGTGACGGCAAGATCATCACCCCCATCGCCAAGACCTCCAACCCTAGAAGTCCCTCTCGCATCCTCTTCTTTCTTCAATCACTTAGTCATTCACTATGTCCAAATTATATCTGGAATCCAATTTTTAAAATAACCTTCTTTTCCCCACCGCCTTCCTCTCTCCTGGATTGCCTTCAACAATAACTTCTTCTCTTCCTCCCTCCCTACTTTTTCCATAGACATGATATTTGTAAAGTGTTGATCACCTTCTTTTGCCCAGGACATTGCTCCATTGGCTTCCCACAGCGATCAGGATCAATCTCAGGAGAAGCCACTACCCGAGACCTGGCCATGTTGGGACTTAGGCGGTTGCATAAGAAGGCAATTTGCCTGCCCTCTTGGTAAGCGCCCCTGGCACCGGCCGGGAAGAGAACCAGTCAGCTGTTCCCATGAGCCTACTGGCATGAGGGCTGAGAATCAAACGTCTCATCCCCTCCCCCGTCAGCAGCTGGGGACAGAGTTCTGAGCATCTCTTGGGAGGATGACCATTTGTAATACAGCAAACATGGGAGATTTTGTTCTATGTTCTGTTTGAAGGCAAAGGTTGTGTTCAGTGTTACATTTTGTAATGCTGGTTTTGCCTCTATTCAATATTCTCCTTCAGGTGGTTTTGCAATGTTCTGTTATTGATTTGGTTTTGTTATACCTAATTGACTGCATAACTATTGTGAGGAAAATGAGATATACTTTAGTACCTATTACTACTGGTCGCAGTATCCTGCTTTGAACTTCTGTACCATTGTCACTGCATTGTCTCGATTGGCTTTGTTGTATCTTGTTCTGTTGTATTTTTACTACATTCTAAATAAAGTAAAAAAAAATTTTTAAAAAGGAATCAATCTCAGGTTCCTTAGCTTGTCCAGCTGTGATTTTCCTTGTTGACCTCTGGCTTGTTTCTATTAGAAAATCTGGTTCCTTGGACGAGGGCAGTTTAAATCACACATTGGAATCTAATGAAAAATTAAATTCAGAATGCCTAGGACTCAATCTGGAACAATTAAATCAGAAATTGGTGAGACTGGACGAAGACCATGCATTTTATCTATCTTTTGTGGCAGGTATCAGGAATCAAACTCAAGACCTCGCACTTGCCACTGAGCTTATGTCGCTGAGCTATATCCCCAGCCCAGACCACATATTTTCAAACTTGTCACATCTTGCAATTCCTACAGTATGCAGTCACAGAGGTCTCCCTTCCATCGTCAAACTCTCAGGACTCTTGTCATCTCCAGAACCAGTTTCTCACCACCTCTGCTCTGGGCTGCCCAGTCCCCTCAGCCATCTCATCTCATGAACCTGTTGCTCTGTATTTCTCAGGAATTGGCATTGAGAAAATTTTGTTTGGTTCCTTGATGGACTGTCTTTCCTCGTGAAAACTGAAAACAGTGATGAGACTTCTGTGCTTCATTTCCGTCACATCCTTAGTGCTCAACACTTTGTCCACTGGCCAGGACTCCAGAGAGGACCCACCCAATTGTTAGGGATGCCAGGTAGTTTACGCTGTGTGCCAGGAAAGGAGGAAGTGAATCGTGCAGTCAGCTAGCACCTCTGCCATACAGGAAAAAGCACGGTTTTCCAAGTACCCAAGGAAAAGGTTGCTAATCCAGATCCTTTAGGAAAAGAGACATCAAAGGACAGGCAGGCTGAGCAAGTGACCAACAGGCAGATGATGGAGGGGACGAGGGAAAGATGATATTCCCAGATAGGTGATTCATCATGGCCCATTCAGTATTTGAAGATCTAGGAGTAAAGGCCTGACATGTCCCATGTTCCAAGAACTGGAAGTGATTTCAGCATGGCTGGGGGACCCGGCAGGAAGTGATATTATCAGTGAGTGTTAATAAGAGACGAGGCTGGAGAGACAGAAAAGGCACAGACTGGAGAGAGCCTTATAACACACTTCAGGACCTGTGCTTTCTCCTGAGGTCACTTGGGAGAGGGAGAGAGATGCATGGTCCAAGTAGCCTATGAGAAGACCCATTTGGCTAAGGTATGGGTATGGTGGGCAAGACTGGAGGCCCTGGACACATGGCATATTGTGGTAAGCCAGGAGAAAGAGACAGATGTATGATGCAACTTTTACACAACGGAAAAACAAGCATGCACCATTTCTCTCTGTTTGACAGATTATCCTGGGATACTGGGTTCACTGGTTGATGGTCTCCCTGAGTGCCCAAAAAGGTCCCTAGGACCATGGGAGGGCCCCACTTGAGATTTGGGTGCCTGCTATTGTGCTCTGCAAAGTCTTCATGACCTTGGCAAGTGTGATGATGCGTTAGGGGGATAAATGGCAAAAAAGCCTCAAATTGCAAGGGGATTCAGTAAGACAGGGACTTTATCTTTTCACAGGAACAAAATTGTCTGCCTGACTTGACTAAGAACTCACGAGCAGATTAGGGAAGCTCAGTGTCTGATGCTGACTGCCACGGAGGCCAGCAAGCTGAGGGAGGAAGACCGACGTCCGCTGTAAGTTGTTCCAGGTCCTAGGCTCATAGCCTGGATGGAATAAGAAGGGAAGAAGAAAGCGACTGGTTTTGGAGGCTTCTCCATCTTCTCCATTCCATCTTCTCCATTGTCTTTGGACACTGGCCTCTGGTTTCTTCCCTTCTGTAGGAGACTCGCACCAGCGACTCTCCAGTGAGCTCCCTGGGCTGGTTCTGCATTGCGATCCCTCTTGATCTGCAGCTGCCACCTTCCTGGGCTGAGCAGCTGCCGGATCCCGCAGCTCTCCTGTGTGCAGTTGGCCATTGTGGATTCTCCTGCCTCAGATCTGTAAGCCCGCCTAATAAACCCCCTTGTCTAATTATGCATATATTTCCTATGATTCTGTTCCTGTAGAATAGTGAATAACACACACACAGGGGGAAGCAAGACTCTCCAGAGGATTTCACCTCTGCATTCTGATTTAGCAGGTGGACTTCACAGGTGCAGCCCTTCCTCTTCTCTTGTCACTGTGCCTGTCATTCTTTATATTTCAGCTGACCGTATTCCTAGGACGTCCAAGGAATGCCAGCGACACACGTGCCCTCTTGTCTTTAGACATGGAGCCCACAACGCTCTTTCCTGCTTTGCCTGATTCCTGGCCATCGGACGCTTCCTGCTCTGGTGACCTACCTCCTGCTCTCCGGACTGTTCCCTCTCCCCTTTCCATTGGGGCGATGCCTTTCCTGCACTCAGCAGCACCTGGTGTGTTCCTCAATCTCTTCGCTAAAATTATTGGCATTTAATTTACTTCCCCCAACCGTCTAGACCTCCATGAGGCTTTTCACAGCTCTTTTTCCTGAGCAAGTTCTGTCAAACGCTAGAGGCTCAGAAAGGCAGGCCTAAGCCCTTAGATCTCTGATCTATGTAATATTTGAACTGTTCTCTACTAATATGAGAAACAGGCCACCCCGTCACCATATGGGCTACAAGTAGTAACAACTCTAATGCTTTGATGACAGTATATATGGTATGAACAAAGTATACAGCAAGTATTTAATTTTTTTTTCAAAAATTTACTACAGTGAAAGATAATTGCCATTAGTTCTCCTCCATGCTCACCCATAACATTGTTCTTGCCACTTTCTTTTTTCCCTTAGCATATGTTTATAATATAAAATAAATACGTTCATCACAGAGAACGGGTACACACACACACCACATCTTGATCATTTTACTTCCCTTTGCCTTTCCCTCCCTCCCATCTATTTGCATCCCCAGGTCCCCTTGCTGCATCCCCAGATCCCCATGCTGCATCCCCAGGTCCTCTTGCTGCATTCCCAGATCCCCATGCTGCATCCCCAGGTCCTCTTGCTGCATCCCCAGGTCCCCTTGCTGCATCCCCAGGTCCCCTTGCTGCATCCCCAGGTCCCCTTGCTGCATCCCCAGATCCCCATGCTGCATCCCCAGGTCCTCTTGCTGCATCCCCAGGTCCTCTTGCTGCATCCCCAGGTCCCATTGCTGCATCCCCAGGTCCCCTTGCTGCATCCCCAGGTCCCATTGCTGCATCCCCAGGTCCCCTTGCTGCATCCCCAGGTCCCCTTGCTGCATTCCCAGATCCCCATGCTGCATCCCCAGGTCCTCTTGCTGCATCCCCTGGTCCCATTGCTGCATCCCCAGGTCCCATTGCTGCATCCCCAGGTCCCATTGCTGCATCCCCAGGTCCCCTTGCTGCATCCCCAGGTCCCCTTGCTGCATCCCCAGGTCCCCATGCTGCATCCCCAGGTCCCCTTGCTGCATTCCCAGATCCCCATGCTGCATCCCCAGGTCCCCTTGCTGCATCCCCAGGTCCCCATGCTGCATCCCCAGGTCCCCTTGCTGCATTCCCAGATCCCCATGCTGCATCCCCAGGTCCTCTTGCTGCATCCCCAGGTCCCATTGCTGCATCCCCAGGTCCCATTGCTGCATCCCCAGGTCCCCTTGCTGCATCCCCAGGTCCTCTTGCTGCATCCCCAGGTCCCCATGCTGCATCCCCAGGTCCCCTTGCTGCATCCCCAGGTCCCCATGCTGCATCCCCAGGTCCCCTTGCTGCATCCCCAGGTCCCCTTGCTGCATCCCCAGGTCCCCTTGCTGCATCCCCAGGTCCCCTTGCTGCATCCCCAGATCCCCATGCTGCATCCCCAGGTCCTCTTGCTGCATCCCCTGGTCCACTGGCTGCATCCCCAGGTCCCCTTGCTGCATCCCCAGGTCCCCTTGCTGCATCCCCAGATCCCCATGCTGCATCCCCAGGTCCTCTTGCTGCATCCCCAGGTCCCCTTGCTGCATCCCCAGATCCCCATGCTGCATCCCCAGGTCCTCTTGCTGCATCCCCAGGTCCCCTTGCTGCATCCCCAGATCCCCATGCTGCATCCCCAGGTCCCCTTGCTGCATCCCCAGATCCCCATGCTGCATCCCCTGGTCCCCTTGCTGCATCCCCAGGTCCCCTTGCTGCATCCCCAGATCCCCATGCTGCATCCCCAGGTCCTCTTGCTGCATCCCCTGGTCCCCTTGCTGCATCCCCAGGTCCCCTTGCTGCATCCCCAGGTCCTCTTGCTGCATTCCCAGGTCCCCTTGCTGCATCCCCAGGTCCCCTTGCTGCATCCCCAGGTCCCCTTGCTGCATCCCCTGGTCCCCTTGCTGCATCCCCAGGTCCCCATGCTGCATCCCCAGGTCCCCATGCTGCATTCCCAGATCCCCTTGTTGCATCCCCAGGTCCCCTTGCTGCATCCCCTGGTCCCCTTGCTGCATCCCCTGGTCCCCTTGCTGCATCCCCTGGTCCCCTTGCTACATTCCCAGGTCCCCTTGCTGCATCCCCAGGTCCCCTTGCTGCATCCCCAGGTCCCCATGCTGCATCCCCAGGTCCCCATGCTGCATTCCCAGATCCCCTTGTTGCATCCCCAGGTCCCCTTGCTGCATCCCCTGGTCCCCTTGCTGCATCCCCTGGTCCCCTTGCTGCATCCCCTGGTCCCCTTGCTACATTCCCAGGTCCCCTTGCTGCATCCCCAGGTCCCCTTGCTGCACCCCAAGGTCCCTATGCTGCATCCCTAGGCCCCCTTGCCAGTTTGTGAATGAGTTTTGAAGTCCTCTTTTGTGTCCTCACAAGGTGTGATCAAGCTACAGAGAATGGTGCTGCCCAGTGCCATCGAGAGGAAAGCCAGGCTGGTGAGAGTATTGTGGTGCAACCTCACTCACCTTACCCACTGGACAGGCACTCAGACCCTTCCAGCCCTTCTCCAATGGCAAAATGACCACGAAAAAGAAACATGGGTCAGTTCAGGAAATCAAGGCAGCCTTGGCAGCACAGCTAAAGACATGCAAGGAGCCTTTTACTGTGCAATTTTTATTTAATTTAAACATTCATCATACTTCTCAGCTGCACTTCGTAAGTTTCCCCTTCAAAAAAATTGTGCTTTCCCTGCCAGGTTGAGGTGAGTTTTCCTTTAGGAAACAGAAAATGAGCTAGAGGACAGGTGGTTACATGCATGACAGCATGTGAAGGGGATGACAGTGATCTCAGGAGTGGCCCCTTTCATTCGGCTGCCAGGAAGCTGAGGGGGCATTTTTGAAATGAGTATTTTCAAGTAAGTATTTTGGAGCAGGATTAATGGAAATTGCTTTTTACTATAATAATTTTTTCTCATTTAAACATACAGTATATATATATGGGTTATTCCCTATTTAAATTGATCAATAAATTATACAGTTATTGTTCTATGACCCATAACACTGTTAACAGTGTTTAAAACTGTTACACTCTTTTAGAATTTTGGTAGCTTTTTGCTGAGTAAAGACTTCAGCATTGCACACCTGCTTCACTAAGGAAAGCACCTTAATGTACCAGCCCCTGGTGTCTTCTCACGATGACAGAAGCCTGCTGCCTTTCAGGGCCTCAGCCTTCACTGGGACCTCGGACAGAAGAGCACATTGCATTCAACCCATTCTTCCGCCCCATAGAACTGGGAATCAGAGGAGGCGGGAGAGGGTAAGAGGTGACCAGGGACAGAGAAATGGGATGATCAAACCATATGCAGAAAGGAAGGTGTGGTCCTGGCCAGCTCCTCAGAGGCCTTCCTCAGTGGGACTACCATCAAATGAATAGAGCACTCTGGTGTATCTTCCAGTGTCTGAATTGTCCTTAATGCTCCACAAATGAATTGTCATATGCCCAAGTCAGGTGCTCAGTGATTTTTATGGCAGGAAAAAGGTCATTTTAATAGTTCCTTGATTTTTCTCAAAATGAAATTAATTGATAACAATAAATGCTACTATCTTCAGTGGGGGAGGAGATGGTGCTTTGCCTGCCTCACGTCTTGTGGCAGCCACTTGTCCGTGGTATTCAGGAAGCATGCAATAAAACGCTATTTGTCTCTGGAAGAGAATTCACTTTCCTCTGCAATTTAGGCAGATCCGAAAACCATCCTGTGACTCATTGTGTCACAGTGTCACAGAAAGAACCTAGGCGGGAGTGGGACATCTTAGGAAGTGACACAGTCAGTCCACTCCTGATGTGTCCATCCCCATTCAGCGGGCTCTTGCAGCCATGCACACAGCGAGCTATGCTGGAGAAAACCTAGGGTAACGCACTGAGGCTTGGGCAGGGTCGGAGGTTCCCTTGGCCTTTTTCTCTTCAATCTTTTCCAACTTCTGAACAATCCACCCTGAACCAGTTCCAGGGTAAGAAACATGGGGAGATGTTGGTCTAAGGCACAAACTTTCTGTAATACTATGAATATGCTCCAGAGCTCTCATGCACATCATGGTGACAGCCATTAACGAGACTGCACTGTGTGCTTGAAATGGGATAAGAGCAGATTTTAAGTGTCCTCACCCCCTTCCCGCCCCCCCACACTGTAAGTGGTGATGGATGTGCTAATCAATCAAATTGTGGTAATCATTCCCCAAAGAATGCATACGTCAGGTCATCAAGTGCATGCCTTGGCTATAGACAACTTTTCCTTTTTGACCATACTTCCATAAAGCTGAAAAAGTAAACAGAACTAATCCTAACGTTCCAGTTTTCACTGTCAGGCAAACAATAGCAGCATTCGAGCTGAGCGATGCGGTCATGCCATCCGCTCCCCCTGGCCTGGGCCTGTGCCGGGGCAGCCTCATCAATGGCCTTCCTGTTGCCCATCTCGGCCCCGTGGGGTGGCGGGGGGCTCCCTCAGCTCAATGGGCCCCTCTCTGCCATTGTTTCCCAGCACCAGTTCATAGTCTCAAGGATATAGACTGCATTGCCATCAGTCATCACGTCCAGCAGGCCCTGAAACTTATTTGCCACACAGAGTTTATTGGCCTTTGTGAAGGGGACAAAGAGAGGCTTGTTGGGAGCTGGACACAAAAGGCAAACACAATGTATGGATTTCTGAATAATACAAAGGCGGGGGAAGAATAGCGGCCCCACAAATGGCCGTGTTACTGACCAGATGGAGGGCCCGCCCCCAGCTCTTTCCAGCCTTTCCACGCACTTGCCTGACCCGTTCTTTAAGATTTTTCTGGAAGGAAGTGACAACCCGAATGAGGCCGGTAACCTGACATGGCCAGGGGTGTCAGAGCAGTTGTTTATACAGACACTGTATGTGTGGGGGGACAGGACCTCTGCACCTTCGTGGAATACCATCGTACATTCGGGGGCTGGAGAGTAAGGAAGACATTCGGATGAGTTATTCGGAAGTGTTTTCAAGTGTGTGTGTTTGTATGTGTGTGCGTTGATGCAAGTGTGTAAGACATGTGTGTATGTATGTGGCATATTCATGTATAAGTATAAGTCTGTATGTGTGTACTTTGCTATGAATCTGAGTGTACATAATCTGTAGGTATGTGTGAGCATTTGCACATGTGAGTGTGCGTGAGTGTACCTGTGTGAGTATTTATCTATAGAGCTACATGTAACTATATGTCTAGGCATGACCATGTAGGTGAGGGTACAGAAACATGTGTCTTTGCAGGAGGACATGTTTGTGTGTGTGTATATGTGTGTGTGTGAGTATGCATGTATGAAAGGGTTTGTACACCTGAGTTTCTGAGTGTGTGCATGTGCTCATGGGTCCTTGCCTGTCCTCTGAAAGCTCAAGTTGGTTCTGTCACACGTGGGGAGACACCAGCTCAAAGGCCATCCATCTCCTCCTCCCGCAACAGCCTGGCAGTTGGGAGCCTACATCCCTGGCAGGACCACAGAGGGATCCAGGAAGGGTCTGCTGAACCAACGTAGCTTTGGTGACCTCAGAGGCCTCTGTTTTCTGATATGACCCACTAGATCCCTCCTCACATGTGACAGCCTATCTCCTCAGAGCAATGCATCAGATTCTGCACGTTTTCCAGACTCTTCCAGCTTCAAAAGTTTGCTGAAGCACTTATAAAAATACCACCTTGCTGAAAGAGGAGGACCATGGCAAGTTTGAGCAGTCCTGGGCTACTTCTGTATTTTGCTGATGCTCCCGTGTACTGGCCCCATCAACATGTCCCCATCCTCTCTTCCCTTCCTTATATCTTTCCTTCCTTCTTTCCGTCCTTCTCCCTCCGTCCTCCTCTGGATGGAGAAACATTCCAGCATGACGATTTGCAGATAGCTTTCTGGCTTATTCTTTGGCAACACAACAAACCACCTCTTGCCCCTTGAAGGAATCCCCGCTGTAGCTCATATTTTGAAGCTCTTTCTATATGACTTCCTCGGCTTCAAAGCCATTAAGAAAACATGATGTGGGTTAGAAACACCATTGCTATGTCCTGATCATACACACAAACACTTGATTTACAGGTCAAGTATGTCCATGAGGGTGGAGACCGGGCTGTAAAGAGCTGTTTCCGCAGACCTTTCTATGTGCCTAGCGATGTTCATCTTCTTCCTCATCACGAATTTGTCTCTGCCTGCAGGTGACCACCCTTCAGATTTAAGGTTTCTTGGTGTAGTGGGTTATTAATGCGATGCAGACATTTAACCATCCTGCTTGGGCATTTAGTGCTCAAGTTCATTCCTCATCCTTTCATTGATTCACTCAGTCATTTCACAAGTAGTGTAAGTGTCTACTTATTTGAAGGGAGCTGCTGTAAATTTAGGGAATGCAGAAATGACCTGGAAGAAAACCCTTTCCTATGAAGCACACATTCTATTTTTTTAATCCTTTTTATTTTAAAGAGATTAAGACAAAAGAGGACATAACAAAGCAGATCAGATCAGAACAATGTAACACAGCATTTCACCAGAAGCAACCCCTAATTAACAGTAACTACCATAATGTCTCTTTCTTTGAAATAGTTGAGCATAGCTTCATATATGATAGTATCAAACAATGCAAAACAGTATAAAACCATTCAAGAGAATGAAAGCATTACAGGGCTTTTAGAACCAAATAGCAGAGAACGAACAATGGCTACTATGTTATCTCATTTTCCATAGAAAGTTTGTTTATACTATCACACATAATAATATCCAGTAAGACACAATAGGATAGAACCAAAGGCAACAGAAAAGCAAAAGCATAGTAGGACTTCAGAGTTAGATGATACTAAATCAGCTCTAGTTATTCTAATGTCTTGTTTTGTTTAAAATAGCTGTTTATACTATCACAGATAATAAAATCAAACAACCCAGGATAAAACCATTCCAACTCATGAATGCAGACATTATAAGGCTTCAGAGCAATGTAATGAGGAATCATGATTACTATAAACTCGTATGTACTCTTACATTTCTTACACTAGGGAGACTATACAGTATTTATATATGTGAGTTTGATTTATTTCACTTATGAGTATGGTCTCAAGTTGTGTCCATTTATTTATAAATATCTCAATATGATCACTTTTATAGCTGAGTAGTACTCCATTGTATAAAAATACCACCGTTTTTTAATCCACTCCTCAGTTGATGGACAGTTAGGTTGTTTCCAAGGTCTGGCTATTACAAATTGTGCTGCTATAAACACATGTGCACATATATCACTGTGGTATGATGTTTGCAGTTCTTCTGGGAATATGCCTAGAAGTGGAATAGCTGGAACAAATGGGACTTCCAATCCCATCTTTTTGAGAAATCTCCAGACTGACCTCCACAATGGTTGCACCAGTCTACACTCCCACCAACAGTGTAGGAGAGTTCCTTTTCCCCCACAGCCTCCCCAGCATTTGTTGTTGTTGGTTTTCTTGATCCTGGCCATTCTTTCAGGAATGAGATGGAATTTCAGTGTGGTTTTAATTTGCATTTCTCTAATGATTAATGATGATGAACATTTTTCCATATATTTATTTGCCATTTGTATTTCTTCATCTGAGAACTATGTATTCATCTCTGATGCCCATTTTTGGATTGGGTCTTTGAATTTTGGAGGTCTGATTTCTTTTAATTCTTTATATGTTTTAGACAGAAGTCCTCTGTCTGAGAGACAGTTCACTAAGATTTTTTCTCAGTTTGTGGGTTTTCTTTTCACTATGCTGGAGATTTCTTTTGACATGCAAAAATTTTTTGATAAGACGTGATCCCGGCTATTGATTTGGGAAGTATTTCCCATGTGATTTGATTCCTGTTCACGAATTCTCTACCTACCCCTATGTCTTCAAGAAATTTTACCTAATTTGTCTTCTAACAGATTTAGTGTTTCTGTTTTAATATTCAGATCTTTGATCCATTTAGATTTTAGTTTAGTACATGGTGATAGACATGGGTCTAGTTTTAGTTTTCAGCATGTGGAGAGCCAGTTTCTCCATCACCATTTATTAAAGTGACTGTCGTTCTTCCAGTGAACATGGTTGTCTGCTTTATCAAAGATACGGAGGTTGAGTGTGTTGGTAGTTGTGATTGTATCTTCTAATCTATTCCATTGATCTTCAGATCTGTTTTGATTCCAGTACCATGTTGATTTTACTACTGTTGCTTTGTAGTATAACTTCAAGTCAGGGACTGTGATGCCTCCTGCCTTGCTTTTGCTGCTTAGAATTGCCTTTGCTATTCTAGGTCTCTTCTGGTTCCAGATGAATTTTAGAATTGATTTCTCTAGATCTATGAGGTATGTTGATGGTATTTTCATTGAGATTTCATTGAATCTATATAACAGTTTTGGGAGAATGGCCATTTTTATGATATTTATTCTTCCTATCTATGAGCAAGGGATGTCTTTCCATTTTCTGAGATCCTCTTCAATTTCTTTTTTCAGGGTACTATAATTTTCCCTGTACAGATCTTTACTTCTTTTGTGAGATTAATTCCTAAGTATTTCATTTTTTTGGATGTTAGTGTGAATGATGTGGCTTCTTTTATTTCTCTCTCAGTGATTTTGTTGTTAGTGTATAGAAATGCTATTGATTTTTGAATATTGATTTTGTATTCAGCTACATTGCTGAATTTATTTATTGTATCTAGGAGTCTTTCAATAGAGGAAGATAAATTATCATTATTTGCGGATGACATGATACTCTACATAGAAGACCCCCAAAACTCCACTGAAGCATATATTCTAAAGAAGAGATAAAATGATAAGAAAATGCGTAAATACAAGGTATTTCCCAAGTGCTCAGTCATTAACCTCTGAGCCTGGGTTTCCTATCTGCAGAATTGGAAGCAGAGTAGGAGTTACCTCTGCGTGGCCACCTTAGCTCAGTACCTGGCCAGGGGGAGGTATCAAACTGTGCTGGCTATTGCTTCCTTCATATAAAGCCACTACTTACATGTATGTGACCTTGCAAGTTGAATTTGTACAGAATGAAAAATTATCTGAGTGACTAAGTTACCAGTTTTCTGAGCTTTGTGAGAAGCTTTGTGCTCCTGTAAATTTAGATTCATAGCACCAGTTCATGGCTCTGCCATTTACCAGCTGTAGAGAATTGCAGGTTCTTCCTCATCCCTGGTTTTCTCCATGAATGGGGACAATAAATGAGATAAAATATGTGAAGTACTGAGCCCAGCACTGACTGAAGAATGATCAAAGCATAGGTGTCACTTAGAAACAGTCCCAAAAGTCTGCAAGCCCCACGTGTAGGCCATGGGATTCTCCATTGAGTTACTTTGCTTGCTTTTTGGCAAGAATCTCATCTCTAAGCAGAATGATGCTTACCTTCTAGGGAGAAGACACATAGAAATAACATTTGTTAACACACAAGAGTGATCACACATAAATACTCTCCATTTTCCCGTTAATCCTGGTAGCGTAAATGAATTAATGAAATTTAAAAGAAAAAGAGTTGTACACACTTCAAATTTCAGTGAGAAAAAACTCAGCTATATCTCTCTTCAGTTTTTTTCTTCTTAATTTCCAATTTAAAAAAATTTTCCTCCTTTTGGTTTATGTTGAGGATCAACAAATCAAAGTAAAAGTAAATAGGTCCAACCCAGTTCCCCACCAATTTTTGTACAACACATGATGTAATGGTTTTCACATCTTTAAATAATTAGAAAAAAAATCAAAAGAAAATAATATTTTGTGACACAAAAAAATCACCTGAAATTCAAATTTTGGTGTTTACAAATAAAATTGTTTCCGAACATAGCCATAATTATCCCCTTATGTGTTGGCCCTAATTGCTTTCAAGATACAGAAACAGAACTAAAAAATTGTGATAGAGACCTTGTAGTCCAGAGAGCCAAAGATATTTACCATCCACCCTTCAAGAAACAGTTTGTCAACCTGCTCTCATTTACTAATTTAATCAGGAATTGTGAGATTTTTGTTAGTCATTTGTTAACTAAATATATGCAGTGGCTCTCTCCCCACCAAGATCTGGAACTTTCAATAATGGAATTGTCCTTGCATTAATATTATGATATCCCACTAAATCATTTAAACATAACTGCTGTATTAAGTCAGCTTCCTTGTGTATCATCTCTATTGTTTAATATCCTCGCTTTTCAATGGTCAGTTCCTCTTACATGATGGCATAGGTCTATCCTGGTGCAAATGAACTAGTTGGAAGACAAGATCAAGTGGCGTTTCCTACAGGCCAAATGAGAATCCTTGGCCTCTTACACTCGTAGTGGAGTTAAGACCAGAATATAAGAGCTTCCTCTTTGGTGTGCAGTATAAGGGCTGGATTTGATTCCAAATTAACTCATCTTTCTGCAAGGAAGGAAGGAGACAGCCCATAATGCCTAGGCATCATTAGTCACCTGGGACCATTTTCTCCTTCATTTTCTTCTCCCAGCTCTGGGAATCCTACTTCAGCCCTCCGAGCCATGGGTCATTAAGGAAAAATATAGTTATGGCCAACATAAGGATCCATGAAGTATTAGCAATTCCATTTGAAGCACAGGAAGTTTTCAGGAAGAGACTGAGTGGCTTGTATCAGCTCCTCAAAAGGATCTATACTCCATCTTCAAATGAATACAGATATGAAGAGTCGCTGTAATGAACTGAATAGTGATCGAGTGGAAGGGAAAAGAAACCATGAATTAGAGCATCTCATTCAGTAGGGTATGGTGAACAGTGTGGGGTCAAAAACAATGTCCTACTTATTCCTGAAGCATGAGAGCTTAAGCAATTATAACAAAGGGAATTAAATCAACAGAGCACAAGTCACCCATAATATCACTTTAAAGACTCTGTGTTCTATCAGACTTTAAGGTCCTATGTCCTTCTGCATACTCAGTTTATTTACTCCTTATAAAGCCAATATGCAAAAAGTGAGATCTAAATGTTATACATGAGGCTTTAAAAGGTAGATGGATGACTCTGCTTTGTCCAACAATCTCAAGCTTAATTGGATAAGAAGACTCCAACCGTGGGCTTTATTTATGCAATGTAACTTCAAGCACTGATAACCACTGTGTTTGAACCCAGAGGAATTGAGCTCCCTACTGTTGTGGAAACAACTGGAAAAGCCAAATCAGACCCACTGCTCTGGTCCTGGACCGACAAGTTAATCCCCAAATGCTACTTCTTCCCCATAATGAGAGTCACCTTCTCCTTAATGAAAATCCTCTTACAAATGTAGACATTCCACTTTCACTAATAATTAATTGGAGAAGATTTTTAGCAATCAGCACTACATAAATATCCGCACCTCCTTGAAGACCATAACAGTTGTAGTATTCTCTTGTCCTCTAATTCATTATTTATGAATTGCCACAGATAGACAGAGCTCTTTGTGGCAATTAACATGGGCTGTCCAGTCTCCTCTTGTGGAATGAGGCTGTGGATTAGCATTACTGCTTCGATCACAATGATTATTAAGTGAAGAACTCTCCCTTCTCTATAAAATATGTGCTACCCAAAAAGGTGATAAACAACCCAAGAAATATGAACTGCATATCAAGAAATATATTGTGAGGACTATGGATTTAACAAGTCATTTACCTGGTATTTACTAGTGAGGGATCCTCTTAATGGGGCAAAGAACATGTCCAGCAGTGGGGCTCAGCCTCCAAGCTCAAGCAAATTCCCCGTAATGAAATTGGGGCTGGGGATTTAGCTCAGCGGCATAAGCGCCTGCCTTGCAAGCAGGCAGTCGTGAGTTCGATCCCTGGTACTGAAAAAAGACAAAAAGAAAAGAAATGAACCACAGGCTGACAGCAACTGGCCAGATACATCTCACTGGAGTCCTTTATTTTTAATAGATGGCTAACAGGAATTCTTTGATTCATAAAATCCTTTATCATTCTCTTGCATTCATAAGTCTCAAATTTCTTCTTGTAGGTTGATCATTTATTCAGTTTTCTAAATCAGGGGTCTGCTGCATGCCAGATTTGTTTTTCACTCTACACCTGGGCTTGCCAAAGTAAATGCGGCAGAGTCCTAGCCCTGCAGAAGCTGATCTCTTGTGGAGTGGTGCTGAGTGACAGAAGGACAGGAGTCATCCCTATGGAGACCATTAGCCATGCAAACACAAAGGAAGGGGAGCTACCATCTGCCTGCAGAACTTCAGCTCCTGTAAGAAAGGTAGGAGTTTCTCAAGAGAAAAGGACCAGTGGAAAATCCAGGAAGATAAAATAGCATTTTCAAAGGCAATGTCAGGTCATCTCAGAATTACCAGAGGGTATTTGGTGGGTGGCAGATATTGTTTTGTGTGCTAACATGTGAGATGCTAAGTTGATTCTTTACCAACCAAAAGGACTTACCTCTTCTGTCCTATGCTGTTTATGAGCAACTGCAGTCCTTAGATCCATGCAACTAACAAGCTGGGTTTTGGTGAGCATGTACAGAAGACTTCTGTGGGAAAAAACTCAACTGTCTCTTCCAGGACCAATACCATGAGCTCTCAAGCAGAGAAGCTTGTAACATCATTTTACCTCCTAGAAATCCGTGACCTGGGTCACTGCCAGTGGCCATGCTATGCAGATGTTCTTGACCAGAATTATGGTCAAGCCATCAGAAAAAGGATCCTACAAGAACTATCCTCTCTATGTAAGATTTTATATTGGGACAGACTAAAGTTCAGGCATTAGCTTTGCTTCCCACTGATAGTGTGAGCTCAGGCATACATAGCATTTTACACTCTCAGTTTCTACACGTGAAAAGTGGAGTGAATAGTGATTATTTCATCACGGTTTTACAAAGAATGTTTCTGAGGTCTGCCTTCCAGTGGTGCACCTAAGACAGAAGGAATTGTGATGAGGGGCTTTAGATCACATCTTCTCCAGAGCAGGGCTTTCCAGCATGGTTCCCCACTGGAATTACTCCAGAGCAATCAAAACTTGCAGGTACCTGTGCCCACTTCAGAAATTGGGGTTTATTAGCTCTGGGTACAGCAAACAGGTCACTGACAAAGATGGAGACCACAGCTGTGTACACAACATTTTAAACACAGGTGTTGCAGAGTATCTTCCTCAGGAAACAGCACCCCATCCCACTATTTTTTTTAGTAAGATATGTTTCCTTTAGACACTTTTCTAAACCAGATGTGGTGGCACATGCCTGTAATTGCAGGACTCCAAGAGGCTGAGGCAAGAGGATAGTAGGTTTGTGTTCAGTTGGGGCAACTTAGCTGCTTAGGTAGACCTTGTCCCAAAATAAAAAGGATTGGGGCTGTCGCTCAATGTATAGGTCCAAAGTTCAATCCCAGTGACTACAAAACAAAACAAAAACACTTTCCTATGTCTTTCTTTTTTGGATATGATAAGGGATGGCATTAATAGGGGATGTTCCCAAATCCCTAAGAGCACAGAGGAGTGGAATGTACTGTCTTCTGAAGAACAAAACATGGAAATCCTAAACCCAGCCTTGCTTGGGCTCTCCATTTTAAGAGAAAACTGTCTAGCCACGAAGGAAGTCTTGATGTCTGCACATACTCGTTGATATTCTGATGTTACTTAAGTCTGAATTCTTGTGTTCCCTCCAAAATTTACATGCCAAAATCTAATCACATATGGAGGGCCGTTAGGAAGGGGAGACTGGGAAAGGTGATTAGATCCTGAATGTGAAACTCCCAAGAACCGCATTACTGACCTTGCCAAAGAGCCCCAGATGCTCTCTGATAGAACTGTGGGAGACCGGCGGTGGCTGAAAAGATAAGAAGTATGAAATATAAATGACCTTTATTTTGAGAATGTGGGGAGAGACACCCTGATCCCCTGGGGCGCAGCATCTCCCCCTCCCCCCCGGGTCAGTGATCTCTCTGTGGAACACGAGGAGTGAGGCACATAAGTAGCCTCTGTTTGGGGTGGAACCTAAAGGGGGCATTCGGGATGCACAGGTAGCCCATTGCTCTTTGTTTGGTGCCATAGATAAATTCCTAGGGGTGGGGGAGATAGTAGCTCCTTGGTTCCCCCTTTAAGGCTTCACCGGCTAGTGTCCTGTCTGGGCCAAAACCTTTTCACTCTCCTTCATGGAGACCAGCCTGCATTCCTCACCCATGAAACAGAAAGCGAGCCACCATCAAATCTTCTCGCCAAGTGTGTGAGGGCTAGGATTCTGTTGTGATCAGCCAAGCACTCACAACAATTTGTCATAGCAGCATATAGCATCTGAGACACACGCACAAGGACAGATCGCCAAATACAGTGAGTGCTTAAATTTTGAAGACTGTATTGTAGTAAAAGACACGTTCACATTAACTCCCCTAAAAATACTCCTCTTCATTTCATGACATTTATCCCATCGTTTTTGCCACCTCCTGAGGTGGCTCTGGAAGTTCTCTTCTGTATCTTTATGGGTTTTGATCAAAAATACAGTGAAGCAGCCAGGGATCTAGCTCAGCGGCATAAGCGCCTGCCTGGCAAGCGCATGGTTGTGAGATATATGTGTGTGTATAGATAGATAAATAGATAGATAGATAGATAGATAGATAGATAGATAGATAGATAGATATAGAAGGCTGCTGTGTGTTCAATGAAAAGGCAGGCCTTCCACTGAAACATCAGTGTGTCATTTATCTTATTCACTGGGCCTGACACTGTGTGACTTCTTGTTCTTCCCCAAAGTCACAATGACTCCAAGAGGGAAGCATTTCCAATCAATTCAGGAGACTGAAACAGCCACAGCCATGCAATTACAGACATTTACGAAAGGGCACCCCAGAACCCCTTCAGAAAGTGTCGGGAATGGTGGGATGAGTGGGCTCCAAGCAAGGGGGAGACTTTTGAATGGGATTCGTGGCAACGTGTTTTTTTTTTTTTTATTGTAAGGTAGACTTTAAAATTTTAAGCACCTCTAGCATTTTTATCAGACCTTGCACATAAGACTTTGGATTCCCACAGGCGAGAAGCTCATACTGTCCCCAAAGATGGCAGCCCTCTTGGTAGAACAGGGAAAGCACAGTAGTGGACAGTCTCTTGCTAAGCACTATGCTTAGTATTTCACCCATGGACAGATGGCCCTGTGGCCACCGTGCTCCTCCCTCTGTGAGTCAGCCTCTAGTACCTCACTTTACACAGCAACTCACAGCTTCTGAGCCAGTGAGGAACCTTCCCACTGTTACCTAGCTTACACGATACACCGTAAAATCCACAACTTTTGACTCTTCAACCCAAGGCTGTAATCGCTAGAGTGCTTCTAACCTGTGTGGGCCATGTGGTCTCTGAGGTCTCAAAGGGAGGGAAGAAATTGTGATAAGGATTTTAAAGGACCACACCTGACCACATGTCATGGTCATCAATTAACCTCTGGGAAACCCAGGAAATATTTCTCCCATCTGTCCTCTTCCCCACCAAAACAAGTGCACCAAAATGTGAAGAGAAACTTGTCCAGACTTTTATGTCTGTTTCCTCTGATTTCTCCATCAAAAACAGTTGTCTTTAAGCCTGATTGTGTCAACTTGATTGGGTTGGGAGCTGTCTAAGGGCTTGGTGGAGGACACTTCTGGGTGGGTCATGCAGCTGTGACTTTGGGTACTCTGGGTGGTCCCTCACTCCTTCTGCTCTTGCACTCCTCCCCTCTCTGCTTCTTGATCACCAGAAACTCAACATCTTTGCTCAGCCACAGCCTGCCTTGGAGCCAGAGAGCCCTTGAGTAACTTCTTCCTTACTTCTTCCTAGCTTCTGGTGGCAGCCAGAAATCCTGGTGCTCCTATGGGTTTATAGCTGCATTGGTCTGACCTTTGCTTCTGTGCTCACATGGCCATCTAAGTGCATCTTCTCTTTGCATGAGCCCATCCAGAATCCTCTGTACAAGGACACCAGTCATATGGGGTGAGGTCTCATCCAATGAGCTCATCTTCTTTGGCTGATCTTCAAGGCTTTATTTCCACATAAGACCACATTTTGAGGTCCTAGGGCTTAGGATTTCACCTTGTCTTGTTATGGAGGACATAATTGAACCCATAAAGCCTACTTTTGTTAAGATTGACATCTATGTGGTTTAAGGCATTTTGTTGTCCTTGAACATGATTTTAAAAGTCTGTGTATGATGATACACACCTATAATCCCAGCAACTCAGCAGATCAAGAATTTGAGGGCAGCCTGCTGGATAACCTGGTGAGAATCTGACTCAAAAAAAATTCATGGAAGTCATACTGGTAGAGCAATGACTTGTGTGCATGTGCAGTACTCAGATGATTTGTGAATTTCATGAAAACAGCTGAGGACCACAGCTTCACCTCTGCTATCAATGCTCTCCAGAAAAGAGTCATGGAGGATTCTGGGCTCTGTCTGCTGGATGGAAATACAAATACTTACAAATTCCTTCTTGATCCATTCTGGTGGTTTTACTTCCAGATTTTCTGTAATGAAAAAGCACTGTTTCAGAATTTCAGAAATCAATAACTATCTTTTCCCTCACCATAGGCTTTTCCATACCTGACATTCATATGCTGCTGGCTCTTTCTTCTCTTAATTGATTCTCCATAATGGGTGTTCAGTTCAGACCATCCTGTGGTCTGCCAAAGTTTATGAGTGGAAAATTTTATTGGATTTTTTTTCTTCCCATCACACTTGGGTTCTCTGCCCTCCTTCCATCACTGGCTGAGTGGCCTCAGGCAAGTCGCCAGAGCCTGAGTTCAGTGTCTTCCTGGGTAAAACAATACAGCTTTTCATGGCTCCAGACCCACAGCAAACATTTGAAAACTTCTTTTGAATCGCTGGATGCCATGAGAGACATTGTGCACTTTTAATGCAGATGGGGATTTTTGAAAAACATGAAGCTTTTACCCAAACTTACACAAAACATCTCAATCAGGTACAAGGAGTGAAAAACAAAGCTACAGGACATGAATTGACTTAGTGATATCACTGAGGACACTATTGGTCGTCTTGAGCCTGAAAATCTGAAGGAAAGCCCATAATATGAAATGAAACAAAAACAAAGCCAACTAAACCATCATAGCAAATAGTTTACCTTATGACAATAAAGGAAAAAATAAAGAAACCAGCCAGGTTTCTGTGCCCTAAATCTGGCATTTGGAAACAGGACAGGAATGAAATGCTGGCTTTTGCTTTTGAGGGAGACAAACAGCAGCACCCACACACACACCCTGTCAGCAGCCTTCAGTGCATTCCTTCTTTTAATGGGGTTGAACAGGCCTCTCTGCAGCCCCGTCTCCTCCCTGGAGAACTCTCGTCTCAGGGGACACCTCCCATAGCCTGATAACATGAAATGCCTCTTGGCACTGTCCTCAGGATGCATCTGAGTGGCCCCAGACAGTGTGATTTGCATACATCACCAGGCTGAAACCTCCATGCCCCTCTGTGCTACTGGGCCCCAGAGCCTGCAAAGGGCTTCTGCAGCCTGGGTGCTACCTGGGTGGAAGCAGCCCTTACACATAGTCTGCTTCTTGGGAAGTATTGTGCCAAATGCCTGAGATTGAAAATGACAGGGTGCATTTACATGTAAATGTGCAATTGAAGAGCAAGTTCTCACTGGCGACAGAGTGCCTCCCGTAATAGCCCGGGAGTTCTCAGCAGCAGCGCTTGAGTAAAGCCAAGGACCCCACCCAACCCAATGCAGGCCTCAATTAACACACCCTTCTTTCAAAGAAGACTAGGAGACCAGGGAATAGGCGTCCTCCCATGGGGGACCCTTTTCACACCATCCCTCTTCAGACCCTGCTGCTTGTCCTGAGGTGAGAGGTGCATACACACAAAATGCTGATGTGGCCAGGCAACACCAACTGCACCCTGGCACACTCCTAATTGCATGCACACCAACACACAGAGTGTATCAAACTCTAGTGTTCACCTGCACAAGTGTGCATGTCAATACAAATGTGTGCACTCACTTGCAAGGGCAGGTAGTAGTATTGACAATACCTAGGCTCCGGATGGGGCTGCCTGTGTCTGTGATCTCAAGGAAAGTCATCCCATGTATTTGTTCTGAAGTTTAAACAAGAAAAAGAATGGGGAGTTCTTAGTACTCCAAGGTATCCATTCAAACACACAAGGTATCATCTTCATGATCATCATCATCATTATCCACCTGCCTTCTTCTGTGGGTGTGGACCAAGTCTCCAAGCCATTTCTCCCCGTCTGGAAAGGTCCTCCATAGGGAAATGGTACCCCAACAGGAACCGCAGGTTTCCCAGAGAAGTGGAGTTGCTGAGAATCCAAGCTGGACTTCCACTTGCCTTTCCAGACTAAACACATAATCAGCACCATAGCCACAACTTCAGTAAAGAAAGGACTCAGCCTTGAATCTGAAAATTAGCTTACCGATCCCAAAGCTTCTTTATAACTCCTGGGCTTCCAAGGAAGACATCCCCCGCCCCAAGCCCAGACATTATGAGACCAGTTCTAGAAGTGAGAAGACCTGTCCTCTGCCCTCTGGCAGGGCACACAGGAGCAAAGGAGGCAGATTTGCACATAACTCATGAGGGTTGGGTGGATTAGCATGCTCAGTTAAGCCATGAAGTTACTGGTGCTCAGAAAATAGGTGTGTTAACCACTTTGGGCTAGGAAGGAGGGCAGGCAGCCCAAAAAAGGCTTCATAGGAAGAATGAGTCTAGCTGGTGTGGAAGAATTGGATCTCCAAGGGTTGAGTGAGGTGGCGGGGGTGCCCTGACCCAGGGACCATGTGCAGTGTGTGAAGCTCCTTGAGTGTGGCTGCCACTCCAGGCTTTCGAAGAGGGAAGAAAGCTTGACCCTACCTGAGTCCACTGTTACATGTATGACATCCGAAAGGAAGGTAGCCTCCAGAGATGTCCATACTGCCTTTGTCCTGACCCTGTCATACTGTCTTCCAAGCTCACCTGTTCCCAGAAGCATTTCCCGATGTGTCCCCTTCCACGACCTTCCTGAACATTTGTGTCACACGCCTTCACCCAGCCATAGATGGAACATGTGATCTCCAACCCAAGGCGCCACCCGGAGAACACCATGGAAACCAGGGAACTGCCTAGAAAGAGTGCACAAACCCCTTCTCAGTGTCAGGAGTAATCCAGCCTTTCACTCCTCAATGGCGGCTGCTGGCATCACCAGGGACAGAGCCTGCTCTGGGGCAGCTGGGGCTGGGGGTGGCACAGGAGTCTGCTTGCCTCCCACCGTAGAGCAGGAGCACAGACCTTCTCCGACAATTGTCCCTTCACAATTGTGAATTCAAACCACCCAGTTGCATAACGTGGCATTTGTGGCGGCCCATTGTTCCGCCAGCCCTCTGGGCTTTTGTTCCTTCCTCTGTGCCCTGGACCCTGACTGTCCCCATCCAGGGACCACGCAGACTGCTACATTCTTTCCTTCTCTCTTGATTGCAGCAGATCTTTGCATTCACCAGTTATTTGCAAACGTTCCAGTTCCCTCCTCCACAGCGCGCCATGATGGTTTCTATCGCGTTAAAACTGAGTCTGAGGATACAGGGGAAGAAAGGTAGAAATCTGTCCCTACAGGATAGCCCCGAAGATAACAGGGAGGTACCAGACATGGTAGTCAGATTGCAAGAGAGACTCAGTCATTATCTGGGTGTGGATGGAACCCTCCTTCCCCTTCTATGTGGTGGATTTTATGATGTCAGGTTGCACCCAGCTCTAATTAAACAAATGCACCTCATGTATACTGGGGAATTGTATTACCCTCAATGTCTTTGTTTCTTTATTATAAAACTTTTTATTTTACAATACATTTTTCTCTCATGAAATATAATAGAGTTTTTTGAAAGCTATAAGCATTTTGTCCCAAGAGTAATGTCCTTTAAAAATTATAAAGAAAGAGTAAGACCACCTTCCATGAGCACATCTGTAGATTTCTATCTTTGGCTACCAACAAAGATGGGAATGGATACCCATGAAGAAGGCTGTCATCGAATTCAGGCTAACAGGTTTGGTTGATATTATGGTCTTGCACAGTGCAGGAGGCCCTCTGAAAGAGAGCTACTCACACAATAAGCAATTAGGAAATTCTATATATTTTTTTTCAGTAGCAGGAATCGGTCTCATGACCTCACACTTGTGAGGCAGGCACCGTGCCTCTAAGATTTATCCCTGGCCCATAATCAGCCTTTGGAAAACCCAGATTACTGGTGGTGGTTCTGATGTCTGCAGGAACATCCCAGGCCTGAGTCTCCTGTGTACCTGGGGCCACATTCAGCTTCAAACTCCTACACCATGATCTTTGGGACATGATCTCTTCCATCTTCAAAGCCTTTGTGCTTAAAACTTGCCTTATGTCCTGTCTGCTACTAGCTGGTGGCATTCTATTGTTAAGAATCTCCTTTGCTAAATAAAATTTTTAAAGAAAAAAAAGGGAATCTCTGCTGCTTAGACCAGGTCCACTTGAGTTATCTCCATATGATAAGGTCACATGACTTGGGATTTTAAAGACAGCTATAAAATTTCTTCAAATCTGTCCTTATATTAAAGTTTTATTACATAACCAGGGGATGGGGCTCTTGCAAGGCCATTAATGGGGTTTTGCCTACCACAGAAATAAAGTTGGGTGTTAGGGGGTCCAGCTGGGGTTAGATAAGAATGGGAGAGGGCGTGGGTTCCTATAGCCTGTTAACTCCCATG
This sequence comes from Cavia porcellus, assembly GCF_034190915.1. NCBI lineage: Eukaryota > Metazoa > Chordata > Mammalia > Rodentia > Caviidae > Cavia > Cavia porcellus. Next base: position 114,142,760 of record NW_026947487.1, read on the forward strand.
TGACCTACCATCAATAGCTGGATTTCCAGCCAACTAGGCCCCAATTTCTCTACTTAGGAATATGCATGTAAAATTATTCAAATTTCATAATAATTTTGAAAAACTTGAGATAATTCTCCTAAAAGATTTTGTATTCTGCCTGGCACATAATATAGATGGTCAACAAATACTGGATATTATCATTTCTGTCATTATCTCTCATTAACTGTGTAATTAGAGACTGCATCATTCATATAACAAAAATGTAAACATAAGTAAATGAGTGGTTTTAAAAGGAGGTGAGCTTAGGCTCACATTTGAGGGCAAGTAAAGAGAAGAGTTTGAAGGTTTCCACCACAAAGTAATGATAAAAAGAGATAAAAGTGATTTGATTGGCATATGTTTATACATATGTTAACTGACCACACTGCAGTCAAAGATACGGACAATTAAAACATACATATCTGTATTTATGGTAGCACAACTCATAAAGCTAAATCTTGGAAGCAGACTGCATGTCCATCAGCAAAGGAACAAGTGAAGAAAATGTGTACTCCTCTGCCATAAAGAAGGACAAACTTAGGAAACAATGGATGCACCTAGAGATCACAATGCTAAGTGAAGTAAGTCAGATAGACAAGCTTTAACATGGCTTCTCTTCTACGGGAAACCCAAAGCATACGTAAAGACCAAAATGTAAGGTAGGTACTAGGAAATGAGATAGCTCTTTTGCAAGAGTAAGGGACCAAGAGATGGAGGGAGGAAGGTTAAAGGAATAAAATAAGAATTGAGATGTTATGCATAGGAGCCAACTCCCCATGATGCATGTAATCATCAAATACTGCAAACATGCACTAGGATATAAAAATAGAATCTTTGTGAAAAGTTTTTTGGGAGCCTGGCACAGCTCCTGGTCCAGAGCATGCCCCCCTCAGGGGGCAGCATGAGCGCTACAGAAATGCTCAGATTGATGGTCCTGCGGGAAGGACATAGGAGCCCAGGTTCTTACACACCACGACCCTACTTAGTGCTTTAAGTATCGTAACTCCTGAGCTTTGCCGCAGATTCACAGAACACGTACTGTGAATATCACAGCTCTTTTACAGAAAAGGAAACTGAGGTTGGCAAGACCTCGCAGCTGGTGAGAGGCACGGACACAGAAATACTTGATCTGTCTGGGCCAGCTGCAAGCCATTTTTCCTCCTCCTCCTGCCTTCCCTACCTTGCCAGGTTTCTCTGACCCCTTGCATTTTCTGGACACGCTTATCCCATACATGATCTGTGCACATCATCGGCCTCCAGCTCCTATTTCCCACTTTCTTTTCTATGCTCCTTGCATCTTCTTGGGCTTTAGCCTACAAATGACCGGGACCACCTTCCAAAGAGTTTTCTGAGATGCATAGGGCCTGGGACTATGCATTTACAACCAGCCGACATGGAGTCTCATCCAGGGACCACAAATGAGCAGCAAGACATGAGCAGCTGCTGAGCCACAGAACGGCAGCAATCAGGGCTGTTATTTTGTAGCTTCCGTGTATGTTCTATCTATGACACAGGGATCACATCAAAGCACTTCACCCCTGGCTTAGATCTGTATTTTACAATGAATGACAGAAATGAGATTTCTTCTATTTCTTCATTTTCTCCTTTCCTCCTTTATGTATGCCCTCCTCCTTCCTCCCCAAACACCTGTTTTAAGTTGTTTTTATTTCAGTCATTTCTTTTCCTTATGTAGCCTCCAAGGATCTCTAAGTTCTTACAAAACCTCTGTGACTTTCTCACTGACATTTTTTGTGGTCAAAGTCCAATTTTTTAAAATCAGCTATCCCGTCACTCGACAGCATCAGCCTGTGCAGAAGACGATACTGTAAACATGGGTGTGCAGGAGAATTCTCTGCTCTTTCGTCATAGGAAACTTCTTGCACACTGGCTATAATCTTTCAGCTTCTCTACTTGAGGCTGGGCTGTCTTCTATGTCTTTATTTTCTCTCACTCCAGTTCTCCTTCTCCTTTCTTCTTAGATCACGATTTGTCATTTCTGGGCTTTGTCTCTGATGATCCAGAACAAAGAGCACATCTTAGATTGTCTCATTATCACACAAAGCAAAGTTTTAGACAGTGCCTTGTGGCCCATCGGCCTCTGAGTCATGTTGAGCTTGAAATCGCTGACACAGATTCATACAAGAAACAAGATAAGACCTAATAATGAAACTAAACACCCCACCATGTTGGGTATAAAGTGAAGTTTATTCCGTTTAGTCATCAAATCCTATGACTTACTTCTGTGCAACAACCCTTTCTACTGTCCCTTCTTTGGAAAAGACCCATCAATGACCCAGGAGCAAATCAAGCTGAGAAAGGTCATTTAGTAAGTCCTTTGCCCTGAGTTGGAATGGAAACTTGGGTTGGATTTATGGAGCCTGGAGCCCATCTCAGCTGCTTCTGAACACTTTCCAGAACTTTCCAGAACTCGTCATGATACAAGCATCGCTCTTGTGGTTGCCGCTCATATCCAGTCGGGTCAACCAGATGTCTCCATGCTGGGGCTGGTGTGGATGTGGCCACTGCTGACTATTCCAGTGCTCCATCTTGGTTGGTCTTCAACTCTGTCACACTCCCCATAATGTGAACACTGCTTCCACAGGGTGTAAGGAGGGAAAATCACCCGATGGCTGCTACCCAGAGTTCACTCACTTTCAATTCTGAGACCTGGGAAATTGTTTTCTGCCAAAGAAAGTTTTGCCCTTGCTTTTTCTGGACCTCAAGAGCTAGAATGCTCCTCCATAAAATAATCCCATAACAGTTCACTCCTCAAGTTTCAGGATATTTAGTCTTCACATTGGCTGCTTTGCCATATAAATATTGTACCAAGGCAATGCATTTTAGAAAGACCCCAATTTAGTAGTCGGACTCTGCTACACAAAGTCTGTCAGAAATGCAGAATCTCGGACCTCACTCCTACTGAATCAGAATCAGCATTTTTAAAGGTGAACTTGCATGCTCATTAGATTTTCAGTCACTAGCCTGTTACATTAGCAAGCTTTGACTCTTACCAGATAAAAACAGATGACCTGACTGGGTGAGCTAAGTGTTCCTCCCCCTCAGTTCATAACCTTGAGAAAAATGACTTGAAATCTACCTATATCCACATGTGCTTTTGATAGAATAGACTCAAAGAGGAGAGGAGATAGCCACATGCGCACACACACGTATACACACAGAAACACACATATTCACACTAAAATGAGTAGAAAGGGTAGCCTTTGTCAAGATCAGGTAGCTCAGCCTCCTAAACAATACCACTTCCTGTATCAAATACAGGAACAGATTTAATTTAGGCGAGTGGAGGAGAACAGCCTCCACCAGCATCACCTGGTTTAAACCTATTTCTTAGTTGTCGGTATGAAATTCATTTCCCCTTTGGTTTAAGCCTGAGCCTTTCTGAGTGCTTTAAAGAACATTACGTCGGAGAGATTCACTTGACTGGAAGAGCTCTCCTAATGTTCCTGGAAACAGGCAGCTCAGTCTCCACTCTCATCTCGAGCCCGGCTTCACTCATGTCACCATTAAGGTGACAGCAGATCGATTCATTGGTCCAGAGAGTGAGGAATCCCCCACCAGTTTGATTTTTATTGACCCATTTGCCATGCATGGTGTGGGGCCTGATGTCCAAGAAGGTAGCAGGAAGACATGAGGGAAAGATCTGGGATGAGCAAGACTGGGGGCTGAAGGCTTTCTGGGAAGAACAAGGTCAGAAGTCCCAGTTACTTTGATACCCAGCAAGGTTCTGAACAGAGACCAAGGACGTGACTTTCACCTGCGGCTTCCTCCACTAAATAATTGTTCCTTCTGCCCACCCCTGTTATTCTCAGCTTCCAGAACTGTCCACTCTTTCTTCTGAGAAGCTGATCTAGGCTCTCTCTCTCTCTCTCTCTCTCTCTCTCTCTCTCTCACACACACACACACACACACACACACACACACACACAAATCTTAGGGAAGAAGTGAGTAACACCACTGGCTCTCCAGGACCAAAGCAAACTCTTTGGTAATTCGAGTGTTGTAGTTATTTGTACATTCCTTCAAATGTCAGATTATTCATGTTTTTCTGAAATATCTGTTAGGCATCTTAATTTCTCACTTCCAGATCTCCTTTAAAGGTTGTTTTTGTTTTTGCTTTAACTCTTGGGGTTCTTGTTATTGTCTTGTTTTCCCTTAAATTTCCCAAAGAATAGGAGAAAATAAGAAATTCTCCTTACCAGAAAAAAAGTCTAAAGTTCCCACCAACATAGATGTTCTGATTTAAGGAAAAAGTTTATAGCCATGTCTTTAAAAATGTATTCAAATTTTCCCACTATGGTGCAAAAAAGAAAGAGAAAAATAGCCCACCACACATACTGAGCTACCAAGTGAGGCCCAGAGAAACAATGCAAAAAACAGGATTCATGTGAGCACAGGGAGAGAGTCTCAGGGGTCTGGAAATAGGTAGGACCCAGGGTTCTTGGTGTCATCCATGCACATTTGCATTCACTATGGGTGAAGAGCTGAGTTACAGAGGGGGGCTTTAGGGTTTGGTGAAGCCCTCCCTATCCCCACTATAGCAGATGGTCACTTCCAGTCGTCCCAGATATCTGCCTCCCCATGCTGTCCAACTAAACCAGATGGCTCACTCACCATCTCCTCAGCCACACGTCCCTCCCCTGGCCTCTGATCACCAACATCATGTACTAATGATTTGGTTGGAGGTGATCGAAGTCCCCTTAGTTCTGATGGTCTTCACCTCTGTCTTTGGCAATGGACCTGGCCCCAAACTGCTGGTCTAATGTTGGCCCTGTCATGATCCCTAAGTAGTGATTCTTCAGTTATAATTGGTGCAGGAATCAGATCCTTGCCCTGTAATCAGAGCTGGACTCTTGTCCTTTGGTGCTGACCCAATGATCATGGGACTTGGCAAGTTGATTGGATGCCACGGGGGAAATACATCATTTTGAATTTTGGTTTGGACACTTAGTCTTTCCTGCTTTCATTCTCATTCACAAACTTATTGTTTTAACTTTTCTTTATTGGTCCATGTCTGCAGAACTTGACCTCCGCATTCATCTTCGGGAATAGGTGCATGCATGTAACTTTTGTTGGTTCTTTTTATTCACCTCCCCCCATTCTCTTCCCTCCCTCCTTCTCTAGATCCCCTTCTCCATTTTCATTTTTTTAGTTCATGTTTATGACACATAATGATTATATTCATTGTGGGTAGCTGGCACATGCACATGAGTCAGACTGTTGCCCAAAACTCTAGACAGCTCTGAAGTACAGCAGACTTGTATTTGTACATGGCATCTGGCACTCCGGTTGTTATAATTCGAGTAAACTAATGCAGTCTGGCTATCGTTGGGATGTTCCCCAGATTCCATGTGTCTGGGTCCCCAGAGTGGTGCCATGCAAGAGGCAACAGGGCCTTTAGGTGAGGCCTAGTGGAAGGTTCCGAAGGACTTTGAAAGGGATCATGCAGCCCTGGTCTCTTCTTTTCTCCCTCTTTGTTCTGTAGCTCGGGAGGGCAGTGGTTTGCCTCTCCATGTGCTCTTGCTATGATCTACCACCCTGGTTACAGGTGCAAAGCAATGAGGTCACCTGCTCTTGGACTGGTACTTCCAGAACTGTGACCCAAAATAAGTCTTTTTTACTCATAAGCTAATTGCCTGCAGTATTTCCTTATAGTGTCAGAAGTCTGGCTGCGATGGTTTGTATGTAGGTGTTCCCCCAAAGTCTCATAAGGTCATAGGTGGGGCATTTTATAGATGGGGATTGGGTCGTGAGGGCCGGATGCTCTTGAGTGGATTAGTCTGCTGGTGAATTGTTGCTCAGTGACATTTAGGAGGTAGAGCCTGGTTGGAGGAGGTGGTCAGTGGACCATGGCCTGGAAGGGTTTATCTCCCTCCCTCCTTGCTTAATCACTCCCTCTCTGCTATGCCGGGGGCTGTTCCTCCTTTGCCCTGCCTTGGCACCAACCAGTTATGAAATTTCTACAAACTTTGAGCCAAAATAAACCTCTCCTCCTTTAATTTGTGGGTGTCAGGTATTGGGTAGTAAGAAAGTAACTAAGAAACTGACCAATATACATACACAAACCTTGCAGAGAAATTATCAGAACTAAATGATATACTATCTTTGCATCTGTAAGAAACAAGCCATCTGGGGCACACATCAGACACGCTGAAGCTACAGTGCTCCCACCAGAAAGGTTTTATGCATTTGAAACTGGTGACCCTCATCAGGGCTGAATCAATGTGAATCTGGCCAAGCAAGCCATTGCTCCTAAGTGCCTGGCCCTCCTCCATACCTGTGTACTAACACATGGCTTTGTTCATCTGCACAAATTATCATGCTCATTTCCTGCCTCGGGGTTTTTCTACGCACCACTTATTTTTCCTGGAATTTTATTTTTCCTTCAACACACATGCCCTCAGTTTCCACAGAGTGTCAGGTGCTTCACTATAGGACACTGTGCACAAGCGTGAGCTTATGAACTTTATATTTTATATGCATGAGAGAGGAAAGGCTGAATGCTAGCAAAATCTAACAAGTGAATTATTTCAGAGTCATAAGTGCTATGAAGATCCTTTAAAAATAACACAGAAAACAGTGACTGGATACCAAGCCCGTGGAACCCTCCTCGAGGAGGATTTTGAAAAGGAGGTGTTTTGGAAAGAGGCCATCATGTTCTAAACTGGGACCTAAAAGGTAAAGAGCACGTGAGTAACTGGAGAAAGATCATCCCAGGTGGAAGGAATCCCAAGAGCAAAAAGAGTGTGTGGTAGTTTAGTTCCAAGATGCCTGCCAGTGCATGCTTCGCTCCCCGTACGCTGGCATTTCCCCACACCAAGATGTGCCAGCTGCTTCTTTCTGTTGTTGGAGATGGTCTGTCTCTTGATCAGTAGGATGGGGAAGGACTGTGACATTCTGACGTTACTGAGATCAGGTCATGATAATACTCGAAGCTAATGTAAGGCTCCTGGGTACTTGGTGACATGTCCCCCCTCTCAGCTACCATTCTCTAAGTTGTAAGATGCCCAGGATTCACAGAGATACCATTTATAGCTGTTCCACCAACAGACACAATGGACTCCCACCCTACCATCCAATCTCCAGTCATGCGAGGGCGCCATCTTTGCTGTCTAGCCCAGCCAAGCCTTCGCATACTTCGGAGTACTCAGTCCAGCCAACAACTGAACTACAAGCAAAACCCACCATGCTGAAAAAGCCCACTCATCACAGAATTGGGAGGTGCCATCAGCGGCTTATTTGCAAGCCACCAAGTTTTGTGTTGATTTGTTTAGCAGCAAAAGATAACCAGAACATACTGTGACTCTCGTCTCGACTCTCCTGTACGTGCTCATAACATTTGTGCTTTTCCATCCCCTCACCTATAATGGATAATTAAGTTATTATCTTTAAATATTTTGTGATGCTTTTTCATGTCTCTCTCTAGGCTATGTTTGAAAACAATAAACACTAGTATATTCTGCTCACCATAAGACTCACAGCCCTGAGCACGGAGCCTGGCACATTATATGTACTCTTTGCTCCTCAGAAAAGGGAATCAGAATGAATGGGTTGGCTTCAGGGTAAAGAACTGATTGTCCATGGTGAAAACTTTGATAACATTGTTCCCAAACACTGCTTCTCCAGTGCCTCTATCTGACTATAACTTTTATCAAAGAAGGTTATTTTCCCCTATTAAAACATCAAGTTCCCAGGACATGTTGTGCTTAGAAGAATTAGTAAAAGATGATTCTGTGAACCCCCAAAGGATAAGGGGTCCCTAACTGGATGCACACCCCATAGAATATGACCTGAACTTTCTGAGTTTCTAGCTGCTCCCAAGGGGTCTACAACATGACCCAGCTAATTCCAGTGTGACTTCGAAATTATGGCCCAGCTAATTCCTCCTGACTCACCTTCACTTTGAGTGATCTCTTTCCTGCATATATAATAAAAATATTTTTATGTCTTGTCATCGGGTCTTATGTTTATTATTTATTTGCTAGCTTGCCAAGTTCTTTATATTCATTATCTCATCTAAACCTTGCAGAAGCTTATGAGACCCAGAATCACTCTCAATTACAGATTAGTAAATTAAGGCACAAATTGGTTAAGAATTTGGCCCAAAGCCAGCAAGTTAATAAGTTACAGAGCCTGTCTTAAAAACAAAGCAAACAACAGAGACTCAGGCAAAGAAACAAAAAGATCTTTACAACTCGAGTTCTTGTCCATTCTGCCCAAATATACCATAAAAGGGAGCATGCTCTGCTTTACTTCCGGCCCCATCTGGTCCCTGAAACCTGACTCTTCACTTGAGAATGCAATCCTGAGTAGGATGCATCATACAATGTGACTCACAGAGACCCTTCTCCAAGTTGTAAGACCAGGAAAACTGTGGTACTGGGGCTGGACCCCTTTCCCCCCCAGTGCTAACCAATGCTGGAACACATTTGGATGGGCGCCATTTGCAGGAGATACCAATTCAGGCATCAGCCAAAGGCAGGGTGGAGGAGCAGGTCATGGGACACATTCTGGGGACCTGATAACCTGGTAGAGCAGCAGTGGTCACTGCCAAACGTGGAAAGAGGTGCCTATCTCAGAGTTCTCCACAGCACAGCCAGAGTGAAGCACCAGGTGCGGGACGGTTCAAGTCTGGGTGGGCCACTTTGGAAACTCAAAACTGATCAACACGTCTGGGAATTTGAAAGACTGACTCAGAAATCCCCAGGCCCTTGGCTGCACCATCGCGTTCGGGCTTTGGATCCCACAAGCGATCTCAAGCTAATCTTTGTGTCTTCCCAGTGCCCCGCTCCCCATCCCCACCCTGTGCCATAGCTGTCTCATCAAGTGTGAATCACGAAACCACATAAACTGCAGCAAGGCCCTTTTCTCCTCAGAGGGCTGCTGGGAACGTAAACAATCATAACATAAATATGACCTAGCGAGGGCTTAAGCAAAGTGCTTAAAGGAAATCTATATTTTTTATATAAACAATCTTCTGTTTACCTAACGTGGCAGAGACTTCTGCTTAACTCTGAAAGATCTGGAAGGGGATCATCAGCAAGCAGCGATGACCAGGAGATGGCAAAGTTAGGACAAGGCAGGGAGCTCACTTCGAAATGCCCCTTCTGTCCCCGGGCAGCCATGTGGGAAGACAGTAGGGCTCGTTTATATGTGACACTTTTGTTAGACGATCAGGCAATAAAGGGAGATGACAGCAATTTTCTTTGCACAGCTGTGAAAGGGTCCTTTGCAGGGTGAAACGCTGTGGTGTGTGTGTGTGTGTGTGTGTGTGTGTGTGTGTGTGTGGCAGAAAAATGGACAGACAGACAGACAGAGGAAAAGTGTCAGAGGATCCTAAACCCAGACATTCCTGAAATCATGGAAAAGTTCCCTACCATCCCTCTCTCTCCCTTTGTCTCAGAGCGGAATCTTGATCCCAGGTGATGATCTACAAGGCCAGAAGATGTCAGACAACTTGAAAAGTCCTTATCGTTGCTAACCACAAATATTTGGGGTTTGTGTTATCTAGGTTATAATGAGAACCTGCCAGGGAAGAATTCAGACATACAAATCTTTGTGTAAACTACCTTAAGAGTCTTAAGCTGACAAAAGCCAGAGAAAAGTCTGAAATTTTGTCCTCAGAGTACCCATAAGCGAGCTTGGGTTCTTCATAGACTGTAACAGAATTCTAGTAGAGTGCCAAATTTCCACAAACATCATGCTGTGTTTGAGCCACAAAAGTCCTAACTTTTGTTTTGTTTTGTTTTTGTCTTTCCAGTCTTTTTCAATGCTCCTGAATATCTGGAGATGCTAAGGTGCAGGAGGAGCTGGCTTCTTAAGGCTTCTGAACAGTGACAGTAGAGTTGACCCACTCGGGCAGGCATGAGAATGGTCTCAGTGTTAATTCTTTGTCACCACTGTGGACTGCTGCTGTTATCTATCCAAAATCCACCTCTCTTCTGCCAGGAGCTCAAGATAATCACACATTCATTTTTTGCAATAACTCTGCATACCCACTTAGTCAAAAAAGCCATGCAGCTAAACCATGTCTATTGTATCCATGCTAAGAGACTGATTACAAGTCGTTGGCTACTACCCTGCCATGCCTCGGTGGCTAGACTCTTTCCTGTAATCTATGAGCTGCCTTTCAGCAAATCCCCCATCTTAAGCATAAGTCCCTCAGAGTCAGTTTCTGTTGCTCACATTCAAGAATTCTAACTAAATCCTCTTCTTCCTCCAGATGTTGAACTAGCAGATGGGGATTCAATGGTGAATAAAAGTCTTTTGATAAGACCAACGTTCAGCTATTCATTTTTTAACAGACATTTTATTTGGAGAGTCTATGACATGCATGCTTCTGGGAGCCAGCAGTAAACAAGTTGACACAGCTTCTTTCCTTATAGATAACATTGTCTCCTGGGGAGAAAAAGCTTCACTATACAAATGAGAGGGTGCAGAGAAGAAAAACCCAGCGTGCAGTCAGCACACATCGAAGGGGACCATCTCATTTCAGCACCTGGAGTGACCCAGCCCCTGACGGGCACCACTGGTCAAAGGAACAGTCAGTGGGTAGCTAACTATTTCATGGGGCTCAATGGAATTAATGGTAAAACAATGGTATCTATACTAACATGGAGAAAGACTGATATTGATCATCTTTCTCTCCCATCTTAGATATCTAACCTGTGGTAGAATGGCTCAAAGGTATAGAACACCATTAACTAGCTGAGCTAAGCGACCTGGCCACACGAATGTGGCTATACCCGAGTCTTTACTTTTGTAGTTCATGGGCACAGGTCTTCAGCAGACCAAATGAATGCTGGGGTCTCATGTGGGTTGGGTTCCCTGACTACAGAACAGACAAAGATTGAGCAATTAAAAAAGAAACCACTGCTTTATGTATCATACCTGGTTCTGTATGTGCCATCAGATGCGGATTTTGTATATCGTATGCTCTAACCATATGGTTAAGAGTTTTCAATTTCATAGACTCCATTAACTTCAGCAGAGAGAAAAGGAAGGGAAGCAATGGGAAGGAGAGAGAGAAAAGAAGGCTACAGGAGAGGAGAGAGTGAGGGAGAGAAGAGCAGCGAAGCCTCCCTGAGTCATCTGCCAACAGGAGGTCTGTCACCTTGAGGTGGCCGGGGCCTCAGTGCTGGCCAGCCTTTCACGGGCGGCTACCCCTGCCTGAGGTTGGATCTTTTCATTGTGGCCTCTAGAAATCTAGGAAATACACTCATTGCCTTGTTGGCTACTTTATAAACAGTTCCTGTAAATCACAGGTCTTTATCACTTTTCTGGCCAGTTATTCAGACTTTTCAAACTCCTACATAAGCTGCCAGAACCTCTTCCCCACAAGTTAGCAGCATCCATTACCCAAACCAAGAGGACTATTTACTTTGGCTACCATCAAGGCAGTTTTGAAGTTTAGGTTACCCTCTTCTGGTACCCAGGAGGATTAGGGGTGTAATCCAAACATTCATCCCACTACCCATTCTTTTTTTCACATATGCTTAAAATTCTCCCCGGCTTTATGTGAGCAGCCATGCATCCATCTGTTCCCCCATCTAGTCATCTCTTCACCCGTTGATCCATTCATTTATTTACAGATGCAGAAATCCACCCATATCATATACCCCTTCTTAATCACTCATCCACTTATCCATTTCTCTATTCACTGCTCACTGACCCAACAAGCAACCTAAAAGTTATACATTTATTAATCCAGAGATTAATCTATTTATCACCTACTCAATCCACCCACCATTGCTACACTCAGTCACTTGATGACTTTATCAATCTCCTGAGCACCTGCTCCAGCAGTCTATGATCAGAGACTGTTGTTGGTGTTGAAGGAATGGGGATGAATGATATTGTTACCTGTTACCCTTTTTACCCACCAGTCTCTCAATTCATTTACTTATATGTCCTTTCTGTAGGATTCCACTCCTGTGGACACTAAATTGGGCCCTGGTGAATCCCAGAAAATTTGGGAGATACGAATTAAGATGAACAAGTTCATGCAGAGTCATGAACCAAAGTGACAATTGGGAAAAATTTGGCAAAGAGAAGAAAACCCAGGCAAGAGCTCCAGCTATCAATAAAAAGCAATAGATTTTTCCATAGAAGTACAGCAATGCCTATCAAAAAGGTACTCATTCACATATCAAATTTAGTCATAAAAGTTGTTAATCAAAAGATCTGGAACTTTCTCTGGATGAGAGGGAAGCCTGCGAAGGTGCCTAGATGCTGAAGACATACACAGCCATCCATTCATCCATAACACATCCGTCCACCCACCAACCCACCCATCCATACCATTCACCTCTCTTTCCTTTGCTCAACCACTACAGGAGTTTCCCTCAACTAGAGTTTCATAGAGAAGTAAAGACATTTAAATTTGACTCATGCCCGCCTTCCAAGTATCTTCCATTGCTACTGACATATAATAAATGTGAATTAAATATTTATTAAATAAATTCAGGGATATAATTAGTCATACTAGATAAAACTTGAAAGGCAGCACGTTGATCAGCTAATTCAACTGGTTCCAGGCTAACATGAGTGAGTTCATGTTTTGTGATTGCTTAATTAGCAATGCACAAGATCCGTCTTATCTACCTTGGAGAAGTCAACATGCGCATGTGAGATCATGACTAGTTCAGGCATGTCTAGAAGACACGACTTTAACTGTGTGACAGACTGAATCCATCTCCCTCATAGCCTAGCATGCCACTGGAAAGGGCGAAGGCCAGATTCATGCATTAGGAGCTAATCAACCAGATCTTAGGATTCAGTAGATCCAATTATTTTTGTTCAATACCAACTTGATGAGGTCACCACATAGACCCTTAGCCAAATTGACTATGTTGGGGAGAACTGCATTTATGTAAACCAGCCTCTGAGTTTTTCATATAACCAGTGTCAATCGGAGAGGACCACTCTGTGAGTTTGGTCAATAGAGTCAAGCTATCTGGACAACCCCAAATTGAAATCTTTTTATTTCTTGAGAAACAAAATAAGAAAGTCTTTTTAATTTAAACCTAGAGGCAACACAGCATGTTACTGGCAGCGTAGGAGACAGAGTGGGTAAAACCAGTGGAGGTAGATATTAGTCCAGCATATTATTAGATCTGTAGCCTGGGGCAAGTTACATTGAATATCTCTAATCCTCAGTTTCTCTAGCTGTAAAATGTAAAAATAGCTTTCACTTCCCCTTGGATGCTAGCCACAAAGCTACTGGAAAAGTCTAACTGAGACAAAAGGAACAGCCAATAAAGAGTAGCTCCTGCTGCCTTGAGTCTCTGAAGAGTAGTTGTATAGGAATAGTTCACCTTCTTTGAGATCACTTGCTTAAAACTGAAATAAGAAAGTAAAAGACCTGTAATATCAGCGTGGAGCTCTAGACTGCAAAGAGCTTCCACAGTGTGGCCTCTTGAGTGCCATCTTCCCTGCTGTCATTGACATCACCATGAGGGTCTTGCCCACGGTACCCCTGGCCCAAGCTGGGTGAGGAATTTCTTTCCTGCATGCCAGGGTCAGGGGTTGGACTTACGGTCTGCAGACCCTGCGCCCAGTCCTGTCTAGATTGACACACTCATAAAAAGAGATTGCACCAAACAAAGAGGTTGAAAGAGGGAAGAGCCCTGGTAGCCCCTAAGAGCACTCTCCTTCTGGAGGCGTCCAGTGTGTGTTTGCTGAGACCCAAACAGGTGCCACAGACCTGTGGATTCCGTCTTCTTCCCTGCACGTAGAAGAGTCCCTTAAATCCCCCTGTGACTCCTACAAGAAATCTGTGTTTTATTTCACTGTTTCCCTGCTTGTGCCTTCTATTTTCTTATTTATTTATCTGAACCACTAAATTATCCAATTAGTGACAGATATCGTTGACACACGGGCCACTATGAATATTTACGGCATACTTGTTCACACATTTATCTAAATAGGTGGCATGCCAGAGCTACGTAATAAGGAATAATGATTCTTTAGAAGAGTTACAGGAAATTATAAAAGGTGGAAAAAGTTTTGCATGGCGAGCTTCAGCCCCCATCACATCTATCAAGTCCTCCCTGAGACAGAGCAATTGCATAGTAATGACAAAAAATTTATAGTAATGAATACATCAATACTCAGCGCTGTGGCAGTTTCAGATGCTACTTTTATGGGCCCTCCTGTGTCTATTATACGTCCCTTAGCACTGGAGCGAGAGAGCATGGTAAATGCCAACAGCCACAGCGAGAATGGACCAGCTTGGGCTCCTGAGAAGATGGTGATCCATCAACTTCCTCTTTCAAGCAGATCCATTTGTATCTGGGAGGCCTAAAACTGAGCAGCTTAGGATGATCAATGGCACAGCTGACAAGTGTTTGTTTTAAGAATGGAGCTGTCACTTCCTGTTAAAGAGAGTGGAGACCAGAAACAAACAAATAAACAAACTGGGCTGGGTGAGATGGGTGACTTAAGGGAAATGTTGGAAGAGTTTCAGCCCACATGGTCTCTTCAGAGGCTTTCTTCACTCAGAAAAGATGTGTGTACAAAATGCTAGCTGGGTACCAAGCATACTTAGGTGGGAGCTGGCAAAGACTTCAAGTAATAGGGTTAGGTAGCAAATAATTTGGGCTTTCCAGGCCAGGCCTTAGGGCCTCTGGTGTCAGTATGCAAATCCGGCTGCAGGGTAAAAGTGACTGCAAACTGAATATTAAGTAAGGGACCTTCTCTGTGGCTGACCCAGGAGCTCATCAAGTTTGAGCCCAACATGGACAATTTAGTGACCTAGTGAGACCCTGTCTCAAAATAAAAAGTAGAAAAAGGACCAGGGATACAGCTCAGTGCAAAGGCCCAGAGTTCAATCCCCCGTACCACAATCAATCAATCAATCAGACTATGTTCCAACAAAACTATGTGCAAAACAGATAAGGAGTCTGTCCCAGGCGAGCAGTTTTGTACCTACGAGCTATGGGGCGCTCTGTACAGACACAGATGTAGCAGGCATAAAGAACTGAGAATTGCATGGGGAGATTTAATTCTGATTGTAAGTCGTTATAATTTTACTGCACCACAAAAGAAAAAAATAATGAACAAATAGAAGAAAAGAACAAGAGAGGGAAAAGAAAAAGAAAGAGAAAAAGAAAGAAAAACAGAAAAAAGGAAAGATAGGGAAGGGAAGGGAAGGGAAGGGAAGGGAAGGGAAGGGAAGGGAGGGGAGGGGAGGGGAGGGGAGGGAAGGGAGGGGAGGGGAGGGGAGGGGAGGGAAGGAGCAAAGTCCCCTGGCTAAGGAACCCGTGCCTGTTTCACCACTGGCTGCTGAAATAGTAGCCCACAGCAGCCTCTCCCTGGTTTTCCATAAACACTAGGCTGGCTGCCATTCGCATGACTGATGCATGCACGGGAGTGTCCAGATGTTCACGGGCCTTACCCCCACCCCACAGCATGAGAAGTACAGAATACCATAAAACCCGCAATCAGTCCAGCTGTAAGCGTCACATCCATTCGCCGTCACTCACTGCAGTCCAGTGTCGTGGAGAGAAGCTGTGGAATCCGTCATTTCCACCCTGTTCTAAATTTGTCTCTGCTCTCACGTTCAAGAATAGATGGGCAACGGGAGCCAGACATTCTGATGTGATTATAACAATTAACCTCAAGGCTGCTTTCCTTTTGTATGAAAAGACATTTATGTCAGAGGTTACCACTTTATTATTAGTAACAAATGACATGAACAGACCTCAAAGCTGCTCAGAAAAAATAAGTGAGTCAGAAGAAGGTCGGTGCATTTGGGCGGGGCTCAGTCGTCCACATTAACGAAGTCTCTTAAATGAAGAACTCAGTCCCAGGCTTCCACTTTGTATCTTATTTTTAAGCCTCAGTATCCACAGTCTAAAAATAACGTGTCAATATTTTCTTGTTACGGTTTTCCCCTGGTTAGTGACCTCTTAGTGGTTTTCCTCTAGCACACATCAGCTCTCCGGTTCCTGAGATGTAAGGTAGACCCGTGTATTATCAAACTGTGTTATCCCAATGCTTTGATTTCAAACATCAGATTCTCTGGCCCAAGTCACATCACTTCCCATAACCTATGCACTCCAGTGAACAGGGTCTCTGTCCCTTTTGAGACCACAGCTCTGGGGACACCACCACTCCTCTTTCTCCATTTTGAAATCCCTGGTCCAACTTTTCAGGGATTCCCTCTCCGGCCCTCAACTCTTCTCTTCCTGCTGCTGCTCTGGTCAACCTCCTCTCTGTTCAAACTCACTGTCCTTTTGCTTCATGCCTGTACCTGAATATCACATCACATCGTGACCAGAATAGTTCACAACTGTGATTACTGGCTTCCCTTTAAGTTTATGACCACGCAACTCGAGTGGACCCCAGCACCATCTGAAAGCCAACCATAGTTCCCCATCAATGCATTCTATTTATCCAGATGATAATCAATACCTTCTTCTCAAATGGGCAACACTCACACTTTTTTTTTTATTTTGGTATATGTGATGCATAAAGATTACATTTGTCTTGAGGAATTACTCTTATTAGATGGTGTTGGTTCTTTTTCACTTTATTTTAAAAATAGTAGTGATCAGAAGTGCATTTTCTTCTTTCAACCTACATCTCTACACACAGATTTGCCCTTCTGTTTTTCATCTTGATAACTCAAATATCCCACTTCTATGTGAACCCACTTCTCTCACTCACCAAGGATTTTACTCCTGGAGTTTCTGATCTGTCTCGTATCAACAGTCTACTGAATCTCTCTCCACAGAACTTGAATATGCCCAAAGATCCTTTCTCCACATAAACAAACCCTCCCTCAGCCTCAGTCCTTTAGGAGTTTCACCTTCTCTTTGCCCACTTTTGCTGACTATTTCAAAGTCTGCCTGCCTGTCACTCCCCTAACACAGCTCTTGTTAAGCTCACGGATAACGCTCTTCAGCCCAACTGCCGCATCTTCACTGGACTGCCCTTGAATTTCAGTATCATTTGGGCACTTAATGGGGTCATTCCAGTTTGAGAACGTTTAGTTTTCCATCATGATTCTTTCTTGGATTCACTTTCTTCTCACTGGACAATCAAATTCTTAGGTCTTTTCTCAACCTTCTGTGTTGGTTCATTCAAAATTGTGGCCCTCGTCTCCTTCCCTTTCTCATACACAACTCATCCCTCTGGCCTCTTAGCTTTAAATGCCATCTGTGTGCTGATGACTTCCAAGTTCAGACTTTTCACATCTAACAATGATCTGATGCATCGGCAAAATTGATCTCTTCACTCAGATGCCTAAGAAGGTCAGAGATGTAAAGTAGAGTTTGTAGCTTCCTACCCCAAGCCCACTCCTCCTCCTCTCAGTAGGGAGCATTTCGATGGATTCAGATGGTCAACCCAGACACCGAGAAGCTGGCCCTGGCTTTTATTCATTCATTCACTCATTCATTCATGCCCTCATCCTCACATCCTACCCCTCAGCAAGTCCTTTGGGCTCTGCCTGTGAGGTGCATCAAGATTTGATTCTCCTGACCAACTCCATAGACACCACCACTCCCAAATCAGTCCTGTGAGAGCTTCTAACTGGTCTGCCTCCTCTTAATCCTGCCTCTCCAGTTGACTTTCCTTGCAGAAGCCCACGGAGTGAAGGGGGCAGGGAAGGAGCGTCACTTTCCCTTAATAAAATTCCAGTAAGTTTGAGTCACACCTGTAATATAATCTGTATTCTTCCTGTTGTCCTTCAGGTCTTTCCTCTGCCTGCCTCTGCCTGCTTACTGCTGACCCTCTGCTCACTCCACCTGCTCACAGACATCCTGAATTGCTCCTCACGTCGGAGTCCTCTCTGTCTCTGTCTCTCTCTCTCTCTCTCTCTCTCTCTCTCTCTCTCTCTCTCCATCTCTCTGAGACTCTCAGCCCTGAAAATTTCTAGTGACTCACTCACTTGGTTCATTTCTTAATCCAAATATTACCTCTTCAGAGAAGCATCCTCAACTCCCTCCCTAGAGCCTCCCTGTCACTCACCATCCTCATTCTTTGCTTTGTTTTTCTTTAAAGGACTTTTCATTGCCCCAAATTCCTTTGTATGTGTGTGTTCCCTCACTCACCACCTCTGCCTCCCACTAGAAATAATTCCTATAAAATCAAAGAGCTCTGACTTTCTTGTTCACTGTTCACTACCTAGCACATGGTAGACACTAAATAAACATTTGTTGAGTAAATGACTGATAGTATTCATAAAGACAGTAACGATGTGAGTGTTTTCAGTGCTTTGACTTTCTTGCATTCATATTAGATGCAATAATTCAGCTTAAATAAGAAATCATGAGAAGACATCCATTTGTGTGGGTATATTCATGTTATTTAGTTTCTTTACCTATTACCCCTGCTACCGCCAGATGCTAGATGGTGTTTAAATGAAAGAAGAATGAAACTATGTCATGTTACAATGTAGAGTAAATTAATAACTTGATCTTCTTGTCTCTTAGCATTGTTCTAATCATATCAGACACATCAAACTTTGGAAAAACTCATCGATGTTTTCTGTCACACAATGGCACATAAACCTCATAAATACATTTACTGCATTTGACATTAATATTAAGCATCATCACTCTATAGCATACAATTCATTCCTGTGACTGACAGCTGCCCAAAGCAAGATTTCAGAATGTTAACCCACTTGCCTAATTCAAGGAAGGATGCTAGAATGGTATTTCGGCATGCTTCCCCATAAAATCATTCAGGCTTTCTTATAGGAAGATCCTAAGTTTGATTATTAGTCAGTCAAATAGGACTACACTCTGGAATCAGGCTCACCACGGTGGAAGACCATGGAAGAAGTGAACATATGGAGACATGCTAGCAGGTGAATCTTGTTGCTCAGTTAGTTCTAGATTCTTGACCTAAGAGCAACCATCAGTGGGACTGTACCAGACCAGCCCTCTTGATTTCTTTGCATGTAGCATTTGCCTGGTTTAGCCTAACAGTCTGTTGAATTGACTGTCCACCAGACCCATGTCCACTGGCTGAAGGATGTGCTGTCTGTCCTCTTTCCATTCTGAACAGCTACGGAAGTCCAGGCTGCCCGTCCCCAAAATATATCTTGTATTCTGCCTTCCGGGAACTCAGTATGATTATATGTGCTTCTATTCCCTTTAAAGATAGCTATGGCCCAACTATTTTCTCTGACCAAGGAAATGTGAGCAAAAGTGATATGTGTCCTTCTTGGTTGGAAGATTTAAGAACAATCACATAATGCGATGTGTTCCCTCTATGCCAAGACGACTGTAGAAATACACTGTGAGAGAAGGCTCCTTCAGGAGTGGTGTTATGTGACTCTGATGAGCAGAGGTTCCCCTGTTGACCAGAGAAGGTTGAGGAGGAAGAGAGGAAGAGGCACAGAGAATGAAGAGACAGAAAGAATGGGAGACAGACACTAATATCCTCCCGAGAGTGGGGGATATTGGCCTTTACTGCAAAACTTTGCCCATCTTGACTGCTGTTATCTTTCTCTTAGGACTGAGGATCTGAGATTGGAGGAAAGGCTGGCAGCTCCCTAAACCCTGACATTAATTCTTGAGTCACAGGACATTTCTTGACAAAACAGGGTGTGTGACAAGGTGGAGAAGGCAGGTGCTGAGACCGTCCACACCAGGAACTCCTGGAGAGACAGTCATCTCAAAACAGGCACAGGACTCAGCCTGGTCCCCTTCATCAGACGCCATGTCTCTAATAGAACACATGTGCCATCTCCTCCAGTCCCTTAAAGTTCCAGCCAGTCAGGGGCCTTTCAACCCCCATGGTTAGACCAGCTTCAGAGTATAAGAGGCAGAGCCCACCCACGCTGCAGAGCTTTCGATGGCCCCACAGGCTCCTCTCCAGGGAGCATCAAAGTCCCGGGCTTCAGCTCACAATCAGACATGGATGCTGGACAGAGTTAAGCCTGAGCCCTGATTTCTCTAGCCACTTGGCTTTGAAAAACTGGTATCACCTCACTGAGCCTCAATTTCCTCAGCTATTGAATGAGAGCCCTTACAGTGCGTGCCTCAACTGAATAAGGAGACATTGTAAAACATGACAAACTTAAAACGTCCCTCACTGTCTCTGGAACAGATCAGGTGAAGCATACGAAGCTAACATTTTTACAGAACAAAATGCCGAACCTTTGGCAGTTTCCTAGGGCCGTACAGGCAATGAACAGGAAGCTACGCTCATCCCTGGGTAGATTCTGAGGGTTCAACAAGGGCTATTCAGGGCTCCACCTGTTACCTTATCCAACCTCTGCCCAGCCAGGGCCACCTGGGCCTTGGCCAAAGGTCGTCTCTCAAGTCCAGGTCAGCACCTGCCCGTGGCTTCCGTCCTTACCTCTTCCCTGTAGGTTAATGACACTCAGGCATGCTGAAGTATAGAGAAAAATGGGACAGTCTCCGGGACACCTACAGTGTGTTTCTTCTGTGCCTGAAAAGCATGTGGGGTGTCCATTACACAAGGAATACCCCAGTGTTCTTTCACACTGTCTACTGGGCAAAACTGCCGCAGGACCTCCGTACGATCATTTGTCCCCACTCTGGCCTCAGGGGTTCCACGACGCACCAAGGACCTCAGGGTAGCTTTAGCATGCACTGAACTGCTTCCTGCTGCCACACGTGTGTCCCTTCAGGGCCCTGAATTCCTTCCTGTTCCTGCCCGTGCCTCTTTCCAGCACCCTGACCCATGCTTTAAATGCATTAAAATTGTATACTTCATGCGAGCAGGGAGCTCGAGGTCTTCCTCACCTCGTGCTCCTGAGACACCTACAGTAAACAGAAATGGCCTCTAGACCTGGCTTGTAAGATGCTCTGTACACACATCCCTGGCTTCCTTTCCTACACCTTTCCTGACCCATTGCACAGACCCCAGGCTGGAGTCTCAGCCTGGACTCCAGCTCCAGGCAGAGACCCCAGGGCTCTCAGATGCTCATAGGAAAAGGAATCCAACTCGAAACTACCTCAGTGGGGAGGGCCTGGTGCTTCTCACATCCATGCAGAGAATGGCAAATTCTTCCCTTCTAAGCAAAATGGCAAAAGGAAAATATAGGTCTTCAAACGAGTGATTTATTCTGTATCAGAAACGCATTTACCTGGCCTATTTTGCTGAACAGAGAAACCTCAGGTTCACTTAGTAAAGCTCAATCTGAATATTTCTGTCCTTTATTTCCATACAGATTAGCTTCCTATGGCCTTCAGTATAAACACCAAGAGTGGGCTTTGAGGGAAGGGGCAGCACCATAAAGGGACATCATCACTATTTTAAGTTTCTTCATGGTTCAGTAGGCGCCTGCTAAGAGTTCTAAAGAGCAAACAAAATAAGAAAGGTTTATTGATTAGTTTACAAGTCACTGTTGTATAGGAGAAGATACTGAATGGCAGGCTGGCTTCCCTGTGGCTTCCTGCTCCCACCCCTTTCTTTCCTGGCCTTGGGAGTCAGCCTCCAGGGGGACAAAAAGGAGGCAAAGCAGAGGTGTTGTCTGGATAAAGAGTTTCCACCCGGTTAAAAAAGTAAATAACCCTTTATTTGTTGCTGATTTGGAAGTTCACTAATGTGTTCCTGCTCTTCATTTCGCTTCTCAATGAAAAAAAAACCTCGTCTTTTTCATCTCTCCTGGCCAACACAATAATCCCTCTCAAAAGGGGCTCCATGACAGGGCTGAGGGGCTTTGACACGGGTCCTCCAGGAACACGTCATTGAGAAGAGAACAAAAGCATCAAGTTCACCCTCCTCCTAGTCCTGGGGCTGAAGGATCTGGCCTGAGAGAGGAAAGTCATTTTAGGTGAGGGAGTCATCCCTGGAAAAGAGAGCATGCGTGCTCCCACACATGTGTGCGCACACACGCGCACACA
The DNA here is from genome assembly GCF_034190915.1 of Cavia porcellus. Taxonomy (NCBI): domain Eukaryota; kingdom Metazoa; phylum Chordata; class Mammalia; order Rodentia; family Caviidae; genus Cavia; species Cavia porcellus. The sequence continues at coordinate 114,164,632 of NW_026947487.1, forward strand.
CACACACCCAGTAAGGACAGGACTTCAACCCCGCTCCACCCTGATCTCCGTGTGAGATCTTGACTGGTCCCTTCTTTCACTTCTGTGCAAGGGAAGTAAGGTTTTGTGGAAGGGGTTGCCGAACAGAGAGTGCTCCATGCGATGATCATGGGTCGCATGGACTTTCTCATGAGACGTGAAAAATGACAAGAGGGGCTCATCTGCAGACCAGAAGACTAGGGAGGGTCCTTTTGAGTACTGCCAAGGTCTGGTGTCCACAGACTGGCACATATAATAAATCAAAAATGTGAAATGATCTTTTAAAACATTAAGTACATTACAGTTAGGAGCAGAATCCGTAGACAAAAAATAGGAAGAGGAAGACAAAAGCCTGGGAAAGATGATGGTTCATGATGGACGAAGGCCCAGGGTCCACAGGAACAGGGAGGCTGCAAGGATGTCACAAATTCTTCCGCTCTTTCCAACTGCCTGCTCCACTTGTCACCCAGAGAACCTGCTGCAGCCCTAGGAAGGATCTGCAGGTGAGCGCAAGCCAGCAGGAGCTCAGGCACCCGTCCCAGTGCACCTGAGTCGCTGTGTCCCTCAGACTTCTCCTTGAGGACCATGTTTAGAGGCCACATGTCGGAAAGAATGGAAAGGTCAGGTGTGGGAGCCACCGTGTCAGGGAGCAAGATTGCTGCTGGTGAGGACAGAGGTAGCAGAGGTGTGCAGGGGCTTCAAGCTTGAGGAACATGGCAGAGAATTTGGATTGCATTTAAGAGAAACAAGCAGCTCTTAGAAGGCTCCGACTGGCTCCTCTGCCTGCACAGAGGAACAGACTCTAACCCAGAGTTTCACTGCACTGCAGGCAGAAAACAATGGCTGGGCTGGGTGGGCCGAGGGGTGTGAAAACCTTCAGGAAATGCTTCCTCCAAGAGCTGGCAAGAAAATCCTTTGGGCAAAATTGAGGTCAAAAGGCAACCTACACTCTACGTAACCATTCTGAAGCTTTTTGTTGAAAGGAAATAAATAAAATCCATTCTTGAGAACCAATGAACAAGCAAAGAAAAGCCAGCCAGAGAGGCTATGTTTGGGCCCTGGGCTGCTGCTGCTGACACTAGTGAGGGCACAACAAGAGGACTGGACCCTTGTAACCAGGACACGGGAGCCCAGCATCGGAAGCAAGTCCTCCATGCCTCGTGAAGGGTGCCTCGTGCACTGAGCAGGATGAGAAGGGTAGCCAGCTTGATGGCTCTGGGTGATGCTATTTGATTCTGTCCCCTCCCTTCTAATTGGAGCTACTATTTAATATAAAATGGATTTCTGGAGGTCACACAGGAAGTGGGGCCATTCCTTCTACACGTCAGGCTATAGGAGCCCAGCCATCTGACACTCAGAGAGACCTGAACAATGTTGCCTAAGTACGTTTGCACTGGGAATGCCAAAGCGTTTGTTCTTTGGACATGAGGGTATATTCTATGGTCCAGAAAAATCCAGGTCAACAACATTTATTGAAGGGGTGGAGAAAAGGACGAAAGGGAGTGGGCACCAATTCTGTTGCCATCTGATTTATCCACAAGGTTAAAAGCCTTGTAACTACCCCAAGTAACAACTGTTGCCTGGCTAGGCCAGCAATAAGGAAATTAGTAGGTTCTCCATATAGAACTATCTAATCCACAGGGATTAATATTGCACATGGCCCACACCCATATAATTTTTCTTCTAAAGTACACTGGACTAAAGTTGCAGACTGACTAACCTTCATTTGTTGGTCACATCTAAAAGTAGTATGAAATCAAATACCATGTGTGAACATACGACAATGAGCCTCCTTCCTTCAAATTTAAACTTAGAGTTTGCTGCCCATGATATGACTTAAATTATGCTCTCTTTATATAATACTGTTTATTTCCCAATACCTGTTATATACTTTGGCCCTAATGTACACTTTCGGTTTCTCACTCCGGAGAAGCAATGCCATATTTACACACGAAATAGGAAGAAATTGTTAAAAAGAAAGGCGCATAATCAAGTGGGAGTAGGGAAGGGAAGGAAGAGGAAAGAAAACAAAAACACAATAAAAGAAAGACAAACTGAAACAAAGCTTTGTAAAGAAAAAGAAGGAAGAGAAGGATTATGGGGAAGGAGGTGATTGGGGGAAAAATGAGAAATCAAGATGTATCATGTACAGGTACAAATTCCCTATGATGAAGGTCATCATGATACATATATCTTGTACCAATAAATTCAATAAAATACTGTTCATATAGCCTACCTTTACATATGTATGTTTATGTTTATAAGACATATATTTATTAATGTAGTACACATATTTATATTATAAAAACAATGTTAATACAAACATTTTAAAAATTTACCCCCTAAAATATTCACTGAATTCCAATAACTATGGAAAATAGTTTTATTTTATTCAACTATTTTAGTTTGGTTTATGTTAAAGTGGAGTGACTTTTTGTAGTTGGTAATATAGCTTTTTTTTTTAATCTTGCTTTGTTATTTAACCCAGTACTTTATCAACAGCATTTTACGAGGACTTCCAAATCTTCATTACATGCACAGTCAATAGATTGACAATCTATAGGCTAAATCAAGCTGCAATAGTTGATTTAAATTGAACTGCAGCAGGTTTTCATGTTTTCCTAATTTAAGTAACAAATCATCAATCTTGGCTGTTTCCGGTTGTGTCTTCAGCCTAAGTCTAGTGGGTCTGATGTCACGAGTCTGAGGCCAGCCTACCACCACATGGTTGCTGGTTCCAGCCTATCCATCCCTCTCCAGCTGCACAATCTTTAAATATTCCTATGTTAAACAAAATGTTTGTTACCTTAATCAGCATAAAATCTTTCTTCCCATGTTCGTTAACTGAATGTATTTCCTCTATTGAACTGCTTTTTAATCTGACTCCATTTTTTAAATATAGCTCTTAACAAATGATTGTTTTTGCATATCTCCAATGTTTAGGTGCTATTTAATCTTTATCTCTTTGTTGAGCAAGTTACCTACAGCTTTTCCCTATCCTGGAAAAGGAATTTACCTGTTGGTTTCCATTATAACCACATCAACCATGATGACAGTGATGATGATGATGTTGGTGGTGTCCTCCTTGGGTATTATAGATCCTAGGACTTGTCTCTAGGCAAGTCTCCTCCCTGACACCCCATTCCCCACTCTGTCAGGACACATTTGGACTTGTGTGACATTTGAATACTCTTGATCTGCTCTTATGTAACCAATGTGACTCATGCTGCTGTGTGAGTCACCCAATCCTTCTCCTGGGGCATCTCCGGAGGCCTGCAGAGTCGCACCTGCTCTGATCCCTGTCTGAATAGAGATAATATGACTCAGCTCCGGGGACAGGGTGGTTCTTTCTGTCTGGCTGGTGTCCTCAGCTCCAGGAAGCTGCAGCCCTATGGCTGACACCTAAGAGGAAGCCACGCTACCCACGTCATCAGTGCCCCCTGGAGGGAGGCAGCCCCATTCAGAATGGTACAACTCAGACACCAGCCCGCCCATCACCTGCTTCCGGGTGTGGGGAGGAAATGGGGTGTTGGTGTCTGCTAAGATACGCAATTACTTTTCCTCTCTTCCTCCACAGTCTCCTGGGATCTCAGAGGGACAAGGATGAATATCACTACTAGTAAGTTTGGAGCAGTTACTATTTACCAACCACTGGGCAAAGTGTGTTCAATCTGTTAACACACAGATCCCTGACAGGAAGACCATTGTGCCCATTGGACAGAAGTGGTCTCTAAGGCCCACAGGGAGAAAGCCTGCACTTCTGGGGAAGACCCAGACCCAGATTTTAAATTGGGTCACCAGTCTTCTCAAGCTGTAAAGCATGCGTGAATCACACGGGCTCTGCTTGAAATGCATCTTCTGACTCAGTAAGTCTGGGTGGGACCTGAGTTCTGCATTTCTAACACATCTCAAATGAGAAAAATCTTGCCTGTTTTTGGATCATATGTTGGGTGACAAGGTTCTATATATCACACATGTATGCAAGGTCTTACACTATTCTTTGACAGGCAAGAATTTCATTCATCCATCCCTTTTTTTTTTTATCCAGCCATTGTCCATTTACACATTCATAATACATCTATTGAATATCCATCATGAGAGAACATGAAGAATGTAGAGATGGACATGTACCTTCACAAACATGGAAAAAATCAGCTCTACAAGGAGACAAACCCCCTAATACACACATGCACACACAGTTACAATGGGACATGACAAAGGCTAAAACAAAATGGTGCCTAAAAAGGGGGTGATTTTTCCAATGACTCAGGGCTAGCACCCCAAAACATGAAGTGGGCAAACCCAGGTAATGCAGGCTAGGTGTGATGTGTTAGGAATCCAGGTCTGGTCTCCTAAGGAACACGTGACATTCTCTGATTTCTAACCCAGCATGAGTGGTGCACAGGAGAGGACAGAGTTCAAGGGACCAGCCAAGGAGCATCTGTCCCTTCACTGGAGCCCCCTTTCCTCCCCATTCTCTGCCCCAGATTATTTTATGTCTTTGTTTATCCCATTCTGTCCACTTGGACACTTCCTACCCAAATCCCAAGGACTGGTGACTTCTAATCCCAAACCAATATCCTTCTTCAGGGCTCCTCAGGGCTCCTTACCTTAATGTATACCAGCAGAAACTCTTGTCTAGAGAAGCTTTAAGCTCTTATCCTGCTCCAGACACTTACTAAGACTTTAGCATGTGATAAGTTGTTTAATGTTCTGGACAACTGTGAAATGTGTAATATTGTTATCTCAATTTGTTAAGTGAGTAAACTAGGGCACCAAGCAGTTCAGAAACTTCTGCAAGACCATCCAGCTCCCCATCACAATACCTGGATTGCAAATTCCCACTGCTGAGCAGTCCGTCAGGCTCCATGGCATTAATCCTTTCCCTAGTCATGGCCTTAATTCACCCTTTTGAATGCAAGAAGGCTTGGCAGACTGGGAACCTTCTAAACTAGTCTGAAGAGCTTTGCAAAGGAGGTCCTAGGAAGAAAGAGCAGCTGTGTGCAGCTGGGGCTTCAAAACTACGGAACTAGCTGGGCGTGGAGACACAGGTCTATATTGCGAGCACTTTGAGAGGCTGAAGCACTTAGATAGCAAATGCCAGGCCTTCTTGAGCACTGTAATGACTCAGTGAGACTGTTGGAAAGAGAAGAAAGAAAGAAAGAAAGAAAGAAAGAAAGAAAGAAAGAAAGAAAGAAAGAAAGAAAGAAGGAAGGAAGGAAGGAAGGAAGGAAGAAAGAAAGAAAGAAAGAAAAAGAAAGAAAGAAAGAAAGAAAGAAAGAAAGAAAGAAAGAAAGAAAGAAAGAAAAGAAAAGAAAGAAAGAAAATTAGGTGCTATATCTCAGTGCAAAAGCTCTGGGTTCAGTCACCAGCACTGTATAAACAACAAAATGGAGAAGGGAAGTAATTGGAACCCCAGGTTAGGGGAGGGAAGGAACAAAGACCCCATGCTCCCCGTGGCTGCACCCGAGGTCTGTCCAGGAAAGCGCCCACAGTCCTCAGTATTGCAGTACCAGGAGATACTCAAGAATCTGTCACCAAAATGGCTCCAAAACAGAGACCATCAGAGCTGTTGGCGAAGGTGAGCTTGGCTACCTGTTGCTACCCTCGGAAAGGAGTCTAATTGCCTTCCCAGCCCAGTCTCCTGGCTGTGGTGGGAGCCAGAGGGCACCCACCGCACAAGAGAAAATACTCAGAGCCACGAGCCTATCATCCCACCCACAACAGCAGAGGCTCTGACTTTCCCGTGCCCTGAAGGAAGCTCTGAGATTGTAGGGCAAACCTGCGGGTAACAAATCACATTCTTGTCCACCCTACTACATTACACCCTGGTACATGTTTCTACAAATGTGGCTCCTAGGCTTGAACACACACCATCTGGAGACTTAAGAAAGATGCAGGTTCTTGGGTCCCACCGAGACCTGCTGAATCAGGGACCCTGGGGATGGGGATCTGAAATATGGTTTTAACAAGCTCTCCTGGGGACTCTGGTGCAAGTTCAAGTTGGAAACGACTCCTGCACCAGTAATGAAGCTCTGGTTTAGTCCCTAACTGCTACCTTGGTTCTAGCTACTCGGGCTTTCTAAACCTCAGTTTCCCCATCTATAAACAGGAAGAACATACAATACCAATCACAGAGTTGTTGAGAACTAAAGGAACTAAATCATCCAACACAGGGCACTGGACAGACCAGCTGGGCATGGTCAGTCCTAACATAAAGGGCAGTGCTTTTACAACGTGATGCAAGGCCCAAAGGCTCCTCATTTTTACCTTTAGTTTAAAAATTCCTCAGGTGACACTTGTTGCTCCAATAGCTTGTGAATTCTCTTCAAACTTTAGAAAATCACTGCCTAACAATCATAAAGACATGGCACTGGTTTTGTAAAGGTCCTTGGATAGAAAATGCTAAGCAAAGCTCCAGCACTGGTAAGGGTGGGGGGGGGGAACATGGTATCTCCAGGGGCTGAGGGCAGCGTAGAGGGTCTCCGTCTAATGGCCTGGTAGTTCTTTCTGACTTTCACTCTGCAGCAGGTCAGAGGAATTACTTCCCGGTTGTGACTTTTGTTTGTTCACTTATCTGATTGTTTAATGGTCCTATCCCAGCACTCTGATAGACAATAGAACTCCCCCCTGGATGTTTCTTGTAACCCACTATAGAAATGATCCCTGAAAGTACAGCCTTCCTGTTGGATTGTTTCAAAGCAAATTTTAAACACATGTGAATTAATCTCTAAATTTTTAAAAATACATCCCTAATAAGCAAAGGCTTTGTATGTCAAACATAATCACAGTTTATTACTTTATATTTTCAACGTAACACTAATTTCCTGGTCCCAAATAGCTACGGTTGGAGTAGCTTATGATTTGATAAGAGGATCTGGACTGAGGCAGGGATCCTGACAGGATGCCCTGAGGACGGTCCCCTCCGAGGCAGCAATGATGGGCTGGTCCTTTCATATTTTTGGACACACAGCCCAGAGTAGCTCTGGGAGCTCTGCCTGCATTAATAGCTGAACAATGTCCAATAAACAATCCTTTCAGTAAGAATAACTAGAAATCCTAAATATCACTGAAGTGCTATTAAAGCAGGCAAAAAACAACCGGGCCCAGATCTGGAGATAAGAAAAGTTATGGGAGCTGGCACTGCCCTCTGCACAGCATCCTCCTCAGGGGGCACTTACCAATTTGTGAGAATCCTGGGCAGAGAGCAGAAAGTCAAGCAGTGTAGGTTGGAAGAGGCAAAGAAGCCGAACAGTGTTTCTGGCAGCTTCATGGAGTGAGAGAGGAGGAGGGAAGTGATGTTTAGTGTCTTAAGGGAACCAAGACTGGAGGGATAAAATCTTACAAAGAAATAAGAAATGGAAAAGACTAAAAGTCTGATCCGCTTATCCTCGGGTGGATGTCAATTGTTTTGGTATATGCGAAGCAGCAGCAAGTTGTCATGAGCTCAGAAAAAGAGGCAGACGGACCCAGGAGTGCACAGATGCAATACAGTTCAGGCTTCTGGACAACAGCGTGTCCTGGCTGCAGGGGAACCAGTGGATTTCCACACCCCAAGGCAGGAGGAAAGGGTTTCTATAGCAACCTAGACACATACAGGCTGTGGTCAGCCAGAATAGACCTGCTTTTTCTCAAAAACAATTTACATATTCAGTACTCATTAAGTAATTTGGGCACCACTGTCTGATACAATATGTCTAGATGATTAACTTATCAACTTGTCCTGTAGGGCTCGAGATGGCTGTCGAGATCACCTAGTGGGCCGAATGGTGGACATGGTCAGCGTGGTTGCAGTCACACTGGTCCAGAGCCTTACATTAATTCATAGGCTATTCAGACCTAGAAAGACAAGAAGAAATGGCAGGCAGTAGGATAAGCAGAGGAACAGGGATTTCACGTGAGTTCTAGGGAGCTAAAACTTGGAATGTCGCTTCTAACAAAGAGGCTGCAAAGAGATAAATTCACGAGGATTCTGACAGAACACTTCAGACGTAAGATAAAGAAAACAGTACTTCAGATCGTGCTAAGGCTACATTCCAGGCTTAAAAAAGTTCAGCTCGCGTGTGTAAATACCGTTATTATCTCCCCAGTGTAAAAAACTGAAAGTAAATAAGATCCAAATGTACAATAAATACAGGAAAAAGGCAAAGAAACTGACCAAAAAGAAAGAAGAACTGGGATGGGGAAAGGAGAAAAGAAAAATATTATATATATACATATATATGTATATGATAGATTACTATTAATCTCTGTTAGGTTATCAAAAAGAAGCTTGTGTTTTCATTGTTTGAATGTTGGATCATTTTTCATGCCTATATCTTTTAATCTGAACAACTACTTTGAAGATAACAATGCACAAATATTAGTCAGTATTAATCTCCTATTTTTTGAAATTCTGTATTCTTTTTCCATTTTAAAAAAATTCAGTTCTATTCTAGTTGCCTGTCAAGAGCTGAAAGGCTCATCTAGACTTGCTAATGCTTTCCATATAAAATATCTGTGTCCATCCCCCAGTAAAATATGACCACGCTAACAAGAAATAAAACCAAAAACCAAATAACAAAGACTGATAAAAGAAGGAAAGCACATTAGGCAAACACTGAAATGACCAGATACAGATCCTAAAATATTCATGATGGGAAAGAAAATTTCATAAAAGAATAGCATGTATAAAAACAAAAGCACGGAAATTTTAGAACTAAAAATACAACTCCTGAAATTAAGAATTGAGCAGGTACATTTAATAGCGCTTCAGACACACAAAAGAGATACCTGGAGGACTAGAAGTTAGCAGAAAATTGACTGAAACAGACAAAAGATAAAAATGAAAAGAGTTAAAAATCATAAGAGATACATAAGACAGGAAATAGACCCAATACATGTATAAGAGAAAAGAAGAAAAAAAAAAAGGTACAGGAGAAATATTAGGAGAAACAAGAGTCATGAATGCTCCAAAAGCAATGGAACAAAACCACAATTTACAGCACAAGATAAATAAAAATAGCATCCTAATTAGACACACCATTATAAAATTCCTAATAACCCACAGTAAAGAGAACTCAGCAAAACACTGGCAAGTCAAATCCAGCAGCGTATTAAAAGGTTTACACATCATGACCAAGTGGAACTTATCCCAAGAATGCATGGGTGGTTCAGTACATAAAAATCAATAAATGTAGTATACCGTATTAACAGAAGAAAAAAGAAATAAAATTATTTCTCAATATTTTTATAGAAAAACATTTGAAAAAAATCTAATATACATTTATTTTAAAATTGTCAAAAATTAAAAGTGGATGAATTTTCCCCAAAAAGGCATGTATGAAAGCTCCGTGATTTAACATCCTCCTTAAAGAGTGACAGATCTCTCCCTAAGATGAAGAACAGCATGAGGATGTCTGCTCACTCTGATTTTATGCAACAGTGTAGTAGAAGTTCTCGCCAGGCAATTTGGCAAGAGAAGAATTAAATCATCCTAAGACTGAACTGAGAAACAAGAACTGATGAGATGAACTTCATTAAAATACTACCTGTTCATCCAAATGCACCATTAGCTCAGCGAAAAGGTAAGTCACACAGTGGAGTGACAGATTCTCTACATAAAATAGGAGATAATGGACAGGTGGTGACAGGTGGTATACATCCATCAAAATATAAAATGAAGTTTTATGAGTCATTAACAGATAGACAATCCAGTAGAAAAGTGAACAAAAGAGAAATTCTACCAGAAAAAAGAGATAACCAAGGGATCAGTATGTGTATAAGAACCGATGGACAAAGCCCAGTATTTTGTTGAGTTCTCTTTATTGTGGCCATTAGGATTTTTGTAAGGATGTAACCTCTACGGAGCAATGCTACCCCTGCATCTGAACCCAAGGAAGGGTACCTACTAAAAGACAACATTCAAAGTGTTCTTTACATAGGTTAAGCCTTGGAGGGAGAAAGCTTCAAATGTCCAGCGAAAGTAGGATGGTTATTTCCACAACGGTATACACTTTAAAATGAATCATATATAAAGCTAAAATAATAAATCGCTTCTACACATATGAGCATGGTTGAATATCAGATATGAAGGGGAAAAGACAAGCAAACAGGGCAGAGTGCATGGTATATATAAATATATATGATGCTTTCTCAGCTTTCTCAGCCTCGGCATGTAGTCTACTGGAGCCACAGGAATCTGTGTTGTGTAGCTTTCCTGTGTACTGTGGATACTCTGCACTGTTCCTAACTTCTACCTGCTAAATGACAGTAAAATCCTCTCTTCTGTTAATTGTTACAAGCAAAAAATATCTCCACATATTGCTAAGCATGACCTGGAGGAAAAAAAACCTACTTGTTCTAGAGCATGGGTTACCTCCATCCCAGTAAGGTCATCATTAACCAGTTCCTGGGTCAAGTTTGGGACTGGCTAAGCATAAGAGAAATACTGAGCAGGGTCTATTAGTGGCAACAGCACTCTCTGAGATATGCGTTGGAGGATTTTATAAGACCTCTGTAATCAACTGCCATTGTTTGCCTGGACTTAGAAGACAGGGGAACATACTAATACTGATTAGTGATGTCTGCTCTAGATGAGGCAAGAGGAAAAGTGTTTGGTCATAGTCTACTGACCTGGATTTCAAGTTACTTAGATTTAAAATCATGATTTTGTTGAAATGAATTAATGAATGATTCTTGCATCTAATTTTCTCAATAAACCAACTGGGACATACGCTTAAATGTTGCATATGTAAATGTGATTTCAAGAATCCATTTTTAGAATTGTTTGTGGGCAGTTCATTCATTCTGTAATCCATTCATTTTTTCTTTATTTCTATTGAGTTTCCACCTTGGTGCAGGTCCTGTGCCAGGATAATAAATGTATGCTGCGTAGAATCCATGGCTTCATGTGAGGCAAAAAATCAAACAAATATGCAAAGGAATATACAAAAAAAAATCAATGGACAGTTATCGATTATAGCAAGTACACTGCAGAAAAAATAAAATCCGGACTCTAAGAGTGAAGAGAAGAATTTAATACGGGACCTGATAAAAGGTTGGACCATGAAGTGAAGAGCAGAATGTGAGCCAGCAGCCCAGCAAAATGACCTCCAAGGTGGAGGTGATCTCGGCGTGTTTCCACAATGAGAAGGAGGCAGGAGTGGGCTTGAGAAGGCTGCAGACCAGCTCAGGAGCAAGCTCAGGTGGACATTCGCACTGTCCTCATTAACAGGAAGTGGGAATGAGCAGAAAGCAGCTCCCATGAGTGTGTGGCTAGTTCCTCCCTCCCTCAGAGGCCTGCAGTGCCCCAAATGTGTTAGATGGCCAGGGCACATGTGAGGAATGCAAATGAATGAACAGGAAAAGGGAGGGGTGTAGATTAGATGTGCCGAATGTCTACGCTACCGGGTATTTTGCAAACCCATCTCATTCGGTCTCACAGTGATTCTGTGAGCGAGATACTGTAGACAGTACACAGACGGTCAGGACCCAAAGAAGTGGAGGAAATGACTTAGGACAACTAACCAGGAGGTAAGAGAAGCAGGATTCACAAATGAGACTCGGGAGGGGATGGTGGCACATACCTGGAAGCTTAGTCCCTGGGAGGCTGAGTCAGAAGAACTGTAAATTGGAGTCCAGCATGGGTAATTTAGCAAGACCCTGTGTCATATTAAAATAGTACACAGGTAAAGACCAAGGATGTGGCTCAGTGTGAAGGCCCTGGGCTCAGTGCCCAGTGCTATACAGATACATACACGCACACATACATAGGTACACACACACGTCTCTACTCTTCCCTATGTAAAGTGTCAGTGTTCATTTTCAGGAGGTCGCCTTTGGAGTCGTGCACCTGCCACTCCCTGCAGAGGCCCAGACCCTTGGCAGGCTGCTTTCTCATCTCGCTCACCCTGTGTCCCTGCTGCCAGACCAGGACCATCTCCACCCCACCTGTGTCACTGGACTAGCTTGAAAGGCCAAACACACAAATCAGGAGGACATCTTGACCTAGTGATAACTCCCGCACTCTCTTCAGGCTTTGCAGTCTGTGGTGATGTCATTTAGGCTGGCTTTGTGATCACCGTGCAGCAAATCTGAAAAGGATTTTCACCTCTTGGGAGAGAGGTTTGCTTTTACGTCACCTTTGAAAGTCTATCCGGACGCCACAAACGTGATTCATTTGGCAAGCACGACAGCCCTCCAAAGGGCAGACTCCAACCCAAATCCAAGTGTCAGATGTGTCTCAGACCAAGGCTTCGAGGCCTTGACACATCAGAGGAGGCACTCAAGGAACATAAAGGACAGAAGAGACTGTGCTTGGAACCCGAGTCAAATTCCAGGCTGCGATCTGGAAAGGAGCAGAAGGAGAAGGAGCCGTGACTGTGTTCCTGCCAGCTCCAGGCCGCACGGCACTGCACGACTCACACTTTGTACCCTCCCAACAGCTGTGGGACCTGGGCTCATGGGGGTATGCAGTTCCCCTGACTGCACACGCAGGGGAAAGCGAAGACCACCGCAGACTCAGCGTGTCCCCTAGAAGGGCACATTTTCTCATAGTGAGAATCATTTTTTTTCTTCTTCCGGAAGAAAGTATATTCCAGGAAGCCAGATAAGAAACCAGGGCAGAACCCTTACCAGCAGTCAAAATGTGCCATGTTAGCCAGAGGGGAGGATTTATGGCAGTTACTTCCAAACGTTGGTAGATACAGGATGACTGCGGGACTTGTTGATAAGAACTTTCTCAGCCTGCCCCTTGATTTTCTGATTCGGTAAGTGGATCTGCATCAGGTACTTGCAAAATACCATCTGGAGAAACACTCCTTGGAAATGCTTCTCCGTCACTGCCTGCTCACACAAGGGTGTCTCCTGACCTGGCGTAGACTTATTTCCATATCAGAGCTCTTTGTGAGATTAGAATTTAGCAGGAGACAAGGCAGTAAGCAGGAGGACTGTCATGAAAGTGTCCAGTCAAGCAAGGAAGTAGACACCGTTGAAGTACTTTGCTTAATGTTTATGTCTGCCACCCTTATCCTGGCCCCTCTGTCCATTACTTTGTTCATAACTTGGTTTTCATTCTGGCACAAAAGCAAACACTGTAGCGTCTCCTCCTCTTCTCCTTCTTTTTCTTCTCTTTTCCTTCTCTTTCCTATTCTTTTCTCGTTCTTATTCCTTCTTTTCTTTCTTCCTCTTCCTCCTCTCCTCTCCCTCTTCCACTTCCTCTTCCTTTCTTCCTCTTTTTCTCCTCCTTCTTCATCCCCCTCCTCTTCCTCTTCTTTTTGCTCTTCCTCTTTTTCTTCTTTCTCTTCTTTTCCTCCATGTTTTCCCCATGTGTTAAGCCCAAGGCAGTTGCAAATGGCTTTCAGTTCAAAAGAATCAGCTCTGCTTCAGTCTCTTTTTTGGTGGCCATCTGTGTCCCAGTTGGTCAGCGGTGACTGTGGGGACAGACACTGAGCACACCAGGAAGTCTCTGTTTCACATATTCCTCCTTGGCAAGACCTGAAAACATTCTTTGAGACATCAGAATCACCTATCTTAGCAGAAGCCAGGTTGTGCAAAACTGTCACATAAACCATGGAATTCCCATGGCATAACCTTCTGAAGTCCCCATGCAGGGCAAGAGGCAGCTTCTCCGTACTGTTACTCAGGGATGTGGGGAAACAGAAGTGGTGCTATCCTGCCATTGAACCAGCAGAAACACACGGCTCCCAAGCTCATCTCCGCAGAGGGAGAGAGCATCCAAATGTACACATCAGCACAGCTGCCCTGTCGGAGAAGAGACACACTTCTGTTTACTTCCTCCTGAGGCACAGATCACCTCTTAGCTCCTTGTGACTGATCCCACCACAGAGAGGCGGGCAGTGCTATCCAGCCTCTCCCTAAGCCACTGGAGTTGAGCAGTTGTCTTCCCTCACAGCATAAACTCTTTCCCAAGTGCAAGTCTGCTACTGTTGCTCATAAGCATCAATATGTCCAGCTTTTCAAGGTCACCCTGACGGCTTCAGTTGAAATGCCTCCACTATGATACCATTCAAATGGATGGTGCTTCTCGATGGACAATCATCATCAAGTTAACACAGCTCCCTTACACGTTCTCAACTTTTAAAACAAATGTGCAAGTGGTTTGACATTAAAACTAAACACATGGAAATATTTGAATGATGTGATATCTGGATAGGTCGGTGTGGTTCTGCTACACCGATGGGACATCCATCTGCTTTGTGGTCCAGTGGGATCCTCTTCCCTTCTGTCATTAGGTTTCTGTGTTGAGTAAAGATTTCTTTCTGGAGCTCAGGTGGATCCTACTTCTTGGAGACAGAGGGACATTCCAATTGTAAAAAATGGCGACCTCTGCTCCAGCAGACACTCAGTCTTTAAAGATTAAACAATGCATCTCTCACTACTGTGTGCATGGTTTTTTAGGGTTCTCCTTGTGTCCCGATCTGTCATGGCCTGTGCTCAGACAACACCACGTAGAAAATCTAGGTGTAACTTTTTCCCATTACTCATATCGGTGCAAAAACGCGTGTTAAAACTGCACTGAAAAAACGTTTTCTTCCACTATTTTGGCAAGTGAGGGTATTTTTCTGGTCCAAATCTACTTAGAATGATTCCCAAACATTATTTCTCTACCTCTGTCTCTTGTTTCTCCAGTTTGCAAGAGCTGGAGGTAAAGTCCCAAGTTTGCTACAGACACCCTGACGCTGGGTGTGAACCAGGAAGTCACAAAAACAGCAGGCTTGCTGCTGCAGGGTTCCCAGAGTCTACTCGTGGATGTCCTAACCTGCCTTCCACCTTGGGCTGGGCTCCCGGTGCCGTCCCTGGCTCTGGTGCAAGTGAAGACCAGAAGCAGTAGAGGAAAAAGAAAAGTTTTGATTTGTTGAAAAGAATTCAGCATTTTGGATTCAAATAAAAACCAAGTGTTTACTAGCTGTGTAACATGCCTTAAGCAAATTAATCTCTCTATTGCTCACTGTGGTGGTATGCACATTACATGCAAGGACTTCATGATATTAATCGAGATATTGTGCAAAATCTCTAGGCCAATGCCTGGCTCAAACATAGACCTCAAAAATTCCTATAAAGGGACTAATTGATCTGATTGGTTATCAGATGCTTCCCAGATCTATCAACCGCAATGAAGAGCTGAGAACAAACAAATGAAAATAGGTCTGTCTAGTTATTAAACAAGGAACCATCACTGGACAGAAAAAAAGTCCAATCCAGACTCAGCTAAGAGAAAAACAGAGAATAGATGAAATGACATCTATTTACCTTTTGAGATCAACCCTCAACCCCCGTCAGCCCAGAAGGCTTTTTATTTGCTAATGGATCAACTCCAAAGCATGTGCCCTGGGAAATCATGATACGCCTAATCATTTTAGCAATAATCCCTGAAAAATTGGCCATTACTGGAAGTGACCGACCATTTGATTGTGGCAGCCTGAAGCAAGGTTATTAACAGCAAATGTGAAGATGATTATTCTAGCAAATGGCCACCGACTGGTACATTCAGAACATGAGGCCCCATGCCACACTAGAGTCTCTGGGAAATCCTTTTATGGCCATAGTAAACGTTACTGCTTAAGACAGAAGAGTGATTAGACTGTTTTCTTCTGCTTGGGACAAGAAGATTCTAGTCATGGGTCAGAGAAAGTAGGGATTTGTGGGTGAGATGAGGTAGAAGGTGCTGAAGAAAGCCCATTTTTTCCTATTTGCTAAGCCGAAGGGGAGTCCGCTGGATGATAAGGTTCCGTGTGTGCATAATACCATACATGCTATCAGCGTAATTCCTATGTCCGGAATTAGTTCCGTATATTTTGTTTGCAAGAGATAGGAGTCTTAACCCAAACCAATTTAAACAATAACAGAATCTGTGGACTCCTTAAAGTGGCAAGTCCTGAGAGGACAGGCTTCAGGCCAGGCTTGACCAAGGGTTGCACCCCCAGTTTGCCTGGAGAGGTAGGTGAAGGGTTCCTCTCCCAGGTTCATGTCACCTCCTAGAGACTCAGCTTTTGTAACTTGGGTCCTGCTGTCACCGCCAAACCAGTCACAGTGACTCGGAAACACAAAGGGATCACTGATCAGTCCCTAACCATAGGACAGAGGCATCTCAGGCTGCAGGGTGAGGGAGAAAGCTGGAGAAACATGGAGACCTCTGATAGGAACACCCAAAATCAAGAGCTAGAGGGAGGATAGATGCCCCCACAGAAAGACAAAACAGAAAGAAGAAAGAAAGATGGATAGATAGATAGACAGATAGATAGATTGGTTCACCAAAGTGTGACACCAACCCTTGGACCAAACCACTCTAAATGCAAGAGACTGAAGTCCTGAGCCCAGACGGCTAAGGTAGGGCTAGGTGGGAGTAAGCAGGATGGACTGAATCTGACCCCTACAGCCGTGAGTTCCATATGTTTTATTTACAAGAGGAAGGAGGCTTCTAACTTGACTTCTTCTCTTAATAATTTGACTTCTTCTCTTCCTATATGTGTCCCTTTTACTTCTGTCTCTTGCCTGATTGCTCCGGCTAATATTTCGAGGGCTTTGTGGAGTAGGCAGGCACCACCACTTCTTGATCTTCCCCCCAGTGAAAGCCTTTGTGAGCCATCCTCACAGCATGACATCAAGTTAGGGTGCAGATTTCAGAGCCAAACACTTCTATTTTCGGATATCATGACGGAGTTATGGTGAGGGGGTATAAATCCAAGGAGAGGAAGGCAGTGAGCAAAATCAAAAGTAGCAGTGCCAGGTGAGTGGCTATCATAGGTGGCTGGGACTTTGGGAGCCTCCTGACATCAGTGTAGGGTGATCCCAGCAAAGGGAAGAGGTCTGTTGCCCAGTGCCAGTCTTTGGGCAGAGGAATGCGGGTGCCAGCAGTGCAGATCAGCGTGGTGCACCCCACAGCACTCTAGAGAGGAGCAGGCACTGGGCACCTGCCTCTCACTGCACTCATGGGGTTATGAAACCGGTAACACCTGTCTCTCTGGCTTCCTGTTCTCCTTTAGCAGGTGAGGAAACCACCACCCAGGTAGTTATTCTGCAAAGGATGGCAGTCAAGTCTCAGGGTCACAGTCGTGGTGCATCCTGTTCTGGGATAGTGACTTTCCTTGCTTTTGTTCTTTGTCAAACTCAGAGGACAACCTGGATTTTTCTAGGAATTCTAGCAGGATAACAGAATATTCCTCAATCCCAGCATGGAATCCCAATTTCTAGAAAAATGACATTCAGGGGATTCATCGCTTCAAACACAAAAGCAAATGGCCTAGATTCCCATGGCCAAAATGGGCAAGGCTTTCATTTATTTCATTCCCTTTATTTTAGAAAATGCAAGCAGGGAAAAATTTATCAAAATGATGAAACCCCATTCATAAGAGGCAAACAAGAACCGAGCTCAAGGTTGAAGGCTGATTCCCAGGAGTGGGGAAGAGACACAGAAAGGGATGGAGGCAAGAAGTCCAATCATATTTACCTGTGATCCCTGAGATTCCTGGGCATCACTCCAGCCTCTCTATCAAGTTTAAATTCAGACCTTGGCATCAGCACAGGGTTCCATGCCTCCCCCAAAATGCACGAGCCTCTCTCTTCCCAGCCTAGAATTCCGTGTTCCTCCTTTCCTAGATGCCAGCCTTTGACTCCACTTCCAGACTCAAGCCTTTCCTCCTACAGACCCAGAGGGGCCCCCATCTCTCCAGCAGCTGTGAAAGTGAAGGGGGTGACCCTTTTCTTCTTTCCCATACCTCCTTTTAAGAAGAATGAGCAGCATTGTCAGTAATTAGGAAATACAGACTGACGGTCACCAACAGCTTGGGCTCCAGAAGCTGGGAAGAGTGCCCAGGTTTCTGTAGGTTTACACTGTAAGGGGCACTTCTGGGAGAACACGGAGTGTGGGTGGGGCACACAAATGGTACCCAGGATTGAGGTCCTCTGAGAGGGACAAGGCTGAGTGCTGTGCCTGTGGGAGAGGGTAAAGCCACCTCCAGAGGAAGGTCCAGAGTGGGAAGTGTGGAGTAATGGGAATACGGTGGCATCCGGAGGACTCAGCCAGGCCACAGGTAGGTGCTCAGTGTCTTGGGCACTGGGGAGCTGGCGAAGTAATCAAGTGACTTGGGAGAAAATGGTATTTTAGGGAGCTTAACCTGGCCCAGGTGTGTCAAGCGACTGCATGCAGAGCATGTAGTCAGGATCCCTGCACAGCTGCATGAGTGAGGGGAAGATGTCCTGGGGCAGCAGAGGTCTTTGGGCCAGGAATGACCAACATGATCAGCCTGCATTGCCGATGTCCCATGTGTTGGCACCGTTTCCTGTCCTTTCCACAAAGTAGCTCTCCTAATCCACACAATAGTTTTATTCGCTAAGTATTTTTTATTATTGGGGTTGGGTTTTTCTTTTTTAAATGGGGAAATGGGTCGCAGAAGTTCACCCAGTTATCACACAACCAGCCAGGATCCCATGGCAGGGAGTCTGACCCCGGAACATGCACGGTCACCAGAATCCCGAAGGGATTATGGCTCTGCCTTCACACTGCAGAATCTCAGCATTCCAGTCCAGGGGGCCTGGGAGCCCCACTTCTGAGCCTTCCATGTCTCCAGCTTTCTGATGCAGATAACAGTACCTACTCACCCACTTCATGTCTGTGGCATCCAAATGATGTGCGCACTGGGCAGAAACTGGAACTCTTGGTGGCTCTGAGACTAATTTCCCTTCTCTTCTGGCTCCAATTGGTCAAAACATCACCTTGTAATTAAAGTGCATTGTCGAGGAAGCAGAAGTGCTTGTGTGTCCAGGACCACAGCAGCCTCGTCCCACAGGTGCCCCCTACACCCACCCTCCGGCCCCCCCTCCTCCAAGACAATCCAAAGACTGGTTTTTCTCCCTTAACCAGTTCATTTAAGGTCTCTACCCTGTGCGAGAAACTCAGGATCTGTGGCAGTGAACTCAGCAACATTTGTTCTCCAACCTAAGAATAAACAGAGAAAGCAGGCTCTCCGCGTCTTCAGAAGTGCTTTTACTGTACCCGAAACAGATGAATCCCCTCTGTTTGCATTAATCGCATGACTATTTTGTCCAATTATTCTTACCACTTCAGCAATCATGGTGCGCTTGTTCAAGAAGAAAGAAATAACAACAGCTTATCTTGTTGAGAGCAAAGAACAAACAGTGGAAAATCAGGGTCCGCTCCCAAATGCTACACTTGCTGTCATTGTGCTAAAGAGATGATTCATGTGCTCATAGCAACTCTGGCAAAGAAAAGAGAGAGGGGAGAGCTTCTGAAAAGGATTCAGTTGCAATGGTTAAAAACCTTTTCACAATCAGTCCAAATGGAGAGAAAACTATTTTTATCACTCAACTCAACTCTGCCTGCCTCCACCCAATCTGATTTTCTCACAGTGACTGATTTACATTGGTTTAAATAATTCTTTCAAAGAACGTTTCCTCCGAATGGGGCACTGGACAAAGCGCTTAATGATGCCTTGTTGTCTCTGCAGAACCTCGGGCCTGCGAGTGTTTGCAGCGAACACGCAGAGGCAGACGCTCAAAGACCCAGGGCACCGAGCAGTATGAGTGGCAGCGGAAAGTCCCTCTTTCTGGTATGCCAGGCCATCAGAGGTGCCTGTGCCCTGGGACAGCTCTTGGCATTCTCCTGCAACCACTGTTCCCATGATTAGATCTCCAAACAAGAAGAACCCAAAGGAAATCATTGTTTTTCATAGATCTGGTCTTAAACCAACACGCAGTCCATTTCCTGGCCACACGCTAGCCATTTCCTGCCTCTTGACTTCCTGTGTCATCCCTTGGTCAACCCCAGGATGAGACAACAGGCATTAGTTTGGGTACTAAGCCTTGGTCCTCCTCTTGGCAGTGTCTGTTACTGCCAGCTTCACTGGATCCAACCAAATGGCAAGGAGCAGCCCCGGAGGGTGGCTGTGGTGTTGTGAGCAGGGAACTAAGCTCTCGTCCCAGGAAACCAACATTGCACGGTGGGACCCCGTGGCTGGCGGGTCTGACCCTCTGCCATCCAGTCTGTCTGGCCGTGGGTTGCAGAGCAGCCCAGGTGACTTTTATGTGTTGACAGTAATTGAATGACAACTTCCATCTTTCTCAGCATTGGAACCCAGAAGAGATATGAAGGACCCAGGAAGCAAGTGGTGGGAATCAAATCCGGAAAAGGCAATGAGAAATTGTAAAGAGAATTAGTTTATTGCTAGCAAGTGAAGCTCTCGTGCAAGTTCAGAGGCTTAACAGAGAACTGTGCTTAATTTTACTTCTTAGGAAGTGTAGTAATTTACAGATCCAAGGAGTCTGCTGCACAAAACATTCGGTCCCATAAGGTAATAAGCATTTACTGTAATAAGTAGCCCAAACTAAACACCACAGATAGAGGCATGAGAATTTCTTCTCCTCTTTTACATAGTTTAAAAGTGGAGGTAAATAAAGATAAATCCAAAACTGCAATACAATAACAAAAGTCCGCAACAGATGTAAATACAAAGAACAATTACGACATATAAACATTGTACTATTTATTGGGCAAGAAATGATTTCCCAGGAAAACATGGTAGAAAAGATGAAATCTAAGAGTCTTGAAGGATGAACAGGAGTTTTTCAAGTGTACAAAGGAAATGGAAATGTTTCAGGTGAAGGAAACCAAATCAGCAAGGGCGAGTGCTGAAAATGTCCAAACTTCATGGTAGGCTTGATAGTTAAAATAAATCAATGTAACTATAGAACTGAGAAAAAAAGAGATATAAAAAACAAAGCTAGAGAATTGGGGAAAGATTCTTGGAGACATTTTTTACCTTATTTTATATCACAGAGGATCTGGAACCACTGAGATGTGCTGATGAGGTACACAACATGGTAAGTCATGCAATTGAAAAAGCATAGAAATGGTAAGCAACTAAATAATTAATACATTTCCATTGAATTAATCACTGTCAAGTCTCCAAGATTTTGCTAAACACATTGAGTTATCCAAATAATGCATAAAAATTAATTCCATTTATTCAAAGAAAAATGTGATTGTAGCATCATGATCAAGTCTAGAGCTGATTCTTACTGCAAAATGAATGAGTTCAAAATGCATATCGATTCCTCCTGCACCCTGATGCCCCTAAGACAAAAGGAAAACAAGAGATTTCTTGAGCTCAGACCCCTTCTGCCTTTGGACTCCTATTTCTGTGATGCTTTGATGTCTTTTTGGTGATTAAAAGCTCCCCATGAAAACCACCCCATTTTGCAGAACACCTCTCAGCTGGGGTTCACCTGATGCTTTTATAATGATTAGATGGTTCCATGCATTTTGAAGAGGAAGATCCAGGGGAGAAGCACCCTTCTCGTTGCATGATGTCAGGAGTACATGTTGTCAGCATGACTCATCTCTATCTCTGTTGACCCTGATCAGCTGCCTGAGGTCACACTTGTCAGGTTTTCTCACTATAATATTATTCCCATCCTCCCATAGTGTGTCATTTGGAAGTTGTTGTATACAGACTATACCCAAGATCCCAGCTTCATTTAGTGCCTTTGTTACGACAATCTTTAAGATTCTTCATCTATAAAATGTAGTCACCATAGCAGCCATGGTGTAAGCATAAAACACACATCTAGCATGAGCTAGGTAGAATACAAGTACTAACTACATATTATGAAATTATATATTGCCTATAATGTACTGAGCTCAGTGATCAACTCTTAAGTTGGGTAGTACTCTTCTTTCTGTTGACATAATTGGACATCTTTTAGTCTCAGTAACTCACATCTCTATCCTCAGGAGGGACATTGCATACAACTGAGATACCCAATTTTATAAGATAATTCTTCAGTTGGATGCGACTCTGTGATACTTGGCACTTCGCACCTCTCTGTTAGATGCAGGGCTGAGCCAAAGCCTCCTCTGATGGCCCGAACTCCAGGCTCTCTCTGAGCTTATCCCAGATTCCCTCGCACCTCTGAATGCTATTTTCTCTCCGGCTCCAGTGTGAAGGAATTGCCTTGCTCTGCTAGAATAGACTTGGAAAATTCAGTGGATGTGGGACCCTCTGAGTTTTACAAGAGTCCTCCCAGCCTCTCAAAATGTGAATGTTCAGTAAAAAAATTGATGGGAAGCTAAGCATGTAACTTGGTTCTGAGCCCTAAAACAGACCACCACTATCCTAAAGACTGTGCTCTCCACGTGTGGCATTCAAAGGGCATCTTCCCAAACAGGCCTTAAACACCAGGACATCCTAACTCATCCCAGGACAAGATTCACCAGACACTCACTTTGCCCCTCCCACGCATACACACACATCTGCCAGCCTTCAACCTATCACAGGACTGTGAGAGGGACCTGAACCCCACACCTCAAAGTCTTTCTCCCAGGGTTTCTCAAGCTCAGCACTGCTGAAATTGGAGCTGGAGGTTCCCTTGTTTGGGTGCTTTCCTGGGTACATTGATGACATTCAGCATCATCCCTGATCATGCCCATTAGACTCCAGCAGCATGGTTCAGTTTCAACAACCAAAATTCTCTCCAGACATCGCCACTTGACACCAGGATCATAAAATGATTCCTATCTGAGGGATACTGACATAAGCAAAATCAATCCACCTTCTTCTATGTAGCCTGGAACCTGTGAGTCCCTACACCCCATTTTCTGCAGACCAAGGCCAAAGAGGTGACACTCCCCTCTGTGTCAGCCAGCTGTGTCCCAGACCTGCAGTCAGTCTTGTTCTTGGAGGAAGGAGGGTGGGATGGACTCTTCTGGCTTCTTTCTCCTTACATCAGGATTATGAATTCTCAATGCAACGTGGTTACTTTGTAAATTACAGAGAAGGGGGACAGAGCTGGTCACCCAAGGCCATCTGGAGACTGTCCTCCTAAATAGTAAATAATACTGTGCTATACACTTGAAATTTGCTGAGAATAGATTCTTTTCAAAAAAATTCTAATTACATGAGATGATGAATATGTTAATTAATTGACTAGTGATAGTCACAATGTACAGATATATCAAAGTGTCACCTTGTGTACCTCAACTACATACAACTTTTATCAGTCAATTATACCTAATAAAGCTGGAGAAAATGGGCTGCATACCAGACTTTATCAATGTAAGACAGTAAACCTCTTCATTATACTCAGGATCCAACCCCAAGTCTGAGTTTATCAAAGCCTCAAGTTGACAAATTTTTCTAAAAGCCTTGAATGTATCCAATGGACACATTCCAGTTTCAGAATGTTTAAAAATTTGCAGCACTGTTCTTTCTAGAGTATCACAGAATGTCCCAGGATTTTTCAGAATTGTGAGCAAGACTGGGCATTCCAGAATCTTCCCAGAGTACACAGGAGGATGAAGAGCTCTCTCTGAGGAGCCTCCCATAGTTTCCTCACCTATCAAGAGGCCAAACACATCATTCTTAGGGGTGACCATGAAGACCAGGACAGGTGTATTCCAGGCATATTGCCCAGAGCCAGAACCTGGGTTGATGGCAGTGCCACTGTCAGTCACCTGATTGGGGGGCGGTTACCGCTTGTCCATCTGGAAAGAAGAGGCAGAGCTCCCTGCAAGGGATCCTTGGCCAGCTTTGCTGCAGGTTGGGAGAATTGAGCTGACTTTCTCTTTGCAAAAGCGGAGGCGTCTACCTTGTTTCACAGCAGACTACATCTTTGACAAAAGGACAGGACATAAACCCTGCAGGACAATTCAAACCTCAGCAAGATCAGAGGCTTCGTGTTCAGCTGTGCAATCTGTCCCATCACTGTCACAGCATATTTAGTCTTGTTCATTGGCTCTCTCTCTCTCTCTCTCTCTCTCTCTCTCTCTCTCTCTCTCTCTCTCTTCTTCTTCTTTTCCTTCTTCTTCTTCTTCCCTCCCCCTCCCTCCCTCTCTCTCTCTTTCTTTCTTCCTTCTTTTTTGGGAGTTCTGGATATTAAACCCAGGGATACTCTTCCACTAAATTCTTCCACTAAACTATATCCCCAGCACATATTTTTTTTTAAACTTTGTGACAGGAGCTCTCTAATGAGGATGGCCTCACATTTGTAATCTTCCTGCCTCAACCTCCCACATAGCTGGTATCACAACCACGCACCACAGCACTCAGCCAATTTAGTCTCATGCACGAGAACATCTGGAGCCCCTGAGAGTGAGCATTTGTGTGCACCTTGGTCACTGCCGAGTTCCCATGACTGGAATAATGCTGTGTACTGGGTTCACCGCTGTGGAAAGCAGAAATGAGAGAATGGTGGATTTGGAGATTCCCTCCCCCTTTCCCTGGCAGAGAAAGGAGCATGGATGGACCTGCAGGAAACAGATGCCCAAGCACGCTGGAGACAACTCTTGTGCTGCTCATGACGACAAAGCCCAGGCCAGGACATGCCACAAACCGCTGCTTCCTGCCAGAATCTGGGCAGTTGGGGGGCCTGGTTCTCTTTCATTCCCCTTCAGTCTTCACATTACTGTGAAGCAGTTGACAATCTTGCTCTACAAGCTAGGAGTCTGACTTCAGAAGTGACACGGGTTTACCTCACCTCACAAAATGACGGATGTGAGTTCAGGGTCCAGATCTAGGGACTTAAATCCTATGCTTTAAGTAATGTGTCTCTGTATTTGCACAATCGTATGTCACGGACAATTATGAATTAGGTAGACTGAGGGCCCCCATGTGCAGGTTGTTCAGCTACTGGGAGCTTCTAGAATCACTGGCTGGAACTGCTGTTGTCCTGTTTGCAGAGCTGAATAAAAAAAATTTGTTCATGTGTGCATGCATGTGTGTCTGTGTTTGTGTGTTTATATATGAGAAGGGAGAGAGATTTAGAAATATGAGCCAAGATGACAGCACTGGTGGAAGGAAACTCCAGCTCTTACCTCTGAATTTCCATGCTGGGTGTTTAAATAGCAAAAGAGCCAGGAGGCCACGCTGAGCTAAGTAAATCAGCCCCTGCAGCGAGATCTCCTACACCAAGACCAGAGGGGCCAGGGGCCCTGAGTCTGTTTAGACCTTCAGGTGAGAGAGGCAGAGCCGGGAAGAGGGCGTCAGGAGAGGTAGAGTGAACCCAGCACTGAGCTTCTCGGTTAATGGCTACAATCCCACATCAGCTACTGTCAGATCTTGGCATAAACAACCCTAACTATATAACAGTTGTTATCACTGCATTAGCATTTATTAAAAGCCTGTAATTATTATCCTTACTCATGGTGTGTGTGTGTGTATAGGTGAATGTGTGTGCGCGAGAGAGAGCTCTAATCCCTGTTTACACGCATCCTCCTAATTCATTTTTGATCGGACTGAACGGGGGCCAAGCCTCTTTAGCTAACATTGACTTTGGCTGGGTGTCAGAGGAGCAGGATTTGGAGGAACTGGAAGGGCCTGCTTTCGTTCCACCTTTTTTTTTTTTAATTAACTATTTTGAAGCCCAGTACAACCCAAATTCTGCATCCAGGCTCTACCCTTTGCTCATGTCTACTTTCTCTCTACTTTGATAGCAAAGTCCCAAGTTAGTTGCTTTTTTTAAAATTTTTTCAACTTAATATCCTTAAACCAAATTTGTTCCTGAACTAGAATGAAAATTCTTCTCAGCAGAAACCAACCTCTTTCCTCATTCCCTTGATGTTTTTACTTTTCTGATGAGTTTGAGATGGTTTTTGAAAAATGGATAAAACATACAAAACAAAGAAATTAAATATTATGAAAAATAAGGAGAAGATACTAATCAGATCAGAGTAGCACCAGCACCCAAACTGGACTTGTGGGCTGTTTTCTAATGATGTTGGCAGGGCCTGGGTCCCTCTGTTCTCGGTGGCCTTTGTGGCATATCTACATTGCAAAACAAACACCATTAACAAAGGTGTTTGGAGCCTGACTTCATCAGCACGCGGCCTCCCTGCAGACTGGCATCCCTGTTACAGAACATCCAGCTACTTGACGGTCCCTGGCCAAGGTGGCTGTCTCCTCTCTTGTCCACAGTTCCTTCAGGGTCATTGTATCCCAAACAATAGTCTGCTTCCTATGGAAACCTGCCGCTCTACCTGCAGCCCTCAGAACCCCACCCTCCACCTAGTGGTCCAAGCAGAATCTAGGGTATCCTGCAGATCTCCCCTTGTCTTCCCTCGGCCTCCAGCCTCCTAAGCCCCTGCTCCCTCTCCTAATCCACTCCCCTCAGTGGAACCGCTTCTGATCACGTCATCCTCCTGCTCATAAGCCTTGGGCGAGTGTCCCATTGCCACAGACATAAATTCCAAACTTACTCAGTCCTTCCCTGGATGTCAAGAGATAGCTCTGACCTTTCAAAGAAGTTCACCTCATTTTGCCTCAAAGGCTTAACTTGGTTTCTTGTATCCACACGTGGAAAAAGATGACAACAAATAGGAACACTGACACTTTGCTTTGTGGTTTGTCCGTTTTCGTGTAAACAGAAAATTTCCCCTGTAGTGACCAGTGGAGAAACTAGTCTCAGGAGGACTGGAAGAGCTGGGAAGTTGGAGAAAAGTCAGAAAAGGCTCAGGAAAGTGAGGGGCAGGGGAGACAGAGCAATGAGAGGGAATGAGTCCTGGGAGAGAAACGGGAAAGAATACAAGGAGGACTTGACAAGAATCAGATCGTCTCATTCAGAACAAGAGAACTCGGTAGACGAGAAAGGACCTGTGCAGGACCAGGGAGATGAGGCTGGTAATCTCTGTTCATGGGCATCTGGGAAGGGAGCAGAGTGGCCCTGGAGGACACCAGAAAACTCCAGAAGTCCTGAGAAAATGTGAGCCCCGCGTGACCAGGGAAGGGTGGAGTGGCACTGTTGGCCGCTGGATGTCCTCACTTATTGCTGAGACATGGCGCATTCTGACAGGCGAGTGGGCAGGAAGGTACTTACAGAGCAACTGTAGCCATGAGCAGGAGGTGACTCGCCCTGGGCTGTCAGAAGTCTCCCGGGGCTGCTCCGAGTAGCCTGGTGAGAAGCAAGGGGCACAGGGGTCATGGAGGGAAACCCTGTTCTCCTTTAGGGCCTCAGAGTCAGTGCCTCTGGTCATGAGTGTCAGCTTTCTTGTCCCTTTCAGCCTAGGTCAGGTGCCTGTGGGGAATTAACAGCACCACCTTACCCAATCCCGTGTGGCACATATTTCTCATGGCAAACTTTCTTTCTTCTCTTATGGCCGCACTGGAAAGTCCAAGGGTGGATGGGAGGGGCATCGTTCTCTCGTCCATGTGCTTCCTCGAGGTCACTCTTGACCCCCAACACCCAGGACAGCAGTTGCCACATACACGACGAGCTGAATGAAAGCGTGAAGGGAAAGACAGAAAACAGACCATACATTGGAGGAGAACCAACACAGCACGATGATGACTGATTTCCATTCAACAAATATTTATGCAGTGAGGATTATGCACGGAGCAGAGGGCTGGGGACTGGAACTTGTTGTAGTTTGTCCCTGTCCTCCCTCCGTAGCACCGCCTGATCCAACTCAACGTCTTTCCATCCGTGGTTGCACGTTTCTCCAGAATCTCCTTTGTCTCCTTTTCCATGAACCAGGACAGACCACGGGCAAATCTCAACCGTCTTCTTGGAGAAAAAGCCTTCTTTTCCTTACACATTGGACGTGAAACTGCTTTGCTGAGTCTTTTACACAGTGGATTTTGGGCTCAAGAATTGGAAACGTTCGTGCTCTGGCCACATAGCTTTTGCTCGCTCGAAGCTGTGAGGGCTCCTAGAGAACTCAGCACGGCAGCATCACTTGGGGGAAGGAGCTCAGCCTGTGTTTTTATCCTCACGTCAAAGCTGCCAGCATTTTTAATGGGAAACGGGGCCCCTGTCAGATGAGGAGGAGGCGAACGAGACACTTTGAAACAGAGAAAAAGACATATATAAACCAGCAGGCTGACCACATTATCTCCACTGCTGTTTTATAGCCATATTATGCACTCAATTTTAAAAAATGCTGGATGTAAAAAGTGCAGAAAGATAAGGCCCTGGTGAGAGGGTGGAACCCTAGCGAGGCCTTTCTCTCCCCCTCCTAGGAGGTACTTTCCTTGATTCTGCAGCTGAAAACGTACAGTCAGCAGCAGCTTCGTTCTACACTGCAATTAGGGTTACGCATGAGACCAGGCTTCTGAAGACGACTACCCAGACAGAGCTCGGGGATGAAATGGAAACCAGACCTGTGGCTGGAGCAGCTGGCACCAGCCGGGACCCCAATATATAGGAATGGTATAGATTGAAGAGAAGACGAAATGAAAGGCAGTCATTACAGTTAAATGGCTGTCACAATCGCCAGCTGTTTATTCAAAAGGAAAAGTCGGACTGGTGTGGGGATTCTGGAGGCTGCTGAGAGGACTCTGCCTGGACCCGAAAGACCTTTGAGCCATTCCTGCAGCAGCAGCAGGAGCAGGGAGCGGGGTTGCCAGCGCACCTCGGGTTTCTGGCTGACGTGGGTGCTTTTCACCCCGTCTCGGTGCGGGCGGCTCAGGGTGGGACCTGGGTCGCCCTCGTCATCTCCGTGAAGATGCTGAGACCCGACTCTGCTTCCCTGTGAGCTCAGTGGGAGGCAGCCCTCAGACATCTAGATTTGTACAGTTCTCCGCCAGTGTTCCTAAAAGCTGTCCCAGGTCAGAAATAGCCCAGCACCCCACGTGGGGATCCAGTTCCTTTCGCCAGGGTCACCCTCAGAGCTGGGGGCTGTGCTAACCCCCTGCCCACCCACCTACCGCCTTCAGGGCCTCAGTCCCGTTTCATTCTCTTCTTTCTTTTCGTTAATTTTGGTTTGTGTGAATCACATTGGAAGGGGCTCATTACTGTGTTCCCCACACGCTAACCCCACACAAACAGCGCATTAGCAGGGCAGGTTCTCGCCACCTGTGTCCCGGGTCTTGTCCCCGTTCATTCCCAATAAATAAATTCAAAACTGGATGACTGAACACACCTTATTTTAGGAAGCAGAAGAGAGGATCCCTGTGGGCAACCAGTGCTCCAATCTGAGAACATCAGAGGTGAAATTTCCAAGCAGAGGGGACTATTTAAGTTCTATGCCCCACCATTCCTGAAGGTGGCGTTTCCAGGAGATACCAATTACAGTAGCTGGGGATAGGTGAGGATACCAGCCTCAGAAACTGTGACCGAAGTGGCCTGTGTGGGACTCAGGCATCAGTATCCATTCAAATCCTCTGGAGCAATTTTCATTCCTTGCCAAGATTGCAAATCGGAGCACAAGGATTGAGATAGTTTGGGAGGAGACCAGAGAACAAATATCTTAGATCTGGCTACTGAAAGCTCGCATCAGCCATCTAGGTATTGCTTGGGAGCGGCCCTGGCTTCTGAGTGAAAGTCTAACCCCACAGTGGCCCGTGATCAGGGTGTGTGGTAAGACTCTGAGAGAGCCACTCTTGGGGATAAGCAAGCTAAGGAGCTCTTACCTGTCTTCCTGAAGCCCAGGCATGGACTCTTTTGCCTTGGACGTGTCACAGTAAAACATTGGAGTGTTAGTGCATAGACATCTCTTTCTTCTATTTAGTTAAAGCAAATTTCACATTTAGAGCTATGAACTTCCCAGCTGCCTCTGGACTCCCTTTCTTGGCAGGAAGCCTAGTACTCTGTGCTTTCTCCCGTGAGCCTTTTTCACACTAACGTGTACAGGACTGCCAAAAGCACAGGAAGTTTTCCACTTCGGGCAATGAGGGTTTGAGCCTTGGCCGTGCTACTTTCTGGCAGTGAAAACTGATAAATCAAAGAAGCTCGACCTTATCTGCAGGTTTGTCATCCATAAAAAAAAAGGGAACAATAGCCTTTGCACAGCCCATCCTGCAGGGCCGATCGGAGGATCAAATCAGATAATTTGCATAAACAAAAGGAGGTCTAATTATGGTCATTGCACTTTGTGTGACTCACAGCATTCTAAGTTCATAAAAGCTCTGTTTGGAGAGAAAGGAAAGGTACAGATGAATATGTAATTTCAGGGTGGCACCAGGAAACAGTCCTTGGGGAGTCAGGGCCAGGAGAAAGCCAGGCGTGGTTAATAAATTTATGGGAATCCTAGGCCTTCTAAAAACTCCACGTGACCCAAATACATTGCCTTTATTTGCCTAAGCTACCAGAGAGCTTGGAGTTAAATTAGGTTCCCTGCAATTACTTGCTCTTCACTCTTTCTCTGCCAAATCATCTAAAATATTTTTCCCAAAGTAGACTAAAAATAAATCAATAATGATAATAACAACAATACCAAGAAATATGAGTTGCAACCCAAAACACACAGTCATAAGCCATTCTGGTTGGTGTCCATTTGTCTAGGGCAGCGCTGTCTAATATAAAATTATACTGCAAGCCTTGTACATTGTTCGCAATGTGATAGTAGTCAGAATTTTAAAAAGCAAAGAAGAAAACGGTGGCATTTACTTAATATATGTAAAGTCAATATCACCGACACATTATTGCTTCAAAATGTAATCAATATAAAAATCACCAAGGTATTTTACATCATCCCCTGTGCATACTAAGCCTTTCAAAACTGGTAAGTACTTGGTATTCACACCATTCCTCCTTTGGGTTTGGTTCATTTCAAGGGCCACACGACTGCAAAGGCTTAGACAGTGTGATGGAAGGAGAATTCCATTAAGTCTGACTGTTTATTGCAGGCCTATTTGGAGATTTATAAGCTTTTCTAATTGCCATAGAAACACGTTGCATAAGGGTCTACCATCTTTCATTTTCAGATAAGCAAAGAAGCTATTCACAGCAATGTGCTCACTGGGCCAAGACTGAAAAACAGAGCTGGGATCCAAATCCACACACAAAACCTAAGACCCATAATCAGCTGTCTACACAGTGTTCTGCTATACCAACCTGAGAGTACCATTAAGACTTAGAGACCTACACACAGCCCCCGTGGGGACTAGCTGTCTGTCTGAACTCAAAGCCACCTCTAGCCATTCAACCCAAGGACCCTCTGAAGATGGCAGTGAGGCCTCCACCCACCATGAAGTAGGCATCTCCCCACCAACCACTACCCTTAACCTGTACGGCTCAGATGAGAAGTTTGGAAGAAGCAATTATGATTTTATTGCGCCCGCTGTGCTGACGATTAATTCTGAGTGCCGGTGGAAAATGCACCCTCTCATTTGCTAACACGCACTATAATTATGCATGCCTCTCCAGGTACTATAATTTAGGACTTTAAAAAAGCCCCATTCCGAACAAGTAGTGCTATACTTGTAAAACATTACAGATGTGTTATCATATAAATGAGATAGCTGTGACATGATAGTGTGATAATAAATCCCCAACTTAGATTTGGAGACAAGATATGTCAAAAGCAAATCCACACTGCCACTTAATCTTCTACATAAACTGTTTATTTTTTCTGAGTCCTACAATAATACATGTCAGATGGCTTTGATAGCTTCCAGATTAATGTGTTTTCCCCCTTCGGGTCATCACAAGACTACTCATTTCATTAAAGTAACTCTGCTAGTTGCAAGGTGGAAGCGTGCTGGAAAACATAACTGTTTTGCACCAAATTGGGAGTCGGCAAGATGGAATTAATAAATAATACTGATTTCCCCCCATTTCCGGAGAAGGTTGGAAATATTTTTCTGAATCGCATCCTAATTTCCCAAGCTCCCTTCGGGCATGATGAGCCCTGCAATTATGACTTTGGAAGATGCGCTCACTCAAAGCCATTTGTTTGATGTTGGATGGGTTCCACCCCCTTCCCATGATGCCTCTGGGCTGGGGCTGGCCCCCATCAGTTCACACCCTAATTAAAAAGAAAGGCACCTGCAGAAGCCAAGGCCTCTCCAGAGGAGCCTGCTCCCCAAGGTGAAAGCCAGGCCGCAGAACAAGCTCTTTCACACCTGGGAGCCCTGCGAGTCTTAAGCCAGACATCGCCTGACTCCACAGCCCGCCCAGAACCCAATTTTCAAATTGGAAAACTCACAGACTTACCCCATCCCTCCCAATAATTTAATAAGCAAGTACAGGAAGGCTGTGTTGGTCCAGGAAGATAATTGACAGCATGGGGAAGCGTTCCCGTGAGCCTCCAGCTTCCCAGTGCAAGAGGCCAGAGGTTAGTCTGCAAGTTCTTTTTGTAAAAGACTAGAGAGAAAAAGTGTTAGGCTTCAAGGTCCATGCACATCTCCAGCTCAACTGGCCAGGTCTGGTACGTAGCCCAGAAAGAGCTGTAGACAACCCCTAATCAAAGGAGCATGGCTGCTCCCTGTGAAACTGACATGTGAACTAGGAAATTTGAATTTCATATAAATTTTTCATTGCAGGTCACTATTTTTGCAAGTGTCTCAAAGTAATATTTTTCTTTCAATTTTTCCTCTTATTTTCTCATTTATTTACTTATTTATCTATTGTCTTTCTGAGACAGGATCTTGCTATGCAGTTCAGGCTGGACTGAAGCTCACTTTGTAGCCCAGACTGGGGCTCAAACTCGAAACAACCCTCCTGCCTCAGCCTCCCAAATGCTGGGATTACAGGCATGCACCACCAACACCTTGGTAATTTTTCTTCTTTTTAAAATGTGGAAGCCATTCTTAGTTAGTCTGTGAGCTGTATAAAAGCAGATGGGGGCAGATTTGGCTAATGGGCTATCCCTTCCTGGCTCATGGTAGAGAGGGGCTGGACCAAGGGGCCTCAGTATCTATCCCAAGGCCATAACCTGATGTTTTCCCATTAACCCAGAACTGCTGTCCGAGGTGGACAGCAGACCTCAGATGTCAGTTCCCTCCTGTGCAGCCTCTGCCTGTGCCACTGTCCCTCTCAAATGCCAGTAGGAAATCCTCTCTACCCTAGGATAAATCCCAAACCCTTGAGTACATTTTCACTCTGCAGGCAAAAAGTGTGTGGATCCAGAAAGGGTTCCCAGAAATCATGCAAGGCATCAACCCACGCCGGGCAAGTAATTGGTGGTAAGGCTGAGTGATTAACTGCACTTTCTCTCCTGGGTTACAACAAGGCCTCTTTCTCAACTTGGTGATCTGCACACAACAACAAGCAACAGCATGACCCAAGCTACCGGAGCAGAACCAGTTCCCCATCACACACGTCTTCCCTGGAAGCCACATGGATGGTCTGGCTCAGGTGTTTGTTCTGCAAGGAGGAGCTGTGGTTAAGGAGTTAAAGACATGGACAGAGCTCAAGACAGAACAGGACCCTGAGAAGAGAGACCTGTTCCTCCTGTTGACTCGCCAAGCCTTTCTCCCAATAAAAGAACCACCTGGCCAGTTCTGAGTGTGAAAAGTGTCAGACACCAAGTGTGCATCTTTAAGACTATCTCACCAGTGACTGAGACCTCTACTAAGCCAGCGGAGCTAGTCTTGGTCTATTCTCATCCCATGGGAGACTGAGGACACTGTCCTAGTCCTGTTCTTAATGTCTCCATGGAAGGCACAACCCTGGCCATAGATGGTAGAAACATTCTTCTCCCAGAATTTAAGGAACTGAAAATTCCTGCGGGGAGCCACTGAGCAGAAATCTGGCCCTTTGTTCAAGTGAACTGTGCACATTATAAACCAGGCCAGCAGCTGTAGCAGAAATTATCCCAGTGACTTACCCAGGTTAAGCACTCACTTTTTCTCTTCCATAAAATCCCATCCAAGGCATTCTGCTCGGCTGGCTTTCCTGAGTGACTGTCCTCTAGATTATGACTCAGGGATACCTTGGGCATCCACCATCCTCCAACTTGAGTGTGCAAACGAGTCACCAGGAAAGCAACCGACCAGCAGAGATTCTGATTCAGTGGGCACGGGGTGGGGCTAAGAATCTGAATCTTTAGCGAGTCCTCAGCCTGCTTATCTGCTGACTCACGAGCCGCAGTTTGAGAATCCACTTTCCACAAGGAAGTTCACGTGGAGCTTTGAGAAGCTGCACAAAACCTGTCTCACACGTCCTTCATCTGCATATTTACATTAGAGGATTACTTAGTCTTGTCATTTTCACCACTGAACTAGGTCTTGGGTCTCTCTGTCCCCTGCCACTGCTACTATTCAACATGTTTGAAATGTAAACTTCATCTTGAAACTTCGGGATCTAAAATTGTCAGACATGTATCCCTGGGCAAGAGGAGGGAAGACAGACCCTTCTGTGTGGCCAAGACTCCTACAATCCTGGCTCTACCAATTCCTCATCCACATTCCTCTCCTTTTTCGTCCAGTATTTCATCCACAACACATCCCCCAAAACTCCACCTCAGGTAGCAATTGCTACTTCAGCTCTAATTGGTTTCTCTCCCGTGGTGAGCATGACTTCCGGGTATATTCTTAATCACCTTCTAAACTCAGATCCAAGGAAACACAACCGGCTGGTGTACATTTTAAATCATCTGCAGAGCAAGGCTTGTTAAGACGTAAGGCCCACACATCCCTCTGGAAATGTGGAGAATTGTTTGCTACTCTCACATGTTGGAAAAGTTGTGGAAAAACTTTTTTCCATTCCTGACTGATGAAAGGTACATGCAGACATAGCTTCTTGGGGGAGGGTTCAGTTTTTGCATGCTTAATGGTTCAACCAGTGCATATTTCTACATCTCTCTCGCTGAAAACTCATGTTGACAAAAAGGCCAGAGCAGGATGGTAAGTGTAATACTGTTCATAAAATGAAAAATCAAAATTTGTATGTGTCCACCCATAGGAGAATAGACGTAGAAGTTACAGAGCTATAGTCCACTACTTCTGCCGGGAATGGGCCCTCAATGGTTCTTGAATGGTCTCCTGGCCTTAGTTCTAGAAACCAAAAGCAAGCTCAGTGTCGGTTGAACGATATAACACAACATATGTAAACATACACAAATACCACACAGACTGTCCACTGCTATGTCCTAGGGCAACGAACTGAAAAAATCATGTAACACTAATAAGTGTAGTTGTCTATGAGGTCAAAGCTTGAGTTAAATATCCTCAGAGCCTTTTAGATTTATCTCTGAATTTTTTCTTTTTACAAGTAGTATTGCATTCAGGTGTTGTCTGTGTAACTAAAATCGAACTTTTTCCCTAACGCTCTGAGGTCTCTGGAGGTGTTTCTAACTCCTCTGGCAGAATCAGGTCTATCATCTGTATGCTTCTTATTTGCATGCTAGCCCTTTACCTGCCTGCCTTCCTCACTGGGCTGAGGCATGTCCTGTCCCCCTGTATCCCTTGGTGTGTAACACAGTGCTTAGCATCTGTGGATCACACAGAGGAACACATCAAAAACCTTCTAAGGGAATGAATGAATGTTTGCACCCACATCCTGCAGCTATACCCCTGTCCATAAGATAATCCTTTCCAGTCTGAGTACAGAGCTGACACAAAGCAGCCCATTCAATTAATAACCATGGTACTAAGGTTGATATGCGGCCCCTTCGGACCAGTGTAGCTGTTCCACTTGGCAGAACACCGAAGTCCTTCTGTACAATTATAAATGGCCTCTCTACACTTTCCACTGCCCCGACAGCTTCTCCAGGGATCCCCACAGTCCAGGAACCGAAGAATGAGAACTTGGCCTCACAGGGGCTACCAAAACTTTGCTCCGGACCTGAATCCCTCTTCCTGTTGCCATCTATGATACTAGGAGGTCACCTCTGGTTAGTACACAAACATGCCACATGATTAAGTTCTTGATGTGTCGTTGTTATCTCATGGGATCCTCATCCTCATAGGGAAAGCTGAGGACCTTGGTTACGCATTGGGACCAAGATGTTTGTGGAGCAAGCTGGGGCTCAAGCCCAGTTCTGTCTAACCCTAGAGCTGCTATCACTACCGTGAGCTCTGCTGCAGAAGCTGTCTGCTCTAGGACCAGCTGAATGGGACCCACAAACCTACCGTGTTAATAAGGTTCTCTGTAAAAGAACATCCTCAACATGTCCCCATCCCTTTGCTAACCTAAGTCAAACACACTGTCCTCCTAGAGGACCCTCGCTCCAAGAAGTTCTTTCTTTCCTGTAGGACCTGTGCCTGCCCCTTCCAAGAAGTCCCATGTCCCTGTGTGCACAAAGAGGCCAACAACTCCATGTATCAAACCAAATAGAAATCTCTGAGGATGGAGCAGAGACTTTAGAGGACTTAACAAACACTGTGTCTGCCCGCTCTGGGCTCTGAAGTTCAGGTGTTTCTGTTTCTCTGGTGTTTGTGTATACAACGTGGGAATGAAAGGAAAACAGATAAATGTTATTTATCCACAAGACACTTTAATCAAATTCTCCAAACAGAAAAAAAAAGTTTATTAATGTAGTCAGCGTCCCTGAAATGACAAGTGACGTCTGTAATTGAAGCTAAATGCTGCAGGCTCCTTGGGTGTGTTAGGGATGGCGGCTGCTGAGGTGACAGGCATTGGATATGACAAAGCCACACACCAGTCTGGGGAAACAGATTTCCGCTTTTGTACCCACCTGCAGCCCAGACAGGAGGTGCCTCATGCTCCCCTTAATCATGCATCAAGCCGAGTGACATTTGAAATGGGAATAATTTCCCCATGAACTGCAACTGCCTCTCTGCGTTCTGATGCTTATTCTGAATCCGATTGCCTTTACCTGCAGCACGCAGGGGCTGAACCTCATCCAAGACTCACCAGCAACCGGGCTGCAGTTAAGCCAGGAGGAAAAGGGACATTTGCATCTCTGTTGAAGAAGGTATTTGGAGGAAAAAAAAATGTCACATAGGAAATATTTTTTCTAAACAGAAAGAGGAATTGTGAACACCTGTAGGAAGGCTTTTATGACCCATCCTATCTTCCCCTGGGACACTATTCTCAATTGTGGCGGCTCAAAAGCAAAGTCACTATCTAAGCTCCATCTCAGACCTCCTGAATCCAGTGGGAGGGGCGGGCTGTGGGATGCACTGGACATGGACATTTTCTATTCTTGAGCATCTTACTCGGTAGCAGTTTATGTAAGTCTCCAGAGATTCCGGTGGCATTTTGTAAGTACCTAGCAGTGTCAAGGATTTCAACTTTAGACCTCAGAAGTGAGGGCTAACTGGGAAGGGGACCTCCCTCCTTGGACTAATGTTGAATATCTCAACTTCCTCTCTTGGAACTTTGCTCTGTAGAGTGGCAGCTTTGCCTCCACGTTTCCTCCAGTTGCTATTTCTCCATCTTTCGATCCAGATACCAAATGTGAGGTTATTTGTAGCCACTTTGACTCTGAAAAAGACAGAGTGATGGGAATGACACGGGAGGAGAAGGGGTCACTGAAGCATCACAGGGCAGTGAGGAGGGAAGCAAATGCAGGAGAATAGAACACGTGCCATGACACAAGCAGGGGTGGTCTCAAGAGATGTGGCAGAAAAACATGTCACAGTGTCTGTGGCAGCTGAGTGATGTGTACAAAAAGCTGAGCACCTGCCACTCAAAATGTGATCTGAAGGCCAGCAATGGCATAAGGTGCGTGTGAGAAATGCAGAGTCCTGGGCCCCACCCCAGGCCTCCTCAGGGAACACGCACTTGCCATCGTCTGCTACCTGCATCTTAATGGGGTCCCCTCCGTGAGGCCAGTGCCCCTAAAAGTCTGGGAGTGCCTGGGAAACAAAGTCAGAGCCAGGAACAGCACACGCTGGGAGCTGTGGACACCTCTCCCTCCCAGCAAGCTGGTTTTCATGGCCACTCAGCTCTTCTGAATCCCAATTAATGGCCAGAGAGCTGGGCTGACTTGCCTAAGCTTAGGATGAGTTTGGGGTATAAAGACGTATGTATGAAAATAGCCATTTCAGAAGAAAAATGATAAAACCTTCATCTCCTCTCAGTTGTCTCCTAAGGTCCACCATAGCTCTGTCCATTGGGTTTCTTTTCCTTTACCAAGAGTTGGCCTGGCTCCTGAGAAAGCACAGGTATCATGGCAGACAGAATCGCTGTGTCCGGAGCAGCAATTCCAGAACCCCAAATCAGCTGCAGTAAAAGGGAAATTCGTGGATAGTGTTAATTTCACGCCATGGACCCCTCCTGCATGAGGCATCAGATGAACACAGCTAACAGACGGGAGTGTCTTCTGGGTCCCTATTAGCACTTTATATGCATGTTCTCAATCCTTCAAAATAACAGTGCGGCTTAGATTCCATCGCCCTGCTTCACAAATGACAAAACAGAGCCTCAGAGAAGCCAGAGGACCTCACCAAGCTCACATGTGAAATAAACCACAGGCTGGGGTCTGAAGCAGGTGACCAGCTGTCTCTCTGCCAGTGCCCTTTCTACCTCATCTATCAATCTGCCACTGGGGAAAAAAATCAACCTTTCAAATAGATGAGGAACGCAGAGCTAGTCCAGTGGCAAGGAAAGCATGTGAATGTTAATCAGACCTTTATCCTGTTGGCTAATAGATTATTAAACAAGGTTAATGTTACAGTGATAGAAAGAAGAAAAGCATCTATCTATGTGCCCCCAGAGGCCACAGGAGACACTGCCAAAATATCGGCTGAGAAGGGAGGATGTCCCTCGGCATAAGCCTACCATGCTTAAATGATGCCAGGCATATGCAGAGGGCCAGGGACCCGCCACACACAGGCACACACACACAGGAAAGGTCTAGGAACTGTGGCTGGGTGGGCGACCATCACTGAGGCTGAGGGTGTGGGGCCTTAGCTGGGAGGACATGGCCTCTCTAAACCAACAGAGCAGAACTCAGGGGTCCTATTTATTTGCAGCCATATCGGACATGGTACATTGTGGCATATGGAACTCAACACTGCAGATCAGTGATGATCACACAAGGTGACTCAGTGATCAGCCAGCAGTAACTCAACCACAGAGGAACTGCCTAAAGAAGTCCACCATGTACTGGCCCATCTGGCACCAAGCACCACTGAGGGGAGGTATGCTAGGAAACAAAGATTCAGCATTGTACACAAAACACAGAATTTACCCAGGTGTGGTGATGTGCAACTGTAAATAGCAGCTGCTCAGGAGGCTGAGGCAGGAGGATTGCAAGTTCAAGGCCATCCTGGAAAAATTAGCAAGATCCTGTCTTAAAATCAAATAAAACCGAAAAGTGTGGGAAATACAGTTCAGAACAGCACTTGCCTAGAGTATACGAGGCTATGTGTTCAACCCTGAGTACCAAAATCTAATCAAAACACAAACAAAAATACCATGAAATTTGAGACCCCAATGTATACCCTGCTTTGGTCATTAAGGAGCCTTGTGATTATAGGCAGTTACACTTCAGGTTTTAACAGTTTCCTTGGCAAATCTAGGATCAAGAAGGCTTTATGTTTTCATTTGATTTGCTTTGTGTAATTGGGCGGTCAGAGGAGCTTTGATAAAATTACTTCACTAGACCTCAGTTTCTATATCTGTTAGTTGGGAATAATATTACCTACCTCAAAGTGTTCTTTCTTGCAGGTGCTAAAGAAAATAAATGCGATCAGCCTTCAGGGAGATGCAAACTATGGGATCCAAATGAGGCAGGTGTTAGTATTACTCTTGTACCATTTTAAAGAAACAACAATGCAGCACTAGGCTTAAGAATTTATAATTTAGGGAGCATCGACAGTCACCACAGAGCCCTTGCCAATGCTTCTGTAATGAAAATCATAGCAAAGGCCAGGGCATGGTGCTTTATGCGGCTGTGAGCTGATCAAAGCCCGGAGCCCACAAGCTTTCCATGGACCTGCACAGACATTTCAGCCAGAGGGAAGCCAACAGCATCCCAGTGTACCACGGAGCCTGAGTCTTCCCAAACAAGTGAGGCTGGGGTGTCAGGTCAGCATCTGAAAGTGGGGGAAACACAGCTGCTCGCCTCCTTGTGGATCACCCTCTGGAAGGAGGTCAGAAACCTCAATTTCCAAGACTCTTCTAGGAGCTTCCCCTGCACAACAGAATTTAGTCACTACTCCTCTCTCTCAGGCTTTGCGAAAGGTTACATATATGGTGACTCAATAGAATGTACAGAAATTTTAAAACTCCCATTTAAAGTTATTTTCATGCCTTCTATTTTTAAATTCAATTTTCAGATGTTTAAAATGAGCATAATATATTAGCATATTACTATACATGCATCACTTTAAAAACTTGTACAATCTCCACACACGTGTGTGCACACAGAGGCACACACACACATACCATACACACATACACATGCATGTACACATATATAACATTTTGGAAACTACTGCTGTACTATGTTATATTCTTGAGGAATGCTTCTCTACCTTTCTGGAGTTTATCTCAGCTCAGATTTTGCCTCCGCACATTCAGTTCTAAGTTTTATTTATTTTTTACTTTCTTCCAGTTATGCAAGAGGAGAATCAGCATTCTTCCATTCACATTGTTTTGGAAAACAACAGCACATCCGTCAAGGGTGCAAGGGCCTAAAGTCCAGGTTTTCTGTGTACCAGGCTAAAAAAGGCATGTGCCCCAAGTGCCAGGGCTGGGTGGCATGGCATCAGGCTGACACTGATTTCATCTTAAAAGCTGCTTAAGCTCTTTCTCAGATTAAGGAACCACGGGCCCTGTGCCT
Source organism: Cavia porcellus (assembly GCF_034190915.1). Taxonomy (NCBI): domain Eukaryota; kingdom Metazoa; phylum Chordata; class Mammalia; order Rodentia; family Caviidae; genus Cavia; species Cavia porcellus. The sequence goes on from NW_026947487.1 coordinate 114,205,019, forward strand.
AAGGGTGGGCTACGTCTCATGAGGGCTGGAACCTCCTCAGGACCAGTGCTCTGCGTATAGTTGTACATTCAACAAGCTAACAGACTCATCAATTCCATTATTCGACAAATATTTATGGAGCATCGCGTGGATCCATTATTGTTCTTGGCACAGGACCTCAGCAGTAAGCAAATCCAACAAGGTCCCAGCACTCATGACCTTACTTCCTTATGGGGAAGCCAAGAAATAAAGTAAGCTAATAAATAAATATAAAGATTGTCAATTCAAGTGAAGAGAGGGAAGAAGACTAAAATAAAATGTTGGTCTGGAGAGAAAGCAGGGGAAATGACTTAGATGGAGTTGCTTAGAGTGGCTTGACCAACTGGACAAATTCTCTAAATTTTAATTCTCATGCATTCCTCTTTCCAGAAATTACTAGAAGGTATCATCTATAAACTGTAGGAGGAGACAGGAGAAATATGTCAGACTCAGGAACAGAGCTTCGGTACAAGAGTAATGTGGACACCCAGATTAGAGACCCCATGACCACAGCATGAGCCGCCCATCCTGACTGGAGGCCATTGAGACACCCAGGAGGGTCACTTGGAAGGAAGGGGAATCGACGAGTTCCCAGCCTTAAGAAGATTGATGTAAAGATCATGTAGGGCAGGGGAAAGAAGAATCATGTGGAGAATTGTGCAGATAGTAACAATCACAATAGCAGCGACAGTGGCACCAACCATTGTGGGCTTCCCAAAGAACAAACCTGTAAATGAAAAAGTCATCCCAACACAGATGCATGTCCTAGGTGTGAACACAGTTTAAAGTCATTGCAGTGCAAACCTGGGTCAGATCACAATATAGGCACATCACGGGGACAGGGCCCAAGGTGCGCCGTGGAGCCTCTAGTATCAAAAATTGGATTCTCCTCTTGCAGAGCTAGAAGAAAATAAGAAACAGGTAACTCTTAAAACAGCTCATGTGTGCTGAGAGCTGGCCTCCCAGGGGTAAAACTGCCATGAGACAAAGAGTAAACACAGTCTCCAAAGTGTCCATTGATGGGCATAAATGTCAAATCGCTGTTTTCTCTCAGTATCCCTAACCCCACACTTCTAAGACTACTGCTTCCTGATTGAACCGCGTTAAAAATATGTAAGGTCACAGCACAACCAATGAAGGCTTAGAGATCTAACTCCCCATTTCCTGTTATCTATCTTTTATTTTGCTCTTCAATTTATTTGAAGTTTGGGTTTCTCGTATAAGAGAAATCATATGATAGGTAAGTTGGTGGATCTAATTTGTGTTCTCAAAGTGCATCCACTCTGCCCACGAATGACTCAGGTTTACCCTTGATGACAGCATAGTACTCCATTGTGCGTAAACACATTCTCTTTATCTCTTCATCTGTGGATGGACATATAGGCTGCTTCCAAGATTTAACTGTTGTGAGCTGTGTTGTTCTGTACTACTAAAATAAAAATTAATTTTAAAAAAGCTTGGAGATCCAGTAATAGGGCCACATTACTTCAAAGAAAATTGAATGTGTACCCCTGCCCACTTAGCCCCCCACTTAGCTCTAGCTCTCTGTCTTTCTGCCCCAAGAACCAACTCTGGCTTAAAAATCAACGCTAGCATCACAGATATTTTCAAGGTAGCACAAAAGCAACAACATTAGCATGGCCCATCTTTTAATTACAGGGTTTGACCACAAAATATTTGCAGGCACTTTCAGGAGGCAATGGGCCTTCATCTCAATGTGTGCTGTAAAGAACTCTAGTGCAATTGCTGATCAGGGCTTCTCTCTTATTTATTATTCCTTTCTCTCTGCTCTGGCCTTGCCCCAATAATAAAATCCCACTTAGCACTTACTTTTCCCAAAAAAACACCAATTTTCACCATCTTAGCAGTAAAGAGATGAAAGGGAGCTTTCTCCCCTTTCTTCTTCTTTTTTAAGAGACGAACGTTCTTCTCTCCTCTCAAATATTTAATCATAATTATATTAAGAAACATTTATAAAAAGTTAAGTAATAAAATTAAATAGGTTGGAGAAAAACAGAGAAGGAGACAGCAAGGATTAAGTGTAGTAATATAAAGAATAGATTATATTTAATGAAAATTTCCTCAGTGTTCAACGTTTTTATTATACTTAATAGTGCTGGGCTTCATTTTTGTCTCTAATAATTGTGTGTCCATAATGAATGGCCATTCTCATTCCCCCATTGAGCCCTGACAGAAATTAATAAACCTAATTCTGTAGGTTTAAGTTTAATTTTGTTGAAATATATAAAGTAGTTACATATTCACTTAGCAGCAAACTGAAATGGAGTGGCCTCTAGCTTCTCAGCAACTTTACAGGGAGTAAATTGCTTTCTGGATCTTTCTCCCCACCCGCCCACCACCACTTCTCGTCCCTCTGTTTCGGGTCTTAGCCAGGAGCCTTGTTTTTGATGCACACAGCTATGGAGGACATGCATGACCAAGAGGTGGAACCATGGCCAGGGTTAAAGTTGTAAAAGGCCCAATTATATGGGCAAGTTCATGTCCAAGAACAGCTGTTAATGATTGCTGAGCACACTCCTGCTGGTTTACAGTTTGATCCAGAAAGTATGCGATAAAAGGCAAGGGGTAAGGGGAGCATCTTACAAGCCAGTAGGTTTATAGCCATAAATAATGTCCACAGTCGAGTTGCCGGAGCTCAGAAAGCGTGGGATCGCTCCTTCCCAGCTCAAGGTAGAAGGGCAGGTCTTCCATTAGGATTGAGCCTGGGGAAATTAACAGGAAGTCACATCAGCTCATGATGGTCCCATCTGATTGGCCTGTCCCCTAGTCAGGGTCTTCTTGGAGAGAAGTTAGCTCCACCTGGTGATCCTCCAACTCTCTGTACACTTAACTCTCTCTGTATCTCTCTCTCTCTCTCTCTCCCTCCCTCCCTCCATCTCCCTCAATTCCTCCATCTCTTCACTCACTGATTCTTTGATTGATTCATTCACTCAATAAATGACTGTATCACACATCGTGTGTAGAGACCAAACGGATAACATAAACCACCATGATCCCAAACATCATGGAGTTTATCATGCTTTTTAAAAAGATGGTAACTCAGAAGTTAACATAAAAGTGTGATCTCAGGAGTCATGTAGGGGAGAAGACACATAACAGAAGGGGATTTGAGATGCATCCATAGATCAGTAGGCGCTATCCCGAGGAAATCACAGCTGAGTTGAGATCTGAGAGTGAGCAGAGACGTGGAGGAGGACAGGATGAAGGGGCTGGGGCTCCAGGAGGAGCCTCGCCAATGATGTAGCATGACAAATCTGAGGACATGAGAGGGAGGAAGGGATCAGAGCTGAGATTTAAAGACAGCCAGGGCTGCCTCAGGAGCACAGTTGGATAGAAGAAAGGGTTCTAATGTTCTAGACCACAGTATGGCTGATGACAGTTAATCGTGATTTACAAAAAATGAGTAGAGACGATTTGGATGTTCCCAACACAAAGAAACAATAACTGTCTCAGGTGATAGATTTAGAAATTAATCATTGCACATGTTATAAATGCACTGAGATATCGCACTTACCCCCTGAATATGTCCAACTGTATTAGGCAGCTGAGTTAGGTAAAAACATTATAGGCAGTCAGATAAGGCTAGGCCCTTGGGGAGCAGAGGAGCAGATACCTTGTAATCTTGGAGGAGACTCACACCTCCTGTTGTGGCCCAGATATCAGGACAAAAGGCAAAGCAAATGCAACCACACCCTGAGTGTAAACATCAGGGATTGATATTCAAAGTAAGTAAGGATCACCTTCAGGAAGCCAGGAGTCACCATCTCAAATCTACAGAATGAGACAATGCTCCTTAAGAATGTCTGCTTGCTATGTGACTGGCTTCCCATTTGTCCCTGATATGATCAATTTTACCCGAACAATTAATCTTATTGGTTGATCACCTCATGCCTGCCTGCTTCGCAAGTTCCCATTTTTCTCCACCTTGGACCCATCTCACCTTGTGGTTTTACTCTATAAAAATCCCTAGAAAAATCCCTTGGTAACCCCCAGGGGACCCTTCTGTCCCTCAGACAGAGGCTTGCTTTCTCTCAACAAATATAGCCCGCTCTTAACCTCCGTTTGTTCCTAAAATTCATTGTTCAATTTTACAGAACATGAACTCCTACTGGACATATAGTAGGTTGGGAGTTTCATTCCTCTATATCACAACTATTATGTGTCCATTAAAGATTTCAGGATATTTTAAGAAAAAAAAAAAAAAAATAAGAGAGGATCAGATTAGAACAGACCCCATATTCCAGCCTAAGGACTTTGGAATTTCTCATAAGAACAATACAAACCATGAAAGGGAACCACCCAAAAAGCTGAAGGGGACAAGAGACTTGCTCAGAGCTGTCCCAATGGGGCCTCTCTCTTTTCCCTCTTCTCTCTCCTTTTCTGTTTCCTATCCTTCCTGCGCATTTGAGTAGTCACCCCACAACCTGCTTTCTGGAGAACCTGTAATTCTGTGAGCAGAAGTTCATTCCTCCCAGTGCACCCAGGAGTTTTGGGTCCCAGGCACAATTCTGGCAGCTGGGAGCCTCTGCACCCTGAAGGTCTCTGTGATTCTCTGTCACCTAATTCTACTTCGAAAATCTGTCTAGAAGGTCAATGAGGTGCATGTGCAGAAAGCCCCGAATGGCATTTGCAAGGAAGGAAGTGAAGGAGCACCTCAGAAGGAGTGGGGGTCACCTTGGGATTTACCTCTGGTCAGGACACCAGAAAGCAGATTAAGACAGCTGTTTTGCTTTCCAAGGTTTAAGTTCATGCAGGTGGAGCCTGTGTTGGGAAAGCATGCAGTTGTTAAGAACGGATCAGCTGGGGAAGATTCTGCCGGCCCTGCCCTCCCTCCCTGAACCCTGCCCTCTCCACTGGGCCCCTGCCCTGCCAAGCCACAGGCTTCTTGCTACAAACACTCCACTTGGCCTTTTGAACCACCCGCTCCCCACATACTCAAAGCAATGAAGAACCATCTTCTGATAAGCAGAGTAATTAGCAGCCTGGATATCTGTTATCAGTTCCCCTCCTTCCCATCAGCTCCAAAAAAAATAAAATAAAATAAAACAAAAAACACTAAAATAAGCCCAAGATTCCAGCAATCAGAGGTAGTCACTCTCCTTGGGGGACAGTGGGTGCAGCGTTGGTAATGACAGTCTGAGTTTGGCAGCCACTCTGGCCAAAAGAGTTCTTCCCCTCAGAAGGTTTTGAAGGAAAAGTCTAGGAAATGATTTGGTGGGTGGGGGCTGGGGTGGGCTGAACAGTGACCCTTACCTCTCCAGGCAGGTCAGCTCTTGGGTATTGCACCTGCCAATCTTAAGATGGTAAAAAGCCAATGAATCAATAAATAAGAAAGCATTTCTGAAAACCCCTGTGTGAACACGTGAGGTAGAAGGCTATAATGAACATGCTTGGGCTGAACATTTACCCACACAGTGATGCATTCATGTATCCATTTCATCCCTCCATCCACTCCTTCCCTCACACCTCCACCAATCCATCCATTCAGCCCTCTCCCCACCCACCAGTTTGTCCATTTGTCCATTTGCTCTTCCATCCATCCATCCATCCATCCATCCACACAGATGGTATCTGAGCACATTTCACCTCTTTGCTGGTATCTTGGAACTCCACAGTGAACCAGAGAGACACATTTTCAACCACGTGGAGTTCTGCATTGTGGGGATTTACATGAATAATTAAACAAGTGATAGCACTGCGAGATAAGTATCGAGATAGGAAGAGTTCAAGGTGCAGAGAGACAACATCCACACACGTACCTCAGGCTTGGGCTCCCAGGTCACAGTGTCTCTGGGGACTTTCTGAGCAGAAGGAAGCAACTTGCAAAAGAATCATATCTAGCTGTGCAGGAAAAACAGAAGGACTCTAACATGTGTAGACGAACACCAAGCTTGTTATTTTCCAGATAGTTCTTCAGTTGGTTTCCACAGCTACTACAGAACACAGAAGCTATATGGTTAAATCGCTTGCATAGGTCCAAAGTGTAAGCCCCAGCCTCAGGAAGGACTCAGGCTGGCTGTAGCTCCCGTGTCCTTCATTTTTGGTTTCTTATATGAGTCTCCCTCCCCTATACCTCTTTCTGGGTTCATCCAGTATCTGGGGGACCAGAGGCTTGGAATGATTCTCCAGCTAAGATGAACGTAGGATGTGCGCACTGAATCCAATAAATCTAGATTTCAATTCATCTGCAGCATCCATTAGCAGGAACTTTGGTCAGTTTGCCTAACTTCTCTCATTCTTAATGTCCTCATCTGTGAAATGGATACACCAGTAGCTCCTAGCTCCGAGCTTGATAAGGAATCATCTGCAAAGGGCTAGCTTAGGACAGTAAGGATCCATTAATGTTTAGTGCCTGTCACTAATGACTCCACCATCTTGGCAGAAGGAAGCTTGCGTTCTAAGGGGGAACCTGCAAAGACAAGAAGAAAGGAGAAATTCTCCTCCGTGCTTTATGAGGAGGCTCAAAAAAGAAGCCTTCACATCCATCAGCCAAAGGTGCAAGACTTGGAAGTCGCCCAGCTGAGTGGATGGCTGGCGTGTCACTGAGGCTCCAGTGAGTCTGGTCATCCCTGTGGGCCTTTAGCAAGCAGCTCTCACCCTTTTTGTTTTTTGTTGTTGTTCCAGCCTTGACTCTTCTCTAGCTCCAACATCTGACCCTGAGCAGCTACCAGGGTGGCACTGAGTTCTAAGCTTCCTCCAGCCACACAGCTCCCAGACGCCAAGGCCGTCTTACCTGAGAGCCCCCAGGATCCTCCAGAACTGCGTAGCCCAAGGGCCAAAGTCTGGGAGGTGCTGGGTGTCACCCCCACAGCCTGCCACAGCCACATCTTGCGGCTCTCCCTCTCCACAGCTGCCTGGTGTGGGGACTGAGGGATGGGGCAGGCTATTTCCCGTAGCCCCTGAAGGCCACCTCTCTCCTGGGTCCCCTGCAGGGCTTTCCCTGGGGCTGTCCCCACTCTGGGCCTCTTCCTCCCCCCACTATTTTTATCCATGTAAATGTGCTTCTCAGATTCCTGCCAACACATTTGGTTTTGTAATGTTGTTTAATAACTCAAGCCACCTTAATGAAATATTCATATTCTTTTCTCTGTTGGAGCATTCGCCCGGGTTCCCAGAAATTTCTCTCTCTCTTGTTTTCAAAGACAGCCTGCAGAAAAGCAACTCAGGAGTAAAGTCTGTGAGCCCCCTGTGAGGCCAACCCAGGAGCTGGGGAGGCTCCTGCAGAAGAGGGCCCGGGGACAGGAGCAGGAACTGGAGGGAAGGGGCAGGCATCTCCTAGATAAGACCCTCACCGGCCTGTGGAACCTGACAGGCCTTTCCCTGGGAGGTGCCGCTCACAGAGAAGGCCCTGGGACCTGCGCGCTGCTGATGCTGAGCAGAGAGTGCCACCTGTTGACGCTGTGATGGACCACGCGCTCCTCCCAGGGGCTACCCCTGGCAAGGCTCCTCCTGCCTGCACCCAAGATCAGACTGGGGTGATCCAGTCAGTTCTGGCCATGCAGACCTTTGTCCTCCTCTGCAAAAGGAGGCTGTGGCCCTGGGTGACCTCCTGCAGCTCCAAGCAGGAGAGTTCTGGTCACTAGCTGCTGCAGGAGCTCGAATTCTCAATCTCTCTCTCTCTCTCTCTCTCTCTCTCTCTCTCTCTCTCTCTCTCTCTGATGCCCTCACAGTCACTCCCCATCCTATTCTTTCTGGAAGCTGATGGAGTTTATTCTACTAAAACAGTTTTTAAAACAGAAAAAAGGCAAATTCATAAAAAATCCCAGTGGGTGAAGCATCATAAAGGCAAAGCACTTACGAATCAGCACCCAGATCCAGATGCAGAACACAGCACAAGCACATTCTCCGTCCACTCAGCTCCCCTGCCAGAGACTCAGTACCCTGACTCCCTCCCCAAAGGTGTGAACAGGCCCACTGAACCCCAAGTGTCGCACTGCTGCTGTCCGCAGCACGGCTTTCATGTGATTCAGCCTTCCTCTGTGTTGTATAAGGAGCCTCATTTCTCCAAGGTGCGATACACGATTGCATCTGGACCTGAGACACACTGGAAATCAGTGAATTCAGCCCTGCCGTGTTTTAATGAGAGAAGGAGGCTTACAAGATGAAGGAAGCTCCTTGAGTCCTGCTGAGGACAAGGAGAAGGGCTCCTCCTGATTCCTGTGTCCCTGCTGAGAGTACACAGCTTGCTGAGGATCTCTCCACTGGGTGAAAAAGCTTCTGCATTAACAGCAGTGCCATACAGAGAGCACAAGGTTGCCACATGGTCTTGCCTGTGTGTTGGCATCTCCCCACCTAGGATGACATTTTGTGCACTGTTCTCATTCAGTAAATTTTCAGGTATCTGTTGGGTGAATAAACGGATCTCAGGACCTCACTGCTGTCATCAGAAATCATATCACAGATCCTGATTCTCTTCCCGAATGACATGAACAGTGTCTTCACGATGACAGTGGTTACTTGTGAACTAAGTGATGCCCATTGGTCATGCTCTTGGGCTTGGGAACCTCCAGTACTTAGATGTCCAAGCCTTAGGTGACCCTTGGATTTCCAGCACATAAACACAGCAGATTACAGCAGCGCTCTGCAGCATGAATGAGTCCAGGGCAGATAAAGAGAGTGCTTAGCAAGGGCTCAGCAACCGGTAGTTATCTTCAGGGCTGTGATAACAGGTTCCCGTGCAGGCAACCAGCTTGGAGTAGCTCACTTTGCACCAGAGGCAGCCACATGGGGCTATGGCACCAGCGACAGCCAGTCCTCAAGAGGCAGGATTGCAATCCTCACTAAAGAGTGAGACAAGAAGAGCAGGCTGCATTTGTGTTGTTGTTATTGTTGTTGTTTACTTTTATCCTGCCAGGGCTTCACGTGCTTTCAACCCCAGTTTAGGTCCTGGCATCTGCATCCTGGCTTTCCTTCCCTTGGCCTAAGAACTCCAGCGGGTCTTCTTGGACGTTCTTTGGCTTTACTGATCCTGCATGGAATTGTGGGTACCCCGCCCACTCAGAAGCTGCCCCAGCCCGGTCTGTCAGCTCAGGGAGGCTTGGCACCAGCCGGGCAGCTCTGAGGGAGGCTCTGATTTGCAGGCTGAGTTTCCCGTTTCCCCACCAGACATCCCATTCTCCCTTCTTTCCCTAGATTCCAATACAAAAGTGAAAGTAACAATTCCCCATGACCTCTGCCACCCACAGATAACCACTTTGACCTTTCAGAATATTGACTTCTAATCTTCTAACTAAGTACATTTCATAATAAAGTTGAGATTCTTTTTATAGTTAGTTTTATTTCTAGGCTTTTTTTCTATTTGGTGCAACACTGTTTGCAGTTTCCCGAGCTATTTAATAATGCTCTTAATAACAATAAAATAGTTATGCACTTAAGTCCTAGAGACGCATCAGAGCCTTCTCCACAATTCCTCTTTGTTCAGAGCTTTCCTAACATTTTGACAGAAGAAAATTCAGCTTTACAAATAGAGGCTCTCAGATTTGGAATCGCTGAATGAGGATTTTTAATTATTTTATTTTTAAAAAACAATAGACTCTGCTTTATTGCAAGCAGGCTTAATCTCAAACTTCTCAGCAGAAAGAGAGATTGCCTTCTCAGAGTGACTGTGACCTGCTTAATTTTCCTCTCTGGCACAGACAGACAGACACGCATACACACACACACATACACACGCGCACACACACATCTCAGATCTCAGCCATGCTGAAATATTTGCAGTTATCCCAACTCAGCATGGATATTTGCCCCAACGTGTGATACGCATTTCTTTTACCCCAAAATGCATCTTTCTATCTCTGCTAAGCTGGCCATATGTGTATCTTTCCAAGACTCAGACCACACCTCTCTCTGAAGTTTTCCCTGAGCTTTCAGGCTGAATGAGCCACCCTTCCCCACTCCAAACCCACCCTTGATGTTCTCATTACAACCTACATGTTCAGTCATAATAATTATATTGATCACACTAGTAATCAGGGTGCACCGGGCCCTTCTCATGTGCTCAGATGGTACCCTAAGCACTTTCCATGGATGAGTCCACCATTCACGGCTGGGGAGTTTAACGAGCAGTTAGCATGGACCTCTGCTACCTTTCACCAGGCAGCCAGGAGCCCTTTCAAGGCTTCCTAGCTCTCCTAGCTCTCCCACTGAGGGCCACAGTGCTTGCACACCGCAACTCAGAAATACATGTGGCGCCAACACTGTCCCGCTGTGCTAGGAAGGATTGCAGAGCTAAGAGGCTGGCTGCAGGCCAATCCTGGGGTGCAAGTTCCAGGATTCACACTGAAAAGCCAAACCTTCTAAAGGTCTTCACTATCCTCGCGAGGCAAAGAGCCCTCCCTTCTCTCCACACCCTTTTGTGTCTGTCCAAGTTTTCATAAATATCATCTTGTTCAGACCCGGGAAAGTTCCTGAACCTGGAACGCTTTGCAGATTGCTTGTGGGGAAAGAAAAAGGGCGCTCAGCATCGCTTTCAATTAATAAATCCGGGAGGCTCACTCTATGCACATAGGCTGTTAACCTGCTTTTCCTGCCCCCAAATTTATTTTCCAAGCCCCTGAATGCCAGTCACTGACAAGCATAGCTCCCGTGGAAGAAAATGAGGTGCAAAATGGTGACATGACCTAAATGTGTCCCCAAAATCAAGAGGATGCAGAGAAGCCGATAGTTTCTTGGGCTCTGCAAACTTTGTCCATCCCAGATGCCCGCAGTTTTCTACACTGAGGTCCTCCCTGAGGCAACTGACCAATCTACTGTCCCTGACAGGTCAGTGCCCCCTTAGGAGTCATACCCACCTCCACACAGGGAGAATCCAAGGCCCGATCCCATGAACACCTGTCACATGCCTGGCACTGTGCTAGTGTCTTTACAGACCCGGGGTCCTTCTTGCTTAGAGCTAGGCAGTGGTTCATTCTGATTTAGTAAAGAAACTGGGTCTCAGAGATGAGACTCGCTCAAACTCAGTATGTAATGTGGCAGAGCTTGTACCTGGTCTGCTAGTGTGTGAACCCCCAATCCAAGCTGCATCCCCCTTACCATGGCTTGATGCTCTAAGGGGAATCGTTCTGTAGTAAATGAGTATTGTGATAACAAAAAATGTGTCCTGTGCTCAGAGGAGTTGGGGAAGGCAACATACATGGCTTTATTCACCTCAATACTTGTCAGAGCTTTAAGTAGACCGGTTCGCACTGTATATTTCCAAGAGGAGCCGGGTATACACTAAATTGCAAAATGATTTGGTTGCAAATCCCTGTTTTTAGAAAGCATCCTGTAGGACTTTTGGAAAGCACACGTGCGGTGTGAGGCAGAGAGCATTTGGGGAAAGGTTTTTCACTCCTGTATTTTCATTCTGCTGAATGCAATTCCATTCTCGCTACATATTTATGTCTTTTCTTATTCCCCTCAATTGTGGTTTCAGGACTCACCGGAAGCTATTAATGCTGCTTACAAGATCTCTGAACTGCAGGTCAGGGCACTCATTTTCGAATGTGGTTCTCATCTGATCACGCTGCACGATCCACCTGCCTCCTTCATTGACCCATGTCCCCCTGTCCACAAGGGCCACCTGCCTCCTTCATTGCCCCCATGTCCACCTGTCCACAAGGGACGTGCACTCAGATTGCCCAACACATCTGAGGGGTGCAAACACCGCTTTCATTCTTAAACCAGCCTTCTGACTGTGGTGCCCTGTGCCAAGGGCTGTGGTGACAGCTACTATATACAGAATCTCTTCATGTACCTACCAAAATATTGTTTTCTGGTTAATTCTCTACTTTCCCATTCTTCACCGTAGTAAGAATGACACTCAAAATCTTGGTGCAAAATTTTCACTCAATTTACAATTGCTCATGGTATTCCATGTACAGAATTGTAAGACCAGAGCCAATAATATATGCTCAGAGGAGGCTGCTTAGAGAGAGAGAGAGAGAGAGAGAGAGAGAGAGAGAGAGAGAGAGAGCAAATTTAATCTAAGCCACAGCTTACTTAAAAATTGATAGGGACTAATTAAATTAATAAAATTTTATTGAACTTTAAAACAGAAATCAATTTTTTTTAAAATATCCTCTCTTCCATTGAATCCAAAAACAATGAAATTCTTATTTTAATTAAATTGGATGCTTTCCATTCCAGTCCTTTGGAACTGAAAATGGGAGATCTATATTGAAATTTTTCTCTCCTTTCAAGTGTACATAAGTCAGGTTTGCCTACTTAGAACAAAATCTCTGTTTGTCATTTATTTTCTTCACCTTTTAACGATGCTGCTAAATTGTTTTAATTCGTGAAAGTTTTCTGAGCCATGGGACAGCATGAGGGGAGGAGGGTGGAGGAATGTGACACGTGGCTTTCACCAATTTTGATGATGTAAATTTTCCCAATATGGCTCACTATTGCTGATTTCATGCTCCTGAGGTGATAGGTGATGGACACAGGGCAGGAAGAAGGTACACAGGTGCTCTGTCACCTGGCCCCGGCACACCATGTTGTCTTTCTGTGTAAGTCTGGCTCCACCTGTCACATCCAGTTAGATCACCAGTGAGGTGGCAACGAGAAGGCACACTTAGTGCACACTGAGACATTTTGGCAACAGTGACAGTAATCGGCACAGTGGCCCAGATGACCCTCTCATGGGTACCAGAGGATCAGACCTAGAAAAACATCTCTAAGCGCTAATTCATTAGGGATGCATTAATTTGTTATAAATACATAAATGTTTACTTATTTGACTTCTATGGAGTCAACCCGTCTACTCTCTCTTCCAGTTTTCATTTCCTTTCCAAAATCAAGTGGCTGTTACAGCTGCTTCAACTCGGAGAAATGCTGAGTTTTGGTTACCCTGCTGCTCACTGTGGCTAAATAACTCAAACGAACCTCCGGGCCCATTCCATTCCATCCAAAGAGGCTGGACCTTCAATAAAAATTCTTTAGCATGCTTTACACCTTGTTTCTAGGCAAAATGTCTATGTCACGGTTCGCCTTGTCATTCTTTTATGGCTGTCTTAAAATCTAAATGGAAGTCCTTAATTTTAATATAGTTCATTCTATGAATCTATTCATGTGGTATTCATGTTTCCTAAGTCCAGTTTAAGAAATTTGCCTTGCCCTAAGTTAGTCAAGAACTCTCCTATTCAATTTTACTATTTTTTGCATTTTGATTGACACATAAAATTAATGTGCTTTACGGTGTAGAGTGCTGGTCACTATTTCTGTCTACGCAGACATGTGATTGATTTGGTGCTATGTATTGAAAAGCCCCTTCTTTCCCATTCACTTCAGCCTTCCCCATGTCATAAAGCACATGGCATGTCTGTACCTTTCCGAACTCCATCCCTCACTGAATTTCTCTATCCTGGTCCCAGTACCACGCTGTCTAATTTACTGCAGCTCGGTCCTAGGTCTCGGTATCAGACAGCACACACGACCACCTCTTCTCTTTTTTCAGGGTTGTCCTGGCTCACCTCAGCCCTGACATTTTTATATAAAATTTAAAAGAAGTTTCTCTGTTTATACATACACATGAACTTGCCAATATTTTTTATCAATATTGAAAACAACAAAATTGCATATTCCTCCTCATATTCGGAGCTATAATTTTTACAACCATGTTTTATCATTAGGCTCCCCCCTAACAACTTGACATGTGTGATACTATTGTCTGAATTCTCTATTTATTCCTGGCATATAGAAATACAACCGAGCTTTGTATATTGACTTCATATTTAGTGATATTTTAAAATTCACTTATTAGTTCTTATGGTTTATCTGTAGACTCTTTTAGATTTGTATTTTCCAGTAATGACTGTGGCACTTTCCTTTTCTAATTTTATATTTTAAGATTTACTTTCCCCTTATATTGAAATGATTGTGACCTGTAATGGAACATTAAGTAGAAGTGAAGATGGTAGGTGTTCTCATGTCTTAGTCTTTCCCTTGCCTTCCAATCTTCACCCTTTTTTATCAGAATAAAGAAAATTCTTAACTCAGGTCAACTCAACAAGCATAATTAGTGATCAACCGTGATGCCCCAGTCACTGTCATAAGCTAGAAGAAAGTTCTAAAACAAATAAGACACTGCCAGCTCAGAGGAAAACACAGCTAAAAATCCATTTACAATAAAAGAAAAGAAAGAAAGAGAGAAAAATATAATATAGAAAATATAGAGTGGCATAGGAGGTTCAGAAACACCACAACACAACTCCTTCCACTCGGGGCTGCCTGCAAAGAGCTCTCAGGACACTCAGCATCACAGGAAAGGATTAAGGGAGAATGTTAGTGATGTTCTAGCTAATACCAGTGATCTATAAGCACGCTACTTTCCTGGGAAATCTTTTCTGAGTAAGTGTCTACACGCATAGCGCTTACTCCTGGTCAAAATACTACTTAAAATTTCAGTGCCCATCGTGCTTAGAGAAAATTGAAGTTTTCAAGTGATCTTTTTCTTTCCAGGAATTCTTAAAGAAGTTCCAGTAGAAAGAATAAAGGCTTTCAAGTTTTTAGTGACAATTCCTGAATTCTACGTACTCTGGTTTTCCATGAAAGTTACAAGAGTCAAAATCCTAAGAAATCATGGTTCCCAGCTTTCCATCCCACATATTAATTTTTAGCATGTGTTGTCTTTCTCTCAATAGATGATAGAGGTAGAGAGAAAAAGAGAGATGGATAAAGAGAGAGATAGATACAATCTTTACTGACAGTATTTGCCAATATACCACAATTGAGACAAAAAAAAAAAAGAGTACATAATGCTGTATGTAATAAGTATTTACCTTATGTAATCACGACACTATATATTAAGTGCTAAATAAATACTTGTTGGTTGGGCTCGGCCCAACTATGTTTGTAGCCACTTGAGGAAAATCTTGGGGTGGAATTGTGTTACCTGGGGCCAACGGCTGTTGAAAGGCATACAAATCAGGACCAGGTACAATGGGATCTTTCCATTGTAAAGTGTAAAGCAGAAATGATAGTATCGGAGGGGAAAACAACAGAGCATGTCAGCATTGGTGTCACAGAAGGATGGGTGGACTAACTCAGTGCAGCCTTTTGATGGGATTCTAACAAGAGTGTTCAAATGACTAGTGTGCAAAGAACTGATCGGGCATGTACCCATGAGTCGGTCACCTGCTTTCCGCAGAGTGGCAATGTGAATTCTTAACATCTAGCTTTGTTATGATCCAAGAAAGGTTGGTTTGGATCTGACATCATGAAATTGAAATCTTACCGGGTGTTTAGCTCAATGGCGAAAGTGCCTGCTTGGCAAACGCGAGGTCATGAGTTCAATCCCCAATACCAAAAACAAAAAAAGTTTTACAAGATAGAAATCTTCAGGTGTGAGGAGGTCAGAAGGAAGTGCGGCCGGTGCTCCACTGGGACCTCTTTGGGTCAGTCACTGGAGGGCTTCCACCCCGACACCCCCAGGTCTGCATTGTCACCTCTTTGCCCCAGGGCTGAGCTGGCCTGGTCCAGCCAGCAGGCTGAAGAGTTATGGCTCTGGTTAGAGACCTTGAAGATGACTCTTTGCCTGAAGACTTTTTCTGTGGCCTGGGGCCCATTCTGACCCAGTGCTGAGGAGTTCATGACCCCAGTTAGAGCCCTCAAGGATGACTGGATGGCTCAGGAGTCTGTCTCCCTCAGGGGGAGCTGGGCCAGGCCAGTCGACTTGGTCTTCCGTGTTCCCCAGTAAGAGTAGACAGGCTAACCCTCCCCAGAGGTAATTTGCTACCTTGCTTTACTAACCCTTTGCTGGGTTCCTTCAGATCACATCGTGGATGGTCACTTCCACCTGAATTCCTGTCTCAAGAGTCAGCTTCTGGAGGAACCCAAATTAACACAAGTTGCACTTGGTTGAAGCAAAGTGTATTTGTATCCATCCCTCTGCCATTATCTTATTTAAGAAAATGGTAGCATTATTTTTAAAAAAAGCACACACACTCTCACAGAAACTCAGACAGTTTGCAGGAGGGTTGTGGGGCACTTGAAGCAATTATCTGGACAAGTCAAGTCAAAGCCACTGTCAACTAAAATCCTGGCTCATTGGAGCACGCATACTGTTCTGTGCTTGACTTATCTGCGTAATTGCCTCCGGTTTTCAGCACACTGTGTGCAGACCTGGAGAAGAACAATTAATGGTCTAACACAAGAGGACCTATCTTCTGTGGCTTCTGGCCAAGCCAGAGACACATCAATGTCAAAGACAGCTATCTAGGGAGACCCTCCCAGGGGGAGAATGTTCTCTTTCAATTATGACCACCTAAAAGCCGTAATGAAAGTTGCTCTTTATGAAATCAAACCATGGAAATTAAATGTGGGGAGGAAGAGTTACATTTTGACCTTGAAGCCCTCAATCTGCCCCACTGGAGAATTTTCAGGGCATGTCAGACTTAGCTGTGGCTCCCACCCCACGATTGCTTGTAATGTTTTGGTGAATTCAGTGAATGTTTGTATGGATAAAGCTTTTGGAAGAGAACTGTATTTAAATTCCATGCTCATGCCTGCTATAGAGGAATCATTGTAACAAATGAGACTCTTGTTTTTGTCCAAATAAGAATATTATGTGGAAAAGTTTGAAATAATTAGTGACCACAAGTGTCCTACAGTCCCCTTATCCGAGAGCAGAGTAGCTCGCTTTAACAATGAGACTCAGTGCTATTCCATGAGGAATAAAGGACCAGCAAACAGCCCTGGAAAAAAAGCCACCTTCTCATCTTGCTTCTTCTTTAAATTATTGCTGGACATCTCTGCTTTTAAATTTATCAAACTGGGCTTAACAGAAAGCAACAAATAGTCCCTCATTCGGCACCATGGTTTTATTTAAGTATTTCTAAGATCCATCCCCGCATTCAATGAAAATGACGCCAATGTCATTCCTAGTTTAATCTCTAAAACTAAAAACCATGAGAAAAAATGACATTGCTCATTGTAGCACCTGCTGGTTTCAGACGGTTAACATCAAGATATCTTTTGTTGGGCTGGGGATTTAGCTCAGCGGCATAAGCACCTGCTTTGCAAGCAGGCAGTCATGAGTTCGATCCCTGGTACCGATAAAAAAAAAAAAAAGATATCTCTTGTTTTGTTAGTTTTTTAAAAATTTTTGTTTAGCTCTGCTTGTTTGCTTTAAAGCATGACCCAGATACTGAACCCCAGCACCTCCTTCCTATACATAGAAGCTGTTTCCTCAAACGAATCCATGTGGCTGACAAACCCTAGTGAAGGGTTTAGCTTGGAAACAATCAAGGAAGTGGTCTCACCAGAATGGGGCAAATGGTCAAACCGGATGAGCCATGACCCTCAGCGAGCTGCTTCCTTTGGGGACGCTCTCGCTCTGTGCCCTTTCCGCTTGGGCCTGGTGCCCGCTCTTCCTCTCTGGCACTTGCTGACCCCTTTCCCCACACCCACTCATTCTGCCCCACAGGCTCCTGGCTCAGCTCTTGGCTCGCCACACTGAGCCTGTGTGTGCTTTCTGCGCTTCTCTGTTGAAAGCTTCACCTCACTTCTCACCATCAGTGGTCCGCCTGCCTCTCTGCTCACATCTTACACCCTCCTCCCTGCCCAGGAGCGCCTTAAAGCTCTTCCAGGAGGAGCAATCTCATTACCCTCGAGGTAATTTGCCTCTCTAAATTGATCTCTCCCGGCCCATTTGGCCTTGGCATCCCCTCTGCTAATCTCTCCCAAGGCCAACTTCTGTTTTCACACCTGGCTGGCTGGGCTCCTCCTACACCTGTGCTTCTTACCTCTGCTGTTTTTCTCTCCACTACAATGAGTCCAAGATGTTCCCAGAGGACCTTCAAGCTCTGAGAAGCAGGAAGACTGGATTTCTATACTTGCTCTCCACTTGTTTGCTATGTGATCTTAGAAAAATAACTTCTCCTGGATAGATCTTATGTGGCAAGAGGAGGAGGTCTGATGATAACTTCTTTAGGGCTTATGTAGCTATATAATTTCCATTACACCTACTTAGCTATGCTATTCTGCTACAAAAGGTGCCATAGATTATGTGTAAAAGAATGAAAATGTCTGCATTCCAATAAAACTTTATTAAGGCAAGTGGCAAGATGGTGTTGGCCCATGGGCCTCGGTGTGCTGGCCTCTGGTCTGGATTTTACCCATGATGCCCACTCCAGAATGCGCTGAAATCACCTCCTCTTAACCTCACAGCCACCATCCTGTTCCTTCTGATCACAATTATAAGCAGAGACTGAGGCGCATATGTCACACCACTGGAGTGTGGGTCCCATGTGGACAGTGACTATTTTGTTTGTTCACCAGAGAACAGAACAGTCTGTTGTAAAGCATGCAGCTCAAAGTTCTCCAAATATACAAAAGGATAATGAATGAAACAAGTGTTTACTCCAACTTTAATAACAACAATCAGCTAACTTGCTCTAATCGAGGGGGGACCAGAGATTCCTCAACCCCGAACACATGGTTCCCCTAATCCTCTCCCGGTTGACAAGTATGTTTATTTCAGTCATGTCCTGAAGTGTCACAGCTGGGTTTCCCATTCCATGGATGGTATTGAGTCAGGGGTTGGGAGAAGAAAAATTACATACAGGACACAGAATTTATAATACTATTTTATGATGGTCACCCAGAGTTAAATACAAGAAAGTGCAGGAAATCTGTCCACAACACTAAAAACCCAGAATATTCAGCCAGGGGCCTGGATCCCACAGCAATGCCCTGCATGAGTCCAGCTGAAGACCCAGTGCCCATGACAACATCTTCCATGAGTCCAACTAGAGGCCTAGAGCCCACAGCAAGGATTCACAGCAGTCTGTTTTACTGATCTGCGCTGTGAAGGCCCAAAGGACAGCAGTGGAAGCTAGAAATTCTATGCCAGCGGGGTGAAGGAGCTGTCCCAGTAGCATGAGGGTTCTACACTTATAGCCAAAAAATCACTCTCAAAATAAGGACCAAGGTTTCCCTGAGATGTACCACAGCCATCCTCAGCAACAATGAAGTCTTGAGCTCCTCTGACAATGAGAACAGTCAAGTACATGCCGGGAAGCCAGCGTGACAAGCTTCTTCCTCCAGAGCCAGGAAGCGATGCTCAGTGTAAGGACCAGAGTTCCCCCAAAGTGAACTGCAACCATGCTCAGTAACAAGATCCTAAACTACTCCTATGCTGATGGCTGAATTCATACTGAGGAAGCCAGCATGACAAGCTCCTCCAGGAGAATTAAAGCCTCGAAACAGCAACACTTACGAGAACCCACAATGTCCAGCAACACTTACGAGAACCCACAACGCCCAGCAACACTTAGGAGAATCCACAACGCCCTGCTCTCCTTCTCCACATCTCTATTTGTGCTGGCAACTTTCCTCCGGTGGGCCATCTATGCTCAGCACCATGCTGATTTAATTCAACTGGTGTTATGTTGACCACCAGTTTTCCATCCGTAACTGATGGGTAGGACTTCATGGTGGTTTTTCTCAAGTTGCCATTATCACACAGATATCTGGGGACCTCACTCAAATGCAGCCTCCTATTCAGTGAATCAAGGTAGAACTAGGACTCTGTGTGTCTAACAGAACTCAGGAGTTGCTGCTGGTGCTCCATGGGCTGTACCTGGAGTCCCAAAGCTTTAGGGAACTTCTTATGTAAGAAACATTTGCTTAACATGAATACCTTGGTCATAAACTTCAGGACTTATGTTCAGATAGCCCATCCAGACTAGTTTATTTTACTTTATAAGACTCAAAAGTGACCATTTAAAGCTTTTCTTAAAGACACCTTTAGGCAGAAAATGGGAGTTATTTTCCATGGAGGAAAAAATAGCATTCCTCCCCTGATGACTTTGACACCCCTTATCTCTCCAACTGGAGAAAGCCATCCACCTCCTTGTCTTATTGTCAAATGTTAAGTGACCTTAATTTAATTGCATAAGAAACTTATCTTTGGCCACGAAATGTGACTAATGGTCTAGGGCAGCAAGGAAGGAAAGGTAAGGAGGTAAGGATAGCTGAAAGGAAGCCGACAGCTCCGGGGAGTAGGGTCGGACGGGTAGGTGGATGGTACATCACAGCACAAAGGGCAATGTCTGGTCATCATCGATGACCAGGAAAATGTGCGAGCCTGCTACAAGTGTTAATTTTCAGTGAACTTGCTTCTCCTGAACTCATAATTCTACCTCCTGTTTGAAATGAACTTAGTTACCATCTGTGACTTCTTATTCTTTCTGACCCTTTGCTCACAGTGCCCAGAGGAAAGGAAGTGAGCTGGGTACTGGGAAAGCTGAGAAGAATAAACTGCAAAGCTTGGCTCAGCTCCTTCCCTTTTTAAATCTTGGAGTAAACTTCTGGACAGGAAGAAGAACTCAACCCCGCTTTCTCACCTCTCCTACTTCCACATTGCATCTTACAACCCTTCCCCAGCAGGTCCCACTCACCCTAGCCCGTGAGGAGTATGTATGACTGTAATTCTCAGTGTACTTGTCCAGCCTACTTGGTCTCCAAACAAGGCAGAAGTAATAAAGGTAAAACTTTAGTTTTTCATTATGACTCCTTTGGATTCTCAATTTGCTAAGAACTCAAATTCAGGGAGGAAAGTTAGCCCTTCAGCAGACTTCCTCAAAACACCCAACTGGTCAGGAACCAGGAGTAAATCTCTGGGTGCCTCAGGTTTCCACAGGTGATGCTCAAAGGGCGTCCCATCCACATCCTCACGATAGGAAAGCCATCTTCCAAGGGATAACGCAACCCATCCATCTCATGCACTGAAAGGTGAGAGCACAGAGCAGCGGGGACCAGAGCAGGCAAAGGAATCACACTCATGGGTGTCTGAACAAAAGCAGGAACACAGCACAGAAGGATGGTGCCACAGAGCTAGGCTGTCTACGTGTTCATCCCAGCTCTGCCACTGATCAGTCCTGTGACTCTGGCAAAGACCCTTTGCTTCTACAAATCTTGGTTATTTCTCACGTGAAATGTGGCTAACAATACAGCATAGTCGGGAAAGGCAAGGAGACTCACACCCACCAAAGATCTTTGGGTACCACGAAACTCTTTTGAAAGAGTGTCATGCTTGAAAATTAATATATCAAAAGATTTCAAATCTCTGCTTGATGTTATCATGAGAGTTGGGCATCATTGATAGCTCGCAGCTAAGAGTTTGGATTTGCATCCAGAGAATCATACTGAACACATGGAGTTAGCTGATCTTTGGGAATTCTATCAATTTTAAAAGAGGGACAGCAATTTGCCGAAGGTCACAGGCATGAATTAGTGGTAGAATCACAAGTTTATCCTGATTGCAAATGAGGGATCTTAGCAGCTATGCTGTGAGGTCCGGGGTGATTTGGGGATGTGTCCTGACACTCAACCTATTACACAAAATCAGTGAAACCTCAGAGAAGACTATGAGACTCATATTGCCTCTATTTTAATAAGGGTAGTATTTGGAGTCACAGAGGTTATAGAAATCTAATTAAAATAACTAAAGCAAAAAATTAACCTTATAAAATTGAAAAATGTCCATGTGTTATTGTATTATCAGGTATGGCTGGATCAGAAATATATTCTTATTTCTCCATTTGCAAATTCTCTTTTCTCTGTGTTTACAGATTTTCTCCAACTAATAGAAGAAAGCACTCATGTAGCCTGGCGTGAGAGTTCAGAGACTCTTTCCAATAACTCTCATTTGGCCAACTTGTGCTGCAGACTTAGTCTGAACCTATCAGTGTGACTAAGAGGGTTGCAATCCTGTCTTTAGCAAGATCTTGGTCTGGTGGCAACTCCTGGGGTGTGGTGAGGGCATGAAATGAACTTCAAAGGAGCTAGAAACTGGCCAGGATTACCACAGAAGCATGAGTTAAACCAAAGGAGAAATGCTACAAACCTCTATCCCCTCTAACACCCATTAAATCTTCAGCCATACGGAGCTTTACTCATTGTATTAATGTCCCACAAACATAACAACTTACACAAAAACACAGTTAGGAATAGCTCACGTCCATAAGTACAGTACGGCAGGGCTATGCTCACTACTCAAGATCTCACCAGGCTAAGATCAAAGCGTCACCTGGACTAGATGCTGCTTTGCAGGCTCTGGGGAAGGAACACGCTTCCAGAACCACTGAGCTGCTCAGAGTTCAGTTCTTTTTACCTGGAACACTGAGGGCCAGAGGGAGCTGCTCTCAATTCTAAGAGCCTGCACCTCTGTGCTCGTGTGCAGTTCCCTCCAACTTCAAGCCAGCAGTGGTGCATTAAATCCTTCTGATTCCTCTTTCTGTCATCAGCTGGAGAAAGCTGCTAATCTCCCACGTTCAGGTCAATGGATCAGCAACCTTAATTGCATCTGTAAAATCCTTTTTTTCATGTAATAGAAGACAATCCTAGGGTAATGTTGTTGTGTGTGTATTCCTGGGAGTTAAGCAGGCACTCTTGGGGCTGATGAACTATGCTGTTACAAATTCTGCCAGTCACAAGCAACTTGGGCTGACCCCTTAGGCTTGTAGTCACCGGCCTGGCTCTGCTCATGTCTCTCTTCTTTTGGTATGTGGCATCCACCTGGCTTCTACATGCCCACAACCAACCTACACTGCCCAGTGCTTTCTTCAAGTCTCTTTTATGAGAAAGAAGAACTGATAGAGCTAGAAAAAGACATGGGAACCTATTTCTACTCCACTGGATTCTTCAAGTGCAAGTCCTAACCTAAGGTTAGTCTTTCCAGCCCACCTCCTTATCCTCCAGGATGAGGGAACACCTTCCTCATCCCAGGTGCCCCCAGTACTCCCAGACCTCCGAGGAAATCTATGCCTCTAGGATTCCTCAGTCCCACCCTAACTATTTCTTCAGTCCTGGCTGATCATCAAGGTCAAACCAATTTAATCTCAGTTTCAACAGTGGCTCAGAAACATAAACCACAACCCAAAGGTGTTTCCTTTGAGAAGATTCGGATGAAGCAAGAATGAAAAACCCAGACAGTAAACCAGCCCAACTGGTTTTGTCCTGCACACCTCTTGGGCTCCACTGTACCACTGCTCCTGGAAAGAGAAAGGAACTCTTCCTGGGGCCCCGGTAAACCTTGCTTATTCCCTACTAGAAGGAAATTTTCACAGAGGCTAAGAGGACAGCTAGATTTTGAATGGGAGTGAAATGCTTGGTTTTACTGGCACAATGAAATAAAGCAGAGAAAGAAAATCTCAAAGTTGAACATGACTTCCAGGATACATGTCCTGGAACTGATTCATCCATAGGTTGGTTGAAAAGGGTTCTAAGGTCAAATATATTGAGGGGGAAAATGAATGGAAGAAAACTAAATAAGATTGCTCACTGCAGTTTTTTTATTGTCCGAAAATGCATAATAGGGCCTCAGAATCCCCAATAATGAGAGCAGAAGCCAACAGTGTTTCCATACAGGAAATACATTGTAGATTTGGGGGTCCAAATGGTGTTTACTGTAAGTGTTCAGCTCCGCCATGATAGCAGGGAAGAAGCAGCCATGGTGAATATGTAAATGAATGGGTGTGGCTTTGTTCCAATAAAACTTTATTTATAAAACAAGCAGGGGTCAGAATTTGGCCTTCAGGCCATTTTTTTCCAATTGCCTGGGATAAAGGATACAGCATTAACAAAATTTCATTCATTCATTAGTTCATTTGTTTTTATTTTTATGAGACAAAAAAAAGTAACATGTACCCAAAAGGTCCTGCTATGGTTCACTGTGGTCTCCTGGTGCTAATAAGTGACCTTGGAAAATAGAAAACTCAACCCAGTTTGCTGAATAGAAGATGCTGAATTAAATAGAAGATTCTAAAATCGCTGTCAGAGGTAGAGGAGCGACAGTTCATGTATTTAGAACATTGTTTCAGGACAACCAGAAGCCACCGTGTTCTGGAATGAAAGAAGACAAAGGAGAAGAAAAGAGGGTGGAGGAGCGAGAGGAGACATAAAAACAAGGAGAAGAATTCCCTCAAGACGGAGATGGGAAGAAGGGGGCGAAGTGGAGGATCAAAAGATGAGTTTCTACCCACAATAAATGGCTTTGGCTGCCCCAGGCTGTGCGCCAGAGCACTGGGTGTCCTGAAAGGGAAAACCTTTAATGAGGAGCTGAAAAACCCTCTTTGGCATTAATTAACAAGATCACTAGGCTGTCGTAATTGCAGAGAGAAAGATTAATCATCAAGAGATATTTCCTAACAGGAATGCAGGTCATTACAAAATATTATTTAAAGTTACATTTACATATAAAAAGGATCAAATGGATGTTGGCCCACCAGCACCCTCTTCTCCTCCCCCTGCCCCCATGCCCAATGCCTCAGCACACTGCGCCCCTTAAGCCCAGGGGCTTTGAAATCTTTGCAGAGGGTCTCCCCACCCATGGGGCTTGCTGAATGCAGAGAAATGAAAACTGCAGGAGATCTTTGCAAACAAGATCTCAGGGCTGAAACACCCACCGTGTCCCCACCTGATTGTGGTCAAATGCCTGAGTCTCTTGCTTAAGTGGGGTCTCCATGAGGCCAGTAACCTTGGTTTCCTTTCCCCTTTCTCCCTCATGTCTTCCATGCCCAGCCGATATTCAGACAGCTACTTCACGGATGCGCAGACTTTTTCTGGACTCAGCCAGGGTTGCTTTCTTTAGGAACTGTCCCAATTGTCCCAGGCTGGATGAAGGCTCCATCCTTCAAGACAGAGTGACATCCTATGCCCTCTCATGATGTCATTTAGAGAAGTAATATAACAATGGCAAAATGGCCCGGGGTCACAGAGCTACTTGTGATGAGGACATCTTTGCACTGGTCTCTGTACCCCTGTTCTCAGCATAGACTAAGCACCCAGGATCACAAGCAAACTCTTGAGTGGATGCCCACAGCTCTAATACAACCCAGCAAGGCAGAGGCAGCAAACCTGGGCAAACTTGGCAGTGACTGCCAATGGTTGCTGGGCTGTGATCTGAAAGGACAGATCAGAGAAAAGAGGGGACAGCCCAGGACACACACAGTATGTCTAGTTAACACCCTTACCGAGGAATTTCTGCAAGTGTTCCACAGAGCACTGCAGGGAACAGACATTGCTCTGGCTATAAATGGACATTATAAAAAAAGGGAACCCCATCAGCTATGATAGATAGATAGATAGATAGATAGATAGATAGATAGATAGATAGATAGATAGACAGATTTTCACTGAGGTTCAATGAATAAGAAAATGGTGCAGGTTGATGTGGAAGTTGACAGATAAGCAAACAGAGAAAGCTAGAATGATGGGTGAGGTGATGAATTACAGTTGGGACACCAGTGTGGATGCATGTGTAGCTTACTGTGCCTACAGAAAGGTAAAGAGAGCTGTACATATGTGTATATCCAGAGGAATGTGGCACATCTGTATTTCCTACCTCCACTCAAGTTCTGGGAGAGCCTGGAAAATAATGGCCCTGTAATAGTAATAGGCACACCTGATGTTCAGATCTTGGTTTCTGAATTTCACTTGCATTTCCCCAGAAAAGAAACCCAAGCCCCTAAGATCAGGAAGAAAATATACAAGATGAGTTTCAAGTATCCTCTAATGCTAGAAAGTAAAAGTGCACAAAACACAAAACTACGAGGTTTATTAATGGAACACAAAAGCCAATTTAAGAAGGTCCAGTGACCCAAGCTAGAACAATTTGGGCAAGAAAAATAAAAAAACTTAGTATTAGGTTATGGTTTGCATCTAGATGTCCCTCCTAAAACCTCATCCAGTTATAGAGTTTTTTTGGAGGTTGCTGAATCTAGTGTGTGGTTGATTCATAGTGCAAAGCTGGGATTAAGCATAATGGGGATCAGCATGGGTGATCAATGGATTACCATTGGATCAGCATTGGATTGGCACCACCCTGATCCTGGGACAGAAAGAGATTTGTCTCACTCATTGGTTTTGCTGTCTTGTGCAATCCTGAATTGTTGTCCCTCTGCCATGTGCCACCCTGCCTTGTAGCCAGCTGATTATGGACTGAAACCTCCACATACTGTAAACAAACCATTCCTCCCTTAATCTTCAGTGTTCAATATTTTGTCTCAACAACAATAAAATAACTGTGACAGATTATAAACCAAAGTATGACACAATGACAAGAAATTCATAAGATCACAAATGAATGATCAAATATATAAGTGAAGAAGAATGTATAAATTTCCTATACAGAATTCCAGATAATTTAGGGCAAGTATGATGGCACACACCTGTAATCCCAGCACTCAAGAGGCTGAGGCAGGAGAATCACTGTGAGTTCAAGTCCAGCCTGAACTACAAAGTGAGTTCAAAGTCAGCCTGAATTGCATAGTGAAGCTCTGTTTCAAAAAGACAATATCCAGATAACTTATATAGATATTCCATGAATAAGGAGGTAAAATATCATTCTCATCTTAAGTGTGGGCTACACATAATAACTTCTTTTGAAGGAGGACATACGTAAAGGGAGGGTCACAAATTAACTCCATGGGGGAGAGCTGACAAACGTGCCACAGCAGGGGATCAAGTCCAACTTCCACAAGTCACTCTGATAGTAGATGTTTCTCATGTGACATAAAGTAATCCAGGTCAGTCCAGAGAAAACCAGCCATGTCTCACCTGAGGGATAGTCTACAAAACACCCAGCCCTTACTGTAAATTTTCAACTTCACCAAAACCCTGGGAAGTGTGGGAAACTAACAGAGCCGAGAAAAACTTAAATGATGGGTTGGCTAAGCCCACTGTGGTGTCCTGGAGGGGGAAAGGACAGAATATAGAGATTAGCGGGTGATAATGCATAGCTATGGATGAATTGTGTTCAGTGCACTTCGCTAGGACATAATGTTAAAGGTTTGTGAAGGCTCTGCATCCTCTTTACAACTTTCCCATAAACCTAAAACCACTGAAAGATAAAATGCCTAGTAAGATGAAGAAAACTAGGAAAGTGAAAACCAGAAGAAAAGCCCCTTCGGAACACCATGAGCAGGGCCACCTTATTAAAGGGGAAAGCGTCCCTGGGCATCACCTACTCCACCACCTCAGCTCTGAGCTGTCTTTGATGGGGCCTCTGAGCATGACACTGAGTCTCACGGATATTTAACAGGTATCTCATCTGCACCACTGCGCTGGCATTTCCAGTACTGGCCATGATCACCTGATGCTTTGCTGAAGCATTTCTTGCAGAATTGCCTGACCGTGCTGGTTAGAATGCAGATTCCTGGGTTCTGCTCTGAGATTCTGATTCAGGCTCTTGGAGGAGTCAGATTCATCTGCCTCCTTAACAAACTTCTGAGATTTCTCTGGTTCTGACCATTCCTCACCTAAAGGTTTGAGCATCATTTCTCACTCAGTGTCTTTTTTGGTGTCTGTTTCCACATTTTTTACCTCGTGCTTCCTGTGTCACCTACACTTGGCAGAGAGTTGACAGTCAATATTTGATAAAAGAACAAACACGCCTGAGCAGTCAAGATCAGCACCGTAACATTTTCCCATTTAAGAACTCGACTTGGGGTGTTACACCCAGTAATCCACCACTGTTAGGGGATCACACATCATGGGTTAAACACACACGGTCCACCAGGTGTAAAAGTCATCCAGTGTGCAGGTCACAACTGGAGTCTACCATGGCGGGAATGAATGATTTTCTTCTCAGATAAGTTGTGTTCAAGCCATGCTCATTTTTTTTTTTTAACAGGATTTTTTAAAACTGTTCTGTTTTACAGGCTCAATTAGGGGGCCTGTCTTCTGAATCAGCAACTCAATAATTAGTTTGGTTGCATTTGCAGGGAGAAAACTGGAGGCACTTTTTGCTCCCATGGGCAGAAAGGTGCCTGTGCAATTAACTAATTGCAGGCTGATGCACACCTGCTACAAACACGCGTGCCACCGACACACTCCTTGGTTACCAACACGCAGGCTCTGACCTGCGGGTCAGGCCAGGAGGACACGGAGGATGGTGTGCTACGCAGAGGTAAGAGACTCGAGCAAGGCGGCCTCCCACCGGGGCTCACTCACAGGTCACTACTGGGTCCCCCAGGACCAGAAGGACACATGGGAAGGTGGAATGTCCTCTGTTCCCAGAATTCTCTTAGAATGGCTGTCATTGTTTAAGTTAGAATATTGCCAGTTAATTGTTGGCTCCCAAAGAAAAATTACGAGCAGGGGAACGTTCTGCATGGATTTAGTGTATTTGAATAATTTAGACCCCCGCCGTTAATTTGACAGGATTGTTTTTCTGGTGCAGTAGCCTGCTGCTACACGAATTAAAGCTGTCGGGAGTACCAGGGGCTGCACGGGAGCTTGGTAATGAGGTTTATCAGTCAATAAATGATTTTATACAGCAAATTAAACTGTAAATTTCGTTTGGGTGGTAAATATTTAGAGAATAAAGATATCTGGTTAATGAGGAGGATTGCGTGTTTAAAAAAAGAGAGAGAAGGGGAAAAAAGAAATGTCAACCTTTTAAATCTTCACTGTAGTTGGGTTTGGATGACAATTTGCTCACTTGCAGCTCTCTCTCTCTCTCTCTCTCTCTCTCTCTCTCTCTCTCTCTCTCTCTGTAAATAACAGAGGACTTCATTGTTTGTGTATTTAAGGATGCAGTGGAAAGCCTTCCCTGCCCTGACTTGTGCCTACCACCAGAATGAGCTAGCACGTCCCTCCTAAGGTTCGCAGGAATAAGAAAAGAACACAGTATAAAATGCTCATGCAGTTCTGGCCCAAGATTCATCCTTACTGCTCTGACTTGCTGTTAAATACAGACTCCAGTGCTGTGCAGATCCGCATGGCAGCACCTCATCCCATGTGGTTCTTTAAATTTACATTAGTCAAAATTAAATTTTAAACGTCCGGTTTCACAGCCATACTTGCCACGTATCAGGTGCCAACGGCTGCATGTGGCTGGTGGCTGCTCCATCAGACAGTGCAGACAGACACTGCCATCACCACACGGGAGTCTTCCATCTAAGAAATCTATGTCCTGTGGTGGGGTCCCCAGAGACAAAGTGGTACCAGGGGTGCTTTAATCACTCCATGACTTTTCTTAGTTTAATGTATCTGTTATATGTGTACTTCACTTACCAAATCTTCAGTTTATCCTAAACCATTGTTTAGGGAGAGGCATTTAACTAGTGTGAAGAAAATATTAAAGACACAACTATTGATTACAATTATTTGGCAGAAATTTCCTGTAGCATAAAATGATACAAAGGGACCTTTGTGTCTCTCCAGCTCACGTTGGAAAATTACTAGGTCAATAGTCTCTGAGGATTGAAAAGTTGAGGAAGAGGCTACAGAAAAACACAGAGTAAAGTTGAGAGGGACATAAGTGTGTCCGGAGCAAACTTTTCTAACCTTGTGGTTTTACCGTGGGCTGCACCTGGTTACCTACCTGAGTCACGAATAGTCAGCACAAGTGATGGTTTGGTCCCTGTGCTGCATGGTCAGGTATCTTATTTATTCTTAACTCACTGTAATAGAGAAGTTTAGGCACAGGGCTCTAGAAATTCTATCAGCAGCCTAACTAAAACTGTGATTTGGAGACAAAGTCTGCACATCCCAAGGCAACAAGGAATCCCAAGACCTTCTGACTCCCACGCTTTGTGTCTCCAGCTTGACATCCAACTGCAGAACACCATCAGCTAGAAGGATCTGTCTCCCCTCTCTAACCCCATATGGACTGTTCCTTGAATCCACTCTCTTCATCTTCCTGTCTAGGTCACCAATCACACACCCATTGACTGCTCAGAAGGTGGCTGCCATATTGGAATCTGGCCATCTGAAACCTTGGTGATGTTGTATCATAACTTAGTCAGAGGAAAACCACCAAAAATCTGGAATTCCTATTATAAATCTTAAAGAATCTCATAGATAACTTTGATAATTAATAGAGAATCTAACAAAAAGACTATTAGTAAAGGTTTGATTAAGGTGCACATAACCAAAAGGTTTAGTAGCCAGGGAGTGCCAGTATATCCTGAGACTTGGAATGGCAAAGGGCAGGAGCAAGGCATCCAGGGAAAGAGAACCCACTAACAGATCTTAAATTTAAGGATGCAGCCAGCTCCTGATGACCTATACGGAGAGACCCCCAAGGACAAGTGCCCCAACCACACTCTGCCTTCCTTGTGTCTTGCTGGTGCCCATCACTGACTGAACCCACAGAGGTCCACTTTGGTAACTTTTGTTACCAAACTCTGCCTTCCATGGTGGGGGAAGGGAGTAAAAGGATAGCAAGTCCCGGAGGGACAAAGGGAAGCTACTGGCACAGTCATTCACTTGGTCTAAGTTACCTCTGCCTCATCTTTACTGGAGGTGTTGATGGAGGGTGTCCAACCAGGAAATATGCACTCTGTGTTTGCCTTGTGCCCTCTTTCAGGAGCTGGTTCTCACCCAGGGGCTGCTGGCTCTAAAGCCTCCCTGTCTGTGCACACTTTGGAGAAATACCTTCGTATTTTGTCTCACAGGAGCTGAATCTTGGCTTCTGGGCCGGTACCTTTGGGGCTTAGCACAGACTTGGGTGATGCCAGGCTTTCTCTTCCGCACTCTAAACACTCTCATCTGAGTACTCCTGGTCCCTAGGCTCTGGGGAAACCAAGCCTCCAGGCAAGCACAAGGGGAGATGCTTTCAAGAGCAGGTCAGAGAAAGTCTTGCTTCGTACTCACTGGAATAATAAAGACCCTCATTGGGGCACAGAACTGAGTGAAGTGGGCCTTTGAACACGAGGTACTGCTCTGTCTCCTCACTCTGTCCTCCTCCTCAGAGGGCTGACACCTGCGGGCTGACAGCGGTTCTCATCCACTGTCCACACACACAAAATGCCCAGAAGGACAGGAGGAAATTGCTCTGAAACACCTGTCTAGTGAACAGGAGCCACAGACAGTTTTACACCTTCCTGTACTCACATATAAAAAATGAAAGGGGACTAGGTGAAATTGTATCCACTTCAATATGTTTTCTTTAACTCAATCTGAGAACATTCCTAACCTGAAAACACGGAAAGCTGAAAAGCCTGAAACTTTTTGAGCACCAAACTGCCACAAGGAGAAAACTCTACCCTTGACTAAAAACACTCCATCAGATCACCTTCCAGATGTACGTATATGGCGTCTATGAAACAAAGACTTTCACGTACACAGTTGGGTCCCATCCCGAATCTCATTATGTATATGCAAATACTCCAAAAGCTGAAAAAATCCAAACTCCAAAACACTTTTGGCCCCAGGCATTCCAGATGAGGGTTATTCCACCTCTATATACAAAGCACCAGCATTTTAGCATAGAAGCAATAGGAAAATACACACTGAGAAACTATTTGCATTGCTTTGTTCCACTCCACAGTGTTTGAGATCTGATTTGTGCTCACTAGATTTCAAGGAGGCAGTGGGCACATGTGGCTCACGGTGACCCTGCTGGATAACACGGTTCTAGAAATTTCTCCCCCAGAAAACTACTTCCTATGTGAAAGAGTTTTGGCCCAAGCCGGACACTGTAGCTGGAAAAGCCTCAGCTGGAACCAAGGAGCCCCTATCTTCGCCATCCCTAGGGATTTACTTCTAGTGCCAAAAGAATACCAGTGGGCTACCTGTGCATCCCTAATGCCCCTCAGGCACCACCCCTAACCTAAGCTACATGTATGCCCCCACTCCACGTGTCCCACAGAGAGATTGCCGACCCCCAGGGCGGGGGGGGGGAGTTGCCACGTCCCAGGGGATGGGAGTGTCTCTCCCCTCATTCTCAAAATAAAGGTCATTTATATCTCATACTTCTTATCTTTTCAGCCACCGCCGGTCCCCCACAGTTCTATCACTATGTCCATTGGTGCAATAGGATCAGGGACTGACAGCTCCCTGAATAGGACAGGTCCAGAGGACCGATCCTTTTTGGAGCTGTGGTGCTCACTTCCCTCTGAGATACACAAGTTACTAAAAAATTAGAAGCCTGAAACATGGATTTAAAACCTACTAAAACTAATCCGGTCAGAGAGCAGCATCCCATAAGCTGGCTCCTCTGTTGGGGAAATTAATTGATCTGTGGATGGAGAGCCCTCTTTTCTTAAGTTCTTTTCTTTGGTGGGGGGAGGGAAGAGAGAAAGGGAGAGGGAGAAAGAGAAAGAAGAGAGAGGGACAGAGGGACAGAGAGATCTTGGAGGTAGGGCAGAAGGAAACTTTTCTCCTCCATAGATTCAAGAAAGCTGACGGCGATGTAACAGACCCAGCCATCCAACTGCACAGAATTGATTTGAGAGGCATTTGCCTCATGGGGCTGATTGGGCTTTTTTGAGCTTAAAACTGCTTTGTCAAACAAACCTTATCCATTGTTTAAGCAGCTTCTGTGTCTTCACTGTCCAAGGAAAGCAGAATGGAAATGTAGGCACCTTCCTTTAGGATCGGGAGAGGCTAACACACATCAAGTGTCTGAGCTTGAGGTCGCGATCATAACGGATGGCGTTAATTAAGCAGGCACTGAGTACTTTGTAGGTATCACCTCATTTAACTTCCTAGAGCAGAGTAATGACCGAGAGAGGGAGAGGAAAGCCAGTGGGGATGTGTTCTTTAGGTTAGAAATAAGTCATTAGGTGCCATTTCCTCTCTGTCCATTCTGGGGAGAAAGACAAATATTTGGGGACCACAGCAGCAAGTCTGGGGCCGTGAGATGATTCTTCCCGCGTCACTATGGCAAGGGCTTGTTACTCAAGATGTGGGAATTAGACACAGCCTCTGAGCCTGAGACCAGGCCCATGATGAGTTCAGGTTAAAGGGTTCTGTACAGGACAGCATCTGTTCCTCTGTGCCCCCCACAACTCACCAGGCCAGGGAGAAAGCAAGCACTGGCAGAACATGGACTGAGTGGAACGGAAGCTCAGACACTCAATCTGACCGTTCTGAGAGCTTAAACTTCGCACTCCCAGCAAATGTAGATTTCACTTATCCGTGTGTCACTTTCTGGTTATGACCAGGGACAGATGATGTGATATCTGCAGGCCTCCGCATTTTCATCTGTAATACAGAGGTCATGGCTCCTTCATGCTGGCAGGGTGTGGGGCAGATAAGATGAAAACAAGCACTTACCACTGAGCTTGCTGTATACAGCAAGAGCTCAATAAATGTGGGCTATTTCTAATAATACTCTGTCACAAGGCCACTGGATACAAAATACTATACTCATTATACTTTAAGTGTTTTGATGACAAAATTTCATGTGCCTTTGCAAGCACCAAAAAGGAAAAAAAAAAATTAAAGGAGGAGGAAGCTTCTACATTTGCTCTCTTTCAGATAGAAAAAAATCTCTCTGATAGCTATGATCCTAAACACACAGATAATATTTTTCAACCACAGATAATATTTTTGTACCCAAAAGACAACTAAAATGTCACTGTTTTGCAGCTTGCAGGCCTTGTCCTGGTGACTCACCT
Organism: Cavia porcellus; assembly: GCF_034190915.1. Lineage (NCBI taxonomy): Eukaryota > Metazoa > Chordata > Mammalia > Rodentia > Caviidae > Cavia > Cavia porcellus. Next base: position 114,238,393 of record NW_026947487.1, read on the forward strand.
CTGCTGCTGTAATACAAACACAGGCATAGACAATACACAAAGGCATGGCACGGTGACCTCCACACCCGCAGTCTTTCTGGGGTGCTTTGGCATTCTCAGTTCTCCTTGGAGACCCTATAGTCAACTGGGGGGCTGTTCCTACTGGATTGCTCCCTGCTGTGGCTTGACATGTCTCACCCTGCCATATTTGTCTTTATTTTAAATCAGAAATCAACACCTTACAAAGTGTGGGGTGGGGAATGACCTGCCCCTTTGAGTGTGCCATCTCTCTGAGCTGACTTAATGATCAAAGTTAAAAGGGGAGACGTTCTTTCGTGATGAACAAACGCTGACAGATGATCCAGGAAGAAAAGTGTGCTTTTACAGGGGGAAGACAATCTATGCCAGGGCTAAGGTGAGTACCTCTAGAAGGTTCTGCTGTTGTCTCTCCGAGAAAGTACTGCCGGCTCAGCCCAGATCACTTCGAAACCCACACAGGAACAATGAGCCATTTCTTTGTTGAACATGACAACTGTTAAACAGCTTTCAATAATTTTTTTTCGTCTTATTTTATCTGAGAACATCTGTGACCATCTGGACACTCTCCGTTCTACATTTCACTTTTAAGTTTGATACGACTATCCGATACCCGTGCACAGATTCTGGGACAGATCTGGGTATTATTGAACAGACATCAATTATACGGATGTCACGAGGCATGCCAGTCTCAGCAGGGAAAATGACAGCTTCCTTACCATCAAGCCAGCGAGGTTTTTTCTTTTTTTTATTAATTTGCTGATGTTGTCAATAACAGACCATGTGTAGAGCTGGATTTGAGCATATTGTTCCCTACCTCATTCATCCCTGTTGGTTCTCTTCCCCCAAAAAACACCGAATCTTCACTTTGTATGCTAATTTTCTACACTGTAGGCATTATTCTTCCCTATAACTAAGAGCCCCTAATAGGAAGATAAATTCCTCCTTTAAGCATGACTTTTGTGCAAGGCAAACTTTTACCTCTTTCTTGAAACTTACCCTATTTTTACTTTTTCGCTAAGGAAGCATCTAACTTAGTGTTACCTGGTGTAGCAGGTCCTGGAAAACTGATTTACAAATGACCTGTAATTAGATAAATATTTTGACACTCCTCTTCTGGTTGGGTGACTAGAGTAGCCTACTTTAATCCAGTCCTAGGCGTCTACTAGGGCTGTTTGAGTTTCTGCTGAATAGCTTGGCTACAAGCTTTTTTAAAACTTTTGTTTTGTTTTTGAGAGGTACTGGGAATTGAACCCAGGACATTTACTCAGTTACAGCTTTGCAAATGGCCTAATTTTCTCTGTTGATGAGTTCCCTTATATCTCTCACATCCTGTTCATTTTAATGGGATAGAGCCACAAAATCAATACTCATCCTATGATTTCACATGATTAGGATATTAATTTGCCATTTTTTAAACTACATTGACTGAATTTCTCTTTTTTTTTTTTTTTTTTTTTTTTTGGTCTTTTTTATTGGTACCAGGGATCGAACTCACGACTGCCTGCTTGCAAGGCAGGCACTTATGCCGCTGAGCTAAATCCCCAGCCCCCTGTCTGAGTTTCTCAATAAACATTGAGTTGAGGTGAATTATTATGGTTTCTGCTATATTTTTCTAAATGGAGGAAAACTTTGAAAACTGCCCGAGGACATGTTGCTACCTAAGCTTAAGAATGACTCTTTTGACTCTCTGTAACAAAACCAAACCAAACCAAACCTTCCTTTCCCAGTAATTTCAAGTCTATTAATCATCTGTTTAAAAACTGCATTTTAAATAGTTTCTAATGACTTCTATCCCCATGACTTTCTACTTATGAAATTGGAGGCTGGCCACCGCCTCTGCAGGAGTGTAGGGTGTGCCTTTGGTTGTGTGCTGCACTCTGGGCATACCCCTGATCTGTCAACATAAGATCAGTGGGCTCTGGGCCATGTCATGACCAGGGCTCCTCTATGACTATAAAAAAGGCTGGTGTTTAGAAATAATTGCATAACTGTGCAGAAGTAGATACTGGCTAGTGGCCTATTAGCGGGCCATCTTGTTACCATCTTGTTAAATTCAAGGTGTGACCAGGAGTTTACCCTCCCTCCTGCCAAGTTTCTGAGGTTCCATTTTCTTCTCTACCCCAGAATGACAAGGCTTATGAAGCACTTTATTATGATACTTCTCCCTCACAACATATATGAAGGGGCTTCCGAACCAATGATTACAAGTGAAACCCCCAGTCCTCACCAAAACGATACGTCCATTTGGAACACAAGTAAACACTTGACCCAGAAAGATGTATTTGGTGACTATGTGGACTAATCAGCTCCTCTCCTTGGGATATGGAATTGGTGCATAAAAATTTGGGGTCTGAAATTGTGGGTATGAAGAACATGAAGATTTCCATGGTGTAGCCACCTTTGGACCATAGTCACATAGTGAAGAAAGGCATTGAGGAGACCTGTACAGAAGCAGACACAAAAGCTGGTGTCACTCCAACGTGGCCCCTTCTTGCTTCCCATGGTGGTTAGGGGGAGTGTCTACATGGGCAACCTTGGGAACCACCCAGGAGAGACAGAGCACACTCTGGGCATGTCTGGGTGAGTGATGGAGGTGTGACCTTGGGGGTCTATGTCTGATCCCTTTCCCCTTACTCTGTCCTCTGCTTCCTGGACACGATGAACTAAGCAGCTTTGGTCTTCCACGGGCCCCTGCAGTGACATTTGTGCCTCGGACACAACTGACTGTGGGCTGCAATACCCAATTTCTGAGCCAGATTTAAACGTCTCCTGAACCTCTCCTCTAAGTTGTGGGTGCCAGGTATTGTGTATCAGGGACAGAAAGCTGACTAAAACACTTTCATCAATGATATACGGTTCCACTTCCCATCCTCTGTGAGGTTCCCTTCTTCCCCTTTACTGTTGTCTTCTGTATTTTTCTACCAAAATCACCCTTTTCCTTTGGCTTAAATTTTTCTTTGCCCCCAAATACCTGAAGACCAAAAATAAAAGAAAATAAGCATCTAACAAGCCAAGAGGACTGACTGAGTCAGATTCAGCCAGTATTTTTGCTGTCCTGGACATGTGCAGTACACAGATGACATGCAAACAGCATACAGAGTTTACCCCTGGAAAATGCTCTAGAAATATGCATTTGAATAGGTGATATTATCAGTGGATTTCCAAAGAGTCAGTAGGGTTTAGACCAGGAGGGTAAAGCTTTCTCCAAGAATGTCTGTGTCCAGGTTTCTATCACATTGGTTTGTGTATGTGTATACTCACAGGTATGCGTGTGCAAGTGTGCTTGTGTATGAAAATGCCTCCAGAATCCTTAAGCCTGTGTTTATCTGATCATTGAAACTGCCATGCCTGCCCTTTGCCCATGATTCATGAAATGGATTGCTCCTTCTTTCATTCCATCATTTCTCCCACCTTCATCCTTCCATGACCCTATAAAAACCTGGAGGATAAAATTGGTCACTGTCACTGTGTCATATGGGCAATAAGAATCATAAGAACTGTCTTTTTCAGGGTAAGTAGGGATTGAACAGGGTACGTGACAATGAGGTAGCCAGGAAAATGATGCATTAGAGACATGCAGATGCTTGCATTGGGAGAGCATGGTGGCCTGATGCTCAGCAGACTAAGGCCACACGTGAGAGTTTCTGACAGTTATGCTAAAGAACAAGGGTTTTACAGCAAAAGCAAAAAGGATCGAAAGATCACCTTTGAATTGATATTAGAATCCAGATTGGAGACAGGTCTTCTGTTAACCAGACCCCTGTGAACTGCATCTCACACTACTGGGACCCTGGTGCAGTGGCCTCCCAGGTGGAATCTGGGCTGCTCTTGACTTCACATTCACCTACAGAGTGTTGCAGCAAAGACTTCACTGTTGTATTTCAAGACTTCTAAGCTGTCATGGAAGAAGGTGGGCAACCTTGATGGAGACACCATGTGGAGGGTCGTAGGAAGACTTGTACAGAGTGAAACCCAACTATGTCAAAGCCCAGCTCAGCCCAGCCTTCCAGCCATCCTTGCTGAGGTATTACACAGGTGAAGAGAGACCTTTTAACCACTTGTCTCCCCAGCCACCGTCTGACTAGGACCAAAGGGAAGACCCCAAGTGATATCAGCAGAAGAACCATCCAGCAGAGCCCTAGTCAACCCAGAAGAGTGAGAAACAATGAAACGGTTTTGTTTTAAGCCACCAAGATAATTAGAACAGGTACTTTGCTTCCCTCCCTCCCACTTTGATTTTCTGTACACCTTTTCTGAGTTGTTTATTCTGCCTTAATTCTGTCCACATGGCCGTTTGGTATGCTAACCCTGTTACATCCTGGGCTACTGGAACTGGCTTTAAGAAACATGTTTTCTTTCTCTCTTCTAATTTCCTTCAGCCCTCTTGGGAGCTAAATGTAGCAGGAAAATATTGGAGACCAAAAATAGAGTAAATTCCAAGAAAGAAGGAACATTATACTCTTGAACATCTCCATTTTCCTCTTGGAAGTACTGTATTTAGCAACAATCAGCATTCATTTTCAGGGTGAATTGGTTTTTGAAGAAGGATTTGGGTGCCCGTATATCTGAAGGTACAAATTTTCTACAGGGTTAGTTAGCGTAGCAGAGGAATTTACCACTGTCTTCATGCAGTATTCTGTCTCAGATGTCCCTGTTTCCTGGTATTCTGCCCATCTGAGCACAAGGTGAAATAACATGGAACCCCCAAGCTTAGCTGATCTCCCTTCCTGCCTGATTCACTCCAGTGAGGAGAGTGTGCCCGCCTTCTGCCCGTCCCACACAGTCAGCCTTTACTTCGCCATCTTCTCCAGCCTGCATCCTCTCCAGCATGGGCTGAAACCTGTCTGTATTTCAGCCCTGCTCTTTTTCACTGACTCACTGACTATATAATCTTCAATTTCTTTATTGGCAAAGTATTAAACATGAGACCCATCTACAGTATGAGGTATCATTGTGCAAAGATTTCATTTAACACAAAGAGGTATAGATTTTACCTCTGTCCTACATCTATCTGGACAGATAAGGGACAGTCCCATGGCTGTCCCAGTCTTTCTTTCCAAGGAGACTGAGGGAAGCCCCCATCTCAGATTTAGCCATGGAGGGCAAATTCAATAATGTAAGGCAAACCGAGAGGAAAGTGCCTGGCTCCCGAGAACCCCTTCCTACATGTTAAGTTCTGTCACAGCATACGGTGGCTCCTGTTTTTAGAATGTCAGTCACATTTTGAAAATGTTGTCATTATGGCTGTGGAAGGTGCCGACTTCCTATTAGCAAAATATTTCATTTCAGTTGTAAGACAAAGAAGATGACACAGGTACCATTTTTCTCCAGAGATGTTAACCTCCTCTTCAGGGAAATCATCTGCAGCCACAGCTTCTCTGGAGTGAACCCCAAGTTTAGAAAGAACTAGTATCATACCTGGTAAGCAAAGACCAGTGCAGTTCCCCAGCTGGATTCCCCCCTGACAAGATGGAGTTGACCACAATTAAGTCAAAATATGGAAGGACTTCATGAGCCATGTGTGGTGGCACAAGCCTTGTAATCCCAGCACTCTAAGAGGCTGAAGCAGGAGGGTTGCAGGTTTGAGCCCAAACCTAACCACTTAGCTATTTTATGAAAATCTGACTCAAAATTAAAATAAAAAGAGGTTGGGAAGCTGGCTTGGAGCAAAGGCCCTGGGGTCAATGTTCAGTGCTAGAAAGAAAGAGAAAAGGAGAGATAGAGACAGAGACAGAGAGAGATGGTGAGAACCAGAGAGGAGGAAGAGGGGAAAGGAGGAGCAGTGGAAGGAAAGGAGCAGAGGAGGGTAGAAAGTAAGGAAGAAAAGACTTTGTTAATTGCAGCATAGTTGAACTGATTTATTTGGGGCAGTGAACTACGGTACTCTTAAAATAAATATCAGTCCTGTGCTCCAGGAGCTGACAGAGCCAAGGTGGGCTAAGATCTCTGCTTGGTAGGCAGCTGTGGCCACATAGGGAGCTTGGTTACAAGGGATTCTAAGAAAGCTCTGGCACCGTGTTGAGATCCACTAGTGGTGTCTGCCACAGCGTGGAGGAACTCACTCCTGCCTGTGTGTGACTTTCCATTGCAGAGATGAGGCTCCTCCCTTTGGGAGTTTGGTGACTTGCAAAGGGTCTCACACCTGCGGGGAGGGGAAAAGAGTTCTGGGCAACAGGTAGACTCCCCTCAGCAGAGCAACAGGCCAAGAGGGAAGAAGCAGGAAAATAGAAGCTGCCAGCAGAAGGCCTGCACTCTCCCTCTGTTTCGGCTGAGCCAGCCCAGAGTCCCCAGTCACTGTTAAGCTGTGCCCCAACAGGTACACCAAACAGCATCATGTCAGCCCAAACTGCTCCAACAAAGGCGACATTAGAGGATCAACACTGAGAATCCCAGGATGCACCAGCTCAGAGCCCTCCTCTTTGGAGACCCTGGCAGCTAACCTAGTATGACACGAAACAGCCTCACAGTCCTTGCATGGAGGACCCCCAGCCCTGTTTGCTTCCCTACCCAGAGATGATGGAGCACACATGCAGCTCCGGGTGAGAAGCCCAAAGCTGTCTCAAACACTGTGCTAAATGCACCGCTCAGCAGCGATTATTTTTTTGGCTTGGTTTCCTTGTTTTGCATTTCTTTTGCAAGACCTTCGACAAGGTGCAAAGCGAGATATTTGTTTGTAAAACAACCAAACCCAAGTGACTGAGATGTCCGTTTCATTATTTCAGCCCTGAGAGTGACAGGAAAAGACATAATATTTCAATAAAATAAAAGCATTGTCAGCCCCCAAAAGTCTGATGACATTGCGAGATGCAGTACTATGATAAACTAGTAAAAAAAAAAATTGACGAAAACCAGAAACACGTAAGACTGCAATTTAATCTTTTTATTTGAAATATAAATATTGTTACTATCAAGCTTGACAGTATAGAAAATGTGTGCCCTGCAGCCTTCTGACAAAACAAAATTTATATTTAAAACTTCCTGAAATAATACCTTTTATCCATAGGGTTTTGTCACATTGTAATGGCTCTGAGCCTACCGTATGGCCCTGCACCTTTAATTATTTTATGCCTAGAAGACACATTTTAAATAGAAGAGGCGGGTTACAAGAGTTTTGACAGCTGAAGCTGATTAAAATACTGACAACACGCACTCTATAGAATTCCCTGAGGTTTTTGTCAAAGACCCACAGGAAAGTTAAAGATGAGACCTCAAAATAAAAAAAAAAAATTTTAAAATAAAATTATTTCCCCAAAGTATTTTTACCCACCAGCATGAAACATTCAGACCAAGCTGAGCCTTTCGCTGTGGGCCCTTGCAGGGAAACATTCAACAAAAACTCCCTTTTTCCAATGTTGCAAGGCCACAGACAGCAAAACTGGTCGTCAGATTGAGTTTGCTGTTTCATCTCATGGCACAGGGGAAGACAAGCTGGATGGTTTGCTTATTTATTTATCAGAGTCTTTTACAAGGATGTTACAACTGGCTGGCTTTCTGGATCTTGGAGGATCTGGTCTCCGCATTGTCTCTCATTAGGGAGTGTGACTTTTACAATCCTCGATGCAAATCTATCTAGTCTACACCAAGACCTTCACTCTCATTGCTCCATTTCAGCAGCAGTGGCTAGAAGCTGCTGCCTTAAAGGACCCGCAGATTGGAAGATGAGTTCTAAAAGCAGAAGATCTCTCGATAGCTGAGGTCTGAATTTCAGGGCTGGATCTTCACGAGTGGGCTGCACCCTACTTCCATTCACCCATTGCAGTGATGTTTAAGGAGGAGCTGTTGGGTCTCTGTCCTTGACGAGGAAACTCAATGTCACAGCCAAAGGAGACCACAGTAGGTGCTTTCAAGGCTGTACCCAGAGAAAGGATCGGGTGATCTGGAGGCAGGTCTTGATTCTGAATGATCCTGTTTCCTGTGAGATGTACTAACAATTCTAAGTCTATGACACAAGATTGTGGCATCCCTGAAACTTGCCCAAGCACCTGGTAAGTAGGGCAAGTTCTACAAGACAAGGAGGCAGTGCTGCAGAATGGTTAGGGCCAGGGTTCTGCAAGCAGAAGGCTCGGTTTCACCTGTTGGCTTCAACACGCAGATTCTATGATCCTGCCTAAGATAGTTGGCCTCTCTGTGCCTCAGTTTCCTGCACTGTAAAATAGATAAGGGCAAGCAAAGATCTTTGAAAGACTAAGTAAAACAATACATTTGCATGTACAGAATCTGGTACTGGGACATAGAAAAGGCACCAGAAGTATTAATAGAAGATTTGTCATGGCTCATCTCCTCCAGGCTTCTGCTGTCACATCTCTGGTGCTTGGAAAGACACTCACCAGACAACGACCTGACTGATTCCTCCCACTTTTTCAGGGCTAACAGATAATATTTACACTTCATCTTGTTATTTGTAACTGTATTTATCAGTTTTCCTAACATGGGGATGAAATGCCTGATACCCCACCCACATTTATAAAAAAATTAGGTTTATTTTTAGAACACGATTTCTGAGGTTTCAGTACGTGGTCTGCTTGTTCTAAGGCAGGAGCATCATGGCAGAAAGGTGCCATGGAGCACAGCTCCTCAGTTCATGGTGGCCAGAAAGCAAAAGCATAGAGGAAAAACACCAAGAAGGGACCAAGACCCAAGCATAATCCCCAAGGGCACGCTTCCATGACCCACCTAGGCACACTCAGAAGTGTCCTTTAGTAATCTCTCAGCCTAATCAAGTTGACAGTAAAGATTAATCATTACAAGAACTCTTACAGTGATATGACATTATCATATTCAATGATTTGTCTTCCGTTTATTATCTCTCTCCCTGGTTTCTCTTCTCATAAGACTGTTCCATAAGATAAAGACATTTGTCATTCTCATTCCCTGAAGTTTCTCAGGTGACTGTATATGGCCTCACCAGTCAGATTTCAACCAAAGAAGGAGGACCCACTAGGGTGGACATATACAGGCAAGATGGACATGGGAATAGGAGAGAGAAGGAGAGACAGAGACAGAGACAGAGACAGACACACACACACACAGAGACAGAGAGAGAGAGAGAGAGAGAGAGAGAGAGAGAGAGAGAGAGAGAGAGAATTTAAATGCACACACAGTAAATGAGAACCTGCCTTGCACAGCCGTGAGAACTGGTTAAGCCATCTCTACAGTGCTGTTGTCTCCAGGCTGAATGCTAAAGCCTAAGGTCCACAGGATGGTGGACTGGAAAGGAAGATGGACAGAAGAGCGGGGGACCACAGGCAGAATCTCCCAAGACAAGCCAGGTCACCAGGAGCATGGACTAAAACCCATTGTCATACAGTGACAAAATCTATGCAGAGCCCAGGCTCTGTGTCTGAAAGCTGAACAAATTCCTGGCTCAGGGACTAAAGAGGCTGAAGGGAAATTGGAGGAGATGAAGCAGCGGCAGCCCAGATGCTGCTTCACGCCAGCACAGTGAGTTGGCAGGCAGATTGGGGGGATGCGTGTGAGCTGCGGGGGCTGATGCTTGCCTGTCACCCTCCACATAGCCTGAGGGTCTCCCCTGTGGCCCACGCTATCCATAAACATGCAAGGAGGGGGAATCTGGGAGACGCAGCTCAACCTTGCCTTTGCTAACACTTGCAAAGCCGTGACAGGCACGTGGAGGTACTCAGCGCATCTGGCTGAATGGAAAGAAGGGAGGAGAGAGGGGAAGGCAGGAGTCAAAGGCGAGGCCACCAACTCTATTCCTAGAGGCATGCTGCTCGGAGCGCAGCATCTGATTCCCCCTCGAGCGTCCTGATTTGCATTGATTTTACCACACTTTCTGCCTCTTTCCTCCCGGAGACTCCCGCTCTGTCCTCCAGCATGTGGCTCTCAGTGTCCTCTTGAGACCACACTAAAACAAAAGACAAACTGGAGTGTCAGTGCGCACCAGGATCCACCCCTCTGATGGGGTTAGGCTGCATTTGCCTTTACACAGGGCTAAAATCCAGGAGGCGAGTGGTGGGCTTCAAGCCTGAGCCAGCCAGCTGGGGAGCGTCACAGGACCTGCAGCACCATGGGGTTCCTGGCACTGTCCCTTTGCACACACTCTTCCCATACACACTTCCCAGGGCCAAGCACGCAGGCACTCAGCCACCACATGCTAATGAGAGTCACAAAATAAAAGGCCTATAGCCAACACCCAGCCTCTTCCTGCAGCGTAGATCCTGCAGAGGTTGTTTTAAATGTTGCAGTGGTCAAGGTTGTGATCTAGACCCAGGGGACTTGGCCAGCGGACTCCACTGATTCCCAGAACTCCCCACTTACAATCATTACTAGAGAATATAATGTGGGTTTAGGCTTCTCTGATTGATTCTAGGAAGACATGCTGGCATCTCCAATGTCCAGTGACCTGGAGGCATGGTTAGACCACCGTGGGGAAATGCTCTATAACATTAAAAAGCTTACATACCTAAGACACAACTGGCTAACATCTCATCATTCTTCAGGATCCAGTACCAAGGTGATGTACTTACCTGACCTGTATAATCTCCTCTTCCCCAGGGAGTGTTAGAAGCTCCCACTGTGCTTTGGAAAGCTATTTTCCATGCATTATTATTTAATAATAAAGATGAAGATGAAGCAAATAGGAAAATACAAGCCATGGGAATTTGCAAAATGCTAAACTGCAAGCTACGTGTTTTCTGTCTAGATTCTTATTTAATTCTTTTAGAGGGAATGCACAAACCAGACCTCAATCTCCCCATTGTACAGATATGGAAAGAGAGGCTCAGACCAATTAAATAAGTCAAAATTCACACAGCTGGTACAAGGGACAAAGCCACGTGTCTCCAGTGTGGGGGAGTTTTATCTTTTCAGTGCTTAAGAAAATGTCTAGTTCATAACAGATGTTCAGAGAGACTTCAGTAAATAAAGAAATACTGAACGAGCTGCTGAGATGTTAATGTTAATCTCTCCCCATCAGCATGTTTACTCTTCATTCTCTTTATGAACAAATCATCCAAAAATACCAAGTTTGAAATGAATTAATTTTGCCCTCCATCTAGGACGAGCTACCTAGTGTGTGGGGCCTCGGGCAAAATAAAAAATGCAGGGCCCCTTGTCAAAACTTCGAATTCCAAGATGACAATGCAGAGCATTAAGCCTAGGTCACACACGTCCCTCTGAAGGCAGCCCTGCATCCACCAGAGTCTTGAGATATTCAAGCAAAAGACTTTCACATGGGTTAATGGGAGTCCCCTGCTGAGTCACACTGTCTCATTCCCATAATCTGTTGTCTCTGACCAAAAATAACCTCCTCGTTCAGGACCCAAGAGAAACCTACCATCTGCCCTTTAGACCATGTCCAAACACACATGTTCTTGACCCTGCAGAGAAGTCCCTAGATACCTCCAAAAATGGGTGCAGATACACGCTAAAGAATAGTGAAACCATAATCATAGCATCACTGCCATCCAAGTAGGACTTCTAAGACAACTTCACAGGTTTGGTTATTGTATTGAAAAGGGTGTGGTATGTTTTAAAGTCCAGCTGCTCACCATGGAACTGCCCCAACTTGGAACAAGCCATCTTGTATTCCACACAATCACATTGGTCCACCTCCCGTCGGTGGCTTTCATTTATTCTTAAGGACCTAATAAGAAAAAGTTGACTTCTGCAGGCTGAGTCAAGTGGGACAGGAACTTAGACATCATCCAAAACTTACTTGAACAACGATCTCTTCCCAAGGGAACCAAAGGGCAAGAGGGAAGAAAAGGTCCCAGAGCTTCCAAAGGCACTGAATCCAACACTGCATTTCCCCCAGCTCCTTCCTTGACCCCATGTGGCCTCATCAAGCCAAGCTTGGTCCCTCGAGGAAAGAGGTCCTATGGAGTGGGAGAGGGGATAAGTGTGGGTTTTCTAGGGGCTGCTCCCCACATGGCCTGGTCAACTTCACCATCACTTCCTGAGAAAGGAATCCTCATCAGTGGCAATCCTAAACCTTGCCAACATATCAAGGTCACCCACGCAGCCCAGAAAAAAATACAGTAAAACTCACTGTGTTTCAAATCATCCTAATTAAACTAATCCTGGGGATTTTTAATCCAAGCAGTACCACTTAATTTGATTTAGTATAGTCACTGATTCCATAATCCCGGTAGATGACTCCAGACATCTCCAAGTGACTTCGCCACTTCATGCCATCCAATACATTTTCCAGTGTTTGTTCTTTTTACCTTTAGTCAGCTGTACAAAGTAGGCTTCATTATTTTCAATTAATAAATGTGGAGTTGATCCTCAGAACTCAAGAGGTTTTCACAAGATCATACTGGGAAACAAATCAGAAAGAGACTGCACATTGGTTGATCACAAATGAAGGGCACCAACCTTACACAAACTGACATGCCAAACCAGCCCAGCCCCGCAACCCATACCCTGCCAACTGCTTCCTACATGGGAGGTCCAGCCGCGTCTACCTCACCGTTCACAGCTTATCTGGAGCTTCCCATTTATGAAACCCCAGTGGCTGCCTCTAGGTAATTCAGACACTGTCCTGGATTTGCTTTCTCTTATCTCTTTTCATCTGAAACATGATGACTATTTTGCTTTTGGTTCCAATTATAAAGGAAAATAAGCACAGAGCGGCAATGAGTTTGGGTATGGGGAGGTAGGAGAGCGGGCCCTTTCCTCAGAGTTGGCTTTTGAGGTCCTTGATTATTGTGGCTCGAAATAACTAGGTGAGGGAGCTGTCAGGAAATACATCACTTGAAGAGTCAACTGGTTCACTGAGGTGTTGGGGGACAGGCCAAGAGCTGTAGCTCACTGGGTGATGACCAGGGGAAGGTTATATTTAGGGAGACCACCGCAATCCAGTCTGCTCAGTGGTGTTGGTTTTGACACTGAGTTCTCAGGCTCCAAGAAATCTTTTCATCCTAGGCAAACCAGGATGTAAAAGTTGCCTTGTTTAGTCTCCTAAGTTAGTCAGGAAACTGTAGGGGTTTTTCATCCTGGTTAGATAGGCAACTGGGATGAGTAGTCTCCTGGCTATGTCAGGGTGAGGAGGTCAGAGGAGGATGAGCAGAAACATGCCCCTGGCGGCTGTTTCAACACTGCAAACACACATCTCAGATCCACCGTGTGTCCAGGGATTTATGAACCAGAGCTTCTCTTACTTTTTTCCAAGTTCAACCCAGCAGGGATAACAGATCTGTGGACAATTGCAAAGAAACGTGACTTGTCTGTCACTTAAGAAGTGCAGGAACCAAGACTATAGGTTCAAGGGGGACACCATCTCCAGCTGTGTGCTGAAAACCAGGCTTCCACTTGGCAAGGGAGTTTGATCAGAGCTTTTAAAGAGCCAGTGTTGGAATCAAACACTTATGAACTACAGAGAAGCCGCTGACCCAGTCAAGCTGGAGCAATCCTCCAGGGGAGAGACCTGGGAGATGAAACAAGAAAGAGATAGAAAATGCTTTCTAGAGAAGATGAAAAAGTGTTTCAGGATCCCATGAAACAACTCCACTGCTGTTAGGTGTAAAGGCGTCTATCCACAGTATGTTAAAAAAAATGTGCACTGAGTTCCAATAAAACTTTATTTACAAAAACAGGTTGCAGCGGCCATATTTGACATACAGGTTTAGTTTGCCAATCTCTAATTTAGAAGAAGCAGGGAAAAAAATGTTGGCCTTGAAATAGCTTATTAAAGAATGTGTTCTAGGAACAGGGAATCATAGCGGACAGGAGAGAGAGTTTTCATTTCAACATTTGAGGAAATGTCAAGAAGTGGGATACTTTCTGTCTATGCCTACCTTTTACTTAAAAGCTAGTAAAAGCAACATCCAATATGAAATCAAATAGTTCCCTTGTGCCAAGATCGCCATTGGCATCCTCTGACTACAGTAGACCAGAACAAGATGCAGTGTTTTTCCTTCTTGTATTCCGAGAGACTTGGAGTGGAAAAATCAAATCTTTGCTTTTTTTACATGCTGTCAGAGTTGGTCCCAGCAGCTCAACCACTGGGTCAAGCACTTAGAAAAAAAGAGTGAGTTTTAATCATCACAAGCCATGTGTGTGGCTGTACCTTCAAGGGATCTGGGGGCTGAGAAGGGGATGTAGCCATAGGGTCAGAATCAGCTAAAGCTAGTCGAGGAAAAGAGTTAAGGCATACTACACCCCCAAATGCATACATGACTCCCCAGAGCACCGGCTACTGCTGGTGGGCTCTCTTGCAGAATCAGGCTATGAATATACTTGCTGCCATGAATTTACAACTCCTTGACTTTCCGTGCACACATGTCCACGTTCCTGCGGGGTGGATCTCCCTTAAATGCATCTTATACCAGCAAGTCTGCATGCCTATGCTGGACACTTGCCCATTTATCAATACAACATATACCTTGCATCCCATTTGGCTACACAGCCCTTATGCACAAGAATTCATTATGGACCCAAAACTAAACGATGCAGAAGAAGAGGGATGTTCAGAGGAGACACAGGGTTAGAGACCCATGAGAAGGGACACAGGACTCAAGGAAATTTTACCTCCAACCTGGGTCAGGAAATTCAGCTCATTATTAGTTTATTGTACTTTCATTAACACTTAATATCATTCTGAATCGCTCCCATCAAGCTATTCTTCTATGTTTCCCCTCTATAATGCCCTAAATAGAAACAAATGACAACATTAGCTAACAGCATTACATCATGTGAATTTTAAACACCCACAACTTGCGGGAAATAAAGCTTTATTAGGAATCAGTTACAAATCTGCATTAAACAAAGCTGCAGATATTTTTGGAAGGCGTTGGCTATTTGAGAGACTGAAAGAAAATCAGTGTCTTTGAATTCTTCTAATGCTGTTGTGACTTTCACTGATTCCACAGCCAATATTTCAGAGCCTTTTCTATGACACAAAGCCAGAGTCCTGTGCAACTTGGCTCTTGAAGTGGGGAGATGGGGAGAAGTAGACAGGGGTTTGATTATATTGAACTTAAAGCCAACCATAAAATGCAAAAATAAAGAGGTGTCCAGTCTGAGGAGACTGGAACTCCATTTGGAGAAATCAACTGAATATACCTTTTCTTTATACCCAATCTTTGAAACTCTCAAAAGTCCACACCACTGAATATTGCAAATACTATTTTACTCACTAAGGAGTAGTTTCTTAAAAGAAGTAATAAAATTCAGTCAATTAAACCTTGGTTTAAAATTCATGACCCTGGGTAGGTTTCTTGATTTTTTTTTTTTTTTTTGAGTAGGGTTATCATGTATAGTTGTGTAAGCTGCTCATTGCAAAAAAGTTCTGCACATTACAAACCAAGTCAAGGTTGAAACCTTGCACCTGTGGTGTCTTTACCCAGTCATAGAACTGTGTCTCCCAGGGGTCTCAGTAGAGCAAAGCCACTTTTGGGTTTATGGTGGCCCTGACTCTAACCCTTTGTTTTCCCACCTAGAAAACAGAGACACAATCATGAATTTTACAGAATTTCTCTGGGATGCTTTTAAAAATCACACAAGGAGAAAGCATGCCACACTGCCTGACACTTTATTTGTTCGAAAGCTTTCTGCCTTCGCCAGTATTATCTGAGAGCAGAGTGAATCTGCAGAGTGTCAGCTTGATCTGCTACCTCAGAGAGACTCCTCCTGCCTTTGGGGAGCATTGAAGGCTGTTTGAAGAAGTTTAGGCAGAAGCTAAAGGCCAGTGGGCCGGGCTGGTGCCCAGGCAGTGGGTTGGTACTGCTAACTCATCCCGCCTGTTCAAAGAAACATGAGGTTTAAATCTCCCTTGCCCTTTATCTATAGTAGTTATATGCCCAGTTGCTGCCATCCACTTTTAAGATCTTTTATTCATTTAACAAAACCTGCCATCAACTACTCACTGTTTGAAATCCTTGTCCTTATGAAGGGACATGCAGGGAAGGCATCACCTTTTGTGGGAGTTCATGTGCAAAGGAGCCTTAGATCCGTCCATAAAGGTGGCCTCTGGGTTTGTTCTATTATTAAAAACAAGATAATGAATATCGTAGGAGTTGGAGGGGACTTAATTCCATGGCACATTATCATCGTATCTGTGGATGTGACAATAGTTGTTAGTTGACAGTGCTCATCAAAGAAGATTCCTGGAAATCAAGGCACATGTCATACTAAATGATCATGAAGGCATTCTTGGGGTCCTAAGAAAATATGATGTTTATAAAGGAGAATAAATCCTGGTACTCCCCCCACCACCACCACCACCACTCACACAGAAGTTCAAACTGCCTGCCCTGGGTCAATTTCTACTCCATGGATTGGATTGCAGATAATCAATTGGATCCAGTTCTGATTCCTGAGCCATTACACCCACCGGTGATGAGATAACATCTCAGCGCCACCATTCAAACTGCTCATCCATTGTTCGCTACTTGACAGCCTGCACTAACTAATGTGATTAAAATATGGTTGAGTTAGTGGCAACAGAGATACCATCTGAGATTGACCTCAGAGAAAAAAGTACAGAATGCACATAGGCAAGACAGGAACAGAGACTGACAGTGCCTAGGGCTTTGCTTTCTGTTGGCAAATGAGATGTGCCTGTTGAATGATTAGTTGACTAAAAGGGGAGTTGCCAGGGGTATCAAACAGAGATGCCATTATCAGTTAGGTCTGGGATGATGTCATGCCAAAATAGGAAAGAGGGTCTAAACCTCAGGAATGGCGCTCAAGATAAAAATCAGAACGATGCAAACTCAGGGCATCTAGTGAGAGGCACAGGGCAAAAGAGAGCACAGAGATCACAGAGGCAAAGAGAAAGCACGACAGGCCAGCAGGTGGGAAGGGGGTGACAGTTTCTGCTGGGATTGCGCATCATCTGTGTGTCTGTACCTGACATCTAGTCTGAGATGGATTTTGTGATAGCTCATGATGGATGCAGGAGACCTGAGATGGGACGGTTTACAAAGAATAGAGAAAGGCTTGCAAAGGGAATAGTGTACCTAACACTATCAGAGTGGGACGCATGAGCACAGAGGGCATCATAGAAACAGTAAGTGCGGTACTGGTGTCATCATGATGGCACGGTCGCCCGCCGCAGGTCATGCCTTTCAACATATTCAAAAAAGTATTCGGATACTTTTCTAGACGGATACTGCTCACCCTTTACTCACTCGTTCGTGGAAGGACATTTGCTTTGCTCTTCTCCTTTCTGGTAAGCAGGAGGAGAGCTGTCACCACTACTCACGGGTGGTCTTTGTGAATATGGGTTTTCTTTTCTTTACGATGAACGTGCAGAAATGAGAACACTGGATCACGTGCTAAGCGTGTCTTTGGCTTCAAATATTTTTCCAGGATGGTTGTATTATTTAGATTCTTGGCAACAACATACCGCCCCAGTCCCTCCCCATTCTCACCGTCACTTGTCGCCATCAGTATTCATTTATGTTTTTCTTTGCTATTGTAATAGGGTGTACTGGTATCTCATCCTGGTTTAAATTTGCTTTTTCTAACATTAATGACTGGATACCTCTTTATATGCTGAAGTATCTTCTCTACATCCTCGTTGAACGAACCCTCATTCAAAGGTTTCTTCTTTACCTATTTTTATTTTATTTGCTTTCTTCCTGTTTGAAAATCCTTTCTGTATTCCAGGTATCAGTCTTTGGTATATGCAGTTAGTAAATGCTGTATCCTGTAGCTTATTTTTTCCTTCCTTGGGAAGGATCTTTCACAGAGCACACAGTTTAAAATTGGACGATGTCTAACTTTCAAGACTAGTGATCCCCTGATTGTCTCAGAGCATGGGGGACCCTTGGCTGCTCCTCACCCCACAGCTGAGGGGTTTCTCCTGGCACTGTCTGTATTCAGCGATGTTCACTCTGTGTTTTGAGCTCCCTTGGGTCCAGTCATGAGATAAACGTAGAAAAAAGGAAGAGTGTTAGATTCACCACAGGTTCAAGGGAGCTGGAAATTCTTTTCCTCCTCAATCCACCTGTCGCTGATGGCTTTCAGAGCCACCAGCAGCTTAAGCATTAGATGGAACTTTATAACTTAATTCAATCACACGTGGGACAGAAGAGAGGGCATAGACATCATCTGACCTGGAACCCCAAACTGCTGCTCCTGTGTGTACAGAAGAGAGGGCATAGTCATCATCTGACCTGGAACCCCAAACTGCTGCTCCTGTGTGTACACGTTTGGTCTCAGAAATAAGCACTGCCCTGGAGAGAACTGGCTTGTTGAAGTCAGATCTGAGGTGGGATTTTCTCTGACATTAGCTGTGCAAACCTGGATACATAGTTTGGCATCTATAAAACCTCCTCTGCCCTTGTTCTTAGGATGGGAGGTGAGCGCATGTCGCAGAGAGTGTTTCTTTTCAAATAGGTGACAAATTTCCTGAAACAGAGGTGCTTAATTGCTTTCACTTATCACCTCCCCTCCCCTTTGCCCCTCTGATCTCATCCTCTGCTGCAAGGATGATGGTGACATTTGGAATGTGAGGAGCCGCACTTACAACTTCTTGTATCTGGGAGCTGGGAAGATTTGTGGGTGGATAAGCTTCAGGAAGCTTTAGCCATGGAACCTATGTTTCTGTGCAAACAGGGTGCAGAGGACCTTGAAAGCTGAAGCAAGCCATTGCAGAAGCAAGGCTGAGAGCCACCGTCCTGTTAATATATCATTATCAAGATTCCTGTCAATATACTACAGTGGCTATTGGCATTCCATTACAAATGCTTAAAGTAGACTGCAAGAAGTTTCACCATACGTGCTTCAAAACCCAGCCTTGTATTTCTGTCACTAGAAATAAAATGGGATACAGTAGAAACTCGTTATTTAGCTTACTATTACTGTGAGCAAAAACAGTGTTTTATAACTAATTCAAATTATGTATTTATACACAATAATATACAATGATATAATAGTATATAATATATGACACATAATGACACAGCAAATGCTTTAGAAGTCTGAGTGTCACATGCTGAAGTGGGCACCTCGGGGAAAGGTGGAGCAGTACATGCTGATGAGCCTGCCTTTATTAACGATTTCAAAGGAAGACCAGGTAATTTGAGATTCTGCGAAGGGTTCTCAGCTTCCAGACCTCAGGGGGACTTTGCTTGCTGATGTGGGTAGTGACAAGGCCTGGACATCCCTTGAAGTCTGTTCTGCCTGCCTTTTACAACCCCTGTGACTCATGTGCCCCTACTTCTTGACTTCTGGAACATCTAATGCAAATGCTCTGCCTGTCTCTGTCTAGGGACTAGAGGGGAGGGCGGTTTCTTATGTGTCTGTGCACATGCTCAGGACTGGTGTTGTCTTGGTAACATGCTCAGTTCTCACGCTACCTAGGAAGGAAGACTGATGGCATGAACCCTTCTCCTGAGCTCCACTTTCACCTCCTTAATCAGCTCTCCTCATCACACCAGTGATTTTTCTACGCAGCCTGGCTGAGACTGTCCTGCATCTGCTTCCAGATGACTCCACTGTTCCCCTGCTGTCCCAGATAACAGGAAACACTAAGGAGCGGCAGCGTGGAGTTTAAATTCCACTCAGCCATGGCACCCCATGAGCAAGTGCCCCAGTTGCCCTTACCTGTGTGCGGGAATTACTGTGGTTAACGTCCTCACATGCTCTTCCACACGCTCTCTTCCCGTGTCCAGCACACCAGCCCCATCTGCATTTCTTCTCCTCTGCACCTTTCTAATGCCTCTTTTGAGTCTACTCAAGCCATTTCTCCCACCATAAATCCCTCACTCACCCCTACTTGATCCCAACTCGAGCCACCCTGCAAGTGTAAACTGCCACATTCTCCAACAATCTGAAATTGCCTCCCCCCACCCCCCATCATACTTTGTCCCTCTTACTCCTTCACAAATGGATCAATTTTATTTCTCAGGTAAGTAACTACACAGTGGCTACTGTCTGCCAAAGATGTAGAGTAAATCTTTGGGAAGCTAAGGAAAACAAAAGCCTTGATTTTGCTCATGTTAGCATAAGGGCAAAGCAAAGAAAGATAAAAATGCTTAAATGTAGGAGACTGTGAGAATCTGGACGTCATGATGAAGGGTTACAGCTCAACATGCTAACATTATATTTCTTAAACGTGGTTGACTGCCTGAATTTTCCTTCTAATTGCGTGTCTACCTCCTTGTGGGGTAAGGAACAGGATGGTGATGACAGTGGTGATGATGATGATAAACTTAGAGCACTGTATTTTGCATCAGGACCTGTGTTAAATGTTTTATGCCAGGAATTCTCTACTTTGGCTCTGCATTGCAAACATATGGAGGACCTTGGCCATCACAGTCTGCACCCACCTTATTAAAACAGGATTTCCTGGGTGCAGATCAGACATCAGCACTTTCCAAGTAACTGCAGTGTGCAGCCCACATTGGGAACCGCTGCTCCCCATGTGTTACATCTACATTTCCAGGTTTATCCTGATGAAAACCATCACCTGGACTATCAGTAACGACAACACAAGGTCCTGGACCCCAAAGCTACTGAGGCAGACTTTCCCAAATAGGGAGACTAAGAAGCTGCATTTTTAACAAACATCCCAGATTTTGATTTTATCATAAAAATCATTTATTTAACATTACCATTATAGTTGCATAACAATATTTTGCTTTATGTATTCTTATGGCATATCCATGCTACCCTAGAACTGACGAACCACAGAGCTGGGGCTTCAGCACGTGAGGTCTCCAACAGATCCCACGCCCTGCTCCACCACGGGTTGGGGCCGTCGAGGCATGTTGAGTTGCGGAAGGGCAGATGACCAAGTGAAGACCGTAGGCAGCTTTCTGAGGGCTGCAGCTACATCTTATCCACCTCCTAAGCATCACCGAATAGAGCGCCAGAGACCTCCTAGGCATTTATGCTTGTTGAGACATGAATCTGAGTGTTTGAAGGAGTATCTGAGGGAGTGTGTGTGGTCCAGCAAGCCTTTCTGAAGGGCATTTCCTTTCCTAGTTCTATAGAAGGGCACGGGGCACAGTATTTCCATGTGAGCCTCTCAAGGGTCCATCATCTTGCTGTGTGACTTGAGGCCAATGTTTAGCTTGCTTCAGCCCCAAATCTACAGAATTGGAGAAGCGCCGTTCAGCCACTTCCTCGGGTAGCATTTTGAAAATCTCAAGTTGCACGCAGACACCAAACAATGATAGAAATGTGCCGCAGACAGGCTGTGCTGTGGCCCCTCCGCACACATGTGCGCCGCTCTTCGCTAAATTGCTCGTTAAGAGTATTGTTGGAAAGCCAGTGCCGCTCTCCCACCCCGTGATTTGCACAAGTTCTGGAGAACATCTTGTCACTGATAGTCAAGTCTCATTCCCCATTTCTCTGCGCTGTCTGGGGCGGCTTCTGGGGAGGAGGTGCAGCTGGGGGGAATTTTGTACTCACGGGAAGGAGGAGGTCTGAGCATTGGACTGAAATCCCCAGCTGCACTGCCTTGGCAGAGACTTCACCTCGTCTCAGTGCTCCTCGGCAAAATCAAGATGCCAGCAGCAATGGTCTTTTGGGTCGTGGGAGTGTCTGTAAAGCACTTAGTGATGGGTACATGGTCAGAGAGAAATAAGTGGGTGGCACTGCCATGCATCATCACCATCTCAACCCTTCCACAGAAAGAAGCTGGATGCTCCGGCTGTTTCTCCAGGAAATCTGCATGTTTCCAATATTGACGGAAGAGGACCCCTTCCCAACAGCGTGCTTCCACTGGCTGTGCTGCTTCCATGGGGAAGGATGTGTTGGGTGGCTGTCAGTAATCATCATCATCATCCTCACCTTCATCCTCATCCTCCTTGTCATCCTCCAAGAATGAGATTCAAGGAAAGGGAAACTTTTCAACTTTTACACTTAACCCCCTTCAAGGAGCTCCATTGCCCTTAGGGTAAAATATCAATTAAAGTATTACATCATTCGGTCCCTGACAGCTCTTCCGGTCCTTGGCTTGTCAAGGTCCAGGCAGGTAGGGCTTCAGCTTTGCTTAAATCCACTACACGCACTTCCACACAAGCCTTTGTTCTTGCTCCTTGTTCCCAATGACAATTCTTGTCCTCCCTCTGGTCTCAGGAGCTGATGCATCAACTCAAGCCCGCATCCCTACTACAGCTGATGGGCATCTTGGTTGTTTCTAAGATTTAGCTATTACAAATTGTTCTGCTATAAACATAAGTACACACATATCACTGTGATATGACATTTTCAGTTTTTATGGGACAATATTCAGGAAGGGAATAGATGGACTGAATGGGAACTTCCAATCCTAGTCCTCTGAGAATTCTCCATACTAATTTCCATAGTGGTTGCACCAGTCTGCATTCCCACCAACAGTGGAGCAGTGTTCCTTTTTTCCCTGCAGCCTTGCCAACATTTGTTATCAGTTGATTTCTTGATGGCAGCCATTCTTTCTGGAGTGAGATGAAATCTCAGTGCTGTTTTAATTTGCATTTCTCAAATGACTAGTGATGGTGAACATTTCTTCATGTATTTATTTGCCATTGGTTTTCATCTGAGAACTGTGTATTCATCTCAGATATCTATTTTGGGAGTGGGTCTTTGAATTTGGGGGGTTGATGCTTTTCAATCCTTTGTATGTTATGAATAGAAGTCCTTCATCTGAGGGTCTGGTGCTAAAATTCTTTCCCATTCTGTGGGTTTTCTCTCAGTGATTTCTCTTGAAGTACAAAAACTTTTTAATAAGATGAGATCCCAGTTTTGATTCTTTGAAGTATTTCCCATGCAGTTTGTGTTTTGTTCATGAACTCTTTGCCTACCCCTATGTCTCCAAGATGTCTAACTACCTTGTCTGAAAAAGATGTGGTATTTTTATACAATGGAATATTACTTAGCTATAAAAAGGATGATCTTGAGGCTTTTATAGGTGAATGGAGACAATTTGAGACTATCCTCATAAGTGAAATAAATCAGACACACTTGTAAAATTGTCTCTAGTGTAAAAAATAAACAATAATAATTTTAAAAAGGGTAATAAGATCCAAAATGTATAATAGATACTGTAATAATGAAAGGGAAAGAAAGTGCTCGAAAGGAAAGAACAACTTGTAGTGTATATGTATGCATGTTTAAGTGCGCAAGATGGATATCCATACTACTACATTTTTGTTAGTCTATTGGGAAGAATAGTTTATGCCGTCATTATTTGATTGTCTGTTCATTATTTATGCTTTGATTTTGTAACTTGAACAACTACTTCTAAGATAACAATATGTAACATATCAACTAGAGATGACTTCTTAGGGTTATTTTTTTGAAATTATGTATCATTTCTACTTTTTCTGTTTTGCTTTTTTTAAATAAAAAAAAGACTGCATCCATAGCACATACATGCATTGCCTCAACTTGATATTTTTTGAAAATAAAATCAGCTGCCCATAACTAGAGAAGATGAAAACTCCGGTTCATCACCCATTAGCTTATTACACATTTGTGGAGCACTGACAACATCTCCAGTTTTAAGGACTACAGAGAAAGGACACTGCCTCTCCCTCAAAAGCCCACAGGAGCCAGGAGAGGGCAGAGAGAACCAAGGTCATCAAGCCACACCCAGGTGCCAAATACTGCCTCCCCTGGTTTAGACAGATCTGCTGTGTAAAATAACCCACAGTCTGTGAAAATGTTCAAGGCTTGGCAATCCAGAAACCCAACTCCGCCTCGCTTACTCTGAAACTCTACCTCTACACTGTACTGAAGTGGTCTCTGCTGAATGGACAGGGCCCAGCACAGCAAAGGAGACTCCTGCAAGACACTTACGAAGTCTTGAGGGTGGGAGATAAAATATGCAGGATGCATAGGTTGCCTGCAAATACCGCCGCCAATCCATCTCTGAGCTACTTTCCAGAAAGAGTCGGATTGTGTTCCTTCATTCTTGAACTCTGGGCCAGCTCGTGTCTTACTGTGACCAATGAGTGCTTCATGGCAGAGGGGCATGTGGGCTCTGGAAAACAGTTCCCAACAGTCCTGAGAGTTTCTGCCCTTCATTTCTTGGGATACATCGGACTAGCTTCCTGAGGGAAAGACCACCCACAGACAAGAAGTCAGCAACCTCCCATCCTTCTCATCCCCCTGGGGGGGAGCGCCCATATGAAAGAGTCACATGACAACAGTGTGACCTGGGACAAAGCCAAGCAACACCCACACAGTCCTGCTGAAACTGCAGAGCCCTAAACCAGTGCCTGGCTGTTGATTTAAATCACTAAATTCTAGGGTGGCTGATTTCACAGCAACAGATACCTGGAACTTGGGGATATATTTCCTGGATTGAGAGATAAGAGACCCTGTGCTTTGGACTGAGTGTTGATAATGTAAGAATAAAACAAACATTTGCTTCCTTCATTTCTCTTAACACTATCTTGGAAGCAAATGCTACCTCATAGGCAAGTGTAAGCCACAGCATGCTGCATCTTTTCGGTTCCTCTAATGTCTTCTGTTTTACACACAAGTAGCTCGAAGAGCCTGGGCTAAGGAACACAGCCACGGTGAATCATTGACACTGAATGACATTCATACTCAGCTGGATATACCCGTGGTCAAGACAGAAGTGCATTGGTAGGAAAGAGGCCTTTAAAAAGAAATAATGCTTTTTCTTTTTCTTGGACTCTGAAACTCACCTCAAATCTTGATCCTCTTCCAGGTGAAGGAAAGAGCCCTCCCCCCACTTAGGCAACACCATTGTACTGGTTAGCCAAGCTTTCCTGAACATTAGCGTAAGGGCCATGGAATACTCGTTTCAGAGAGAAATATAATACACATCAACCTTTTCATCTGGAAGTAGAGGCTCGAATGCTCAGAACGCTCTAAAACTAGACCTTCCTGAGTCTCTCCATGAGAGCCAAATGGCTTAGAAATTACGCTAAATTATCCATATTGATTAAACTAACTCAGATTCATAAACCAGCACGCGGAAATCTTTAGCATGTGGGTTTGTGCAGGTCCTATCAAGTCCAGTGTAATCTCTATTACCTAGAAGGAGCCAATTAGGCAAATTCAGATTTACATTTAATTCACGCACAATATCACTCAGCTTCTGACATTTCTTTGTTTTAACAAAGGTATTATTGAAAGTTAGAATTCTGAGCCCAAGGAGAGGGAAATGCTATTGTCATCCAGAAGGCTGGGTGTAGTGAACAGAACACCAGCTTTAAAAGCTAAATCCGTGGGTCTCTATTCTCCAGTTAAGCCATAAAAGAAACAAACTTGTGCAAATATTTGAACACTTCCAAGTACAGCAGGCACGGCTGCTTTGAGTGGTCCAGCTTTGAGTGGTCCAGCCCCATAAACATCACATCCTCTCTCTGGCCAGGCCCCAACTACTGGTGGCCAAGGAACAAGCTCTGAGCAGTGAGGCAAACGTGCAAAGACTGCAGGACGGGCTGAGGGAAGCTTTGGTTCCCTCAGGGAAGGACAAACGGATGCACTCTGTAGGTAAAGCTCTTCACCTCCTTCCATTCCGGGCAGTGATGAGGGAAGAGAAGGGGGAGCTGAGTATTTGTTCCACAACTCACTCCAACAGGCTTAGCACCAAATTCTTTATTATGTAGGACAAATACCTCTCTCTTTCCCATCACTTTTAGTTCCAGTGTCTGCCTCTTGGATCTGCAAGGATTTTTTTAAAGTTATTCACGGGCTTCTTTGATTCCTTTATCTGTACAATGGTAATCATGATTTCTGCTTTGCAAATATTGTGAGAAGTAAATGAGAAGATACCAAGTGTAACCGTTTAATCTTAGCTCTCAGCTTGAGAGAATTAAGAGACTCCTGGAAAGGCAGCCAGAACACAGACACACTACACTCACCAGGGCATTAATCCACTGATGGCAGAGCTCAATACTCTGTGGGAGGAATGAATGGCCCAGGTGGAGGAGGTGGTCCCTGGGTTAATGCCTTTGAAGGGTGGATTTCTCCTTGCTGCTCTTCCCAGCTGCCAACTGCCATGAGCTGCTCCACCATGATGTTCCCAGCTTGAATCCAGCCAACCATGGACTGAAGCCTCTGGAACCATGAGCCAAAGTAAACCTCTTCTTTATATTGCGTATGTTGGGCATCTTGTTCCCAGAAACAAGAAAACTGTCTGATGCAGCAAATAAGAAATACTCAGCCACATAAATGCAAATGAGAAGCATTATACTCTTAGGTAAGGTATAAAGGGCAATTTTCATCTTTGTGCTTCATTTCTGTATCCCATTGCTATGATTACCTTTCTAAATACATGGCAATTATTTCATTGGAAGGAAAAAAATGTGCAGAATGGGTTTTGATGAGAGTAACCTGGGAAATTATTTTGCTAATATTTTAGAGTCTTACACATTTATATTTTCCAACCTTTTTGTTAATGCCCAGCTTCCCTGGTGGACTTTTATGTGTGCATATGTACATATTCCCATATTACATACATTGTCATACCAACAAAAACAAATATAGATGTGTATATGTGTGTATACACACTCTGGCATATACATATGCCACACACACATGTGCACACACATGCACACACGTACATCCGCTATGAAGACACGGTGAAGCAGCTGTCACTGAATTAATCATTAACAACCCCAAAATACATGCTTGAAAATGCTCCAGGAGTGTTGTTGAAGTTTACTGCCAAATTCAAGTTCTCTTTACTTCACTGAAGGCTGATAACGATCTGCGTTTCTGAAACCTCATAATTTATCCCTCAAGCCACTCAAATTTGCTGTCTGAGGCACAGTTTAACGGTGCAGGGACTGAGTGATCCGTTGACCAAGGAGGATATGGGTTTGTTTTATTTTTAACAGCAAATGGGAAATCAGCTTATACCATAACCTTGGCTTCAGGGAGATTATTTCATTAGATTGTAGGGTAATGTTATTAGCAGGAAGAAAATTCCTTTTGGCTTGTGAACACTCTTAATCCAACTCTGGGACTATAATACATTCCTAAACTATTTTTCACTGTTCTCAATATACTAAAAACATTGACTTCAACTTGTAAAGCCATAAAATATTTGCAGTTATTTTTCAAGTAACAATACCAAAAAGTCTGCATCATGCTGAGTTAATTCTGATTTTATTTTATTTGGTTTCACTTCATTTTTTTTTTCCCAGAAATTGGAGTCTGAGATGAATTCAAGCTCCCAGTTTTCAGGGACAACAAACAATGTACCCTCATATTCACTGAGTGATGTGCAGGGAAGATTCAAGGAGGTCTTCTGAGAAAGTAAACATCTTCCCAGGTCCCAGCAAGACATTCAACAGTGCAGTCTGAGAGCCGCTGGCCTCGCTGAGGACCAATCCAGGCCATTTCCAGGGGGAAACCAAAGACCAGTGTCATTTGGACAAGTTCCCTGTCCTTGAATTGAATTATTTCTCTAGCCAACCAGGAGGCCAATAATTGGTCAGATTTTCTATTCCCAGAGCTCAAGACATTTTGGTAATTCTCCAAGGAAAAATCAAAACAAATCTTTGCAAAAATGCAAATGGCCTCTGTGGAATGTCTTGAGAGCCAGGGTATTCAGGGTCACAATGTCAACATGCCCTTTGGACTCCGTGCTATCATTTTCTTCTGGTTTCCTGTTCCTGGAAGCCTGCTCTCTAGATGGTTTTGATTAAGCCCAGTCTGGGGAGTCAGATTCTTAGTGCATTCTCCACCATATTTTATGATAAATCTCATTCAATTTCCCGTGTAGGGTGGCAAGCTTTATTGCTTAACAAACATTGCATCTACTCTGCCATAATTTATATCTGAATGGGTTTATTATAGGCGTTGCATTTCATTCATTGTGCAGCTAATTCCATAACATGCTTCCTGCCTTCTGTATGGCTGTTTGGCCATTATCAGCTTCCAAGACAATTGAATCTTTCCCTTGCAGTTTCACAAAATGGTTTATGAATATGTAATACAAACTGTGTTAACAAGGCAAATATACTTCATTTCTTTTATGGCTATTTCCAGCCTGTAGCTGGGAAGAGCAGGCATAACAGTGTGTCTCACTTAGAGTACGCCGTGCCCTTAATATAGCAGTGCACTCCGCTTAGCAGCTCTCTTCGAAGGGCTGTATCGTCTCTGAGCGGGGCATGTGCCATTGTGCGGTTCTCTGTGCAATGAGCCCCAGTCGACCTCCCACAGATTCAATTATCTTCTCTACACGGATGGCACGCTCTTCCCTCTGCTCCCCCAAGCTCCCTCTCCTAGTGTGGTCCTACTTGGCACTCTGACTACAAAATAGTTCCATTTGGGTGCCCCGCCGTCATGGTGGGAACAGAATTGCTCATTTTCTGCATATGACTCTTTCTCTCTGTCCCTTTCCCTGTGACCTTCGTGGCATGACATAGCACTGGAGCAAGGGCCTGTCCAGCTGGCTGGAAGATGTTCTGATCTGCCTCTGCTTTGAAGGGAGATTGTGCAACTGATCAGTGGGTGTTTCTTATTTTAGCGTGACCCCCACCTGGGTCTGCTGCCTCCTCCTACCAAGCTATTCCACACTGGAGCTTTCCAAAGTGTGTGAGACATACAGCTATTGAACACTTACATGCTGGAGATTTTACAGCTGGAGATCCCTTTTGCTCAAGGGATCCTTCCCACTCACAGTGTGGAGTAAAGGCTCTGATAAATTCACCAGCCCATTGTATACAATGCTTTCAAAAAAGGCTCAAAAGGGTGACTGCAACTTCCTGGAATCTGGGCACCAAAATCCACAGTGGCCACCTACAACAAGTTCCAATCTATCTACTTAATCCATGACCACCGCCACCACCTTTTATTAAATAGCCCTCAGTTTCTGGGAAGCTCCTTTCAAATGTTTTCCTTCATGCTCGCTTCTCCATTTGATGCCCACACGCCACCTGCCACCCATTCCCCATGCTACACAAGCAGCCACAATGCTGGAATTGCCCCAGAGTGGGCTGCCCTGTGTGACAGCTATGGGCCATAGCATGCTATGGAGCACTTGTGGCTGGTGTGATTGGAGAGCTGAAATCTTGATTTTAGGGACTTTTTAGCCATTTCCATGTACATAGCTGTACACAGTTAGGGGCCGGTGCACTTTCCAAAACTGAATCTGATGAAGTCTTAGTACAGTATAACATGACTCAAAACAGTCCCTCTTCTATCCAGTTAAGCAGGCAGATCCCCCATCTAGCCTATGAGCTTCTGTGTGCTCCCGCTCCTGCACACGGTTTCTAGGCTGAGTTTGTGCCATGGATTCATTCCCTCATTTCCTGAATGGGGCTGGATTCCTTCCTGCCTCACATGCTTAGTCCTCACCAGCCAGCGTCCTCCTCCACCTCTTCCAGGAAAGCCAGGGAACCTTCCCCAGCCACAGCAGCTTCGAAGCATCCCTGTTGGAGCTTCTCACTCCTGAAGCCATACTGTACAGCCACATGGTGAGCTTCTAACCTCCTGATTAAGGTCTCTATCTCACTCTTATTTTTGTTTGTTGTTAACAAGTTATCAAATACTTCATGGCTTTAAATAGCACAAATATGTTCTCTTACAGTTCTGGGAGTCGGAAGTATCTGAATCCCTAGGGTTGTTTCCTTCTGGAGACTTGGGATACAATGGTTCCTCCCCCTTTTCCAGCTTTTGGAGGCTACATGCACTGCTCAGCTTGTGGCCCTTTTCCAGTCTTCAAAGCCTCCCCATGTTTCTGCCTTTCTCCATCAGTTTAAGGGTCCTTGTGGTTCACTGTGGAGTGTCCAGGGTAACCTCCCCATCTCAAGAGCCTCCATAATGGCAGTCTCATTTTCTAAGCAAGGGAATGTCTTTCCCAGTTCTGTGGATTGGATGAGGACAACTTTGGGGTTCATTATTCTGCCAACCACACTTCCCAACAGGATTGTGAACTCCACTAGAGCAAGGGTTTTCCACGGTTGCCAGGGTCGATGTCCCATCCGCTGTCTGAATGTGTACAGAAGGAGCAGGGATCTATGATCAATGAATGAACCACTTTGTGGGAGAATCCACACACAGCTTCATCTATGCCTTTTTGGAAATTCCCCTGCCTCTCCTGTGACTGGTGCTTCCCTGGTAGGCATTTGCCCACCTGTTTGTCCTAGACCTGCCTCTCCCTGCTCCATTCCCCAGACTTCATCGGTATCTTTTCCTGGCCCAACACTTCGGGACTTCCTGTGCTGAGCTGACTGCTTTGTTGAGTGATAGAAGAAACGCCATTGTATTGGGGCCATAATTCACCATGGCTAATTCTGCATCCTTCGCTAAGGGATAAAAGAAGGGTTGGGATTATGGCACCACCCTTTGGAGACCTCCCATTAACTCAGGAAGGGCCATCCTCTCCCACCTACTAACACTAAACTAAAACTACTAAGATGAAAAAGAACACTCCAGAGAAAGATCCTTCTTAGCATAAGATCATCTCTGTCCTCTTGAGACATCCCAGGATGATCCACTGCCTGCTGACTTATTAACCTCCAATCTTCCACTCCCCCCCTCCTATCACCGTACAGACCCCCTACAATGCATACACCCAGTAAATAGTGGTTGTTTGGAGTGCATAGGTCTTTGCCCATCCTGAGGCATTGACCTGCCAGCCCACCATCATGCATTACTAAATTTGTCTGCTTTTTACTTCACCCTTTTGCTGTATCCCTCATACAGGCTGCTGGGGATCCTGGCCAGGCCGCTGGTACCACTGGGACAGGAGCTTCAGCCAATCAGAACAACACCAAAGCATCATCCTCCAGAGCTGCACAAGTCCCTGAGGCTCACAAGCACTAGTGGCAAATTTTAACTGGTAGTCGCAAGCCACAGTTGCCATTTTGCAGAACGCAGCCTTGAATGTATGCAAACACACACTCATATGCACGCACGCACGTTTCTGTAAAATCTATTTTTAAGAAATAAAACAAAAAACTCATGCTGACAGCTGTTGCCTCAATCACTGAATTTCAAAATACGTGTTTTTTTCTCCCCGTAAATTGTGTATGATTCCAGAATATTTTTGGAGCTGAATGAGTAGAATCACCTAATCCAGTGTCCAGATGTCTCCAGCCCCTTCACATCAGATGAGGAAACTGACGCCTGGAGGGGGAACTGGTTTGTCCCCTGACTACTAAGATGCTGGGGCAGAGCACACACCTGGACTTCTAGTTCTGTGTTTGTTCAACAGTCACGTTCCCCAGAGATAGCTCTTGGAATTGTGTTTCTTGGGTTTCTCATACCCAGAGCTGCCTGTGCAGTTGGACTTAGAACCTAACAAATCTAGATAGAAATTTTAGCCCCACTCCATTACTATGTATTTGTAAATGGCTAAGTGAACTCATCTAAACATTTTGCTCTTCCAAGTGTAAAAGAGAAGGGGAGGAAGAAAGAAAATGCTAGTTTTTGCACATCCTTGGATGGTCACTTTGTTCTGCACTTACCGTCCCACTGCCTGACACTGTCTCTTTCCTCTCCCTTCTCCCTTGTATCCACTGTTCTGAAGGCTCATCCTTCTCCCAGTGATTTGTCAATTCATTGGACCAATGCTCACCAAGAATTCTATGAGTCGGACACCCTGCCAGGCCCTTGGGGAGAAGGGGAAGAAGGCATTGTCCTTGCATGGTGGTGTTAAAAGTCTAGACAAGTCCACAGAGTGGTGGTGGGTGTGGCTGTTTAGGGTGACTCAGGAGGCAGAGAGCCACACCAAAGCCCCTAGAGGGAAAAGTGCCATCCAGATACATACCTCGGGTACATACGGGAGTCTGTAAAGAATGGGACAGGTGTTCTCAGCAGAAGGACAAGCATGCAACAAATTCAAAAGGTGAAGGGCAGGGAAGTTGGCTTGTATGCTGGGACTAAAAGGTGAGACTCAAGAAAGCGACAGGGATATAGGAGGCTGGACCATGAGACGGTCAGACATAGAAACCACTTCACTCCCACGCCATGAATCGTGCTTGCTTTTAACTTACAACAGAGAGCTATAGACAAGCCCTCATATTGTATAAAGGAGCAAAGCAAAATGTGTAAATTGGTTAAATAGAATTCCTAGAGAACAAGGTAGAAGGCTCTGAGCTGCAGAATACAGCAGAGATGGGGATTTGCTAGAGTCCACTCTGCTGGGCGACCCTGGTGCTTTACAACCATCTGTGGGCTGCAGCTCACTGGGCCCTGACATCAGTGCTCACAGAGTCAGGAATGTGGGGTTTTCAATAAAAGTGCAGGCAATGGGCCCAGAGGGAGCCCCAGCTCAAATGAGCTTTTATATTTTTATGTGGAACGTAATCACGTTTGGTCATGATAGAAGTGGCCCCATTACTGCTATTAGAGTGTTTATGGTTCTAAGGGGGATACAGGGCTGTGGCAGTACGTGCTTGCAACCACAAGCAACAGGGTGTGTTGATTCTAGAAGCCACTATGGAATCTCAGCAACACACAGTTTGGGCTGATGGGTATTGCCTTTGGGAGCTTGACTGAGAAGGCCAGGCCCCTACAGGTCCAGAGAAGGTCTCCTCTGGAGAGACAATGGGGTTATAAGAGACACAGGCACCCCCTATGAGGAAGTACTTTCCACACTTTAGCCATCAGCTTCTGAATTGCCACGAAGGGTGACCCATGGCAGTGACCCACCATTACACCCATTTCTACGTGCCCTGCCCTCAGCTCAGAAAGCTCCCTGGCCTCCTAGGACATCAGTAAGCACAGTCGTTCCTCATGTCTGCTGTAACAAAATACCACAATCTGGGTGGTTTTATCACAACACAGATCTGTTCTTCTGCAGTTCTGAAGGTCAGAAGTCCCGCATCAAGGTGTCAGCAAGGTTGGTTGCTTCTGCCAATTTCAATCATCTCCCAGTTTCTAGAACTTGTTGGTCACCCTCGGAGGCCTGGGCTTGTAGCCCACATCTCCTCTCTCTGCCTGCTCCCTCACAAAACTTCTCCATGTTATTCTTGCCCTCTCTTTTTCTTATAAGGACCCCAGGCATTGGAATTAGGGTTAACCCTCATCCAGGATAATTTCATCTCAAGACGCTTGACTACATTGGCAGGAACATTTTTCCAGATAAAGTATGTACTGAGGTTCGCAGTAGAGATGCATTTGGGAATGCAGTATTTAGCTTACAACAATAAGTGACAGAGACAAGAGCTGATCCAAGTCCCTTTAGATGCAGAGCCACTCATCAGGGCAGAGGAGGCTGTATGATGCTACCACTGTTCATACCACGGCCTCGGCCTTCCCGGCCCTCCCTTGCATCCCCTGAATTTTCTTTACTTCCTAACTGAAGCCTGGCTCCCAACTGCCTTTCACCAGCACAGTCCAGGCCTCTACAAAACTTCACTTGGCCAGGAATATCAAGAACCCTAGGAGAATCATACAGGCCCAAAGACTGCAGGGAAATTCAGTGGTTCAGGACAGAGTTGCCCTGATCTTGAAATGAGATGCAGTTCTGAACCTCGCCTTCTGGTCATAAGCTGGTCTTTTTGCGTTAAGCTCTCTTATCACTCTGAGTCTCAGTTTTCCTGCTCAAAATTGGGTACTGCATCCTGTAGTTTTAATTAGCAGAAATAAAAAGGTTAATGAAGCACAGCTTCCTTAGGCAGGTTAGGTGCTGAGCAAATCTTTGCTTCATCCAAATCTATTTGCGCCCTTCAGTGACAGGGAGCATGGCAAGACCCCAACAGGAAGGGGTTTTTGAACCCTGTCAAGTACAAGCTGATAAGTGGGTTGATGTAGACACAACCGTGCTTGTATCAGGCACAGACACACTTAGATACACCCATGTGTGCAGCCACAGTTGTGATTAATTGTTCTGTCTGTGGGAACAGCTAAGCCTGTCTCCACTCATCCATCTACCTGTCCATCTGTTTTCTTTGTTGAGTGCCTGTACTGGATGCCAGAGCCCACTGAAGCACCACACACTCCACAACTTCCAGCCCTGCATCAAACCTCCACAGTCTCTGTGGTTATTCCCCCATCACACCGATGAATGAACACAGCTTGCCTCTCATCCTAACGAACTAAGTGGCAGAGCTAAGACTCAAGCCCCCAGCGACAGAACCAACCTCCTGTACCACCTGGGACACTGTCTATGGCAGGGGCCAACAGGGCATCCAGAAAGTCGCCAGGGAGCAGAAAACATGCACAGTCAGCTCTTCATGGCTGGATCAGGAAAGGGTTGATGGGAGCAGTGGCGGGGAGTATTTCATGGCCAAGCAGCTGCCTCACAGCTCAGAAGTCCATACAGCCCCATGCTGTGGCAGGGGGAGCCCGGGCAGTGGAAAAATGCAAGTTCAAGTACTGAGTTTGCCTCTGGAGGGTTCTGGGACCTTGAGATTCTGACTGGGCCTATCTGAGCCCTTTCTTCTGCATCTGCTACAAAGGAATGAAATATCAACAAAAGAGTGCCACGAAAATGCAAAGAAAAAGCATGTAAAAGGTGCAGATGTTGGATCAAATAACAGTAATGCACATATGTGTGGACAAAGAGATGGGCTATGCACTAGTTACGTGGGAACCGACACGCACAGATTCGCTGCCACTCCAGGATTCTGCAATCTAGAATTACTTTATCTATAGCAAGAATACACATGGGACTGTATTCACCTAGTGGGCCACTTTAGGGTGATAAAACAAGTTACAGCTACAAGCAACAACAAAAATGTCTTACAGGAGGCTGGGGATTTAGCTCAGCGGCATAAGCGCCTGCCTTGCAAGCAGGCAGTCGTGAGTTCCATCCCTGGTACTGATAAAAAAGAAAAAGACAAAAAAAAATGTTTTACAAACACCATGTTAAACAAAATAAGCTAGTGCATGCCACAGTTCAAAATTAGACAGAATTTGGGGCTGGGGATTTAGCTCAGCGGCATAAGCGCCTGCCTTGCAAGCAGGCAGTCATGAGTTCGATCCCTGGTACTGATAAAAACGAAAACGAAAAAGAAAAAAAATTTAGACAGAATTTGATCTATGGGCTTAGAATTCAAGTTAGTGGCTACCTTAGGCAGGGTGAAAACAATGACCGGAAACGGAAGTGGGTATGAAGCTGCTCCTGGAGGCGTGGTCTCTATTGACCCGGAAGCTATTCCCAAGGAGTTCAATGAGTGAAATCTTTCAACCTGTAGTTTTGACCTGTGAAATTCATTTGTATTACAGCTCGATAAAAGCTGCTTTTTAAAACATCACATGGGGGGGCATCTGGTTCTCAGACCCTACTAAGGAATGGCTCATGTTCTCTGAGTGTTCAAATCACTAGCTCTGCGAGAAGAAAAACAACCATCTACAAATATCATCCTGAGTCATACCGACTCACTAGAGCACCATCAGTACAGAGATGGGAGGCAAAGAGAGGACCCACCGGGCACAGGAGAAAGGCAAGACATAGTTGGAGGGGGAATGGCTATCATTAAGCATTTGTGGGTCCCTGAGCAGTGATCCCTGAGCAACATGGAGGCAGGCACCAATCCATAGAACTATTTTTTGCAGACTTTTGGCAAATCAAGCTGGACTCCTGATTCCACTGTACAGAGCCCTGGTCATCTGGCCACTGCCCACCTCCACATCACTTCTTTGTCACTGTCACAGCTGCTCTCTCCTCATGCTGGTCTTTGGCTTCCTCTGCATCTCCACATCTTACCTGCAGTGGCAACCTCGTAGCCTAATGTTCTTCCTTGATGGCTCTTTTTTTTTTAAAAACAAGTCTCTGTTCTTTTATTACCTTGAGATTGTCTCAGATGATAGTTTCATTAGCATTAATTTATCACTTTGCTTATTCTACCAAGTTGTCACTCACCACCATGTTCATCATTCCATCCTCAGCCTAGGCCAGCAGGCACTTTTCCCTGTTGAAGGTCTGCAATCTATAACTCATTACAAAGTGGAATGAAGGATGCCTTCAGTTTGTTAGAACAATAGATTTTTCTCCCTAAAACGTTTACCCAGGCGAGTGTATTTTTACCTGGATAATCCCAGATCACAGCGATCCTCAAAATCCCGAGTCATCTTAGACACAATTTTGTAACACAAGGATTTCAAACTATGCACAGGACTCAGAACCATGGCATCTAAATGTGATGGGGTGGGGATGAGGGTGGGCACAGCATCAAACAGCAAGACCAGCATGTGACCAAGCAGTTGCTAAGCAGCTCCACCCAAGTGCTACCATTTAGGAATGCAGACGAATTGCTGCTAGACACTCTGGTTATCTAAGAAATGCAAGAAAAGAAAAAGTTTACAGTTTCAATATTAACTGTGCACGTTTTATTTTTTTAGTATTGGTAATAAATTTAATATGCCTTAGCAGGGCATAGCCAGCAAGTACCAAACTATTTCTTTAAGCTTCCTGTCAGTAACATCCTCCATTTTGACCACAAGCAACTATTTATAAAATGAAAAGAAGTTGCTCTCTCATCAAAATGACACAGGTAGCAGGTTACAAGGTACCTATTAGGAGCTCAAGGATATTTCTGCTCCGTCCATGAGGAGAAAGGCATCCATGCATGCATCTGCCTTGAAATAAACCAGATATAACAAAAGTATGTTTTAACTTGAACATGCAAAATTGAGATCTCATGTGCCTCTGATTATTAGCATCAAATAAAGGCCCATAGCCCCATTATAAGGGCCCGTCACAATAATCTTAGGAAAGAAGAGGTAGGCTGTTTTTGCCTCTGACATTAGTTTATAGCCAACCCGAGCAAAAGTGTCCGCAGAAGGTGCTATGGTAGAAAATACTTCTTTGTGAAGGCCAGAGCCCTCGCTGTTGGCAGTGGCCCCTTTTAATTCTGTCTCAGCAGCTTGGGCCTAACCTGTTATAGAAAGAATAATCGTAAATCTGCATGAAGTTTCTGATGATTAGTTTTGCTTGGAACTGGGCCAAAGAGCCAGACTTTTGCCAATTCCGTATGTACATGTAAGTTCTTTCAAGAAAGAATGTATTAATCCTCCCTCTAGGTTGGGGATCAGGAGCTGGGGGGGCCTCGTGGAACAGAGAGCTTTCTTGAATTTAGTTATATGTTTAAAGAGTATGCAAGGACCACCTAGCAGACGTTTTAGTGAGCGGTCTAAGGACCGAGTTATGTAACTACTTACCTCACTTATCCCCACCGTTGCACTGATGAGCATAGGTGATAACATTTTTAGACAGATCAGAAAACAGACTCAGATTTTAAGAAATTTACCTAAGACCTTGTGACTAAGTGACTAAGACCTTGAGCTGTCCTGTCTGTGGCAAAGCCCCTGTTGCCTGGGCCCGCAGCTGCCATGGGCATATTATTCTGCTTCACGTGATGTCCACCGCTGTATTTTGTCAGAGAGTTAGTGGTGACTGATTCCTGTTGCTGATTGCCCAGCTACCTGGCTTCCTTCCTCTTTCCCCTTAAAGCTCAGCTCAAAAGCAAAGCATGACAGCTGTTGAGTCCGACAGGAGCAGAAAAAACTAACTGATGGGCTAAGTGTTTTTTACACTACTAAAGAGAAAAGAAAAAATACAAACACAAGCACTCAGAACTATGGGTATAAACAGAATTCCTAATGTATTTCATTAATAATCGCTCAGTCTGGAAGAGCTGGTTTGCGATGGATTCCAGCGACCCTAGCAATTTAAAATATGCAAGAAAGCGGTGTTCTCGGGCCTGAAAGGGAAGCATGTGGGTTGCAGGCCATAGACACACGTGCTTTCATCCTCCCTCTCAGTTGATATCTGTCACTGGGCATGTCACCTTGTTACGTCGCCCCTTCCTGTCTCAACTTTCCATCCGAAACAAAGACAGCACTCCTGGTAAGAGATTAAATCCCTAGTCTAGTGAAAGCAGAAAAATAGAAGGTCCCACAAGTTACCAATCCACCTCTCACCTGCACCTGCCCCGCATGCCCATCCTCCCCCCGTTAGCGTGACTCACCGCCGTATCTGGCCTAGGGCACAGGAATGAAACTGGAACGCGCAATTTTGGTGGCAATGTGGATTTGGTTGTTGCAAAAGAAAGAGAATTCACCATTCTATAATCGAGGTGACTTCAGTTCAAGCAACTGAGCTGCCTGCTATGTGACTTCCAGGCAAGACTCACTCAGAAGCTGTGTGTGTTGATGTGAGCAGATAACCCTGGTTCAGAATCATCTGCCACATACATTCATTCAGCTAACAGCCAAGAATGGAGAACCAGGCGGATGGCTCTGAGTCACACCAACAAGAAAGGGCCAGAGGACACAGGTGGGAAGGTAATGGGACAGCACAGGGACAGCCTCTCCTGGTGACATCTATTTTACCTCTCAGTACTGTAACAGGAAACCAACTTATCCCCACGGCAGAGGATGGGCAAGGGGTAAACAGAGAGGAGTGGTTTCTGGGAACAGACTGGTTCATCTTCCCGCCAAATGAAGGAGAGTAGTGCCAGTCACCACAGGTTTAGGTCCCACAATACCCAGTACGTGACGGTTGTCAGAATCCTTTCAAGGTCACCTTTATTGTTTTACGGTAAGAAAATCAAACCCTGAACAGCTGAAACAGATCACTTCTAGAAAGAGATTTAGGAAGTAGTTCTTTCTTTGGGGCTGTTTTTCCCTCATATTTGGAGGACTCTTTCAAATGTTTGGAAGAGGGAAGGTATTGCTGGCTTCTGATGAGTAAGACCAAGGACACCTCTAAACATCCCACAGTGTGAGCGACAGCTTCACCACAAAGAATAATGTACCCCAAAGCATCAAGAGTTCCCAGACTAGACAACCCTGGATGAAAACGACGTTCAATATATACAAAGTCATTATTAACCTCTCAGGATACGCTGGGCCTATGATCCATTAAAAATCTCTGGATCCTCACCTTTCCCCAGTCATTTGTGGACCCCAGACTTCTCCAGTAGTTGACTCTTCAGAAGCTCAGTGTTATTTTCCCGTTTCAGGACCTGCCTCTTGGCTCCTTTCTGGTGAACCACCTACATTTGGAAACATCAGGCATACTGATTGCTGGATACAGGTTTGTGGTTGTGTTAGATAACAACAAAAGTAAATTTCAAACCAAGAGAACCCTTAACAATAGAAGCTGGTCAAGAAATTAGATATTCAAGGGTGCGTTATGAGTTTCAGTGAACTGCGAGCTAAAATAAACTGGCTTGATCACCCAACACCAATGGCAGTTGGGGGTTGGATTTGGTGGAGGTTTACTGCAGTTTTAGGTAAATACACTGAATGCTAATGGTTTTATAATAGTCTTATTAATTCACCCTTCGTAGTTAGTGTTTAAGATAAACTCTGTGTCTTTAGAGTAATTTATGCATTCCACTC
Organism: Cavia porcellus; assembly: GCF_034190915.1. Classification (NCBI taxonomy): domain Eukaryota; kingdom Metazoa; phylum Chordata; class Mammalia; order Rodentia; family Caviidae; genus Cavia; species Cavia porcellus. The sequence goes on from NW_026947487.1 coordinate 114,277,540, forward strand.
TTAGAGAATTCCAATTGAATGAATATGAACATAATCATTTTACACAAATGTTCTCCAAGGAGGGAGCAGAAAGTATGAACCGGGCAAAGACTCCCCACTGCTTTATTCATAATGGATCAGCCGATTCATTCCTTATTAATTTAATGGAGTACAAGTAAGCGGCATAACAGCTTGAGTTTAGGAGTGTTTCACAAATGGGGCTTTTTGTCTGTAATCACTTAATCCTGCAGGCTAGTCCTCATAAATTGAATAAAAGAAGGAACTGGGTTTTAATTAAGTCCAAGGAATGAGGCTGCCTCAAAGACACAGCCACCCTTGACAAACATAGGGGTGAAGTGTTTGGCTAATACTCCGTGCTGACCGCGTCCTGGCCCAGGGACCCCCTGACCAGAACCTTTTGATGTTGGGCAGAAGGGGAAGTTCTTTCCCATCTAGGAGTTTGCTTCTTGGAGGGAAGCAAAGAGAAGCAGATTACTCCGAGCTCTTGGCAGCCAGACCTCCCCATTGAGCTGATGCTCAAGCCAAAAGTGCATTTCTGCCCCTCACTTTGCATCTGCACACATCTAGCTGGGAAGCAGACTATGGGTGAACATGCCTGTCCATGAAGAATTCTCTACTGAGAATCTGTGTGTCCTATGAGAAAGACTCCTCTTTTCCAAGCCAGCTAGACTCAGCTTCCAATCTCAAGTGCACAGTGTAAGAGTTACAGGCTCTTGAGAAGGGTGGAGAGAATGCTTTGCTGGCTTATTGTTAAGAGGAAATACATTTATGTGGTCATGCTCTTTGCAACATGAGAGGCTCACGGAGAACCTTAAGTAAAGGGTAGCAAGCATCACAGTGATCACCTCTTACCTGAAGCAAAAATGGCCTTTGATGGAAAGTATAAAGATAAGCTCACATAGAAACATCTCCCCCACACTTCCCCACAAACATGCTCAAAAAGCCCCCATTGCCCAAGGCCTTCAGGGCTCACTGTGCTCCTCTGCACAACTTCTCAGGAGGCCCCTGTAGGAGCACCTGTCTGTCTCGTGGTACCCATGCCCTAATGCCTGGGGCCTGAATGAATGTGTGACCTTCCCTGGCAGTGAGAAGTTTGGGGATCTGATTAAGCTAGGAGTCTTGAAAGGGGGAGATTAGCCTAGATTATCTGGCTCACTTGTGTCATCACATGGGTCTTCTTACATGGATGAGAGACAAGGAGGGTCAGTCAGAAGGATACCGTTTCAAAAGCCACCATCACTGGCTTTGCAGGAGGAGTTGCTGTGAATTAAAGAGTACAGACAGCCTCTGCACCCCAGGAAAGACAGGGAGGGGATTCTCTCCCAGTCTCCTACAGGAATGCAGTGCTGCTCACACTTTGATTCTGGTACAAGAAGACTCAATGGTCTGAGTCTGTAAGATTGGAAGTTTGTGGGAAGTCATCAAAGCAGCAATAGGAAACTAATACAGCACACAGGCCACGTGATCCAAATCCCTTCCTAGGACTTGCATTCTTTCCCTTTGGAGCTAAGAGGCTCTTTCTGGTGAGCAGCATTTGGGGGAAGGACAAATCTGTTCAAATCAGGACTTCAGGCTGGGGTCCAAGTGTGAATCCCTAGACTCTGTGAGCCCATGTCAAGAGACAGTAGCCGGTCTTGTGTGCATTTCAAAGGGTCCTGGGGAATGCCATGATGGGAAGTAATCTGCTCAGCTGCCCACACAGGCTGAATTTGCCTCGTTCATACTGAATCAGTCTTTATTTAGCAACAACAGCTAGCATTCTTACAACTTCCTTGCTAGACACAGTATCAGATCTCACATGCCTTGTCCAATTTAATCTTCAGATCCCAGCCATGATGGTTCTCATCCAATCAATAAGGAAACCAAGGTTCAAGGGGCCATGGTATTTCCCTCAGGCCACACGGCTAGGAAAATGGTGGATCTGTTTCTAGAGGCCAAGCAGAAGACCAGGTCCTCACCAAGGCATTTAATACACATGGTTTCAGATGTGAATGGGCTATGAGGACACAGTGACTAGGCAGATGCAAGGACTAAGGGGTGAAGTCTCTTCCTCCCCTAAGATGCACCAGGCCCAGGTGAGTGAAGGCGCCTTTGCTCCCCACAAGCCAGTAGATAAGAAGGGTAGATGGTACCTATGGACAATGCATCCTGCCTACATCCCATCATCGCATGCCACTGCACAACTGGTATGGGCTGACATGTTCCCATAGACCTGTGTTCTCAAAGCCTGGTGCATGGGAACCACATGTCTCTCTTGCACTGTACCTGTTCTGGGCCCTGGGCGCCATGCCTGATGCAACCCCAGGCAGTAAGCTCAACACCCTGCCCTGTGTCTGCCATTGCCACTGTTCAGCCCCTGCTCATTTTCCATGGCTCCTCCCTGGCACTTCAATAATGGGAATTTTGTGTCATTCTTCAGGGCCAGGAGAGGAGGAGTAACTCAGTATTTAGGATCAGAATCACCGTGTAGCTGAATTCCAGAAGTTGGGCTTGGTGGGTGACTAACTGTGCTGGGTTTATCTTAAGCCTCATTTGCCTATGAGGAGTTCTTTTGTTATAGTTTGTTCAGTACTTCTTAGTCATTTAAGCAGCACTGGGTAGCTGGCTTACTCTGGGAGGTTGGGATGCCCAGAGCACTGAGGTACCTGTCTGGGCTGGAGACACTTAAGACAGATTTACAGACTTAGGTATTAAATAAACAAACCTGACACTCCTTTCTTCTTTCACAGAGCAGCAGTCTCAGCCATCACCTTGGGAGAGGGATCTGTCTTGTCAAATCCTCTACAGCCCTGGGCTAACACTGAGAAGGGAGTGAGGGATGATGGGAAGAAGGATATTTTGTTGAGCACCTTTTATGGCTATTAGCACTGTAGCACTTCATGCTTCTCAAATGTAAAATGGCAAGAAGACATTTCATAGGGCTGTAAGTAATGATGACAATTATACCAATAGCAGTTAACACTTAGCAATTGTCACACCATGTGCATGGCGGACACTGTGCTAATTGCTTCTGCATATCTTCTCATCTAAGAATCCCTGAAGGATAGGCACCACTTTATAGGTAAAGAGTGAGACTTTTCTGGCACAGTAGAGAAGCAAAAATACAAAAAGAACAGGTTTATTGAGATGAGGACATGGGAAGGAGCACATGCTGTGCTGTCTCCTTCCACTGGAATATGGGGGATATGAGACATATGTAACCTTTGACTGGGGGTAGTGCTTAGGGCAGACATTGATGATGTGCGAGTAGCTGATTGGAATGCTATGTACCTGCAAACAGGAAAGGGAGTTGCAATTAAGGTTGAGGAAGAGGCAGGAAGTGGTAGGTGTCCCCACTTTGGCCTGCCATCATGTTAGACCACTGCCATAATCATGCAGTAATTTATTCTAGGGCAAGAACCTTTCATTCCTGTCTTTGTATTGTTAGGAAAAGGGCAAAGTCTCTCTCTTACTACTTCCTGTTGAAAGGGGCCTCTGTATTAGGTTCAGGAAGGTTAACAGGATGATGGTTGGTGCCCATGTAGAAGCTGGTACCAGGTGTTTCAGGCAGGACAAGGAATTAATCACTGGTGAATGCTCACATCCTAGATTGGAAAAACAAAGAGACAAGGTGCTATGAATTGGCAAGCCACTATCATACTTAAGGACCCAGGAGAGGTGGAAGGAAAGGTGTTTTTGATTTAAATATGCCATTCCACCAGGACCACAGTGAATTAGAAACTGAAAGACAAGTGTGGGATTAGCAGGAGTGAAGTGATGTGAGGTAATTATTCCCCCCCATCTGAAAGGGTAAAAGTTAAAAGTATAGGTATATAGGGCTTGTATTTGGTCTAGGAGTTGAGCTGGAAAGAATTAGAAGCATGAGAGATATAAGGCCTGATGATTGAATCATATTTGGGAAATTCCAGAGTAGGGGTGGGGAAGGCCATGGCTGTATCACTATAAGGGAGATAAGAGCCTAACCCATAGGGATCTCATGTTTAACTAAACAGCTGAGGGTGGAGAGAACTAAGATAGCTATAGTGAAAAATTAACTAATAGAATGTAAGGGATCAGGAACCAAATAGGATAACAAAACATGGCCTAGTCTGAAAATTGTGGCTGTGGGGCCTTGGTGAAATGGAGATGGGTGGGAGACAGAAGATGAGATGATCACTCAGGATAGTTAGATTTAGGGCTGAGAGGGCACCACTTAGCTTGAGTGATGTGGAACCAGGATGGCAGTCCAGTAGCTCTGACCACTGTTGGGGTTGCCAAGAAGACCAGGTAGGGCCATTCCACCTTGGTTGTAATTTTCGTGATGATTTCCTGTAACAGGACTTTAGTAAGTATATCAACAGACTCTCTGATTATGGGAAAGGCTTTTATCCATCCTGGAAAAGTACAAACAAAGGTGAGAAGAAATTTGAGAGTTTTGGGGTGGGGCATATGTGTAAAATCTACCTGTCAGTCTTGACCTGGGGTGTATCTGTGAAATTGATGAATAGGAAAGGAAGAGGGTGCTATGTGTCCCTGAGGAGAGGTTTTACTAGAGATGACAGGTGTAAGCTGTTGAGACTTTAGAGTGTTTGGGTCAGTCTATATAAACACAAAAGAATTTTTTAAAAGGCATTTTTAAGATTTATTTTTAAGTGGTGGAGGGAGGGATATGAGACAGCACAGTGTAAGGGTTTGGCACCACTGGGTGGACTGGGGTAATGGCATTATTGATTACCCCAAGGTCCTGCACTAGATGATAAGACCCATCAGGTCTGAATACTGGGAGAATGGGAGTATAATGGGGTGAATGAACAGGTTTAAGAAAACCTTGTCTAAAAGATGCTTGATTATAGGTTTAAGTCCCCATAAATATTTGGGAGCTATAGGATATTGGGGAATACAGGGAAAAATTGAAGGATCCCTAAGACAAATTAAAATAGGCATGGCATGGATATTGCAGGTGGGATTGGAGGTATCTCAAACTACAGGATCAACCAGAGAAGAAGGCGGGGGGATGGCTTTGCAGCACACTGTGAGGGTGGCTGGAGGACAGAGAGCTGTGGGGAGGGAGAAAGTTAAGGAGAAGTTAAGCTATTGAAGAAGAACCCTATCTAAAAGGGATGTGGGACATGTTGGAATTGTTAGAAAGCTATGGGTAAAGAAGGGAGTCTGGAACCTGCGTGGAATAGGCCCTGTCTGCAAAGGCTGCATAGGTTGGCTGTCAACACCCACTATAGAAACTTAGGACTTAATAAAACAGCCTGAAAACTCAGGAAGAACACTACACATGACCTCTATGTCCACAAGCACAGAAAATGCCTTACCTGAGACCTCCAGTGGTACTTGGAGCTCAGAGAAGGATACCTTAATGGGGGACTATGGATCCCGAGCCCCATCAGTCTTCAGCAGCAAGTCTGAGTAAATAAGTCAGCAATAAATCCACTGGTGATGAGATCTCTTATGAGAGTAAAGAGTTAGAGGATGGTTTACTGGCTCTCTGGCGGCTAGGACAGTCACTCTTCTAATAGCCCTTGAGATTGCAATAGGGCCAAGGCCCTAGAGGAACACCAGGGTTGGGGCACTCCCTTGACCAATGTCCTGCTTTGTTGCACTTGAAGCATGGTCCCGGAGGGGATAGGGTAGCTCTAACTTGTCTTGGTTTACCTGTCCCAGAGCTCCAAGTGTCACTGATAAAAGATCTGATTGTTATTTTTCCTTTTGATTTTTATCTCTGTTGTTGAAAACATGAAAAGCCATGTTAAGAAGGTCTCCCTGTGGGGTCTGAAGGCCAAGTCTAGCCTTTTGTCTTGGGATCTGGCCCACAGTGGAAAGTATCTGTCTCGTCCACAGTCACAAGACATCTGGTTCTCTGTGCTGGCTATTTTGAGGCCCTAGTCCTGTCTGACTACCCATAACATTTTTAACTGACTTAGCTGCCTGTAGCATTTTTCTTTGAAGAAGTAACACAAACTGCCATGAAGCATAATGGGTAGAGATTGATCTGATAGGCTGAAGGGGGTTGAAGTTGTCGAATGACAGTCAGGGATACTCTGCAGAGCTTTTAACTAGTGGCCCTCAGTAGACAGCAGGCATTTTCACCTTGGGTAGATGTACAGCTTTAAGTCTAAGGAAGACAAAGACAAAGAAACAAGTATATAGGAGTCAAATAATAGAATCAGCAGGGTATTTATGGGTATAATTTTAGTAATGGCTTCCCATAAGGAAGATAAGGATAAGGCCCAGAGAATTTTAGAAACTGACATGTCATTCATTTGTCTTACACACATTTAGGTTTTACAATTGTATAATTACCTCCTGTACTGTTAGAATGTCTAACGTCATCTGAGTTTTGGACGATGGCCTGTTTTATTAATTTTACCTATTTATTTAGGAGAGAGATCAGCTGTGGTGTCACTTAATACCAGTTGAGTATAGCTAATTATGGCCCCAATATTCATGATATAATCTTTTTCTAGAAAAGGTCTGGTGAACCTCAGCAAAAGGAATCCAAAAGAAATTTAAAATTATCTCTTAATTTTAGTTGTTGAACATCCAGAAGACTCATAACAGTACAGTGTAGTAGAGGCAGTAAGTTTAACATAGAACATTAAATGCAACTACCATTTTCTATTAACCGCAGGTGTTTTAACATTTGAGCACTGAAGAAATTTGTGACATTGTTTGGACTGCTCACTATTTAAGCATCTCTAAGTATAACATATATATTACATAAATTTTTGTTTAAAAATTATTATTTGACTGGTGACTTCATGTTGGTCTGACTTGAATCTCCTGGCTGGAGCACAAAAAAAGGCAGACATCTGGATCTTAAAGAAAACACTTGTCATCATAAACAATCCCAATTTTATGTTTGAAGTCATGAATATACAACAGATCAGCAACAATGAATTGTCTTAGTCATATGAGGTGTCTCCTATAAGGCTATGGAGATTATTGGGGCCTCTGATAAATGAACAATAGCTGGTTAAAGTTACCAGGTGGCCACTTTCTTGTTTATCAATTAGAGTCCTGTCCAATGTCCCTTCACCCCAAGGGATTTTGTTTAACCAATTCTAGCATCATTTTGACCAGCTGGCAACCTATGCAGAAGCATGTTTTTTAAATCTATAATCCAAATAAACTTGATTAAATGGTCTGAAAATGCAAAAGAAGAAGAAAAAAGACTGTTGAGCTCAAATAAAAAGGAACAGCTATTTACAGATCAGGCAAATGGACAAACATGGACAGGAAATCTGTACAGTATAAAGAGACTGGACAAACAGACAACAGATATATAGACTGACAAACATGTTACAAAATCAGAGTGCACTCAAATATATTTGGCCACTTTAAACTATAATAAATAGACTAGTGGGAACCTTTTGTAGATCAATTAATAGAGATCTCTTGAAATAAGAATAACAGAAAAAGAACCTAATTTATGGCTACTCTGAGAGAGGTCAGAAAGGAAAAAAGAACATGACTATGAACTAATCCCTCAGAACCAGCCTGTAGATGGCTGCTGCTGGCACCATGATGAGAGACCGCAAGAGGGCAACCACTGACCCTGTGACCCATGGCAAGATGACAGCGCACTGTCGCGTGGAGGCAGGCTACAAGATGGTGGTTGTCCTCCATGTGAGCTGCAGCAAGATGGCTGCTGAGAACCATGTGACTTGCTGCAGTGCTGGAACACACAAGACTGAGTATGGTGGGCCAGCAGGGAAAATGGCAGCACAGGGGCGGGGGGCAAAGAACTGCCTGACAGAATAGATGTCTCCGGTGGTGGGGATTGAGAAATTGGAGACTGGGGAGAGAAACTAAGGGAAGGATTAAAGGCCACTGGGGGTGACGAAGAGGGAGAGCATGGCACACAGGGCACGGAAACCTCTGGCTGAGAAAGCTGCGGGGTTTGATCTTGGAGATACGTATGGTCTAAGGAGCATGAAAATGGTATCCCTGTTCAGGGATGGCAGGATGGGTTTTCTGATGCAAGTTTGCAAATTTTAGGAGTGGAAACAGAAAACCCCTGTGTTCAGTGAGGAAGGTGGCTGTTGCATGTGGATTAGTGGAGGCAGGTTAACAGTCCAGGAGGAAAAAAACAAGGTGGTTCCTAGGCAGGGGAGTTCCAACAGGGAGGGATTTTTAGGAGCTAACGCACTTTGCCATCCGAGTCACATGGCACCATTATGAAAGAGTTTTCTGGTGCAATAGAGAAGCAAAAGTACAAAAAGAACAGGTTTATTGAGATGAGGGCATGGAAAGGAGCACACAACCCATGGCGGCTGCACTGTCTCCTTCCACTGGAATATGGGGGGTATGGGACACACCTTTGACCAGGGATGGCGCTTAGGGCAGACCTTGATGACCCACGAGGAGCTGATTGGAATTTTCTTCACATACAAACAGGAAGGGGAGCTGCAATTATGGCTGAGGAAGAAGTAGGAAGTGATAAGCATTCCCCCTTTGGCCTTCTGCCACATTAGATCATGGCCATAACCATCCAGTAATTTATACTAGGGCAAGAACCATTCCAAGAGAAGGAGGAACAGAGTTAAGGGTGTCACCCAAGCTCGCAGAGCTACTGAAAGTTACAGGTGCTATTTTGTCATTAGGTCCTGTCTGCTGGCCCTGGATGCTTAACCTCTCTAGTGTTGGCCTCCCGCCATACAGAGCGGGTTTCTTAGGGTAAGACGGCACCACGTGGAGCCCTGTCTTACAGACTGAAAGTCACGGAAGAGGCAGGAATGGCTTCTTGGAGGAAGTGACTTGTCTAGTACCTGGCTTTTCCCATTTCTGTAGGACTAAGTTCAGGGGGCCTGCAGGTACTAGAAAGAAAAGGGGGTTCTGTTTTCTCTGATGATAACAAGAAAAGGTGACACAGGGAGACCTCTGCCTTGGTCTTCGGTACCTGTAGGTTGCTTTTAAACAGCATGTATTTATCTGTTTGAAGTTGTTCCCAGAGGAAAGGAAGAGGGACCCTGGGTCTTCATGGTCACATGGACAAGACAGTAACAGTTTCTTCAAAATGGTTTTCAGGCAGTGATATTGCTGGTTCAGTTCCCAAGCCTATGCTAGCCATGGTGATGGGTGCCCTGGTGACCTCCTAGGTAGATGATGCATATTGGGAAACACCAGCTCTAGAAAGGAATCGCTCTCTATTAACTGTTGACAATGCCCTTGTATTAATAGCAAACCCCCTTGCCTCTGTTCCTGGCTTTAACTAAAAATAAAAAAAGACCTCATGGAAACCCGTTGACTTTCAGTTAAGGGCCACATAAAGAAAACAATGACAATAGAAAACAAAACAAAAAAACCCAACAAACAAATAAGGTCCATCTTCCTTTCTAACACACTGACTTCCAGGCAGATTATAGGGCCTTGAACCGAATCAGTAAGATTAGGAAAATGAGAACACACTCCGAAAACATGTACTGCCTCTTTAATATCTTGGGTTTCTTTAAACATAAAATTATAGCACAATGTACGAAAGGATGGCAGCATTATCCTTTATCACAATAGCCAGCCAAATTTAACTCGTCTCAAGTGTTATTATAAGAAATAGAATTTACTGCTATGGACTTCTCTTCAATACTGCTCCTTCGCTGTTTAATGAAATGTCATTATTCCGATACAAACGCTTTCTTTTTGCAGTCTGTTCCCCCCACCCAACCACTATATTTCATTTCCTGCAGTTACGTGATATTATTGCCTTTTTTCCACAGCTATTGATTTAGGTGTGTATGGTTATTACAATGCAAAATAAAACAGCTCCCCCATCCATTCTACCTTGTACCATTGAACATTAACTTAATTTGTTTCAAATCTGCATTTGATTTGGCAAGGAAACCATTTATCTTTATGAAGAAAGGCCTCATAAAGTAGAGAGTTTAGGAGATCACTGCTTTAAAAATTTAATAGCCTTGTGTCTTATACACTAGAAAAATGAATTAAACCTTCAAATAGTATATGTCTCAATGTAACCCTTTTGCATTTCAGACTATGTTTAATTTATTATATTCTGGAGGAAGAAAAAATTCGAGGACAGATCTCAGGAAGTGGCTTCTTTTTGCCTGGTGTGAATAAAGTCAGGGTCTATCACTCATGAAAACTGTGATTTGCTACAGGTCCTCATTCAACTCAGCCCCAAGGTGGCATTGTAATTGTGTGTATAGCTTTTGTCCTGGGCTTCTCTGCAGTGGGTGAAGATGGTCTACCCCAGGAATGCTTGACGGGGAGCTCAGAGTACAAGGAAAGTGCAGAAAAGCTAACAGCGGTATGCTGCCTCTCTATATTTTGTGATCCTCTTTCTGTAGTTCTTGCTGATTTATTTTATTATATATAGTGTAATACCAAACACCAACTCAGTGGAAGAGGTAGCTTAAAGAGTAGAGAACTATGAATTTACTAGTCTTCAGCTGAATGAAAATATGGCTCAGTTTGTATATTGGAATTTGGGGTCTGACCATACATTGCTATCCAAGTGTCTTGTTTCTTCTTCCCCCAATCCCATCACCACTGCTGTTACTGTTAACATCCCCCATAAATACCACCCCCATCACCATCAGCCCATCAGCCCCAACCAACCATCAATATCCTCAGAATCGATACTGTCACTGCAGCCAATATCATCATTGTCACAGCTGCCACCACCACCACTACTGACATTGCTATCACCAGCCAAACGCCATCACTGTCGTCACCATCACCACTAACACCACCATTACAATTACCATCACCATCGACCCCACTGTCATCACTGCCACCACAAGTGATGATGGATATTTGTTTAGTATACTAAACCCTTTACAAGCATCCTCTCTTTCAATGATACAACAATGTGGAGTTATAGGTACTACCTACATCCTCCCCTGGCAAACAACATAGGAAGACACAGAAATGTAATTTTTCAGTATCACAAATCAAAAGAACCTAAGATCTGAGTCTAGGTATTCTCATTTCCAAAATATATTGCATTCTAATTTTTTTCACCAAATAACTGCAGTACATAATAATCTCTCATTATTTATGTTTCTTTTTCTTTTCCAGTGGCTCTATTACCTGGCCATTCCTACATGAACTTTGAGACATAACCTGTAGAACCAGCCAAGCTCACAGGAAGGGTGAAATGTCTCACACTTGATCGGAGGATGCAGTTGGATGAATGCTTCTTTGTCTCCTGCAGTCACTTAGGAGTTCTAATGCTGATCTGAAAGCTGCAGATTAGAGGACAAGAAGATGGCAGCTTGCTAGGTAGCTGGATGGAGAGCCTCTCTGGGAAAAACAGTTCAGATGCTGGAATTTGACAACACGGAGAGGGCCAGATGAAGGAAGAGGGACTCTCGTGACCCAGGAGGAAACAAGAAGAAGAAAAATAGGAAGAGGAAAGAAAAACACAGGTGGAGGGCTGGAGCCAGACGCTCTCACTGAGACTGGTCTCATGCTGTGCTGGGTGCACTGTGGAGTCACATAATTCATGGTTGCATTGAAGCCACAGCTGCTGATAATGGGAGTTGGTAGTCCTGGACCATTGGTGGGAGGACACATCACAGCATAGAGTGGAACCAAGGTGGAGAACTGCATTAATTTGTGGTAAGTGCTAGAAATGGGGTCCCGTGATGGGTGTGGCTGTCTGGAAGACATATTGGAGTTGGGCAAGATAGGCCCTAGTCTGGTGCCGCGGTGGCATCAGTCAGCTGCCCCTGCACAAAGAGGACTGGTGGGACCTGCTTAGGCAGAGTCATGTCCCTGGCCAGGACTCAATAGCCAGGGATGAGCCTGTCCCAAACCTGTGATGTCTGCCATAGCACAGCCTAAGTTGATGAAGGTAAGTTGATGAAGGTACTCTGCAGTTGACTGGCTCAGAGGAGAGAGGCCAGCCCATATCGTCCCCATGAGCACCTCAGATAACAGCAAACTGGAGATGGCAGCAAGCCCCCAGCCAGCACACTTCAGAAAAACCATAAGCAATACAAAGAGGGCCTGAGACCTCCCCCATACTCTTGTCTGAAAGAAACCAGAAACATGACAAGAGAAAGAAACAAGAAAAAACCTCCAGCCACTGACCCTGGGACAATAAGTCCAGGAGAAGTAAACACAGAAGAGATTCAGTGCAGCAATACTGGCCACAACGTCAGTGGACATAAAGAAATATCTTTGTGACCTCATAGATGAACTTAAAACTGAAATTCTAATCCAAGTGAGGCAAGATATAAAAAGATTAATAAAAGCAATGCTAAGCTCCTCTCAAGAAGACACAGATGGGAGAATGGAGGAACCCATAAAAGGAAGAGAAACCTTTGGTGAAGAATATAAACAAAATCTAGAATACATGAAACAGATCCAAAGAGATTACCAGGAAATTAAAAACTCCATTGAAGGCTGGCAAAATGCCTTGACAGAAACTAAAGTTAGCCTTTCAAAACTTGAAGATAGATTTGTGATGTGTGATTGTGAAAGAAAAGACTTTTTAAAAATAACAAGGAACCAGGAAGTAACAAATTCAAAGGCTAGAAGATGACAAGAGGATCTACAACTTAAGAATAAAAAACATGAATGAAGAAGCAGGAGTAATCACAAATGAATTACAAAGGCTGTTCACAGAAATAATCAAGGAAAACTTCCCAAGCATAGGAAAAAGACATGATATCCAGATAAATGAGGCATTCAGAACTCCAACCAACTACAACCAAAACAGATCTACACCCAGATATATAATAATCAAGATCCCAGAAATTCACCACAAGAACAGAATATTAAAAGCAGTTAGAGAAAAGAAGCAGATCACCTATAAAGGAAAATCCATCAAAATAACAACAGACTTCTCAACACAAACTATCAAATCACGAAGAGCCTGGAGTAAAGTAGTCCAAGCCCTGAAAGAAAATAACCTCTAATCCAGATTGATGTACCCTGAAAACTCTCTCTCAAAATTAATGGAGAAACAAAGTGTTTCCAAGACAAGAAGGAACTGTGGGAGTTTGTGGCCACCAATCCAACCTTACAAAAAATACTGAAGGACATTCGAGAGAGAGAGAAAGAAAAGTACCAGGATTCCAGCAACAGTGGCAGAGAGGACTCAGTGAGTTGGGCAGACAGTGTAATGAAGGAGAAGAGTGAACAAATAATAGCCCAAAAGTAGAATAGCAGAGATGAGGCAGAGAAGGTGAGCTATAATCTCTAATATAGATAGCCTTGATACACTAACAAAAAGAAACACAGGCAGAGTAGATTAGGAGGCAGAATCCATCAGGATGCTCTGAATAGGAAATACACTCAACCTGAAAGAGGGTTAATAAACTGAAAGCCAAAGATGAGAAAATGAATCTCTAAGTGACAGAGAACTGTAAAGAAATAGGGACAACTCATCCAGCAGCTGCAGATAGGTTGGAAAGTCATGAGACTTTTGTGCCGTGGAGAACTACTCAGCTTATAAGGAAGGAAAACCTTGAGGCTTTAGTAAGGAAAAGAATACAGCTCAAGATCAAGCTCAGGGGTAAAAAGGTTCAACACCACTTAGATAGATAATGGGTTGCCCCCTAATCTAAAAACTAAAGGAGTTAGTGGGATCCAAAATATACAAAGCACTCTGAGAAAGGGAAAGAAGAGAAACTGCCTAAAAATGGGAAAGCAGAGGACATTGTTAATAGTGTATCTGGATTTAAAAACCACATTAGTCTTATCTCTCTGTTTAGTTTGATTTTATTTTGTTCCGGTCTATCTACTCATTTGAGGGCACAGACAGCTATCCCAAAAATAGCAGGATATACTACGGTGAATATCCTTAATTCCATATAAACTTAAACTGAAGCCCTGTATTACTTACATTGTCTAACTATGACTGACCTTATTTGAAGCTGGTTTGTTAGACCACTGTTTTGTCTTGATGGATTTTATTTGAATTTGGTATGCTTGATAGTATCAAGTCTAAGAGTAGAGGCAACTACTCTGAAGATAACAAGATGTAATAGATACCCATTCTAGTTTGATTATTAACTGCTTTTGAAGTCCTACAATGTCTCCAATGTTGTGTTTTTATTAAAATTGCTATGTAATGTTATGCTCAATTATATTATGTCTAAAGATGTAGACAATTCTATTGTAGAAAATAACAAGAGACAGCATAGTAACTACTGTAGATCACCTAATATTGTGGATTTATATGACTTTTTCGTTTCATGTTTTTCTAGGAATTTGTTTTGTAGTCTTATTTTGATCTGTTTTTCCCTATAATACAGAAAGGATAAGTATACATGTAGAGAGTCACACATGTGGAGAATTTCTAAACAGTTTACAGAAACAGATTATATAATGCACAATGTAATGAACAGATACTTTGAAGAAGAGGAGACACTAAGATACCCAGTGCTAAGTCTGTAGCATTATGATATAAAATCTAACAATATTATTATTCACTGTTCAGAGTGATATTGGTCTAGTCTCTTACGTTTAATTTTAGCATACATAAAGATATGGACAGCTACTTCAAAGAGAATGAGAGACATTATGGCAGCCATCGTTGACGTCCCCAATGTCAGGTCTTAAAGACCTAGAAAGCCTTCATCATCCTGTTCTGATTAGATTAGTACTATATTGTTCAGTATGTATTCACTGTGTGTGAAGATGGGGACAACTATTTGGAAGAAAACTAGAGACAATATGATATAGACAGTGAAGATCTCCAGTGGACTTGCTTTGAAATCTGTGTTTCTTAAAATTGTTTCCTTACGATCTGTATTGTTCTGTTTAATCTTACCCTCTTTAAATATAAAAATAAATAAATAAATAAAAATGAAAGCTGCAAATCCTCTCTCTTTATTTGACTTCCCCAGTGTCACCTCCTTCAAGCCACTTCTGAAGCTCCCTGCCCCTCCCCCAGCAGGAAACTCCTGATGGCACCATCTCCAGCAGGCCCTTTTTATTCTCTGAAAAAGCATTTACAATAAGCCAGCATGCACCTTACACTTGCAGTGTAACAAGTATCATGCTAGGAATCCCCATAGATTATCCTACTCAATCTCCTTATTTCTGCAAGTAAATACACCACTGTGTTTACTTTACAGAAGATACAACGGAGGTTTAAGGAGATTAAACACACAGCCTTGGCAGCCATGCCCTAAGTAGTCTGTCCCTATCCCAGCTTCCTTCTCAGGTATCTGAGCGTTCTGTCCTTGCAGAGTGTCACCAAAAGGCCTTTCATGATAGCATCCCACCCAACTCTTAACATAGCCCCAACAGCACAGAGAAAGCGAGGGGCTCTTACTATCTGCAGGTGCGTTTCTTGATTGGCAGTGCCAGTCAACCAAACACAAGCAGGACCACCTGTAATACAAAGCTGTGTCAATGGCTTGCTGGAACTGGAGGTGGTCTGTGCCATGGAGAACCAGGTGTCATCTGAGTGGCATGGCTCTAGGAAGGACTTAACAGGATTTAAATTCACATGAGATGACTGTGAACTGGATTCAAGGAATTAAAAGTATGCACCGAGTTGTGAAGACGTGAAGCTGACAATGGGTCTACTTCCAAATAGTATGTGGGTTACAGGTGTTTGGTGCAGAGAAACGCAAAGACAGGGAAGAGAGCCTTTGCTATGGTTTAGATATAAAATGGTCCCCAGATCTCAGGTGTTTGGAAAGTGACTGGACGGTGGGATGTTAGCTCAGCACTGGAACCACCCATTAAGGAGTTCACCTGAGTAAGTTGCAAGGATGTGGGCTTGGTTGGAAGTGGTCACCTGGGAGGTGACCTAGGTGGAAGGTTCCTGTCTCTGGCCCCTCCCTTCTCTCTCTGCTTCCTGGCTGCCAGGGGTTGAGCACTTTTCCTCTACTGGTCCACTCTGCCGTGGCATTTTGGAGCCAGCCAATCCACAGGCTGAAATTCTGATCTACAGTAAGTCTCCCCTCCTTTAAGTTGTGGATGTTGGATATTTTGGTCCAGTAACAAGAAAGCTACTAAGACAGGCTTCTAGCCAGAGTGTCTAGATTCACAGTTGACCTTCACCAGTTACCAGATCTGTGATCTCCGACACTTTACCCAGCCTCTGAGCCACCACTTTCTTACCAGGGAAAAAAAGTGTAATAGCATCTCTCTCAAAGGGGTTGTCAAGAGACACTAGGAAATAGCAGAAAGCACCTGCGAGGGGGTAGACACACATAATTCCTCCATAAATGGCAACAGGCATCACTCGTATGCACTCCCTTCTCTTCCCAAGGCTCCTGAAAATACTGGACTGGTTCTTTTCTGTAAGAATTCCTTTGAGCCCTCACTGTGCCTCACGCACGCATCACTGGCGTTGGAGCTCTGATCCCTGGAACTGGGGAAGATGTTCCTCTATGGAGCAAAGAGACTTTGCAGATGTTAAAGGTTGAAGTCTCCTTTTGAAAAGGAAATGATTCTGGATTGTTTAAGCAGATTCACTGTCATTAGTCTTTGAAAGTGGAAGAAGGAAACAGAAAAATCAGAGCCAGGACGTGAAAAGCACTCCCTCTCTGACGCTGGCTGGAAAGAGAAAGCCCTGTGGCAAAGAACTGGACAGGCAAGGACATGAGTTCCCCCACAGCCTCCAGGGCGCAAAGATCTTGATTCGGGCCCAATGAGACCTGAGCTAGACCTATGTGCTACAGAATGGTCAAAGAATGAATTCATCTTGGTTTAAGCCATCATATGTGTCATGATTTATCAAAGCAACTACAGAAGACTGGATCCTTTCCACTCAAATCTGGACTTGTCCATGTGAAGGACACACCCCTCCCCTGGCCCCTAGACATTACCAAAACATCACACTTTGATTTTCACTTAGGATTTATCACTTTCTGCAATTATCTTCAAGTTGCATTTTTTACTTCTCTCTTGCATTTTGCATAACACTGTTAGCTTGTAAATCTACCACTGAGGCATAAAGAGTATCTAACAGGCTGTCCAGCTCTTTGTCCTGCTCAGCAAATGTGTCTTACCTTTCTGGCTTTTCAGACCCACTTTTTCAGCCAGAAAGGAACAGGGACTCAATTTACCCATGATTGTAAGGGGATAAGCATATTTGGGGCATGAGCATTGCCTTCCATCTACCAATGGAAAATATCAGGGTCTTATTTCCACATTACTTTTTACTGAATCTTTTATACACAGCCTCAAAATCCTTTCCACCCAAAACATAAGGAAGCCATTATAAAACAGCTGTACTTGGAACACAAGAAAAAATTCATTTGACATCCTTGGAGGATAATGATGGAAAGAAAAATAAATAGAATTTTAGAAGACTCTAGAGACATTAAGGGTTGCATTATGTAATGATAATCAAAACAATAATAATGATTGACTGATTGATTGATATATCCTGGGCACTGTTCTAAGATCTGGTATCTAACATCTTATCCAATATCTCATCCATGTCTCACAAGGGCCTTATAAAATAAGTTCTACTTTTATTCCACTTTAACAGATGAGGAAACCGGGCCGTAGAGAAGTTAAGTATTTTTCCCAAGGTCACAAAGCTAATAGTAGCAGAGTAAATATTTGCAACCCATAATTTTAATTCTAGGCACCTTAGAGGTAGTTATTTTATATATTATCAGCTTGAGGTATGGAGTGAAAGATCTCCTTCTTCAAATATTTGAAGAGCTTCCATGTATAAAAAAAAATTAGGCCTGTCCTATGCAGCTTTAAGGGCACTGAGGCAATCCTTCCATTTGTATGATATAGTCCCCTAATTTACACAGCTAATCCTCAAAACAATTCCATGTGCTTACTATAAAAACATAGGAGTCTGACTCAGAGACAAGAATTGCTTCATTCAATTCAGACATTTCAAATGTGGTATAATAAACTCAAATCTCAGTTCTCCTTCCAGGATGTCTAAAGCTTGTTCCCAGGTGTTCAGTTACCTGTTGTATTCATTCAATTGCTCTGCCGGTACTGTAGACCTTCAAATTTGCTCAGCTCTGAGAAGTCAAGGACAAATGTTTTTAGAGAAATTTACAGCATAGTGGAAGAAGTGGAACAGTTACTCCTTGTAATCTGACATTATGGAAGTCATGGGTGTCACATAGGATGCATGAGAGAAGAGAAGAAAGGGAATCCACCATTACCTGGGGATAAGAAATCTTTAGAAGACCCAGAGGGGAGATGACATGTGAGCCAGACAGCAAGTGGATGGATACACATTATGGGGAGGTAATTTTGGTTCAGTATAGGAAAGAATTTCCCATCAGATTTACCAAAGACTCACTTATCCTGATGTCACCATGAGTGAGTTGGTGTATGCTTATTGATGTGTGACCCTACCTTCTAGAATCATTTCTAAAGACAAACAGTAAACAATGTCTTAGAGGCAGTTCTCTGTAACCAATTCTTGTGAGACTCGATTGAACTGTGAGCTTAAATAATTAACAGAAAAGCCAAGATCTTATACAAATTTGTGGCTTGAAGAGGGTTGAAAATCTAACATTTCAGGGAGTATGCACTTAAAGTTTTTCATTGAAATCCTATGATGCCATCAGGATAAATCTTTGGCAAATTTGATGAGAAATGTCTTTAAAAATTCATTTACTCACTCATTTTGTAAATGTATACAAAGTGCATCTGCTGGTTACTGAGAGAAACCTCCTCAGTCTAAACAGTGCCCTCCCAATTCCAAACGCAAGGAAGACAGATCACCATCCACCAGTTCCTGAAGGGCTGTGGTTGGTGTCTGGACTCCTTGCTATGGAAACAACTGGAGGACCAGGAAGTCTGGCTGTTCCTTGTCAGAAAAAGTCTCTTCAAAAACACATAATAAAGGAAGATGGTAGTAAGAAGCAGTGTAGGCTTCTGATGGGTAGTAGATACTAGCGATAGACAGAACAGTGAACCTCCAAAAATTTCCATGTTGTAATCCCAAGAACTCATAAATATGTTCCTTTACATGGTAAAGGAGATTTTGCAGGTGCAATTGAACTAAAAGATTTTGAGGTGGAGAGATTAACCCTAGGTTACTCCAGGGACTCATTGTAATCCTCAGGGTCCTTGTAAGACAGAGGCAAGAGATTGAAGGGGCAGTCAGAGATTGGTGATGGTCCTGACACGCTGGCTGTGAAGATGTAGGAAGGGACCCCGAGCCAAGGGCTGCAGGTGGCTTCTAGAAACTGAGAAAAGCAAGATGATTTATTCTCCCTGGGAGCCTTTAGAAAAGCTAAACTCTGCCAGCACCTTGACTGTTTGACATCTGATCTGCAGAACTATTAGATAAGAGACGTATGTTGTTTTAAGTCACAAAATCTGGGCAATTTATTGCAGAGGCAATGAGAAAGTAACACAAAACTATGTGTTGAGTTGTACGTCAAGTAATCTACAGTCATTTATTACAAAAGAAATACCCACCGAGTGTGTTTGAGGCTCCAGGAATGGCGCCAGGTTCTGGGGCTGCAGAAACAGCCCCAGTAGAGTCAGTCTCTGATCATCAGGGACTTATTACAGTCTCACAAGCAATAAATGAGAAAATAGCTCAAGAAGCTTGGCATTGCAACATCCATTCTAGCGATAAGAAAATCAAAACCACACAAGCACAGTTACTTCTCCAAAGTCTGTTGAATTAGAAATGCCGAGTTCGGCTCCAAATCCATCTGCCTCCCAAAACACCAATACCTTTTCCCCTGCAGCCTCATTTCCTCGGGGGCAGCTAAAGCAGACCTAAAATTCTCTCACATGCCTAACCCTCTTATTCTCCTCTCAATTCCCTGGGAAGCTGCATGTGTACATCACTGTCTGGGGTGGGACAGTGGCCATTTCTAAAGCTGCTTTGAACCGTGGTACCTCTGAACTCTCTTCTCCTGCCATTGCAGACATGTATCTTGTTATGTGCAGCCCCTAATATTTCTATTATTTTGATGCAAATCCATCACCCATAATAAATTCCCTTGCTTTCCAAATGCAATCGATTTTAGAGGCATGAAAGCAAAAACTAAGTAAGCTCCGACAGTCTTTGCGAATGTCCGTGACAGGAGAGACCTAACTGGCTGAAAGCTATTTTCCTCACTGTCAATCTGCAAGATGATATTCTCTGCACAAACACAGACCCATACGGTCTGCCTAATGTTTGCATTTTTGGACATATGTGAGCAAATAAATGTAATTACGAGCAAGATGTAATCACAATTGCTTTGCTATTAAAGCTGTTGTACGCTCTCATGGCTTGGTTAACAATATATGCAGGAGGGCAGAATTGCTTGATACTCCCCCAGGAAGGAAAACACGTCAGAAGTATGGCCTCTTTTATATTATATCTGTGAAAACACAACATTTAAATGCAGAATTTGACTTTCCAAGAATTGCACCAGAAAACCTTTTAACGGAAACAGCAGGGAGAGAAAGCTTTTTAAATCATGATACTCCATGAAGGATTATGAAAATGGAGGTCATTGCACGAGGCAGAATCACAAACACAATGCGGAAAATCTCCTCCTCTGTGTAAATACACGAGGACGATTTATTCTTCTCTGTTGAGCTATCAGGGGATATTTTCAGCTTCTGGAAAAAGGAAAGGAGAGTAGCCACCATGTCCGAATGGATCTACTCAGAGGGCTGTGCTCGCTGGTACCTGGGAGCAACGGCCAGTTTCCCCAAAATTGCACCAGGGTACCTGGGAAGAGTGCCTCAGCCACTAGAAAGGTTTCCTTTCCCATGGCCGGTGAGCAGCTGGGGATGACCAAAGACTGTCTCATCTAGTCAGTCCCCGAAGCAAGAGTCAGAAAGGGCAAATCCATCCACATCAGAGGGCCGGAACGCCACCCTAGCAGCCAGCTCTACAGTGCTGGCTTTGTTCATTTTCATATTCCAGTCACCTGTCAATATCCCTGACCCCACAAATTTCATTCTGAGAGACTGAGGGAGGAGGTGACCGAACAATGCATGCACTCCGTAAACCATAATGAAAGATCTGCAGACCTGTTATCTCAATGCTGACATCTGTGTGGGTGATGGTACGCTCTTTTATCAATGCCCCTTGCTTAGTCATGATAGATAGATGACTGATTGATTGATTAGCTGTTTGATGATAGATTATGATGATGAAGATAGATAGATAGATAGATAGATAGATAGATAGATAGATAGGAAATCAGTAATCATTAATTGTAGATGATAGTCATTTTCATTTGCCATTCCTTGATCACTTACAATGAACAGGACAACTATCACAACACTGGTAATTACAGGGTTATAAAACATATGGGATTGTACCCTCAAGCAGATTATTGTCTAGTTAGGAAAGACCAATGACTAAACAGTTGCATCAATAAAAGCAGTAAGGGCTTTGTGTGTATATTTCATGTGTACATATATGAAAACATCATAGTTACAATGTTAATATGTGTAATGTTTATCAGTTTTACCTTTAAAAAGCTGGGGTGGTTGAAAATTGAACTTTAAAAATATATAATATCAAAAATATGAAATAAGATAATAACGTAAAAGATTTGTATATCAAAATCTTCAGAAGATGCATGAATTGGGTTAGAGTCCTAGCAGAGTTAAGAAGTTAATTCTCCTTAATCAGAACCCCAGTTGGCTTTTCCTGGTAGAAATTAACTAACCTGATTTGAAGTCATATGGAAACACAAATGGTCTAAATTAGCGAAAACAACTTTTAAGGAGAATTAAATTGGAGAGTTAACACTCCTAGATTTTGAAACTTAGAATAAAGCTCCAATAATCAAAGCACAGAAAATTTACTTTTAAAGGGATATGAAGTCAATTCAGTGAAGAATAGTCTTTACAGAAAACAGTGCTGAAACAATTGGCTATTCTCACCCAAAAATATTAATTTTGACCCATTTCTTGAGCAATATATATACTATATTAATATAATATATGTGATATATATTAATTATATAGTATATATATATATTTCTCAAGAATATATATTTTGAATATAAATCTATTGAATATATTTGAATATATATTCAAAACAGATCCTAACCCTAAATGTAAAACCTAGAGCTGAAACATCTGGGGGTGAAAACCTCTTTAGATACTGAGTTAGGTGAAGATTTCTTAAAAGCATGATCAATAAAGATGCAACCAGTTAAATCTTACTTCATAAACACTTAAATGTCCGCTTGCCACTGGGCATCATGGCACATGCCTGTAATCCCGGAACTTGGAAGGCTGAGTCAGGAAGATTGCTGTGAGTCCCAGGCCAGCCTGGGCTACATAGTGAGGTCAAGGCCAGGCTGGACTACATGGTGAGACCCTGTCTCAAAAAACAAAACAAAACAACAGTAACAATAACAACATCAACAACAACAAAATTCTTACCAAAAGACTGCTTTAAGAGAAAGAAAAGTCATGGCAAAAACAGAAAGAATATAGAACTGGCAGTCTATATCCATCGGTTCTACAACTGTGGATTCAAAGAACTAAAACTTGTAAATACTCAGGAAAAGAATTGCCTCTGTCCTGACATTTACCAATGTTTTCCTTGCTTTTATTCCTTGAACTACACTGTATAACATCCCATCAACAGTGGATCAGGTACATCAAGTAATCTAGAGATCATTTCAAGTATGCAGGAGGGTACACATAGGTTCTGTGCAAGTCTTACGTGATTTTCTATAAGGATTTGAGCACCTGTAGATTTTGGTTTTAGCAGGCTTCTGGGAACCAGTTCCTTTGGCTATCAAGGAAGACTGCATTTGCAACTCACATGTGGCAAAGTCTTTGTATACAAAATATACAAAGAATTATTGAAAATTAATTTAAGAAAATAAAAGAATAAGTTAAAAAAATATATGAAAGGGAAATAACACCCAGCACCATTAGTCATTGGGAAAAAGGATTCTTAAAACAACACGATGCTGTTACTCACCTCTCTGAATGTCTAACATGAAGATCACTGAGCACACCAACTGGTGGAAAGAATGAGGGAGAACCAGACCTTCCGTACTCGGCCAGTGGGAACCTCAAAGGGTGCAAGTACTTTGCAAAATAACTTCGTGGTTTCATCATAAGCTAAATATCTCTCTACTGTTTGATCCAACCATTCATTTTCTAGGTATTTGCTCAAAAGAAATGAAAATATTTGTCCACAGAGCGTCTTTTTAAATGAATGTCCAAAGATGCCTCACACTAGAAACTGTACCCAAATATCAGTCAAAAGATGGCCAGAAAACAAATGCAGTTCAGACAGTGGGCTATTTCTCCAAAAATATTAATTTCAAAATAATCATGCTAAGTGAAAGAAACCAAATAAAAATGAGTCTTGGATGCTTAATTTCATTTATACAAAATTCTTTTTCTCCCTAATATACTGAGACAAAAAGCAGCTAAGTGTTGCCTAACGGGAAAGAGAGCCAGGTAAGGACACAGGCAAATTTTAGGGGTGACAAGTACATTCCTTATCTTGGCTGTGCCATATTTTTTCCTTAACTCAAACCTTGTCATTATACCTTTTGAGTATGAACAGTTTAAATCAAGTATATGTATTTTTTAACCAATAGTTACAGGAATGATTTCAGTGTCAGAATTCTGAAAATATGCCCTTCCATACAAAATTGATTAATAATTCAGAATAAATAGGTAGATAAAGTAACTTGAACAACCATTTCAAAAGTATTTCATTTATTCTGGATAGTGGAGATTGAGTAAGGGGAGGACTAGATAATCAGTCTGACCACCTTTTGCTTTTTAAAACTGGCTGTTTCAGTTAATGTGTGTTCATTTATTCAGTCAGTAATTGCTGGGCACCAAATGGCAATCAGCACTCTTCAAACATGGCGTCTGGAAAACCTGAGCTCTGGGTTTCACGTAGCTTGCCTTTTAGTGAGTCAGATGGCTAAGTAAAATGCAGTACTATGACAAAAAGCCTCCCTTTGGATGACTGTCTGTGCCTGCTCTGTGCCACACAATGCATAATAAAAACCGACCAGCAGCGAGGGTGCCTGTCCCCTGGAAATGCACTGTCCTTACCAGGCGATGGACTCCACCAAATGAAAGAAAAAAGTGCACCCTGTGGGGCTGCCCAATGGGAAAGCGCACTTCAGACTCCCAGGGAAAATGAAGTCCAGGCTGAGGTTTTGCTCTACACGGTAGCTATTTTGCAAATTGGTTCCCCAAGGTTTGATGGCCCCTGGGTGCTCCCACGTGATCAACATTACACTCCACCTTATCCAAAGCTCCACAAAAGGAGCTACATATAACACACAAAGTGCCAGGCCACAGGTCTTGGCAATATGGAACTTAAGAGCTTACTGTGACCAAGAGATACTTAACTTTTACTGGAGCATATTTCAGCCATTCCTAAATAGTCGGGATATCTACACTGTGTTCCCCAGAAGTGTCCCTGCTCCTGTGCTTCGAGCAATGCTGCATTTTCTGAGCCACGCTGCCACACCAAGGGCCAATGTCTCCATGCTGAGGAAGGATGAGTTCTTAAGTAAAGCAAGGAGAGGATGTGTACACCCCAAAGGTGCTGTGCAGAGGGTGGAACTCCCAGAGCTGGTCTAGAATATTCCCCTTCCGTCAGTCTCAGACTTTATTCATGCAGAAGCATCTTCTCTGAGCCATCACTCAAGAAGAGACACGGTTTTCAGCATGAACATCAATAGCACTCTGTGCAATACATAAAAGGACTAGCTTTTCCTTTTTTTCCTATGGGATAGAGTAGTCCAAGAGGAAATTCTCTGCCTGCCAAATCCTCTGAAGACTAAGTCTTCCCCAGGGAAGCCAAATAAACCGAGCAAACACAGCAAATAAGCTTTCTTCCAATCGCCTGTTTTTGGTGGTGAGCACCATTTTCGTAAGGCCAGAGAAGTTACTGTTTCTTCTATCAGAAGTCTTTCATTTCTTGTCCTTGAGCTTCATCAGATTCTGAAGGAAGTTTTGATATTTTAGCATCCAAAATAAGCATTAAAGAAAACAGATTATGAGGGCCGGAAAGAATTTGAAAATATGTAATGCCTCATTTTACAGATGGGGAAACTAAAATCTCGAGAGAGGGGTTTCTCCAATATCTTTTTTCTGTTCATTCAATAAATATATGCAATATTTATGTGTATGTCATTTGATCCCTATGACATTTTGGAGATAAGAGTTATGTTAATTTTAAGATTAGTAAAGCTAGACTACAAAGTCTTATAAGTTGTTCAAGTTATTAAGAACTTGACTGAAAACTCGGACCTTATAAGTCCCATCCAGTGGTCTCCTCAGCAGGATTCTTGCTAATATAAGAAATATCATAAAGCATGACTTAGATGTTTAAACTTTTCTTCAGCAAAACAGAAGGATGCAACAGCATTGCAGTTATTTAGACCATTTTTCCACAAGAAACCCTAAAACTTCCTGGGCTTGCCAGTGGCATCTGGATAGGGGCTTGGCCATGAATGCCGATGTGCCATGTCATCAACCCTGGACTGTGACCCTCTGTTGATGAGTTCTTGCAATGCCCCTTTCAAAACTTGGAGAATTGGGATATGCAATGGTTGATCTCGATTGTCAACTTTACTGACTTAGAGACAGGTAGGAGATTAGTACATTTATAGGTGTGTCTGGATGGATCATGGGGGAATAGCCTTGGATGCTACACCAGTGCCTGGTCCATTCCTTTCAGGTACTTCCTCTTCCCTGCTTCTGTCCACCATGAATCGAACACCTTTCTTCACAATGTCCTTCTAGCATGATGCTTCTGCCTTTAGACCCGGCTCACCGTGAACTGAAACCTTGAATCCATGAGCCAAACTAAAATTCCTCCTCTTATTAAATATTTCGTCCCAGTGATAGAAAAGCTGATGAATGCAAGATAAATTGAGCACAGAGGATGTTGGTGGGGGACAAGGTCAAAATCAAAGGGTGCAGCCCGTTAGAGGGTTGCTTCTGGGAAAAGGATTACAGCACCTTACATCTCATCAGCCTTACAAGTCGTTCAGCTCTCAGAGAATCAATCACTTAGAATGAGTGGAATAGCCATGGTGATCTTCTCACAGCTTCTGTCTCACAGTACGTCCCCTCTCTTCATGCCCTTTCATAAACACAGCTCACAAGTCTCCTTCTGCTTGCCTGTCTTCCTGCACTCCCACCATAGTAACCCACTTCTGTTATCTTCTTAGTATCCCAGGTCTCTGTTGTAGTCCTAGAGGCACTGTCCCTCTCACTTTCAGACCCTAAACAAGCTGTCCCTTCAGTCTGTGAAGCTCCTCTCCACCTTCAGGCACCAGTGTAAATGCAATTCTCTCACTATTAGCACTGTAATAAGCATACGTAGGGGTAGATCTTCTATTCCAGATCACAGTCACTGTCAACTATGATGGCATAGGCTCTTTCGTATCGTCCATCTCTTACAGTATTGTAAGTTCACCATCATACGCAGTGCCAGGCTTAGCATCCGGTAGCAGACTAAATGCAC
Organism: Cavia porcellus; assembly: GCF_034190915.1. Lineage (NCBI taxonomy): Eukaryota > Metazoa > Chordata > Mammalia > Rodentia > Caviidae > Cavia > Cavia porcellus. The sequence goes on from NW_026947487.1 coordinate 114,303,887, forward strand.
AGACATGATGTCAAATGAATGAATGAATGAACAAATGCGTCATGGTTGGACTTGGTCTACAAGAAATTATTAAGTTACTTCAATTGAAGGTAGCAAAGAACGATGGGAGGTTTAGACCCGTCTTTGTCTTTCCGAGAGAATTTTTGGAGAGTTCACAGGGTAGACTGATACAATGATATGTACGCTAAAGACACAGGATTGCTTCTTGTCACATACATCTGACAGGCTCCAAGAGAATCTGACCTACTGTAAGAATCATTGGCTGGCAGGGGACTCTAAAAGCAGCCCCGTGATGTCTGCTGCAGAATGTACTCCTCGTTGATACGTAAATGGAACCGGAGATGGACAGAAACTTAATGAATAAAGACTCCAAAAGAGGTAGCCTGTCCCTGGGTAAAATAAAATCACTCCCAATTACTTTCGATGGACAGCAGTTATGAGCTCCTGTACACAATTTAAAGGTAATCTTGTAACTTAAATAGAAAAAAAAATTGCCAATCGAACTTAATGTCAAGTGACATTTGGGCTCAGCCACGATTAGGCTCGAGCTGCTTCCCCTCTGGTTTAGTGGCAGTGGCTTTCCTGGGCTCACAGAGGGTTAATTCCAGGATCCCATGGGGACACCTTATTGGGCCTGTATGATCTGAACCTTGATTCAGAGCTGAGGCCACAGACATGTTTTCTCTGCACATCCACAGACATATTAGAACGCAAAGTGGAGATGACAGAGGAGGATATTTCCTTTCTCCTCAGAAACGCCCCCGGAGTGTTTTCTACTGCGACCTGCTCGGACCTTGGGTTTGCATTAGAGTTATTGTCCTGAGAGGAGATGCAGTTAGGGCCCCCGATTCATTTCTTATAGTGCTCTCCTCTTTATTCTTGGTGGCAGCTAACTTGTAAAATTTGATTATGATTTTTTTTCTTGGTGTGTGTCATGGAAAGGATTAAGAAAAAAAAAAGAAAGAAAGAATGATTCCATCATCAGTCTTAAACGTAGTTATACAAATCCACACTGAGGTTGGGTGGCTATGGGAGAGATACAGGGTAACAGGTGTTGGCTCCCCGGTGGTCATGCTCTGGGTTCACATTCTGTGTAGTGATCCAAAGAGAAGGGAGGAAGGGAAGAAAATCACAAGACCTGTGGGTGTCACTGATGCAGTGACCAGAGTAATCCATAGTTCATACTCCATCCCCTCTCCGTGCTGAAGGATCCTTTTCAAAGACAATATGTTCAGATCCCCACCACTCTGTCAACACCAGCATTCACCAAAATTTCCATGACTCAGTGTCACTGCCACATTGAGGGCCTTCAGTTTCCAGTGGACCCAAACTCAAGCTATCGATGCCAGGGATGCTAAGTACAGAAATCTCCCTGGTAGGCCCAGTGGCTCGGGACTGTGCCTTGCTGAATCTGCTTCCTTAGTTAGGATAGCCTATATTCTCTCCTTCCATGCTTTGCTTCCTACATGCCACTGATTTTGTCCAAAATTAACTTAAACACCATCTTTATAACTAGTCTCAAAACACTAGACTAAACCTCAACCATTTATTGAAATAATCAATTGACTTTCTCCTTTGTCCAAACTGTACTCTACCTGAGTATTAAATTCTCTGAAGCCTCACACCAGGCTTGGTACATAGAGTATCTAGTAAGTTTTTAATAACCACTCATACTTCATCTAAATGTCATTGGCTCCAAGGTGTGATGTCACTCTTCAACTCCAGGTGGCCATTCTTCCTATTTGCTCTAGGATCTATCTAGTCCCATTTTCAACATTCACTGCCACCCTTGAAAAGCGACCATCACTTACTTTTATGTTTCTCCCTCTGGGTCAGAAATTTCTTTGGGACAAGAAGTACATTTTTGTTCATCAAGGCATGGCAGAAACCACAGACAGAGCCTAGAGCAACACAGTTTAGGATGAAAAATCTGAATGAATGAATGAATGAATGAATGAATGAGGCATATAAAGTAAAGTCCCTCTTTATTCATTGTGAGACAAGGTCTTCTTGCTAAGTTTCTAAGTTACCTCAAATAGGCTCAAATTTTGGGTCCTCCTGCTCTAGCCTTCTAGAGCGCTAGGATTACAGGGCCAAATCAGCACACACAGTCATTATCTCTTTAAAGATCCTTTTAAAACACTTCCCAATCTCCCCCTATGAAAGTGTGATGTTACAGAAACAGTGTGTTCTGCACTTAAGAAGTACGGTTGTGTAGCACCTTCCCCAAACGGAGTGGTGCTGCCTTCTGTGGATATCCCCCGTCCGGCAATGCACTTTTGTCCAACCTACCACCATCTTGCTTTGTTGAGCCTTACATTTTCAAGCCATGAGCCCCTCCAAAAGTTCTCTGCACATTCCCAGGGCTCACAGTCTCATGTTGCCGTGGGACACCTGTGCGTGATGACAAAGGAACTCTGTCCTTTAAGAATGTTCACTCCCTGAACACAGTACTGTGAGCAGAGAATTCGAGAGGCTGCATGCAGACACAGAATCCTCTCACACAGCAAGCAGGTACTCACCACCTCTCCACTTTTCCCTCTTTATCCAGCTCCTAATGCAAATAGAACATTTCTCTCCCCACGCAGCCCACACAGGTCCTTGTGAATCCTGAGATATACCCCAGTGGGACCCGATGAACTCAGAGTGCTGCCCCAGAAAGAAGTCCTGATAAATGTGACTCACTCTACTGATTCTGTCTGAGGTCTTCATGACAGCTCCTTGTAGTTCTCCTCATGTGTCTGGCTTTTGCTTTCTAAAATATACATCTGATCTCTCCACTCCTCACTAAGCAAGATTCTTTCTAAAACAAACTCTTATCATTTCACTCATAAAAATTAATTCATGACCATCCTTTGCTATCAAGAGCCAAGCTAATAATAATACTAATAGTAATAATAATAAGCCTTCTGCACAAGATCTATCAGAATTTTGCTCACATTGTCTTATTTCCATCACTCACCACATTGCGTTCCTGTGTTCTTTCCTACATGAATATTTTCTCAAGTTCCCTTTGCATTCTCAGTAAAATCTCTTCATCCTTCAAAACCCAGCTCAAAGCCATAAACCAGGCCAACATCCCAAACTCAGGGCTTCCATGCCATTCCAAGTCGGCTTTCATATAAACACTCATTATGACACATGCTAATCAGTGACAGTGTAGTTTATTCTACCAGGCAGTATTTATGTAAACACCAGCATTCGGTCCAGTGCATGAAACATAGTAAATGCTGATTATTTGTTGAACTGAACTGCACTGAACTCTTAGATGAATGATCTTTAAAAATTCCATTGACTAATAATCCCACAGATCTTTACAGTATCTTCCGGCAAAGACACCCACTCCATCTTTGAAAATTATTGGACAGGAACAGGTGGAAGAGAGGCCCTTCCCAGGAGGAGTACTGCACCTCTGACAGGTGCTGCTGTAAAACTTAGCAGACCAAACTGTGATGGTGTGATGACAGATAAACACTGCAAAACTCAATCCAAGATCCTCTTTGCTGTACATTCACCTTCAGGAGCAACTTGTTTGAGGCTTCACCACCAATGCCTTCCTTAAGACTGTGGCATCTTCTGGAACCCAGGACGCCACCAAATCACTGGTTTTGGGGGTGAATGTGTTCAGGGAAAAGGCAAATAGCATGAGAAAAGCAGCAAGATTAACTTTTTGGCAGATTTTTCATTGTCATTGAGTGGGAGCTATAATGTTTTAAAATTGTTCTCTCATAGCTCCAAATGAAATGGATGGAAAGAGTCGCACCCCTAATCTATGTGCTGGCCTTGGTTTTGCATTTGTTTTTAGCATGGTCTTCAGTCTCCACTGTGTTTGATCATGTTTATTCCTTCAGCCTGTAAAGAAACAGCTTCCTTGCCTTGCTTTGCACCTTCTGTAGATCTCATGTTTACACTGGATCTCTAGGAAGAGAATAATCTCCCCTGATCAGTGTGAAGCACAGTTAACTAACAGTTCCCCTGGCCAAGAGTTTCTACCTGAACCGTAGTTCTGAGCTCATCTCCTGGATGAGCTGTGTTAGCGATGCAGGAACAAACTTATGTCAGCACGGGGATGAGAGTTTTGCTTTCTTGTGGTTGGGAAAAAGAAGAGTGATATGTGATATTAAAAGACAGGTCTCTGGAATCAGTATGATCTGAACTTATAACTTACACCTTTGCAAATTTTTTAAAGTAGATTTTTATGGAAGTATAACATATATAATGTAACATTCCAAATTATGAGTATACAGCTACACAGATCTCTACAGACCAAACATAGCGATCTAACTACTGTCCAGATAATGAAACATTAAAGCAAACCCAGAAGTTCTGTGCTTGGCATACCCTCTTGGTCACTATTAAACTCCCAAGTGATTTTTACCATGACTTATATACAACCCTATATAAATTTTTCTTGTTTTACATCACTTCTTGCAATCCAGAATCAAACAACATGAATCCTTCTGTGTCTGATTTCATTTACTGAAACCAGTAGTGGTGAGATTCATCCACATTTGTATGCTCCTTAACCATAACTCATTTGTTCTCAGTACCATGCAATATTTCCTTAGGCTAATGCCCCAAAATTAATTTATCATTACCATTATTGTGGGATTATTGGATTGTTTCCAGTTTGGGTCCATTACCAAAAGGTGCTGCTTTGAACACTGTGTGGATACATCTTTTAAGAAGCAAATGGGCGCATTTCTGGAAAGTCCCTAGGAATGGAGCTGCAGAATCTTGTAGTGTTTCATATGCGCCTTGTACTCACCTAACTTTAAAACTTACCTTTCCACATTTTCTTTTCAGTGACTGTATGGTTTACAGCTAAAATGCCCACCCTCTAAATTCTCCTGTGTAGAAGGTGCTTGGATTGTGGAAGCAGTGTTTTACACTAATGACCGAACATGCTGTTAGATGGCAGGACCTGGTTTGGGGTGGGTCACTGGGGTCGTGACCTGAAAGGGTATCATCTTGTCCCTGACTCTTCCCTTCTGTCTTTGCTTTCTGGGTGATGTAAGGTGAGCATCTTTGCCTCCACTAGGCCCCTGTGCCATGCATTTCTGTCTTGGACCCATTTTGCAATGGACTAAAACCACGAGCCAAAATAAACTCCTCCCCTAAGTTATGGGGGTTGGGTATTTTTGTCCCAGGGGCTGGAAAGTGGCTATGAACTTAAACAAATCATTTAACTTTCCTGGGATTGTTTCCCTATCAATGAATGATTAAATTACACATTATAAAGTTGTTTTAATACAACACCAACTAATGTAAAATACCTACCACAATTATGATACATAAGAGGGATGTGTTCCAAAGACATATAGTGTATGCAAGCAGCCCCAATATATCCAGCTCCCAATGTATCCAGCCTCTGTCTCAGATTGGACACAACTTGATTTCTGGCCAGTGGCAGGTGAGTGGAAGTGCCAGGTGCGCTGTCTAAGCCATCAGGCCTCCAGCCATGTTTTCTCTTGCTGCAGAACCCTATAAACCAAGTGTTGGAATGGTGACATCACAAGGGCACAAGTCTCCCTAGGACCATGGGGTGACTGTATGAAGCAGAAATGCCACTGGCTGGCACTGAACAAGTAAACAGACAAGAAGGAAACTTCTGCACTGTTAAGTCATGGGTGTTCTCAGTTACATCATTACTGAGGCATGCTGTAGACCCGCTAGATAAATACAGAAATGGGAGGATGGTGTAGAGCTCCACCCCAATGAAGCCACCAGGATTTCCCTTTGAAGAGTTACATGACTCAGGGACACTACGGGACATTCCATATGATTTCATTTCTGAACAGCAAAAGAATCAGGTCTTGCTATGACTAAAGGGAAAAATTGCAAAGTAGTCCTTGGCTGAAATACATTAATTGGGGAGACTTTCTTCTCTGTTGAGAAACCAGGTTGCAATTCCAAAATTGTATCTGATGTACTCCAAACACAACAGTGACTTCCAAAGAGAAAGCCCTTGGTGATTATTAGTTTAGAAAAAAATGAAATCCTCTCCCACCGGTTCAAAGCCAGCCTCATTCCTTTGTTCCTGTAAAGACTCTCTTGCTTCATGTTCCCTGGTGTCTCCATGGCCTATGAGCTTTCTCCTAATGATTAGACTCCGAAAAATACTACAAAGAATGCTTCATAAGGCTTTTGTGTTTTTCCAGTTGCTATAGAGACTGTTAGTGTAGGACCTTAAGTACGTGTAAATATGTATTTTGGACAGTGTTTAAAAACACGTATAATTTACCCTGGCATAACAGCTGCTCTAGAGTACTGCAGTTCAGTGTGATAAGGCAGATGTAAAATGTTTTATGGTGTGTTATTTATAGTTATTTACTTAATAGCCTGCAAGAGCACCTTCCGTCGTATAAAGGAACTAGGCATTTACCTTGTTTCAACAGTGAATAAAATTTACTCCACCGTAGCAACTGATAGCCTTAGATCTCGTGCAGAATGGTAAATATGCAATTGTTGTAATGTTAGTGCAGGAAAGAAACCATGTTGACAGAGGGTTACTGGGAAAACAAAGCTTTCCCCTCCTCTCAGGTAGTCTCGAGCTCATTAGGGAAGTTGTCAACAGAGCTACTTTGGCAGGATAGGAAACCCCAGAAAGAGGTCACTGTCTGCTTTGAAGTCCCCCCCAGGGATAGCCCCACTGGTGAAATAACACAGATAATAATGGCAACAACAACTAATAGTTATTGAGCAGACCTGACTCTGGGCTGCAGGCATGATGCTCGGGGCTGGACATTCATGATCCATTTAGTCCTCACTACATGCTAGGAGATGGTACAGTGATTATCTTTATTTGCTGCATGGGAAAACTGAGGCAGAGAGGTTACAACTGGCCCAAGATTCTCACAGGTAGATGGCGGATGTAGGCATCAAATCCAGCACTGTCTGACTCCTGAGCTGGTTCTCCTCAGTGTTGATTTAAATCAGCAAGCCACCTAGAGGTTAGTTCTTTGTCCGTCATGTGTCGCCTAGACCTTGGCAAGCACACGTGAGTTTGGGCAGCCGTCAGTTCTAGAAGAGAAAGGGTAAGATATATACTCCATTGCACCGCCCTTTTATGAGTGTCTTTCAAACAAACACAATTTTAAGTCAGAGGCTTCATTCCCCACTCTGTTAGATGAGGGACTGACTCAAGTGAAGCCCAGCCAACACGCTACAGCTTACATGGGGCAGAACCAAACCTCAATCCCAGACAGTAACACCTTTCAATATTAATGTGTACACAGACACGTAATGTAATGTTCCTCAACTGTGGGACCCCATCCCCCAGGGGATATTTGATGACACCTGGAGACAGGTTTGCTTGTCAAAGTTAGCGGGGACACTACCAGCCTCAAGTGGGTGGTGGCCAGGGACACTGCTAACCATCTGACAACGCGGAGGACAGCTTCACATGACAAAGAGCTACTCACCCCTCATTGCCAACGGTGCCTGCCCTGAAAGATGCTGACTTAGTGTAAGTAAATACAGTACCAGAGGGCAGGGTGACGTCATGGCAGGTAAATTTAAATTGAAATAGTGCTGGTCATTCTTCTATCAGCTGACTTGGCAAAATGGATTTCATGACTTAAAAGTTTTAGAATGTTGGACAGTAACTTGCTTCTGCATGTCCAGTTGTCATAGAAAGGAGTCTGAAATGTTGTCACTCCCCGAAGAGGACCAGCTGGGCCTCGCCAGCATCTGAGATGGATGGTGAGGATCACTGAGCTGCTTCTGATGGAGAGAAACCAGGGAAGGACGCTTATCTGGTCATGAAGGTAGATGAAATCAGAGGTTAGTCTGCCTTGTGACTGCATCGTGTCTCTCTGGTTATAACAGCCAGCACACAGCAGTGCTCAAAGCCTGTCCCTTGGTTCTGCTGGTGGCAGAATTCAGGTTCTCCATATTGTGTAACTCAAGAGCAAGAGGGACTGATTCCCAGGAGGAAAACTGTGGAGTGGCTTCAGGTGAAACCCCCCTTTCCCATTTCTCCTCTCTCAACTTTTCCATCTATCCCTTATAATCACATCACTGAGCCAGTCAGGCAGCCAAGCACATCCAAAAATGATGCATTTCTACTGGAATCCATACAGAACAGGGGACTTATTTTAGTCGCTGTTTTGATACCTGACTAAGGAAAGCTTCCAGTACCACTTTTATCAAAATACATTTAAACTTTATAAAAACAGGACCTACTCTGGCTGGTTCAACCTATACCCTTGTACAAGTACTGTCACAGAATACTGACTGGGATATTAAAGAAGCTCATAAAATATTTGTTGACTAAAGAAATAAAATTGTGGCATCCAGAACTAAGTCAAGATCATCCACACTACTTAGAAAAGTGGGCATCAGTGTGAAATTGGTTCTGGACAAGGGTTGGATGGTGGACACAGGTACCAGCCATACCCAGAACAGGGAGACTTAGAAAGGCATTGCTGAAGAGGAAGAAATTCAGGAGAATCCTAGGAGGAGCATCATCTGAGAGCTCCCTTTTGGACTAGATTTGTGGCCCATTTTTTTCTCATCTCAGGGCCTACCTATCCGAGACTTCTGTTTAGCTACCTCAGCTACTGATTATTGCCTCTGGTCCCATCCTCCTACAAGCTGGTAGAGATGTGGGTTTGGACACATAGGAGCTTATGGTTGGACTGTGCGGTTCCCCTTTTAGAAGTAAAAATAAAAATAATTCTCCTTTACAAACCAGTTTCTGGGATCAGATCTTAAGCTGGGAAGCTTATTTTATTACATCACAGCTTAATCATGAAAATCCCATAAGGAGGGCGCAACCATTCCCATTTTGCAGTGTAGGAAATTGAGATCGAGTGCTTTGCATAATGGCTAATTGCTTTTGGCATTTCAAAAATGTCTTCTACAGAGAAAGTGCCAAGTTTCTGGGTGGGAACTTGGGCTGAGAAATGGGTGATAATCTTATAATGCAACGTTAGTTCTCATCATCGCTGGCCTGGCTACAGCCCCAACTGTGCAGCTTTGCTGGGATTCTCATCTAAGGAAGCAGGAGGATGCTAAGAGGTTTGGAGGAAATTAGCTCAGACTTGGAGGAAATTAGCCCAGCCAGAAGAACTGTAACAAGCAAAGGTCAACAGTGTCAGTCCGTAAGCCACAAGGACATCAGACACTCTAGAATCTTTCACCAGCTGCTATGGCCCATGGACATGAGGTAGGAAACAACACAAGAGTCAATGGAAGGAGGACCTCAGATAAGACGGTCACCCAAGCATTAGGATGAGGCTTGGCCAAGTCTGGGAGAGGACGGCAGGACACATAGTCTAACTCTGGATACCTTGAGTGTCCTGAATTAGGTGAAGGGTCCATATTGCATCCTGCAATCTATGGGATGGATTCAGCTCCAGGGTCCACTCACAGCACCAAACTCGAAGAATATTGGGAAAACTTCTGGGTGCTCATACCCACAGAAACAGGGGGGCAGGCAGGAAGCATTAATCTGAGAAGCATTTGTTCGAGATTTTTCTATAAGGATATAGATGTAGGCAAGAAATGAGTGTTATTTCTGCTGAGTTGACAGTTCAGCAAGATGGGCAGATAAGGTACAGACAAGCCTCTGTAAAGCTTCACCAGCCAGGAAAGGTGCTTCTGACCTCTGCAATCTTGCTACTCCAAATGGGATGCACAAGCCAGACACATAACATCTCTCAGCAACTTATTAGAAGAGAAGCACCTCAGGGCTACCCCAGACCTACTATGCCAGACTGCATTTTGGCAAGATCCCAAGGAACCCATCTCCTCCCTGAAGGCTGAGAAGCGGGGCTCTGCAAGCCTTCTTCCCAGAGAAGGGACTTTGGTGTTTTCCACCGGGCACAAAGGGTTGTCACTTCCTGCCATGGATGTCCTCGGAGATAGGAAGGTTACACCCCATTCAGCTGAGAACAGGCGAGGGGGAAGCAGAGTGTATCCTCAGGAGCTCTTGGAAATAATTACCGTGCTCTTAATAATAAATGAATAGGTTGCAGTCCCAGAACACAGTGAGAGCAAAGCAAAACATGTCAATATAAAATCCAGCAAATAAAACAATCAATTTTAAATAGATTTCTCTAAATGGTTTGCCTGCTTGGGCTAAGTGCTCCGCCTCTGGGCTCCTTTAGCATATTGTCTTACGCCTGCCTCAGCCCTTCCTTTTCGGCTCTTCAGCTTTTCTGTTTATGTGTATTCCTTCCAATCTGACAGCAAGTTTTCCTTTTTTATTAGTCCCTGTTTGCAGTACTTACCGCCTACATTGCAAGTGTGGAGTTGGTCCGTGCCCACAACACCTCCTCACTCTTTATCCTTTCTTTCCCTCCTTCCTTCCCCCATCTCTTGATCCTCTTCCCATTTGGGAAGATCTGTCTCCTTACTTCCTATTATCTGGCTTTTATTTTGCCCTTCCCTTTTAATTTGGGTTTCTTGTATAAGACAAAACGTGTGATATTTACACTTACACATCTGTGTATTGCACTTAACATTATGGTGTCAAGGTGCATCTTTCTTCCTAAAAATGACCCAAGTTCATCCTTTCCCATGCCAGAGCAATACTCCAGTAGGTATAAACACCACGTCTTCTTTATCATTCATCTGGTGATGCACACACAGGCTGCTCCCAAGATCTAACTATCATGGGGCTGTGGCAGCAACAGACATGGGTATGCACGGGCTGTGGTAATATGACATCTCTAACTCTTTCAGGAAGGTGATAAATTTTTTAAGAACCTTTTTTCTAGAAAACAGAAGAAAAAGGTTCTGTCCACAGAAAGAAGGAAGAATCAGCAGTAGTTATCAAAGACTACACAAGAACAAGCTCTCTGTGAAATGTTTAAAGCAAAGCATACAATTCTTTCGCAGGTAAGAGCTGGAAGATCGCCCTTCCCCTATTGCCTAACCTTCCCCGTCTGCCTCTTTGGCAAATTCTAGCCTGTCAGTGTCCTCATCAGCAGTTCTCAGGTGCCTACCAGCGAGCAAAGTCTGCTCTGTTCTACCACTTTCTGCACTTCAACAGAAGACACTCGTGTGTCTGTGCCCCTGGGTGCAGCCTCCCTGCATCGACTCTGCTCGCTTCTGCACATGGGATCAAAGCAATTCAAGCCTACACTGAAGAGCTATGTGCATTTCCTCCCTCTTGTTTCTGTGTCTTCAGCATAAGAACAAGCACAGGCTTGCCTACTGCAGATGCAAAAGCACACAGAGCCTACTCAAGACTGGCAAAGCTGCCTAACCACTAAGCACCTTACCACAGAGAAATAGAGAAATAGGCAAGCTCCACCATACTCACATCAGCCCGGTGAAAAAGTCTTTCCATCTGCAATTCAGATCTAAATAAATACTTACCATTTTAAAATATTGGGTGCAGGACGGTTTGTTATACAGCAAGAGCTAACTGCTGTAAATCATCCAGTAAAAGATGATTCCATTCAGGAAGCATCTAATTCTTTCACACTCAAATTCTCTTTGCATATAATGTTCTGATTACAGTGAAAAGGCTTTACTTATTCAGGAGAAAGAAAGAGGGAAGGAGAAAGAAAGAAAGATTAAATTATACAAACAGAATCTGTCTTCAATGCTCACAATTTTGGTTTCACCTAACAAGTGTCACCTAGAAACTGTCAAGAAATGACCACAGAGGACACTAATGGCAAGAACATTTTTAGGGTTAGTCCTATTTCTTTTGGTCCATGAAGGATAACTGTAAATTAAAGTTTGTATGATTATAAGTAACAGAAAACAAATTGAGCTAGGTTAAACAATTAAAAGAGAGAACTGATTAAAGATCCACTTTTCGGGACTCTTTCTAGCTACAAAAGAGCTGAAATCAGGCTCACACTTACACAAGTCAAAATTAAGGTTGATGTTGGTTATGTGACTGGGGAGTCAACCACAAATGCTCTGGTTTGAGACACACCTGAAAGCCAGGGCTCCACTGTGGCCATCAGCACATGTCCCCCTCGGGCATCTCAGAAAGATGCTCGGAAGCAACAAAGCCCAAAGTCCCTAAGGAAGAGTATTGATTCCACAATACTTCCAGCTGACAAAGTCAATGAAGGGCTCTGATTGGCCCCATATCATTGAACCAGTCATGATGGGCAGAAAGATAGTGCACTGTAATTGGCCAACTGGATAACACGGCTGCCCTGCTAGCCAACAGGAAATGAGAGAGGATTGTTTTCCCAAATACTGACAATTTCCGTGTATCGACTACTGAAAGAGACCAGAGAGAACAGAAGGGAAGCCTGGGGCCAGCTGACTAGAGCGACTTGAGAATGATGATAACCATGGACATAACTCACCTTCCAGATTCTGAAATTCTTGTTTCAAACCCAAATATCCCACGAGAGGAAATCTGTTAGCCCCGCCCTCAATCAGCGCTGCACCTCCTTCCCTCTCTGTCTCATGGCAGGCAGAGCCCATGGTAAGCCTGGCGGCTCTGAACTGGGAACAGGGTGAAGGCAACCCCCAAAACTGCGCTCCAGCCCAGTCCATCCTTTCCTACCTCACCGCTCCCCACATACACACACCCTGTTCTCAGCTGTTCATTTCTGATACTTAGAACAGACTTGAAAAGGTTTGTGAACTGAACATCTGTCTTCAAATAAATCGTGGCACCGCTGTAATTTTATTTCCCATTTGTGTCTATTGGCCTTCCACTGAATATATTCATTTTATGAGATGAGTAGGAAAGAAAAGGAGAAGCAATTGAAATGCCCCGAGATGGAGAGTTAATCAATTCAGGAACTCTGCTCCTAATCAGCTACACGATCTTCCAGAACTGGCATGATTTCCTAGAGCTTCAGTTTTCTCACACTTAAATTCTCATCGGCAATGATAAAGTCTAACTTGGACAGTTGCTGCAAAGAACCTGTAAAACTCTAGATAAAAGCAAGTTCTATGATGATGGTGGTGACAGTGACATTACTATTAGAGCCGCTGCTATTAGTGTAAGTTGGTAACCAACGTGTGTGATATGGGGCTTAGTCTTCCAGTAGGCTTACATGGGTCAGTAACAACCCATGAAGCTGGGTGTGGTGGTGCAAGTCTGTCATCCCAGCACTCAGAGAAGCTGAGGAAGGGGAACCACAATTTCAAATCCAGCCTGGGCAGTGACTCAGCAAGCTCTGCCTCAAATTTACACAGAAAAGGAAAAAATTGAAGGACCTTGGCAGGTTCAGTGCAAAGGCACTGAGTTCAGTCCTCAAAACCACCAAATAAATATAAAAACCACCAAAGCTGAGTACCCCTTAGAGTTCCCTGGAATGTGGCTTAGTGGCCTTAGGTCTGGGGAGCTGGCTGTGCCCTCCCAAATTTCCACCTTAGTGCTCTCCTTGTGTACCTGCATTGCTGATTTCCACCTTGATTTTTCTGCCTCATCTCCCTCTCTAACTGTCCCTCTCTTTTCTCTCTCTTTCTGTTATGGTGTCTCTGTCTGCCCTGAGTTTCCCACTCTGCCCCTCATCTCAAGTCTTTGCCTGGTTCCCTTCCACCTGCTTCTCTCCCACACTCCCTGGGGCCCTTGGCACTTCTAGGATGGACCACGTCTTTGTTTGTGCCACCCAAACCAGCCTGCTTTGTGGTCCTCTCTCTGCACAAACAGCTGTGTCCTGTCTTGATAACTTAACCATTTTTTAAAGTAGCTCGTGCCAACTCTGGATGCCAATGTAGTCCAGTAGATGCCCTGCAAGGGAGAGGACTTGCCCAGCTTTCCAGGCCTGAGGCTTCTGTGCAGGATCACCTGGCTGCTGACCCCCTTCACCAGCACTCAGGATCTGGGGTGCAAAGCAGGCACCCGGCTGGTTGTCAACACTGGGCAGGGAGGAAGGAGGAAGCCCAGCATTGGTTTTGGTGAATCATTAAATGTTTAGAGACTGTGAAGCTGGCATCCGGCCCTGTGCTTTCTGTAATATCAATTATTCCCGGAGAGCACTGCTGCTGGCTGGGCTGTGAGGTGCCCAGAAAGAGGGAGATGTGTCACAGCTCACCTCAAGCTGCAGGGACAACATTGCTGGAGGGAAGGACCATGAGCTTGGTCTCAGGAAAGTCCCCCGGGCCACCCTGGCAAGAAGTAGGGGGGAATTCAGAGGACAAGGAGACAGTTTACCCATGAGATGTGTCCTCTGTCGCTCTGTAACTGAGTGGTCAGAACCAAGAAGCACCTGCTCCTTGCGGGGAGCCCTTGCTTAAATTAATGCCCTCTCCTCATGGCTCCGGGAAGGGGGTGCAATGATTACTGTGGTTGTAGGAAACTTCCCCCTACGCACACCCTCAGTCCCCACCTCTGCAGCATCTCCTCACTCTGGGGCTCAGGTCAGCCTTGTCTGAATCCCAGAATTCTGCCTCCAGCCCCCATCTCACAGTTTCCCTTGTGAGAGACACTTCTGGCTCAGCACACATAAGGTTAATTCTCCTCCCTCCAAACCTGGCCCCTGCTTCCTCTCAGAAAATGGACACAGCTGTCTGTGATCCATACATGAAGAGGCTTTTAAACCTTTTCCAGACACACATTCACATTCATTATCTTTCTTCCTCATCACATAATACGGACACAAATCTGCAACTGGCTCATTTCATTCATTCATGACAGAGATCGCTTTTATTTATACCATAAGTGAATGCCTCATTTCTCATTTTTATACCTATATAGTATTCCACTCCAGCTCTGAGACAAAAAATCTTCACAACCTCTGTTTTCCTCAACTCCCTAGCCAATTTTCCTGGAATCCAACCAAACTCACCTCTTAATGACATCATCAAGGCCACCCCTACAAGGATGATAGCTTCATGGCTGGGCTCTCACCTGGACAAAGGTCAAAGCTCTGAAATCATGTCTTCCCCATCCAGAGAGAACTTTCAGGATATGGCCAAGTACCCCTATCCACCCAGAAACTTTCCGTGACTGCTTTTACAATCTCATACAGTTGTTTCCTTACTTCAACTGCTATCCTCTCAGAGATTTCAGGTGTGTGGCTTCTGTTTTTTCCCATGACTGTATCTCCCAGACTTTTTCTGTGTGGGCTGGTGGTCTCAGCTTGCCTTTTGCTCCTTTGACTTACCCATCAACTGCAGAATGGATAAGGAATATATGGTATTTTCATGCAGTGGAAAGCTACCAGCTATAAAGTAACATAATCTCAAGGCCCCTGTAGGTAAATGAAAGCAACTGGAGATCATGTTCACGGCTGAAACAGTTTGAACTCATACATGTGAACCCTAGCATAAGAAATAGAAGGAGTTAATGGGATCCAAAAGCAAAATAGTTAATATAAGAGCAAAGGGGAGGAAACACTGGGGAGGGAAAGGTGGAAACTACTGTCCATTTCTTATTATCTTATCTTGAACTCTTGCACTATGTACACAATTTTGTTTGGCTTTGTTCTGTCTTGTTTTGTTAGATTCTATGCTGTCAGATGGTAGGGGCATCTATTTTCAATATAATGGGATATATTATGGTAATTATGGTTTCATATTATATTGCTTTGAAATCTTATAAAGCTTTCATTCATTTATATGAAAAAAAAAGTAAAAAGAGAATGCTTTGGTTATGCTCTTGTGATTTTTAAATGAGCCCATAACCCAGTGAACACAAAGATACATTAGGAGACAAGCACATTAGCTGGAGTGACAAAGGGCCATGGGAGGAGTAACAGAGAGGTGCTTAAAGAGGCCACTTGGGCCTGGATTTGATAGAAAAGGCCTTTCCCATGCTGGGCACACATGGGCACAACCCAGCACTTGGGACCCTCTTGGCAAAATGCTGAGGAGCAGTGGAAGAGTGCACTCGGAGGACAGCGTAGGGTCAGAGCGCAGGCGAGTGGAAATGGGACAGTCAGGCAGCCCTGGAGCAAATGCCACTCGCAGTCCAGCTGGGGGGCCTCACAGACTTGCCTGAGATCTCTGTGTGACTCGGTTTCTGTATCTGTAATAAAAAGCAACATAATTTCACAGCATTGTTAGGAGGCTTGATTAAATGATGCCCATAGTGTGTACAGCTCAGTGCTGGCTGTGTTGGAAACACAGCTGAAATGGTGCTGGGTACTCATCCCATAATAACTGTTGTCATTGTCATCCTTAGCATTAGCATCTCAGAGTCAGAAACATGAGCCTTGCATCCGGCAGCATCTCAGGTCTTATTTCTCCATTTGCTAGTTTAAGGTAATTTTAATTCTCAGTTTCCTCACCTATCAAATGAGGGTGCTAGCAGGCAACTCCCTAACCTGTGTAAGGCCCAGAGGAGGTTATAAAAATACAGTTTGTGGCACCCAAGTCAAAGTTATTTTAAACCTCAATGTCCAGCAGAAAGCTGGGCCCAGAGGAGAACTTAGGAAATGTGTGATTTGAGTGTGTTTGATTATCTTTCTTTTTCTAAAAGAGCTTTATCTCGGTTCCCCTGCAGCCCCACAGACGCACTCTCCCAGAAAGCAAGATCTGCAGCTTTTTGCTCGCTGTTTAGCCTGCTACTGCAGGCCAAGTGGAATCCGCAGCTCTGGCCGAGCCCTTCCCAGCCCGCTGCAGCAGCCAGAGCTCTAATTCACTGCGAAAGGGCTCCAGCACCACCTCTGCAAGAGCCTTAAATGTTTTATGAGCTCCCTGAAATGCTCAGATAATTAAAAACACTTTCTTAATTTAATAGCTGGGTTTAATGAAACCAGGACTTTATGTTTTATTTGAAAAGGGGTGAACATCCCAGCCACACTTATTAATATTTTTAAGAGTGTGCCCAATTGTGTCTAGGGATGGAGGGAAATCATTGCTTCAAGGGGGGAAATGGGCTTTCCTGAGTCTGTGACAAGTTTCGGGCTTATTAGAGCTCATTATATCCAGGAGGCCTGAAAACCTCAATTAGCAATCATCACGTATGACGTGGCAGGCTATTATTAAGGAGGCCACTTATTATAGAAGCACAGAATTATCAATTAAGAAGTAGTCTTTCCGGGCCCCCAGGTCTGATAGGATTACCTGGCCCAGCTAGGCACTCATTTCCAAGGCCAGCATGTGGAGCAGAAGCCTGAGAGGAGCCTCTGCTGTCAAGTGAAATAAACACGATCCTCTAGGAAGGAAATGGCATGAGTCGCATGGGTTGACTGCAAAGCCAGTGTTGGTTTGGAGGACAGAGGCATCAGCCAGATACATGATTTCAGCTTGCAGTGGTCACCTGGTATCCCGAAAGTGGGGATTCTTTAGAGAATCAGCCAGCTCCTCACAGGAGTGGCACACGGCCCACTGGATCGGCTTGGATGTCAAGGTCAGAGGCAGAGGTGGCCTGAAGCAGGCTTGCATTAGCTCATGAGAGCACATGGTGTGTGTTTCTTCCCAACCCCATGGTCAATGACATCTCACTGGTAGCTTGAAATCACAGATGTTGGGATCATTTACACCAATGCTATGGTTTATATCTAGAGATCTCATGAGCTCATAGGTGGGGCTTTTGGGAGGTGATTGGATCATGAAGGTGTGACATATTCATCAGAAGATTAATCCACTGATGAGTTTATAGGGAAATGTGATCAGAGGAGATGGTCAGTGGGGGGCACGATCTGACAGAGCTCATCCCCTCTCCTCCTCCCCTGATTCCAGTTCTCTGCTCCCGTGCCATGACATACCATGAATTCCTTCTCCTCTTCTGTGTCCTCATTCTGTGCCATTCTGCCTTGGAGCCAGCACACTATGAACCAAAATCTCTATAAAGTGTGAGCTAAAAACCTCTCATTCTTTAATTTGTGGGTGTTGAGTATTGTGTCTCAGTGATGATAAAGTAACCAAGACACCATGAAAGTAGGCAAACACTACACATAATGTTTCATTTTTCTACTTGGAAAGACAGTTACTCAATATCCTTCAGTACAACACTGGATGTAGTTTCGAATCATGGTTGGTCAAGAGTGAGCAATTTATTTAACATTCCAAGTCTTCATTACTCTATGGAAAAACAGAAACTTCCATCTCATACAGCTTTTTTTTTTTTTTTTTTTTTTTTTTTTTTTTGCTTCGTGGCACTTATCTCTACCTGACATTATAATAAATCTACATTTCATGATGTTATTGTTATGATGCTATTGTTATATGCTTCTCCATAAGGCTTTGTCTTACTTCAAAAATATATATTGACAATCTACTATGTTCTAGATGATCATTTCTTGGTCTTTTTAGTACTAGGGACAAGTTTTTGAGGAAGAGTTTTTCCACAGACCCTGTGCAGTGGTGGAAGGATTGGAATTTTTTAGTTTCTGGATTTTTTTTAATCAGTGTGTAGATATGACACATAATTACATTTCCCCAGGGCTAGCATCACTGTCTCAGCTCCACCTCAGAGCATCAGGTATTAGATTCTCATGCAGATCTCAGTGAAGATACTTCACATTCATAGTTCACAGTAGAGCTTCAGTTCCTGTAGGAATCTAATGATGCTGCTGATTTACAGGAGAAAAAACTTAGGCAGTGATGCCAGGGATAGATAGCAGCTGTAAACACAGATAAAGCTTTGCTTTTTGGCTCACTTCCTGCCTTGCAACCCAGTTCCCAGCAGACCACAAGTGGGTACTAGCCTGTGCCCCTGAATAGAGAAACCTGTCCTAGATATTATTCTAGGCATAAAATGCAGCTCTGAACAAAAATGACCAAAGTCCTCATCTTCACGGACATCCCAGAGTAAGCAAGTGTGTGTAAAGTACATGTACATCTGGTAGTGATAAGTGATCTGGGGAAAGCGGTGGGTTAGAATCAGAATCCAGTTCTATTCTACCTAGGGCAGCTGAAAGAGCATGTTGGAGAAGGTGAGATTGGGGGAAAGAATTGCAAGAAGAGAAAGAAGGAGGGAAGCAGCCACATGGGGAGTGTCTGGGGGGGAAAAGGGTGGACAGGCTGGTAGGAGCCAGCCTGTAGTGTTTGAGGACTCAGAACAAGCACTGTGAATGGGACAAAAAGATAAAAAGCAAGAGAAGCAGAAGATGCAGTAAGAATAGTCACAGGGCCACTGTTCACAGGATTGCCAAACTACTAGAACTTCCTGATAGGATGAGAAAGTTTTCATCCAGTGTCTCCCACTAAGTAGCCATGTGTACTGAGCTACAGAGCACCTGGAAATGTGGTCAGTGCAACGAGGCACCAAATGTTTGATTTTATTTAAGTTTGAACAATTTTAATTGGAAGAACCCTGTGTGGCCAGTGGCTGCAGTTCAGGGCCGGCAGCATCGTCGCAGACCACTGCATATATTTTTGGCTTTCTTCCTGAATAAAATTAAAACTCATGGGGAAAATCAAAGGAAGCAGCCCTATGATCTTGCTGGGCCCATCAGCCTTGTTCTCACTGATCTGGGAGAATAAATCACAGGGCCAGGCCAGTGAAAATGCTACCACCATCATCCAGGGGTCATGACTTCAGGATGGAAGGGATGGCATTGTACTCTCTTCCCTTTTCCCAGCACCTAGAAAACAGTACTATAGGTATCGTATGATATTTGAAGAGCTGAATTAAAACATTGAGCTCAATATTTGCTCCCCCAGTGCAGTCCTTTCTGTTTCACTAAATTCCAAAGCTTGGCAATGACACGTGAGACATTTTATCTGCAGGGCATGCAGATAAGCTTTTCTCTGAGTCTAAACATCATTTGAATCAGTATAACCCCAAGTTTGATCCATAGACACCAATTTCAAAGGAATTTTAATGGGTACTAAATATTTAATAAGGCATATGACCAAAACAAGTGGGGAATTTCCAGTTTAAGCAAAATAAGAATTTCTTTCTCACAGTAAAAAATACCAATACCTCTTGTAATGTTAATTGTGATGCAATAAACATATAGTATGTATTTTCCAATTGCTCTCGGCAATAGATCCCCTCTCTTTTCCTTAGCTGAGCACCTGGTAAGTGGCTGTTCACTAGAACACTTCTCAGCAAACTGTATTTGCTCACTGAGCAGTAAGAAGGGAAGGTTCTGAGAGGCACTGCCCCCTGTCACCCTCTGACAGTCACCTGTTGCATTTCTTCTCCGTGACTTGATACTCTCAGACCATCACCTTTGCTTACGTGCTGATTTGCTTCCTAGATTATAACTTGTGCTAGGATGAAGCCCACAGCCAATGAGGATCTTGGGCATCTGCTCACAGACGTGGTACAAAAGCTCGCACAGTGAAATGTGCCCACAAAATGCATGAGCTAAAAATGAACTGGGGTATAGGATGATGACAGGGTCCCTAAGATTCTATGGGACAACACTTCATAAAGTCTAAGAATTTGCAGGAAAATCCAGCACCATCGAGCTTCTGACTATGAGCCTGAGACAAGATATAGACACTTGGAAGCACACTGAGAATGAGTGATCCCAGGTGAACGCTATAGGAATATTGTCCCCAGAAGTACAGGGAACCACTGGTTGCATGAAGAGTCCTGTTGTAGTCAGGGGTTGTACACAGAGAACAACTAGGATTAGGACATGGACTTTATAATATTTTTATAATGGTCACCACGAGTTAACACAGGAAAACACAGAAAATCTATCCGTAACACCAAAGACATAGATTATTTAGTCAAGAGCCTAAACCCCAAAGCAATGTCCCACATGAGTCCAGATAAAAATCCAGAGCTCAGGACAATGCCTCCCACGAGTTCAACTGGAAGTCCAGAGCCCACAAGAAAGGAGGACTCACGCCAGTCTCTATTATGGATCTGTGCTGAGAAGACCCAAGGGTCAGCAGTGGAAGCCAGAAAGTCTATGCCAGCAGGGTTAAGGAGCTGTGCTAATGGGATGAGGGTTCTGTGCTGGCGCAGAGAAGTCACACTCACAACAAAAACCAGGGCTATCCTGAAGGCACCACAGCTGTCCTCAGCGACACGGAGGCCCTGAGCTCCTTCAACCACAAGCACAGTTAGGTACGTGCTAGGAAGCAGCATAACGAGTTCATCCTGGAGACCAGGCAGTACATGTCTTCTCCTCCAGAACCAGGAAGCAATGCTCATTGTGAAGACCAAAGCTTCTCCAGGAGAACCAACAGCTCAGACAACAACTCATAGGAGAACCCACAATGTCTCCTTAATGCCTCAACCCCTCTCAGTACCTCCCTTCTTCTCCACCTATTTATCCTGACAACCCTCCTCAGGTGGAGCATCTTCTCTCAATGCATGCTGATGTAATCCAGCTGGCGTTAAGTTGACCACCAGTTTTCAAACCATAACAAGTCCCAATGCTTCACTGACTGGCAAAGGCAAATGATATCTGTCCAGCACAGAGCTGAGGACATGCGTAAGGGACGAAGACCAGACCCCTTGCAGTAGTTAACTCTGTTTTGCAAGTCATCAGGCAATGCTAAGCTCTTTATACAGATCATATGGGCTCTGGGGTACTTAAATGAGTGACAGTAATCACTGTACTTGTTAGGCGAACATACTAAGCATCTTTTCAAGATCATCCATCTTGTTCATCCCTTCCAGCAGCACAAAGGATAGCTATTATCCCCTTTCTATTAATGAGGAAGCTAAGGCTGGATTAGGAGTCAGTTCTAACCATGATGCAGCATTGCCTCCTCAAATAATTACATGCCCCAAGTGGAGAGCCAGACTTTGATAAATATTTCAGGGTAGAAGATAGGAGGAGAAACCGTCTCCAAGTTGGATCAGAGGTGGAAGAAACTGTGTGCTATACAAAGAAGTCTGCACAGAGAAGGCAATGTCTGAGAAGCGCATTGAGAAAGGACACGTCTTCTCTGGGAAATGGGGTGGACAGAGGACATCGTGGGCTAAGGGCACAGCATGGGCAAAGGCCGGGAGCCACGAGATGGCAAGCTTGCTCAGAACCCCAGGCAGAAGCCAATCTCTCAGTCTGGGTTTGAGGGAATGTTTGAATACTCAAATCTCAGTGTTTGAAAACGTGATGACAGCCAAACCTCTCAGGGGTCATAACAAATTATTTCTTCAGAAAATTCTGGCAACAAAAAGCCAATTAAAGCCCCAGGAGTTCCCAGGAGTTAATGATGGAACATAGAAAAACCAAATCCTTCCGAGGCCACAACTCCTCTCTTCTGGTTCTTTCTCCTCATTGATCGTATTTAATTGGAAGAAGTGGCCATGGATAAAGCAAGTATCCCACTTAAAGTGGGCCCCATAATAATTATTGACTGCTCCTTCTATAATAAGCCCTATAATTTATTGCTCTGGCCTCCCTGCCTGGGCCTCTCATATCAATACCACTCACAAGCAGTGGTAGTAAGGGAATAAATGTCAAGCACTGAGCACAGACTTACTTAACGCTTTACTCCTTCACCTTGCTTGCCAGTATGTTGGCCCCATCAAAAGCCCACGTAGCCCCTGGTCAGGATTGAAGGTGGCAGGGGATAGAGAGTCGAATGAAGCCCTGGGGTCATGGTTGCCTGTCTTCAAGTAGGTCCAAACCCAACTGGTCCTTCCATTTTCTAGCACTCTCTGAATCTTTTTTCCCATTTCTAAAATATGAGCATCATCTTTTAGGTTTGATGAAGCAATTAAACTTTATAATCTATATAAAGAACCTACTCAAAGACCTACCATATGGTAGACATTTTGTTTAGACTTTTCTGTTAAGTTTGTACACTTCTGTTACCATACATGTACCTGACCACCATGGATCTCAGTGAAGGTCTGTCCTATCATCTCCTCCGAGATGGATGATACCCAACAGGAGAAGATGAATACTCAACATTTAGAGGATAAATACTCAAGTACACAGAAGATGGAGATATGTCTCCGGCTTCTCATCTGCTTGAGGGCGTAAGTTGTACGAGCATGATGGAACTACAAAGAGAGGACAGCTCATTCAAATGTGGCTTCTCGAGTTGTCTGCTATGGAAATTCCACAGATGTGTGATGAAAAGCTGTGGAGACAGAGAGACCCAGAACCTGTAGGCATGGGTTGGAGAGAAGCTAGGGAAAGTGAACCCAACAAATAAACATCCAAAGTTGAAATGTTTTTGGTGGGAACAAAAAAAAATCTAACTATTAAGACTATTAGTATTCAAGCATTAGTCCTCAATTTGGTAACAGAATGGACCATAGAAAATTCTAGAAGGCACATATTTAGGAATGGAAACACAACTTCTCAGCTATTAAGGTGGAGTTTTGTGGGTGGCAGAAAGCATCCTGACGTGTGTGGATGTGTGTGACTTTGAGGTGGTGCCATCAACCTTCAAATCCTCACATCAGTACTAGTCTTTGGGTGAAGCAAAAGCTAAGGGTGCTTCCTGGCTTCATTTCAAACCAATGCTTCAGCTCACCCTGTGGAAGAGGCAGTCAGCTTGGAGCTCAAAATCATTCCAATGTTTCACATTCCCCAGAGGACCTGTTTGTATTCAGAAAATCTTGGATACTATGATGGAGGAGATGTGGAAGTTGCTTATAGTGTAAGTTCTTCTCTCTTCATGGTTTCACGTAATTCCAGGAAGAGTGCGTGCACACGGGGGCAGAGAAGCCATCGTGGACCTCCGAGATCTGGGTTTTGCTGAATGCAATGTTCAGTGAGAAACCACTCCAAGAAGATGAGGTGAAAGAGACCAGGCAGTAAAATATTATTAAACTATAACCAGATTATGCATAATGGCTGCCAAGTTAAAACCAGAGACACTATGGTAACTACTATTAAGGGGGGTTATTTGGTGGTGAAGCACTAGGTTGCTGAAAGTGTTGACCTGTATTGTTATGTTGTTATATCCTCTTTTATCTCAATCTCCCCTTATTCATTAAAAATTTTTTTATTTTATTATTTTTTAATTAAGGGAAAAAATCAAAATAATTAGCAGGATATATTACAGTAACTTTTTTGATTTCCTATTAACTTGATTTGAAGCCCTGTATTACTCCTACTATCTTGTTTTCACTGATTAGACTCTGTTCCATTCTGTTTGGTAGTATCAAGTTTGAGGGTATAGGCAACTACTTTGAAGGCAATAAGATTCACTATGATGCCCATTCTGGTTTGACTATTGTCTTCTTTTGAAGTCCTGTAATGTTTCCAATGTTTAGGTTTTATTGGTCTTGTTCTGTACTGTTTTGTTCAATTTTATTATACCTAATGATATAGCCAATTCTTTTTAAGGAAGCAAGAGACATTACGGTAACCATTGTTGATAACCTTGTATTCTGTTTTTATATCATGTGCTATGTCTATCCTTTGTTTTGATTGACTGCTTTGTTTGTCATATTTGGTTTTATTCTCTTCCACAAAAAAAGTAATAAGAACTATGAGAGTAATAAAACCCAAAATGTGTAAATTTTATTGTAAAAAAGAGAGGGGGAAAAAAAGTGCTCTAAAGGATACAACTGAAAGTGTGTTTAGGTATGTTAAGATAGATGACCATATTCCTGAGTTTTTGTTGGATCACTGAACACAAGTGTTTGCAGTCTCACTGTTTGAATGTCCCCTTTGTATGCTTTAATCCTGTAACTTGAACAACTATTTATAAGATGATAATATGTAATCTATTAACTAGTAATTTCTTACTGTTTTTTTCCTTCTGTAATTCTGTATTACTTGTACCCTTACACTGTTTTTTTTTTCTTTTTTTTTCCTTTAAATAAAATATTTTTAAACAAAAATAGAGCTTGTCTGTCACTACAGAGTTCTCTGCACAGACCCATGCCAGACAAATCTAGGTCTGCTTCTCAGGTGCTCAGGAGTCTGTTTGAACTGCCAGTGCCTCACAACTCACTCCTGTGTCCTGTACTTTGTATCCATCCAATCTCAAGGCCCACATTCTCACTTAATGGGGGCAGAACCCATTGCTACATGAACACTTATCACCCCTGCCTACTTCTCAACCATCTCCACAAATATTATTAGCTCTGTTCCATCAGTCTACTCCAAGTTGAGAACACATTTCAATTATTTTAATGCCAACCACTGTACCACTGTGCCACATGTTGTGGACAGACTGTCTGACCAAGAGTCCAGAAGACATTTATTGAGCAATTACTATAGGCAAGTTGCTTTCCTGAGTATGCAAATACAAGGCAAGGTTTCTGGCTTCAAGCAGCTCAGTTTATTAAACCACAAGACACACCTTTTATGTCTTTCTTTGATCCAACTGGAGAACAATTATTTGTTGTGAAATGACTTGAAAACAGCTGAGTTCACTGAGTACCTGTGTGCCCTTAATCAGTTCAAGACAATGACTGGGTTCCTTTTTTCTTTCCACCTGGAAAACTCCCAGCACAATCCTTTAAGAAGGAAATGATTCTGGGTGTGGTGGTGTACAAACCCGTAATTCCAGTACTCTGATAGGCTGCGGCAGGATGGCAGAAAGTTCAAGCCCAGCGTGGTCAACTTCGCAACTTTATAATCCCTTGTTTTAAAATGAAAAATGAAGAAAGCTGGGCATGTAGCTCAGTGCAAAGACCCTGCGCTCAAGCCCAGGAGCACAGAAAATGGTTTCACAGCTCCCTCTTGACACCAAAAGACCAGAAAGGCATTACTACATTTTGCACTGCTACCCAGTGTCTGTTTTTCCCATGTCCTTAATCACGCCACAGTGATTTGATGTATGTGCTTTGTTGATGTTTCTGCCTTCTTACTGGACTTGAGCTGCTTGAGTAGTGGACCATGACTCCTGCCTCTCTATACCTCGGCACCTAGTCCACTGCCTGAACCAACACACATCTGCTGTGTAAGCAAGATGAGTAGGATTTTCTGGGGCACACACACAAACACATATCCCCCTCACTCTTCCAACTCAATCCCACTCTTTGTTCAGGTCTAGCCTGGAATTTGTTTAGCTTGTACCTCTGTAACCCTGAGAAGAAAGGTAATGTTCACATACCCCCAGTAACAACCATACTCTTCCAGTATGCTTTTCTATAAGGGAAACTTAACACAACCTATGATGTTTGTCCCACGGTAGAAATAAGGAAGTCAACCAACTATCTTCTGAGCCCCTACCCCCAGGAATAGCACAGATAAAACAGGAGTAGCCCAACTTTACATACAACGGGAGCCATATGGATCTGCCTTTCACTTTTAGTGTCTTTATGCTGGTAAAAGATCCTCCTTCTTGCGCCATGATAAAGAAAATCACCATCAAAAGTGTAGAAAAAGACCATGAAAGGAACAAAAAAGGAGACAACACCCAAATCCTTAGAAAATATCCACCAATTCCTAGAAGCCCTGTGTCCTCAGCCTACACCCCCCACCACTTCCCCTGTGTTCTGTTTAACCTACATCTGTGACAATCACAGTCTCCGTAGGTTGAGAAGCTGATTTCAAAGCTGATACCCCTGATTTCTCCTATTCTTTGGTCAAAAATACAGATTTTTTTGTTGTTGTTGTTTGATCATGCTTAGTTTCTTTATTGGCCTTTATGGCTCTGAGAGGGTAAAAAATGGATACAGTTTTGGTGAAAATTGTGACACTTATCCAGTCCATTTGGATGTTTGTCTGAATTCCAGGGAAGATATAAAGTAAGTCAGCGCGCAGCTAAACCAGGCACTGAGTGAGTCACAGTGATTGCAGGTCTCTGGAACCTGTCCTTTACCATCACCTATGCTTTCCTCCTGTCTTTCTGAAGCAACATCCTCCTCATGACAAGACCATAACATCACTGTCAGTATTACTGTAATTCTTTTGCCTGGTGAGCTCAAATTCTAAACTTTGGTGTATTTGTTTCCCTGTGTGTTTGCGGAGCAAACTGTATGTTTTAAGACTTCCAATTTTGGGGCTGGGGATTTAGCTCAGTGGCATAAGCGCCTGCCTTGCAAGCAAGCAGTCGTGAGTTCAGTCCCTGGTACCGATAAAAAGAAAAAACTTCCATTTTCTATCTGGTACTGGAGAACCAGGATCACTGTTCTAAATGAATAACATTCCAGTCCATGCCAAAAACCAATGTAAAAAAGTAACGTGTTCCGTTAGAATATGCCATCTTTTCCTAGTAAATGCATGAAATATATAGGTATTACAAATATTAAAAATGGTTGCAGAAATTTTAGTAATATTTTTCTAGAATATTTTTCTTGAATTTTTCAGATCATGGCTACTCAAACACAACCTGGAACACAACCTCATTTGAATAATCAAGTTATCAGTCATTGTGATTGTGATTAACATGGCTGTCTATCATTTATATATCAGGTATCTGCCTTGTCCCAGCACTGCTACTTACTATGTGATCACAGAAAAGTTATCTAATGCAAAGAATGGAGAAAATACATAACAAATGAACACTCTCAGTGACCTTGGTGTCAGCATCAAGGACAAATGTGTATTTAATTAAAATCGTAGAAAAACTAAATGAGAAAGGAAAGTATTTAAAGAAATAATGCATGAAAATTTCCAAATGTGATGAAACCTAATCTATGGACTCAAGAAACTTAATAACCACACAGCTAGAAAGATATAAAAAAACATTTATGCACCTCAAATGAAAGCTACTGGGAGCTATTCTTGATTTATTATATGCAAAATATAGTGGTATCTTTCTCTTTCAAAAGTGCTATAGATATTTAATGACAAAATGAATAGGCTCCTTAATTAAAGCAGCTAGTGTGGGGCACAATACTGTCCACTTGGCAATAGGTAGACAGTACTATTTTCCAGAGAGGTGTTTTGGTTTGGTTTGGTTTGGTTTGGTTTGGTTTGGTTTGGTTTGGTTTGGTTTGGTTGGGCTTGGGTTTTTTTTGCCTTCTTGCTTTTTCCAAATGTCTTGCTAGATAACAACCATGGCACTTCAGATTAGAGAGCACTAGATTTTAAGGAAGAAGCTTGATAGGATTGTGCGGCCAAGACAGGGGAGAATTAAGCCAAGGCAGCTGTGACTTTCCATAAATCATGTAGATTTTAATTGGAAGCAGTGGTGTCTCCTATGGCTGGGAGACAAGAAGACGGGCAGTTTATTACATTGATACGTCAGCCTGATCAGATAGGATCGGAAACCTGCAGAGGGGGCCAGGGGAGACTGACCATCAATTACTGAGACTTAAGTAAACCCATTAGTGGTTGATGAAGGCTCATAAGGAATCTATACTGCACTGTATTCAAAAGCAAGGTGACTGGAGGGAGGGAAACTGCTGAGAGGAATTTGCAGTGATTTTCCCAGCGAAAGGTGATATTCCAGCTCTCCTGGACTTAGACAGGGAAAAAAATGGGGGAGAAGGAGGAAATAAAAAAATCAACAAATTAATACTTCACCAACCCAGAGCTGTGAAAGTATTTGGGGGAAGGAGACAAAACCTACTTGGTTTGTTTTACTCCAGGTGTTCAGCTCCTTCATAAGTGGAAATCATCCTTGGCTCTGAGAGGAAGCTCCACCCATTCTGATTTTTGCCATCATAACCCTGGAGCCTCTCACCAGTTTCCTTCAGCCTTCCGCTTCCCTAATTTACTGAGACTCTGTGTTGGGAAGGTTTTCAGTCATCCCATGGCCTGTAGATTTCCTGGGTGAGCACCTCCAGGAAGCAGGGGTGAGCAGTTCGTGTAATGAGCAAAGAATTGCAAGAAATCTTTCCTCACACATTGTTAGAATGCTGCATAGCTGCTAGACCACGAATTCCACACCAGCCTAAGACGAAAATGTGATACAATGGCAGGTCAAATGCATACACACGTACATACAAACACACACACACACACCCAGACACGCACTGGCTACTGCTTCCTTGAACCTCCTGTAGTGACTCATTCCAGTGAGAATGAAGATTTCTGTTTTCAGGTTTACCATTTTAAGCTGCGTAACTTCACAGTTAAATAGTTGGCATTGCTTTCATTTTGTAGGAGCATGCTCAGGATCTCCAGTACATTAAACATTCTTAAAATCTTATTGATCTATTAAAATCTTTACTAATGTGGAACCAGTCCTAATGTGTAGCTAATTGTACCCACATCAGTGTCCTTGGGAGTCATTATTCACAAGTTATCCAACAACATTGAGAAACAGGAATCTTCTTTCAAAACCATACATTTTCAGGGCAGACCTGTGTTACATTTATATAATGAAGTCGTTGTCTGACTAGCTATATAACTCAGGTATCTTTAAGTAAGTACAAAAAACATAGCATAAAAACTTAATTCTTCCAGAGAAGGTTGATAAATCTAGCTAAACATCTTTAGTTTTTTACTATATATTAAGGGAACATTTACATTTAGTGGAGTTATAGATCTTCCCATTATTGGCAAGTATGCTCCTATTTGGCATTTTTGTCTTCAGAACTGCATCAGGAAGCTGTCCATTCACTGGAAGTTGTATGAAAGCTATTCCAGAGAAGACAGTTTTCAATTTTATCTGAATTAACTGAGAGCTTCAACATAGTGTCCTTATGCCCTCTTCACCAAAAGGTTTGTCTGCAGGAAAGAAGTTTTTGCTATTAGAAGGATTAGCCAAGATTTTTGAAACTGGGTAATGATCACGTTGCTCTTTGGACTATTCTCTTTACTTTTGCATATCTTGAAAATTTCCACAATAAGTGGTTCTTTATACACAACTGGCAAAATGAGAGGAAGGATACCTATAAGGAAAGTATTAAAATTCATATCCATGGATGCATGAGTGTCCATTAAGTCCTAGACTCTGTGCTAAGTGGTCTGGAGCAGAGACAAGAAATAGTCCCTCAGAAAACTATTTTCTAAGTAAAGGGTAGGTACAGTCTATAGACTGCAGTTTGCACCTCATAAAACTCTTGGGATAAAAAATAGATACATAAGATGAAGGTGTTCAGAAGCAGGGACTTTGGGAGTAAGCAGGTATCTTTGTGAATCGGATTGGTGTCTTTTAAGGAAAGACATGGAACTGATCTCTCTTGTTTTCTCCCTGTCATTGAAGATACATCAACAAGATAGCCAGGCAATAAAGAGTGTCCTCAGCAGACACTGAGTCTCTCAGCTCCTTGGTATTGGACATCCAGCCCCAAGAGCATAGAAATCAGTGTGTGTGTTTAACCCTCTGGTCTATGGTGTTCTACTACAGCAGCCTGAACTAAGATACTTCTATGACTTGTGTCTGGAGATTGCAGGTTAAACCTCTGCCGTCACCAAATTTGCTGGGAACAAAGTTAAAGTAATGATGTAAGTGAATTTTGGAGCTTTGGAAAATTTACCTAGAGGTGATTATCCAGTGGAAAATGATCATAACTTCAAAAACCCAAAGAAGGTCTATGAGATCCACAGACTAGATACAGGCAGATTGAAGGAGAGGGAGACAGAATGCTCTACAATCTCTAGCTTTTCTAAACCAGTAAGTTTAGAGGTAAATTAGGCTGGTAACCTGAGCATTAAATCTCAGGGTGATACATAAAAATTTCATCTGGGGAACTAGAAATTCATTCAAAAGATGCGATAAAGAGAGATCATGTTCCCAGTCTGGTTTTGAAAGAATTATGTGGGTAGCAACGTGAAATAGGAATAAAAAGATCAACATCGCAGATACTTAGATATAATTTTTTTAATCTATCCACTTCTTTATCTGGACTCTGGCACCAGTATCTCTTGCTCTGAAAATAAGCAACAGTCTGTCTGATGTTTTTATATCTACACTAACATTATGGTCTGTCCCTCCTATGTTAACAGGTATTTAAAACCATTCCTCTCTTAACCCATGAACCTTTGCAATGTGACTTTGTTATCCCTGCCATCAAGAGATGGCATCTGTGTTTCATTTCTGCATCTGGATTGGCCATAACATGCTTTGATCAACAGACTATGGCACGATGACACATATGTGACTTTTGAAGCTAGACTATTAGTCAGGCAAGCTGAGAAAGCAAGAGGTCTTGTAGGTCTAGAGTGTTTTCATGGAATGCTCCTGCCACCATCTGTGGAAGGAGGGCTAGACTCTAATGGACGAGAAATGGCAGGAACAACAAAGTTGATCCCTCTGAGACCCTAGACCATGGGTGACCCCATCTGAGCTCCTCCAGTCCCAAAGTTGCTGCTGGGTGACAATACCCACATAGTAGACACCAGATCAAAGCATAGTATAACCTTCAGCTAGGCCAGCACAACATGGAGAACTCTAAAACTGCAATAAATTCTTGTTTTAGACTACATAGTTTTGTTGTGATTTATTATGCAGATAAAAATAACTGACAGAGAATCTAGTACCAGAAGTGGGATGTACAATAGCAAAACTTCAAACTTGTGGCACTGTTTTTGGGCACAGGTAGCCAGAAGACACTATGGAAATGGTGATGGGATTAAGGCTAAGAGCAAGGTGGCTAGGTTATATGGTGGTGAAATATTAACAAAAGATGTCATAGGAAAATTTAAAAGATAGAACATAGACCAAGTAAGCTCACAGATCTGGCTAAAACAACCTCAAAACAGAAGGTTAAAAGTGACAATTAACTTCCCTGGCTGTGTGTGATAAGGTATAGTAGAAAGATGAATAATTATTCATGATAAAAATTCATGGTAAAATATGGAAAACAGAACTTTGAGGAATAAAAAAAAGTGTCATTCACTCTCGGCCTTCCCAGTTGGTAAAAACAATTTTACATTTCATGAAACACCCCTGGATCGAAGATCAAGTAAAATTTCCAACAGTAAGATCCTGAGTTAAGAGCTGAAATACTGAGGTTGTGAATTATGATTTTCTCCACACAAAAAAGAAGAGTTTAGGAAATTAAAGCTGTTAGAATACTAAAAGCCATCAGAGACAAGAAACAGATCACTTACAAGGGAACACCCATCAGAATTACAGCAGACCTCCGCACAAACCATCAAATCACGAAGAGCGTGGGGGGAAATAATTCAAGCTTTGAAAGATAATAATCTCCAGCCAAGATTGATATATCCTGCACAACTGTCCCTGGAAATCGATGGAAAAACAAGGTGCTTCCAGGATAAAGAGGAACTAGGGGAATATGCAACCACCAGTACAACTCTACAGAGAATACTGCAGGATATTCTAAAAAAGAAAAATGCGAAAAATCCAGAAGTAGCGGCAGAGAGGCCACAATGAATGGAGCAGAAAACAAAATGAAGAAGACAAACTGACAACTAATAACAGAAAAAGTGCTCAACAGAAATGAGGCACAGAAGATTGGATGATAGGAACAGCTATATTAGAGAAAATGACGTCTTAAGAGGTAATACTGATTTAGTATCATCTTGTTTTGAAGTCTCATCAAGCTTTTGTTCTTCTGTCTCCATTGATCTAAACAGGTGGTATCTTATTGGATTTTATTATATATGATAGTATAAGCAAAACCTTTTATAGACAAGGAGATTATACAGAAACCATTGTTCATTTTCTGTAGTTGATTCTAAATAACCTGTAATACTGTCATTCTCTTAAAATGTTTTGATATATTTGATGCTACAGTATACAAAGTTATACTCAAAGATTTCAAGGAAAGAGACAATATGGTAACTACTTTCATGTCAGGATAATCTTGTGGTGAAACACTATTTTGCTTAAATGATTATGTTTTGATCTGCGCTGATTTGCTGTTATGCCCTCTTTTATCTCAATCTCCATTTTATTATTTACTTTTTTATCCTTTTAATTAAGGGAAAAATAAATTTAAAATAGCAGGATATATTATAGTGACCCACTTTGACTTTCCATTATCTTGATTTAAAGCCCTGTATTGCTCTCACCATCTTGTTTTGACTGATGTTCCTCTATTCTGTTTTGCTTGATAGTATCAGGTTCGAAAGTTTTGGCAACAGCTGTGAAGATAGTGGGATTCATTATGACGCCCATTCTGGTTGACTATTATCTATTTTTGAAGACCTATAATGTCTCCAATGTTTTGGTTTTGTTGGTTTTGTTATTTACTGTTTTGTTCAAATTTTATTATAACTGATGATATAGGCAATTCTATTAGAGATAGCAGGAAGCATTATGGTAACCATTGTTGATCACCCAGTATTATGCTTTTACATTATCTATTACGTCCACACTTTTGATTTGACTGACTGTTCTGTTATGTCACTTTTGGTTCTACTCTCTTCCAAAAAAGTAATAAGAACTGTGGGAGCAACAAAACCCAAAATGTGTAATTGTCATTGTACAAAAGAGAGGAAAAGAAAGTGCTCTAAATGATATAACTGCATGTATATTTAAGTGTATAAGATAGATAATGATATTACTGAGTTTTATTGGATCATTGAACAGAGCTGTTTGCAGTCTCACTGTTGAAATGTCCACTTTGTGGGCTTTGGTTTTGTGGCTTGAATGATTATTTCTAGGAGGACAGGATGTGATCCATTGACTAGTGGTTTCCTACTGTTTATTTTTTTCTATAAATCTGTATAACTTGTACCCTTTTTTCTTTTTCTCCTTAAATAAATTTTTTTAAAAAAGGAAATTAAAGCTGTTAGGCCATAGAAGGACCACATACAGCCAAAAATCAACCCAATTTGTATCCAAGATTTTAGTGCATGATTTTTGAGGCTCAGAGTAAACTCAGTCAGATTTTAGGCAACTCTATTCTATTTGTAACAACATTGACAGCTTAGACTACAAAGATTAAGACAGTTCAAACCAAAAAGAGGCCATGGTGTCCTCACATACAGAATCAAAGCACACTGAGAAAGCTACTTAGCTACCATAGAATATTTCTTATAAACCGTAAAGGTGTGTTTAGAGGATAAAGCCAGGAACACAGGACTAAAGAAAAACAATGGGACCACTGCTGGAGAGCATCAAAAGGCATTGCTGAAAATGACCCTCAGTTCCTAGAGTAGTAACAGTCAGCAGCAGGTGCTGGGGTGGCCTCCAGGATCCGTACTGACCAGGGCCTCCTATGCACTCCCACTCCTTCCTGGTTCCGAGCATCCATGTCCACAGCTGCCCTCCTGAACCCTTCTCAGGACTACATGTTGAGTGTGAGATGAGTGTGTAACCAGTCATGTAACCAGGGTCCTTCCAGGCCAGTGAGCTGCCTCTTCCAACCAGGCCCTGCTTCCTAAGAGCACACTCAGCTACAACCTCATTAGTGGATTTGTCCATCAATACATACAGCAACCCCATGATCGAAGCTCCAAGCCCAACCTCTGAGAAAGTGTGAGACCTTGAGTGGGACTTTCTAGATCCAAACCACAGCAACAGCTTTAGGCTGCAATGATAGGATGAAGGGATGAGGAGGACAGGGATGCCGGGAGCACAGAACTAAAGAAACACAATTGACAATGGAACTACTCCTTCGAAATTTCAAAAAAAAAAAGGCTTCATGGAAGAGCACTCTGAAAACTGGCTCTGCAGAAGAGTTTGAAATGTAGTAACAAATAGAATTTCTACATAGATGATTAAAAGGGACAAAAAGGAATAAAATGAAACTTTGTTGAGATGAAAAGCTCTGTGGTCTGGGTGACAATGAATGAAGAGGAGAATACAGGGCATTCGGATGTAGGAATAGCTCGGACCAGGCAGTGACACAGCCACTGCGGTGAAGCATATCATCCTGCAGAACATCTCTGGTCTCCTTCAGGGTGCCATCTTTTTTAAACTTAGGTGTGGGCATTTGACTTAGCTGTGCCAATAAAGTGTGGGTAAATGTGACTTCTGTCACTTCCAAGAAGCTCTAAAATCCTGGAACAACACACTTCTGTAAGGCTGCTTTTTCCTTTTCCCATGAAATTTCCATGTTCCAGTTAGAAGCTGATCCATCCTCCCAGGGTCCAAGAGTGAAGCCAACATGGGCAGAGCCACCTGACCACGGGCACTACAGCACCTTCAGAACCATAAGCCTTTGTCTCTGCGAACCAGGGAGAGTCTGGGGTTTGTCGTTGCAGCAAAACTCAACCTGTGCTGACTGATGCAGCCCGAGCAATACATTTGGACTTCTGCTGAGCACTGGAGGAGCTCAGAGAGGCATTGACATGATCTAAAACACACCAGGGCCCCGACCTCTCCAAGGGGCTCAAAGGGTCTCTAATGTCAAAGTGAACAAGGAATTTTCATATTCATTGGTTCATTATTCCTAACTGCATCCCTGAGATTTCTCTCGTATTTCCTAGAGCATGAAACAGAGAAGCAGAGAGGTGAAAGAGTTTGGCTCTCAGGGGCTGTGTGAAGCTGGATTTGAACCAGGCCTTGCGTAGATGTGTGACCTTCCAGCAGAACTGTGACATCCCCCCACCACTAACCATTCACTCATTCATTCATTTGGTAACATATGTTGAAACCTGTGGATCAGATATTGTATTACATATCAGGAAAATGTGTACAATAGGCACAATGTCTAGTGTCACAGAATTTATAGTCTATTGAGAGTAAGAATCACATCTCAAATAATAATACCTGGGACAGGAAAATGCTGAGGTCAGCACTAATGCAAGAGCTATGGTCCCATTAGGACTCATAACATTCAAGAAACTTGGCCTAGAGACATTTACCAAGATATTTACCTACTCCACACCACACTCTCTGCTTAGCCCCAAAGGAACAGAGGAGCATGATGCTAAGAGTGTCCTCTGAGAACTCTGCAGCTCTGGTGAACATGGCAAGGTTGGGTGGCACAAGGTCACAACAGCAAGCTCCAGATGAGCAACTGGCTATTTGGAGACACAAACCTAAGATGACACGAGCTGTAGAGGCTATGACTTCTGAATGGTCTGTAAAGGAGGCGTTGCTTAGGTATTTGTGGGTAGATGGCTTCGGTACAGTGGCTAGCGACAGTGTTACAACGGTGGATCTTAAAAAAAGGACCTCTTAGTTTATTGCCATATAGCATCATGTTACTAACAGCTTAAGATTTTTTAATTGTGATTTAGAGTTAATTTTCATTTCCATAATCATGTCTTTCCAAGTCAGTATATATCAACATCTCTGGGCATTAAATTGTTTTTAATTTTGTGATTATTAGAAAAAACAAAGAATTTCTATTTAGACAAGGGAGAAATATTTAGATTATAAAACAGTCTTTTCCTCTTAACACATTTTTCCCCCGAGGTATAAATTCAGCACCAGGCCCCTCCCTCTTTCCTGATGGCCAACAGGAAGCATGATGTCTGGCTGTGCATGATCGAGGTCCCCAGATTTATAGCTGGGACACCCGGTCACACTGTGTGGCCAGAGTCAAGTTCAAGGACTCCTCCTTGGTTGGAAAGAGCTCATTTTAACCGGAGAAGCCAGCGGTGGGTGGATGGCCTCTGGCCTCTCATGAAAACAGATAAGGCAAACAGAGGGTTCTTGTCAGAAACAAATGTTACGTCTCTCCCTCCTGAAAAGCACACAGATGTTATCAGTAGGAATCCAGTTGGGTCTAAATGAGTTCCTGAGAAGTAATATTAACCAGACGCTTGGCAGATCGTTTATTTATCTCCTA
The DNA here is from genome assembly GCF_034190915.1 of Cavia porcellus. Taxonomy (NCBI): domain Eukaryota; kingdom Metazoa; phylum Chordata; class Mammalia; order Rodentia; family Caviidae; genus Cavia; species Cavia porcellus. The sequence goes on from NW_026947487.1 coordinate 114,340,092, forward strand.
ATAAATTCAATAAAGAGACCCATATATAAATAAGCGAAAATAATGTGACTCGGTAATTTATCACCGGAGAGAAAGCCATTGTTGCCCTTATCTTTCAGTGAGGTTCTATTTCCAACTGATAATGAGTTATGGGGGGCTCGGGGCTGTCACACCCTCTGCTCTGTCAGGGCGGTGGGGACGAGAGGTGCTTCGGCTCACATCCCCAGGACTTGGTGGTAGCTCTCTGGGGCTCATGCCCTTTGCTTCTCTTTCCAGGGCTTCTGAGGAAGCCCGGTCACCCAGCAATGAGGCAGCTTTTCTCCTGCATTTCCCAAAACTCCCTTCTTCCTTTTGGCCATTTTACTAAACGACCATGTTCAACTTAGTTATAGAGAAGGTGTGAGACAGCAGAATTGGGAACCAGAGAGAGTTTGAGGTCTAGAAATAAAAATCAGATCTCATTTTTTAATTATAGGGCTGATTTTACTGATGGTGGTCATAATGATGAGACAGGTCACACTGATTGTCCATTGATTGCCTACCAGACGTCACTTAATATACTTCACAGGATTTAAAGGTTATTTCATTTAGTTCTTCCCACAATCTTGTAGGCAGCCATTGTGAGTTTTTATTTTTAATTTTACAGAAGAGGAAATTAAAGCCTCAGAGGATTAGTACCTAGCCCACTGTCACAGAGTAGGCCAGTGAGGAGCAGACACTTGAATCTAGGAGTCTGACTCTATGGTCCTTCCTGTTAGTTGTGCTGAGATAAATGAAAGACATACTTCCTAGCTGATGGATGTGACAAGAAAAATATGAAGAACTGAGGTCAATTCCACAGAATTCCAGAATAACAGCTTAGGGCTGTGGAAGCTATTAAAATTTCCCAAAGAGAAGGTACCACGGCCAGGTTTGAAATTTCGAAATCCTACTTTCTGACCATGTCAAGGGAATGGACTGGAATCCATAAAATAGAAAGGCCAATCAACTGGGCCACTGAGTAACTGACAACAGGACATTAAACAAGGTGCCAGCCATGGGGTGGAGAGGGTGACACATTTCGAGGGACTCGTTGACAGGGTGTTCCGTCACATGCATGAATTTTCCAGGCCACAGAGCTAAGTAAGCCCAGGATACCCTATCTTAGTTGTGACTTTTATTAGCCAATTAAGAAACTATATCCTGTGTGCTATATGGGAATATCTAGATGCTTTATCAATCTTTTTGACATTCCCAAAGAAGGGGAGAACCATCTTGAACCTTCAGAGTCACTAACAGGGTAGCTGCCGACGGGGTTAGGTATTTGGTATTTTTCCCAAGAAATGTCCTACACAGGCCTGAAATCCATCTGGTAACGAGAATGAGTCCTAAGATAGCTTACACACACAGTGACAGCTGACCCAAAGTTTAAAGTTCTTTCCTGTGAACATAGATAGACACTAAGAGACTGCAGCTTCCATCTTGCTGGTCTTCAGAGGACTGCATGTGTGGGTTTGCGTTTTCAATCATGTGGACTGCTAAAGAGAAGCTACCAGAAGGAAGAGGGATAGACTAGATCCATCTGGAGGACCAAAGATAAGAGACAGACAATCTCCTGGCGATGTGTCATGTGCATACAGGAGTCTGATGGTGGCTCCTTCCCTGTTCAAATTGTGTCCTATAATTCAAACTCCCCCAGGTCTTCCAGTTAAAGCTGATTTCAGATGCTTGGAACTAAATATGTCTAGTCAAGAAGACCCTAGGGTCTAAACTTTCCATTAGACCTTTAAAGATTTCTTAATTTTTTTCTCCAAGATCACACCAATGAACCATCATCTTGGATATGGAATGGACAGAAAACTGAATTGTGTTGAGCTACAAGTATGTCCTCTCGGCAAAGCTAAAGAGAATGCATCATTACTGAGTATCAGCTAGACTTGAGCTTGGAACCAGATCCAACATGGAGTCTGAATGAACGGTATGATGGGCTTTAAGAGGGACCATTAGAAGCTGGGCATGGTGCCCCTTGCTCCTGCAATCTCAGCACTCTGGGAGGCTGAGGTAGAAGGATTAAAAGTTTGAGTCTGGTCTGGGCAACTTAGAAATTTTGTGAGATCCTGCCTCAAGTTAAAAAATAAAAGGCGCTGGGGATATATCTTGACGCTAAAGCCTTAGGTTCAATCCCCAGTACCATCCAAAAAATAGGTAGCATAAGGGGTTCCTTGTGATTATTGTAGCCTAAGCTATCAGTGCTAAGACCTTCTCAATGAAATCTAAGACACTGTACACCCAGGCTGTGAAAGTAAACACTCTCTTACCCACTCTCTGTCCACACTATTGCAGCTACACATGCTAGATACAGATAGAGCACCCCTAACGCAAAACTCTGAAGCCCAATATGCTCCAAAATGTGGAACTTTTTAGTCCTGACATGAAACCTTGGGTGGAAAATCTGATACCATGAAATAATGTTTTATATCCAAAATTGTCAAAATATTGTATAGAATACCTTCAAGCTGTGTGCATAAAGTATGTTTGGAAACATAAATGAATTTCATGTTTAGACATGGGTCTCATTCTCAGAATGTCTCCTTTATACATGCAAATATTTCAAAATCTGGAGGAAAAGATCCAAATTCCAAAATGCTTCTGTGCCCAACCATTTTGGTTAAGGGTCATTCAACTGGTATCACTGGTTAAACTATGACCCTCTCCAGATCAGGTTTGGAGAGGCCCGCACACAGGACCCAGAGGCCATGATATGGCCAACACTCCTATCTTCTGGTTGCTTCCCAGCGGGACCCCTGAGAACTGGATCCCTTACCCCTCACTGAGATGGGAGCCCTCTGGGTAGTGGAAGGTGCTTTGAATTCTAGGTATTCAGTGAGTCCCTTTTTCTTTACATAAAGATCCATTCAGAGACAAAGTATCTGTTCCTATTTCCACCCTCAGAGCCAGCAAATTTACCATTGTATAGGTATAAACAAGGAGCAGTCTACAAACAGCTCCTCCCCCAGCAGGGTCAAGAAAGCAGACTTTAAATTCTCACCTTCTGGTTTGACCTTGTGCATTCCCACAGCTAATCCTGGTCTGACTGTGTCAATACCAAATGGTTTTAAGAGACCATGTCTCAGTCTGACCCCAAGAAAATAATGAGGAAGCATAGGGGGTAATTTATCTTGACCCACAGGTGAAGACATGAGAAATGCTCATAACTCAGTGTCACTTGGGCTAGTAGAATGACCTTGTTGACCTGGGCTCCTTGGACCATGCGCTACAGTTTCTTACTGACACCAGGAATGCGGACCATGACCCTGAAGCATAGAAGCATCTGCATGACTCCCAGAGAGCTCTGAGGACCTACATGTGTATCTTCTGTGATGCCCAAACAGGACAGATCCTATACACATCTGAAGACACAGCTAGCATTGCTTGAGCAGACTTTATGACCCACTAAGCCCTTTACACAACTTTATGGGTTAACTCAGAACTTTACATGCAATGAAATGCAGGTCCACAGAGACTAAATTTCCCCCACATAGGACATCAATCCAAAAACCCTAACTCCAGAACCTGTGCCTTTGACCACTTCTCCCTAAGAAATTCATGATGATGTCTGTATAGGAGCCTGGAGACAATAACTTTCATACTTGGAATGAGACAAGGAAAGAAAAATGGCATTTGAACACACATTTCCTACCAGACACTACTTTACGAGCTAGCCCCTTCTGTGCATGATTGTGTGTTATTGTCAAAATAACCTGGCAGAGCTCTGAGACTGAGTAACTTGTTCACATGGTCTAAAGAAGACTCGTGTTTGAACCCACATCCTCCAGGAGTGAAGTACAGGTCCTTTGTGCTACCACTTAACGTTTCTTTGGTATTTTTTCTAAACAAAATAATGTTAGGTGCTTCCTTCAGACTAAGAGAAAATCAGTTTAAAACACTTAGGCGTACCCATTATGTGAGTTACAAAGTCAAAATCCCTGGTACCTGGGCTGGGGATGAAGCCAAGTGTTAGAGCACTTGTCTAGCAAGACAGAGGTCCTAGGTTCAATCCCCAAAGTCATCAAAACCAAACAAATCTCTGGTGCTTTCTTGAAAGGTTAGGTAAGACAACTGAAATACTTGAGGCAGATATACCTAACTCTGTGCTTAATTCCTCTTTCCAAAAACTAAATCTCTTCCTACTTTAAAGTCATAAAGATGCTTTCCTATGTTTGAATCTAGGAAGTTAATCCTCCAATCAATGCATGCCATAGTGTGAAGTGTTTTTCGATGTTTCTCTAGTTGCTCCACAAAATCAACCAACTGTGGATATGCGAATCTGTTTCTGCACATTATTTTGTTCCATTGCCAGCTGTTTATCCTGAGACTAACTTCACTGATACATTACTGGTATACACCAGCATTATTGATTATTGGTCTTGATACAGTGGCATCAGGTATGACTTGAAATTAGATGGCAAGAGACCTCTAACTTTAGCTTCTTTGGGGGATTGTTGTGGTTATTCTAGGTTCCACACATTTACAGATAGACTGATTCTGGAATTGATGAATTTATTTTGATACAAAAGGCTTTTGGGATTTGAAATGAGCTTAGGCTTAGGCTTGAGGTCAAATTGGGGAGAATGGAAATCTTAACACAATAAGCTAACTGATCTAACAACCTACAATGCCTCTTAATTTATTCAGGAATTTTTACATTTTTTTGAGAGTTTTAAAATTGTTTTAATATAAAAATGTTATAATTTTTCTTTTAAAGTTATTATTAAGTATGTTTTCATACTACTGAAAATTTTATTTTTTAATTTTGTTTTTTTCAGTTGTTGTTGCAAGTATATGGTAATTCCACTGGTTTTTCAATATAGATATTATATCCCACATTTTTGCTAAATTAATTTATTAAATATAACAAGTGCCTTAAGCATTAATTAAAATTGTGCAAATATACATCTGCAAATAGAGACAGTTTTACATTTTCTTTTCCAATCTTGCGATATTTATTTTATTTCTTTTCTTGCTTTATTGCACTGGCTAGCACTTCCAAAATACTATTGAATAAAAGGGTAAAAGTGAATATTTTGCCTTGTCCTTGATTTTAATGAGAAACCATTAAATTTGTATTTTTTAAATGCTGGTAATCAGGTTGAGGAAGTTCTGTCTTGTTACTAATTTGATGTTTTTTATCATGCATTATTGTGACTTGTATTTTGACAGATTTTATTAACCTACTGACATGAACATACGATTTTACTTTTTGATTGTTAGTGTAGTTAGATACAGTCATTCATGAAAAATTTAAGCCAGTCTTTCAGACCTGGAATCACCCTTGCTTTTTACACATCAGCCTCCTTTCTATGCATTGTTGGCCTTGGTTTACTAATAGTTTAAAAAGATTTTTTCGTGCATATGAGTAATATTACTTTCTAATTCTCTTTTCCTGTCAGATTGTTCTCTTACAAATTTGTTGCATTCATAAAATGAGTCATGAATACTCCCTTCTTCCTTATTTTCTGAGAGATTTTATACAAAATCATTATTACTTCTTCCTTAAATATCTGAGGAAACACCAGTGCACCCTTTCACATTTGCAATACTTTTGGTAGGAAGAAATTGAATTAAGAAAAGAATTTCTTTCATAGATACTGGGCTGTTTTGATTTTGTTCTTCTGTGTAAAATTTATGACAAATTTATTGTTGTGATGTTCATAATATTCCTTTTATTGTTCTCTTTTATTCTCAGTATTTTATTAATTTCTGTTTCTCAAGTGGCCATTCTTAAAATATCTTTTAATTTTGTTAATATTCTCCATTTGTTGACTTTTTTAGTATTAAGAGGTACTCCACCTTTGTTATTTCCTTCCTTGAATAATCAGTCACATTTCATTTTATTTTGATCTTGTCTTTCTAGTATCTTAAGATGGAAAACGTAAATCATTAAGTTTTAAATCTTTGTTTACTTTACCAATATAAATAATTAAAAGTTAAAAGCATACGTTCAGCATGCTCTACCTTTATTCTACAAACTTGGGTATGTTGTATCTTCATCATTATTTGGATAAATATTTCACACTTTATACCACCGTTTCATATTCTTTAAATGAACTTTAGTACTTAAAGTTGTGTTGTTCAATTTTTGAGTATTTGGTTATTTTCTAAATATCATATTGTCACTTCTAATTTAATTTCATTGTTATCAGAGCACATACTAAAGTAATTTAGGTTTTTATTTCATTACAACACAGCATATGGTCTATTTTGGTAAACATCCATCTGTACTGATAACAATGTGCTGTATATGGTTTTTGCCATTGTTATAGTCTACTAATGTTAAATTAAGTTTATAATAATCTTGCACAAATCTATGTCCTTAATGATTTATTGGATGTCTATTTGTCCCATCAATTACTATACAAAACAATTTTAAGATTGTCAATTAATATTGTAGACTTTCCTGATTCTACATTTAGTTTTCCCTACTTTTTCTTTTTATGCATTTTGAAGTACTGTTATTGGTTGCATACAAATTTAGAATTTCTTCCTTCCAAATGAGTTAACATTTATTATTAAGCATCCATCTTTATTTCTGATAATAATTGTAAGACTAAAACCTATTTAATTTTATAGTAATATAACAATTAGACTTAATGTTCTCTTGATACAGTCAGCTCTCTTTATCAAGGACTGACTCCAGGACCCCTCAGAGGGGTCCCTATATATTACCCTATAAAATTTGCAGATGGTCAAGCCCCTTAGACAAAATCCTATAGTGTTTGCATATAACCAGAGAACATTCTCCTGTACAATTTTAAATCATCTATAGGTTGCTCATAATGACTATTAAAATACAAATAGCTGTTTAACTGCATTGTTTAAGGGAGAATGACAAGGAAAAGGTCTGCTTGCATATGTTCACTCTAGATGTGTTTTTTTCACATACTCACAGGCCATATTTGTTCAAACCAAAGGATGCACAAGTGATAGATATGGAGGGCCAATTGGATAAACTGTCCATCAATCTACTTTTAACCCATCTGTTTTTATAGTGAGTCTCATAGATAATAAGCAGTTAATTCATTTTTCCCCTTAGTATAACTATCACTATTTTTTATTTGCAGTGTTTAGACCACTTAATTCAACTTATTTGTTTAGGAGTTTATGTTTAAGAAAATGTCATTTTAATTGAATCAATTATTTCAAGTCCTATGTTACACTTCTTGCCTTCTTTTGTAGTTTTTCTAATTTCTACTTTATTTTTAGGGATCGTTTTTATTGATTTCACTGGATTTCATACTATGTTTCTTTCATTTTTTATAGTTCTTCCAGGGATTAGAATATGATATCTTAAATGATCCTAGTACACTTGAGTTACCACTTCATAGGACAAATAAGAACATTGTAAAAATATAATTATATCTATATACTTGCATCCTCTGAGTTATACCGTATATATGCATAGTTAATTAGCCTCCTAACAAAATGTTTTTTTTGTGTGTGTCAACAAATAATTTTTAAGGAAAAAATTAAAAATAGGTATTTTTACCCATACCTTTATCATTTTAATCTATATACACATTTATTTAAAATATTCACTGCTCTTTATTCCTGCACATGAGATTTTATTTGGTATGTGTTATGGTTTGTTTCTAGATGTCCCCTGTAGCCTCATGCAATCATAGGTGGGCCTTTTGCAGAAGTGGCTGGATTTAGAGTACATACACTGGAATCATTCAAGGTGCAATGCTGGAGTCAAGGGCTCTAGGATTAAGAATGTGAGCTCCACCAGCCCTAAGTAGCCTGGATAAGATGAAAGGGATAGAAAAAGCTGTGGTCATCTCTTACTTGTCTATTGCTGCCTTCTGCCCACCATGAACTGTTTCTCCTCTGGGATGCTTCCTTGCCATGCCACCCTGTTTTGGAGCCAGGCGGTTAGGATTACAACCTCAACAAACTGTGAGTTAAATAAATCTTTCCTCCCTTAACTTTGGTTGTTGGGTATTTTGTCTTAGCAATGAGAAAAATAACTAAGACAGTATGATTTTTCTTCAGCTCAAAAAAATTCTATCAGTATTTTTTATTGTAGAGAATTTTTGTGAAGAATTATCTCCATTCTCATTTATCTGAGAATATTATATCATCTTCAATTTTGAAAAATATTTTGCTGAATAAAATATCTTGGGTTGACTTTTTTTTTCAGAACCTTAAAAATGCCATCTTAATGTTTTTCAACATTGATTCTAATAAGGAATCAGAGACAATGCATACCTTTGTCCCTTGTTTGTAGTGTAGATTCATTCTCAATATTTTCTTTCTCTTTGGCTCTCTGCAATTTTATTATAATGTACATAAGTGGTTTTTATACTTATATGGCTTTGTGTTCATTAGTATCTCAGATTCATTGATTAATGAATTTTTATCAATTTAGTCATTTTCAGTCATTATTTCTTAAAATATGTTTCTTTCTCTTCTAGTCTCTCTTTCAGTGTGACTTTAATTAATATACATTTGGCCTTGATATTGACACACACAAGTTGTCGTGGTTGTTGATTTTAAAAATATTTTTCTCTTTCTCCTTTGGATTAATTTCCATTGATCTATCAGATATAGTAGATTTCTCTTCTTTATTCTCTGTTCTGCTCTTTAGTCCAAGTTTTCTTTAGAGTTTTTCACTGCAAACTTTTCACTTTTGATCTCTGTTATTTCTGTTTATTTTTTGTATTTCCACTTCTTTGCTGTGATTTAGTATCATTTTGTTCATCGCGTCTATCTTTACCTTTAAGTTCTTGAACACATTGACAAGAACAAACTTAAATTTGTGTGTGTCAATTTCAGTACTTTGAGTCATTTTTATATCTGTTTCCATCGACTGCTACTTACTTGCACCACAGTGTTTGTTCATCCAGGTTTTCTCTTGTGCATGTGGATATTGTGGGTCATACACTGTAGATAGTATATTTACATTTTCTTTCTTGAAAACGTGCTACATTTAATTCCAGTAGACAATTATGTCACTGTCACATCCTCTGGATACATCAGACTTGCTTTTGATCTTTATCAGGAGAGGTCAGTTTTGATTTTTTCCTTAATCCTAAAATGCAACCATTACTCTGGTGAGTGGACCTTATTTCTTTGTTCTCAGGAAATGCCCAAGATGTCCAGCTAGGCTGCTGACTAGGCTAAAACTCCAGCATCTCTTAGCACTGTCTAAGCTCTGACAACAACTGCTCAGCTCTCTGCTCTGGTCCAACTAGTCTGGACCAAACCTGTGGATTGCATCTTACAGGTGCGCATTCCAGCCCTCAACAAAGGCCCTGGAAGAAACCATCACAGCCCTCTGGGCTTCCCTATGCAGCCCTCTGCCTTCCCTTACCCTGTTCTGCAAGTTCTAAACTTCATAGCCCCTCGGCGTGGTCTCTAGCACCTCTGCTCACAGAGGCCCTGAGGAGGGGTTGATATAGCGGAATGAAATTCCCAACCTACGAGATGTCCAGTATGATTTCAGGGTCTCTAAAACCAGAGAATGAATTTTAGGAACAACAGAGGTTAAGAGCAGGCGTGCATGAGGCGGGACAGAACTATGGTCAACCAATAAGATTAGTTGTTCGGGTAAAACTGACCAAATCAGGGACAAATGAGGAAGCAAGTCACATAGCAAGTGGGCACTTTAAAGAGAAGTGACTCTTTCTGTAAGGGGTTATGACTCCTGGCTTCCTCAAGGTGATCCACACCTATTTAGAGTATCAATCCCTGATGTTTATACTTATGGTGTGGTTGCATTTGCTTTGCATTTTGTCTGGAAATCTGGCCCACAGCAAAGGTGTTTGTCTCCTCCAAGTTTGTAAGGAATGTAGTGTTTTGCATTGGGTCCTTTGAGGGCCCAGCCCTGTCTGAGTGCCTATAATATTTCTAACTAATTCAACTACCTGTAACAGGGGTCTCTTTGGGCCTCACTTGCTGCAAGACAGTACAAAAAGAGTCCTTCTTAAGCAGCCTGCTGAAGAAAACACAGAGCTCCACCTAAAAATACCCCTGTCCAAAAGTCTCACAGTTCTGTGGTCACTGTTGTCCAGTAACTAAGTCAGCTGCCTTAAATATTGTATTGATTTTTATGGCCACGAAGGGAAAGGTAAGCCCTGTACTAGTTTCTCTAATATACTTTTCCATAGAAACAAGTACTTAAAAGTTTAACTACATGAGCTTTAAGTGTATACTTTTATAGAACGTTAATTTCATGGAAGAAATATGTTCTTGGTAGAAATTTCAGACAATATAAGAAAAGAATCGACAGAAATACATCAGGCTTAGAAAGCCAACATCTCATGGTAACAGAACTTTCTACTATTCAGTATTCTAAAACATTTTGCTCTATTTTCTCCCCAAAATATACACACAAATGTGCACGTGTGCACACACACACACACATATTTTAACATAATTCTTACACTGCATAGACAAATGTTTATCTTGCTTTCTTTTTTAACTTAACATAAGAAGCAAATTTTCCATGAAATTAAATACCTTTTGAAAACATCACTTTTTTTATGGCTGCATATGCTCCATCATTTGTATTTAACATAATTTATTTAACCATTTTTGGCATGCATTCCATTCCCACATTTTTGCTATTTATAAATAATGTTGCAGTGAACATATTGGTACATAAATATTCATACTCACTCCTGACTTCCCCCAAGAAGAAAAATTACTGTGTCAAAGGGCACGAACTTTGCTCAGGCTTTCTCTAAATTTTGCCAAATTACTTGTTATATTGATTGTGTAACTTAAACTCTCCCAGCACTTTATAGGAATGTTTATTTTTCTACATTCTTGCCAAACCTAAATTTTTCCATTTTTAAATCTTTGCTAGTTTCATAGCTATAGTGTTTCTGTATTTGTATCCCAATTTGCTTTAATTTACTTTCCAGTGAGCTGAATATTTTTCCATATAATTATTCCACTTCTGTGTCCTGTCCATTTGCATCTTTACCCTAAACTGTTATTGAGTTTAGTGATTTTTTTTTCTTAATGGCTTATATGTGTGAGTCTCATTAATTAATTTCTAAAAGCCCTTTGCTAGAAAGGAGCCTGATACATACATATATATATATATATATATATATATATATATCCTTTTCACAAGGTGCTCAGGGCAGAACAGAATGTCAATACTGCCTACAAGTAACTGCAGTACCCCCAAAGAATAATAAATACTCTAAGGGAATTCATATGAACTGCTTTGGCTGTGTAGATAAGGAAGAAAAAGCAGCTAAGGAAAAGCAGTAAATTCTGAAAAGAGATGTTACTGTGTAGCTATGCCTTCACGCATAAATTATAAGAATGGATCAAAAACTCTTAAGATCCATCTGAGTCGCCCAAGGGTTCCTCCAAACAGAAGTTGCTGGTCCAAAGTGGGGTCTGAGAATTTGCATTTGTAACATTCCTCCAGTTCACACAGTGATGATAATCCAGGGTCCACACTGAGAATAAGTAGGATAAGAAAACTTGGGAGGGGGAAAAAAAAGAGATCAATGAGAAAAAGAAATTTCCAAGCCAGAAAACAGTCTAGACAAATATTAGAATTTTCTCCACTTTCTACAGTCTCATTAGACCCTGAGATAATCAAAACAGCTGTGGCAGTATGAGGGTCTTCTCCTCTCTTAAATTATAAGAATCCAGATCAAGGGTAATGAGATCCCGCAGATTATCCTCGTTTCCTGCTACAGTTACAGCAAAAGGCAAACAAGTATGTCCTGTCCTTAGTAATACAGGGTAAGCTCATGTTCCTTCTATTCTAACAATTTTAAAATTCATTTACCTTCCAGTTTTTAATTTAGATTTATTTTAAAATTAAATTAATTTTGAAATGAACTACCCTAAGTATGTAATTGATGTTATTTGTTCTAAGTTAAAAGGTACTTTTAGAAATAAATATCATTAAATCAAAGGAATATTAAAGTTTAATTAATTATCATTGCATGCAACATATTTAGAGCCCAAAGTTGGCCCAAACTTTATTAAGAAGGGGATGCAAGTGGAAATCAGAAAGCTGTAGAAGTTACCAGGTAAAACACAGATACCCAGTTAAATTTGCATTTTAGGAAAACAACAGGTTTGTATTTAATGTGTAAATACCCTCCATGCAGTATTTGGGACATAACTGTACTAAAAATACATTTGTTATTTATGAAATTTAAATTTAATGAACTGTCCTGTATTATTGTATACTAAATGTAGCAGCCCTGAGACAAGGTTAACTCTGTGTATCAGCAGCACAAAGACATTTTCTCCTATACATACTGTGAAAGTTCAAAAGAGCATTGAAAGGAAACTCTTGCCTTCTGATTGGTCCTACAATATTATCTAATACCTTGTCTGTGCCCTAAGTAAAGAAAGTTAACCACCAAGGGATAAGGTCCTTTGCTTTGTAGAATGCATCCTTAAATTAGGAATGGCAAACAGACTAAGAGATTTTCAAACCATCTTGGATCCTCTATAGCCAAGATAGGCATCTCTGCTTTGAAGATAATCAATTGATCTAACTTTTGCATACCAGAGGAGAATCTAAATCCCTAAGGGGACCATAAAGGGGGCTCCAGGCAAGAAGAAAATGGGAGATTAGTAGGCAAGTCCTCAAGCAATTAGCTCGACTAATGGGGAAAGTTTACATACAAATGGCCTAGCTTTCAAACCAGCTTTCTTTAAGATAACCATCAAATCCCTAGATGTCAATTGAGGTTAATAAAAAATTCTGAAGTGTTTCTGCTTGCCTGCAAAGTTTACTCCTTGCTGACTTAATATTAGTTTCTTAAAATCAAAATGCCTGCTAATTAGCACTTTCTCATATACAGTATGCAATCCAAGATACCTGCAATATTATGTTCAGCTTTATAGCACACATTATATGTAAGTCCCTCCAATCAAATACTAACATTTTGGGGTGTGTGTGTGTGTGTGTGTGTGTGTGTGTGTGTGTTTTCTCCCACAGAATGGATGAAAGGAAAGCATGGTCCCTGCTACAATGGGTGGCAGGAGTAGAAAGTGGAGATAACAACCAATCTCTAGGTACCTAGACAGGAGAGTCTTCCTGGAACCATCTTCACCTCTCCTGGACTGTTTAATGCCAGTCAGTTAACTAGAACATCTGAGCAGGGTTTTATGATTAAGAACCAAATGAAGAAGACACAGACAGATGGCCAACAAGGACTAAAAGTATTTCAAGTTGAAGGAAAAGGGTCGTTTTAATATGCCTGAATTGCTCTGACCACAATATATATATATATACAAACACACTTCCCATTGGCCTTTGGTTTAGTGATAATTACAAACTTAGAGCAACTACATGCATTATAGGCAACAGATTTACTTGGAAAGTAAGAGCAATAGGGGAAGGACTCCAGTCTGAGTAGCTGGAGGAGCACAGTCTGATAAAGATCAATCTGGCTAGCTCACAAAAGAACAAAGATCAATTTTGTAAGGTGCTGTGATGGGCTGAGGTCTAGTTGATTGTTATCGCAGTCTTGGTTTTGTGGCTTTCAAGTCATCTTCATGACTTGAAGGACAATTGAAATGCCATAGGAGGAGTCTTCTTGCCCTGAGAGGCAATTTCTGGCATGCAAGAAATCCACTGGTGACCATAGGTTCCAGGCTTAGCCGAATGGCTCTGTAAAGTTTTTATACTGGTATACTCAGTCTTGAAAGATAATAAGATAGATTAGGTAAATTTAGAGTTAATAAATCTTGTTAAGTCAAGTTTTGGACAGATATTCCCCCAAATGCCTGTGTGCACAGCTGAAAGGGAGTTTTACAAAATGACGATCTGGCTTTGTTCTAGTCCTAGTTACTGTGGGCATACGTAGGCCTGAGTGAACAGTCGTAATTTTTACCCAAAACTGCTTTTAAGTCCCTGACTGCTTTAGAAGAAAAAACAAACCGTGGAAACATGTTAAGGGCCCAAGAGTTTGTTTTCTATCTTTATGATGGTCTCTGTTGTCCTCTATTTTATAACCTTATAACCTATGAACACACACAAAACATAAGAAATAAAATGGTTGATGTGTTAGTATATGAAGATGATACATTGCCAGATGATGAAACTGAGGCAAGAAAAACTTAAGCCTCCAAATTACACAAAACAGTAAACAAAAAGACAAAGGAGATAGAGGCAGTCCCAAGTGGTTAAGATTTGTGTCTGGTGTCTCCCCAAAGCCTTATGTGGTCGAAGGGCACAAGCTTTTCAGAGGCAGCTGAACTAGAGTTTATGATTGATTTATGGTCCATTGTTGAGATTAAGGGTGTAAGTGTTATGCCCACCCTAGGTTAGGGAGACTGCTTACAATATAAGGGACAAAAAGAAGCTTATCCCTGTTGTCTCTTTCTTGTTGTTTTTGTTGTCTACCATTCCATGATCTATTGACCCTCTGCCTACTGAAACCTTTACAAACTGGGAGCTAAATAAACCTTTACCCCTTTAACTCTGGGCATCATGTATTTTTTTCAACAACAAAAACAGTAAAGAAGACAGAATTTGGTACCAGAAGTGGGGTCACTGCTTTGACTATACCTGATCATATGGTTCAAGAGCCTTTGGGAATGACTGTGGAAAGATACTGGAAAGGTTCAAAGATGCCAGCTGAAAAAGTAAAGTTGAAATGTGTTAGACTGTTCTATATGAGAGATTACAGGCAAAGCTCAGAAGACCAGAAGGCTGATAAAAATCCTGCTGGTAAAGACTAGGCCTGAGAGGTTTCTGCTGAGAAAAAGGACTGCAATGGCTACTAGACTCCAGGGCTTGGCAGGAATTTTTTCTGCATTTTTCTCTTGTCCAGACTTTGCCTAAGACTGAAATTAAAGGCAGCAGACTATTTAATCTGGCCAAATTTTTTTTCAAGACAGTCTAATGTTAAAGCAGTAACATAGATACTTTTGGGGACATTTAGCCAAATTTATGTTGATAATCAAAAACAAACAGCCCAGCAAAGTGATTTTTTAAAATAAAACATTGTAGGTTTGGCCAGAAAGAAAGCTTCAGTAAATCTGTAAACTACAAAGATATTACAGAAGAGATCTTGATTGCTGAGAAGAAACAGGAGAATAAAAATGATGGCCTGAAGACATCGTAAAAAACGATAGGACTTCATCTTTTACAACCTCAAAATTACAAAAGTAAAAGACTTTTCTTTGAAAAGAGAGCCCCACACAACCATGTTCCAGAATGGTGGCAGCATAGAAAACCTGTTCCTCAGAATTAGATCCAGAGTGTTCAGTGATCCAGATACTCAACCCCTACAGCCAAAAAACTAAATGAATGAATGAATGGGCTGGCTGCTGCTCCAGCTGGCAACAGACATTGGCATCATTCATGTGTTGCTGGTTTTAGATGCACAGAGAATGTAAGAGTTGTGGGGTTGGGAAGACTTCCACCCAAATTCAAAAGGTCTGGGAGGCCAGGGAGTATGTCCTTGAGAGGACAGGGTATAAAACTGTAAGATTAAAATCAAAAATACAGTGTAGAACCCCGAAGTTTGGAGAAGCTAGAAATGCAGATAATCTTTTTTAAAAACTGCAAGGAGGGAAAAGAAAGTCCAAGAAAAAAACCACGAGAGCTACAACCACCGACAGCATCATAGGAATGGAGCCAAGCACTTCAGAGTTCACAATTTGCCACAGATCGCCTCGTGGAGCTACAGGGTTTAATAAATGTTTGCCTTGCTGGATTCTGGACTTGCTTTAGTTCCATTTCTTGGTATACCCCTGTCTGTGACTTCTACAATAAAAATGTCTACTTTGTGCCATTAAATTTTAAAAATATTTAACTTTTTTTTTTTCATTTGGACAAGGGCTCACAGCTAAGAGTTTTTCTTAAATCTCAAAGGAGACTTGGGACTCAGACTTTTCAGCAATGCTGAAACTGTTAAGGCTTGGCAACTTTTAGAGATGGGCTAAATGCCTTTCCTGTAAAAAAAAAAATACACATGAGTCTTTGGGGGTCCAGGGAAGAAATGTTATAGTCTGTGTCTGGATGCTACCCCAAAACTCCATGTGGTCATGGAGAGCAGGAGTTTCAGAGGCAACTGGATCTAGAGTCTGTGATCGATGTACAATCCAATGCTGAGATTAAGGGTGTGAGTGCCACACTTGCCCTAGGTGGGTATAAGGAACAAAAGTGGCTTCTCCCTACTGTTCCTCTCTTGTTGTTTTTTCTATCTTCCATGGTCATGAACAATTGCCCCTCTGCCTTGGGGCCAGCCAATTATGGACCAAAACCTCTACAGATTATAAGCTAAATAAATCTTTACTCCTTTAACTCTGGGCATCAAGTATTTTTTTTTTTTTCTGAATGAGAAAAGTAACTAAGACACAAGTTGTCTCTGACATCCAGACTTGTTGGCCAGTTCCACTTTGAGGCTCAGCTTGAAGACATCAGCTGCTTGAATTGCCGGATTTGCTTTGTTTATGGCACAGTCAACAAGCAATCTCAGATCGTAAGTTAGCTCCCCTTACAACCATTTGAGAGCTAGAAATGAGGCTGGTAGTACAACATAAACCTTTCAGACTGTAAAGTAGTGAACATTCGGAGCTTGCAACTATGTGAATTAGACCTTGAACATGAAGATGTAACCAAGGTACACATTGCTTATTAGTGGCTTTGTGACCAGTCTCTCCTCCCCCCTGCCTATCCAGTGAGCATTAAAGATTTCTTGATTTCTTCCTTAAAAAGAACCTTGCTTGGATCTCAACACTCAGTCCCACATTTGTCTTTATCATTGTTATTTTCCAGGAAGGAAGTTGATATGATTTGGATATAAAATGTCCCCCCAAATACTCCTATGTTCAGAGGTAGGATTTTGGAAGGCAATTATATTATGGGAGCACTAAGCTTATCAAAGAATTAATCATCTGATGATTTCATAGATCAATGTGCCTGCCTGGGTATGGTAGTGCACATAATCCCAGCATTTGGGAGACTGAGGCAGGAAGGTCACCATGAGTTAGAGGACAGTTCGGGCTGCATAAGGGAATTCAAGTACAGCCTACACTACATAGTGAGACATTGCCTCAAAAATAAATAAATGAATAACTAAATAAAAATAAAGAGCTGGAGCCTGGTGAAGGAAGTAGGCCAGTGCACATTCTTATCCTGGACAATTTCTCTCTCTCTCTCTCTCTCTCTCTCTCTCTCTCTCTCTCTCTCTCTCTCTCTCTCTCTCTCTGCTTTCTGTGCTTCTTCCTGGCTACCCTGAGATGAGAAACTTTCTTTAGTTATGATCTTCCACTGTGATGTTTTTGCTTTGGAGCTGATAACCAGCGGACAGAAACCTCTACAACTGTGATCTGTAATAACCTTTTCTCCCTCAAATTGTATATATAAGGTATTTTGTCCCAGCAATGAAAGGGTGACTAATATATAACTAATGTCTCCCTTTGGTTCTGACTCCAGATTATAACTTCCTAGGGCAGAAACCATGAATATTCCATGTTTACCTGAAACTTTTGTTAAGAAGGGGAGAAGCACAACTGCTTCCTACTCCGAATTCAAGGCAAGAGTCCAAAATTTTCATCCATGAGAAATTTTAACCCAACAAGATCAAGACTATTCTATCACTCAACATTTCAGAGTTGCTTATGTTGTTTATTATATCACTTTAAAAGCAATTGTTCTGTTACTTTATATGAGAATTAAAGTTAAAAATATCACAAAAATGGGCCAGGCATATAGCTCAGTGGCACAAGTGCCTGCCTCGCAAGGGTAACCTCCTGAGTTCTATTTCCAGTACCAAAAAGTAAAAAAGACCATCACCATCATTATAAATACACTTTATATTTGTAGAAAGCAGAATTTATGGTCAAGATTTTCTTTTCTCTAGTGTATTAGTGTTTTTTAAATCACTCTCAATCACCAAGTATTATACTTCTAATATTTTGAAGTCTCAAAACATAAATAAGAAAGAAAAGCAGCCCCAGACAGCTCCTTGCATTACATTTGGGCAGCTGTTAATATTCTAGGATCAAAAATGGCAACTAATCTGTCTACTTAGTGTGGCAGGAGACAAAACAGCCTTCGTTCTGACTTCTGACCAACAGACAGGAAAAGGGGAGTTTACTTTTGGTCTGAGGGGACCTCCTGAGATCATATGCATCCCAGATGAGTCTCTACTGTGTGCAGGGTGAGTGAGTCAACCTCCAGGGCAGACCAGGTGGTGACACATAAATGAGTCCCTCTAAGGAGGTAAAACCAACCCAACACATCTCTCTCCCCCAAGCCAGGGGCTTGGCCAGACTACTGCTGGGGTCTGGGCCTTCCTTACCTCCTGTCAATCATCCCCTCCCTCGAGTTAGTGTTTGCTTGTGGGATGCCGGCCAGCAAGAAATCCCCGGTTGTGCTTAGGGCTTATCTTAGGACTAACCTTGGGGACAGGCAGTCTCCAGACCTTGTGGGATTTTCCTCTAAATCATCAGGATAACAAACATATTAAAAATTCCACTTGGCATTGAAAGTGTCTTAATAGAAAGTTTTTTTTTTTTTTTTCAGATGGGTTGTGAATTTTGCTGGGGAAAGGGAGTGATATCACAATGTCTTGAGTTAATAATACCTTAATGGCTATTTCAGAGTATGGAGAAGAAAAATCACAGAGTGAATGACTTCTCAGGGACCTAAAGCTGGAATCTGAGAGGGGAGAGTGTTGCTCTAACCACCACGGACTCAAGACATGCTGTTGCTCGCAATCTCCAGGTCAGGAGGAGGAAAGATTTGGTTTTACATCTCAGCCCTTCTAACTGTTTCCCTCACTTCCTGGACGATCTTAGCAGGTCTCTTGATTCCTTTGAATCTTTATTTCCTCAGCTGTGTAACCCTAAGCATTATCCCCTTCTTGAGATGTAAAAAGGGAAACCAGGTGTGAGGGGCCGAATGGCCACACTGGGATCCCAGCTCTGCGACTTGGCAAGTGATCTAACTCTGTGGCTCGATGGAGGATGATTTAAGCCTCGTGAGGTGCTCATGCCTTCCAAATAAGCTACTGTTTGAAAGGGCTTATCATAAGCAGTAGCTTTCCTGTTCTACCTGTATTGACTTGCTGTTATATTGTGATGAATAAAAACACCGTAGTACAGTAAACAACGCAAACTGGATGCTGAAATCATGGGTGGTGACACCCCTAAGCCTGTTATTTGCAGAAAGATTAGCCCAGCATTTCACAGATTCAGATAATGATCTGAATTTCATACTGAAAAATAATAAGGAAGCCAGAGAAGAGGGAGTGTGGCCAGTGTTTGGAAGCCTGGTAGTCATCGCTTTCAGGTCCTGCATGGGAAGCACAGATGCTTGGGGACAGAAGCTCCACTGACCTGCGACAGCGGGAAAAGCCTTCCTGACTCAGGGAAGACAGCAGCGGGCTACTCAAGTATATCCCTTAAGCATTCAGGAGTCGCTCTCCCTCCTCACCCCCAGGGGCAAAGGCAGACAAACTTTGCACAAAAAAGCAATTTACTCAGCCAGTCCTTTTCTAGATTTGCTCAGCAATTATTTCAGCTATTTGTGTTTAAATGAGAGCTTTCTCCGTGCCAGCCCAGTGTGTTTCTGCTTCACCGGTTGGGGAAGCCATGGCAGCACTTTTCTCCCAGTTGCTGGACTGTGCTAGGTGCAGAGGTTGGGGGTGTGGAAGGGGGGCTGAGCCTCAGAGCAGGAGCAGAAGCCTCAGGTCCTGAGAGTGTCTGTGTCTCACAGGAAGAGCTAGCCAGACAGCAGAATCAGAATCACCTGAGTGGAAACCAGTCAGTGCTATGTGATGGGGGCGGGGGGTTTGGAGGGTTTGGGGCAGGAGCAAAGGGGTGTTGACCAATGCTTAGCAAGTAGCAAAACAAAGTCTTGATTGTGGATTTGCTGGGTCCTATTGTTATCAGATGCAAAGTTGGTGGGGGGGCGGTTCTTTCCAGGTCTCAGGTATCCTGAACAAAGAATTGCACACAACATACAGGAAAGCTAGCAAGGTGAAGACCAAAAAGATGTAGAGTGTACAGGGCAAGAACCGGCTGGGAAAGTCTCACATAGTCCCCAAGGACAAGGGATCCTCAGTATCCCAAATACCTGGATTAACCTCTCCCTCACGCAAATAAGGTACATGGACACTTTTCAAAACTCACTGGGCCTCTCGCCAGATGTAAGCAAAGGATCAAAACAGTGTCTTCTGAATGGCTGGCCCACCTGTAAACAACACACAGAGAATAGCACCTTCTGATTAGCTCTGTGAACAGTACCAGATTCAAAGGAAGGATTGAAAAGAGGACTTTGCTGCGGTGCTCTGGAGCCATAAGCCTGACATCATTTTGGATCCCCCATGTTCCGGACATATCCCCTCTTCTTAGGAAGCATCTCATTCAACCTGTTCACTACAGATCTTTCTGATCTTTGACACTTTCCACCCCGTGAGTTTTCTGGTTTGCCTCGGCCCTCCTCTACCTCGCTACTCTGGCCAGTTTCCAGCCAGTGAGGAGACATGGCACAGAAGAGCTGGAAAGAGAGGTGCCAGGACACCCAGGTGAGGCTGGGCATCTGCATGGCTATCAGGTACTTCTGGGAGGCTGAATCCAGCTCTGCAGGAGGAGCAGCAAACAATGAAATAAATCAGCATTACGGTTCTGAGCCTGAAGCCCAGACTAATTTGTGTTAGGCTGGCAACTCTGGGTTTACAAACACCCACAGGCCTTTGCAGCAATTTGGTCAGGTCCACGTGTGTTTTGTACAACTGTTTGCTCACTTTACTCCCTCATTTACCTTTTGCCCTAATTTGTATGGCACAGGAAACTTCGATCATCACTCTCAGTATAAAACTATGACTAGTAGCTCTAAATATAAAGTAAACGTAAGAAATCATAACAAATGTCAGATTGTTGAACTGCAGGTTTGGAGCATCTCCTGCCTAAAGCACGGAGCCTGGGAGCCTGCTTTCTCCTTGTTAACAAGTGTCAGGAAGGAATTAAAGTGCTATTACCACCACACAGTGTTCTCCTTTCAGACAATTAGGAGAACTTCGAAGTTGTTGAAAGGCAGGCACTTCCTTCTTTCCCTTAGAAAAAGATGAAATAAAGCAGAATTTTGGCACAATTCAAACAATGATCCCACGCTGAGACCAGCCAGACAGCACTGAGCTGCAGCACCCTAGGCCACATGAGAAGTGGGAATAAACAAGACCATGGCACCAGTGATGACAGTGGAGATGTAGTTGGTGGCACAGGAGATGAAGGGGAGCTTCGGCCGCTGATCTCTTCCTGCACGGTGTGCTAGGCCAAGCCAATCGTCTTACAGCAGCCTTATTGCTGGGGAGCAAACAGGCTTGGATGCCTTGCTTACTTGGTCTCTATCACAAGCTGATCATAGAGCTACGATTTGACCCAAATCAGAAGCAAATTTGGAGTCAAGACGAAGAGTCAATAGATGGATAAATATTTAGATAGAATTTAGACAGGTAGATATAGACTGATGGTGATAGAATGAAGTCTTGTAGTTGGTACCTTTCTTATCCTACAGCTTCGTGGGAAACTTAAGCAATGCACACTTCAAGCACCTGAGCAGTGGCCAGTCCGCAGCAGGCTCACCCTGATGCCGGCCATCCACATTTCATAGAATGCTGAGTGATAGGTCTCAATCACCCACATTCCCCAGACAGAGACCTGTTAGTGGATTCTTCCTTAGTGATTCCCAAAGCAAAGGTCTTGGCCCCCTGCACAGGCCAGGCTCCTCAGAAACGTGCAGCGTGCAATGTACCAAAGTCTCAGGGTGACTCACGCGCCCCTTCACCTCTGATCTCTCATCTAAGGCTACAGAGAAACATTAACTTGGCTCCCAACTGATAACACATTGTTTTCCTTCTCACAGGCCTCCTAAGGATAAGTTTTGGACTTTGGATAGGGCATTTTTTCCACAGCCAGACCAGATCTGAAAGAAGGAGGTGTCAGCATCAAGTTCTGAAACTGGGAAGGGACACAGAGACCATCTATAGTCTACACAACGTATTCTTCAAGGGACAGCACGAAAAAGACATCAACCTGCTGGCCTTGTGCTGCAGCTGAAACTACTTGTGGACAATCTGTGTCGATGTCTATCTTTGGTTCCCCAGTCACAAAGATCTGTTTGGGACTCTCAGACCTATGGTTAAGGAAAAATAGCAAAAGGATCCATTACTGTCACAAAGCCCCCAAAATAGTTACCAGTGACTGATCTGTGAGTCTCAGTGCACTGGTCTGCATCTCTAAAGCAGAATGGAAAACAAACACATGCTTTCCTACTCATCATGATAGTGTGCTGACTATACTACTAATAGGTAGGATCATCATCATCACAGAAATGCTGACCTTACTAAATGGGTCATAGAAAAAGCAGTATTTTTGTGATCACTAAGTCATTCTACCAATGTTGGTTAACACTGCTTGTTCTACAGAGAGCTGTTAGCAAAAGGTGGAAATGACAGGGGAGTCTCCCTCCACCAGTGATATATATATAAGGTGTCTTTGGTATGCACACCTGCTTCACAGGATCTCACACCCTCATATCTATGCTGTGAACTAAGAATTATGATGGACTCTCACTTTTGAAAAAGGGAAACTGAGGCTCACAAAAGTCAAATTACTTGCTTATGGTCATATGACCCCCCAAGTGGGAAGTGTTACGGCCCCCACCACATACAAAATCATAAATTGAAATCTTAACCCCAGGACATAAGAATTTGACTGTATTTGGAGGTAGACCTTTTAAAGAGGTAATTAAAATAAATGAGGGCATACAGAGGAACCTGAAATCAACAGCTATGTCCTTGTAAGAGGAAGAGTTTGGGACACAGACACACATGGAGGGAAGACCATGAACACACAAAGAAGAACAGGGAAGGGAAAGAGGCTTTGGAAGAAACCAACCCTGCCAACACCTTGATCTTGGTTTTAATGGCTTCCAGAATCATGAGAAATGCATTTCTGTTGTTAAGTGTTGGTGATATTTTGTTGTGTCCACTCCAACACCCCACTGTGTCCCTCTATGATAGCATGTATGAGATTAGTTATAGTCCAGTATAAAACCTAATGAAAGCATTGCACTTTATAGTTTCTCAAATCCAATGAGTCCAGGCACCCAACCTCATCAGTTCAGATCACCAAATACGTATCTATGAATCAGTCGTGTGCTCCCTGGGCTTTGATCCTAGTCCTACAAAAACAACTTACAGAGACTTTCTCTGGAAATTCCCAAGGTTGAAGGTCTTCTCTGTGAGGAGCAGCTCCAAGAATCTTTATGTTTGCAGAAATACAGAGGTCACGGTGCAGCCCTGACCTCAAGGCATGCAGGGCTTAAGATATAGCAGCAATTACATGAGCTGTGTCAGATATCACCAGCGGCTTGTGATGTTATTTCCCACAGAGCCCTGTGAGCCTCAGCGGTCTTCTCAATGTGGGCAACAGGACGCAGCTCTGAGAGGACTGTGCTGGGCCCAGGGCAGTGAACTCATATTTCCTCTTAGCGCATCCTAAGGTAGGACCATCCCATTGCTCGCTCTGCCTCTTGATGTGATGAATTTGTTTCAGGAAAGCCCAGCAAGGACTTACTGTGAGGATAATTACCCAGGCCTAAAAGTCTCTGTTTCTGTGTTGCAAAAGCCACTTTGAAGTTGAGAAAGGACACCCAGGTAGAATACCGAACTGGAAAATCAGTTACTCTAATTGACTGAACAGTCAAAAAGGAGGATCCATGTGAAGACCAGGTGACACAGAAACTGAACACACAACATCAAGTCCCTTATGCTTTTTCTCTAGTGACGAGATGTGTTGACTTGTAGCCAGGCATGGGGTACAGGCCCATAATTTCAGTACCTGAGAGTCTGAGGCAGGAGTATCATGAGTTAGAACCCAGCCGGGGAAACTTAGGGACTCAGTGAGATGATTTCAAAATGTCAAAAAAAAAAAAAAAAAAAAAAGAGTTAACAATGACTGAATATTGAGCTCAGCACAAAGGCTCTGGATTCAACCTATAGTATCACCAAAAATACTCTTGATTCCTAAGAATCTGGGATCCCAAGGGCTATTACCAATTGTTACACATCCAACAGCTCCAAAACTTAGTGGCTTCCAATAGGTCATTTCCTTTCTCAGTGTTGTGGGTGAAGAGTTCTGAATGGACTTAACTGAGTGGTTCATCTGTGATCTGGAATGATATCTCCCCACATACTTCCAAGTCAACATCTTCCTCCTGAGCCTAGGGCCTGGCCTGGGAAGCCTGCTGAGGCTGCCCACTGACTTGGAGTTGGTCTGAGGCTATCCACAGACCATCTTCTGCAGGCTGTCTTTGTGGCTTAGCTGCTAGACCATCCTTAAACTACAAATGCACAGTAAAAATACCGGAAGTCATCACCCTGTGGTGAGGCATCAGAAACTCTGACAGATAGCTTTAAGATAGAGTCTGAGAAAATAAATTGTAAGTTCAATAAGTTTAAAGCCCTGATCACACTGAGCAGGACAAGTTGGAATGCTGAAGTCTCTCATGCTGTCTGATAACCCCATGTAAACAAAGCACCAGTGACCAAATGTCACCATGGTTGGCAAGTCATTTTTGATTGTTTTAAACTCTAAATGCTAGAGTATGTATCCTGAATGTTCCCCAAAGGGCCATGAGTTAAAGACTCGGTGTCCAAGGTGATTCTACTGAGATGTGGTGGAAACTTTGGGGGCTGGGATCCAGTGGGGGGACTTTAGGTCATTGTAGGTGTGTCCTCAAAAAGGGTGTGGGACCCTGACTACTTCCTATTTCTCTTTGCTACCTGGCTCATGATGAGTGTGGTTTTTGTCCCACCATGCATCTCTGCTATGACATGCTGCTTCGTCCCAGGCCCAAAACAAAACGGAGGGCACCTCCAAGCCTGTGAGTCACACTCTGTCCCCTTCATCTCAAGTGTCTCATGCTAGCAACAGAGAGATCAAATGGTTCAGTAAATACACGCCACCAAAAATGTCCCTTTTGGCCTTCTTTAGCATGCCTTCTTTAGCAAGAGGAGGGGTGCTGTACGATTGCCAAGCTGTCCCTACCTGTAGACTCAGTATGACCCCCTCTGTGATGTGTAGCCTCAGAGGCCCAGGGTCAGTTCTCAACCCGCCACCAAGTCAATGAGAGGACCGGGCATTGCTGACTCCATTATCTGCAGGTAAGCAGGAGGAAGGCAGGCGAAGGGCTAACAAATGTCTTCTGGAAACACAAAGTCAGGTTAGAGGTGACATGTGGGCCGCAGAGAAGGTTCCAGGCCTCAGTAGAAGCAGTGGGATCAAGATGACAGGTTGCAACACTGAACAAAGCTGACACAGGGCAGGTCTCCTCTCCACCCTCACCCCCGCACTCAGCGCTCCCCTCTCCTGGCCTCCACCTCCCTGCCACCACCACCTCCCTCCTTGATATCCCAAAAGTCAGACGTGAAACAGCCCATGTCGATGGAACACAAGGCCACAGTCTATGACCCCACCTTCCTATCCAGTGGCATCAATGGCTGGACCAGGAGATGTCTTGGTTTCTATTATTTTATTTCCCTGAATCTGCATGGTCGCTAGTGTTTGGTACCACTGATAACTGCAGAAAAAGATGAATCCAGTCATTTGGTGACTGTCTGGAAACTTGCCTTCTCTCATTCCTGATTAGTGCCTCCCTTTCCTCTTCTCCTTCCTTCCTTCCTGCCATGTTTTCTTTCTCCCTTTCTTGTTTCTTTCCTCCCTTACTTAGCATTTATCCCGCACCAGTTCCATACCAGTTCTCACCAGGAGAGTGAAGAGAGGCGTCACTGGGAGCAGGCGCTCACTCTGTTCTTGGAGCCCTGAATCCTGGGACACGGGGAGCCCGTTACCCCAGCCTGCATGCGGGCTGCTATGACCTCATTTTCGTTACTGGCCCTGGCAGCATTCGCCACATTTCCACCATTACCTAACACAGCCCTAATCTACCTTTCCATTTCAGAAAAGGACAGCAAACCAGAGATTAAAGTTCCAACAAAGGGGGTATCACCAGCTCATCGGGCTTTGTTTCTGGCCGGTGACCTGCACCCAGGACAGGACAATAGGACAGCAACGGTGCAGAGCCCAGTGAATGGTGTGGGCACAGTGTGGGGTTTGCTGCCAAGGTCATCTAGGGCGAGTGCCTATGGAACTATATTGAGCTGCAGGTTTGAGACACTTGTCATCTTTGGATCTAGGCTCCGGGCTGTGTTGTGTGGGCTGTGCCACACCCTCCATATGGCACTCAGGGGAATGCACATGGTGACCTGTAGTGTTTCACTGTGTGCAGCCTGAGCAGCTGTACATTGTGGCCAAGTCGCCCCAGATCCTTGGTGGAGATGAGCACCGTCTGACCCTGAAGCCTAGGAGGTGAACTGCTATACCCTATTGCCTCTCGCTGCTTGGTTTGGTTTTAGTTCTGTCAGCAAATCTCTCCGTGACTTAGATTTCTGTTGTGTAAAGGGTCCAAATACATCCAGAGGTCATTTGGGAGGGCCAGGGAGGTGACACCTGCCGTGCCTCCAGACTGCATGAGCACCATCCTGGAAGTTGCAGGACAGTGAGAGAGGCCAGTGCAGAAAAAGGAAGAAGCCGAGCTTCGGATAGAAGTTTGCATTTGAAGGCTTTGCTTGAGCTGTGCAGCCCTGGGTCCTTGGTTTTGTCATTTGGAAGATGCCTCTAACTATACATCCTCAAAGGATCTTTGCACAGACTCCGTGTGTAAAGACTCACACAAGTTTGAGACAGATCCATGTTAAATCCTCTTTTCTTCTTACTCACCCACCCCGGTGGGAGAAATTAGGGGTTAGACCAAGTGTCCAGTCACCATCAAATTTCATGTCAGGTTAACCAACAGCCCTGGGGCTCCACGGATACAGAGATACAGGAGAAAATGTTCTGTCTGTTACAACCAGCACTTCTCAAATCAGCTGGTGAAAAGAAGTTTCCTTCCATTTTTTCCCAACTCCTAATAAATAAAAAATTTATTACTCAAGAACGATAGGACCACAAAAATGAAATGCAAGGTACGAGCCCAGATCTTTATTACCAATACACCACAGATGTAAGGCGACAGCTTCAAGCTGTTAGGAAAGCTTCTAGGCGCTTGCTCTTCTGTGTCCTTTCTCACTGTCAATGGGCAGCAGGCAGTGTGTGGATGGGCTACTGACCAAGGGACCACTCTCACACAGGTCTCCCTGAAAGCAACCAACTGGCACACATGTGTTTGCTGTACATGTGCACTTACATGCCCAGACCATGGTCTCTATATGACCCGTCACACCACCTCCCTGCCTTCTGTCCCATGCACTAAACCCCTTAGCAAAGACTGTATATCCCATACCTGGCCCCAAACAAGTGCTCCCAGTAAACACCCTGCCTATCTGGGGTTAATGTGCGCATCCCTAACTCCGGCCCTCCTCCAGCGTTGAGGTGTTTACCCCTGCCGATTGATATGCACTGAAGCCAGCTATGCCTGTAAATTCAGGTGTACCACCAGGGAGGAGCTGGAAATAGGAGAGTTCAGAACAAAGCCTGTCTCTGGAAACCAGCCCCAGCGACCACCAGACCTCCCCACCGCAGCTGGGAGTATTTCTTTTACAAAGAAATCATTGTCCTTTTCTGACTAAGATGATAACAACAACAAAATATCTACCTCTTTCTGAAAAGAATCCAGTCACTGCTTTTAATAAACTCTTTGGCTACAGAGATGGAACAGGCAGACAACAACAACAAAGGAGATATTATTAACATAATTTTATGTAATTGGATAGAAGGGTAATATTTATTTTAATATTATAGAGGAAATATCCCACAATGCGGACCCTGGATTAATTCTTTATATCTTTGGACTGCACTTATCAAATAAAATTGTACTTATGGAAAAAGCAAACACATAAATCCTGCCTCATTCATTGTCAGCTGGCAACTCCCAGCAAGGGCTAATTGTATTATATATCTTTTGCAGCCCTGCCTGATGTTTGCCAAGTCCAAATGTATGGTTATTTATTACATGAACGAATGCAATTTTCTTCTTGGAATCTGAGTCTGGAATTCCATGAAGTCTTAAACTATGCCTCTCACCTAACCAGGAAGGAAGGTGAAGGCCCTGGTGAGCAGAATCTGGTGCAGAATTCGCCCAAGAAAATAAATAACTATTTCCTTTAAGAGATATAAGGTGTACTCTATAAGGCATGTGGAGTAAAGTGCTCTTCACTTGATTCTTTGAAAGGTCTCATTCCCCCAAGAAGAATGCTTTGGAACTGCCAACATCTGAACCAATGTTTGACCTAACCTAGGTGGTTTGGATGCAGTCACTGTACACACAAGGACCGGATTAAGTCCCATCCCCAAGGTTGGCTGGCACCATTACCTCCTTCCTTCTCCCTCTGTCAGCTAAACCCAGAATGCTGCTCAGCTGCCGGCTGGTGCAAGGAGACATTCTTGTCCTCTTGTTAACACTTTCTTAGCGCCACTCAGTGTGGTATATTGCTCCAAAACGTGTGGAAGAATTGGTACAATGGATTTCTGTATCCTTCATCTCATTGTATATCCTACTTATGGCATTTTGGGTTTGTTGGTTATACTTTTTTATCGTAAGACTCCTTTGGAAAATTCACACAGGGATTGGAGAGCAAAGGGAGCAGAACTTGGACAACCTGATTTTCTGCTTAAAAGACATATAATAACAACAAAACATTAACACAGATCTGTACTGCTGCTCTGATTCAACCACACACAAGCTGAACAGCTTGTAGGGCACTGGAGATGCCACGGAGTGTCACATATTGCTTGCTATAGACATCACAGCCACCTTTACCCCTGCCCCTTCTTGAAGATGATGAAAATGAGACTCAGAAGTGAAGTGAAATAAAGGACATCATATCTGAACAAAAGTCATGTCACTTGCAAGGATACTAGAGCCACAAAATTCAGAGAGCTTCCCAGATAAACCATTACTGATTTCTATAAGCCTGCTAAGTTCCTTGGACTTTGCGCCCTTCCATTCATAAGAATATTGTTATCAATAAATGAGCTCACATGCAATGTAATTGTAAATCCCTTGGCATACTAAGCTAACACATTGTCGATCTCTTTGCTTCCAGCATGCCTCTGACCCTCCTACAATGAGGAAGATGGAAACTCCCATGTATCACCAACTGCACTGTCAGGTTGATAATGTGCAAATTTCAACCCAACAGTAAAGACCAGCACCCTTATTTGTGAGACCCAGCGCAGTTAGAACGTGAGATTTCATGTTCAAAGATCAATATTGTCTCTTGCAAGCTTGGAATTCATGCAACCGGTCAAGTCATAGACCCAGGTCACTGATCGTGCTGAAAGTCATCAACAAGACACTGTCATAGACTTCTGAGAATCATCTGAAGAGAGATACCAAGAAAATGTAAGTTCTTTATGATCACCTGGATTTTCACAATCCTTCGTATCTGGAAAGGTTTTGTCCCTTTGATGTTAAGCAGAACAGGTTCCATATCACGGCCCGCGGAGTGTTTTTCCTTTGATGTTAAAGGGAAGAAAGGAGTAGCGAGCATATAAGGCAGAGGAAAGAAGAGAGGGCCTGGGGGGAGGAATCTGAACGGGCCCACCAGCCTCTGGGTCAGGAGGTGAGCGGGCAGTGGGTCACTCAGACAACTGACCATGCAAGTCCACATGCAGGCCCAGGAAGAGGGACCAGAGAAACACAATTCTATTTTTTAAGGAGAACAAATCACAGAATTAAAAAAGTACTCAGAACAT
The DNA here is from genome assembly GCF_034190915.1 of Cavia porcellus. Classification (NCBI taxonomy): domain Eukaryota; kingdom Metazoa; phylum Chordata; class Mammalia; order Rodentia; family Caviidae; genus Cavia; species Cavia porcellus. The sequence goes on from NW_026947487.1 coordinate 114,369,819, forward strand.
GCCCAACTCACACCCAAACTTCTCCTGCGCCTGCACCTAGCACAATTTAACCAGCACAGAGGTAGAGCAAAGATCAAACACTTCAGGCCAAAAAGTAAGTATGGGAGAAAATCGATGACCGAGTGCCTTAAATCTATTTTTGCCTTGTGAAATTGGAAACGACAACCAAGTTCTTACTTCAGTAGCAGATGTGCGACAAGGCTGCAGAATCAGGCCCTTCTCCTGTTTTGACTTTTATTATGCATACTTTTACTATGTACATTTTATATAAATGCATTGGAAATTTTATGTAATAAAAACTTGTCATTATAAAAGTGATTATCTCTGAAACGTTTGCATTCACACAAACAGAGCCAAGATAAGTAGATCTAAACACATATAAAACAACAACATCAACAAAAATGTAAGATGCAAACACAGAAATTCAAAAGAACAAGGAACCCAAACAAGACAGTCAATTTTAACTGAATCAAAATCCTTCTTTCTTCTTTAAAGCCAGGTGGAAAAGACAATTTTTTTCTAGAGGGTTTTTTCCTCAACTGTCCCCAAAGTTTGACTCTAGACTCAGCTGTGCTGACATGTTATTGTTTCTTCTCCCAAGAGAGACACTTAACAAAGGTATTGTCCATTCAGTTTCGAGCAGACATTGAATATGACTGCCTTTCCATCTGTTGGAGAGTAACCTCTCACCCTTAGATATTTAAAGCGGTTGAGGGTGGAGGTTGTATTGCCGGAACCTTCTCCTGCCCCCCAAAAAACATATACTTTGACATTTAACCAAATTAACAAACATTAATTGCACATAAAACCCACTTTGCTGAATTGCAATGAGCCATTTAACCCTGCGGACCAATCCACCGGAGAGTTTATAGGAGGAGAAGCAGAGTTGGCAGTTCTCAAACATTAAGACACTCAGCTGCCTCCAATCCAGCTCCTTCGAGGTCAGGGAAAGCTATGTTGCAGAAAAAGAACGGGAGGCCAAATTAGCAATTTGGCAGCATTCTTCAAAAAGAAAAATGTAACCTCAGGATTTTCTGGGTGCTCTCCGTTCAGTCTTGCAGGACGTATGGATGGATGGTAGTCTTATTGGTACCCAGGGCAAGGGAAGCCGTTCCCCACAGCTCCCCCTTTCCTTGCGTATCTATAAAAATTAAGGAACATTTTTTCCCATCTCCAGCTTTTTGGGGGGTGGGGCGGGGCACATCTCACTCTGGCTAATTGCTGATTTTCTCTTAGCCCGAGGCTATGACATTTTCTGCCACATCACTTTCCTCACCAGCCATTCATCATCACAAAAATCATCTGTGCGTACTGTCTTCTCCAAGATGTGAGGGAGCCTTAGGAATCTCTCTCGACTTCCTCTCCCCACCGAGAGTGTAATTCCTGGAAACCGGTGACCACAGCTTTGTTATATCTTCTGCTGGAATAAGCTGTCCCTCCCAAAAGGAAGGGAATGGGCCATGTGGATTTATTTATCCAATTCCAGTGCAGGGGAAGGACTCATCTTTATATTAAATGCTCAATAAGAGTTTGATGGGCAAATAAGAAATGGGGAGGTAGGATAGCATTATTTCATTTTTCCCACAAATGTCTTCCAAACCATTAGGCTCCAAAGAATCACATATGGCCCCAGAGTCAGCTTGCACACAGGTGTTGCTGGTACCTTATTTGCTTACCCAGGACTTATTTTCCTTTTGGTTGTGAACACTCCAGTAGGGTGTACAGATCCATAGACCCATAGACCCTGAAATGTGAAGAGCGGACTCTCAGATAGCAGGATGCCCAGGTCTCACAAAGAGCTCCCTCAGCAATGAAGCAAAAGCAGCAGCGTTCACCTTGAGAAACACGGAGACCGCCATTGAGAGTGGTCCTGCTCTCTCAGGACTTTGCTTTGCTAGAAACTTTCCAACACCTGCCACGGGAGCCGGGAGAAAGGCTAGTGGAAGGTACTTCTCCTCCACTGCCCAAGCAGATTGTAAATATATGCTGGGTAATCACAGAGGAGTAGGACATTGGGGAAGAACTGCATATCAGGTAGGCAAGGCAGAATTAAAAATAAAATGTATTACAGAATATAGGCAACAGTCCCATTGTTTTATAGAATAAAGGAATTATCTAAATTCGGTACCGATAAAAATGAAGAAGACAAAAAAAAGAATTCAGTCTTCTAAATTTGGTGTAATAGTCATACAGCTCTATAGGGAAAATGATACAATTGAAATATATAAAATAAAAAGCATGAGAAAGAGAAATTGACAAGAAATCTGAGAGATATGAAATCATCACTGATGGTATTATCTTTATCTGCAACAATAAATCCCTCCTAAAGGTGAATCAAGGAGACTAGCCAATTTAATCCATAACTAATGACTCACCAAATAGATAACTGAATGAAGCAACATAAACAGACATTCCTTGAGAGAACAAGGAAATGAAGATGCAGTTAAAACCAAGATTTTAATTAATATGTGAGTGATTTAAAAGGTACATAATAATTTGGGGGTTTACTAAAAAGAGTATCTTCCTCTTTTTCAAATGTCCTGACATATTGAGCTCTGACCAGAATCTTCCCAAAATATCCCCACATATGCTGGTCATCTAAATAAAATTCCAAAAACGTAAGTTATCCAATCTTATGGTTTAACTGGAAAGCAATGAGATTAAAAATGCAAAGATTAAAATATAAATTGCAATCCCTTGTGTAAGCACATGTTTAAATATCCTGTGGTCAGGGAAAAACCAAAATTAAACTTTGCACCTATCCTTACAAGTGAGTAGAGATTAGACATCAAAATTGCCAATACGTGACAAAGCCAGTTTTCATGGTGAAGGAAAGTGGGTGATAATGTTAAATACCAGTTAGAAGAAAATTCATAGTTTTAAATGTTTTGTACATTTATACACGTATGTATAAACAATGTTTAAATTTTAAGGATATGCCATGGTTTGTGTTTAGATGCCCCCCCCCCAAGAAAAGAAGACCTCATGTGGTCATAAGTGAGGCTTTAGCAGAGCTGGCTGGATCTAGAGTGTGAGATGCTGGAACTGATTGATGGTGCAAGGCTAGGATCAAGGGATCCATATCAAATGTGTGAGAACTACCTGCCCTAAGTAGCCTGGATAAGATATAAGGAATAGAAAGAGCTGTGGTGTCTCTTACTGCTTTGCTGTCTTCTGCCCGCCATGAAGTGTTTCTCCTCTGTGATGCCTGGCTGCCACGCCACCCTGTCTTGGAGTCAGCTGATTATGGACTGAACCCTCTACAAACGGTGAGCTAAATAAATGTTTCCTCCTTTGATTTTGGTTGTCAGGCATTTTGTTTCAACAATGAAAAAGGTAACTAAAACAGTACATGAAAAATTGTAAACTTTATATATTATATATCATATATGTGAGTTACTATTTTTCATTTAAGTTGAAAAATAAAGCCAATTTTCAAGGTGAAGGGAAGTGGGCGATAACGGGAACATCATAAATTAACAGAAAAAAGTACACAACACATAAACACATCTAACAGCTGTACTTCTGTATGGCAGAGAAAAAACAAAATGGACTCTGGAAAGTCAGGTAATTCTCTCTCAAGAAACGAGAGAGAAAATAAGACAGAAAAGCACATGCATTACAAGAAGGAGTTTTTAAACCAGTGTGCTGCATCAGATTGTAATAATTAATTTGAAAATCACAGCAAATGTTAAAACATTTTCTAAAAGGCTATTAAAATTGATCTATGTGTCTTAGATCGATAAGTATTTATTTGAATAAAATTGAAAAAAGTGTCATATGATCACTTAGATAGCAGTGCTGTGGATCCAAGGAATTAAGAGGCAAGTAATTTCATGGATTAACTAATTTTCACAATATATAACTTTATCTGGAATGTATAAAAAGGATGAATAATTCCCTAATGTGTTTTAAGAAACTAACAATGGTTCTGTAGGGTTTAAATATTCTAAAGAATAAGCTACAATTCACTCTCATTTAGGAAGATAGATGTAAAAATTCTTAATAATATATTAGCAAATTGAATCTCACAATGTATTTGAATAAAACTACACACTTAGTGGAGCTGGCTTCCATCATAAAGATGGTGTTTCACAATAGGGAGTCCATTAATAGATTGATCGTCTTCGATCTGTCAAAGAAGAAAAATATTTTCTATCTCAAAGAAGCCAAAAAGATATTTAATATAATTCAGCATCAAATGCCAATAGCATTTTATCTAAATGCTTTCCTCACACTGTAAATAATAAGTACCTGTCTGCAATTGGTGAGAAAGTGCCGCCAAGTACCTGGGACCAGGGACATGTCTTGGAACCTCAGCCTATATAACCGTATTAGAAAATAAGGTCTTTGCAGAAGGTAATTAAGGATCAAGATGAAGTCCCACTGGATTAGGGTGGGTCCTGAATCCAATGAGAGCATCCTTACAAGAAACAGAAATGCAGGTGACACGCAGAAAAGGAGGTGCTGTGGTAATGCCACACTTCAAAGTGACCTATCTGTAAAACAACTGTCATCAGGGTTTCTGGGCACCACCTGAAGCTGGGGCAGAGCCCTGGGACAGACAGGCCCTGTCAAAAGGAAGCAACCATGTGAACATCTGGATTCCAACCTTCTAGCCTCCAGACATGGGAGAGAATCAAGTTATGTTGCTTTAATCTACTCAGGTCGTAGTTGGGCTGATCTAGGAAACACACCTTAAGTCACAATCCAGTGTCACACAGATCTGTGAATCACCAAGTGCATTCCCGTTACACTCAGTGACATGACGGTAACTTCCACCAAATCATGGCTACTCTGCACATGTCACATGAGGCCCCTGCAGAGAAGGTGATGGTCACCATCAATCCCATTAACCGGCTGGCTCTGCAAGCTAGTGGGGATAGACAGGGGCAGTTCATGTGAACCCAGTGCAGAGTGTGCTTAACGACCATCACTGCATTTCCTTCCATAACCACTTCTGCTTGTGGGGAAACTGAGGCATGGGAAGCCTGGGAAAGCTTCTCATCAGCTTTCAACAGAAACTGATCCACGCACTAACTGGTGCGAACAGCTCATGGCAGGGACAGCTGGCTTCTGGGACAGTGGCCAGGACCAGCTCAAACGTGGGTACCGCAGCTCTCCCTCAACCATGAGCTCTCTCCCTGGCCCGAGTTGGGTGTCTCTTCCCAAGCTTCCCATCAATGACTGCAAACCCCCTGCAGTTCCAGAGCTTTATCTCTATACCCACGGCACTAATGACAGTGAATGTGTTTTGTTCAGCAATGAACTGGCTGTTGAAAGGGAAGAGGGGAAGGAAGAAGGAAGAAAGGAAGGAGAAAAGGAAGAGAGGGAGGGAGAGAGGGAAGGAAGCAGGGAGAAAAGAGCGAGTAAATTAGGAACAAACATGGAAACCCACATTGCTAGTAAAGAACGCTCGAATCAGGCTGAAAGCTAGCTTTTTCTTTACGATCCATCAGTAAACCCATGCTTGGCTGAATAACTATCCTAAAAGATGTCCACATCTAATCCTTGGAGTCTGATATGTTATCTTATGTGAGAAAGGGACTTTTTTCTGATGTAATTAAAAACTTTAAAGTTGAAAAGGAATAGATATTGGATTTTTTGGGGGGTGGAGTCAGTGTAAGAGAGAGAAAGAAACGTATCTAACTGCACAGAAGAGCAGGCGATGTTACCTGGGAAGCAGAGATTAATGTGGCCACAAGCCAAGGAATGCCAACCACCAAAAACAACAGGACAGCACACACACACACACACACACACACACACACACACACACACACTCATACACACCACCACCACCAAGATGTTTTCCTAAGGCTTCCCAAGGAAACCTGTCTCTGCCAACACCTTGATTTCAGCCTAGTAACACACACTTCACACATCTGACCTCCAGATCTAAAGCCACTGTGTGATGTATCAAGCCGTTGTTTGTGGACTCTTGTCTGGGCTTCCATCAGAAATGGACCCACGCTCTAATCACTCAGAAGAGCTCCAGATCCTAGCTAAACGGAGCCCCAAGGCAGACAAAGCCCAGTGCCATCACAAACAGTAAAAATGTGTTCATAGGAAGTGTGAACAGGGAAAGAAATAAAAGAGGGGGAGGGGAGAATTGTTTGATTCATTATAAAACTCTTTACTATGTAATATCATTTAATGCTACCATTAAAGTAATCTGAGGGTCGGCAACGTAGTTCCTGGTAAAATCTCCCCAAATTATGGATGAAATATCAGAGGTTCTGGGAAGTAAATCACTCAAGAAAAAAATAAATATTTGATATTTATCGAGTACCTACAGTACGCAACACATCTACTCTCATCTTTCTCAACAGGATGTACTGCAGTTTTAAAAATGATTCCCCACACAAGGAACTATGATAACTCCATGTTCCACTTTAATAAATTGAGGCTCAAAACTAATTAATGAATTGAACATCCTTTATCTGAAATACTGGGTCCCGGAGTGTTTCAGATTTGGGGATTTTCCTGTTGCAGAATGAGTTATCTTGTGGATGTGAGTCAAGTCTGAAGAAGAAATTTATTTCTGTGTTGAATATACCTTATATGCACAGCTCAAAGTTAAATGGTGCACAATAATTTTAGTGCACTGGCTTTTTAACTGTGACTTATTTCATGTGGTCAGGTATGGTATTTTCCATCTGTGAACCTTGTTCGGGCTCGAAAGGTTCCTGATTTTTTGACTCCTGGATACAAATGCTCATCATGGTTTATGTCGCTGGCCCCCAGGCCTCATGCATTTGCATTGTGCATTTGTGATTGGTTCACTTTCTGGTGCTTGGATTGGGGGTGTGAGCACTACACCCACCTAGGGGTGGAGCCAGCATACAACATAATGGCAGGAAGAAGGTGTGTCTCGCTCTCTTGCTGGTTTCCGCCTTGCTGTTTGCAGCCGCCATGAACTGTGGCCCCGCCATGCCACCCTGCCTTGGAGCCAACTGAGTATGGACTGAAACCTCCGAAAACTGTAAGATATCAACCTTCCCTTTCCCAACTTTGGGCTTGAGGTATTTTGTCTCAGCAATGAGTGAAAAGCAACCAAGACAATGCTCAACTTGCCTAAAATCTCCCAGCGATTCACAGGCAAGGACAGGACCTGACTGCAGGTCTCTGGTATCAGAGCACAACCTCTCCGCCAGGAGGCCAGACTCATTTGGAAACTGATAGCAACGAGCTGGCCACAAACCTGACCTATGCTATTGGTGCAGTTCCTGAAACCCAGCTCCTACCTGAATCTAAAGCATGGACTTGTTAGTTTGTTTGCACTAATTTCTAGCTAATTTTTGCCTCTTCTGGTGGGAGCCTGGGCCTTTACTTAGTTCCTCCTGGTCTCGTTTTCTCTAATCTATATGGCAGGGACCACATAACGTTTGCCACAGGGTTATCATGCAGAGGACATGCAAATAGATCAAAAAGGCTCTTAGCTCAATACTGACACACAGTAGGTGTTCAATAAACAGTGCTTTGCTTCTTTTCTAGGAATATTGACACGTCATGGGTGTGCCTTAGAGGTAAGAATTATGCTTGGTCAATTATGCTATTCATATTCTCCCAACTGTGATAAAATTATAGATTTAAAAATCTCTTTGCAGATCAATTTCTCTGGGTCTATTGAATTATACAGAAGCTACCCACATACCGAATGAAGCCAGAGGGAAGAGAGGATGAGGCGGGTGGGCGCTTTGTTTAATTGGCCCACAAGGAAGCATCACGGAGATGTAAGCAATGTTTCACCCTCGCTTTCTCGTGTTTACAAAGACACTTCTGGCCACATGGTCTAAACCTATCTGTGCCAATGGGGAAAATCAAGCTTTGTGCGCCAACAGTGGTTGATTTCACAGGCTGTTTAATGCATAGACAGTTTTTAATTTAATATTTTCCCAGAGGCCTTTAAACGTATTGGGTGCATTTTGCAAAGTCCGATAAATATTTGTCACTTTATATAGGGCCACTGTTTTTTGTTTGTTTGTGGGTTTTTCCTCCTCCTCAACACACGTCAAGTGAAACAGTTAAGGTCCGAGCCAAGTGCACAGGAGCTCATTAAAAATGAGTCCAAATGAATTTGCTGGCAAGTACTGGGCGTATGGAAATGAGGCGACATTTAAGAATCCTTGAGTGGGCTGGAGAAGGAGTTCCATGCCCGAGGCCCTTTGGGTTAAGCAGGGACTGGAAACCTGAGGGGCTGATCAGCCCAGAGAGAACATGTGGTGGGGCAAGGCCCAGAGATGCCCAAGGCCAGGGCACACAGGAGGTGAGATTAAGTGACAGGGAGCATGAGCGGGGGCACTGCTGCCCCAGCCTGGCAGTGTGGGGACATACTCACACCCAAGTCAGTTACCTGGGTTTGGGGGGTCCCATTAAGGATATTCAGGTAAGGACGGGTCCACAGAGGCTCCCCTTTTTGTTTTCCAGCCAGTTGTAGAATACACAAAAAGGTCCATTAACCTCATATTTTAACATCACAAAAACAATTCTGTTATTCTGCATCTGTATATTGCTACATATGTTTTTATAAATATGTACATGAAGGGGAAGATTATCTATCCATCCATCCATCTATCCACTCACCCATCCATCCATCTGACCACTCACTTGCCTTTCCATCTAGCTGCCTATCTATCTATTCATCTATCATTCATCCATCCTCCCACCTGCTCTTCCATCTATCTACCTATCTGTATCTGCCTATTTATCTATCCATCCATCCATCTATCCACTCATCCATTCATCTACCCACTCACCCATCCATCCATCTACCTACCTGCCCATCTATCTGCCTATTTGTATCTGCCTGTGTCTGTGTGTCTATTTATTTATCTGTCTATCTATCTCCTCAATGAGAATATCTATCTATCAATCTATCTAGCTATCTGTCTGTCTGTCTGTCTGTCTGTCTACCTATCTATATAGATATGTCCTGAATGAGAACATCTTTATATCTGTCTGTCTATCTGTCTGTCTATCTATCTGTCTATCTAAGTATGTCCTGAATGAGAAGACCTATCTGTCTATCTATCTATCATCTATCTATCTATCTATCTATCTATCTATCTATCTATCTATCTATCTAGGTATGTCCTGAATGAGAACACCTATCTGTCTGTCTATCTGTCTATCTACCTATCTATCTATCTAGGTATGTCCTGAATGAGACACTGCGTGGCTGAGCCTTCGTAGATCCTGGGGTAAAATGATGAGACACATTGCCCAGGTCACTCCTCACCCACCCTGGTTTCCCCTTGGGTGTTTGCCTGCCCACCATGACTCTACCTTAGACATAACATGAGCCTTCTCCGAGTGAACCCTCCCGGCGCCCGTTCTCTCACTTCACCCTCTTCACCGCCCACAGAGCTGCCTGGTATCACTGATTTTCTATTGTCTACAAAACAAAGCCTTGAATTCCTTGAGTGACTCCTGTGGATGTTCCCTGCCTGGAGATGCTCAGGTGAAAACACCCCCTTGCCTTGTAGTTCCCACCCAGCCAGTATTAGACTAGATCATTACCTTGCGCAGGTTCCTGCCCATTTCATAGGCTCTCTCACAGACTGGACACTCTACCAACACAACATTCTAAGAGCTCACTCCACAGAGGAGATATTTGAAGTACAACACACAAAACACAAAGTGCGTTCTTCAGTCTGAGTGCGTCTTTATTGGGTGATGACCTATGCCAGACTCTGTGCTCAGTTTGGGGTGACAGCATCGCCACCCCACCTCACCCCACACACAGCTCGAGGTGACCCAGGCTTCCATGGGAGCTCCTTGGAGTACTGGGGTGAAGAAAGCCACCTGGCTCCACTTTATCAGCACACCTGATAAAGGGTGCTGATAAAGGGTTGGTGACCTGATAAAGGGTTGGTGACAATGGTCATCCCTCCTGTCCCCAGAACTGGGCTTCACCTTTCACCCTCTACTTCTGCCTGCTTCCTACCTGACCAGTGAGCCCCTGGTCTTGGTGTGAGGGACCTTGCCCATCTGAGGGAAAGGTCCTCCTTTGAGCCTTCCCTGTGGTCTCAGGAATTCATCTTTAATTAGATCAAAATGGGTTGCTTTGTGCTTCACCTCTGTCTACCCTACCCCATTTCTGTGAATCTCAAGCTCACGATGCCCCACTACCCCAGGAGACCCGTTTGGCTCTTCATGCAGAGATAAACCACCCCACACTTGTGCCAGAGAGAGCACCCAGAACTCAATCACTGAACCAAGCACCATGGTTTGAGTTGTTTCCTGTACCCTTTCTTTATTTCTGGTACCTGGATAATTCTCCTGAGAGGACCCAGTCTGTGGAGTTAGCTGACCCTGACCTGTGATGAGACCATCTATGTCAAGGGACCCTAACTTCAGAATCCACTCAGCACCTCCCACAGTGTTTATCTAGGGAAAACTGCACAGGCAGTCTTGAGACCGAACTTGTCATTTGAACTATGTTTGGAAAAGTCACCCTGTGGCCTCTGCACTACACCAGGAGCAGGTGACCGGCCCCTGCCTGTATTGCACAAGGATGGAAGGCCTTGGAGACCATGCTATTAGGTGCAGAAAAACAAAACTGCTGAAATTTGCCATTAATGACCCAAATATTCCCTGCTGTTGAATCAGAGGCAGAGGGAATCAGGTTATTTAAAACACTTTCCACTGTGTATATATGGCCTATTGGCTCTTTAGGGGAGGAGAAGTCAATATGTTCTTATGGGAGGAGGGAGCCAAGGTCTGTGACCTGGATTAAACACAACATTTGCCGTTGACACTAAAGAAGCCACAGCTGGAGGCCTCTATGCACGTCCAGTTTGTCCTTCGCTTCTAGGTGCCTACAACAGCCAATGAGAATTCAGCAAGATTCCTGAGTGTTGCTTGGTCAGGGGCATCAAGGAAACACAGCATCCATATGATCTGCTTATCAAGAACATTATGTGTCCCTAAATGAAATCGTGTCATTTGTCAAATTCTGTTCACTGAGGTGCTGGTGGCATTGGGGCTTTTCATCAGCTGAAGATTTGAGTCCTGGTTCTGCCACATACTCGCCATTTTTGCTGGGCCATAATAGGTGTTTTTCCTAACTTCCCAGAGTCCTGAGAGCCTCCCATGAAAGCAGGAGTGCAGATTGCCACCTGAGGATTACGGGAAATCCTGCATAGGACAGGCTCAGCATGACACCTGTGTCACTCTGGAAGCTCTGCGGACATCAGCCTCCCACCATGCCAAAGATGAAGAATGTGATCACTGCTATGTTCCCTTCACTCTTGTCACGCAGGAAAGCTCACTGAAAGTGTCCCAGGTCAGACCTATTAAATGCAGACTGGCTAGACCCAGGACACCTCACGAGAAGACTGATTTCCCCAGCAATGGCAACAAAGGGAACTTTTGACCCTGTGAAGAATCGGTGGCTCACCAGGAAAAATATACTCACTGGACACCAGACGTTCCAAATGCTCCTCTCTCTCTCTCTCTCTCTCAGGACTGCAGATCTGCACTGGAAATCTCTGGAGATGAGACTCTCAGGGGACCTGGGACTCTTCCTATTTTGAGTGAGGCCAGAAATACCTGTGCTAGAGCCAGCTTCCAGCAGGATGTCGCCCCAGCTGACCACGTTGCCAGTAGGAACGGAAGATAGAGGCAGGGAGGACCAACAGGGCCAGACCTGCTGAACTCCTTTAAAGTTCAAATCTTTAATTTTGTCCTGATTTTTTTCCAAGACCAGGGGGTCAAGACATTTCTTATTTTATCCAAATCAGCTCAGCAACTTCTAGAGAGCAGATGAGGTAGGTGCTGGTATATTATTTCCAAAGCGTTCAGCTAAATCCGTGTCTTTGCTCTGCCCTGAGACACCTAAATGTCATTGGAAGCTAGAACCTTAAATAGCTTAAGAAAAGAGTATTAGAGCATACACACTGGACCGCAGACACAGGGCACAGGGGACTCAGCAGTGTCTGGTGCACACAGTGGCTGGCCTGACGCTTTATGCTGTTTCATGGAACGACTGTGTTTAGTTCGATGCAAATTTTCCCTGGTACCCCGGATTCTCTCCAACAGTTATTTGATCAGAAAAGTCAATGTCAAGAGCTCATTTCAAGCCTGTTTTCACATGACAATGGGCTGCTGGGGGCTCTCTCAGGCAGTCATGGACAATGTTGCTTTAGGAAGCAGCAGGAACTTTGCAAAGGGCCCCTGAGGCTGCCAGAAGACTTTTCCTCTAGACAAGGATCCAGTGGAAGCTTCTGAAGAAGTGGCACTTGGTGCAGAATAATCAGGCAAAGGAGGGCTCTGCACCCTAATAAAGATCATGTATATGTATAAGAACCCAGAGGTAGAACAGTGAGCATTTGGGAGGCAAATTGTCCTGCCCAGATGGAACTGTGCACAACTCTTTCCAGCTCTGTGCAGTACTGTCACACTTGTGTTTGGAATTGCCTTTGGTGAGGGTATTGGCACCACAGAAACCAACAGTGCTACAAATCAGGACTTTTCTTAAATGCAGACTCCTCATCTTGTGCCTTGTACTCCTCCGCCTGGCCTTCTGCATAGTGGCTGACAGAGGTTTAGTAGAGGCGAACAGAGAGACAGAAACTAGTAACCCCGTCTCAACCAGCTGGCCAGCCTGCAGGGCGGAGGCACGGAGAAAGGCTGTGCTGACCACTTGGTCCCCTCGGTTTCCCTGATTGGCTTTCACAGGAGCAGATTCCTGTCTGCTCTGAGCAGACTCTTCCAGCCACTGAGAACACGTGCCATCGCACATGTGAGGCTCGCTGTCCTCCTTGCATTGGCGATTACTCTAACATAAGCTTTGACTGAAAGCATTTACGTGTTTGGAAGTGGGTTTTACTAGTCCTGATGGCGTGAAAAGACCCACAAGAACTCACAATGCCACCGTTGTCTACTTGTATTACAGGAGGACAAGGGGATTTATGTCCGGTCTTTTCCGCAAAATCAATAATACATTTAGGCACATATTATTAACAGTGGTTTAATTTTAAAAGTGAAATTTCTGGAATCAGTAATATTTAAATCCTGACTCTGTGACAAGGGTAGTTTATTTTTCTTCTCCAAGTCGAGGTGTCCTTATTTAAAGAATTCAGGTAGTGCTAAGATTGTGATCATGTTTTAATAACATAATCCAATATAATCCTTGGCATAGTGCCATGTATGTAACAACCCCCCATAAGCAGGGGTCAAAGGTTTTGAAAATAAAATGATAGACCAAGAGGGCATCTAGGGATGGCTCTGTCAAACATTCCTCACCGCAGAGATACTTTCCACTGGGGATCCTTCCGTAGGGAATTACAACATTCCAATTTTCTTTCTAGAAGTGGTTGCTTATTTACAGTTCTTTAATGAGTCCTTCAGCCTGCATATTATTATCATCTTCGTTTTCCTGATGAAGCCCTTGAAAGTGAAGATGGAGAGGTGACTTGCTGAAGACCACGGTGAATATGTGGCTAACATAGAATTTTAATCTAAGTTCGCTCATCTTCAAAACCTGTGTTATCTCTCTATACCATTCGGCCTCAGCAGGTGAAACAGTCCAGAGAGGGACACTAATCTGACCAAGGCTTAAAAAATTAATAGGCTGCAAGTAAAATTTTTAAATCTTACACTACTATGATTTCTATCAATTCTCAAAAACTCAAAATAAATGACCTGGTATTTTGAGATTCCAGGGGGATTTGAAGATTCCTTTTCAGGAGAAGCAGGGACAATAAATTAGCTCTTGATTACTTAGCGGTATAAATTGCAAGATGACTTTTACCCCTCTAACCTCAGGGCAAAGCTTTCCAATATTGCTTCCAGTCTTGCTGTCCCCTGAATTGGTGCCTCGGTTCCCATATTTTGGAAAGAGGAATCATAATAGCTCCCAATGCCACTGAGTTACCTGAGCTACTGAGTGTAGTTCTACACATCTGCTGGGTAGCTGTCTACATTTAAGCTCCTTCCCCCTATAAGACCTTGTCATTGAGCCATATCAGAATCTCAGCACTGGGAGGGCGTGGCACTCTGTAAGGTCTTCCCTGAACCATGATCAACCCTGACCCTGTTTACAGGGAAAGAGAATCCTCTCCCAGGGACTCTCCATCAGAAATGGGTGACGGTGACAAGAAATCAAAGTGCAGTCTTGGAACATTTGGCAAACATTAACCACTTCATTAGTGAATATTTCACATCGGGCTCACCCGTACACCAATTAATCACTTACATAAGACTGTGACCGTGGCCAGCTCCTCACAAGTGATGAATGAGTACCACGCACAGGTGCTTTCTGAAATTGATCCTGTGGAGAAAACCAGAGGACAGGTTGGGCATCACTATCCTGCAATATATCTATTCATGTCTGGGCTTCTTCATGTGCCTTCAAGAAAATGGAGGCACCCCCAGGATCCACAGTGGACTGGTCCAGCACCCCTCCCAGGCACCAAAGGCTAAAGGTGCTCAAGTTCTTTATAGAAAATGGTGTATTTACGTAGACATTACTCTGTGGACATTAAAGTCACCCATAGATTACTCAAAGTACCAAATCAGTGTAAAAGCTATATAAGTAGCTATTCCACTATTGTTCCATGTTGGTTTGGATATAATAACAAGAAAATGTCTACATTTGTTCAGTACAGATGAATTTTTTCGCAAGTATTCTGGATCTGCAGTTAACTAAATCCATGGATGTGGAACCTACAGACATGGATGGCAGATTGTACATGGAGAATGAGAACCAAATTCTGGTCCAGCTCTGCCATTACCCTGCTCTGTGACCTTGAATAAAGGATATGTTGGTGGCCAAGGGGGTTACACCAGATCAGAAACCTACATCGGGATTCCAGCAGTGGTACTTCTAAGCTGTGTGGCCTTGACCTCACGCACTGGGTTCGTGATCCATTACAACCCTGAATGTTTCTCCATAGTGCACAGGAGGATTGTATTTATTTGATCATTAGGGTGGCATTTTGGTTAGTTCGACATGCAGAGTCATTTGATATGACCCTCCTGTATTAATTTCTTTTTCTGCTGCTATAACAAACTGCTACAAAATTAGGGCTCACACCAACACAAGATTAGTAGCTTAAACCTTAGTGATTTATAATTCTTGAAATGGGAAGTGGGTGTTCCTAGACTAAACTTCAGGGTCTGCAGGGGTAGGCACTTTTTGGGGGCTGCATGGGGAACCCACTTTCCTCACTTTTTCCAGCTTCCAGAAATCATCCATGGTCTTCAGCTCAGATTTCTTGTCTTATCTTCGAAGTCAATCTCCCCAGGCTCTGCTTGTCAATTGCTCTCCTCTTCATTTGAAGAGGACATTTGTGATTAGCCAGATCAATCCACAAGTCCAGAAGAGTGTCCCCATCTCTCAAGGTCCTTTACTTAATCACAGTTGCAAAGTCCTTGTCTCTATGACAGGTGACACATTTATGGGTCCTAGATTACAACGTAGACACCTGCAGGAGTGATTTTTCTGTGTATTTCCCTTTTATGTTCATTTAGTTAAAATTCCAAGACAATCACCCAGGAGAAAAAGGTTCAGCCTCTACTGGCAACTCACTTCAATGATAACAAAGAAAGAGATGGGAAAGTTCAAATGCAGGGGAGTTATCATCTAGTGAGGCTGTCGCCAGATGAACTAATCAGTACTGTCACCATCTTTGAAAAGAGGATGGTAAACATTTCTAATCACAGGTTTGCTGTGGACCTCAGATGAGATAATATTCACAAAGCATTTGGTGCAATGTCCAGAACCCATGGGGATACTTGGAAACCTAATCCCGGTGTTCTAACTTCTTTGCAATTACTACACTGCTCTCACAAGAAGAGAAGGCTGGTTGAGTGCTCACAGATAAGCGTCATTGTCACTTCCTGACATGGCACAGCATCTCCTATTAACTCTCAGAGAAGACTCACAGACTTCCCTGTCAGACTCACTCACAATCTTCGAGAGTTTACAGGTAGTGAATAAGGTAGAGGCAATTCAGAATCTACAAGGCATCTCCTCTCCTCTCCACCACAGCTCTCCACCCAGATGTGCGCTTCCTCTCTGCTCAGAAGAGGAATCCCAGGGTTAGAGTGGTTAAAAGAGGCCAAGTTGCTGCAAATGTCTAGTCCTGATTTGCCCACTTCAAATCTGCTTCATTCTCCACTGTGCCATAGCATCTGTGCACGCTTGCCATGTACCACAGCGATGGCTGGGATAACAGTGACAGAAGAACCCAACAGACATTAACAGATGACTCAGCTTCAAAATAGCTGTGAATGGGATATAGGAAGTGACTGGTCATAGTTTTTACAGAGGATGTTTTCTTTGACTCTGTCCATGATCTCCAAGTTCTATAGGAGGGCTGGCCTGGGTTTGAATCTTGGTTCTGACATTTCCAGTGATGCTCAGCCAGCTCCTTAACCTCTCCAAGCTGGTGTCGGCCTTTGTTGCAGTAAAGCCTCGGTTTATGTCATTTGGGCATGAATGTGAAAGCAAATGTAGCTCTTGTGTCTCTGACTGATGAGGTTAAGCTGTATTATGGAAATGTTGCAGGGAAAGTTTGATAGGATTAATCCTTCTAGAACCTTTGCAATTAATGGAAGCAACGATAGAACTCTGCAGGCTGAGGTGAGCCTGGGTTTCCTCCCATCCATCTTACCCATGTTTTCAGGGGAATTACTTGGGGAGATAAATATTTAGGTTTTTAAGAAACCATCCTCAATTTTTCTGGGGCCTTCTCACTTGAGCTAAATATGAAAGGAGTTACAGTTTGGAAGGTGCACCATAAATCCAGTGACAGCTATTCCGGAACTGATTGGAGACACTTTCAAACCTAATTAAAGTGGTTTCCCGTTTTGACTTTGCTCCAGGTATGCATTTATTGCCTGGGCTAGAAACTAATTTGTAGCACAACTTAAGATCCAGGCCCTTATACTGGAAAAGTTGTTATGTGTGATTAAGCTAAACCATTTAGTTTGAGACTATTCTAGAGAAGTAATTTGAAATAAAAGAAATTGCCTTCCATATTTGAGAGATCAATATGCTTCTAAGTGAAAACAGAATTAAATTGCATAAAAATATATTTTCTGAAACCAAGCACCTACGCCAGGTGCTCTCTGAACACAGACACGGGAGTATTTACTTATAACCTTTATCCTTAAGCCCAGTTCCTTCTTACATAAGCCCAGGAGCTTTCCCACGTTGCCACTTTATTTTTCTCTTCTTTCTAATCTCAGGCTATGTCCTTCTGCTCAGCAGCACTGTAAGGAATGAGGAAGTTGTTGTGATGTTCCTAGCATGGTACCTGCCAAACAGAAGTCACCCACTAAATGACAACAATATCACATTTATTATCTACATAATCATCTCTGCCATAATCATAATCACCACCACCATTTGTCTAAAGAAGAGGGATAGAACAAGGTCATAGCTGGAAACCAGAGGGTCACACATGGAGTGATCTCATCCACGCCTAATAGTAGATCTTTCCCTGAGTTCCCAAAGTCACAGTTACCTCAATCCGACTCACTCCACGGTACAAAGAGCAGCTGGAATGCAGACACATTAACAATACTGCTCAAAAATATTTATTTAATATTCATTCACCCAATCACAGCCTACATCATTTCCTGGGAGAAATCTTCCTTGAAACTGCAAAGTCAAACATCCCTGTTGTATAACTCCTGGCATCATTCATTCCTTTCTTCTAGTGACATGTTTGTCCTAATTTCAATTATCACTTGATCACTACCTGTCTCTACCATAACTTTGGAGTCTGCTTGTCTATCCCAGTTCCTATAACACATTGGCACTTAATAATTAATTGTTGGTTGAATAAATGAACAAATGGACAAATCAGAAAGATGAATTATATTAAGGTAAGGACATGGAGCCAACCGAGCCCTATATATTACTAGTGAAATTGTCATATGGTGTTGCTATGTTGGTAAAAAGGTTTCCAGTTCTGCAAAATGTTAAACCTGGAGTTACCACGTGACACAATGATTCTAGCCCTAGGTATACATCCAAGAGAACTGAAAGCATGTGTGCCCACAAAAGCTTTTGCATGAATGTTCATAGTAATATTATTCATCATAGTTAGAATAAAGATGGAAACTGACCCAAAGGTGAATTAAATTGATGGATCAATAAACAAAACATGTTACATTCATACAGTTGAATGCTATTAAACAATGAAAAATCATGAAAATGTGATGCATGCTACCATAAGAATGAATCCTGAAAACATTACACTACGTGAAATAAAATGAAATAAGCTGATCAAAAAAATAATATATTGTATAGGTTCATTTGTATGAAATGTCCAGAACAGGCAGAGCCATGGAGACAGAGAGCAGATTAGTGATGCAGGGGATTTGGATCAACTGCCAAAGCATGCACAAAATTATTCTAAGATTAAACATGGAGATGGTTGCACAACTTTGTTAATATACTAAAAATATTGAATTACATACTGTAAAATGACGAATTTGAGCACAGAGGATTTTTAAAAGAGTGGAAATACTCTCTATGATACTGTAACTTTGATCCAAGCCCATAAGATGCACCCACCCAGAGTGAACCCTAGGGTAGACTACAGACTCTGGGAGATCATGGTTTACCAGTGTGACTTCACCAGTTTCACCAAAAGTTGCACTCTGGTGGGGGAAGTTACAAATGGGGGTTGATATACATGTACATAGGAGGTACATGGGAAATCTCTGTAGGTTTCACTGTCACTGTTTACTATAAAACAACAATCTACTTTTAAAAATGGTGAATTTTATGGTAATGCAAATAATATCTCAGGCTGTCATTCAATAAAAGCAGTAGACAGAGTTCCATGGCCAGATTCCACCCCACCCCTATGTACACACTCACTAGGTAGCCTCTGTTAGGTAGTGGGGCCTTTGGGGGTCACCAACTTTTGGCTCCTCACCCAAGTTTCCTCTCTGGGAGCTGGGAAATCTATGGAGGACAAAGTACCCCTACCAATTCCTGTTATATATTCATTCTAGGGAGTTCGGCTTTGAATACTTCAGTAATGAGTCAGTTTGGGCTCCGGCCCCAGAAATAATAGTGCACCTTCAGCAAAGTCGGCTTTGCAGCTTGGTACAGTTGTTCCGTAATACAGCTGTTGCCGTGTATACATTTTTAAATGATGGAATCACGCATTGTCCTAGCTCATCCTTGATTGCCTCTTGTCTAGGCCAACAAGCACACAGCTTTTTTTCTTAGTAAAAATGTATTGTAAACTTTATCCAGCATCTCTAACATCCCAGCCAGCTTTCCAAACATCTCTGCACATTTAGAAAGCCATAGGTGGATGCGTAGACTGTACATAGGACCCCACCAGAGTGGGACTGAAGAAGAAATCAGAGGCTGTTGGGAATTTAAGGAGAGATCAGCCATTTTTAATGCACAAAATGTGGGCTCCCTCATGGAGATTTCTGAATACATTGCCACTGGATGAAAACATGAACTAATTTTGAAAGTCTATGTGTATAAACCGGAACTTGCTAATGCCTGTAATCTCAGTGCCCTGGCAATGATTAAGTTAAGGCAGGAGGATCAAAAGTTTGAATAGAGCTTGGACAACTGGATTGTTTAGTGAGACTTTGTCTCAAAACAAGAAATTAAAAGGGTTGGGGTTATAGATTAGTCCAAAGGTCTTGAGTTCAGTCCCTAGTGCTGCCAAAATAAACAAAATTAGCAATTAATTAGATTATTTTTTAAGACATGGAAGACAGATTTTTAAACAAATACAATTTCCTTTTTTAAAAAAAAATCTACAGAAGTTTCTACTTCAAGTTTTATAGCTCCCAAAATATTCTTGGCTCCCATCTCTCCACATCATGTCTCTGCTCCCTGCTCCATCCAAATTCAGCCCTGAGAGGCTCGGTAGTCTCCCTTCCGAGCCCCTTTCTGGATGTCTTCGTTATGTACATTGCTTATTTAGTTGTCATGAAAGATTTATAATACACTAATCCTTACAATTCTATTTTACAGACTAAGCATTTAAGGCTCCAAGAGGTTAAGTGATTTGCTGAAGATTTCCTAGTTCCTAGAAAGGGGCTATACTTGATCTCTGTTCAGTGCATTGCCAACATTTTTTCTTGAGATATGTTGCACTCTTACCAATCTCTTTTGGCCCGAGTTCCTCCTTTCTTTCCACTATAGGGAAACTGACACTTATTGAGGGTTTCCAGATTAAAACCCACAGTATAACCCTCCTTCCAGGAGGCCGTGCTGCAAACCCACGGTGGTTGGATGGACACAAATCAGTAAACATCTTTTCTGTAACTAACCGTGAACGATGTTACAAAAATGGGAGATTGATCCTTCTTGCTTTGGATAGACACAAAGTTCTGTTCAAATTATTGGAAAACACAGATGACCTTTAACCAAATGTTGAAAGATTTCAGAGAAGAGATTATTTAAGATAGGGTAGCCAGAAAACATTTTTCAAGAAAGCTCTGCTAATCTGAGTCCTGACGGATGAGCAGTACTTGGAATGATATCTGGCTCACCAACACATACACCAAACACTGCACCCCTGAACTTTGCAATTCCCACCCAGGGTGTTTTCTCTGCCTTATGGAGACTGTGTCAGAGGGAGCTTAGGTTTCTGCTTCTCTCTGCAGGGGAGGGTGTTCGGCCAACTCTATTTCTGTGGGAGTCATGTTGGTGAAACCCTCGGCCCATCTTTCTCCAAGCACTTGCCCATAAAGGATGATCTTCTCAACTGGCTGTCCAACGTGAAGGACCTTCCCTGAGTTAATTGCCACCAGTTCCTGTGCCCCAAAAAGGCAAGAGCAGACCATATCCTTCCAGCGATCCCAAAGCAAAAGTCACCTGGGAAGATTTGTCCTCAGGAGACATTTGGTAATGTCTGGGGGGGCATATGGGGTTGTCATAACTTCAGAGGGGAAAGTCTTTCTATTAGTACCAATGGGGTAGAGGTCAGAGATGATCCTGAAAGTCCTGCAGTCCCCCACAGCCAGAAATTAACCAACCTAAAATCCAAAAATGCTGAGATGGAGAACCAGTGCTCAAAAGGACCTGTTCTTGTTTCTTCCAGTTCTTGCCTACACCAACCACTTCCCTAAATGGAAGGAGAACCAGCTTCCCATCTCTATTTTCCCTTCTCCAATTATTAGTCAAATTATTGGCCAAGTCATTGAGACCATCAGGATCCGAGTATCAAAGCCAGCTCTGTGTTTCCATCTGAGAGCAACGTGTCTTCTTAGTCTCTTTATGTTCCTCTCATCCGAGTTGGTGCACTTGATTTGGATTTTTCTTGAACTACAGTGACTATATTCCTCTTTCTGGTTTGGAAGAAAAATAAGCAAAAAATTCAAGAAGGCAAAGTAGGTAGCTACCGGAAAGTCCCCCAGACTGACCTTTGCTGATCATAGAACTCGTGCATTTTAGAGTGTGTGGTTTCCTGCTCACACCCTTCTTTCCTGTCTCCATTCAGTTTTCTTTGTTCCTATACCTTCCTACACCAACAGACTAGAGAACGGTAGTGTGGGCAGGATTTAGGCAGCTCCAAGATACTAGCATTCCATTAAAGTCTGTCTTTCCAGCAAACCCATCACCTGTGAAATTGGGAACGGGGTGTCAGAGGAAATGGGGCAGAGATACTTCATTTGCTGTGAAAATTCCAGATCATCCCAACCAAACCCAATGACCGAGACACATTTTCAAGAGGAACAGATGGGTGCTTGTGAGCATAGGGGTGTCAGATAATCGGGACAAAGATGTCAGAACCAAACCTCCTGGGGGAGTCCATCTGGCCCAGGCCATGACAACACAGTCCCAGGGGGAGGCTAGATGAGGCCTGAAGGTGCCTGCAGCTCTGAGCAGGCCAGCTTACATAAAAGCCGACATTCTCATTGGCTGCCAGTCAGTTCAAGTCTTGATGGCAACCAATGGGCCATCAGGAAAGAAGAAAGAAGACCTCGTGAATTTGAACCAGCATCAGGGTGGCAGGAGATCCGAGCATACAAACTCTTTTGTGGCCAGGGCTCTGGCATAATGGAAAATTGACAGTTGCAGACTCTGAGTTCAGGAAAAAAGACTAGACCATCCAAGGGCAGCTCTCGGTGGGCATCCAAGTCCCACAAGCTGCCTGGTGTTCTTTTTCACAGCAAGGCTTCCCACAATGCACATCATTAAGCTTTCCAAATCCCCAGTTCCCCAGCCTTGCAAAACTTTGGCTAATATTGTAATATGATCATTCTCTGAAATGTAACACCCTCTGGCAGGGCAGGCATTCACAACTAAAAAGAACAGCATAACTCTCTGAGCACAGGAAGGGTCACAAAGGTGACACGGTGAAGGTCACCATGACAGTCCTCAAACTGGCCCTCGGTACCCAGGTACACGATTATAACCTATTGAGATGCCACAACTGGGCAACATTTCCAGCCTCAGATCTTTCTAATGTCTGACTTAATTTTTAAAAAACTAGATTCTCACATCAACTCCTGCATTT
This sequence comes from Cavia porcellus, assembly GCF_034190915.1. Taxonomy (NCBI): domain Eukaryota; kingdom Metazoa; phylum Chordata; class Mammalia; order Rodentia; family Caviidae; genus Cavia; species Cavia porcellus. The sequence goes on from NW_026947487.1 coordinate 114,392,285, forward strand.
AATCTGACATAGTCCATTTTTTTGGTTAAAGCTTGTAAAAGAAAATCCAGACATACTAGGAAAAGGATAAATATTTTAAGGTTTTTTTTCCAAATAATCAGGGATAGTATTCTTTGAAACTACACCAAAAGCCAACAAAAGGTATTTTTGCTGATCATTAGTTGCAATGTAGGAGGTGAAATCTTATCAGTCAATTTTCTTGTGCTCTATTCAATTACAATTCATTTATCCCTGTACATTTTGAATGGATGTTTTAACATACAATGTTTTGGTCATTTGGAAAACATGGGCTCCTTGAGCTACACAGAGTTTTTCAAATATTTTCACATTTTAAAAATGTTTTAAAAATTGTATTTGTTGACACCATCGATCTCATTCCCCAAGTATTCAGCTATCTGGAAGCTGTCAAGTTCTGGGTTACAGATACAAATCCTCCAAAACCATGATTTTGTCTTGAAAGTTAGGCTTTTAGCACTGGCAAAAATTCTGTCAGTTGGTTTCCTTGAAGTTTCAGGCTCATTTTATTCATTTTCAAGGAACTGCCGAACACCCACGTCGGAATAATCACAATCAGCCTGTCAGTTACTCCTTTGAGAAAAAGGGGTGCTTGTAAGAAGCGGCTTCTTCGGTTCACACCTCCAACAACGGTGCAGGTCGTTTTCCTTGGTCCTCTTTACTGTGCCCGGAAGTGTTGTCTCTGCATTTTCTGTTTTCTCATGCAAAATGTTAAAAGATATGAACTCAGATGCTGAGATTTGAAGTCATTTTTACTGCTTTATCAAAGACCCGCTGGAGAGAAACTGGCTTTGTTTATTTGGTTTTCTTCTCTTTCTCATTGCGAGCATGGGGCAGTAACAGGCAGGACACAGGCACATGTAGTTCTGAGCCATTGTTTTGCCTCATGATGAGGCACCAGGTATTTAACCCACACTGGGGCCACCACCACACAGTGACACCAGCAACCAACATTTTGATATTATCAAGAAAATATTTTTGATCTCAAAGACCCCATGAAAGTGTCTTGGAGATACCACCGAATCCACAGACTATACTTAGCGTATACTGTCTATCTATGAGCTACATAGCCCTTGGGAACTTCTCAAGACATCATTGTGTGAGACCAGGATCTCCCCCAGCTTGGGAAGGCTGATTAGTCTGGATCTTTTGTTTTGGAAAAAGTATGCCTACCAATGCACAAAAGCAATACAGACACGTATGACACTGACAGGAAAACTCATCTCTAATCCTAATGAAGATGTTGGATTTTGATAGCTTTTCCAAATTGTTTTCTATAGCCAAGAGATAGATGGATAAATAGATAGATAGATAGACCAACAGACAGATAGATGGATGGATGTAGGATGGAATACATAAGCATATATTTTAAAAATAAGGTGGATGTTTAAATTTTTACCAGCTGTTACAGTAAGACACATTGCCACAAATCCCCTTCGAATAGCCCTCCTCGCTCATCCCGCGTCCCTGCCACCTTCTCCAGGAGCTCTGGACATCCTCTTTAGTGTCTTTAGTTTGTGCCTCCGGCTACCTTGGTACTCTGACTTGGCTGCAAATGTTTCCCTTTCGTGGTCATCCTGACTTTGCAGAGGAGCCATCCAGAAGTCCCATGATGACAGATTCAGTGGCTCATGCAGATGGGGACGCACTGGAATGTCTTGACGAGCCTGCTTGTTGGACGATGACCGGCAGAAACATGCGCCATACTGCTTTATCACACTTCACGAGGACACGCAGGAAAGAAGAGGTCCGGAACTGCTCCTGCAAATGACAAGAGCAGAGGAATAACTGTTCGTGGCACAGGAGACAGTATTTTGAGAGGGATTAGTGGCAATGTGTCTTTTTCTGTAATTGTTTTAAACGGCACCTCTCAAGCCCCAGTTCCTGACAGTACCTATAATCTCACCTCATTATTATCTTGACAGTTGCATAGTAGGAGGCATACAGACACAAAGGCATGGCCTCACTTTCAGCTCCCCGGATAGGGTATGGTCCTTTATCCTTCCAGAAAAGGGAAATGGTAGCCAGGCCCTCCTAGAGGCACCCCTAATCTATCACCATCCTTTTCAATACTGCAACTGAGCCTGAAGAGGAGGAAGCACCTCTTTATTGTTGGCAGAAGGCAGGAAGGGCCATCCTGGAAGGTCTCAGAAACGGGATGCCATTGAAGGCGCTCCCCTGGGAGGATGAGGCTAGGTGAAGAAGTAGGAAGCAACTGTAAAGTTGCTCTGGAGAGAAGTAGCCCGTTGTGTCCCGGCTAAGTGTGACAGACGGCTCTAGTTCTTCCGGGAGGTGAGGGAGGCGGGAGACCCAGGAGGGCAGAAGTAAGAGGTATGCAGGAAGAGGCAGGAGGAGCCATCTAGCCAAAGGTCACAGCGGCAGTGATAAGCGTGAGAGGCCACTGGACCTGTCCCCCAGCTATGGAGACCGGATGTTTAATTTAGGAATTTTAGCCTCTGTGTAAGGAAAATCATTGGCTTGCTGAGCTGAGAAGCCCCGGGGGCTCAGAAGCAGGGCTGGGACAGAACTGTGCTGTCAACGCTCTGTCCAGAGCTCAGCCCCTTCACTAGGAGGCTATGGAGAGGTGTAAGTCACAAGTTAGTCCTTAAAAAAATTATAAAAGCAAAGGAGAAAAGTGCCACACGTGAGTTCTCCCCCTGCCCCCGAGTGTGTATTTGATGACTCCGGGTTTCCTCAGCAAAAGTCAATGAGACAATTAAGTCCCTTCCCATGTTCCCTTCTCCTGATCCCAAACTGTGTTAAAAAGGCTTGCGCGACACTTTTCACACCCAGGCTTGTTAATAATTCATGCACTTGCCTTCTTCAGTGCTTTTGTCTGTGCTGCATGAACCCCATGGCAGTGTGGGGGTTCTCACTTGGCTTCCTGAACACCCCTTCCTTACCCATGCTCAAAGGCCACTTCTCTAATGCCCGTGATTCTGGGAAGCTGCTTTGTTAATTTCGTCAGCTCACTGTGTGTGGCAACCTCTGTCTCCCTCGGATTATTTTGTCCAGAGACAGGCTGAGCCAGAGAAGGGGCTGCCGCTGCTACTTGGAGTGTGTTGTGTGGCCTCACCCTGGAAAAGAATTTCTCCACCTCTGTGCTAATGACATCTGGGGCCAGAACATTCTTCATAGTGGTGGCCATCCTAGGCACCATGGACATCGGGCAGGACCCCTGGCTTCCACCCACGAGATGCAAGCAATACCCCTGCTCCCAGCGTGACAACCAAAAACAGCTGCAGATATCAGCTAAGGTCTTCTGGGCCCATAGTCTCCCTGATTAAAACCACTGCTCAAGACCTCCGTGGAGATGCAGACCTCAGCCCTACCCCAGGGCTGATGCTCAGAATCTGCATTGGAGCCAGACTCCAGATGATGCATAGGTCAGGGCTCTGGGGCTGGGTCCTAAACTTGGCTACAGACCACAATCACCTGGGAACAAGTGAGGAGATTGTGGTGCCAAGAATCCAGCCCCAGAGATCCTGGCTGAGTCAGTGCAGGTGCAACCCACGTGCTGGAAGTTTTAGGACCACCCTGGGCAATTCTGAGGCGGCAAAGTGCAAAACTACTGTTGCTACCTAGTTTAGCTTTAATCTATACCTCTTGCAGATGAGGGAGCTAATGCTCAGAAGAATCTGGAAACTTCCCTTTCTGAAAATTAGTAGCTCTGAGATTCGGACCACAAGTTTCCATAGTAACCTTGTTAGCACTCTACTCATCCCTTCCAGTACCTCTGACCACGATGACCACAACCTGTGAATTTCCTGATTAACTTTTCTCCTTCTGGTTAGACAGATGGCCAGAAGCTGAGGGTGGCATCTGTCTGGCTCACCCTACTTAGCTCTCCCCAGTGCTTAGAACCTCTTTGCACAGAGCAAGGAATCAACCCTGGAGCAAATGAACAGGGGAGCAGACAGCAGAGTTCCTCTCCAACACCAATGTCTCAGCTACTGCATGCCATAAGGACGTCAGAATACAGCAGCAGGGGGTTACCATGTAGTTCAGAGCAACTCGACCCTCCTTCTGCCTGCTCATCTGCAGACTTTCAGGCTTGGGGTCTGCTACCTGAGGTCCAGGGGGACCCCATCATAACATCTCCACAAGGGGAGCCTTGTCAATCCAATGCTCCACCTCCAAGCCACCACATTCCTGCATGGTCAGCCCAGCTGTATCTCTTTGTAGGCAGGAAAGCCAGCATCCGCAGTAACAACAGACGAGTTCCTGCTAAGTATAAGGGACCTGGCACTTTATAGGAACTCTGCAATTAACCTCGCTAATAACCCAGCTCAGAGGGGACTCCTTCTAGGTGCCCTAAGTCAGGGCAGTTCTCTGGCTCTCAGGCCAAGGTACTTATCTGGCCCCATTTCTCACTTTCCTCCTAGCTCCTCACCCTTTATCCCAGTAAATCTCTCCATCCACGGCAGGCAGCCACATGACTTCCTCCTAGAAGCCTCCCCAGCCCATCCCTTACCAGAGAGAAGCCTGCTCCATCCCCACCACAGGGGAACTTCGAGAGGGCAGAGGCCACACTCACAGGTGAACACTTTGTACCCTAATACCCGGCATAATCCCTGGCACAGAATGGATGCTACATAAAGATTTACCCAAGGAAAGAATAAATCCAGCATTGTTTGTAGCACCTCAGCCAAGACTGAGAATTATAGGTTCCCTTTCAACCACATCTCAGGCAGGAGTTAGTTAAGAAAGCGGGCGGAAGGCAGGGAGGTAGGGAGGGAAAGGAGAGAAGTTTGCTTTTGCTTGGCTATTCAAAAAGTTGCATTACTTGTCACATGATCACAGAAGAATCAATTGTCATACTCCTGCTCCTTGGGGGCCTCATCCCTCATCAGGCCCCCAGGACACAACCTGAGCTATCAAAGGGCAAAGTGACACAGGCTCAACAGCCCCCAGGTCTGTGACTGAGGGGCAGAAGCAGGTCTGCCCCAAGGGAGTCAAGAGCCCTGATCGGCTACACCAAAGTCAGGTAGGTCTCTTCCCCTCCCCCAGTAAGAAATGCCCACCTAAACCTGGCATTGTGCCCAGAGATTTAGAGCTTCCTAGAACATACGAATGCAAATATTTGCATGATTAAAAGCTAGCAAACCAGGACATTCGGTCTCTTGGGCCAACCGCGGGACACACGTTGGCTGTGAATTTTAGTTGGCAGCTCAGCAGCCAGAGCAAGAAGGTCTGGTGTCTCCACCCCTCTTGAGCTCTCAGGATCACCTTAGGTTTTATAGATAACAGCTCGAGTCTGAGAAATCTTTGGAAAAATGCCCCACTGCCCTCCCAAATCAAGGGGTACTCTGTATGAGAGAAGACAGTAGGACCTAGAGATATAAGTAGCTTTGGAGTAAAGAAACGTAGTCCCAAGTGGAAGGCTCAGCCCAGACTATGGCATGGAAGCCATCATGGATCAGGCATGAGCAAGGGGTAAAACTGGTATCGTGCACAAGAGTGCTCGTGCACACAAACACATACACACTCACACACACTAGAAACAGCGGCCACAAACACTGGGCCCATGATGAGGATTTGCAAAGCTGGGCGATGATGATGATGGTGGTAGCAGTGGGGATGATGAGGTTGATGCACAGATCTACACAGAGCCTTAGGGTTAGTGCAACTCTCTACTATTTAAGAAGATTCTATTGAGGTCCTTTGTCCTAGATCTGCCAGGCCATGTGCCCCCATAGCTCTGTCAGCCACAACTCTTCTCATTCAGTGCTCACCAAGTCCCGGGATAGAACTGCCCTTACCACCATGCAGCCAAAGGATAAGGCAAACAAAGGGAAAACGAACCACAGCCTGTGTTTATAAATATCCCCAGAAAGTAACCGAGGCAAGACTGCGGTGTCAACAAGCTCTAGAGCATCAGCTCCAAGTTCACAGTCTTCTCCAACTGCTCACACCACACGCGGGAGCTGGAACTCTCTCCCAGAGTGGGTAGGACCAAGCAGCCTGGTACAGCCCAGACTATCTTAGGGCGATTTTTCAGGAAAGAGAAAGGAAGATGGACCAGAGTGAGAAACTCGAGGCAAAGAGAAAAGGTATTTCCAAGTTGGGTTTGTGACCGTTATGGTTTATATCAAGATGTCCCTCCACAAAGCCTCGAGTGCTCATAGGTGGAGCTTGTGAGAAGAGACTGGATCATGGGAGAGTGATACTTACCAGTTAATCCACTGATGAATTTATAACTAACTGTGAAGTGTTAAGTAGAACCCGGGGGGAGGAGCTGGTCGCTGGGGGCATGGCCTGAAGGATCTATCTCCCTCCTTCCTCCTTGATCTCTCTCTCTCAGTCTCTCTGTCTCTGTCTCTGTCTCTGTCTTTCTGTCTGTCTGTCTCTCTCTCTCTCTCTGTCTCTCTCTCTCTGCTTCCTGTCCACCATGCTATGTGCTATTTCTCCCCCACCATGCCACTCTGCCAGCTGCCTTGCCCGGGAACCACGTGACTATGGACTGAGATCACTGCCAACTGTGAACCAAAATAACCCTTTCCTTCTTAGAGATGTGGGTGTCAGGGATTGTGCCTCAGTGATGAGAAAGTAACTGAGCCATAACGGTCCCCGAGAAAAGCAGTAGTAACAGTAAGTCAGGAAAGAAAGGGACAGATTCAAGAGCTTTGAAATCCAGCGTTTATCAATGGCATACAGTGACAGAACACAGAGAGGGAAAAAAAGAAAGGATTAAAAATAATAACTGATGCACAGGAAACAAAGCATATGGCTGACCGAATGAAAAGGTGTGTTTTGAATTACACAGGACATGGACACTGAGAGGCCAGGTCCTTCATCTTCTCTTTCTTCTCTTCCTCCTTCTTACCCTTCTCCTTTGGGATAATTTAGTAAGGTGAAATTTACATACTGTAATTCACCCACTTGAAAGTGAACAGTTCGGTGGTAAGTATATTTCACAGTGTTTTACAACCACTGCCCCCATCCAGTTCTGAACCATCTCCATCATCCCGGACCTGTTAAGCAGTCTCTCCCCATCCTCTCTCCGGCCCTGGAAGCCACCAGTCTCATTTCTGTCTCTATGGGTTTTTATATTCAGACTCCTGTATCTCATAGAAGTGGAATTGCACAGTGCCTGGCTCTTTGTGGCTGACTTCTTTGATCACCATCATGTTTTGTGATTCATCTGTGCTACATGTTATATCTCCTTGACAACCTTTTATGGATTAATTACACACCCTTGTAAGGGCAGACCACAATCTGCTCACCCATTCACCCACTGACATGTGGGTTGTTTCTGCCTTGAGATCAGTACTGCCATACTGAGTCGCTGTTTTTATGCTGGATATGTGGCTAGGTAGGGGTTTGTAGGGCCACCTGGTAATTCTACAAGTACATTTCTCTTTGGGAGAAATCTCAATCCGTTCTCCCCAGTGGCTACACCATTTAACGCTCTTGCCAGCAATGCAAAAGGGTTCCAATTTCTCCACTGCTGCTTCATCAACAACCCTGTCCCTCCCCTTCCTGCCCAACACTCAGAGCTGCCAGCCTCAGTGCCCTTGAACTTGATGCATGCACTTTGTATACTTGCAATTAGCATGCGCTGCAAATCAGCATTTTTCTCTGCCTGTTCTCACCTTGCCCGGCCCAGGCCTCAGCACCCATTTCAGCCCGCATCCTGCCTTTAACCCCAACACACCTGTTAAAGCCATCACGCGTCGCCTCACTCCTCAGCCCTCCTCACCAGCTTCCTCACAACCCTTCACGATGTCTTCTAGGCTGGCTGGGTGGTGCCAGCTCTAGGGTGGTGATAGCAAATATTCATCTTCTAAACCAATTCTCCCAATGGCTTTGGCTACAAATCAACCTTGTTGAGAATGATTCTGAGGCTGTGTCTGCAGCTGTGGCACAGGATGGAATGAATGTGAGTGGAACGAGGAGGATGGGACGGGGCACCAGCTAACTGTGCCCACTGTCCTTTCTGGGTGCCTGCACGCCTCAGCCCCTACCTGCTCACACATGCTCACCCTAAGTTTGCCTCTGGGGTCCTCTCTGCCATTGCCTTATGGCTGTTATACCTCCTCTCATCCCCCAGAATATTCTTAATCATTGTGCTCCTATAACATGGACCAAAGCCACACCTTCCGGACATGATCCCAGCTAGTCACAGCATGAGCTCTCCTGAGCTGGGAGAACCAGATTAAGGGCAAAGGCAGAGAAGATCACTAGTTTCCAAAGTCTCATCTCCAGACATGGCCACTGTATCTGACATGGAATGGGGCAGGAGGGGACTCCTGATGACACAGATCAGAGGGTGCACACTGCTCTTCTCTTTATTTCTGATCAGCTCTCAGCACTGCAGCCAAAGACCAGAGCCCTGGCCCCAGAAGCTGAGTAGCTAGATCTCACTGCATCCTAATTTTGTCTACGCAGAGCTGTCAAGCCCTCATTTTTCAAAGGCAGCAGTTATTCTGAATACCAACAATAAGCTCTTGCTCTTTGACTTTCTCTGTGAACCCCGCAGGGTTTTAGTCTTTTTTCTTCTTTTAGTTTTTGGTTTAGATCTTTTGAAAGCCAGCAAAGCAGACATGTGCCAGGGAATTCCCTTGCTTTGAGATCAGCACACTGCCAACCAGGAGCCTTGGAGGAGCTGATTTGATGGAGTGTGCATGGAGCCCAGTCCCACTTGGTCAAGTGCAGACCTTAGCTGCTGGAGCTGTTCGTTTGCATTTCTACAGGGAGCAGAGTCCTGCTGAGAAGCGAAGCTGAGGAGAGCAGAACTAGAAAGGGGCGAGTCCTCCTACCTCTGCCCAAGCGCTCCCTCAAGGATCTCTCCTGAACTGCTCTGCAAAGCGTGTTCCTAGGTGGGATGAGGCTTCCCACCCTCCCACACTGCAGCTGGCATCATCATTCGCTAAGGGGGACTCACCACTCTCCTGTGATTCAGACTGTTTAATCTCCACACTAGGGGTAAGCTGGACCTCACAACTGCCCGCCTTTGGGGCTCTCCAGCTAAAGACTGACAGACTTCTGCAAAAGGCCAGAAAGCCAAGGGTTGAGGCTCTGCAGTCCACACTGTCTCTATCACAATTACTCATCTATGCCCAAGATGATAAAGCAGACACAGACAATGCACAATGGAATGGTTACAGGTACACACCAATAAAACTTTATTTATAAAAACATGCCAGAGACCAGATCTGACCTACAGGATATAGTTTACCTCACTGCTCTAAATGTATAGGCAAAATGATACATAATTGCATATGTTTATAGGTGCAAGTGTATAGCTTTTGGGAGACAGTCAAAGGATTTCAACCCCCCACCACCACCACCACCATCAGCACCAAATGTCTACGTTCTGTGATTGCCCTACTCAGCCTTCTGGCCATCACTGGTCACACATTGTGCTTATTGATATTTGACATTTAATTTTTTCTTGTATAAAGTAATGTGATACACAGGAAAACTAGAAAGCCCATAAAACTGTGAAGAAACAGGGAACAAACAGAACAAAACTCAAGCTTACTTCCCCATCATTAACATAAACCCGGAACGTTCTGGTCACACCTTCCTGCATTGTTTGAGAGGTCACATTGGCACTTGTGTTTAAATGTGGCAATAATGATTTGGTTTTGTGGGGCTGGGGATCCAACCCAGAGCTTAGGCATGCTGATTATTATTTTCTATGCAACTTTGGAATTATACAGAAGGCCCACAGATTGGGCAATATTCTTCCTGCCCCCTGTAAGAGAGAAGTTCCCTGTGCTTGCAAAAACAGAAGAGAAGGTAAATACTTTTGGGGGTAATGATCAAGTCTGTTGGCAATGCCCATATGCTTTGGACAAGGGAATTATATCCCTTTGAGTTATAGCACAGAGAAGTCTTGCAAGAACCATGTTTTCCCAGCCATATTTGGAATAAGATGAACTGGAAAGTTATTATTTTACCCACAGGGTTAAACCACATGGAATTGGCATTTTTGCAGCCCAAATACAATCAGGTCCATCCTCGGTTTGGTGACATTTTCAAGTTTAAACATGTCTTGGATGCCCATGTTGTGAATCACTTTGCTGAAAGAAGTCTCATGTATTGGTCGCACAGGTCTAATTGCCACTCATGAACCCACTGCTTACATGATGGGGAAAATAAACCAACTGCTCATCAACCTCAGCCTCATTTCCTCAGCAGCAAAAGGTGGATACAACACCTACATCATCAGGCCACTATGAGGACTTCAGAAAACATGCAGGCAAAGTGCCTACCCCTGGCAGGTCAGGAAGGAGGAGCCTGATTCAGGAGAGCTGCTCTGTGACTCCTGCTGAGAGCCCTGTTATGGCAGTTACTTATTTTGTTGCTGAGGCAAAATATCTAGCACTCAAAGTAAAGGGAGAAAAGATTTATTTACCTCACAGTTTGTAGAGGTTTCAGTCTGTAACACTTGGCTCCAAGGAGGGTGGCACAGCAGACAGGCATCAGAGAGGAGAAACAGTTCATAGTTGGCAGAAGGTAGCACAGCAACAGGGGATGACCACAGTTCTTTTTACTCATTGCTGAGACAAAATACCTGAAGCCCAAAGTTGGGAAAGGAAAGGTTTATTTCCTGTAGTTTTTGGAGGTTTCAGTCCATATTCAGTTGGCTTCAAGGCAGGGTGGCATGGCGGGGCTGCAGTTCATGGCAGCTCTAAACAGCAAGGCAGAAACTGGTGAGAGAGACACACCTTCTTCCTGACATTACATCATATCCTGGCTCCACCCATAGGCAGGTGTAGCACTCACACCACCAATCCGAGCACTAGACAATAAACCAATCACAAATGCTAGATTTGGCTGAGTTCATAGTGAGCTTGAGAGCCACTTATATAAACCATGACAGCTTATATCTTAGCTACTTAGGGCAGGTGGCACTCATACCTTTAACCCTAGTGCCCTGTTCCTAACATTGCATTCCAAATCAATCCCCCTGTCACACACTAGATCCAGCCACCTCTGAAGAAGCCCCACGTATGCCTACATAAGGCTTTGGGAGGATACCTAGACACACCTAAGCCATAACACCCATCTTGGTATCACAGCCATAAGATACTGGAGCACAGTGCTTTCCACCCACTCATCCCACTCAGAAACACAGTGAGCTCCAAGTGACCTAAAGTGAGGGGACTCTGAGACTTGGAAGTGAACTCTTAGTTCATCTATCCTGCTGGACATAATCCCATAAACCAGGAAGCTTACAGACAACAGAAATTTATCTCATACTCTTCGAGGCTGAGAAATCCAAGATCAAGGTGTCAACAGATTTGCTGTCTGGTGAGATTCACTTTCTGGTTCCTACAGAGCTGGCTTCTCTCTGTGTATAGTCACTGTGGAAAGGGCAAGTGAAACCCCTTGGGCTTTTTGTTTTTAATAAGGACACTAGTCCTATGGATGAGAGCAGAGACTGATGACCTCCCCAAAGGCTCTCTCTCCTATTAGGTAGCCTTGTGTAGGGCAGTAGAGTTTCAACATACGAATTTGAGGGGACCTAAATAAATGTCAGGATACAGGAAATAGCATGTCCAAGACTGAGCTAACTGGCACCTATTGGAGACTGAGCCATACTCTACCTTTATGATGACATATGGCCCCCATGTAGTGCCTGCACCACCTCTAAAACTGAGGTTCAGGTTTCCAGTCACATGATTAAGTGGACTTGAATTTTCCAGAAGAGGAAAAGAAAGGAATCCACTCTCTCTGTGTCTCAGAGTCTCACACAGCCACATGTCCATGCCAGTGAAACGGCTCTGAGGGATTTATGTTCAGCATTATTTTTAAAATGCAGCTTTGGCTGGCAGCATAAGTCTTTAAAGTTCTTCTCTGAGAATCTGAGGACACATGCAAAGCTATTCCACTGGGTTGTATTAAAAATGGATATTAAAAATTAAAGTGCTCTTTCCCAGCATCACCAGTTTCTTCTAAATAGGTGAATCCTTTTCCCCCAACATAGTGGATGGATTTCTGCAGTCTCAGCCTTTTGGGAAAATGAGCACCCCTAGAAGCCCCTGTGCCTATTTTATTGTGAATCAGGTGTAAAATTTGAATGGTGCTCTCTCCGTCCTGCCTACACAAAATATGCTGAGTCTTGGAAGCTGGCAGAGATCACGTTGCAAGGTGAAAATCTGGGGCTCGGGGCTCCCTTTCTTTCCGGTCTTCCCCATAATGCTCTGCAGAACTCAGAATGGTACCTGCACTAAAACTGGGAAAACAAACAGCTCTGAGAGCATGTTTGAGAAAAATTTATTAGAAAAGCTGACCATAGGAAAGAAAAAAGTAAGAGAATAAATAACAACAGGGAAGTCTCAGTCTCCACCTTGTGTTGAAGGATTTGTGGATTGGGCAAAGGAAGCAGGTGTGTCAGGATGGAAGGAATACTCCTGGATACTTGGTAATTAAGGTCTCTTTCTTTCTCAGCAAATGGCACTGTGCTAACAGACCATTTTCCAGCCTCCCTTGCAGCTAGGTATAGTCATGTGACAATGCGACATCTTCCAAAAATGATCTTTGTGGAGTTCAATCCCTGGTACCAAAAAAAAAATAAATAATAATCTTTGTGTTTGCTTTTCATCACTGGACCAAATACTCCACTTGCTCAACGTAAAGGAGAGATTTGTTTTAAATAATAGTTTTAGATGTTTCAGTTGGTGATCACCTGGCTCAAAGCATAAACAGTATGGTAGAAAGGTAAGTAGAAAGTAAGAGCTACCTACTTTATGGTAGCTGGGAAACAAATTAGATGATAGCATCAGCGAGGAAGGAGCAAAGACTAGAGACATAGTACACAGGTCACTCCTTCCTGAGCCAGCCAGACACACCCAGAAGTGTGTTCCATTAATCCCCTTGGTGCCTCTCAAACCAGATTGACAAATAAGATTAACCAGGGCAAACTTTAAGAAGAAAAAGTATCCCTTTATACTTCCTGTGGCCTGGAATGCATACCTAATAGCCAGAGCTTGGACAGCCGTCATGGACAGTAAGGAAGCATGCAGAGTCATATGGTAGAAACTGTGTCTTTAAACACTTCAGACATCTGCATCAGCTTAGACCGCCTAGCTCTAGTTATTCTCCAATTTGTAAGACTAAAATCATATGTGGTTAAACCATTGCCGAAGAGTTTCTACTATATAGGCCAAAGTCAATTATAATGGTACAAGTACCAAATTCAAAGGCTTTCTGTATCCCTTGCAAAGCTAATGGGAATACAGAGAACCTGGGCGATAAGAATATAAGACATGATTCTTTCTGTTTATCTGTCCATCTGTCTATCTGTCTATCTCTCTCTCTCTGTTTCCCTTTGTCTCTGTCTCTTTCTCTGTCTGTGTCTCTCCCTCCCTCCCTCCTTCTGTCTCTCCCTCTTTCCCTATTTCAAAGCTGAAGTGCATCAAAAGCTTATGGTATTTAAGAGAAAAATGTGGAATTTCTTCTATGAATGAAAACCTAAAGAAAAAAACATGATTATTCCAAAACAGAGATTTTTAATATTATTATGCTATAGTCATTTTCACCAGTGTGAGTTTTAATTTTTGATCTTTAAAACTCCTAGAAGAGACTATAGACTCATCTAGAAAGACACGGAGAACTTGCACATAAGTTTACTTTGTGTGTCTTAACCCCCAAAGAGCAACACAATGCTTGATGTGTATTTTGGACCAGCCTCTCCCACAGTGATCTTAGTTCCAGGAAACAGCATCCACACCCACCTTGTCTTTCTGCTATCACCAAGGTCCCAGGTCCCTCTAGTTTCCACTACATCTGACTCATCAGCGAGTCCCCACAACCTCTCTAAAATCCAACTACTGATCCTTCCATAACCCCCATGCCTGGTGCAGCCACCAGAGTTTCCCCTCTTACTAGCTGCTATGATTCCTTGACTGCTGTATGGTTCTGGCCTTCCTTCCCTAAAAAGCCAGAATAAGCTCTTCAAAACGAATATCAAATCATATCATGCAGCTAGTAAGTACCTTTCAAGCCTTTTCAATATGATTTAGTGTAAAATCCTTAAACTCTCCACCCAACCACCAGCTCCTTCTGCCCCTTGCCTGCTTGTTCTCTGGTTTTATACATGTGTCTTTACTTCTGTTCCTTACTGTTATGGGTTAAGAACTGGTGGTCAGCTTAACGCCAGCTGGACTACCTCAGCATGGCATTGAGTGAAGATGCTCCACCTGAGGAAAGTTGCCAGGATAAATAAGTAGAGAAGGCGATTGTTGAGGGTTGAGGCATTAAGGCGTTATTGCATTGAGGTATTGTGGGTGTCCTACATGTTGCTGTTTGAGCTGTTGGTTCTCCTGGAGAAGCTTTGGTCCTCACAATGAGCATTGCTTCCTGGCTGCTGAGGGGAAGATGTGTGCTGCTTGGTCTCCAGGATGAACTCGTCACGCTGGCTTCCTGGCATGTACCTGACTGTGCTTGTCATCAGAGGAACTCAGGGCCTCTGTGTCCGATGGCTGTGCTGCCTTTCAGGACAGCCCTGGTCTGTGTTGTGAGTGTGACTTCTCAGCTCCAGCGTAGAACCCTCATCCCACCAGCACAGCTCCTTCACCGCAGTGACATAGACTTTCTGGCTTCCACTGCTGACCTTTGGGCCTTCCTGGCACGGATCTGTAAAAGAGACTGGCGTGAGTCCTTCTTGTGGGCTCTGGACCTCCAGTTGGACTCAGGGGAGGCATTGTCATGAGCTCTAGGTTTTTATCTGGACTCATGTGGGACATTGCTGTGGGATTTAGGCTCTTGACTAAATATTCTATGTTTTTGGTGTTGCAGATAGATTTCCTGCATTTTCTTGTGTTAACTCCCAGTGACCATTATAAAAATAATATTATAAACTCCATGTCCTGATTCTAATTGTTCTCTGCACAACCCCTGACTACAACACTTACATACACTAAATTTATTCCCTCCTCAAGATTTGTATTAGTCAGATTTTGCTGCTGTGCTGACATACACAGTTTAAAGGAGAAAATATTTATTTTTGGCTTATGGTTCCAGAGGTTTCAGTCAGTGGTCATCTGGTCTCCATTCCAGATTTCCCTGGAAATGTTCAATAATTCATAAGTTCAATAATTATTTCTAAATGGATGAGTTAAGTGGCAAAAGGGAATGGTAGAGAAGAGCTTCTCACTTCATGGCAATCGGGAAACAGAAAGCCAGGGAAAGAGTCAGGGAGGAAGGGGTGAGTGGAGTACCCTGATATGTTCCAAAGCTGTTTCCCCGTAACCCATATAGTCACAACCAAAAACAAGCTTACTAATCAGCCATCTCTCAATCCAATCCGATTGACAAGTTGAACCGCTACAGGACTTTTTCATATATGTACTAGTCTCCTTTTGTGATAAGCTCTTCCACACCTTTGCATGGGTCACCCTGAACACCGGGACCTCAGTTAGCCGTCATCCTCCCTCAATCTCGGCTTCTACCCCTCTACTGTGTCTTGGCATTCTCATGACATGTGTGAATGGCTGACATTTAGGGATGTTTTGCTTGTTTTCATCTCCCACTGGACTGACATTCCACAGAGAAAGGGACCTTCTATGTTCTCACAGCTATGTCCTCCCCACTTAGCACCTAGTAGGTGCTCAATAATTATTTCTAAATGGATGAGTTAAGTGGCAATGCCTTAAAACTATTAAAACCAGCTGAGTTCATTTGAAGTTTATATTACTAATATTAAATACAAAGTGATTCCAAATATCAATCCATCTATCAAGGACCCCAAAGTTCAGTAGTCTCCACCTGCCCACAGTATCCATGCTGCACCCCAGCCCTCTACTCAAGACTTTTCTTGGGAGTGCACAATCATGTCTTCAGCTAAACTAGCTAAGAAAGTCCCAAATTGCCCCTCACTATTAGGTGGGGTGGGGTGGGGTGGGGTAGAGTGTAATAAAAATATTCCCCTAGTTACATTTCCATCTCTTTCTTCTCTCTCTGCTGCCAAATGATAATAGTTATAAAGTCATTATCGAACCACTTCAACCACCTATAGTTGATGGCCAAACTTTTCCTAATTAAGCAAGTCATAGCAATATAATTGAGCTAAGGGAAGACTTTCATTTCCAATGTTAGGCATTCACAATTTAAACACATAGTTCTCCAGATTGCTTTTGAGTTTTGCCGAGGAACACACCAAGCACAATGAACCATAGTATCTGCCGGGTATTCCACCCACTCACATGCACCCCAGATACTCAGCCTTTAAGCAAAACAATAGAAGCACAGAAAAGGCTTGACTTCAAGCTTGACAAACTGAAATAATCAAAATGCATTAATACATTATTGAACAGGAAACTTGTGCATTAAATATCAATTCAGTTAATAAACCAATTCTCACTTTCTTTGCTGAATCAAGGTGAATTTTCGCTCAGGAAAATTTTGCTCAGGTGAATTTTCTTATTGGACATTCACTGTTTATTAATGCTTTCAGACAATATTTTTAACAAAGCAAAGATGGAAGTGTGGATTAATAACTGAAAGATCACCAGTCTAGGAGCCAGATCCGGGTTCAAATCTCATTTTGACCCCTCTGTAACCCACTGAGCTTTAGATAATGACCTGATCTTGATCCTTGATCTTGCATTTTCTCATCTTGGGAAGCAGGATTGCAAACAATCCTGATTTCATAGGCTGCTAAAATTATTAAAAAGAGATGCTATGCCAAACATAGCCTTAAGAAAGTTCACATCAAACACCATTTACTTATTATACCCAACTTTACAATTTGCTGCCCTGAACTAAGCCCTTATTGGCAATGATGATCAACTAGTCTAGTAGTTATGGATTCAACTATAGCTCAGATATGGCCAAATGATTTCAGATATTTATGCTCCCTTGCAAATAATATGGTTTCTTCAAGTGGATTTTAACATGAGTTGCTGTCTCATCTTAAAATATAAGCTCTTAACACAACCCATGAGAGCCCAAATCATCTTGACTCTGATATAAAATTGTCATCCCTCCCTTGTGTTCTACACTCAGTATCCTCCTGCAAAACCTGCAGACACTTCCTGTTCCCCTGCACTCTAGATCCAGCTCCTTCTCAACCTCCAGCCTCTGCTCAGCATCACCAGCCCACAATCCGTGAGGACTCCAGGTGAACATTCTCCCATTGCTCTTTCCCAGCATCCTGTTTATTTGCAGCAGTGCACATTGACACAATGCAAATGTACTTTCCATGTCTGTTTGCTGGCTTAACCTCTGTCTGCCTACCAAGGGTCACCGTCTTACCTGCTTTTCACCTCTGAACAGATTCCCAGCAAGTCTTAAATGAGCTAGTAAGCAGACAGACTGGTTTGTTTTTATTTAATGTCTTAACAAAGGACAAGATGAGACTCTGGGTACAAGTGATTTGCCTGGGAGGTGAACTCATGAAAAGCCATCAAGAAGTGGGAGAATGAAATAGAAGAAGGAATGAAACTCAGAAATGGCAACATTCCAAGCTAATTACTGCTACAGACAACTAAGACTCTTGTCAAAGTGGAGATCTTTCTAAGAGCAGAAAATAGCCATGAGGATGTCTATACTCTATCTGTCCACCATTGTCTTTTCTCTTATTCCTGAGACAAAATACTCGACACTCAATGTTAAAGACAGGGATGTTTATTTAGCTCACAGTTTGTAGAGGTTTCAGTCCATAATCACTGTGTCCAAGGCAAGGTGACATGGAAGAGAGGAAACAGTTCATGGTGGAAGAGGGCAAAAACATTTGAGAACAAAAAAGGAGAAATAAATCTGTCTGTCCCTTGTATTTTACCCCGACTTTTGGGATTAAGGGGATGCTAATCCAATCAGTGGACAGATCCAGCAATCACTCACCATTAACCCCAGCACCTTAATCCTAGCATTGTACTGCAAATCAATCACAAACTCTAGATTCACCTGCCTCCAAAGAAGTCCCATCTAAAAGGCTTTGGGGAGACACCCAGACACAAACTACAACAACCATTCACTAGCATTTTTGACTGAAAGCTATAATGTTTAAGAGTTCCCAGCTTACTCCCAAATATAGGCAGAAAAAGCACTCCAGTAGCCAGAGAAGGCACTTAGTAGCCAAAGCATAGGAGTCAGGAATCAGGCAGGGTGTACACCAAAGCACATTGCCCATGGTATAGGTGACAATGACCTTATCGGGTAAAACAACAGTCTGGGCATGTGGTCTAGCATTGAAAATGAGGGCTATTCCCTCATGTTCATGAACCATGCTGTAAACATGCATGTGGGGTACAGAGAAGAGACTCACACATGGTACACACACATCAATGCCCTCTTCTAACATGACCTCTTAAAAATGGAGCCATATGATCACCTTGAAAGAATGAAAGTTGAGGAAGCCTGTGGTTAGACACCCCCTCTTTGGCCCCTCCAACTGTGGCTCTTGCTTGGGATCTGACATGACTTTGAAACAACCAATATCACATTAATGAGGTTTATGCTGCAAATTATTCCCTACAAAGAGCTATTAAAAGTCAGTGATGAGTGAAAATAGCCTTCAAAATTTCATGTCAACATTCAAGCCCTAGATTGAGTTTCTCTTCTCCAGTTTCATTCAAATAATTATGTTCCCTAGATTAAATGATTTTTTTAATTCAACTGCATCTCATTGCCATATGCTTATTTTAGCTGGATGAGAGAGAAAGGTATCTTAATTTCTCATAATAAGAGCTTTTGTGAAAGCTGGCACTTCAGTGGCATGGCAGTAATCAAAACTGAATTCTATACAAGAAGAAAATTATACTGCCTTCCAAATTAATTTTCAAATGGTCACAATATTAATAAAATGCAGGCAAGACTGTGATTTCCCTTCTGCAAAGTCCAGCTCCTCAATAACCAAGGGACACAAACTTGCTGAAGGGCACAATGTCAGATGTGTACTACCTGTCACAAAGCCACAGCTTAGCCCAACACGAGCATGACAACTTTGGAAGTGCATTGCCTCTTGTTCTTGTTTTTTGGTTGCCTTCTGGTTGATAGCTGATCTTGGAAATTGCCAGCATCCAGCCGCTGGGACTAGAATAAAGAAGAGACCTCATTTAGGATGTGGCTCTATTTTGTAAGCACCCATGTCTTCGTTAGGGCTTTGGAGTTGACCATGCTCCTAAAGCGTTCATCTACTTTATCTTTAATATCTACAGCACCAGAGTCACCTTGAAAGCTCCCTCAGCTGCTAGTTGGGTCTCTTTCCAGACCATGAATGGCCTCACAACAAGGAGTTGATGACTGTGTTAGTTTCCTAGTTGCTATAAGTTATCACAAATTTAATAGTTAAAGCAACACAGGCTTATATTCCTGCAGTTCTGGTGGTATTAGATGTTTCTTCATTTTTTTCAAGTTCTAAAAGCCACCTGAGCTCCTTTGCTTATGGCTCCAAAGCATTCCAACTTCTGTTTCTGGTATATGATCTCTTTCTCCTTTATCTTCTTGTCTCTGTCCTCTAGAGACACTTGTCTGTAGGTCCAATCTGGATAATCCAAAATCATCTTTCTATTTCAAAATTGATAATCACATTGCAAAGCTTGTTTTATTACAAAGACTAGGACATAGTTATTCCGGAAGGTCACTTTCTCTCCAGCACTGGTAATCACCACTGTGTCACAGGAACCCAGCCCAGAGAAGCCACAGCCTGGTAATGTGAAATCATCATAACAGGACAACACAGGGAAGACAGCCAGAGCATGCACTTTGAGTGTAAGATCAGGCAGATGTGGCCATGAATCCTGGCTCTGCAGCTCGCCTGACCAGCTTCCTGAAACCTTCTGAATCTGCTTCCCCACTGGTATGACAGAATAGTTACTAATGTTCACCTTGCTCAGTTGAGAGGATAAATTCAACAATGCCTGTTGAGTTTCACCCAGCGATTGTTATGCTCAGAGCTCAATGATGTGTATTTATTGAGACATGGAACTAAGCCAAGAAGCAGAAAATGCACTTTATAAAGGACCAGATGTAAAATATTTTCAGTGCTGAAGACTCTCGAGCCTCTGTCACAGCTACACAACTCGGCCACAGTGGCACAAAAGGAATACATGGGTGAACAAAAAGCTCTGTTCTGATACAGCTTATTTATAGAAATTCAAATCTGAATTTTATGCCACTATTACATGCTATTATATTTTTCTTTAGCTCTTTTCCTGGCCATTTAAAAAATACAAAAACACTCAGTTTATGGGCCACTCAAAAACGGGTTGTGGGGTGGATTTAGCCCACGGGTCATCAATTGCTGAAACTTGGATTTGATGATCCCAAACTCCTAAGAATCTATAAGCCCATTATCTGGAGGTAGTCCTGGGGAGAGGAAGGCAACCCAACCTAAGTCTAAATATAGATTTGTAATGGCTGGTTCACCTCAAATAGTTGATTTAACCTCTGGAATTCTGTTTTCTCACCAGTCAAGTGAGAGAAGCATCCCTCACATGGAAGCGGAAATTAAAACGAGCCAATCACACAACACACTCATTAAATGCTGTATCTCATCCATTATCGTCACTTGGAGGAAAGATGCTTCTTCATTGGAAGAATTCTGGCTTTAGACAGAGCTGCGTTTCAGGTAGGCAATTCCTGGTAACAAGGTAGACTTTCCCTAGAACTTCTCCTACCCTCTAACCAGCGGGTAATTTACCCAAATTCATGGAACAGCAGCAACCTCTGGATGGCTTTGCCTACTGCACAGACTTCACCCAAATGAAGCTTGCTAGGGGGAAAAACACACCTGTTGCTGGATCCCCGAATGCTCCTCTTCCTGCTGAAAGCAGAGCATAGTGGGCAAATCCAGGCGTTGAACCCAAGGTCAATCCCACTGAATGGACAGTTAGGAATTTCTCAACTCAGTGACAGAGGCTCCATCTCCCCACCTCAAACCCTTCTCCCTGCAGCAGGCACGCAGCGAGCAGAGGCACACAGTGATAAAACACCAGCTAAGCGCTTACATCACTTTACAATCAAGCATCTCCAAATCTGTTTATCTGATCAGCCCCAAATTCTGTCAGAGCGTTGACATGTGCATTTCTAAATAATTTCAGGATGTCAACCTGAATAGACCCACAGAATCGGAAAGTTAATTATCTTTGACAACTTTGCCAGCTAATTTCCTATTTATATGTACCAAACCGGGGGCCTCTTTCATCCCCTCCTGTCACAAAGGATTTATCAATCAAATCAAGGCCTAAAATTGTCTGCCAAGGCATTCCAGCTTCCCAAAGGGGCGTTTATCTGTTTGAAATCTCACCGACGATCCAGTGACAGCGAGGTTGAGGCGGAACAGATCAGGGACTGCTTCCTTTCCACATGGGCCCTGGGGGTAAGGGCCCCGCTGGACAGCTCCCCCCAACACCACCCAGCACTTTCTCTTCATTGTCTTGTCTTTATTTGGCTGCACTTGTCATGCCCTGATTTCCAAATGACACCAGCCTCACCTCTGGGTTTCAGCTGACAGGCCCACCAAACACCAGAGCTCAGCCCGTCTGGACAGATTGCTGCCCCCAACTCAGGACAGCGCACCCTGGGAAACCAGCAGGCCATGCTGACTGATGGCTTGATGGTGGCATCTGGGGTTCCCACTGTCACTCCCTTCCTCTGACAGTTAGTCACGTTCAACTTTAGTGGCCATTTCCGCTCCAAGCTCCCTGGAAAGGGATCGTGCTCTGTACCAGCAGGCTGGGGCTGAGGACCCTGGCAGGAGCGAGCGGGGATGTGTGTGGGACCGTTGCTGCTGGATCCGTGTGAGAAACTCCCAGGAGGTAGGCGCAGAATCGACAGGATGAGAAGCCGGCCTGCTTCTGCCTGGTGCCAGCCCACTCCCCTGATACACTGCCTGGGGAGAGACCTAAAAGTTTTCTTCTGGCTTCTGGAGGCAGCCAGATGGTATCAGTAATCATTCATCTTGTTTTAGTTAGGGTTCTGCAGAGAAATGAAATCAATAGAAAATACACATATAACTATGCAGAGAGCCTCATTAGGTAGGCTTAAAGGCTAAGTGGAGTGCCCACAGTCACTATTGGTGGGCCTGGTGACAAAAGACTTCATGATGGCCATCTGCACACTAGAAAGCCAGAGGATCCAGAAGCTTCTCAGCCCAAGAAGATGGGAGCCATGGAAAAACAGGGGTCAAGAACACAGCACCTCAAGGTTGAAGGCCTGGAAATGCCCTGTAGTGTAGTGTCACAGGTACGAGTCTGCAGTGGAAGGCTGAGAAAGAGTCCAGTTTCCAAAGGCACAGGTGGAGATGAGCTCTTCCAAAAGGGGGGCACTTCCCTCTCCTTTCTCCTAATCCCACCCATGCCACAAGCCTATTGGTTGGTGCCACTCACATCCAGGGTGAGTCTTTCTCCATCAGGCGCTGGTCCATAGACACACCCAGAGATGTTCTCCACTTAGCTTTCAGGTGTCTCTTAATCCATTCAAATTGCTAGACCATGATCAAGGGTCACACATCTATTCAACAGGTATCCACCCACCATGTTCTCTGAGCTAATCACCATGCACGGGTGGCCCTGCCTTTTAGGAACTTCCAGGTTAATGAGTAACAGCTGATTGTTTCACATGCTTAACAAATCTATGTCAACTACTTCTATGCCCAAGTCATATCCTAAGCATTAAAGATATCACTGTAAAAAACTTTGCATGCAAAAAAAAAAAAAAAAAAAAAAAAAAACCTGTTCTCATGGAATTTATATTTGGCTAGGCTTGCAAAACTCTGGCCCACTTCTTGTTTTTATAAGTTGTTTTACTAGAACACAGCCAAAGTTGTACCATAATAGCAAAGCTGAACAATTGTAACAGAGATCCTGCAGCCCACAGTGTCTGCAGTGTTTACTATCTGAGCCTTTACAGCAGAAGTTCGATGAAACACAGAGATAATTTCAACCCAAGAAGATAAGTAGAAACAGAAGATAAGTAGGAACAGACACACATAGTAGAGAGGGACAGTTCCAGTGACAATGGCCCTGTGACTGTTTTGTTCACTGCCATTGTCACAGGGCTGAGAATAGAATAAGTGCTCGCTAAAAAGTCCTCATCATCTAGCATAATGGAAGGGAGTATACAGACGGTAAATTTCCAGAAGGCTTGATGGAGGAGGATATATATATTTATATCAGCCATATATGTATACACGAAAGATACAAAGTATTCACCAGGAGAGGCGGAGGACAGCAAGGTTTTCTGGAAAAGTAAATCCACTTGTAATATCTACAGCATAGAAACAGCACGGTACACTGAGGAAACAGAACACAGAAGCCAGATCAGCCTCCAAAGGAAGGGGATCGTGAGGAAGCAGACCTCTGTGTGAAGATTTTTATTTGTAATCCCCATGAAGGCAGGCTCTGCGGTGCAGGAAGCCCAGCCTTAGCAATACTTTCCTTAACATGGACTTTGGTCCTCATCTCTCCCCTTTGGTGCACGTATTTCTCAGAATTAGCCTAAGGAGCCCCAGGATTCCCACATCTGGGGTCATCCTGCTGCCCCATCGTGTGGCCCCAGTTCCAGGAGCACAGCCTGGCATGTGCCCATGTGCAGATGGCCCCTGTGCTTGTCCCAGGATCTATTTCACAAGAGTACATGAGCCTGGGCCACTAGAATGGTGACCATGCTCACGGTAGATGTGTGTGGAGTTCAAGGTTCTGGCTATTAGATCATTGTCCATGCCTCAAATTGTCGATCCACTCTCATTTGTGCAAGTTTTGACAGCAATGCCAGCTATACTATACAGCACGCAAGGAAAGCTGGTTGGTGGCCCATGTCCTTTACCCTGTGGTCCTCCCTGTCTGCTGCCAGCACCCAAGGAGTGACCCGCCCTGCGTGCAGGCTCCATGGCAAGTGGGTGTGGCCATGCTTATCTCCTTTGAGGGATCCACAGTGCCAAACCACCTTCCCTTCAATGTCCTCACTTGCACCCGGTTCATGTAACGACATGGCCACTCCCCAGGCTGCGATAAAACCATGCTGGCCAAGAAGAGACATCTCAGGACAAAGTGACTGCTCTCCTTCCGTCACCCATGGCCACTCACCTATGTCCCCTGTGCTTAGCACTGTGCAAGACTAGGACCCAACACTAAGAGAGCTCATACGCGGAGAGCACAGGAGCTATGGTCCTACACACTCAAAAGTAGACACAGCTGGAAGATACACTGTTCCATAGTCTATGCTGACATAATGAAATCCACGTACCAGATTCAACACAAGCAAGGCACAAATCGTGCCCTATTTTCTGGCATACTCCTGCCAAGATTGCAGCTGAGGCCATCATCCATGACACACAGCCTGGGAGACTCAGCTGGAGTTCAAGGTGGGATGAAGGATTCTGAGACATCATGAGGCACAGTGGAACCAGCAGTGGACACCGGGAGCTGCAGGGGCAGGAACATCTGCGCTGTTCCGATGAAAGCAGGCGAGGAAAGCTATGACATTGTGAGCAGTAGCAGTGTCGCCCTCTTTTGCTCCTGATGGAAGACAAGAATGTGGCGAGAAAGGCACGCTAGCAAAGAAAGAACACCAAGAGGTGGTTCCTGAAATCCTGGACTCTTCGAAGATACAGATTAGAGAGAAACAAGTTTGTGTTTCTGTTCACAGTTCCTCAGCTTCTTCAATACAGAGTAACTGTGTGATGCATTTGATAATCAAACTATTTACAGTGTATGGACAGTGACCTCACAAAGAAATTTTTGCTCAAGTCTCATGACTTCCAGGGAATCCTGAAATCATTTCTGTCTTGGATAATTATCCTGTTAAAAAAATAAAAAGCCAGTAAATGGCTCCCAGGCCCTCGCTCCTTTACCTCACTAACCTAGCACTGACCAGAAATCTTCTCTTGAGTGTCCTTCTTTCTTGTTTCTACCTTCCACATTTTCTAGAACTTTCTAGAACCTTCCCCAAAGCATCATTCCCTCTTCCTTCCAAGTCCATTCACAATTCATTTTTCCTTCCTTCACTGTAGTTGTGTTTCTATGTAACTCAGTCTGACCTTCCTCCCTAGACTGATCTGCAGCCCTGCTTTTCTAGTCTTCTGCATTCTGCTAGATTTTCTATCTAGAAAAAGCCCCAGAGGGGAAAAGATCCCCGACTTCCAAGAAGAGCCTTCTTTGCTGAACCTTTGATGGATGAGAATTCAGGAAGTCATCCATTGACACCCATCCCAAACACTCTCGCAGAGGCTGGGAGGATCTGGGGCACAAAGTGAGCCAACAGCTCTCACCGCTCAGCCTGTGCTAAAGCAGAACATTCTAGATCATTCTGGAGCCACCTCTGGAGTCCATTTATGTTTTCCTGGGGGCTTTCTCTCCTCAAGAATCGGTTTCAGATCTCCACTGCAATGTCCTGGATCCCAGGCCTTCCACAGCGCCCAAACCAGGGGTCCCTCCATCCACCCTGTGGGCCTCAGGCCCATAGCTCCCAGAGCCACCTCCTGTCACAGCTCTCTTTCCGTGGGAGGGAAGAATTAGCCGCCTCACTGCACTGACCCCCTTTGTCTGGCAGTGCTGAGCTGGCCAGTTCGTGCTGGGGTTTATCTCCATCATGAATTTCCTGAGCTGTGAGGCTGGGCTGGAGGGACAGGAACTCAGGGAGACTGTCAGCCTGGGGTGAGTGTGTCCTGCAGCTGCCGTCACAAAGCACCACAAGCTGGGTGGCTGAAAACAAGTATTTATGTCCCCACATCTGGAGGGCCCCAAGGTCAAACTCAAGATGGCGGTTGAGTTGTGTCCTCTCCTAGGGATCCAGAGGTGAGCGTACTCGTTGCGGCCCCTGTGCCGAGCATCCTAGGCGCTTCTGGACCAATGGATGCAGCACTTCAGTCCCTGCCTGTGTTGTGATGTGGCTTTCTTTCCCATTTCTTCTAAGGACACCCGTCACTGGGGTGAGCCCCACTCTGATCCAGTGTGACCCCATTTTAACTTGCTTGCAGTGCAAAGACTCTATTTCCGAAAAGGTCCTTCTCACAGGTCCTGAGGATCAGGACTTGCACAGATCTTTTGGGAGAGAGGGAAGAGGATTCAATGCAACCCACAACATCTAGAATTCCACCCCGGTTCACAACTGGTTTCTCCCCGTGTGAAACTGCATGGACACAAATAGGGGCCACTTATTTTCTGACCTTTGGCTGTTTAGTGTATCAGTGACAACTGGGTACCAGAGCTCAGAACGTGACCCACGTCACATGTAGAGGTGGAAAGAAGGGAAAGGGAGAGAGGAGGGCAGCTGTGCCCGGAGCTGTGGCAGCCCCAGTCTTGGGTAAGATCCCTCCCCCTCCAGGGTAGACCCGGTGTCACATGGGGCCTCTCACCCCAGCAACTGTAATACTGCTCACCATTCATTCCTTCTCAGATCTAGTTACTAAGTGCCTGCTGCTCTAGGCATGAGAGATACAGGTATTTTTTTTAAAATGTTTTAGCCAAAAGTTCACATTCTAGTGAAAGGAACCAGAAATATATAAGTAAGTGGACGGGAGAGAGGAAATAAACACAGTGGAGCCAGCCTGTGTGAAGCACAGATGAGACCAGCAAGGAAGCGAGGGAGGCTGGTTTCCAACAGAGATACCAGAGACATAAGGAAGGCAGGAGGGCCAGCAGAAGCTAGGGGAGATTGGTTTGGGGAAAGGGGATGTGGTCGGGTGCTAAAAGATTTGGTGTGAAAGAGGTTAGAAATGCAGGGGGAAAGTTCCTGAAGGACTGGGGTCAGGGGCATTTCAGGCATAGGCATTGAGGAAGTTGGAAGTGGAAAATAAGATGCAAGGGGGGTTGGAGAAGGGCAAGCCCGAAGGGCAGGATGTGCCCCTGGTCCCCCAGCCCCAGCTGTCCACCCCTGTCCCTAGGCAACAAAACGCCGTAATTAGGCATCATGACTCCCAGGCACCCTAGGGACATGGAACCCTTGGAATACTCTGTTTTCTCCCAAGAGCTCTCATTGCAAATCTAACACTATGGAGGGCAGGTCCTGGAGCCTCCATGGGCTGCTGAGGATGGGGTGAAGGCCACCTCCACCAGCGTGCTGAGCGCAGTGCCAGGGAGGTGACAGGCTGAAGGGTTGGGTTCACAGAGGTTCACCGCCACCCTGCTGCCTCCAGCACTTGATACAGAGCCTCTGGAGTCCAGCACAGGAACTGTTCTGCGCTCGTGGAATCTGGAGAAGTTGGACACCATCCCTGCCCTGGACAGGCGAGTCAGAGACCAACATGCTGACTCAGAGGTGGAACCACAGGGCAAAATGGAGCAAAGGAACAGAAAACCCACTGCAGTAATGAGAGAGGTTTCCTTAGAAACCCTCATTTCCATCTGGCCTGCCTCTGATTTGTTTCTGGGACCTCAAAGGCGCTCAACCAATGTCAGTTCTGTGCATCCTAGGTCCCAGGCCTGGGTGGACGAAGCTGTGCTGCCAAACTGCCCCGTGCTGTGTCGTGGCTGTCAAGAGTCCACTGCAGCCACTGCTGTCACTGTCCCAACCCATCCCGGCATCCTGTCTGATGCCTGCAGGCAGCAGCCAAGCTCTCCTCCTGACAGACACTGGGCTAACAAGCACGCGGGGTGTCCTGAGGATGATTCCCCCTGACAGTGTCGACTGCCAGCAGCCTGCGACCAAAGCTCTCTCACTTACCGGTTTGTCAGTGGCAGTGTACGGGGGACACTGAGATGATGCTACCTAACTGCCAGGAGTCCCCTTAACTTCCCAGGTTGGAGCATTTGCTTCCAGACCCACTCTTCCCTCCGGTGGGCATGGTTAGCACGGACTGAGTGTCACAGCAGTCACCCAGTACACACAGAGCTGTGATGCATATCTAACATTCAGTGCTCCCCAGGAAGTTCGAGACGGACTCCTGGCCCTGCCACACTTGGAATGGCTCATTTGTGGATAAGCAGCCCAATTGCATTCAGCTCTGTGAACCTGAGCACTGGTTCCCAGGCCGCTCACCTGTAACAAAGAGCCTGCTACTCCCTCGCTTAAGAACCTTAGGAGTTGCAAATAGAAAGACCCTAAAGGCTGATACACTAAAATGCTCTGGTTTTAGTAAGGAAATGATTCTGAATGGTTCCATAACAGGACAAGGACTCTGACAACAGTCTTTGGTCCCTAACCCAGTCCTTTTCCACTCTTGGCCAGCCTTGGCCCCACAGATCCCTTTGCTGCAGCCATGTCGTTCTATCCAGGAACAGGAAGCCCTGTCCCATAACCTGCTCTTGTTTGGGGACTTGAGTTCCAGCCTTGACTCGGTGGACTTTCTGTGATCCTCACTGACAATTTCATTGCACATGTACCAAGTCCCCCACCCTGCAGAGACACCGCCAGTGACAGCATGTGTAAGTATTTCCAGGATATAATAGCCTTTGCAGTGATCTATGTACAGTCCTAACACTAATCCAATTGATGCTTGGGCCAGATCGTTTGTGGGGACCACCCTGCGTGTTGCACAGGGCTTCTAGCAGACCTGGACTCTGCCCACTACATGCCAGAAGCAACCTCTCTGCCCTGCTCTAAGTGTAGCAATTAAAATGCCTCCAGCCATCACATAGTGTCACCTGGGGATAGGGAAAACCCTCACCCCAGGTTATATACTACTCAAAACTGTAGCTCAGAGCACAAGACAAATAGCTCTTCTGTAACACCTTCCTTTGGAGCCCACTGTCAGCCCCACC
Organism: Cavia porcellus; assembly: GCF_034190915.1. Taxonomy (NCBI): domain Eukaryota; kingdom Metazoa; phylum Chordata; class Mammalia; order Rodentia; family Caviidae; genus Cavia; species Cavia porcellus. The sequence continues at coordinate 114,420,898 of NW_026947487.1, forward strand.
ACCATGATCCTCACAGCAGGGTCTGGAGCTATGATTTTCACCTGACCTCATCTGGTCCTGGGAAGCCTGGTGATCTTTTGACCACATCCACCTTTCCCTCCAGACTGAAGCTTCTTGGCCCCAAACAAAAGCTAAACAATCTGTACAGTGCCCAGAAAAATGAAGCCATTCTTTGCTCTGCTTCGTGAAAGCATCATTCTGGTCTGGATTCCTTTTGTTTTGTCCTCCTGTGTCCTAAAGAAAAAACAAGTTAACTGATGCATGATGTGTGTCTGAGGGTCTTCTCGGAATAATTTTCAAGACATTTTCCTAGGGTTGCACATCATTTTTCAACAATGCTTACTTTAAAAGTAGAGGAAGGGAAAGGTAGACAGAACAATACTAAACAACGACCTACTACAGGAGCTATTCACTGTTGTCACTGTTATCACTGTTTTCCAGCTTAATCAAGACAGACTTCTCTCCAAGCACAAGAACTGACTGCTTCTAATGAGGCACAGCCAGGAGAGGGACGGCTTAGGATTTCATTTCTTGCTGTCCATCCAGTTGAAACTCTAAGATGCCATTGAATGAAGGATTCTCAAGTCAAGAGTGAGGAGCAAATCAAGATTTCCATTAAAAGAGAGAGCACACAGCGTGTTCCCAGCCTTTTATTCATTTGTATACCTAGGAGAAGCAGCTGCAACTTTGCATACAAACTGATTTCTTTTTACATAAATAAAATGTTTTTGCCATTCTGAGTCACCGAAGCATTAAAAATAAATAAATAAAATGGGAGCTGTTGAAAAGGCTTGCTTAAGAAAATAACTCTGTTGCTTCCTGAATGGTTCGCTCTTGGTATTTTTCCCAAAGTTGGTCGTACATCCCATTCCCAATTCAATTTACTTTTACCCCCATAGACCCGTCTGCTTTAAATTGCTACTCTGATTTTTGATGCAAAGATTCCTTTCTTCTAAACATGTACTGCCGCCTGAGATAAATGATATTCGGGATTTTCAAAGTCCTTTTAAGCTCAGTGTTAAGAAATCTAAACGTGAAAACTGAACATCAGAGCAAAAGGTTTCAGCAAGTAGCTGCCTGGAGGGATCGGTCCTTTAGAGATGAGCCACGGGTTTCAAAAATGTAGAAGGAGAAGCATCAAGCTTGCCTTCCTGGTAAGTGGGCGAGGCTGGGGCAACAGGCGGCTGTCCCAGGGGGAGAACCAAGCAGCCAACGTCTCCTGAGATTCACGCCATGTTGGAACTTAGGGCGCTGGGGAACCAAGCAACCAGCCTACTTCTCTGGAAAGCAGCCGTGAGCCTACCAGCACGCAGGCTGAGAATCAAACATCCCAACCCCCCATTAGCAAATGGGAGCCAGAGATCTGAGCATCTCTTGGGAGATTGACCATAAACAGTATAGCAAATAGGAGGGATTTCCTTCTACCATCTCTCTGAAGGCAAATGTTATCACTGTTTAGCTTTGTTCTGATTAATTGTATTGCTTTATTCAATATTCTGTTTTGATAAGTTCTATAATGTTATTTTATTTTATTTTGCTATACTTTATTGAAAGAACAACTATTGTGAAGACAACGAGATACATTGTGGTACCTATTACTGTTATCCCGGTGACCTGCTATGAAGTTCTGTACCAACTTCTCTGCACTGTCTTAACTGGCTTTGTTGTGTCTTGTTCTGTTGTGTTTCACTACCTTCAAAATAATAAAAGGTTTTTTTTTAATGTGTAAGGAAAACATCATCTGTGATTCACTCCCACACTGGACTTAGGATCCGGGCAGACTGTTGAGTTGGCCCAAGATGGTCCACCAGAGAAAGTCTTTAGCTGGGGGTTTGTACTCTTCCTCCCTGGCCTAACCTAGTTGCTCCAGGGAGTTATGTTAGTGACTGGCAGAAGGTAACAAGACACCTATTGTGGGTAACAATCACCCCACGCTTGGTAGAAGAGAGCAAATGTCCCACACATTGTTGACCTGGCTTTTTTTTTTAAACTTCCCATGGCCCTGTGAGTAGACGGTGAGCCTCCAGATCTGGGGTGGCTGCACTTACATTTCTAGTGTTGATTCATGTCAAGGCAGAGGATGGGATAAGTCTACACGCCTCACCACCCAGCTGGCCAGCCTGGGTTCACTCATATGGTGGTGGCTACGGGTTCCAGAAAACACCACGAGAACAAGCACCAATGCACAAGCACTTTCCCAAGCCTCTGCCCGTCCACTTTATGGCCCAAGGCAGTCCCGAAGTCAGTCAGCTCGGTCAGGGGGAGAATTCACTGCCAAAGGCTGCACTCCACATGGGACAATCATGGGTGGCAGTTTTTTTCTATCATTTATCACATTTTCTGGTCAAATATATTTGGTCCTCATTGGCAGATTCCAAATTTGCAACTTGCTTACTGATTTAGTTGTCAAACAACTCTCTCAGCACCGTGGTCATTACTCCCAGGCAAGCAGGAAAAGGGAAAAACAGTGTCCAACAATTGTGTCCTCAGCTGATATTGCACTGGCTCTGCTCCTACCACAAACCAGCATCCTTCATGCAGGCTACTTGGGGCCATAGCTTTTGTATGTTTATGCTTTTTCTTGGTGATTCTGCTGCTTAAAGTGGCCCAAGGACTGCAGTGCCACCTCTCTATCCTGAACACAGGAGGCCATGATGTTCCTTCTGTAGAAAATGCAGGAGCTTTCCTCAAGTTACTGTGCTGTGGGTGGAGAGTCCAGTGTGAAGGATTCAACAACACAGATTAAAGGAGTGATCTTCCAGCAGAAGTACATGTTGCTGTCGTTTAGATCCAAAATGTTGCCCAAGGTCTCACATATGAAAGGTGGTTGGATCAGAGGGTACTGGACACACCAGTGGATTCATCCATGAATCATTCCTCGTGGCTAAGTATGTGATTAGGAAGTTGGGCCTGATTGGGGGTGGCCACTGGTGCATGGCATGGAAGCGGGTATTCTTGCCTCTGGCTCCTCCCTTTTCTCTCTGCTTCTTGGCCGCCATGTCTGGAGAACAGTTCTCCTCCATCATGGCTTCCGCCATGCCACGTCTACCTTGAACCCAGCTGGCCTTTGACTGAATCCTCTGAATACTGTGAACTAAAAACACCTCGCCTCCTTTAAGCTGTAGCTGTTGGATATTGTGCCCAGAGAGAGGGAAAGTGACTAAGACACAGGTAAAGCAAGGCTATGTATGGATCAGTTGGTGAAAGTGAGGTAATGGGTCTCCCAACAGCACAACAACAACAAAAACCCCTGTATTTCCCCCAGGAGTGATGCCTCAGGATTCCTAATTCAGTGTCTGTGAGGACATGAGAGAATGTTACTACCAACTAGTGACGCTGTCTGTGTTTAATAAGTGTTGTCTTTGTGCCCAGTGCTATGCCTGGAACCAGGTATTTGCTGAGCTTCCTGCTTTCAAGGAGTGCCAAGCTGAGCAGGGGGTGCAGGCATTGACTGAACCCATGAATTACTAACATCAGTGAGTATGGAGTTCCGGCAGGTCAGAGTGGGCACCCTGAGGATGTGGAGCAGAGAGCAGGACCCAAAGGATGAGCCGAGAGGCAGCATCTAGGATCCAAGCAGAAGTTCCATCCTTGAGTGCACTGGGGAGCTCTCAGAAACCTGTACATGATGGAGGCCACAGTGGACAGAGAAAGGCAGCAGCAGAGAGCTCAGGGTCCCCCAGGCACTCTCCACACAGGAAGCCTTGTCAGAAGTGCCCTAGTCAAGGAAAAGGCCCCGTGCTTGGACTCATCAGTCAGTCATAACCTCGGATGAGGCAACTCTTTTCTATTGAAGACAATCCACAGGGAAAGACAGCTGTCAATCGGAACAAAGCAGAGCATTCCCCCATTCCCTTAAGAGGAGTGAAACCCAGGAGCTATGTTCAATAGGGGAAGAACATATGCAAAGCCCCTGTGGCAGGAAGGAGCATGCATCAGGTGAACAAGGTGATGAAAAGCAATTATAAGGATGGAATAAGACACAGCTGGACAGTAGGCGAGGTTATATGGGCCACCTCCCTTAGTCCTCATCCTAAGAGCAACGGATGGGGTCAGAGGATCTCGGAGGCAATGTCAGCAGAACATGACACTGATATCACTTTAGGTAGCAGGAAGAGGATAATGGGGTTTTCAGGGCTGGGTTTGGCTGGGTGAAGGAACAGAGTTGCCCTGGGCCAAAGGGAGGCCAGGTCTGGGAGGCTGGCAGGAGAAGGGTCATTAGCACTGGCTGTGCTGTGCTCCGAATAATCCAATAGGACTCACCAGTCTGACACTCTGCAGTCTGCAATGAAGATTCTCCTGGAAGAGGCACAGTGTCTAGGGCCAGTGGTGGCGTCTCTGGGGGAGACGAGATGGTCCAAGGAGCAGAGAAGACAAGAGCCAGGAACAGCTCACACCCAGCACACCAGTGAGAGGACACAGATACCATCCAGGACCCTGAAGAGCAGCTGGACACATGGAGGAAGTGGAGGAGGCAAGTGCAAGGCCCCGAAAGAAGTCACTGCTTCTAGAGAGATGAGCAGAGTCAGGTGCTACGGAGAGGATCGGGAAGAAGGCTTCCCACTGGACTTCTCACAGACAGCAGACTGGGGATGCCAAGTGTGAGAAAAGAAATAGTTAAGCAGAGTAGTTTCCTTTTTTTCCTTTTTGGGAACGGTAACTCTGGGTTTGATGAAGACAGACCATACCATGTTGCTGGATCGTTTTCTCTCTTTTATAATTGGCTCCTGGAAGGAAAAGTTACAAGAATCCTTAGCACTTAGAGAAATGAGTATGCATGTAGTAAAGCCAAGGAAACACTCAGCCTTTGATTGGCTTGCTAGTAGCCAGGTCTCTGTTGCTAGAAAGAACAAAACTTTGGAGGAAAACCAAATGTATGGAATTTAAGAGTGAGATATTTTCTGAAATCTAAATTTTACAAATCTAAATTTTACAATTTGGTAGAACACCAAATCCCAGTGAGTTTTCAATAGGATAGTCTTTCTTTCTTTCTTTATTTCCTTTTCTTTCCTTTCCTTTCCTTTCCTTTCTTCCTTCCTTCCTGTCCTTTCTTTCTTTCTTCTTTCTTTCAAATTGATACAACACTTTGGAGATGATGATGGCAATTTGTATGGATATTGATGAAAACAGTCATATTCTTTAAGTAGGGGTTTCCTGCTTGGGGACTGGGACTTGGGGAACTAAGGCACAGAGCAGGAAGTGTATGTACAGCTGTCCTCCATCAATAGCATTACTGCCTGAGCTCCATTTCCTGTCAGATCAGCTTCGACACTGGATTTTCACACATACACAAACCCTACCATGAACTGTGCAGGGGGATCTGGGTATGTGCTCCCACTGAGAGACTAAAGCATGATGGTCTGAGGTGAAGCTGAGACAGTGATGCTAGAGTTGGGGAATGTAAGTAATAAGTCTTACAAGCATATTCCAATATAAAAATGAAACCAACCCCCAACCACGTACTCTAGTTTGTGGAAAGTTTCTTCCATCAAACTGGTCCATGATGCCGAAAAGGTTGGGGACCGCTGACTTATGGTAAAGTTTCTACTCCTAGGAATCTTATCCAGCAGTTCACCAGAAACAAAAGAAAAAGTTACATAACACACATATATTCAAAGTATATTTTTCTCTCAAAGCTAATTTTTAGGAACAACATAAATGTTCACTACTTGGGGATAATTTTAATAAATGTTTGTAAAGCAACAGGATATAGCATTGAGGAACATTAAGATTGACTTCATAATACTGAGGGAAAATGCACACGTGCAAATAAAACAAAATATGGGTTTGATGTTGTTTATGTTCATTATGATTATGGAGCAAACATGAAGCACTGAGTTACACAGAATATCACTGATCTTTGATTTCTGATGTCATTAATGTTTTTGTTTTGCTTATTCATTTGAAATATGAAGGTTAACAAGAAAAAGAGAAAGATGAAAGGAATAAAGCCTGAACAGAAACAGGATCATGCTTAGAGTGAGGTTATGTACGCCTTGATTCTACACTGCAGTCCTCAAGGTGAATGAAATGGGAACGCCTCGTCCCTTTAGGTTCAGCACTGACTGCAGGAAGACAAAATGAAGTCTCCAACTTGCTAAGTGTTTGGAGTTTTTCAAACTCTTCTGCCTTTCACATTACCTCCGAAGAATAAGTCATTTTGTGTTAGCCGAGAATCCCCACATCACTAGGCAGACAAAGCCTGTTCTCCCGTAATCACACCTGGAGGGATTTGGAGTCCAGCTTGGAAGACTGCTATGGAAGGCCACGAGTTGTGTGTTGCACGGCAGGCCACACATGGGATCTGGAAGAGCTTCAGTTCCCTGAGCACTTCGTTATCCTGCTACACGGACCAGGGATCCATAGGACTGGACCCGTGCAGAAGGGGCTTCCTTTACCTCGGCTGCTCCATGGCCACTCCTGGAGAAGCGGGAGCTACTCTGTAGCAGCCTCCCTGGTAGGCATCTAACCCTCATATCCATCAATACCGGAGACCAAAGCCAGCTGGCAGGAGCGCTGATGGAGTGCCTGGATTCCCAGCAGCCACACAGCGTGCATCCACAGCGTTCAAGCGTCTCCTCCAGGGCTGGTTCCTGCTATGGCTGCTTTCCACTAAGGCCAGACCAGGATGCTGCATCTCAGCTCTGGAGAAGGCATCTGGAGAAGGAAAACACCTTTTCTGCTTAGGGAAGTGCATGTTTTGCTTTCGCTATAGCATGCTGACAGGAAAAGCCCACCATAAAGTCATGACCAAAGACTGGCTTCTTCTGATGGGTAATTGCTGATCCTGGGCACCTGGATTCTCCCACAAAGATACCTTAGCTGGAAGCCCATGCTTCTACCTAGCAACACCTACAAGGGCAAAAGACAGAAAACACACCAGGTCCTCAGATGTCCCCTGCCTCTTCAGACCAGTGCTCTGGACTTGGTTTTCCTAACACAAAAATAGTATCTGCAACAAAACTGACTAACTATCCTAAAGAATGATGACTTCTGAGGACTGAACGCTTATTTGAAGGATCCAGAGGCATTTAGGGAGACCAGAGGGTAAACCAATTATCTTCAAAGTTTCTTTAAATTATCTTCTGCCCAAACTTTCAAGCCACACTCCTCCCTCGACTAAAAACCCATTTCCCAACACTGGGCAGCAAATATCAGCATCCTAAATCATGGCCCCAGACCAGCCAAGAGGAGTAAAATCCTATTTGCCAAAGTCTAGGCCTTGTTAAATAAATTCTTCCTTGACAGCAGAGAAAGGGCTGGCTAAGGAAATGGTTCCTTAAACATTTTAATTTAATGCAACAAGGATTTATTATGCAACTGCTATCAGGGCCCAAACTCTAAGAGCAGAAGTTTTTTGTGAGGGGTGGGGGATGGGGATACATTTTAGGCATTTGGCTTGGGAAGAGTTAACCAATGCTGGATCCCCTAAAAGCACGTTAGCATCATGCAGGCACTTTTTACTGCTTGCCAATATTTCCACCATGCTCCTGAAATTTGCCTCTTTTACACTTTGGGATGAATTTCTGTCGCCCAACAGCTCCATCTCTTATAGGTCACTTTGTCTCTTCTCAGTTAAGTCTCCTCAGTGCCTGATTTGCCAGAGAACCAAGGTCACTCTTCCTTGGCCCCCAACTCACTCAATCTAAATCAAGCAACCACCTCCCCACCAGCTTCCTCTGGTTCTCCCCTCTTTCCGCTTTGATCATCGGCCCTGCCTCCCACTCCCATCAAATCAGGCATGCAGTGTGGGAGCTCCAGACCTGGGAGAATTTCCTAGGCAAAAAACACTAGACTCTCAAGCTCTGCTATCCAGACAGGAACAAATTAGAATGCAAGAAGAATCCAGAGAAGGTCAGCACATAGCAGAGATCAGATCTTGAGATCTGCTATCAGACTGCTATCAGATCTGCTATCAAATACCCACCCTGAGTGTGTGACCTCCAATACCTTGCTTGTCTCTCCTGTAGAACATCACAGCCATGTTAGAGAGTTTTCATGAAGACACTGAGATACTACACCTTTTAGTGTGATACCTCGTGTAGTCATCCCACAAGCAATGTGAATTATGTTAATTATTAGTTAATTATTAGAGCCATAGCATGAACAGGAGTCCACTGTTGCCAAAGCCACCTTCAAATGTCCATAGGATATTAGGAAACTCATGGTGTTTAGTGCAGCTCCCACAACAGCCCCCTTTGTGACTTGATACATAAAGTTTATATCACTCCTTTCTCCAGCTCTTTAGCCTCTCATAAAAGATGCGTAGTGTTATGGTTTAGATCTAAGTTGTCGCCCCCAAAGTCTCACAGATTCAAAGATGGGACGTTTGGAAAGGGATCATGGGAGTCCTGTACTCATCAGCGCACTGACGAGTTCATGGATGAATATTCTTTGAAGAGATGGGTCTGATTGGAGTTGGGTCACAGAGGGTGTGACCTGGAAGGGGTATTCTTGTCCCTCTCTCTCTTATTCCTGGCTACAATGGCTTGAGTGCTTCCACCATTCTGCTTTTGCCTTAGGGCCAGCCAACCATGGACTAAACCCACTGGAAACTGTCAACCAAACAAAACACTCCTCCTATAAGCTGTGGATGTGGGGTATTTTGTCTTGGAAAAAAGAAAAGAACTAACATGCTTAGCAATACAGCATGCACTTACACCTGAGGTGGGAGAGGCTCTACCCACTCCTATTGAATAGCTCCTATTAGAAAGATCATTCCCCTAGATAACAACCAAAATTCCCGGAACAAAATACAAAACAGCTACCATGGACACGGCACAGTACAGATTCTAGAGGACCACAGACACTTGGACAATGGGAATGAATGTAAAGGACCTACACTAAGAGACACCCTAAGAAATTCTTCAGGCTGATGGAAAAGCCACATGGAAATCTGAAGAAATACAGAGTTCCCCAGATGAACAGTGTCTGGGAACCTGCAGTTGGCTGTTTCTCCCTTTTCAGATCTTTTAAATGCACATGATTAGTTAAAGCAAGGAACAGAAGCTTTGTAAAGGTGCAGATAGTAAATAAACTCCATAAGTCACAGGGTCTCTGGTGCTAATATTTCTGATACTACCATTTGAAAGCAACCACAGACAAGGTAAAAACCACAGAGCATGGCAGCACTCCAAAAACAGAAGCAGGTGATGGGCCACATCTGGCCTGCAGGGTCACACACTCAGGGTGGGTGTCTGATAGCACATCTGCTAGCAGTTTGATAGCAGATCTTAAATCTGATCTCTGCTATATGCTGACCTTCTCTGGATTCTTGCTCTCTAATTTGAAGTGTGTTCCTGTCCAGATAGCAGAGCTAAGAGTCTAGTGTTTTTTACCTAGGACAAATTCTTGGCTTAAAACAAGTATTATAAAATTTTATGTCAGGTTTAAGACATACATAAGACCACTTTAGCATAAAGGATGGGATGGGAGCTCATGAACTCACACAGAGAAGTTTGTACACTTTACTTGAAGCAGAGCTTTACTGACTTAAGTAGACTGTACATAGCAATACATGCTCAAGTACCTAGAGAAACTGTTAGAAATGGATAATGGATTTGGTCCAACAGATCATATGTATATATTCTAATCAAATGTATATTCAAATATCCCACAGAAGGTCAGAGAATGGTAGAAAAAAGGAGCAAAAATAAGGAACAAACAGTAAACCAGAAGACCTAAATCTAATTGTAATAGCAATCACACTAAATAATAATGGAATAAATACTCCAATTAAAAAGATAGAGATTGTCAAAACACATTTGTTAAAAATCAAGACCTAAATGTCTACAAGAGCTGTATCTTCAATAGAAAGACACACGCTAAAATCAAGCTGATGCTAAAAGGTACGCCCGGTGATCAGTAAGCAGAAGAGCCCAGAGTAGATGTGAAGAACTCAGATTCATTTACAGGTTCAAACTCAGCCTGGGAAATGCAGGGACTTGCAAAGATCCTGTCTCAAAACAAAAAGGGGGTGAGGGAGGCTATGAATGTGGCTCGGTGTGAAGACTCTGGGTTCTGTGTACTGTCAGGATAAACAGCATTTCCACACTTCCAGTGATACTAAGGAGTGTTTCTTAATCAATTAAAAAGGAGCAACTCATCAAGAAGGCATGTCAGTCATAAACAAGTGTGTAAAAAGGTACAGAGAACCCTGCTTCCAGAAGCTTCTGCTCAGTACAATCTGTGTGGCTCCTCTGCACCCCACATCTGGTGGTCCTGAGCAGAGCTGACATCACATCTACTTCCGGGCAGAGGTGTGACTCAGGTCTGGCCAAGGAACACATAACCTTGAGACTCAAGCTGGGGATTTAAAGTAAATTTTTGAACCATACAGAAAAATAGCAGGAAAAAAATTGAGTTTTTCTGAGGCAACTGAGAAACTGGAAAGGCACTACTGGTAGCCACGCTGCCTTCATGAGAAAGGAACCAAGATAAGCGAAACAGACCCCAGAAAAAGACCTCAACACTGGGGTCCCTTGATCCAGCCATACCAGAAGTCACAGCCACTGTACTCCTCAGCCCTGTTAGCCAATAAGTTCTTTTATGGTGTAGGCTGATTTAAGTTGAAAATGTCGGTCCTTTTCAAACCAGAGAGTCTTGCTTAACATATTACACTAACTGCCCTCCAGACACAAAATGCAATGCTCTTTATACTTTGTCCCCAAGGCTTGGCTCCTCATGTGAAAAACAATTTGGTGGATGCAAAGACAGGCTTGGGGGGGGGGTGGGTTTAGCCGGAGAGTCACTGTAGGAAGTGAAGCAGTCCTTGTTATGGAGCTGTGGTGGGGCACATCTGTAATCCTGACATTGGGAGCTCAAGGAAAGAGATTCATTCACAAGTTCAAACCCAGCCTGGGCAATGCAGGGGCTTGCAAAACAAAAAAGGACGGGGCGGCTTTGCACAGAGCTCTGTGTGAAGACTCTGGGTTCAATCCCCAATGCTGAAAAAAAAAGGTTCCTTCCTGGTCCCATTGTCTTCAGGAAGGAAAAGTATAAAATAAACACAGCTGGGGGATGGTTGGAGCACTGTGAGAGCTCCTACAACGCCTGTCTAGAAAGCCTGGTGAGATTAGGTCCTGGGGGATGTAGAGTGGAAGACAGGGACTTGCAGCCATTCCCATGACAGGGCAGGAACAAGGCATTAGGTGACCCCAGGCAGTACCGGGTCTGCAGTGGGCAAAGCAATCAGGGCAGAGTTTCCAGAAAGCTGACTATGCAGGGGCCCCAGGGCACAGCCCGGCCACGTCCTAGCTGACCAAGGCCACGGGATGGGAGCACTCACTGCCCCAAAAGACGAGGAAGCAAATTAACTGAAGGAACGGCTGCTGCTTATTTGGGGATTTGTTTCCTGAACCCTGGCAGTGTGGAGCAGAAAGATGCCCTGCTGTACAGGAAGCAGGTCACAGGGGGACGGGACGACGGAAGGGGACAGTGAGGACACAGGAGGAGCAGAGTGTGAGCCTTGAAAGCAGGGGAGTGCTTCCTCCCTGTGACTGGATGACAGAGAAGCATCCTGTGCTGGATGGAGAAGACAGACGAGAAGACAAGATGCAGACTGACGATGGTGAATGTTGTTGAGGGAGCCATGGATGTGTTTGGAACCATAGGTCTGCCAGTTTGCCCAGCTCAGGTTCACAGCCATCTGGGGAGATCAGGAGATGCACAGACAGTGACTCCCGCTCTCTGGGAGCCTTGCAAGCAAGGGAGATGAGGAAAGAGGTGAGGCCAGGAAGGAGGAGGAAAAGAGAGGAGAAGGACCAAAGTGCAAGACAGAGTGAGACACCAGTAAGCCACACACTCCCAGAATCCACTGGCGCACTCATTCATCCCTGCGAGACACACAGAGAGTCACCATGGGACACCAGGGACACCATGAGTAGCAGGCATGGTACCTCCATGCAAACTTCCCATTCAGTCACCTTCTCACAGGTGACAGCCACCTCCCCGTCCCCATCACACAGCACTCAAAGACAGACAGCAACAACAGCAATCACAACCACCAGGAAACCAGAGGCCGCTGTCCCCTTTGCTGTAGGTCCCACGTGTGTGATGGCACATGGGTCTTCATGCGTTCCATTCTCCGGGCTCCTGAAGACACAGGTCCCGGTGACCACCCGAGGGTGAAGTCGACACTCCGAGAGAGGAGAACAGGTAGTGGGGAAAGCTGGGTGCAGACTTAGCCCCCCCCCCCCGCACAGACACCCCCTCCTCCACCCACAGGACAAATCCAGTAGATGGCGAGCGTCCACTGCTTGGAATGCCTTCAAGAACGGCCTGAGGCATCCTGGCTGATTAACAGGATTAGTATTTTGAAGCAGACAAATGTCCTCAGTGGAGTTTCATAGTGACAGTCTGAGCCCCCATGAGTAAGCTTCTGGGATGTTCCAAGGAAAAAAGGTCCTCAAGTTATAGGAAATGGGGACTTTAGCCTCTTAACTAAAGTTACGCTTCTCCAGCAGTGCCTCCAAAGCGGGGTAACAGAAGTGCCCAAGCAGAGACTCAGGGTGTGCCCCTCTCCAGCAAGGCCTGCAGCTTGTGCAGGGCGCCCTCAGTGTGGTCTTTGCCGAGACCAGCACCTGTCTCACTATGTAAAGTGACTCCCCCGAGGTACCCCTGCTCATCTACCCAGGAGAGAGCATCCCCGCCCCATCCCCTCCACTCTGATGCCCCTGTTGGAAGGGGGCAGAGGTGGCACAGTCATCCACACCCATGTGGCGGGAGGGACCTCTGAAGCACTCATGCCCGCCCGCGGCCATCTGGACCTGGGTCCCTGCAGCTTCCTCACTTGGTGCCTCGGGTGCTGGCCTGCTTCACTGGGGTGTGTGGAAAAGGCTGACCGGCCAGGGGCAGCTCTACACCCCTCCGAATCCTGCAAAGCACCCCAATCTCTCTGTCCTCCTCCATGCATATTTCACCCCTACAGCTCCTTTTAGGCCACACACTGGGGCTCGGCAAAGCCAAAGGAAGTGACCACCATGCCCATCCACAGATAAGTGCATGATAAAAGGTGCTATTTACACACGATGGAGTACTACTCTGCTCTTCAAAGAAAAATCATGTGAGACACTGTAGGAAGTGGGTATGCCTTGGGACCAGAATGTTTAGTGAAAGAAATCAGACACATGAGCTTAAATAATCATGCGCTTTCTCGCACAGGAGAAACCCAAAGTAAAGAGCAAAATAAAAGACAGATAAGAATAAACAAGGTCACAAATCTGCAAATGGAAGGGGCCAGGAGACAGAGGAAGGAGAAAGGGAAGAGAGGGAGGAGGAAAAAGAGATAGATGGAAGAGAGTTAGGATGCGCCGTTACACACACCAACTCCCCTCCAGGAAGGTGATCATTACGGACTGCAAACACAGACTTAAAAAGTAAATGGGCCAGATTAGAACCCCGCTTGTTCCAAAGTCAAAGTCAGATTCCAACCTTCTGCAGACAAACAGCCAAGCTGAAGCCACATGACTCCACCTCCCCATCCCAAGGCCTGAAACTCCAGAGGGCAACCCTGTCCCTGCAGCTGTCCCTCAGCACAGGGCCCAGCTGGTTAAAGACCTCTCACTCCTGCCTGGAAAGAAAGAATCCAAATACCAAGGCTCTTCAATTACTCTGTGCAATTAAGTCCTGAGTGCTTGTTTGAACAATTAACCAAAATAATTATAAATGTATCTCTGTTACTACAATTGCATATTAACAAAGGCTTAGGGCCAATTAATCATTACTCCATCAATATCTAATCTGCATAAACCTATTCTCTTTAAAGACTCCGCATTTGGGGTGACAGGGCTCCCTCATCGATTATGGAAATCTCCCCATCAAACCTCCCCAGGCTGTCACAAGGAATAAAAGGGGTTGTCTGCTGTGGGCTCAGCCTCCCCCCCGACAGGCAGGGACTAAGAACAAAGGGGAAGAGAGACACAGCTCATGGGCAGCTCTCCACTGCCACTGGGAGGGGACGGGACGGACGGGTTTCCATTACCGGCAGATGATGGTGGATGGCAGCAAAAGAACATCCCGTCTCAGGTCAGGAAATGAGCATCTGGACGTGCTTTGGGTCCTCCCATTCATTCATTCACTCATTCATTCATTCAACAGATGCATTAGCAAATACTTACACTCTGTCATATTCTAGATGCTGCAGAGACAACCGAGGTGACAATGCCCTGGGCACTCAGTGAGCCAGGAGGGCACTAGGTACCACACCGGGGATTCCCTGGAACTACACACCAGAGGGACACTGGTTCCGACACTGATTAGGGTCAGCTCCTGAGGAAGGAGGGGAGAACAAGGCCAGGGATGCGGAGGGGCAGGACTGGGAAATGCGCTTGTCCTCTTGGTATGGCATTTACCAGCCCCTCTTAGAGCTGCCCTGAGCCAGGGCAAGTGGCAGAGTCCTCCCATCCCACCGTGCTTGGTGATTGACTGTCCGGGCTGAGAAGAAGCCAGCTATGTGCTGTCTATACTTCCCACAGCTTCCTGGAGGGAAATTTAGTCTGTGCATCACTTGGGGACGCAAGGCCAGCACACAGCACCACAGCCTCTCAGGAAAACCTGGAGCTGTCAAGGACGACACAGTTTGGTGACCCAAGGAAGGTGCTCCTAGGGACAAGGCCAGGGATGGGGAGGTCAGGTCGGGCTTCTTAAGAGGTGGTGACATAGGTCTGATAAATAAGCAGAGCTTCACTGGCCCAGAGGAATGGGAGACAGGGTTTCCTGCTGAATTTCGGGGCAGAAGGGGGCTGCACCATGGAGACAGACCGGCGGGGCTGGGAGACTGTTCGGTGTGGATTTAGCCTGGTCGGCGAGCAGCCATTGCCAGGTGCTCTCTTCCTCCCCCTCCTCCTCCTCCTCCCCCTCCTCCCCCTCCTCCTCCTCCTCCTGCGTTCTGCATCTTCCTCTTCTTTCTCTGCTTCCTTACGCTTCCCCTCCTCTTCTTCCTCTTACCCCCTTTGCCTCTTCTTCTTCTTCCTCTTCTGCTTCCCACTCTCCCTCCTCCCCTCCCATCTTCCTCTTTCTCCAAGACCATATTATTTCGGTTCCCATGGCTCCTCCATCTTCTAGGAGGAAGGGGAGGCCTGGTGAGGGAACCATGGAGACGGGCAGGTCCCCTGTACCTGGCAGGGTCTTGACACACTGGCCACATTCGATAGCCTCTCCTCCAGATGTGGGAGCAAGCCGGGCTGCCAGGGTTGTGTATCTCGCATTGTAAACAAGCAACACTGAGATAGTTTTGCTTTTTTGTAATGAACCATTTTGACATCATTTTGTTCTGTGTGATTTGCTGTGCATCGAGGATGGTGCCTTAGTGGTCACTGAGCCCTGAGATAGATGACACCCACTCCTAACCTGATTTTAAAAGCCTATCTGCAGAGATAGAATATTTTAGGAATAAAAGTGGAATATTATTAGGCAGAAATTGCTAAGAAATACCGATACGTAAGAGAAATTGACAGATGCCCCAAAGCAGGCAATTGAGAAATGTGTGCATCAACTTTTTGGCCCTGGCCCTCTTGAGGAAGGGGTCGCCCTGTTGTGTGCAGCAGGAAGAGGGGAGGAGAGGAGGAACCCCTCCTGCATTCCCAGGTGAATGCTACAGGGCGGCCACACAGGGACGGCCATCTCTGTCCCTGTAAGGAGAGCTGTACCAGAGCAAAGGCCTCATCCTAAGAAGGCTCAACACATCAAACACAGGATAAAAATAGAAGTCCCACAAGGGTTCCGAGAAAACAAAATGAAAAAGGAGAGCCCCGGAGGCAACCCTGGGTTTGCTGGAGAGGCAAGTAAAGCGCCAGCTGCCGGACCCCAAGGTCAAAGGCAGGAAGCTTTATTGGAGGTGAGAGCTCAGGCACGGGGCAGCTTGACCCGGCCCTGGGTGCACAGAAGGAGCTGAGAACCAGGTGACAGTAACGATTAAACAAAGGCCCGGCTTCACTCTGGGCTTTGAAATACTTTAAGAAACTCTGTCTTGCAAAATCACCAAACCTGCAGGACTTAGGAAAGTCAAAGGGAATGTTTTGTATAAAATACTATCCCAGCTCCCTCCTCAAAAAATATTTTGAAGCCAGGCACGTTGATGTGTACCTGAAATCTCAGCACTGTGGGAGGCTGAGGCAGGAGGATTACAAGTTCCAGCCTAGCTTGGCTAACTTGGGGATTTAATGAGACCTTGTTTCCAAATAGAAAATTATAAAAAAATTGGGCTGTATCTCACTGCAAAGGCCCTGAATTCTCACTCTCCGAAATCATCCTTGAATGAAACCTTAGGTGCATGGCCCCTGCAAGTTCAGTCAAGAAGCCTGGCTTCACACAGCTAGCTCTGGATAAGCTCATATGATGCACCTGCTGTATGCACCCATGTCATTCAACTCATTCACACTTTGGCTGCATCCTGGACGTGTGGCAGAAGGAAACCCAGGATCACCTTCACTGGAGAACTCACAGGCAGAGGAAGCACAGCCGAACACAGGGACTCTGGCCCTGGCTGTTCCTAGGAAGGAGCTGGGGTTAATTCCAGGGCCCCTCCAGGGTCTCCAGACCTGCTTCTCTGGGAAGAGGGGACGAGTCATTTTAAAGGGCAAGTCCTGCACGTGGTGGTGTTGATCACAGGGCTGTGTTTTCAGGGGGCCATCGCCCCAGGGAACATTGTGCAAACAGCACCTTAGGCTTTCAGCATGCAAACTTCAGGGGGTGGGAGTATTTCCCACACAACATTCCCCACCAATGCTTATAAAGGACAACATACTTACCCTCCCAATTCAGAAGGATGTCACAATAACGTGCTCAGGGCCAGCAGAAGGACTGAAGCCTAAGATGTGGCCAGGGCTAAGAATCACCTTCCAATAGCAAAGCCAAGTGGGATTTGGCAAATGGGATTCACATTAACTGGGCACTGCACGCCAAGGAAAATTATAAACAGTTTCTGCTCCAACGAGATAGCTTGTTATATACATAGAGGTTTCACCTTAACTTAAAAGATTGGTTCAAGACGTTGAATTGACAGATAATGCCATTAAAGTTTCCCAGTTTATCTTTTTTGTCTGTGAAATTTATTTTTAATAATTTTTTTCTTGTCTTTTACTGGGGATCAAACTCATGACCCCACACTTGCCAGGCAGGTTCTTATGTTGCTGAGCTAAATCCCCAGCTGTCTGTGCAATTTTGCAACACAGAATAGTGACATCTGTTGGGGGGGGTCATAGATGCATATAATATAGCTTGACTCCTGGTCACTTCCCCAGCCCGTCCTCACGCCCTTCCTGTTCTCCAAAAGCCTGCCTTCTTGTTTCTGCTGTTAGTTAGTTATAGCTTAGATTTCTCATATAAGTGAGGCCCTGTGCTATGTAACTTTACCTTTCTGGCTTCTGTTACCTAGCGATATCAGCAGAGCATAAGCTGCTGGTTAATAGAACCAAGCAGAGAGCGGCTGAGATGCATGGTGACAACGAGTGATGGAGAGCAGGACACAGCGAGGGCTCCCAGCCGTAGCAGCCCTGTTCATGCAGGGAACAGAAACTCTGTCTGCGCCAGTATTGGGGAATCACATTAGAGCCCAAGTACAGGGCACCAGCCTGAGGGGAGAGCAGGTGATTTCAAGACCCAGATGGAAGCAGAAAGGAGGAGCAATTTGGGGAGTAAGAATTCCATGAAAAAGCAGAGGCACTGTAAGGAGCATGGTGAATCCAAAGTCCAGTGCAGGGGGAGGCTGGCGAGACTCAGGAGAAGGGCTCACCAGTTCACACCAGCGCTGCTCAGGCTTACGGAGCATCTGCTAGGGGCCGGTGCTGGAGACACGGAAGGGAAGAGAAGAGGTGAGCTGGAAATAACTACTATCTCTTCCCTAGAAGAGTTCATTGTTGGCCGGAGTGCAGTCTGGCACCATCTCTGTGGAAATCAGTGTGGAGATTCCTCAAAAAACTAGGATTGGAGATCCCATCAATCCAGCTATTCCCCTTTTGGGTGTCTTCCCAAAATCATTAAAAACATCATACCACAGTGATGTATGTGCACCCATGTTTATAGCAGCACAGTTTGTAATGGCCAGATCTTGGAAACAACCCAAATGTCCATCAACCGAGGAACGGATAAAAATGATGTGGTATTTTTGTACAACGGAGAACTATTCAGCTATAAAGAAGGACAAACCAGGCTTTTATAGGTAAATGGAGGCAACTTGAGACCATGCTCATAAGTGAGATGAGTCACACTCACAGGAGTAAATATCCCATTATCTCCCTAGCATAAGAAACTGAAACAGTAAATAAAATCCAAAATATACGATAGACACTGTGAAAGGGAAAGGGAAAGAAACTGCTCAAAAGGAACAAACAATTGGGATGGGGAAAGGAGAAAAGAAAAGGGGAGAAGGTTCTCTGTGTGTATGGATCGGTAGCTACATTGCTAATCTCTCCTAGCTCATCAGGAACTGTTCATGCTTCCGTCATTCATTTGATCATTTTTCTCTGCCTGCATCTCATAATCAGAACAACTGCTCGGAAGATAACACTATGCAATACGTCAACCAGGGTTCATCGCCTATTATTTTGTCTTGAAATCCTGTATCATCATTTTTATTCTCTTTTTTTTGTTTGTTTGTTTGGGAGAGAGGAAGATCACACACACACACACACACACACACACACACACACACACACACTCTCACATACACACATTTACATACACATGCACACACAGTGCACCTCTAAGGGTTAGGTAAAGAGGAGAAACCAAGTCACGGTGGTTTCTTTCCCCTAGGATTTCTTTTTCAGGCTGGAAGCTGAAGGATGACCTGGCTCACTCGGTCCTCCCTCCTGGGACACCGACCCCTCTGAGCAGGTCACGTGAGGTTTGGGTTGATTGGATGCATGTTCATACAGGTTTTAATGTCCATGAGGACAGGGGAGATTGGAGGAGCCAGAAGGGGTGTGGTGAAGGTACGGAGGGCAGAGAGGTGGGCAGGAGAGACCCTGGGTGGAGGCTGAGGCTGCTGCTGAACGCCAGGTCCCCAGGGGCCACTCCACCCTGCGGTGGCCCAGGCCTCCCAGACCAGTGCTCTCCGGCTGCCACCTGCCAGGACCTGCAGCAGATGTGGTCGAGGTCCAAGGATAAGAACGTGGCCCACAGTGGGCTGTGGATAATGTCATCTCTGGAAATAACTAATATTCCAGCTAGAGAGCCACTGTGAGCATCCCGGCATCATCCTGCTGCCTGGGAAGCACAGGCGGCCCTGAGGTGGCCCTGGAGAACCTGAACACAGGGAGTATGAGGCAGTGCACATGCAGTGCACTCCTCTCCGAAGTCCGCCAGCATTCTAGATGCTGCAGTGTCCATACCGAGATGAGCCTGCCTTGCCCACTGAGCGCTATGCCACAGCTGCTCTCTGGGTGTCTGCAGCAGTGCAGGGGCAGGCCTGGTGGACCAACCCGGGGACCGTTCCGGGATGCTGAGGCTTCCTGTGGACAGCAGTGGGTCCACAGTGAGCTGTTTCCGCAAGGTTTTCCTAACCGCACCTCGGAGAGCTCCGAGGGTGGCTGGACCTGGATGGTGGAGAGCTAAGAGATAGGCCGGGGCTGAGCGCATTTGCAGAGGACAGAGCGGCTCCCAGCCCAGTAGCATCACCTGACCCCAAGCTTTCAGAATGCCAGCCCCCAACCAGAAACTCCTGCGGCAGGACCCGGAATCTGAGATATAGTCCCCTCCAGGGGAACCCCACTGCTCTCAGCTTTGAGACGTGCTGGACCCCGGTGCTAGTGCCAGAGGAGATTCTGACCAAAGGGGACTTTGAAAAAAAATGTGTGAATGGGGCTTCGGTAAAGAATGGTGAGTAAATGTGATTAATTCGTATTACAGAATAATGTGGAAAAATAATAAGCAGAGATGCTGCTGATGTAGTGTTAAATAAGAGGCAAAAGCTGGGCGAAGTATAGCATCTCATTGTAGTCTGCAGACATGCACGCCTCTGTACGCACTCACACATCTGCCTGCTTACAGAAGCAGGGTAAAAGCTACAGAAAACCATACAGGAAACTGTCACGGTGCTTCCCTGGTCAGGAGACAGCAAAGAACGGCTCAGGGTGCTTATGTTTATCTTAATATACTTTTTTCCCCTTTTTTTGTTTGTTAAAACTGCCATTTTTACTGATGCTTTTATAACTGAGAAGTAAAGTTTTATGATTCCTGGGGTCCATAGAAATGTTCTCTGCGGAGACTGATGCGGTTAGGGAACTGGAGGCTTCTGCCGTGCAAGGGACCCTAGGGGCCACCGGGTGGCCTTGGAACCAGGACCCTGGCGTCCACATCCAGCCGCCTTGATTGGTTCCCAGCTGCCTCCTCTCTTCGGGCCTCTGTGACTGACGGGACTGTGTACTAAAGCCACATCTCTTTGCCTTCCCTTCTCGCCATTCTTAGGGTACTTTTTGTCTCCCTGGGTTCTGGGATTGGAGTGGCAACCAGCAAACAGCTCAGCAAACAGCTCGCCACCCATCAGACAATAACACACTCAGTTCTCATGAGGCCTTTGTAAGCCCTAACTCCCTTACCCCAAAACCTCCTTTTCAGGGACCCCTCAGCAAGGAGCTACCTGGGGTCCTCTCCAGTCAACCATACACAACCTGCACCAACACTACAGGTTTCCTGAGGCCCTTCCCTGAAGGCTGTTGCCCCTGTGTTTGTCAGGCATGATCAGCAGGACGAAGCCCCTCAGAGGCGCTTAGTGGGCCCCAAAAAGCATCAGCATCGGGAGCCAGGAGTGGGCAGAGGGGGCAGAGCCTTAGAGCATAAGTAGCATTCTCTGTTCATAAGACCCAACTGTGCTGATTAAAAAAAAAAAAAAAAAAAACATTTTCAAAAATGCCTGTGGGTAAATCTGAGCTGCCCACAGCTCCCCAGGGGCATCTCGAACTTGCTGTCAAGCCGTTTCTGTGGATTTCAGTCAAATTCTAATTTTAGTGTTCATTAAACACGGGTAATTCCCCAGCCAGGCCCGCCTGGTACAGAGCGTGTTGGCAATATAGGTCAGCACGGCTGCAGAGCGCGCCCACATCAAAGGGAAACCTTTTCATTATGAGCATTAACTTTATAAATAATGATGAACTTTAAAAGTTTCCCCAAGCCGCGGGCACAAGGTGGGGCTGGCAGCACCCCTGTGAGCAATGGAGTGGGGGGGCTCCTCGGGGACAGAGCCAAGCGCAGGGTCTGTGGTCCCAGAGAAAGGACGGGGACCTGCCTGGGGGCTATGTGCGTCTGTCGCTCTCCGAAGACAGACGTTGACTCAGACAAGCAGAGAGCAAAATGCTCAAACACACACAGAGAGATCCATTCTGGGCAAACACGCCACTTAACACACCATTTGAGCTCTCTTTATCTCTACCTAGTAAAGATCCAATTCCTTACCATAGTTACATCACTTGGTGTCTTCAGATTTGATAGTACCCAAAGAGTCTGAAGTTCTTAGCATATTTATTACCTAACCCAAAAATCTCATAAGTACTGATTGTAATCCCTGGACTCATAGCCTCATGATCACTAGGGGGCTGCTATGGCACCCAACATCACCTCCTGACATCCAAGCATCCATGTGATTTGATAATCCTAATCTTACTATGACCGCAAGTTAAATGTTTTCTCCTTTGTATATGCTGTTCCCAGGGCTTTAACAGTTTCCCCCTTTATTCTGCACAAGTAACTCCAATTCATCCCTTTGGATCCAGCCCCAGTATCAGCTCTTGAAAGACTTTCTCAGATGACTCCTGCCCACCCTGGATTTCTCCACCCTGTCCCATGTTTACTGCCATCCACGGATTTCCCATTCCGGGGTATAACTGCTCCCTTAGCTTCTTCCCACGGAGGCTGGGAGCTGGGCACTTTCCCGGGCACTTTCCCCCACCCAGCTCTGTCTGCAGGACCTCAGCAGACACCTTGAGCAAAGGCCTCGATGCCCCCAAGGTTTCTGTATCCTCAGCTCATGGATCTGTGGCTCGTTTGTCTCCCGGCTCCCTATTGTCTGGCTGGCCTGAGTCTTCCCCGCCGCCTAGAAAAAAGCAAGGGAACTGACCCTCAGGAGCACGCCTGACCTTGAAGACTCCCACTGCCACCTCTGAGGGCTGTGGACCCTGTGGGTGGGATCTGCCCTTACCTAGGTGCAGTCTCCAGGACCAGGCACTGCTGGCCACCAAGCCCAAGTCACTGGCTCCTTCCTGAGGGGGCGAGCTCACCCTAAACCCCAGGGGTGGCCAGGGAGATGGTAGCCCCAGCGTGCACACACAAGAGAGCTGATCTTGAGCTCCACCTGTGGAGAACAGGGCACCCCAGCAGGTGGCGGCAGGCCAGGCTGTTGGAGCTTGGCCCTCCTCTCCGTGGATACCATCTCCCCACCCACTCTGGGCCTCATGGGGCTGCTGCGGCCAAGAAAGGGGCAAAGACAGATCAGGGCCAACTTGGACTGCAGCATCAGAGGGGCTGGAAGACCCCAGGTAGACATGTGGTTTCTAGCCCTGTGGTCAGTGGGCACCACAGAGTGGCTACTGACTTCCCAGGCCTGTGGAGGCTGGGCTGAGACCAATGCACTGGGCCACGCCTGATCCCAGCTGGGCCACTCCCCGGGCAGGATGCCTTGGGAGGTTTATTGACGCTCCTGTGCCTTGGTTTCCTGTGACAGCAGCACTGCCAGGCAGCGTTGTTATAAAGATTAAATGAGTTAATATCTCTAAGTGCTTAGAAGATCGCCTGGCACGGAGGATGAGCTACATAAACAAGGTATAAATAACGAAGAGAGCCGGTTCACCGAGGCGCCCGGGAGGGAAGGCACGCCCAGGCTGTGGGGGTCACCTTCCACCCATGGCGCTAGGGACAGGGAGAGCCACTCCTAGTGAGCTTGGGTAACTAAACCAGGCCAGGGATGCTCAAAGAATCCCCAAGTTTTATTGGGTATTTGTTACCTTTTCACAGTCATGAAGGAGCCTGATCTAAAATACACTTCTAAACAAGCCCATCAGATTTCACAGCAAAGTGTTGGTTTGTGATTTGTTTGTTTGTTTGTTGTTGTTTTGAGACAGGGTCTCACTATATACCCCAGGCTGGTCTCTAAGTCATGGTGATCCTCCTGCCTCAGCCATCCAAGTGCTGAGATTACAGGTGTGCATGCACCCTGCCCAGCTAGTGTGTGAGTCTCCTCGTCATGGGCAGGGCGGATGGAGAAAATCCAGATCCGGACATTCAGGACTCTCACGTGGAGGATACACACATGACCACACCTGAGGCCAGGTGAGGGCTCTGGGCCATACCTGGAGCCTCAACAGTGACAATTCCATGGCAAGCTGCTTTGGAAGAGAAGCTGGGCTTTGCCCCACAATACAGCAGCAAACCTTTAAGGCTTGCTGCCTTAAAGGCAGATTAAAGATTCTGCCGCTCCTGGTATCTGTCCAGGAAACACACCCCTTGTCCTCTGAACTCCGTCCAAGTACTCAAAGGTGCAGCCAGGTCTCCTGAAGCCCTCGGTGTCCCAGCCCTGTGCTCCCAAAGGCCCT
This sequence comes from Cavia porcellus, assembly GCF_034190915.1. Taxonomy (NCBI): domain Eukaryota; kingdom Metazoa; phylum Chordata; class Mammalia; order Rodentia; family Caviidae; genus Cavia; species Cavia porcellus. The sequence goes on from NW_026947487.1 coordinate 114,444,420, forward strand.
GTCCTTTATGGACAATGGACAGCTTGTGTCCTTTCATTGTGCTGATAGAGGGTCTATGCCTACAAACAGCAGATCAGATTAAAGCACTCGGAGCCAGGTAAGCTGCGGGTGAACGCCCCCTGGCTCCTCTCGGCTGGTGCCCAGGTGAGTCCACAGGGTGTCCTTGGGGAAGGGCCGAGAAGAGGGGCTCACTAAGCCCAGCTGTCCTTGGGCCCACACCTCCCCGCTCAGCATCCCTCCCCGGGCACTTTCCCCCACCCAGCTCTGTCTGCAGGACCTCAGCAGACACCTTGAGCAAAGGCCTCGCTGTGTTTCTGTATCCTCAGCTCATGGAGCAGGAGGCTGGCACCACTGTGTGCCCTTCCTGACACGGTGCCTTGCAGGGAGAAGAATAAACAGTCGTTCATGGCCTGAAGCAAGGAAGTAATGTTTTAACATTACAAAGCATTTCCGCTTCCAGTGGCTGCTGCAACACACTGCTGTAAACTCAGGGGCCTGGAACCACAGGAGTTTCTAATTCTCAGTCTTTCTCAGTGACGTGTGTAACGATTACACTCACCTTGAGGAGAGGAACACGCCCTAATGCACCTGCGTTTTCTTCCCTTTCCTCGTCTCCTTCCCCTTCCCTCTCTCCATCTCTGGATTCCTTTCCCATTTGCAAAATAGCTATCTCCCTGTGTCCTATTGTCTATATTTGATTCTGTTTTTAGGGCTGGGGATTTAACTCAGTGGCATAAGCACCTGCCTGGCAAGCATTAAGTCGTGAGTTCAATCCCCAGTACCAAAAAAAAAAGAGAAAAGATTTTGTTTTTTAAATTATTTATGCTGTGGTTTCTCATCTAAAAGAAACCATGCAACATTCAAGCTTAGGTGACTGATTTTTTTCACTTACATTAGAGACTCAAGGCGCCTCCATTTTCCTACAAATGCCTCATGTGTATCCTTTTTGTGGCAAAGGATTACTCCACTGTGTGTAATACTGCATTTTCCTTATCCATTCCTCTGTGGATGGACACCTAGGCCACTTCCAAGATTTGGACAACATGGGTTATGCTGCTTTAGAAATAGGTATGCATGGATCGCTGTGATATGGTATCTTCAGCCCATCCAGGAAGATACCTAGAAGGGTAATAGTTAGGTCGAGATGAATGGAATTTCTAGTTTCAGTTTTTTAAGGCATCTCCACTGATCCCCATACTGGCTGCACCTGCAGTCTGAAATGGGCTTCCTGAAGCTCAAATCCATGTGTGAGCAGAGCTGGGGTCCCAGGAAGCACGAGGGAAATCTGTTTTCCTGCCTTTTCTGCAATTCTGCAGCCTCCTAGGCTCCCCAGCCCCATCTGAAAGCCAGTCAGTAATAGCAGCATGGTGGCATCTCTAAGTCTCTATTCCCCCATCCTCCACTACCCTCTTCTAAGGGTCCCACACCTGCAGGAGGCCCAGCTGCAAGCCCATCTGCAGCTCCTGAACCGCATCTGCCACACCCCACGTGCCATGCTGAGATGACCCACATCAGGCTCAGGGCCTCAGAACGGGGACCTCTTCAGGGCCATTGCTCTGCCTGCCACACAAAGAGGGCAGGAGGCTGGGAAAAGCACTGGAGCTGTTGTCAGGGGGCCTGGCTCCACTTCTGACTGGTATTTCCTCCTGTGAGGCTGCATAAACCACCTCACCATTCCCGGCACAATCCTTACTGTTCACCAAACCTCACGAGGCTACTTTGGTATGGCAAAGAATGTATGTGTAACAGGAAAGCACTTTACAGTGACAAGAAACAATACAAGGGTTGTAATGTCTGAGGTCTTGCTTCAGCTGGTCCTATTTGCTTTAGAGATATGATGGCTAAAAAGCCTCAAAGGGGCTCAAAGTGAGACAGGAAACACAAACACACACACCTTACACTAATTGTTTACATAGTAAAGTTACAGGATGCGGTCAAAGCAGTATTTAAAGGTAAATTCATAGCTGGGGTTTTTTTTCCCCCAAGCTGTGTATGTGAGCTAGCAGGTCCCATGACATTTGATTAGAACAAGTTTGTGTGGTAAAATCCCTCCAGGCTACCCTATGAGCAGACCTAATCTACGGAGGGAACCAGAGCTCTTGGAGATGCTGAGCAGAAGCTGCTGAGAAGCTGCAAAGGTACATGGAGTGGCACAGGCCACGGTGTGGCAGCTCTACACCCTGGAACCCACCCATCCTGGCCGGCACAGTGTCCTCCAGGCAGCATCCAGTTCTGGTGATTTTCTTTTGATCTAACAGAGCCAGAAGTCACACTTTTTGTGGCCCCTCCAGCCTCTTCACACGTCCCAGGCACAGCGCCTGGTGATGTGGCCAGTAGTGGCACCAGTTTGGAGGCAGGACACCACACCGGTCCTGGGCCCCAGGGAGTGGCCAGTGCCCACAAAACTAACCCCCTGCATAGAGCTCCTAACCCGTGACTCACAGTGTGGGACAGAGAACCCAGGTGCCTCACACCTTGGGGAGGAAAACGTGGGTCACGTGCTCTGAGCCATTTCCGGTACCTCATTTTGGGATTTCACTGCTCCTTCTGGCAGCTGGCTTCACATTTCCCTCACACAGGATCCACCTCCAGGGTGAAGACCCACCCACATCACACTCAGCCACAACCTGGAGAGTTACAATGGTCCTCGACACAGGAAAGGAAAAATAAAATCATCCAACTGAATCAAAACTAAAGCAGCATTAAAGACAGTGAAGACTAAAGAAAACATTCAAAAAACTGTGGAGACGTTGGTGAGCTCTTCCCAGGGCACCATGTAAAAGAACAAATACATGTTGAGAGTGATGCTGATAGGTAAGAAAAACGCAATGGCAGAGCCCCAGCTCCAGCGTATGGATGGTGGCTGTGGGCAGAAACTCAGACAAATGAAAAAAAACTAAAAGGCAAATCCACGATGAACCCAGCAACTTGTCCTTCACTGGAGGAGGCAGGCGCTAGCATGTGAGAGCCATGCCTAGACGGAACAGGATTTATTGCTGTTTTGTTTTGTTTTGTTTTGAATTCAAGGATAGAAGATAATTAAAGAGTATCAAGGCAGAATACTCTGGTTCCCTACACGGGAATAAAAATCATGCTGGCTTTCCAAGGATATGTACCAGAGATTAAATAACATCCATGTTTGTGGTGTTCTCAACAGGGGAAAAGACACGTAAACAGAGGATATTATACCCAGCCAAACAGACAAGGCCCCTTGAGATGATTAAATTATAGGCAAGCAGTGATATACATTTTAATGTTCATTTATGATTTTAGGGGAGAATATGTCTAAAATATTAGGACACGTAAAACCATAGATCTCACCCATGAGATGACTAAAATCTTGAGAGACCATGAAATTTCAGTTTTTGATTTTAAAATGTTTTAAAAATAGAATACCAAGTAAATCATGACATCCTGGAATAAAAACAAGAGTAAAAGTTGAAGAAGAATCAGATGTCTTCATCACAGGAACAGAAATACTAAGCAGTTTGAGTTAAAAGTCCTTTCCTACTAAAAGTAAATGGGTTTAAGGCAAACTTGAATTTTGGTGGTTTATTTATCTGAAACTCTGATGTAAGAGTCTACTTCAGTTGTTCATTGTATCCTATTAAACTGGAGACAACAGTGACTTTTTATAATGGAAATTTTTATTTACTCATTTTGTTTTAGGGAGCTGAATTTTAGTTTATTATCAAACACATCACTACCATAAATGTACTAAAGTTGTTCTAATTACCTCAACCAGTATGGAAACAGCTCATACCCCCATGCGGTTATAAAACAAATGAAACCAACCCAAAGAAAATATATCTTTTCCACCTTGCATGAATTATGGTGCAAGTAAAAATAAATGGTGACCGTAAAAGAAACATTTAAAAATAACACTGCATCATGACTTTTTCCTATCAATGTACAGAATCCCAGAACAAGGGAGAAATTAAACTCAAGGCATTAGCACAGTGCATGAAATGACTGGTGATGAATATTAAAAACTTCCATATGGTTATAAAGTACAGATACAGTGATATAAAAATAACCACTGAAAGACACATATAAAATCACAATAATATGTGGAGTAAAACAAAATCAGATTCGGTATATGCATCTGTGGCTAGAAGAAAACACCCCCAACATTTAGCAGTTTAAAGCAACCGCTGTATCCCCTTCCTGGTGACTCTGGGACGCTGGACGGCTCTGCTGACCTGGATATCTGTGCTGAGCTTAGCCTGACTTGTTCACCCAGCTGCGGTCAGCTGGCGTGTCCTCTGGCCTGGCAATCAAGGACCCTCACTTACCAGTCCAGCAGTTGGTCTGTCATCTGCTAAGGCAGTTGGATGCTAAGCAACTGCCTTTCAGCACCCAGTAGGCTGAGCTAGGTTTGGCACACGAGGACAGAGAGCAGAGCCTTGCATCGTGCAGTATCCCCTCTACCCAGCCTGTTGGCAAAGCAAGTCAAGGAGCCAGCACAGACTTGGGAGCCCGCAGGCCAGGGGAGGACCCACAGGGCCCTGTGGCGAAGGACACAGGCAGGAGGACGCGTGAGGATCCAGGCACTTTCACTTATGGTTGCAATCAGTCAACGATTTTTAAGGAGAAAACAGGGGAAGTAGGCTGGTAAAACCTTCTTGATATTACTATAAAAGTGTTATTGGCAGGAAGTTATATCAACTGCACAGTGTCTCTAAATAGACAGGCACGTTGCAAAGCTATGTAGTCTCATATTTGTAGAGTAAAAATATAATTCAGGTAAAGAATAAAAAGATCAATACACTAAAAATCCGGCAGGTGTTATGCTGAGGTGGCTCATAAGAGAAGAAATGTAACTGCTTAACCTGAAAAATGTCCGACCTCACTAGTGACCAAATAATGACCATTTAAAAATGTGTGTTATCTGCATCATGACTCTCTCTCTTTCTCTCTCTGTCTCTCTGTCCATCTATACACGTATACACGTATATCAATGTATATACACACATGCACATATATTAACATACCTCATATTTTATGAATGTATTCTAAATGCATTTAAAAGGTTGCAGTTTTGCTTTCCAAGTTTGCAGATTCTCTTAAAATGATAAGATCTGCTGCTTCTAAAGGTACACTCACATACCACCAATGAGAATGTAAATTAGAGTAAGTTTTCTGGAGGCCAATTTGTCAACTGTATCAAAAGCTTCAGAAATTGGTTTGCTCTCTGGCAAAGCAGACTAGGAAATAAGTCAGACATCCATAATGATTTAGCTATAAGTGTGTTCTTCAGAGGAAGACTATACTATTGCAAAGAAACCAGTGACCAATCAAGGGAAGTGACTTAAATAAATTACAGCATATCCATGTAACAGCACTTTCTGATCACTAAACTGTTCTTGGAGAAGTGACTAAGAGATGTTCACGTTACAATAACTGAAAAATAATATACCAGGTGATCTTTTTGGGCAGTGTATGCATATATATACACCAGCTAAGAGAAGCACAAATACTAAGATGTAACTGCAGCTGTGATTTTTATTTTTTTCTTTTTATTTTCATACTTTGATAACATGGTTTTATATTGCTATTATAAGCAAAGGGTGCACCTGCCTGACAAGCTCAAGGTCCTGAGTTCAATTCCCAGTACCAAAAAAATAAAAGGAAAAGAAGAAGAATATCCATAAAAAGGGGGCTGGAGACAGAGCTCAGTGGCATAAGCAAAGGGTTACTTAATAGTCAAAACAGCTGATTGATGAAATACTCATATTTCAAGCAAATATTATAAATGGAGGCTCAATATTTTCCATGAATTAAAAACTTCATAAGAAATATTTGACAAATAACAGGAATACATAAAACAAAATCAAGATCATTTTTAACAGGGGGTAAGTACATGCAAAGATTAATGCTAATTAATGTGTTATTTTAAAACTTCCTATAATTTTCTAGTGAAATTATAAATGTGTTCAACTTGTCCAGAAAGTGATTTCATATGAATCAGGAACCTCTAAGTGTCAAGCAGAAAGGAGTAAAAATACTAGCAGAAAGCATAAGAGGATATATTAATGATCTCAGGATAGACAATCTCCCAAACATGATCAATCCTTCTGCCAGGATGGAAATATTGACACAGACAAGTACATGAAGATTAAAGTCGTGGAGCGACAACAGAACCCAGCTAAGGGGAGGCACTCAGGATACCATGAGTCAGAAAGAGGCTTCCAACTGCGGCTGAGCATGGAGACCAGCAAGTCCCACAACCAAAACGAACTCACAAGTGGGCAAAAGTGGCAGAGAAAACCATTTAGGGCTGTGACCATCACCAAAGGCACACAGCAATCTGGAAACTGTTTATACTCAGAAAACTGTTGGACTTTACGTAAGAAAAACTAATCAGACTGAAGAATTATGGCCTGTGATTACATACATCATTCATCACCACCATCACTGCCACCACCGTTATCATCACCAACAAGACCATCGCCACCAAGACCATCACCACCATAACTACCACCACCATAACTATCACCATCACCAAGACTATCACCACCACCACCATCATCATCACCAACAAGAAATAACCAAGACCATCACCACCATAACTACCACCACCATAACTATCATCATCACCAAGACTATCACCACCACCACCATCATCATCACCAACAAGAAATAACCAAGACCATCATCACCATAACTACCACCACCATAACTATGACCACCATAACTACCACCATCATCACCATCTCCAGTACCACCAAGAGCTTGGTCACCAAGACTATAATCACCGAGACTATTACCACCACCACCATCATCACCAACAAGACCATACGCACACCTAAGACCATCACCACCAAACTACCACCACCATCATCACCAAGACCATCATCATCCCTGTCACCACCATTGCCATCACCACTCTAACCAGTTCATTGCTTGCTCCTCTCGTAGCTAGGCTGACAGTCTCTATCCAGAGTGGGAGTGGGTAGATGAGGACTGACAGCTTCCCTGCCAATAGCGTTATCTACACAGGTAGCAGTCTTAAATCTGGGGGACAGCAGCTCTTCTCATCTGAGGTGATGGCTATGCCCATGTCAGTTGGGGAGAGTCTGTTTCGTGGCTGGGTCTGTGCACATTACAGGGAGACAGGAAAGGGACCTATGGTTAGTTCATCCTTACAATGGAATACTAGGTAACAATAAAAGGCTCCAGGGTGCTGGTACATGCCACACATGGGTGAACCTAAAATCACTGCACGGTCAAAGAAGCCAGCTGGAAAAAGTGTAAAAGTGAACTACAGTGAGGGTTCAACAACTCTACAACCTTACCCTGCAAAAATCCCTGAATTGGACACTTACGATGGTTGAGTTTAGGTATGTGAATTATGTCTTAATACAATTGCTTTAAAAAGATGGACCTAAGATGTACACATACATGACCGAGGATTAATATGCAGATGATGCAGACGCACAGGTCAAAAACCCAAATGAAGCCTGGACTAAACACAAGAAAGGAATGCAGATGGCCAGCCACCAATCCACTGAGAAACCAGGGCAATGCAAGTCCAACGTGAGATACCGTGACCTCTTTTGGGTCTTCCCAGCAACCTGTAAGAGAGTGTGACTGGTCCCATTTCATGGGGTGGAAGAGGTTTGGAGAGTTTTGGTAACCTGCCCAAGCCCACTGCCCCCATTACTGAGGGAAAGTGTTCTGTCACTAGTTTGTGCAGTCCTGATCCCTTGATCTCATTACTGTTATTATTAGCCCAGCATACACTTACATGCACATAGCAAGATACAATTGAGATGTTACAGATTGCGCTGGACTGGGCTGGACTGGGCTGAGTATGGGTTCTGCTGGGCATTTGTATCATTCCTATTAACACCTAATGGCCTACCAGGGCCTCTTATGGATTTTTTGTTTTTCTCTTCATGGGTATATATTGAGATTTCATTAATGCCAATTTATCCCCAGAACCCTAAGTTGAGCTACTGTTGCCATGCCCTGCTGAAGAAGCTTAAGTCTGTGAGTGTCTTGTAAGATACAGTTCTTAAATATCTCACCCAAACCCTTCCTTCAGCTCTGTCTACTCAGGACCACCAGGAATCAAGAGCCCCAAGGTCACATAACTCTTTCATCTTGCATCCCAAAGCAGGACATTACTTCTCTGTTGGACCTTAATCACCTCTGCTGTGAAATGGTTCCATCAAATCTTGCTTAAGTTAGAATCAGAGAAGCTTTAGGTGAAGGTTAACCTTGACTCTAATTCGACCTTTGCAAAGGCAGCCCCAAACTAGAAGAAATCTAAAAGTTGTAGTAAACTATTAATTTCGACATCAATAAACAGAACCAACCCCAAGTAAAAACACACTGTAACTGAAATGAAAGTCAAAGACCACCTTGCCGCACAACAGCCACTAATCTCAGGTTTTCTCCCCAGCTGTCAATGCCTCCAGCAGACGAAGAGCAGGGGAGGGTGGAGAAAGGCGGGGTACCAAGACTTGGGGTGCACAACCTGCCTACACCTTCCTACATCCCAACACAGCAGGACGTGGGAATGAAGCCCAAACTGTGACATGATCCTGAATCAAGATCACCTGGATTCCACTTGCTGTAGAAAAGGAGGTTCAAAAGTCTCACCCCCAGTGCTTCTGATGCACCCCAAAATACACTGCACCCTTGGTGCAGAGGGTCTTTCACAGCTGGGAAGCAACTGTACTTGTCCTAGGACCCCAGAAACAGGACAGTGCTTTGGAATTTGTGTTTGCCAGGGCCTCCAGGTGATGTTTATCTGACCAAAGTTTGAGGACTCACAGTTAGGAGGTGTCTGGTGGATGGGAAAGTCCACCCTTCTGGGGAAGGTGCCCTGCAGTTAGTAATGGCATGAGTGTCGCCAGTGTAGGGACCAGCACACAGCAGGTGTTACATAACTGCTACCTGCATCTTATTCCCACAGCGCAAAGGGCAGGGGCAGGACGAGAGGATTGTGGGTGCTGTCAGACCTGAGAAAATGTCTTCAAGGTTAGGTCTGGTAACCTGTGACCAGTTCCTGTATCTTACCTTAACCTCATGGAAGAACCAATTGTGGATACTGATAATTCAACAATCTGCACCATGAGAATGGCTGCATTGCATGGGGGAAGATAAAAAGGAGGTGTCACCAACTAAGAATCTACCCCTGCAAAATATTTTGTTCCATGACCATGGCAAGAAAGTGTAATGCAATCCTCAAAGATGGGCATGGCTCAAAAATAGTTTGGGAGAGCAGAGAACAAAGATTTCTACCACCCTACAGACATTCTCAACATAATACCCACTAACTCTTTAAAGATAAAATGAGATGAAGCAACAAAAAAAAAATCACCCATCCATCCATTCGTGCATGCATTCATTCACTGAATGGTAGTCAAGGGTCTGGATTCAGGATTATGTTAACTAATTCTGCCACTACTAGCTACATGTTTCTGTCTTCCAATCTCTTTGTCTCAGTTTTTTTCTCATAAAGTAGGCAAAATAATGACCTGTAACTCCTGGGGAATTGGAAGTATTTAATGAGTTGTGTTAGAATTCTTTGCACACACAGCAAGTGGCATGGAAGTGGTGATTATTATCTATTGAGTTTTCATGGCAAACAGCTCCACACTGTGCGCTGGCAATGTAGTACTGGACCATCCATTCCTGCCCTCTAGAAGCTTTCAAGCAAGTCAAGGAAATGGACAGGTGAGTCTGTGCCTCTGATCCATGTCCAATGACAGCCAGTAATGAAAGAGGGAATTCAGAAACTGGCACTAGAATCCAGTGACTCCAGAGAGTCATTTGATGTGGGCTGCAGGGAATCACAGAAGTTCTCCTGAACTGGTAACCATCAGCCAAGGAGAAGAAAGTGATCAGAGAAGCAGAGGAAGGAACACGTGGGTGGACAAGGGTCTGGGAACATTGGAGTGTGGAGCCTTCAGGCCACCAGTTTGCATCCGAGGAGCGCTCACCCACAATCTCAGCCAGGGATCTCACGCTGCTGGCAGATGCTTTGCGCTCTGCATATTCCCTTCGAACATGCTGTCCCAGTTTGCAGTGAGATTACATCTGTGGGCAATGGCTTCTCTGTCATCTCACCCACTAAATTTAAACTCCATGGAGATAGGGAATTTGTCTGTTTCTCAATACAACGCTAGGCATATGGTGGGAGCTCAATAAATGTCTTGCATAATGAATTAATTGGGTCACTGCACACTGTGATCTCCGTGAATGTCTTCCAAGAGTTCATGTGTTGAAAACTTAATCCCCAAATCCATATGGTAAGGGTACGTGGAGGGGGAGAGGTGGGGAGGTAATTATCACTCGATGAGATCATGAGCATTAGTAGCTTTGTAAGAAGAGAGTCCCAAGCTAGCACACTTGCCCTGTCTCACCATACGATACCCTCTTACATGTCACGATGGGATCAGAAGGCCCTCCCAGATGCCAGGCAGATTTGCCACCGTACTCTTTGACTTCTCAGCCTCTTGAACTATGAGCCAAATACAGTTCTATTTTTATAAGTTACCCAGGCTCATTTTGTTACAACAGTAAATGGACCAAGATGTTAGATGTGAACAGTTTAAGAATGTCTACCTCTGTTTAATTAGAATCACAACCTTCTACTTCGAAGTCATTCTTAAACTCAGGCTTCAGAGTGTGTGCCTCTCCTAATGGCTTTCCCACTGTCCTTTGTTTTTAGGATACAGGTGTTTCTTCTAAATAAATACACTGTCTGCACAAGCCTCACATGCCTGACTATTGCAGGATGCCAACTTCCGAGATGATGCCGGGGTATGGGTCAGAAGTAAGTCTGATTGGTAAATCCATCAGTCATATATGAAGCCAGCCAGGAAAAAAAAGCACAGAGCCCCCTGTCAACAAATGCCATTCTTCAGCTCATGAAAAATGCAAGCTATCATATGAAAAACTCAGGGAAACAAATGAAAAACATATATTGACATAGGGCCTCAGAACACAGTGAGACCCATATTTCATCTAGGCTGGGAACAATCCCAAGAGTGGGTTAAATAATGCCATGATCTACACAGCCTTGAAAGATAATTCAGGAATCACAATGTGGAATTTTACAGGAACTTCAGACCAGGAGATGGAGCCCAGAGGTTGGCGTCATTTGCTGTGGGTAGGAGGTGCAGAAAAAGATGTCATGAAATAAAAGTGGGGTGTCATGGTTCTCTCTGAATGCTCTGTCAAAAAAAAACTCAAGCACCAGCTCCCCTGTTCATCTGTGTAACAAGAAATTTAATGAGCACCTTCTATCTGCCAGGCACTGTTCTGAATCCTGCAGATAGGGCAGTGAGCTAAGCTCACAAAAATCCTGCATTTATAAAGCTTGTGTTCTTACGGCAGAGATACACAACCATCCAGTGACTATGTGATCTGCTGGACGTTGGAACATTCTATAATGATAAAAAAAAAAAAGCAGAGATGGAATGCCTGAGATGGGGTGGGGGAATTTCTCTCTGTACTTTTTCAAATGTTGCAGCCATTTGAATGGAGTAGATGTAGCCACCTTCCCAGAAAAGACAGCATTTGATTAAAGAACAGAGGAGGAAAGAGACTAAGCCACATGGGTTTCTGAGGGAGGAAGCCTCCAGGACACAGGGGATGCTGAGCGCTAACAAAAGGCAAGGACCAGAGGCTAAAAGAGTAGGGCATGGTGGGATGGGGAGGTGGAGACTACAGAGGAAGGGGCCTCACGGTGCTAAAGTGCAGGCTGCTAAGTGCCCTGCTCTGAGGGCAAAAGGTAATAAGACTTTAGGAAGCATTCAAAACAAAGGCCAAAGCAAAGCTTTCATCTCACACAATCAGAAATACAGTTCTAAGATGTTCGATGAATAAGCAGATACGCCTACATAATATAATGCATGCATAATAAAATAACAACATTGTAAATTTAATGCCACCGTACCAGCAAAAGTTAGACCCCACACTGGGGAACTAAAGTGACAGTGTAATTTGTTTTCCACTTTTGCCCAATATCAAGGACAAGTCCAGTTGAAAATGTGCTACTTTCTCCAGAAATGAGAAATTGGCATTTCCGGATAGTAAATGAGTTCCCTGTTATTTTTAGGGTTTAGAAAGCTGAAGCCACTGAACTCAAAAGTGCCCCCTTGATCAAAGAGTCCTAAAAGGATTCCCCAGCCCAGAGAGCTGTGTCTCTAATAGGATTACGCCTGAATTAAACGATGGAACCATTTCCAACTTAGGCCACTCTCTGGCTTTGAAGTTTGCCTCAACAAACGATCCGTTTTTACATAAACCAGAGCTGGTGAATGACAGGGAGACCTGCAAGTATTCCCAGACGGGGAGAGCTTTGTACAAGATAATCAGGGGAGAAGGAACATTTGAACCAACATTCTGTATCTGCCTTTGAGCAAATGATCACATAAAAGCGCGAATGTTTCTCTCTCCTGAAGCATCTGACAGACACAGGCCGTGCTTTTTCAGAAGTAGTTTCCAACAACCTCGAGCTGCACACACACGAGCATGTGCAGGCATCATGCATGCGTGTACACACCCAGGACATGCGGGTTGTTAAGTCCCTAGGCATCAGGGATCTACAGGGTCAGGTGGATAGAGACCAATAAACCCTGGCTTCTTTTCCCGTTCCAATTATTCACAGAGAATGAAAGCAAAAAGGAAAAGAAGCAGGAGGCGACGGGGAGGAGGCGTGGAGGAGAAAGGGCCATCTCATTTTCTTCATGTGCACAATAGAAATAACAGTGACTTCTTCTTCAGCAGTGACAGGCACACGGGAAGCAGCAAATACATTTCCCCGCCTTGCTCTTGGGCAAGCTATGGCTGGATCATCATTCTGTGTTTGCTCATGAATCGGTCCCTCAGCAAATTTCTTCAGCCTCCCCAGACCACACTTGCAGTCCCCGCTGGACTCGGGCAAAGAAGCTGGCCTCTTTCTTCTCCTCCCTACCCACTGGAAAAGCTCCCCTCCTGAGTTCCAATTATCACAGACTTAGCAACTTAACGAAAGTATTCTTTCACAGATTAGATGGCAAATGTCTGACCTGAGTCTTACAGGGTAAATAAGCTATGTGTAGGGCCAATTCCTTCTAGAAGTTCCAGGGAAGGATATTTTCCCTGCCTCTTCCCACATTTGGTGGCCACTTGCATTCCTTGGCTTGTGGCTGCATCACCACAATCTCTGTCTCCATCATCCCTTGGCCTGCTCCCTCATCTCCCTCTGCCCCCATCTATAAAGGGATTTGTGGCTACTTTTAGAGCCCAACTCCCCAATCCAGAATAATCTTCTCATATCCAGCTCACTAGTTTGATCACATTTAGAAAATCCTTGTCACTACACAAGGTAACTTTCACAAGTTCTGGACCTAAGCATGTAGACAGATATCTCTGAGAGCCATTATTCAGCCTACTACCTTCATGTTCTGCATTTGTTAGGAATATTTTCACATCTAAGTGACAGAAAACGACTGGTTCATTTTTTCCACATAAGAATAAATGTGAGATAGATGGCACTGGCTTTGGATAATGTCAACAGGGGCACCCCTGTATTTCTCTTACCCTTTCTCTTCTGGTTGCAATATGGTGCCTATAGCTATGGCGAGCACGTCTGCCTGAAGACCAAAAAGAATGACATCAACCACGTCACATGTATGTTGGCAAAACCAAAGCCATATGGAAACCATCCCAAGGAACGTGCTTTCTATCTCCTTGACCAGAACTGGCTCTTTGGCTTGTGGTCACCTCGAACCTTTTTCTCTTCATTGGCTCCTATAATGTGACACCAAGTTCAACCCTCCCTTGAGAGAGAGGAATTTAAATTCCACCTCTTGAATACAAGTGTATCCAAACACTTGTGGACATATTTTGAGCTTCCACATACCAGATTATTTTTATCCATTACTAGCAGATTTCTTATCTGCTATATCAACCAGGGCCAGGTATCCACCTCGCTGAGGCAGAGACAGAATTAGTCAACACTCCCACTCCAGCACTGGGGAGAGCCCAGTTCATTCAGTCCCACCATAACTACCAGTATGGCACCGCAACAGACTAATTATTCTTCAGAAATCTCATCACCTAGGCACCGAGGGAGGAGCCTAACTATTGTGTTTGGCCAATAAACTCATCCCACGCCTGCATGACTGGGCCCTCACTCTGGCCCCTCTGCTATCATGATGAGAAGAGCTCACTTGCTGCGGTGGCACATAGAACAGGGCCACCCCAGGTGACCCCCAGCCAGCCTGAACTCACAGTCCAGGCCAGACCAGCACAGCCGCCAGCTAAGCACAGAAGAGCCCACCAGACACAGATGTGAGGAAAAAAATTGCAGTTTTAAGCCACTAAATTTGGGAGAGCTTTTCTGCAGCCATGATTAAACGTGATAAGCATCATCTCCATTTCACAGATGGGGAAACAAAGGCTTGAGGAGGTTAACCCTTTGCTGAGGTCACACAGCTGCGCAGAAGCAGGGCAGGATGAACACTGGGCTGTGGCCTATATCTCACACAGCTCACAGTGCCTCAGGGAACCCTGTTTACAGTGAAATCTGTCCCTAAATCATCTCCCTACAGCTTCAGCTTTACCCTTTCTCTTAGAGAACAACGTCCTGGTGACGGAGCCACACAAATCACAGAAAAAGTCAATAAGGGTCTTCTGGACCGAGGCAAAAAACAGAGTCACACGGCTCAAGTCCCTTCCAACAAAGCCCCATCGCTCTGACAGCAAACACAGAAAGGATTTAAATTTTAATTCGACTGTGAGGCTTTCTTTGGCTCGGGGACAACTCATCTCTCTTTAATTTACCAGAAGACCCAGTAATAAAATAAGGCAAAAAATCTTCCAAAGTGTAAAACACATCTACTCCCAGAAGGTTTCCAAATTGTATATTAGTTTGCATTGAATTTATTCTCCTGATGAGATTGCCTTTGAGCTATGCCCGAGCTAAAAAGACGCAATGCCAGGATGGCCAGGTAGTTGGTCTCCACGGGTGCCACTGGTGCAGGAGGAAGACCCGCCACCCTGCTGCCCATGCCTCTGGAGCTCAGTAACAAAGCACAGTGGGCCTCACGAGTAGCCCCAGTGGGTGGCACTTCTTCCGAGGGGACTACACCCCACCAAGCACCCCAGGTGCCAGCTGTGCTCCACACCCATGGGGACCAGGGTGACCTCAGTCCTCACGACCATGCTGGGATTTATGGTGCCACTTTTTGCAACTGGAAAATAGAGGTTTGGAGAGCCGCTTCCTTTGTAAGTTAGATCAAAACTTGACATAGGTTCTTGATTGCAGGCTTTAGGTTTTGCACTTTGCATATTCAAGAAAGAGCTTCCTGGATTAGAACTTGGAAACCAGCAGCTGAAATTCCAGCTGTGCTGCAGTAGTTTGAGGTGAGACTTAGGTGTAGTAATGTAGAACAAGAAAAAAGATGATCACTGTCCTGGGTGCCTGTGGCACCCGATTCTCAGCGAAAGGGCCAAGCAGGGTCCCCCTGCATTCAGAGGTAAGACAAAAGATGACCAGGAAAAGGCTTCTCTGAATCTGAAATGGGGCACACATTCAAGAAAAATCAAAATTAGGAAGTGAAATTTTCAGTCACATCACGGATCTCGAACTTTTTCTGGTCAACAGTTACTCTGGGGGTCACGAGGGAGCATCGTATGTCACTGACGTCACCTCAAGGACATTATTTCCCCATGGCTGTCACTGCCTGGGCCTCCGCTGGCCCCGCCCACTAAGTCTGTTTGCTCTGATGCTGTCCAACTGATATTTGAATTTGATTTATGACATAATTCATAAAATATTGTAAGCTATTTATTTTCCAATGCTTGCAACCTAATCTTTAAAATTCTTTGGAGATGTTATTATTTTCTAAATCTAAAAGGGTTACTTTTTCCAGTTGTATTCTGTCTTAATTTGGCTGCCAAAGGCATGTTACGAAAAAAGCTTCAGAAAACTCTAGTAGGTTGTCTTTTGATGACCTTGAGTAAAACAGAACAGATTTGTAAAATCTGTAAAACAAAATCTATTTGTTGGTTATAAAATCAAGACATGTTCATTGCAATAAATTCAGGTAACTTTTTGGAAAGCAGAAGAACAAATTTCCAAGTCATCTTAAATCTCTCTAAGATCATCAGTGTTACTACATTAGATTGTGTCAGTAGAGACTTGTTCATTTGCACACGTGTGTACCTACATGCACACTTGCTTCCCATAATGGAATCTTGTGTACTTGGCTGCCAGTTTTTTCTCACTCAATAAGAAGTCATAGGCAGTTTCTATGTCAATAAGCATAAATGTTAATGATTATTAAATGCTGCATAGGATTCCACAAGTTGACCAAAATGTATTCTGTTAACTCCAAGTTGTTGACCAGCAGGGCAATTCCAACCCTTCCGTGCTAGAAACCAGTCTGCATTCCTACTCCTCTCTAGGGTGAGCTAGTTGATCTTTGCAAAAGACAATAATGGTCCTGCTGTTTGACTACATTAGACTTCTTCTATGCCTCTCTCTCTCTCTCTCTCTCTCTCTCTCTCTCTCTCTCTCTCTCTCTCTCTCCTGAACCTGCTAGCACAGGTCCAGTGTCGGAGAGGCACTGATTCCAAGCTGGTCCAGTTCCAGGCTGAGGAAGGGGCTTGGAGCCCCGAAGAGGAAGGTGGGGGCCTGGAGGCCATCCTCCAGCATTCACACAATGCACTCCCAAGGGCTCCAGAAATAGCTGGGAGACCCAGGGCGGAAGGAGGGAATGAGCAGGGGCAGCTCAGAGGGAGATTAGCAGTTTCTATTAATGCCACTCACTTCCGGCTTGCTAGGGGGAAGCCAGGGAACAAACATGTTCTGGGTGCACCACTAACAAAGTCAGTTTATTTTAGGTTCTCCCCAGAAACAAACCTGAGGCAGAGTGAGTCTCAGAGCCATCAGCCCCGGAGACCACCCAGAGACCACCCAGAGACAGCTCGCTGGCTCTCAGAGGTACCCAGGACTGCAGTTTAGAAGCCACCAGCTCCAGGAGCGGCTTCCGCCCGAAAGCAGCTTTATCCATTATCCGATGCTGCCTCCTTCTGCTGGCCACTGGAAGGTGAGCCTTCCCTTCCTTCCCCGAGTGTGCACTGCTGACTTCTGGTGAGTGCCCCAGGGATTTCAGAGTGTGGCTGCAGGAGCCATGGGGACCCAGCAGCCTGTGACCACTCCCTGTTAGACTAGGACAACTTCCCGGCCACCTTGCTGGAAACTGCACTCATGACGAATCAGCAACATGGTAGTGTGTTTGTTCTGCCACCGCCACTGTACACAACTCCTGATTGCCACGATGTCTCTGAAATCCGGTGTTTCTACAATTAATGACTGATTTCACAGGGCATTAACCATCCCTGGGAACAGTTCATTAGCTCTGGCATGGGGGAATATGCTTCCAGGCTGTGGCTGACAGTCCCTATGTTCTTCAGAAGATGTGCACCCGGTGAGTAGGGACTTGTGCCAGGAGGAGAACCAGGAAGGCAGGCTTTCTGCACCTGAGGTCACGATGCAGGGCAGGAATCTCAGGAAGCTACTTTTAGTGACTCAGCACCAGGCTGAAGTACAGGACTACACCACCAAGAAGCCTGAGGATGGGGCTGGGCCAGAGCTGGAGACTCATGCTGGTCCCCCTGGGGAGGGCACTGCCATGCATTGCAGAAGGTCTGAGGCTTCCATGCTCTTGTGCTAAGGGCAGGTGGCAGAGGGCTGTCCGTGGAGGACAGAGCAAGGGCAATGGACCATGTTTGAAGGAGACACAGACATCCGATCATGGAGGGTCCAACCTATTGTCTCTGCCTTGTGTTAGTCCTGATGTTTCACTACAGCAGGTCCCAGCCTCCCTCCGCCAGCAGGGCATCCCCAGGCTCTCACCTGGTGCCTGCCACATGGTACGTGCTCAATAAACATTTGTGAAATGAAAAAAACATACCAGAGAAAGAGTGGAGGTCAAGGCAAAAGATATGTGGCATCAGAATAAAGACGCAGGCCTGCAGGGAAGTGGAGGCCAAACTCCACGGATGAACCAGGGCAGCAGGAGACTTGGAGCAGGCACCACTCACAGACACCCACTCCGGGGCTTCAGCTTGTGACGCCCCTGCCTTGACCCACACCAGTGGGAGATCACACAGGCTCAGGGAAGGCCTGCAGGGATGCGTGCTCAGGATAGCAGGATGGGGATGTCAATCTTTCTTCCCCTAATACTGGTTCCTCGGAAGGCCAATCAGTCCACCACTGTGGCCTCTATTTCTCCTTTAGCCCCACCTCAAGCCCTTCTCTTCCCCCTGCTCACCACCATGCTCACTTCTCCAGAGTCTTCCTACCTGTCCCGATCACTGTCACCTGGGGGCCTCTGCACAGGCTAATCTGTATGACACTCACATGCTCCACTCCCTTTTGGGTTGGCAGATCCCACTTCCTCCCTCAGACCCAACTCCGATGCACTACCCCAGAGCAAACTGCTCCCCCAGGGACGTGCTGCTGGCACCCCTCTACTGCGCCCTTGCAAGCTGTTAATGTTTTATCACCAATTGGTCTACGTTGTCAGCTCCACCGAACTGAAGACTCCAGATATCCATATCCAGCACTGTTTCCCCAGTGCCTAACACAGTGCCTAGAACACAGTGGGCTTTTAATATGAATTCTTTACCGGAATACGAATGCAGATGAGTGAGGTCCCTTGCTTTGCCACAGACTGGAAAACATGACCTAGAAGAATCTGCCAAGTCTCCGAGGGATGGGCTGTTGGCGTAAAGTATGCCTTTGACCATCTCGGGCAGAGAGATGCCAAGGAGACATTGGTGAGAGGCAAAGCAGATGATGGGTAGACACGACTTGTTCCCTTCTTGCGTGTTTTCCTTTGCTGACTCAGGCTAAAACAGCACATTTCCTGGGAGGTCGGGTATCTTTACAGATGAATTCACCACTTTGAAGCATTTGACAAGGGTTGACTTGTTCCACCTAACTTGACATCCTGGTGCCGGGTCTCCCGGGTCTTTGGGCTAAAATAAAAACACATCGGGAACATCTCAAACTCTCCGTAAAGTTAAAGTGGAATCTATTGACCTAATCTCTATGCTGGGCACTATAAATCATTTTTAAGATTAGAATATTTCAATGTTTGTTTTTATTTTTGTTTGTGCCTCTTAAAAATAGAAACAAGAAGAAATGTGCCCCATGGGGGAGGCCCAGAGCTGGCTGGGACATTGAGAGATGTGTCATCTGGGGCTCTACTCGGGGACGGAGGGGCTGGGATTAGGGGGCAAACCAACAAATGAGCTCAGAAAAGCGAGAACAAAAGCTGAGACAGATGATCTCACCCCGCAGCGCCAGAGGCACAAAGCTGCAGCCCGGAGCTCTCTGATGCTGCCTCTGTTTGGTGCTGGCCTTTGTGACCACAGCTTAACAGTTCATCCTGGTGACATGCAAACCACTTTCACGTCATTAACTCATTTGATCCACACAACTCCTGGGCCGGAGGAGAGCAGGACAGGACTCACCCAACTCCTTTTGCTGAAGGACTAAGAGGTTCAGTTTGAGATTGCAGGTCTCTGTGACCTAGCCAGGACACCCACTGGAACCTTGGTCCACTCCCACTATCCCAAGAAAATCTAGAATAACACTTGCAAATACTTAGTGAAGGCTCATTATGAATTGACAAGGATGCTGCAAAATATTGCACGCACTATTTGATTAAATCCTCCCAACACCATCAAGGTCAGTATTAGTTTCACACAGCTGTTATAACAAGTTACCCCCAACATGGCAGCTTCAAGCAACAGAAATCTGTGGCAGTGCTGGAAGCCAGAGGCCCAGCGTAAGTCTCCCCAGGATAAATGAGGGCACACTCTTTCTGGAGGGTCCAGGAAGAATCTACCTCTCAGCACTGTCGACCTCTGGTGGTCACTGCCATTCCTCAGCTCGTGGTAAGATCACACTCCAAACTCCAAAGCAGTAGCTTCAAGTCTCCCTGTTTTACCCCGGGCTTCTCATTCTGTTCTTGTCTGTAGGTCTTTGAGCTCTGCCTTTGTCTTCTCTTAAAAGGACCCTTCTTGTGATACTAACCACCCACCCAGAGAATCCAAGAAAATCACCTCATCTCAAAGTCCTCAAACCAATCACATATTTTTCTTTTTCCCAAATAAGCTAACATTTACAGATTCTAGGAATTCGGACACTGATTTCTTTTCTAATATTTTTTAAGACAGGGTCTCACGATGTTGTCTAGGATGGACTCAAATTCTTAGAATCAAGTGATTATCTTGCCTCAGTCTCCTAAGTACCTGGGTCCCAAGGCCCCCTGGTTCCAGCACATGGGTTTCTTTGGGGGGCATTTTAGCCTGTCAAAAGTAAGCAGTGTTACCCCCATTTTTCAGAAAGAGGACACTGAAGCAGATAGAAAGGAAATCACATGCCCAAGGTCATGAGGTTAATACGGATGAAACTGAGACTCTAATCTGGTCACTGTGACATAATTCAGCAGCGCCTGCTGAACTCTCCTGCCCCCTAACATGCCCATGTGCTGGGAAAGCTTCTTCAAGTGAAAATAAAGACATCTCCAGGGAGGGTCTGATTATTACACCAGACCCTAGATCCGCACTTAGCAGTGTGAGCTTTGCTGTCCTGTAGAGCTGGGTGTCTGGGATGCAGGCCTTCATCCAGAAGACAGATCCAGCCACAAAGCTTTGTGCAGAATCCCACATCTCACTGCAGTAACTAAGGCAGCCACGTCCAAGGGGCTGCCCTCCAGGGAACCAGGACCACCCCAAAGCACACACTGTTGATCGTCCCCTCGTCCTCTCCCAGCCAGCAGAGGACCAGCAAGCAAGCTCAGTTCTGGTAGAACCAGCCCAAGAAGAGCCAAGGGATTCGAGATTCCTACGCAAAGAGATTCAATTCCACTTTGGAGTTACTTTCCTATGGAAATGCACCACAGAGTAGATTAAAGGCCCATAACACCAATAAAACCATCAACACCTTAGATCCAAATGGGAAATAAGGTGACCCAACTTTGCAATGGCTCCCAGATGTTTACAGCCAGCTAAGCACTGCATATTTGTGGGCAGAAGCGAGAGGAGAGGGAGGTTCAGAAAGGAGGTAATTTCCACGCCCCACTTCCTGCCTCTCTGTTCTAGACTCAGGCACAACAGGCCGGAAGTTGTAGGCCTTATGCAGTGGGCGGCAAGTGTGTATGGATCCAGCCTCCAGGCTCAGATCCAGGAAGAAGTGACAACAGCTCATCTTCTGGGACCTCCAAACATAGTGCAGCCCGGCCAGCCTGGGGTGCACGTGATGTCCTGCAGGAGGCGCACCTCAGAGGGCAGACAACAGGTGAGGCCAAGGAGGAAGGCCGGGCTCAAAACTGAGTCCAGAGCATGCGCGGGCAGACAAGCACTAAAGCTTGGGGTGATGTTACAACAACCTGAAATCAAAAAGCCAAGTTCCGAGGTCACGAGAAGATTCTTTAGGCCAGTACTGAGCGCAGGAATACCTCAGTTCATGAACGCTTTTGTTGGGAAACAATCCAGTTCTCCAACAGAAGGGTTTAGCAGAATTTTGCTTCCATTTGAAAACCTCTGCATCGAGCAGTGAACGTGACCTTGGCCGTCTTCCCCAGGATAAGTGAAGTTTGTGAGCCGAGGTATCGCTGTAAATGCAGGTGACTTCAGAGGACAAGACTAAACCCGGCGAGGGCTCTGCCACTGCGTGGGGCCCACTGCAGAGCCAGGACACAACACGATCCCACCTTTTGGACTTTGTAAGCAAAGGCAGCACAATCATAGGATCCTCTCCTAGTTTAAGGAACCCAAGACACACGCTGTCCCCTGCAGACATGAGTCACAGCGTCTCAGCAAAGAAATGAAGCCCTCAAGACACCTCCCACAAGGCACTCACAAATTTTGGATTAGGATTTGCAATCGTGTTCAAATCCTTATCAGATTGACATCCCTTTGCAGACCATGCCTGAAGACCGCTCTCTACCTTCTGAGGAACAGCAAACAGAGGCCACGCAGTGACAGGCCACAGTGTGTGTGCCGCGGAACCTTTCTGGCTTTGAACTTTCACCCCATGTAACAGGTCTAACCATCTCTGCGGTGGTTTTTAATAAGTTGTTATAAAGAATGCACATAAGAGATGCTTGGTAAACTCCTGAGTTTTCCATCAAAAAAAGAATACAGAGCAGAAAAAAACAAGATTATTTTCAAGACCAACTTTCTATGTCATAAACGTATGTTTTTTGCTTTGTTTCATTTTGGGGGGATGGTTGTTGCTTGTTTTTGTTTTCTTTATAGACCTGGCACTTGAACCCAGGGGATTTACACACGCTAGGCAGCATTCTACCACTGAACACCTGCCCAGGTTTTGTATTTTTAAAATATAATTTTATTAGAGTTGAGTCAAGGAGTCTCGATCAAGGCTTGAGGTCATACCAGGAGGACAGCTGTACCCACAGAAAGGAGATGCCCATCTCTGCCAGAAGCTGACCCCTGGCTCGGGTCTTTCATCCCAATCCTGCTACAGCTCATCTGCAACTCAGGAGCTCACAACAGCTCCATTTTTGCTATCCCCAGGGTGGGGCCTGCACGATTTTAATTGCTGACACTTCCTCCAGCAGAGTCCAAGCACCAACATTCCTCTGGAAGGACCCTTGGCCCTGCCCATCCAGATGGTCAAGAGAAGCAAAATCAGCGCCAAAGCCCTGACCCAGGTGACAGGCGACAGGTTGTTCACCCCCATCTTGAGGAGGAATTGCACCTGCTGTGTTTAAGATGAGACAAGGTTGCATTTGTGAGATCAAAAATGAGGTCCCCTAGGATGGAACAGCGGGAAAGATGCCTGTTCTCAAGTGACCACTGCACAGAACCTGTCCCAGCTGGGGTAAAATGGGACAGGTTTTCTTCCATCCACAAAGCACTGGCCTGTAGTTATGTATAAATCTGAAGAAACTCAAGGGTTTCCTCCCGTTCCTTAGCCTGTTACCTCTTTGCCATTGACCGTTCTCTGCTAAGAATGTCCTCTCCCCTGTCCTTACCACCTTTTACCTGGAAGAATCTGACTCATTGAGATCCAACAAGGCTAATCCCCAAGACAAGCCTGGTTTCCTCACAGCCTCCTGCCTCCCCTCTGTCATTGGGGGGATGAACTCTTTGCAAGAGCCTCTCTTTGCCCACCCTCAACCCACCCAGTAACACACAGTGGGTGCTTCCATCCCTGGCTGAACTAATGGAGCCATCTTTCAAGCCCCTGGAGCACTTCATAGATACCCTGATCAGCCTCTGCAGCCCCACGCTGGTGCAAAGGTCACCTTGTCCTACAGAGGGGCGCTTCTGTGTGGGTGCAGGTTTGCATCTTCCAAGTGTGCGTCCCCCAAATGCAGCACAAACCTTCAGAAGAGTTAGCATCCTCAGAGTGCAGCTGCTCACACTCAAGCATGGAAAGTAGCTGCTTCAGACTCCACTCCCGGCAAGCCTCATTCAGCTCAGAACCAGAAAGTAGCTCACTGGGCTGATCACCTTCCTCAGGCCTGTCCACCTGCCCAGGAAGCTGGCTGCCTGCATCCCTTCCGCCCTCCTTTACCTTCTCCCTTCTCTCCCTCCATCCTTGCCCCTCCCTCCCTTCCTTCCTCCTTCTGGACCTTGTGCTGCTGACCTTACCCTGAAGTGCGGGCCAGGTTGACCCCAGCATAGGGCAGACCTGGCTGATACGATCAGTTTCCCCACTTCCCATCTGTAAGCTCTGTGGACTGTGACTTTAAATATTTACCACCAGGGCCTGCAGGAGGTTGGGCTGGAGCTGAGCAGAGCAGTGGGGGAGGACCAGCTTTCTGGCCTGGGGCCTGGCCTGGAGGAGGTCAGCCGCCTGTGCCCTCAGCCTGGACCCTTCCCGAATGTCAGCCCTGGCGTAGTGGGTGGGGTGGCTGTGAGATTTTAAATGATGGTTTTGTTCTCTCCCATAGCTGGTTTTCTTATTCCAGGGGATGGATTATTGGCCCAATCAGGGAACACAGACACTGCATCAAATTGTCCCTCGGCCCATCTCTCACATACAGCAGAGGTGCCCAGCTGTTATGTAAACAGGCGCAAAGCTTTAGGGGCCAAAAAATTCCAAGTCAGTGCTGAGTGGGCTGAGGAAGCTCGGAGTGGGATGGCCGGGAGAGAGGATGGGTTTTCCGTCTTTTTCACTGTAGTTCTTTCAAAGAGAGGGAAGGAATCTCCTCAACAAGGCCTGCCCTGTGGTTCCCAGCAGAAACAGCCCAGAGCAGCGAGTCCTGAGAACCCCCAGTGTTTACGCAGTGCCTCTCACCACAGCTTAGCTCCCCCAGCTCATGGTTGGGATCTTTTCACCATTGCGCTTGCTTTTTAAGCAATGTGAGGATTACCTTCAAAAGAAAGCTAAGCAGGGCTCTGCCCAGGGACCCTGCAGTGGGAATCAGATGCGCTGAAGGGGGACCCAGTGGAGGCACAGAGAGGGTAGGGCTGGCTGCGGGCTGCAGAGCCAGGGTGGAGGGGACGCTGGCAGAGGGCGTCCTGGCTGAGCAGAGGGTCCCCAGAACTCCAGCTGTGCACTCACCCCGGGCTCATCCTGCATGAGGCAACATCTGTATAAACCACCTGACATTCCGGAGCCCCCGAACACCAGGGTGAAGGAAGGGAGAGAAACTGCACCATGATCTGTGCTGCAAACAACGGGTCAGAGTGGCGAGAGGTCACACGGCTGGTGTGTCCGACAGGCAGGCCGTGGGACAGAATGGATTTAGTGAGCATGAGCTAAATCATGAGGTGGTAAAATAAAACCCTGGCGTGGGAGTTCGCACCTGTCATCCCAGCACTCTGGTAGGCTGAGGCAGGAGGATCTCAAGTTTGAGCCCAGCGTAGGCATCGTGGTGACTTAGTGAGACTCTGCCTCAAAATTAAAAAGTAAAATACAATAAAATGAAGAACTGGGGGATGTGTGAAGAGAAGACCTTGGGCTCAATCTCTAGCACCATCACCAAAGATAAGTAAATACATAAATACAAGAACGAATGAATGAAAAAAAGAAGACACTGGACGCCCCTCCTCTGGCTCAGGTCCCAGGGCCCGACAAGTGGGACTGTGACTTCACACGCAGTTAACAAGGGACCTTCGAGAGCTGCAAACAAGCTCTGCTGTGGCCACAGAGGCCCGCGCCATCACGTGGAGGGAGACACCCAATCTGTCTGCAAACCCCAGCTGGCGCCATCCTCATCCACTGAGTAGCTCTAAGTGTCGGAAACAAAAATTAACAAGACACGTTTGGCTCGTCGTGCATTATGGAACTGTAATCGATCATGGTAAGAAGTTAAAGCTCTGGTTGACAATTTTGGTCAGTCCACGCCTGTGGCACTGAGCAGTGCCACTCGTGGCAGGGAGCTGGCACACGTGCCTAACACGTCTTAAAGCTTTTCACCCCCCCCCTTCCTCCTTCCCTTGCACGTCTTAGATTCCAAGATAAAAATGCTTTCCAAGCCATCGTCTGATAGTAGTGATGCTTTTCCCTATGTTCTATCCATCTCTTTCCATTTCAGGACTAGGTAAATGGCTCACATGGTGATCAAAATTCTCAGGACGTTGGTGCATCCTGGCCGGGTCTCCCCTTAGCTATTCTCTGCATCTCCTTTCATGTGTTTTTAAACATCCTCTTTAAGGACATCCATACAGTGTAGACAGGAGGAGCAATCCAGTCCCCATATACGCTAATAGGTGCCGGAGCCCTTCGCTCACGTCGGAGTGCAGGTAATTAGCACATTTAACCGGCGCGTTCAAAGGAACACGGCGCGCTGGAAAGGTGTACTATAAGGGTGACCTAATTAAGAACTCATTTCAAAAGAATCTCAAGAAAGAAAAGAAAAACACATGCACTGTGTCACTGGCTAAATGTCACCCGCTTTATTCCACGGAGCCTATCACCTGCCTTTAAAAATATAAATAGAAAGCCGTTCCATCTAAAAACTCAGTTTATAAATTGCTCTGCTGTGCTCTTTAACCACCATTAATAAATGATAATTGACTTTCCCGTTCTGTAACCACCTCTGCTTCACTCGAGATCTGTAGTCAATTACCTAGCAATGTTGACGGCCGTGTGCCACACTACGGCTGGAATCCACAGGTCTGGCTTGAATTCACAATCCTCCTGCTCAGCAAGGGCACCAGGTGGTCAGGGAAAGAGCCCAGCATCCCTAACCTGCCTCCATGCGGAAGGAGCACCCAAGTGAACATACCCACCCACTTCTCTGTTTCCTGGGCACCCTGGGCTCATCTTCCTGACCTGCCTCTGTGTCCCCAGAGGCCTGCTTGCATTTCTACCTAGGGGACAGCACGGCCTCTCCCAGCCCAAGCCAGTCTTCTCCCATGAGGAAAGGTGCTGTTGCCAGCGGTGTTCTGACGCAGAGGGGCTTGGCTGCTTGCTGGGCCACCATGCAAACCCAGGACAGCCCACGTGCTCCCCAAGTTCCCGTGCTGGGCTGGGGTGTGGGTCCCCTGTCTTGTACCCCATTTGCCTCCACCCTGAGGGGTCACCACAAGCAGGTAGCAGTGGGGTCTGCCCACCAGCAAGAGGCCTCACCCCACCCAGAGGCTGCTTGCTATTTCCAAACCAGCTAAGCTGTGAGGCTCAGAGAGGACATTGGAAACAAACTGGACACCAGCACTGAATTAGGAGTGAGACACTGCTGCAGCAGCCTCTACCCTCAGGGCCAGAGCCCACAAATCCCAGGGGTGAGGGAAGGCTGGGCCTCCTATAAACACACCCCTAAGACCAGGCTGGACATCGTGGCCACACGGATGCCTCGTGACCCGCGTAGGATGGTGCAGGAGGGCCAGGGACACCAGCACCAAACCCAGAACTCAGCATGATTTCAAACTCTGGACTCTCAAGCTCTTTCTGGATTTTCCCCCGTAGCATCTGCAGACTGTGGCTGACTCTGGTTTTCACCAAAACTACAGATAAGAGGGGATATCTCCAGCCTGTCCCCAGGAACAAATCATGATGACCAAGCATGCCAAGGCCCCTGTCCTGTACAGTCTGAGATCTAGCTGCACCTCTCCTGTCACCCCAGCCGGTTCACCCCAGCCAGTGGCCTGGTGTCCCCAGATCTGTCCCCCAACCCTGAACCCTCTCTGCTCTGTGGTGGTGATGAGGGGTCTGGAGCTGAGCCTGCCAAGCGCCCCCCACGTGCTGGGCCCAGAGTGAACACTCCATCAGCTCCATCCGGAGATCCCAGAGCACAGCAAGACCACTTGTAGGACAAAACAGCAACCCCAGCAACAAGGGGTCCCCCTGCCAGCATAGCAGGACATTGCACCTCCCCAAAGCCTCACATCCCCAGCCGGGACAGAGGCACCAACCCCAGCTGCTGACAAACCTGCTGCTTCCGTTCTCTGAAGCCCAAGTAGGAGCCCCCCTCACCCTGCACCCAAACCCCACTATCTACCAGCATCTGCATTCACCACAGGATCAACATCTGGCGCCTCTAATTCTATCAATGCCCAAACATATGGAAGGTACAAGACCCACCGATGGAACCATTATTTTTAAAAAACAAACCGGGTCCTAAATACCAATTGATTGCTTTAAAAAAAGGGCACTTAAGGAGGTTTATTAAGTACAGAGAACATAAATCTGTTTGGCATGCAATTAATTCAAAATTACAGGAACACTCAATGTGTAATTAAATCTACACGGAACGTCCAGGCCCTTCTCTGGCATTTACCAAAGGAAGCAATGGGAAATTTATTAGCTAGCAATTTATTGCTCAAAATCCCGGCAAATCCGGAGTTTGCTGATTGAAACCCAGCTAGCTGTCAATCTGCTGTGACAGCCGAGGCAGGGTCCAGAGACCCGCAGTCAGGGCAGAGCAGGCTGCAGGGACACAGTGTGACAATGCCGCTGAATTCTCCCTCTTCCTTTTGTCTCAACAAGTGGTTTTATTTTCCTGGGCATAGGACGGGATCCACTGAGGCCCAGCTGAGCTGAAAGCCACAAGACCCTTGTCCTCTCCAGCTGATAGACTTCCCCTCATTAGCCACGCTTGGTGGTGCACACCTGTAACCCCAATTCTCTGGGAGGCTGAGACAGGAGGGTCACAAGTTCAAGCCCAACCCTGGGAATTTAGATGCTTAGCAAGATCCTGTCTCAAAATTAAAAATAAAATTTTTTAAAAATGGGCTAGAGACATAGCTCAACGTGAAGGCCCTGGTTCAATCCCCAGAACTACAAAAAAAAAAAAAAAAAAAAATCAGCTTCACTGTGTCTAACTCAAAGCATTAGGAGAGAAAGTCCCAAACAGAAAGACTCCAAAGTCACCCAGAACCATCCCTGCTCATTTCTAGGCTGGCCAGAGGCGCCTGTCCAGTGGTGGGAGCTGGCTTGGGGACAGCTATGGAGACACCACCCCAAAGCAAGTAAAGGCTTCAAGAGCGAAGCAGACAGGTGGAGGCCTATCCTGGCTAAATCTGGGGGGCCCTCACCCCCAAACATCCTTGGATTCAGTCTCCCTAGTCCTTTGATAATCCTCTCAGAAACATTATATCCTTCAGGAGTTTCATCCCTAAGACTGGAGGTCACAAGTGCTGTGCTTTTCAGAGGAATTTTCCTCACTTTTAGGTCAGGAGGGAACAAGGTTTCCCCTCGTTCCATCTGTGTGCATTAAAACTGGCACTGCCTGCAAAGCAAGTAAAACCCGACTACTAATATGTTTAAAAACAGGCATGTGATTGGCTACATAGAATGAGAAGTCTGGGGACATGGGTAGCCCGGGGCTGATATAAAGTCTCCATAACGGAAGAGTAATGACCCCCACTCTACTGGAGAAACTGCCTGCAGTACTGCCAGACATCCTCAGCCCAGGAAGCAACTTGCGTTCAGCTTCTCCAGGCGAATACAGGAAAATGACAAAACGAAAGAGCAAAATGCAATCTCAAACCTCCAGCCAATCCTGAACAAGCCTCGGAGACATGGACGTGGAAGAAAGTGTAAGCCATGCACCTGAAACTCCTGAAGTGATAGCAACTGAAGTAAAGAAACAACTCCATGCGGCTGCACAGGAACTCAGATCAGAAATAATCTCCAGGTAAAAGAAGAAATGATAAACAAAATAAAAGAAATGTTGAACACATCTAAAGAGTTAAAAAATTGAGGAGCATTGCAAAAAGACAGAAACCTTGAATGAACAATACAAGAAAGAAACACAATGCATGAAACAGATTCAAAGAGATTACGGGAAATCAAAATTCCATTGGAACTTGGAAGAACTGTCCAATGAAAGTGAAGAGAGACTTCCAGACCTCAAAGACAAGATTGCAGCTAGTGCATAGGAAAGGAAAGATCTTTTTAAAATAACAGTTCAATGGCTGCAGCCCCTCCAGGGGGAGAACCACCAGCATCTCCTGAGATCCGTGCCATGTTGGAACTTAGGCACTGGGAAACCAAACAAGCAGCTCCCCTCCCTGGTAAGCAGCTGTGGTGCGGCAGGCTGTGGCTCCTCCAGGGAGAGAACCACCAGTGTCTCCTGAGATCTGCACCATGTTGAATCTTAGGATGCTGGGAAACCAAGCAACCAGCCTGCCTCCCTGCTAAGCAATAGTGAACCTACTGGTGCGCGGCCTAGAGTCAAACATCCCACTTCCCCTACCCGCTTCCCCTGCCCCCTGTTAGCAAATGGGAACTAGAGATCTGAGCATCTCCTGTGAAACTGACCATAGCAAATAAGGGGGATTTCCTTCTATCATCTCTTTGAAGGCAAATATTTTTATTACTGTTTTGCTTTATTCTGATTAATGGTACTGCTCTGTTCAGTATTCTGTTTTGATAAGTTCTATAATGTTCTGTATTTCATTTTATTTTGATATATGTGATTGAAAGAACTATTGTGAAGATAACGAGATATACTGTGATACCTATTACTGTTATCCTGATAACCTGCTGTGAAGTTCTGTGCCAGTTTGACTACACTGTCTGGGTTGGCTTTAAAAATGAATAAATAAATAAATAACCACTAAGTTCAACAACAACAACAAAAAATAACAATTCAACAGCTGCAAGATGATGCAAAGCAAAATAATATAAGATTGATAGCTATAAACAGAAACAAAAAAGGTGACAACACAAATTATCTCAAAAGTCTATTTACAGGAGTAATAGCTGAAAATTTCTCAAACATGGGAAAGGAAACTGACATACAGATAAGTGAAGCATACAGAAGCACTGCTAGTCATAACCAAAATAAATCTACACCCAGACATATAATAATTGACATCCTAGAAATTCAACATAAGAACAGAATATTAAAAGCTGTTAGAGAGAAGAGACAGATTACTTATAAAGGAAAACCCATCAGAATCACAGCATGTTTCTCAACACAAACAATGAAGTCAAGAAGAGCATAGAGTGCAGTATTTCAGATCCTAAAGGATAACAACTTCCAACCCAGATTGATGTACCCTAAAAAACTGTCCTTCAAAATTAATGGAGAAATAAGATACTTCCACAACAAAGAACAGCTGAAGAATTTCATAACCACCAAACCAACCCTGCAAAGAATACTAAAAGATACTCTAGATAGACACGAAAATAAGTATGACTTCAAGGACACAAACAGCAAAAACTACTAAGCCAGGCAAACAACTAAACAGAGGGGAAAGGTAAGAACCAATAGCAGAAAGATAACATGACAAAAATAAGCCAATATATATCAGTCATAACCATTAATGTAAATGGCCTCAATTTACCAATTAAAAGAAACAGACTGGCAAAATGGATCAAGAAATAACATCCAACCATATGCTGTCTACAAGAAACCCATCTAACCCAAAAGGAAATTCATAGATTGAAAGTCAAAGTATGGAAAACAATAGTTCATGCAACAGGAACCAAAAAAAAAAAAAAAATCATGGGTAACTATTCTGTTTGCAGACAGTGTGAACTTCAAACCAAGAATGATCAAAAGAAATAAATAAGGTCACTACATACTAGTTAGGGGAAAACTTCAAGAGAAAGAGATAACAATCTTAAATATACACCACCAAATATGGGAGCACTCAGCTATATAACACAAATATTAATAGAAATGAAAACTCAAATAAGCAATAATCCAATAATAACACGACCTTAATACCGCACTGACAAAAGGGACAGTTCAACTAGACAGAAAATCAGCAAAGAACAGAACTGAATCAAACCTGTGAACAAATAGACTTAGTAGATGTGTATACAGTGTTCCACCCAACATCAGAATACACATTTTTCTCAGCTGCACATGGGACATTCTCTAAAATAGACCATATATGAGCCCATACAACTTGCTTAAGTAAATGCAAAAGAATCAAAATTATCCCATGCTTATTATCTGATCATAGTGCAACGAAACTAGAAATTGACGACAAAAGAAATGCAAAAACTCCATAAACACATGGAAATTAAATAATACACCCCAGAACAATCAATGGGTCACAGAGAAAATTAAAGAAGAAATTAAACAATATCTAAAAGAAAATGAAAATACAGATAAACTTACTGGAACCTGTGGGATGCAATGAAAGCAGTCCTCAGAGGAAAATTTATTGCAATGAATTCCCACATCAGGAAAACAGAATGAACACAAATTAACAACCTGATGCTACATTTCAAACATCCAGAAAAAGAAGAGCAAGTCAAGTCCAAAGCCAAAAGAAGGGAGGAAATTATAAAGATCAGAGCAGAAATTAACACAATAGAGACTAAGAAAACAATCCAAAGACTTAACTAATCATAGAGTTGGTTCTTTCAAAGAATAAATAAAATTGATAAGCCCCTAGCCAACCTTATTTTAAAAAGAAAAGAAAAAACTCAAATTCATGCAATAAAGAATGAAAAGGGCAAAATCACTATAGACCCTGTGGAAATACAGATCATCAATACTTACTTAAAAAACCTTTATTCTCATAAGTTTGATAATACAGAAGAAATGATTCCTAGAAAATTTGATTTTCCACAGCTGGATCAAGAAGATGTAAAACTGCAGAATAACCCAATTTCAATTAACGAAATGGAAAATTTAATTAAAACCTTACTAACAAAGAAAAGCTCAGGTCCTTATGGATTAACTGCTGAATTCTACAAGAAATTCAAAAGACTTAATCCTAACACTCCTCAAACTCTTCAATGAAATTGAAAGAGAAGCAATCCTCTCTAACTCATTTCTCTAAGCAAGTATCACCCTAACACCAAAACCAGAGAAAGACCCAACCAAAACAGAGTACAATAGGCCAATCTCGCTAATGAACATAGATGCAAAAATTCTCAATAAAATACTGGCAAACAGAATGCAGCAAGTCATCAAGAAGATCATATACTACGACCAAGTGGGATTCATCCCAGGAATGCAGGGATGGTTCGACATACAACTCAATAAATGTAATCCACCATATCAATAAAGCCAAAAATAAGAACCACGTGATCATTTCATTAGATGCAGAAAAGGCTTTTGATAAAGTCCAACACTCATTCATGATAAGAACCCTACAGAAAATTGGAATAGATGGTCTTTTCCTCAATTTGATAAAAGTCATCTATGACAGTCCAACAGCCAGCATCATATTAAATGGAAATGGCCCAAAACTGAAAGCTTCTACTCTTAAATCAGGAACAAGACAAAGATGTCCATTATCACCACTCCTGTTTAATATAGCACTGGAAATATTAGTCAGGCAATTAGCCAAGGGAGAGAAATAAAAGGAATAAGGATAGGGAAAGAATTAGTTAAATTATCATTATTTACAGATGCTACAGATAGAAGACCTTGAAAACTCCATTGAAAGATTTCTAGGTATAATGATCAAATTCAGTAATGTAGCTGGATACAAAGTTAACACTCAAAACAATAGGATTCCTATACACTAACAACAAACCCATTGAGAGAGAAATAAGAGAAGTCACATGGTTCACAATAGCATCCAAAAAACTGAAATACTTAGGAATCAATCTAACAAAGGAAGTAAAAGATTTGGTGAAAACTACAATACTTTGAAAAAAAAGATATTAAAGAGGATCTCAGAAAATGAAAAGATATTCCTTGTTCATGGATATGAAGACAGATCACTGTGAAAATGACCATTCTCCCAAAATTATTATACAGATTTAATGCAATTCCAATCAAAATACCATTAGCATATATCACAGATCTAGAGAAATCATTCCTAAAATTCATCTGGAACCAGTAAAGACCTAAAATAGCAAAGGTCGTTCTAAGCAACAAAGGCAAGGCAGGAAGCATCACAATCCCTGACTTGAAGTTATGCTACAAAGCTACTGTGGTAAAATCAGCATGGTACTGGAATAGAAAATGAGCAGAAGATCAATGAAATAGATTGGAATATATAACCACAACTACAAACACACTCAACCACCTTATCTTTGACGAAGGGGCCAAACATGTCCACTGGAAGAAAGACAGCCTCTTTAATAAGTGGTACTGGCTTTCTATATGCTGAAAACTAAAACTAGACCCATGCCTATCACCATGCTCTAAAAGTCAAGATACATCAAAGATCTAAATATTAAAGTAGAAATATTAAATCTTCTGGAAGACAAAGTAGTAGAAATCTTGAAAACATAAGGGCAGGCAGAGAATCCATGAACAAAAATCAAACAATATAGGAAATACTTCCCAGAATCAGTAACTGAGATTGATCATATCTTATTAAAAAGCTTTTGCATGTCAAAAGAAATCTCCAACAGAGTGAAAAGAAAATCCACAAATTGGGGAAAAAAATCTTAGTCAACTGTCCCTCAGACAAAGGACTTCTATCTAGAACATATAAAGAATTTTTAAAAAATCAGACCCCCAAAATTCAAAGACCCAATCTAAAAATGGACATCTGAGATGAATACACATTTCTCAGCTAAAGAAATACAAATGGCAAATAAATACATGAAAAAATGTTCAGCATCATTGGTCATTAGAGAAATGCAAATTAAAACCATACCGAGATTCCATCTCACTCCATAAAGAACAGCCAGGAGTCAGAAAACCACCAATAACAAATGCTGGAGAAGCTGTGGAGAAAGTCTTCTGCACTGTTAGTAAGAGTGTAGACTGGTGCAATCACTGTGGAAATCAGTGTGGAGGTTCCTCAAAAATCTGGGATTGAAGGTCCCAATTAACCCAGCTATTCCATTTCTGGGCATATTCCCAGAAGAACTGAAAACATCATATCACAGTGATATATGTGCGCCCATGTTTATAGCAGCACAATTTGTAATCGCCAGATCTTGGAAACAACCTAAATGCCCATCAACTGACGAATGGATAAAAAAGATGTGGTGTTTTTATACAATGGAGTACAAGCTATAAAGATAGATCACACTGAGGCTCTTATAGGTAAATGGATGTGTCTTGAGACCATACTCTTAAGTAAAATAAGTCAAACTCCCATGTGTAAATACCATATTGTCTCCCTAGTATAAGAAATTGAAAGAGTAAATAAGATACAAAATCTTCAATAAATATTGTGAAAGGGTAAAAATCTACTCGAAGGGGAAAAAATAACTCAAGAAAAAGGAGAAAAGGGGAAATAAAAAAGTCATAAATTTGTATATACACACTTAAGATAGCTAAAATGATTGTGCTACTAATTCTATTATTTCTTGGAATAAAACAGTTAGCATTCCCGGGATTAGATCAATTTTGCATGTTTCTATCTGGTAATCTGAGTGACTCTTTTGAAGACAACTGTGCAAAATAACAACTTATTTATTTCCTTACCACCTTGTTTTGAGGGCCTATATTGCCATTGTTTGGGCTCTGTTATTATTTATTTTTCTCTTTTGTTTCTTGTTTTACTCATAATTTGTTTTATTTTGTTTTTCCCTCTAATACAGAAAGGACAGATGTCCATGTATAGGCTGATACATCCCTAGAACTTCTGAGGAGTTTACAAGAATTGATTTTATTATGTGTGATGGTTTGAACAGCTACTCGGAAGAAAACGAGACATTATGGTAGCCATTGCTGATTTCCTATCGTCTCGTTGTGAAGTCCAGGAATGCTTTATTCTTTGTTTTGACTGTTTTAGTCTATTTTCTATTATTTGATTTCAATGTGTATGAGGGTATGAACAGCTATTTTGAAGAGAACAAGAGACATTACGATAGCCATTGTCGATTTTTCTATACTCTGGCTTTGAAGGCCTATAATGCTTTTATTCTTTTGTTTTTAACCATTTTATACTATTTTGTGTTGTCTGAATTCATTGAATGTGAAGATATAAATGACTGTTTCAAAGACAACAAGAGATATTATGGTAACCACTGTTGAGTTCCTGTTGTCTTGTTTTTTTCCTGTGTTGGTTGCATTATTTTGTTCTCATCTGCTTTGTTTTGTTTTGTTTTGTTTTGTTCTCTCTAAAATAAAAAACAATTTTAAAAAGTCTCCATACTGGTATGCTCCGCTTTTCTGTTATCTGCTTGTCTCTTTTGGGTGTTTTCACTTATCTCCTCATGCCACAAAATGGTTGCTGCAGTTCCCACCATCAGACTATATTTCAGTAGGGATGTGAAGCATGGGGAATGCCTTGTAGTTTGCTGGAAAAGGATCATCATGACCACAGCAGTATTGAACCATCAGAAGAACCCCCAAGATCTTCCCAGGAGACATACCGACCCCTAGCTGAGAAGTGACAGAGTGTAGATATTACACCATCTACCACACCACCTGCTTCACCTTCGGCCCCACTCACAGACATTCCACGTTTTGCCAAACAGACACTTGGCAACTAAGTGAAAACCCTTACTGGAAGCCCATATTACAATCCCAATAGAAATTCCTTATAATAGTGTGATGTGAGTGGCATAATCCCCTTCCCAGTCCTCCTCACAATCCGGAGGGCTATATTTGTAATCCTGTTGAGACACTATTGGAATCCCAGCAGGTTAACCCCAATCTGCCACCTCCAATGCAGCCTGAGTTGAGACATATTCAAAGTCAAGGCAGCCGAGGGGTCCTAAGCCTGATCCTAGTGAGGATCTGAGGACACAGGCCCTGATCCTAGGCCTCTCCCGGGGTTTATTATCTCCTGAAGAAGGGGGTGGCCTGAAGGTGAGTGACCACGAGGATGCTGGGAACTACACCAGCACACAGAGCGGGCTGATGGTTAGGGGGAAAGGCACCTTTGCAACATGCAGGGAGAACAATCGGTCTGCATAACTCAGTGAGGGTAGCATGGCTGGAGGAGGCTGTTGCTTCAGTTTCCGGTGTGTAATTTTGTGTCTTGGACGTCACAGCCTCTTACTTCGAGGCTGGTACCCAGCTAACATTCCTGGAGCTGTGCGGCTCTGCCATTCCGCTGTGCTCAATCCTTTGCAAGGGCCACTGTGAGGGGAAACAGGAAACCGTCAGGCTGGCCTCAAGGATTAAGTATCAGTACCTCAGCTGGCCTTATTTGCATTGCTTAGAGCCAATTACAGGAAGAATGGAAGAGCACAGGCCACCGTGTGCACATCTCAGGACATGAAAATAAGGCTCTGTTTAACTAACGTTGCAGCACTCCAGCAAAGGGGCCCAGGTCGCCTTTTGCATCTCCAATAAAAGCTCTAAGACACACCCAGTCAGTCCTAGCTACTTTCTTGGTGTATTTGTTCAAGCTGATACAGGGCGAAGCCTTGGCCCTGCAGAGGTGAATGGGCCAGATACTTGCTGCTTGTAACCAGAAGAGAGTTAACTGGGGGCTGAATAAAAGACCACCAAGCCCGAAAGGATCAACTCTCTGGGCCAACAGCTCTGCAGGGCGGCCAGCCCCAGGGTGGTGTAACTGTCCCTCGTGTTGTCCAGTAAGTGGACATCAGCCCTTGTGCACTTGAAACCTCACTCAGGCAACAGATGGCTGACTTTACTGATGTATTTAATCTGAACCAATTTAAAAATCTACCAAAATAGCCAAGGATGGCGGCTGGCTATCTTACCAGGTGCTACAGGTCTGGGCATCACATATGCACATCTAAAAACCAGAAGGCATCATTTTAATAGAGGGATTTGCAACTGTCTTGCCCAGGGTTAGAAGCCAATCACCAGAGAGAATAAGGGGAAAAGGAAAGAATGGGTTATTTCATTAGCGTTTTGTGAGACGGATAGGAGTTTGTTACTTGCTAAAGGCAGACTGAGGGAAAGCATTCCAAGCAGAGAGAAGAGAGAAAATCATGTGTGTGAAACGGTCTGGCAAGATCTTAAAACGGGACCTTCTATTTAAGCCACTCCCCGGTTCTGGCCCACGCTGCTGACTCCACCAGGTGAACAGAAGAGACAGAAAACATCAGAGGAAGACGAGAAGGAGCCAAGTGTGCAAGGCAGGCAGCCCACAGCATCGGGGGTCAGCCCCGAGGACACCACCTGGAGGACGGCGCCTCTCCCACGCCCCTCCCCCACTGGCCGCCGTCCCCGGGACCCGCCACTTCGGTGCTGGACAGCCCGAGTTTCCAAAGCACCGATTCTGAAACGCTGGCCCTGCCCAGCTGGGGCCTCTCTCTGCCGGTAGGACGCCACCAGCCCACAGAAGGACGGAGTTCCTATTTTTAACTTCACGTGTCAAGCTGATTCAGCATTTTGTGCATATACAGCAAAAAACACAGATCCCCTCCCCGCCCCAAAAGTCATCCTCATTAGGCTTATTTCAAAATCACATCTAATATTAATTTGCAGGCGATGGCTCGCTTCGGCATGGAAAGCTCAGATTGCTCCACAGGGGTCCCGGGGAGCCGCGCTGCCTCTGCCGCCCCCTCACCTTGAGCCGAACTCCTGACTCCTTTTACATGGAGGTGCCCTGCGCACAGGGAAAGTTACAGCAAGCAAACTTCGAACTTTGCATTGGAAGAGCCTGGCCCTGAGGAGCCTCGGGGAGCACTCTGGGAGGAGGATAAGAGTCACCCCAAGAGGGCCGGACTCTGCACAGCATCAGACCAGGTTCAGAGGCAGCGTGGGTGTGAGGGCTCCGGAGGACTCGCGACGGCTCGGGAGGACTCGGGAGGGCTCGGGAGGACTCGGGAGGGCTCGGGAGGGCTCTGGATGGCTCGGGAGGGCTCGGGAGGGCTCCGGAGGACTCGCGACGGCTCGGGAGGACTCGGGAGGGCTCGGGAGGACTCGGGAGGGCTCGGGATGGCTCTGGAGGGCTCGGGAGGACTCAGGACGGCTCGGGATGACTCGGGACGGCTCGTGAGGACTTGGGAGGGCTCGGGCGGACTCACAAGGGCTCGGCAGGGCTCGGGAGGACTTGGAATAGCTCGGGAGGACTCAGGAGGACTCACGAGGGCTCGGCAGGGCTCGGCAGGGCTCAGCAGCAAGCTGTCCCTGGGGACCAAATATTGTGGGGAGAAGAACTGGCAGCACATCTGTACACATGGCCAAAGAATACCTGAAAACAAGCTCACCATTGCTGGCTATTCAAGCAATGCAAAGTAAAACAACACTAAAACCCATCTCACTCCAGTAAGAACGGCCGTCATCAAGAGCAAATAATAACAAATACTGGCCATGCTGCGGGCAGGGAATCCCTCCTACACTGGAAGTGGGAATTCGAACACTACAACCACTGTGGGGAACAACACAGAGGTTCTCAAAAAACAGACTAGAAACTCTATTCAACACAGGTATTCCCCTTCTAGGTATCTTCCTGAAAGAGATAAAGATATCCTATCGTAGTGATTGTGCATACCCGTGTTTACTGCAGAAAGATTTATAATAGCCAAAGTTTAGAAACGGCCCATATGATTATCAACAGGTTAACAGATAAATAAAATGTAGTACTTACATACAATGGAGTATCACTCTGCCATAAAGAGGGATAAACTCGAGGCATTTGTAAGGGATGCACCTGGGGTCTACAGAGTTAAGTGAAACAAAGACATGTAAATTTAAATATTGCATGTTCTCTCTTATATGAGA
The DNA here is from genome assembly GCF_034190915.1 of Cavia porcellus. Classification (NCBI taxonomy): domain Eukaryota; kingdom Metazoa; phylum Chordata; class Mammalia; order Rodentia; family Caviidae; genus Cavia; species Cavia porcellus. The sequence continues at coordinate 114,483,341 of NW_026947487.1, forward strand.
AACCCAAAGCATAAATAATTTAAAAATAAAATAAAAGACAGAGAACAGGAAACAGGGTGATGGATATTGTGCAAATAGGAAGGGGATCTAGACACCGAGTGGGGAGGAAGAGTTGTCCAAGGGGAATCAAAACAATTACGATACCTTGTGTCTATGTACCAGCTGTCTCAAATGAAGGTAAAGATTATGTACTTCCAACATCCACTAGTAAAAAAAAAAATTTTAAAGGCCTTGATCAGTAAACTAAAACCAACAAAAGCAGACCTGGGCCCAGTAGACCTCCAGGTAGAGACCCTGCCTGGCATGCATGAGCCAGGTTCTGTCCCCAGCACCCCGACACAGAAACAAACCAGGGAAGGCAGACACCCTAAAATCCCTCTGCCACTGGGACTTGTTGCCCTGATCTTCATGCCAGGAAGTGGTCCAAAAAGAAACATGGCAGGAGGGCCCACCCTGGCTGGGAAGAAGCCCTCCAGGTGTGTCCATCAGGACAGGGCCCCAGGGCTGCTGGCTGGAGATCCATTTCCTCTCTGTAGTCCTGAGAACTCCTGTACCCCCTTGGATCCAGTTTTGGGGAGATGCAGGGTGATCATTGCCCCAAAGTCCTGGGACTTTTTCCTTTCTTCCAGTCAGGGATCCCCACCCCGAACTAGGGATTGAACCCAGGGTGCTCTACCACTGAGCTACATCCCCAGCCCCTTTTATTTATATTTTTATTTTGAGACAGGGTCTGGCTAAATCGCCCACGCTGGTGGCCAACTTGCAACTCTCCTGCCTCTGCCTCCCAGGTAGAATCTGAAACAGAGATTTCTTGGTTCTCATTTGATTTTGCCCTTTTGGGACATTCAGCTCATCTTCTGCTACCCCAAATCACCTCAGTGTTGGGAACAAGACTGGCAGGTGCATGCTCCATTCAAAGGAAGATTTTAGTCTCAAGAGACAAAAGGAAACAGGGAAACCAGGCCGGAGTGGGTTCTCTGAGCTACAGGGCTACCAAGGGATAGGAGCATCAAGAAGAAATGCAGAAGGGCTCTTTCCGCCAAAGGGGTGTCCTGTACCCCACAGTCCACACGCTGTCCCCACCTCCAGGCTGCAGCTGCCCCCTGGGCCACCATGTGGAGAGGAGGCCTCTTGTTCTGTGTCCTCTTTTTCAGGCTGAAAACACTCAGAAGCAGGAAACCTGACACCCGGGCAGAAGAGCTCCACACTCAGCCTGCATACAGGAGCATGCTCATGGGGTTCTGTAACCTCCACTTGTTCACCACTAAGGGGAAGGATCTGCTGGCAGAGGTCGCTAGGCGGGGACCCCTGAGCCCCAAAGACTGTGCAGGCTCTGAACTGTGACTGTGAGCCATCCCTGTCCCTGCCAGATCTGCAGGGAAGAAAGGGGAGCTGCACACACCATGCCTGTCCTTGGGGCCTGGCCAAATACCCCATCGACCTCCACCCCCAGGGCGGGAGCAAGGCTTCAGCTTCAAAAATGTCTAGTGTTCAAATTGGTGGCATGAAGCCTGTGATCCCAGCACTCTGGAGGCTGAGGCAGGAGGGTCACGGCTTTGAGCCCAGCCTGGGCAATTTAACAACTAAGGGAAACCTTGTCTGAAGAAATTTTAAAAAGATCTGGGGATGTAGGTCAGTGAAAAAGCCCTGGGTTCAGTCCTAGTACCAGAGGAAGAAAGAAGGGAAGGGAAGAGAAGGGGATGGGAGGGGGGGAGGGGAGGGAAGGGGAGGGGAAGGGAGGGGAGGGGAGGGGAGGGGAGGGGGGGAGAAGAAAGAAAAAAACAAGCTAAAGCAAATCCAATGTTTAACACTATGGAAACACAAACAAGTAGGAGTCACAAACACAACCCACCTGGAAATGGAACAGAGGCCTCACAGTGACACACACACACACTCACACACACACCCCACCCTGTTGGCTTGAAACAGTAACAACTATCACTACCTGAGCACCTATTCCTGCATTGTTCCAGGTGCCTGATGATTTTTGAAACATTTCCAAAGTAAACAGGTACTGTCATCGTTTTACAGGGTAACAAACACCCAGACTTAGGGATCTGCCCAGAGTTACACAACTTATACAGGTAGGGGCAAGATTTAAGGCCTGGGAAAGTGTGACCGGATTTAGCAAATTAGGGGAGAGAGAGGCAGGGGCAGGGCAGGGTTATTCTGATTTTCAGTTAAATGACCACCAGGCGCCTTAGCGTATGCCTGTCCCATGCACCTCTCTGCTCCAGATGTCACAGCCTCCCCTTGGGGCGGGTCCTGAGGGCTCCACACCCTCTCCCCTGCCCCACTCTCCCGCACACCCCTTCCCATCTGCAGGTGCACAGGACAGACCAGCACCAACCAACCGGCCCCCAGGGACCCCCAGGCAGCCGGCAGCTGTGATGTTCCAGAGGGGGCTCCACATTCACTGTGGCCCGGGGCTTCTCTGTGAGGCCAGCGATTCCTCTCTGCTGCTGTCCAGGACCCAAGCAGGGGACAGGGCAGTGGTAGCCATTACATTTGCACCTGCATGGGGCTGGGGCTGATGCCTATCCTGGAGCTGGACTGAGGGAGGAAGGAGCCCCTCCAAAGGCCCCGCAGCCCTCTCCTGGGAGTCTGGGGCACAGCCCTGGGCTTCAGCCTCTGATGCAAACACAGAGAGAAACAAGCCTCCTCTGAAAATAGCCAAACGCAAAGCATATGCAGGGATGTGTCTGGGGGAAGCAGAGGGGTTTTTCTGCTGCTGTGTGCATTTTGGGGGGCCTGGAATAAACCCCGAAGACCACCTCAAACCAGAGTCGAGAGGTGAAGGCAGCTGAGCGCAGGCAGCCTGTCTGGTACCCTCCGGCTGCTCTCCAAGGCTGGGGGTGGGGGCTCCAGATGTGAATTTCCAGGCTACCATTTGGGGCTTTCTTAGGACCAAGCACCATGAAGACACATGTCCCCCCTGCGGCTTTATGACCATGGTTAGCAAAGAGTGACACTCCCGGGATCCCGGCATTGGGGAGCCAGGAGCCCGCCTCCCTCCTCCCCATCCGGGGAGTGGGGTGCAGATCCAACACCTCCGCTGGGCCCCTGAAGCTTTCTATTTGCACAAAAGGGATTCTCAGCAAAACAGCAACCATGCGAGCTGCAGGTGATCCTGGGCCTCTTTCTCTTTAAATAGCTTCATTGTAACCGCAAACATGTATGTTTTTCATAAAGCTCTGAAAATTGTACGAGGCCCTGGGGAGGCACCGAGTGGAGATGCAGGCGCTAGGAGTTTCGAACTCCGCGACTCTGGAGGTGCCGTGTGCTGTTTGTAACAATTATAATAATACACCTGTACCTCCACTGCCAACGCCGACCAGCCACACGGGGGCTCATTAGTATTGTATTAGGGCTGCACGGGGAAACAGATAATGGCCCATAATGAAAAATGCCAAATTTTCTATATAATAAAAATGAACTTGATTAATGAAAATCACTTTCAGGGAAAGAGTTACAGCGTTGTTAGAAATAAAAAATGATGTATTAATCCGACATTCTTACAGATGGTCCCAACCTCCTGACAACTGCTATTCATTTGAGATACTATTAGCATGCATAATTATGCTAATTAAGTTGTAATTAAGCACCAATTCTTCAGAGGGCTTTTTTTGTCTATCATTTAATACAACTCAGTTGCAAAGAGTGCTTAAAGCTTTGTACTGGGTTTCATTCAAAAGGGGTTCCCAAATTTCTTAGCGAAGATTTAGCAGCTGAGCCGTGGATAGGAGCTATAATCCTTGTTTTGGTTAAAGAAAAGTCAGTAAATACCAGCGGGGTCTGCCAGTTGTTGATGAAATAATGAACGCTTTCTGCTAAAATAAGCACAGTTCAAACCAGGGCAATTACAAAGAGAACAAAATGTATAATTATCAGTAGTGATAGAACCATTGTCCCATTACAAGGTCCGTTTTATTCTTTTTATTTGAAAAAGGGGAATTTAAGGAGTACATTCAGTGAGAAATAATTAGGGAAAATGATATTCAATATTTTATTAAAAGAAAAATAAAGCAGAAAGCTAAGGATATCTCCAGGAGAGGAGGCTTCGGGGCAGGAAAAGGGACCAGTGATTTTTGTCTCCAGTTTCAGGCGAGATGGAGATCAGCATTCTAGGAACATCGTAAAATTACAAAATATGTGCACATAAAATGGTTCCCGCAACCCAGCGATCTACAGCGGCTCAAACGGACTTTTTTTAAGGGAAAAAGTTAGTTAACTGGCAATTTGGCCACTTAAGACTAATTGTTTACCCGCCAGTTTGACTGAATTCTGCTTTTGTCCCTAAATATTTATTGTGTCTGAGAATCTGGACCCAGATTTGGTCGGGGTTGGTTTTGCTTTGTCCCTTGCTGAGCACCGAGGAAGCCAGAGACTTCGAAAAAAGGAGGCTGCACGTGGGGCTGCACGCATCACCTTCCCGAGCAGCACCTGCCAGCAGGGGGATTTGGGGGACCCCAGCACCCCATTCACCTTTCTGCAGGACAGGGATGTTTCCTGTGATCTGAAGAAGCAGAATCAAGAAACCGACCCTGAAGCACCCGGATCTCCTCAGTCGTCACTGAAGTGCTCTGTTAAGAAAATCAAATGCGGGCCACTGCAACCCCATAAGCCTCTCTGCTTTGCCAAGGTCCTGGGGAGCAGAGGGCGGAGGGAGGAGGGGGTGAGGGAGGGAGGGTAGGAGCAGGGAAGTTCCAGGCTGCAGCCTGCCACTGGCATCCCCACAGCTTTCTTGCTCCCTCATCTGGCTAGAAATCCTTCCCAATGAGCTCTTTGCCTTCCTGTCTGTTCCCATCTCAACCCAGACTGGGTCTCCACATTTCATTTTATTTTACACTGGTCCCTGGGTACCGGGCTCTGCAGAGTCCGCCTCCTGCACCCCCACAGCTTGGAGCAGGAGGGAAGTAACTGCAGACCTCCTAGCCGTGCAGTTAGGAGCCGCCTGGGCAGGCCAGGGAAAGGTAAACAGAAAGTACTTAGCAAAGGCTTCTGCAGAGAGTCCTCCTCATCTGTGCAGTGGGGCAGGGGCTCGTCCTCTGGAGGGCGCACAGATGAGGATTAGATAAACGGCACAAAGGCAATTTAAAAACACCATCATGCAGATGCGTGGGGATCACTCAGCACCAGTGCCTGGGATGCTGGGCCTCTTGTGATGCTCAGTGCATGGGTGACCCCCACCGTGAGCCAGGCAGGGCTGGCTCACTTGTCACTCCACAAGTATCTATTATATAGCCGCTACACGATCAGCCATGAACAAGCTGTCACTTTACAGGAGAGGGCAGGTGTAGTCAGGGGTTGTGCAGAGAAAAATTAGAATCAGGACATGGAGTTTATAATATCATTTTATGATGGTCGCCCAGAGTTAACACAAGAAAATGCAAGAAATCTATCCACAACACTAAAGACATAGAATATTCAGCCAAGGGCCTGAATCCCACAGCAATGTCCCACATGAGTCCAGATGAAAACCCAGAGCCCATGAAAATGCCTCCCACCAGAGCCCACAAGGACTCACGCCAATCTCTTTTACGGATCCGTGCCAGGATGGCATTAAGTTCTCTACTGGTTTGTAATCCATAATGGCAGGTGTCAATGCTATGGGGACAGTAAGTCTGAGCCACGAAGCAGAGGGCAGCTGCCACCAGGGAAGCTCCAGAATCCTCTCTGCAGTGCCAGCATCGGAGCCACATCTGGAACAAGACAGAGCCAGCCCAGAAGGATGCCTGAGAGCAACGTCTCAGGTGGGCAGAGCTGCCCATGCAAAGGCACTGCAGCAGGAAGGTGGCCGAGGGGAGCGGGGTTGGGAAGAAGAAGGTGGAATGGGGCCAGGGTGATGGGAGAAGGGGAGGAGCAGAAGGCAGATTCCAGATGGACAGGGGTGCACAGGACAGGCGGACTCTGTCACATGACGCAAAACACCCTTCACCGTTTTCGTGATATAAATGTCCTGTATTACAACCAAAGGCAAAAAGTGGGTAGCAGGTCAATCTCAGGAGCAATATCTAAGATCTGAAGGCGAATCTTAGATGAGGGGATATCAGAGCTCTCAGAAAGGGCTTCAGAGAAACACATAGGCGGCCACAACACACCTAAGGGGTGTGTAAAATGCCCATGGGAATCATTACGGGCCAGGCCTGGGGACGAGCAGAAAGCAGGGGACACCAGAAGAGGAAAAGACTTGCAGGGATGCTTGTAGTATGCACACGTGCACACACACACACACACACACACACACACACACACACGCACAGACACTGGCAGGGCCGAAACAGGGCGTTTAATACTTGCTAGGAGAACTTGTGAATGGTACAGCTTCTCTGGTGAGAAATTTTAAAGCATCCAGAAAAATTATATATGTGTTTATCCTTCCACTTGGAAATTCCAAAGACACACAGAGGAAAAAATTTTTAAAAGAATGATACGAGAAAACTAGTCATTGAAGCTCCATTTTTAGAAGTAAAAACCTAGTACAGCTGCAAATGTCCCCCAGTCATAGTTAGTTGGATAAACAAGAGTGTCCATTCCAAGTAGAATAACACGCACTAACATGCACCTAGGAAAAGGCACACAATTGTATGTATGCAGTGACTATCAGAAAATACAGTTAATTTTAAAAGTATAAACAGAAGGGAAGCACATCACATATATCACCTTTGATTTAAGAAGCAGGTGTCTGTTACATGCATTTGCTAAAAATTATAAAAACACAAACACATTTGGGATCAGAGTGGAAACCCAGATATCTTCTGAATATTCTTTGTTTTTTATGCCTTTGAAACCATGCAAATATCTAATCGAATTATATTTACAATTGAAACCAGAATAAGAAAAAACTTTAAAATCGAAAACTATGCAAAATAATGAATGCAACTGTAAAATATGACATTGTCAAGGTGAAATTATTTCAGATAACTAGAACACAATAATCTAATAACAGCCTCAAATGCATACTCCTAAGGTCAAAATGGACCATAAAGATGGATTTTTAAAGCACTTACATTGTCAGCATCACCTTATGAAGTACCTTTTGCTTAATAGTGTGTGTCTCCTACAGGCACTCATAAAGTGGCCTGTATGTGATGACATCCCAATAAACCCCAATAAAAAGAGGTCTCCCAGTGCCATCATGTCTTCCCACTTAGAGGAACCACCTCTTCTCTTGCAGAAATGACTGGGGCTCAGATCTAGTGAGGAAACTCATCCGAGGACCTTGGCATAAGCAGGAAGTGAAAGCTGCCAAGGCTCCTGGGATGACAGAGGGACACGAGAGTCCTCCTGCAAGAACTTTCACCACCCAAAGACAAAGCTGTGTGACTCTCTGTCCTTGATGGAAACACAGCAATCGTGTTAACACCTATGGCTTTAAACGGATATTTTGAAATATTGGCAACCTCTACAGGATGCAATGAATCCAATGTATTGTTAAAAACAGAAAATGGAGGGGGCAGGGAATCCCAAACTACTAAATGCATTTTATCTCAGAGCAAATTTATATGAATAAAAAGAAAGAGAAGGAGAGAGAGAAGAGAAGAAAAATTCTTTTCATAAGGATTCTAATATTGTTTAAACGAAGAGGAAAATGATAGATTTAGAATATCCTCCTTTTTGACCTCCTTGGTAAAATGGATTGGGCAAAGGTTACCGACGTGGAAGGCTGAAGTCAGCTTCACGTAGGAGGGAATGACCGGACCTGTCCGATACACTGATCAACGTCAATGTCCCAGAAAAAGACGCAAGTTGACCTGGTACCTGATACAACATTTAAGTTACAACAGAGAATCAAAAAAAATCAGCAAGTCATTGGTGGCTGGTTTTCAATTGTTACATTTCAGCTAACTCAGAAATTTCAGCACAAAGAGAATTCTTGTGCTCTACTTATGACTCTGTATAGCAGAAGGCAACACCACGATCAAGCAAATTTTTATTGCAGAAATGCAAGGATGGTCCAATAGCATTAGTCATTTCAAAGGGCACAGTTAAAACATTTTACAAAATTTAACACCACTTCATGAGGGAAAATTTTAGGGAACTAGAAAGAGAAGCAAAAAAAAAAAAAAAAAAACCATAATGGTTCTAGGGCTGTAATCCAAGGTCTGGGTCATGCTAGGCAAGCACTCTACCAGTGATCTGAATCCTCAACCTAGAAGAAAAATCTTATATATAAGATTAATGCATAAAGTGACTCTTAAAAACTTACTCTAAGCCCAGGGATATAGCTCAGTGGCACAGTGCCTGCCTGGCAGGCACAAGGTCATGAGTTTAATTCCTGGTACAAAATAATCTCTTAAGATTCATGTTCTGTTGTGAAATATTAGGAACCCTGTTATGAAAACAAGAAAAAAACAAAAAGTGTCCCCTATATTCAGTAATTTTCCTTTGTCCCAGATTTTGTAAAGTAGTCCAGGAAATGGAAATAAGAGTTAAAGATTAAACATTTTTATATAATTCACTAATTATATAAAATTAATGATTGAGTTGTGTCTACATACAAATTATACAATTATCCTAGAATTTATATAGGAAAGCAAATCTATTAAGACTAAAAAGATACTTTAGCAAAATTCCTAGATTTTGGTTCAAAATCACAAATCAATAAATAAAAGTGATTATAAGCCAACACCAACAAATTAGAAAATATTATAGAAAAATGCCAGGCATGACAGCACACACCTGTAATCCCAGCACTCTGGGATGCTGAGGTAGGAGAATCTCAAGTTCAAAACCAGCCTGGGAAATTTAATGTGACCCTGTCTCAAACTTTTTATTTGAAAGGGCTAGGGATGTAGCTCAGTGTGAGGGCTCTCGGTTCAATCCTCAACACAAGGAAGGAAAGGAAAAGGAGGAAAGAAAGAAGAAGGAGGGAAGAAAGGAGGCAAGGAAATATAGAAAAATTTCTAATACTTTATTAAGAAATGAAATTATTAAAATGTGTAAGCCTTGAGGGAAGACTGTATTAAAAATCAGTGAGAAATCTAAAAATTTATACATAAAAATAAATTACATTTATAAGTAGGAAAAGAAATGCCATCAAGAATTCAAGTTCCTCCAAATTAATCAATAAATTTAAAACAATTACAATTAAAAATCTTCACAGTATTTTACATAGAAGTTGACACACAAGTCCTAAAGTTTACATTAAAGAAGGAAGATTCTAGAATACCAAAGATAACTGTGAAGAAGGATAAGGAGAAAATGCTGTTGCAGTGTATGCTGCATGCAAGAGAACACTTTAGGTTTAAATGGCTTCAGGGAAGAGGACAGGATTTGCTCATTTCCTGCTGTCTGGGAGATTCTTGGTGGGACCTCCCATCTCTGCTCCCAGGAGCACAGTGGAGCTGGAGGGAGCCATAATCATCTGAGCACCCCTTATTACCTGACAGCCCTCAGTATGGACCGCTAGCCAGGCCACACTTCGGCTCTTGACTGTGCAACACACATTAATGTCCCCTGTGTGTGGCTGTGCAACATGGACACCTGTCCCCTCCTTGTGGCTATTGTGCTTCCTCTCATCATGGCGGCTGGGTTCCAAAGTAAATGTTCAAGAGAGTGCCAGACAGAAGCTCTATTCCCTTCTATGACCTAGCATTCAAAGACACAGTGTACCACTTCTACCACACTCTGTTAAAAACAGTCACTATAATTTTCCCAAATCAAGAGGTAGGGAATTGAACCTTTCTGTGAGAGAAATAGAAAAGAATTTACAGGTAAATTTAGAAGCCACCACAAATACATTCCCATGCGATATTTAAATTACAGCAGTTAAGAATGACCCAGAGGCAGGCACTTGGAAGGACATGCTATGGGGTAGACAAGAAAACGAAGAACATAGGCATAGATGCTTAGTGAAACAAGGTTTGAGGCCACCAGTGGGTGAGGAAAGGAAGGACAGATGGCTAAAATATGCTGCTATAAATGATAATCACATAGGAAGAAAATAAAATTAAATTCTTAGAAGAATGTATTCAGTGAATGTATGAAATAGAAAAGTCAAACCCAAAATTTTAACAAGAAGGAAGTTTGTAGGAACATATTTACAACTCAGTAATATGGAATTTCTTGATGTGATATTAAAAAATCAGTGATAGAGAGTAAATTTTTGCTACAATCAAATTTTTGGTTTCTGTATAAATACATTAGGAACATGAAAGATGGGAATAAAGAGGGTAATTCTGGTGATCAGTATCAGAATATATGTCGAACTACTGTTTAGCACACACGGTGGTTAATTGTGATATGTCAACTTGAATGCACTGAAAAACACCTGTTGGTTAGTGAAGCATAGGTCTGGGTGTCTTTGGATCAGTGACGGGTAGGCTGCACACTGACAAGAGAACACCACCCTGGATGGGGTGGAAAGAAGTCTCCCCTTTGCTTCTTCAAGGCGCCCCAGTCTTGGTCATTGAGTTTGACACTGGTCTCCAGGCCCCTCAGCTTTCCAACACAAACTCTCTAGCTTTTCCTGGACTCCGCAGTGAGCTCTGGGTTTCAAATTTTAGCTGGATCCTCCAGCTCCCCACAGATGACCGCATTGCATTCCTGCATCCCTGCTTCTGCAGGTAGCCACTTCAAGTCTGCTTAGTTAATCCTTGCTATATCACTTATATTATATTATCTGAAATATATTCCTCTAGAGAACCCTGACTAATACAGTAAGGAAGAGGCAAATAACGTGATGGGAAAATTAGCCAAAGCAACATGAATTTGATTGTCAGAAAAGGAAGTGAAAAGAGTCAAGAAACCTATGAGAAGTTTCACAACTTTTCTATTTACCAAGAAGATTCATTGAAACAACTATAAAATATCACTTGACATCCCAAAGATTGGCGTCTTTAAGTGACAAACCCAAACACTGGAAAGACCATACACACAACATTCCTGGATGTGGATCTTGGCAATTTGACAGTAACATTAAAGATGGCCAAGCTTGGCTAGCCTCTGTCTCCATACAGCATGTATCTTATAGCAGAGTACACACATGCGCGCATACACACACATACACATATATGCACACACACAACCCTGCACTCACACATTCCCCCCAAAGGAATCGACCAACATGTTGATTGTTTGTGAGCATAAAATAAATATATTCATGGATGCACAAAACATGTAAGTGTTCATCAGGAAGGAAATACACAAATTTTATCATGTTCAAATAATGAAAATGTAACCCCTAAAATGACAGAGCTGGATTTATGTCTCTGTTAGTTTTCAAGAACAAGTGGCTGAAGAATGAACACTGCCTGACACATGCATTTTAGTGTCCCCTGTGACTTCCTGATACACGCTCACAGAGTAAGTGTATAGAACAGTGGAAGGGAAGGACACTCTCTAAGCTTCTCATTTTCTCTGGAGGAGGACAGGGAAATGGGCCTGATGAGGAGCACAATAGATGGCTGAGTGATACTCTATCACATTTTATGTAATAATAATTATAAAGAGTAAAATCCAAAGCAAAAATGTCAGAGTGTTACTTCTCGCTAATGGTCAGGAGTGTTTATGATATTACTTTTACAATGGACTCATCTATGTTAAACACACTAAGTGCTCAATAAAGTTAGTTATTGGGCTCTTGTGGCAAATTCAAAACACAGCTCAGCCAAAGAAGACAAAAATGGAATTTACTGACTCACAGAATTTAAGGCAAGTTGAAGGTCCAAGCTCTATGAAAGATGGGACTGCAGCAGATCTTAGACATAACTTGAGCCAAGAAACAGGAATGCCTCCACCAGGATTATCTCACTAACTGGAGTCCCGTCCTTCGTCTGGAATAATATTAGTGTGATTCTACTTCTGCAGCAGCTGCTCCTGCTAATAAGCATTCGTATAGGACCAACAGTGCACACATCATCCAGCTCTGCACTTGCCATTTATGAGCTAACTGAATCCTCGGGACCACACCATTGCATCAATACACGGAGGCACAGGGAGGTGAAATGTGTTTCTCCCTTTCCCGTAGAGAGAAAAACCTGAGATTAAACACCAGCAGCTGGCTGATTCCCGATCGCTACCAATTAATATTCACTGTGCTGCAGACATCTGAGTATTGAGTATTTTTAATATTTTTTCATCTCGTGCTCTGCATTCTGGGGAAAGAGAGCTGATCTTTCTGGAGTTTAGAAGTCCAGGGGAAGGACTGTGAGATCCATGATACATCCAGTTGTCCTCATCAATGGCGGACAGAGAGGTACAGAGGGAGTGGCATAAGGATCATGAGACGTTTCCATGGAAACCATAAGTTTGAACAGGGAGAGCACCAGGAAAACAAACAAAGATATGATTGGAGAAAGTAAGGCTGAGGGGATGGACTGACAAATGAGAGATGCCCACCACATTTTAACACAGCCTTAAGAATGGTTTGTATGCTTTTCACCCTCTCTGTCTAATGTCATGTTTCATAACTTTAAACACAGTAAGATCATGTCTCAGTGTTCTGTGGCAGGTGTCTCTCTGGTTCTTATTTCTTGTTCTGTTTTCGCCCCCACTGAAACAGATTCTGCACACCGTGTCGGTGGGTGAATGGAGTCCGGGTCTCCTATAGTCCCCAAATTCCTCCCAGAAAGCTTACGCTGGTGTTTGCAAACATCCCACCATGAAGAAATTAGGAAAGACAGCTAAAGGTCCTGTTCATACATTGTTTTAAACAACTAAGGAAATGTTTTTGTTTCCTTATTTTGGAATTAAGATCAGAGAACAGAAAGAAACTGTTATAACCATGAAGGTTAACATCTTGATTCTGATGCTATTGGGAATAACTTCAAACATGTCTTTTCTTTTCTCTGTCTTCCCTTTCTTTCTTTTCTTGTGGATGGAGGTGGAAAGGGTTAAACCCAGGACCCTTGTACTGATCTACATCCCAGTTCTTTTTTTTTCTTAATCTTTGATTTTGAAACAGGATGTCACTAAAGTGACTAAGCTACCCAGGCTGAGCTGAAATTTACAATCCTCCTGCCTCAGTCTCCCAAAGTGCTTGAATTGTAGGTGTGCCCCGTCATGCCTAGATAAATTTATTATTTTTTAAATGGGGTAAATGGTAACAGTCCCATTAGACTAGGGGGAAGAGTTTACAAAGGAAGATAGAATTTTGTCCAGATGGTAAAGTCTACAGGAGAAAATGTTAGTTGTCCAGAAAAGTACTCATGATCTTCCAGAAATTTGTCATCCAACTTGAGATCATTTCTAAGTTGGCTTTTGTTTATTTAAGGCGAGTGGTCCCACATAGCCTACCAGTATGTGCTCAAGTATATCTGTGATAAGGGTCAATACCTCTTGAAAAGAAACTTTCCGAAGGTGTCTTCATATCACCAAAAGACACATATTTTTCAAACTATGTTTCTGCTAAGAAGATTCTCCGGGTTGTCTGAATCCAGAACCAAAGGAGAAGCCTCTGTTTATCCTTCTAATCTAGGATTCAGCCCAAACGGCTTTAAGAATGTGCTCTTGCAGACCCTAATATTCCTGCCTGTTATGTCAGGGAGGCAGATAAGATAGAGAGCTGCCTATTAAGGGAGTCTTCCCCAAGAACACTGTTACACTTAACTGTCAGCTTGACTGGATTATGAGACTCAAGAATAAATGACTCAATCATGGGAAGCCATAATCATCAGTGGATGAATCCATGGATGGTCACAGTTATACATGCTATTAGGAAGTGGGGCTCTGGGTGGGAGGTGTTGGGTCACTGGGTGTATGTATCTCCTTAACACTGTTCCTTATGCTCTACTTCCCAGCCACCATCAGTGGAGCAACTTTCCTCTGCCATATCCTTTTGCCAATAATGTTCCTCCCTTAGAGCCAGTCAACTATGGACTGAACCCTCTACAACCATAAATCAAATTAGTCATCTTCTTTAAATTGTAGGTGTGCCAGCAATGAGAACTCCAACTAACATAAGCATACTGGGCAGTAGAGTCATCGTTCATACTTGTGGTAACCAAAGGTGAAAAGAAGGAACAGGATTCCTGTGGGGAGGACATCCCAAACTAGAGGGATCTGAAGCCTGGACCCCTTGCCTACTAAAAAGTAAGATAGGATCAGGAGTAGACTGCTAGATGTATCTTCAGGGTCATTCATCTTTAAGGTCACTCATCTTTTAGAAACAGGGAGAAGAGCTTACTCCAGAAACTAAACAGAAGTTCATTGTTATGGTTTATGTCTAGATGTCCCCCCAGACCTCATGCTTTTTTAGAGGTGATTGGCTCTAGAGTGTGTGACCCTGGAATTAAGGGTGTGTGATTGCTAAATTCATCCACTAGTTTGTTTGGCATTGCCTTAATCCCAGTAGCCTAGATTCGATATAAAAGGATCAACATCATGCTGTTAAGGTCCCTCCCTTGTTCTTCTACCTTCTGGCTGCTGGAACTATTTCTCCTCTGAGATCCCTGTCTGTTACACCACCCTACCTTGGAGCTAGCCAGTTATAGACTAAAAACTTTACAAACTGTGAGCTAAATAAACTTTCCCTCCCTTAACATATAGGTGTTGGGTATTTTGTCTTAGCCATGAAAAAAGCAACTAGGATATTCATGATGGGACTCAATCCCCAAACTCTGTTTTGGAGCAGTCACTCTGATACGGCGTACAGGGCTCTGGAAAGTGAGGAAGATGAGATTTAGATGGCAAAGAGGTCATGGAGGAGATACATATCTGAACTTAGGGAATGAGAGAAGAACAGAGAGAGGCAAGTTGAGACACACGTAGCAGGGTGGATCTGGGGAGTTTAGAGGTTGTTTGTATGTATGAGAGAGGAAGAAGACCATACCAAGAATATGTCCTTACCTACAGACCAGAGCAATTGGCAAAGTGGTAACACCATTTGTTAACAAGGGGCATCAAGATGGAGTGGCAGGTTCCATGGAGAAAGGGGCGCCCAGGATGCCTCGGACAGCAAGTGCATATACTCCTGTCCTGTGGTGGTGAAATCCCCCACAGCATATCAACATAGGGCTCCTCCTCTATAACACCACCTCTTGTGGATGTGGTGGTCAGCATAAGACTGTCACACAAGCTCTAACTCTGTTTTGGGGTTATTTAAGGTGAGAAACAGCATGGCTAGAATTGCAAGATCCTCACCAGAGTAGTCAGTATACCTCCTTCTCTATGTGTCTAATTTCAAGAGGGAACTCGAGAATTTAAGCCCTCATGCCCCTGAAAATGCCAACAAGAGAGACACAGAGATGCCGGGGTCCCCAGGGGCTGAGTGTCTGCATGTGGATGTGATTGAGTAAGCAACAGTAAGCCCCTTTGGAGGTGCAGGGAAACTGGCATCTTCTGAATTTCAAAATAAAAAAGAAAGCCTTGGTACAGTGTGCCAGGCACAGAATAGGCACTCATTAGATGAGTCTTTACTATGGATCTGAACTGAATTTTATCACATTCCACACCCACACCTTCACCAGTCATCAACAAGATCACGGTTCTCCACATGGACTGTAGTTTCCCTTACTTTGGGATCATTCCTCATGGCATCAGCTAGCTCGTGTTTGGGGAAGAAGAAATTAAGAGGTCACTCTCCAGTAGGATAAAAGTCAAAGGCTGCTCTTGAGCTGGGTGGATTGGTCCAGACGTGGGGTAAGAAGAGAGGAAAGGGACAACTAGAAAAGGAATAAAAGCTTCCACACACAGTTATCTCCTGACTAAAGCCTCTCGACACAAGTGCAGTACATAATAAATTATTATTGAATGAGTAAAGAAGTGAATTAATATCTAACCATCATAACACTAATAGATAATATATGTAGAGACCTTATTTTCCCCAGTCACTGAACACAATGGTTTATAGTCATCGCTTCCTCTCTCCTCTATTTTCCTCTTTTTGTACATGAGTGATTCTGTAACTTTCCTGGTTGCCTTCTTTTTGCTGCTCATTTTATATAGCACTGGGGGTTCCAGGGCTTTGCACTTTCCAGAGTCACCACTGAGCTCCATCTCTAGCCATGACACTTATCCTAATATCACACAACTAATAAGACACAAAACCAGGACATGGACCCATTATTGCCCTGAGTTTAGTCTCACACTAATGCTATTGCTAGATTGTGTTTTATTCCAAATGTTCATTCAGCAGATATTTATTGAGCATCTATTATGTACCAACTGTATGCTAGTTACTGGAGATAGAATGGTGAATCAGACAGGCCTGGTCCCTTCTGTGAATCTAAAGTGAAATAACTAAACACATCTATTGCTAAGTACTTAGGCTGCTTATACATGCTATCAAAGGGAAAGCACTGGTGGGATGACAGGGATTGAAGAGAGAGAGGAAGACTTTCTGAAAGAGTGTGGGCAAAGGCATCTCTGAGAGATAGATAATGTTTGAATCAAGACCTCAGCATAAGAAATTGTCCAGCAAAGTACCAGGAGGACAGGTGATTTTTAAATAACATATACAAAATAATGGGATAGTAAACAGCTCCAAGGTGAGTTTGATCTCCCAAGCTTTTCTGCAGGCACTGTTTCCCTTGACCCTTGGGACAGCCTTTGGAAATTGCTCCTGCTGGGGGGTCCTTTGCAGATCGCTTGAGATTATTTGTTTATATCCCCCATCCCTGACTTGTGAGTAGGCTGGTTAATAATTGCACATCATCAGTGGGGCCAGCATAAAAGTCCACCTAGCCCTGGGAGAAAGAAAGACCTCCAAATAGTTAAAAATTAGTGAAGAGTGATACCCGAAGCCAGGGGGAGGAATATTGTCCAGAAACACCTGGATGCTCCTCAGGGAAAATCAAACTTGGCGACTCTAATGAGCCTTAAAACTTTGACTAAACAAATTCAGACCCACTTTGGAGGCTCTACAACCTAGAGAGCCTTTAGGAAGAGATGCGGCGGGACAGGCTGGAACAAAGACCTAGCCAAACCTCCTCTTGCTGTGGTTTCCTCATTCATTCCTGACACCTCCTCTACTCCACACTGGACCCTGAGCATTCTCACTAAGAAAACTCAGTGTATGCGATGCAGATGGACACTATACACAGGGCAGGCTGCAGGCAACCTCAGAATTCCATGCAACACATATCCATAGGCAGCAGCATTCCCTACTAACAGCCAGAACACAACGACACAAATCCATGTGGCGTTCCTGCCTCCGGAACCACTCTGAGATCACCTTCTCCAACACTGAACACCAGACACATCTCGGCCGGGAGTCCGGGCCGATGTGTTTAAGGTTATTCCTCAGAGCAGCAGCTACATTCAGTGAGCGTCCACCGCATCCAGGTGCTTACTCCTCCTCTGCAGACACTGTGCTCCCATCCCCGTTGCTACCCCAGGAAGTGCACAAAAGCAGAACAAAAAATGTGGGGAGGAGACCAAGGCTCACACATATTAAGAAACCTGAAAGAACTCAAACCTAGATTTTGACTAATTCAAAATTTAGGACACTTTAGTGGGGCACAAAGTCTTGGTTAAGTTATCAACAGACCAATCTGGATCATTTAAGAGTAAAAATCTCTTTGGGTTCTGCTAAACACAGACCAAAAGCCTGCCAACACTTCTCCTAGTGTCTGCCTTCTCTTTCCTGAACCCAGTGCAAGAAGATCCACCATAAAAAACAATGATTGAGAAAAGAGATGCTCTTCGCTGTTTGATGCACTAGAGATGAAAAATAAATTCATCTCTAAGATCCCCAAGCTAACAAGCTGGGATGGATGCCAGGTCGACCAAGATCTAGTTAGGTCCCAACACAGGTAAGTATACCCTGTCATCTCTTTGTTCAAACAGCAAATGGCTCCTGACGGTGCACTGAGTACCAATGCCTGTGCTGGACAGCAGTGCTAGAATGACAAATGGTGACACTCATCTCTATGGAACTTAAAAACAAATAGAGACATGGAAATTAATGGGTATTAAATAAACAACTGCCTAGAGAATGACTTGTTGATGGTTGTCATCTCTCGGGTCTGAGAGAATTCAGCAATGTGGGAAGGGGCAGGGCTAAAGCACAGACCTGTGTAAGCATCTTCAGGGGTTTCCTGAGCTCCCAGGGCATGCATGGGTTAGCAGGGTACTTAACTGCAAGAGGCTGTCAAAAAGAAAAGATAAACCAGGGAGAAAAGAGACACTCTTAGCTCCCAGTTTGGCTAACCACCTGCACTGAAGCCAGGGACCCTGGAGTGTGGTGCCCATTGGACCCTTCATTCTCGTGTCCTGCTCTGAGAGTCTTGGGCCAGGAAAGATGTCTGCCAAGGTGCCCAGTGCATGGCACAGACCAGGTCCCCAGCCCTGACCTTTGTTCTGTCTCCTGAACATTAAGTGAAGACATCCATGATACACTTTCCAGATCACCAGATATCTGCCCACAGTAACAACAGATACTAAGAAATAGTTTTTCCTAGAAGATGAATCCCATTTCCTAAGTATTTTGTTCTTTATCCTAAGGTGGGACACTTACATGGACAGCTTTCTCAGCTGCCCTTCTCCAGTACTGGCCATGACAAGCATGTTTCAGCAATTTACTTCGTGGTTAGAGAGGAAATGTTTGAAGGCTAAGATACTCATGGGCCCAAAGAAAGCTGACTGATAAATCAGTGAAAAATCTACCTCGGGAACAAAAAGAAAGGGCTCAAGAACACAAATAGCAGTTTTTCCTGGTCTCCTCAGTGGAAAGAACAGGGATATGCCCCAGGTTTGCTGGGACAGGCTTGTTTTCTTACACCATAAGTAAGTTAATTATTAAAATATCAAACTATACAGAATTTTTAAAAATTGGATCATGATAACAATTTCCATTTCTGACCATGTTGAAGTAATGAGCACTGGATTTTCTAGTAAGCCCTTAACAACTAGAAAATGTCACAAAGTAGATGAAAGGACTGTTTTCAAATGCTTAATAAGCATCTCAGGACTTTATACCCTAAGAGAGGCAGGAAACAAAGGAAGTAAACACTGGCGTTACCCCAGGTCTCTTTCTGTCTCGGGCCATTTTTAGTACTGTGTTATAGTCTGTGAAACTAAAGCATGATGGTATCACTGAGCTGAGAAGACATATCTCAAGTTCGGAAATTCGGGGACAGCTTGAAAAAAAATTTTAATACTAGGGATCCAACTCATGACCTTGTGCTTGCTGGCAGGCACTTGTGCCACTGAGCTAAATCCCTGGCCCCGATAGCTCGAATTTTTAAGACACCAATACAAGAGAAGAAGGATGGATGCAAATGAAGTGCTTCAGAAACTTGTAAATGTTCCTGGCATCTGTTTTTGAATAAATAAGTATGCATGCATACATAAAAGTAGGATGCCATCAGGTGAAAAGTTCTAGAGTTCATACAAGTCTGGCAGGTGACAAAATTCTGACTATTCAGAACCTGGAACATTCAATAAGAGCCTCAACAGGGTGTCTCTTAGAAATAGAACCAAAGTAGCCATGAGCAGTCTACCACAGAGTTCCCCCTCAATAAAATGTCATAAGCAATTCAGAAAAGATCAAGCTAACCTGAAAATAACTCCTGCCCAAGCTTCAACGCTCTCCCAAGGAAAGAAACTAAATACAAACACCCAAGCATACAGCATCATGATGCCTAGAATCTAATAAAAATTACTAGATGTGAAGAAGCAGGATAATGTGACTTATAAGTAGGAGAAACATGTTCACAGATGACAGGGATTGTGGCACCAGCAAACAGTGACTAAAGAGCTACTGTTAGCCACATCTGAATTTTAAAGAAAAGTGTATAAATGGAAAAATAAGAGATTTTTTAAAAAAAAATTTAAATGGAACTTCTACATTTGAAAAAGAATTATCCAAAAATGAAGAAGTCGTGAGGTGGGCTTCATTGAACAGGTGGAAGAAAATATTCATGAGCTTAAAGATTTGATGCCCAAAAGAGAAAATGATGCCCAAAGAGAAAAAAAATGTTGAAAAAATAAAGTGATGAGAGTTTCACCCACCTGTGGGACAACATGAAGCATCTATGTACACAGAACTGGAACACCAAAAGCATAGATAAAAAATAAAATATTTTTAAATTACATTTGAATATTCTTGAAATACGTTGAAAACTAATAGGCCTCAGATCACAGAAGGTCAAAGAAGCTATGGTAGAATAAAAATGAACACAAGTTAACACAGAAGATGTACCCAAATTTATAAAAACAAGTAATACATAGAAAAATATTAAAAATAAAAGACAAACTACATAGAAAACAAATGTGAGAATTGCTTCAGTGTGAGCTAGCAGACAGTAGAAAAACATTTAAAAGTAATTTTTAAAAGAGCCAGCCTAGAGTTATACACATTGTCCTAAAAACTGTACTAAAAGTGAAAATTAGACATTTTCAGCCAAACAAAGATGAAAGCTAAACAGCAGCACTGTAGTGTAAGATAAAATATTCGGTAGAGTCCCTCATGTTGAAGAAATGACAGTGGATGAGATGGAAATCTGCACAAAGGGATGAAGAGAGCCTGAAGAGATAAATACTTTGGAAATCATTTTTGAAATATTTTTTCACTTCATTAGTTTCTTAAAAGATTGTTGCCTATATGTGGAGTTTACAACATGCAGAGAAATCAAATGCATGACAATGACAAAAAGATAGGAGGAACGGATGTGCACCATAAACACAAAATATGAAGCATGATACTACTACTCGAAGAGACAGATCATCATAAACCCTGGAGAAGTCAGCAAGAAAGTGAAACAAATAAATACGATGACTCACCAGTGGAGGCAAAGTAGAACACCAAGAAAATTTAATTAGCTTTGGGTGTATAAAAGGCGTAAGGGTAGTTTAAGAAGAAAACAAAAAGCAAGATGGGAAAGCCAGGTCCATTTGGATAATTCCATTAAACGTAAGAGATCTAAATAATTTAATGACGAAAAGATTTTATAAAAAACAAATCCTAACTATAGATTATCAACCTAAAAATTGCTTTAAACATAAAGATTTAAATGGATAAAACATTATGAAAGTAATCATCTTAAGGAAAGTAGAGTACCTCATTAATATCAGAGAATAAAACCTGGAGATTTCCAAACCAGAGTGAGATACAACCAGGGGCATGAGGGAACTTCTCAAGATGATGGCAATATACAGTGTCTTACTTTGTGGTTCATGCCTGAGTGTGCTTATATTTGACAAAAATTTTCAAGTGTATAATCCAGTGAGTTCACTTTGTATGTAAGTTTCACTTCAATATTGTTAAGTGAAGTAATTAGAGCTATACAGGCTGATACAGAAAGACTCAGTGAATATGTGTATACATGTATATGTGTACCTCTTTATGTGTATAGACATGTGTATATATATACATATGTGTGTATTAGCTCTCTGTATGCATGTAGAACTTTTTGCTCCAGAAGGATGCACAATAGAATGGTTACTTTGCTGCAGAGGACCAGGGCTAGGGGAGGGATTTTAGTTCCATTTTATGTCTTTCTGAATGGCTTGCATTTCTCAAGTAGATACATATGTTCCTTTAAGAAAGATAGAGTTTATCTACAGAGAGAATTAGAACATCTCACATTTATACACAGATAAAGTTTAGATCTTTAAGGTGAATTTTAAATTTTTAAATAAATAAAGCAATCCTTTGTTTCTGTTTACTGAACCAAATACTGAACCCATTTTCCAAAGCAGTCTGCTGGCCATGTCCTGCATTTGTGATGAACTCAGTCACACACTCCTTGCAGGTGCAGGTCATCAGTAACTCCCCACCTACACGATAATCCTCCACTCCACATCAGAAGAAGCTTCGGGGTTCTGTGCCTGCTCTATCAAGAGTTACATTAACTGCACTGTGACTCTCGTTGGTGAATAAACCTCCCAAACACACTTATTTCCAAAGGAATTTGCATGTGGTTGAATCTTTTGCCTCCCTACCTCTGCCTAGAACAAAATAATGTCTTGATCCCTAGTGTTTAACTTAAAATCAACCAACCAATCAGACAACCTATACATAAATATTGAGTCCACATTTTCCCTGGGTCTCTAGTTAAAATTATTGTTCCCCTCAATAAATCCAGAGGTATTGGAAACCCTTATTTCATCAGGGGGATCTCCACTTTTCACACCTCCAGCACGCACTGGTGGCAACTTGGTTAATAATCACAGGTCACCGGTCAGCCTGGACTAAAGGTCAGAGAAAGAAAATCCTCCAATTAGTGGAGAATCAGTGAAGAGTGATGGGGAGAAATACTGAGGAGATCAAAGGAAAACATTGCCGCACGGCTCTCCAAAAGGCAAGGGGTTGCCGCTTAGAGAAAACCAGCAGAGCCTTCACTACTGAAGCCTGGACGGTGCCACCCCAGCCACCCAGGCAGAACTCACCGCCGTAGCAGACAAAGGCCTGTTACCGCCACTCGGCTGTCTCCTTTCTAATTTCCATTTCGTTAGTACACGCTTGCAGCGCATAATGACCACATTCCTTTGCTGGAGTTGGTCCATGTACAGAACACACCTAAATCCCTTTCATTTCTTTCCGCACCCCTCTGTTTCCCTCTCTCTACCTCTTGGTCCACTCGCCATTTGCAAAGTTCTGTCTCCCTACTTTCTACCATCTTGTATTTTGCTCTTTATTAATAGTTTTGGTTTCTCCTATAAGTGAGACCAGGCCTCATTTAAGTTTCTAGGTCTCATTTGTTTCACATCCCATTACGGTCTCAAGGTGCATCTATTTCCCTACAAATGACTCAAATTAACTTAGATTCTCCCCTCCAAATAAGAGACAACAAAAAAATAGGCAAGTGAAATGAACAGACATTCCACTGAAGAGGTACAAATGGCCAATAAGTTGGTGAAAAAAATGTTCAATATCTCTGGCCACTAGAAAAATGAAATTTTAAACGACACTGAGAGTCCAACTTACCCCAGCAACGATGGTTATCATAAAGAAACCAAAAAATATCCAACAACAGAGAGGCTGCGGGAAAGGAACCCTTTTGCATTTGTTGTTGGGAACGTAAACTAGTACAGCACTATGGAAATCACTGTAGAGATTCCTCAAACTAGGGCTCTGAGCTTTGCACACGCTGTAATGTCCTCTTTCTATGCTTTTCCTGGTTGGCTATTATTTGCCATTCAAAGTTCAGCTCAGGGATCCCTTCCTCCAGAAAGTCTTCCTGGCAACTCTTCACACAACACAGGATGGAGTACCGCCCAGTGGATTCCAATAGCAAGACAGGTCTATCTGAATTATCACTTTCTGTTCTATGTCATTAAGCAGAGGGATATGTTAGGCCATCATACATGCTCAATAAATATGTCTTGAGCAGCTGCCTGATTGATTCATGTGGATGGATAGAGGGATGGATGGACGGATGGATGGCTTGGTGGGTACATAAATGGAAGGCTGGATAGATGGATGGGTGATGGATGACCTACAGGTGAGATAACTTTCCCAGGATCGTAGCCAGAAACTTCTACAAAAAAAGTAATGATATCAAAACAATTGAAAAAAGATAAGAGAGTGATCTTTTAGTTGAGATCTATTTACTCCTTCTGATGATGCTGGAACAACCTCTGAACAGTCCATTAATCTGAAAATTCTTCAGGTCAGGCTAGAAACCCGGAAGGTCACCTTGGAAAGCAACGTAGTACCTGCAGTGTCACAGCCTTTGCTGGAACCCATGCGCTCAAGCAGGTGAATTGCGGCCAGAAGTGGTAGCACGTACCTCCCTTTTCAAACTCAGAAGGGACAATACAAGTTCTCCAGGCCCTTCAGAACACTACAGCACCTCATGCACACTCACAGGAATTGCATCAGTCTGCTACAGGAGAAAAGGACAAGGTCCAGGGTGCCAGAGAAGCTGCTGTGGCCCTCTAACAGCAGACCGCTGGTGACTGATCAGACCTGGCATTTTCTCACTTCCTTCTAGGGTGTCTAAATGAAGCTCTCTGTGTGCTATTGCTACCAGGCATACAAAAACGACTGGTCAGCAGCCTGTTCCAGGCGAGCCCTGGAAGCATGCAGGATGGGAGGGCTTTGCGAGTGAAGGGGGAATCAGGGCGTCCCTCAAAACAGGTTATTCATCCACTTAGAAATGGTGGTGTCTACAATCCCTGGTTTTCCAGCTACTTGCAGGTGCTCTCCAAATCTTAACAGAGCACAAGCTATTTTATTTTTAATACCACTCCTGGAAGCAATAATCTCACATTACTACCTCAGTTCCTGTTTTCTAGCATGGCACCTGCCCGCTGAATGCAGCAAGCACTCCAGTAACCACTGCACCAAGGACACGACACCCCGCACCCCCGCTTACACCCTTCCACGGGGAGTAGGAGCTTCCACAGAAAACTCCCTGTTTACCCCAGCCAGACCCCCTCCCTGCACCCCACTTCCTGGGTTTACTCCTCAGATCATCTTCTCCTGTCCTGCACAGAGCCCGCTGCTCCTGGGTCCCGACATTCTGTCCAGTTCCCGCCACCCTGACTGAAGCATGGTGCAATAAATCCTGAAACTTATGAGTCTAAGAACTAAACAATATCTCCACGTCCCTCTGAATTACACACACACGCACACACGCACACATGCACACACACGCGCAAGGTGGCTCCTTCTTCCTTGATATGCTCTTCACTTCAGTTATAGAAGAAAACAAACTAAAAAACTGAACTCAGATAAACAGTGATATTTCTTAACAAACAATAAAACCCATCAGAGTCTATCAATTCTCACTCCCTTCGCATGTGTGCTCAATTTACCCCCCAGCTGGATCACACGCTCTTTGATAAGACTATGTCTGCATGACCTGAGAGTCTATGGAGGAGTCCGCCCCAAGGTGAACAGTATGTTTGCTTCCCTGTGCAGTGCTGTTTCAGAGACGTGTAAAATGCCATCAGTAGTCTCTTAGTTTACTTTCCTCCCTTGACGTGCTTTACATGAATAAATGTGCAAATATTTCCAAGGGTTTCCATAAGTTTACATTCACCTTGATCCCCAATCATTTTTTGTAACTATAGAATCACAGACTCCTCCGCTACAAAGCCTCCAAACATGGGAGTGAGTCCACTAGGGATGAAAGAATCTGGGACTGGGGAAACCTCATACTGATTCTCAGACTTGAACTTGTACCAGAACGCACTGAAGGGAGCTTACAACACAGACTTCAGCCTCAGAGGTTCTGATTGCGATGGGCTGGATCGGGGACCAAGAGTTCTCATTTCTGACCAGGTGTGCTGGGCTAGGGAGCACTGGTCTGTCCTCTAAGGGTAGATCTGGGGTGATATAACTAAATTAGGTAGTACAGACTACCAACCAATGCATCTGAAGCCTGCAGCACTTTGTAGGGATTGCGATGATGATGATGGTGGTGGTGATGACGATCATCAATAATAATCAGTAATGTGTAAATGAGCAGGCCAGAGGTGCTGCATGAGAACCTGGGCCAAGATGAATCTCCAGATGAACTCTTTCCAAAAGGAAGAAAGACAAACAGTTTCCTCTGGCTTCTACAGGATGCAAAGAATTTCAGCCTAAAGTGACATTATGCTTATTCCTTTTACGCCACCTTGACTGTCTAACAGAGTGCACATCCCACTGCAGGAGGTTCTCATATTGGAAGATGAAAATATTCACAACAGAGAGAATCCAAACTGCAACCAATGAGTATTCTAAAAAGCTCATATTTGTATATTCGATGTGCAACCTAATTAGACCAGGGCATCTTTAATTAAGTGTGTCAGCCCCAGTGGAAGCTGCAGAGTTCAATGCTAATAAAGCTGATAAAGGTTTTTGTTTCTCAGGCTTCTTTTATTTAATGCCTCACCCATGTTAAGCCAATCTGTAACATATGGGCAGCTCTCCCACTATGGATTTATCATTTGAATGTTTCTTTCTGTGAATTAATGCAATCAAACTCCTGCCAGTGTTAATTATTTTTTCTCCAAGAAGCAAATCCCAGAATTTCGCCCTAACCAGCTGTGATTTACTGCCGGCAGTGCGGCAGAGCGATGGGCTCCCGCTGTTTGCTGCCGCCCCGGGGCAGATGGGGAGAAGCCTCGGTGCTCGGGGTTTGACCTCAGCGTCTTGTGGTTCCAGATTCAGAAAGCACTCCCTGCAGCCATCAGCCTCACCACCTGTCTCAGAGCTTAACCCCTGTGGTTCGCAGGAACTTTTCTTCTAGGAGATTTGCTGGTCACTAGAGTAAGAGACAATGTCCTGGGCGCCCTCTACCTGGGCACCCTCCTCAGCTCTAGTTCACAGAACAAAACTCCTTAAGACAAAAGTCTCAACCTCTGGACCTTTCTTGTGCTCTTCCTGATGGCTGGAGTGCTTGTCCCCACCAAGGCCCATAACCGGCAATCACCCCTCCTCCGGGTCCTGGCTTAAATGTCACTTTTCTCTGTCCATCCCATTTAACAAAGCACTCGGTCCCAGAGGAATTCTCTCTTCTCTGATTTACTCACAGCCCTTGGCACATGGCCACAACCACCTTTTTGACGTGTTCATCTCTACATGATTACCCTTCCCTCCTCCCACAGAGTGCACACTCTTTGGATGGGGTCAGGTAGCCTTCTTTAATTTAGTGTCCTCTGCTCCTAATTCCTTCTGGGAGACACAGTAGCTGCTTAGTCAAAAGATGTGTCCTAGATGGACAATGAAATCCTGAGGGAATGACTGTATCCTTTCCACCCATCTTTGTCTGCTTCAGAAATACTAAAGTTTCTGACACTAAAAATACTAAAGTCACCTGCAAGTATTATTTTGATGATTGCATGGGAAAGTCACCCAGCTGCCACTAACAGGACAAAGGAAAGGTTAGCAACAAAACATGTAGCCAAGTGATAAAATAGAGCGGAATTTAGAATGAGTAAACTGGAATTTGAACTATAACTGTGTAATCTCAAGCAAGCCATTTGCTCTCTTTGAATTTTTGTGTTCTTATCGAGAAGGAATGAACACAATCATTACCAAGGAGGAGTGAAAACACAGTGATCAACAGACTGTTGAACAATTTGAATCTGAACTGGAGGAAAAATCAACCTCATAGGAAGAAAGGGTGTTGTTCGTGAAGATATCTGTACATATCCATAAGGAAACTAAAGGTTGAATTGTTGAATTTATGGCTCAGGACCACGTGATTACATGGAACACAGAAAGTCCAAAGACCGCTTCTCAGTGCTATGGAAATTACTTCACCATGGCTTCGTGTTGCATTACATAGGAAAGCTCCCACACCCTGGACATCTACACTTAAATAAAAAGAGAGACAAAAACTAGACTCTGCTCCAGTTTATTTTCAAATCTCATTTTACTCCCTGCAGCAAGGCTCAGTTTCCCAGAGTGGCTTGCGTAGTCAGATATCGGCCTTGAAATGCTGAGAGAACAGGGATCATGGGTACCACAGGCCCCCTCTAGGATAAGTGTGAGCCCAGCAACCTGACACCCGAGGACCACGCAACTTTCTGCCCATCGACTTCAGGACGGGAGGATGCAGCAAGGTTCCAAGAAGCAGGAAATGGAAAGGAGAAAGAAAACCATTTGTGGATATCTATGTGAGCTTCAACGGAACTGGTCATCTGACAGTTCTGCTCTCCTGTAAAGTAACAGGAGGGAGAGAATAAAGAAGTGGAAGGTCACCCTTGGAACAAAGACCAAAGTGCCCAAGCCATCGTGTTTCCCATGTATTCACCCATTCAGCCTTGCTGCAAAAATGATTTCAGCTCCCGCTGTGCAAAAGGCAGATTTTCCTCTTGTGTAGTAAACCTTCTAGTACACAAAGAGCCTGGAAAGACTCTGGACCTGTCTTTGTACATAGATGGGAAAGGAAGGAGCTATGAAAGAGATCTCAGAGAGCTCAAGACCTCACGCCTGCTTCCCACGCCCTGAGTAGTCTAAAAGGAGAAAAGATGAGGAAACTGCACCCCACACCAGATCTCAGATTGCCCAGGTCTCCAGACTCCAGTGTCCTCTGTGACAGTCTCTGACCCTGGCATAAAGCATTAGCACTGAGAGACCAGGCTCGGGCAGCTGGCTCCCCAGAGCATCTTCAGAGACCAACCCTACTCGGCCTGTGCCATCTGTGCTCAGGAAACATTGTCAAGTGAATGTTTTCACTGGGTCCTTGACATGATCATGCTTGTTTTAAAAAACAGTTCTGTCCTTTTCTACTTAGACAAACACAGGAGTCTTCGTTCATCATGAAAGGGAGACAGTCTGCTTGATCCTAAAAACAATGAATGTTCCTAAAACAGAAACGGCTAGTTTGAACACGGTGTTAACTACGCTTGTGTGCATACAGGTCCGCTGAATCCCCGGGTCTAAAAAGCCGAGGATGCATTTGCAAAAGAGATGATGTGAAAGACGGCAGACTTTCGAAGCAATCACTTCACGGGCCTCTCTTTCTAGTTCTCAAGTAGCCTTCTCAGTGGAGCAGCTGCCTGGGACAGCCTGGCCTAGACTAGCTATCTAACTCATTGCTTGTGACCCTCCAGGAGTCACAGATTAAAGCACATGCACTGATGATCCAAACAATGTCCTCACAGGTAAGCTTTCTCATTTTCTATAATGTGCTCATTAAGTTTAGAAAAAGATCCAAAATCAAGAGCTATCAGAGGTGCACTGGAAGAAAGGATTAAGTTTTCACTTCTGCTTTCATTTATTTGTAATTTATTTTCATTAGTATGGGTGACACATAATGATTATATTTGCTTTGGGGAATTACTTTGAGGATTACATTTTAAAAAGGTTTAGACTGGTTGGGTAGATTATCCTAAAGAATCAGCATATGCTTTACTAATTATAAACAAAAAAAAGTATGATATAGGACAAAATAAAAGGCCCGAAATGCATTTTATTGCTGAATGCTTGTAAACTGGTCAGGCATCCTCATGAATAAAGGGATCTAATGACACATTGACAGCCCCAGGCAAAATATAAGTCCATAATAAAATAAGGGGCCAAGGACTAGATCAGAGGGGTAAGAGACCAAGCACTTTGCCTCTACTCATGTCCAACCTAGAATGGAGCTGAATGGAATAAAACCGAATAAAATGAACATACTAAGCACGGTATGGCACACAGATACAGCACGCGGCTTCTGCTCTCAATTATCTGAATTACAGTTCAGAAGCCAGAGTGACGGAGACACTAGCAAAGGATTCAGACCAGGCATGAGCTGCTCGGGAGAAACATCAGCTGTCTCTGGCAGGGCAAGTGCTGGGGCATTTGGAAGAGGTCCATTTCTCTGAAAATACAAAGGGCCTCCTGGGACTCAGATTGATGAGTTCCACTGAATGGCTGCAGGTCCAAGGCCATGTCTGATCCTTCAGAAACGTATGGTATTGTGGTGGGATCGAACCAAGTCATAGATGCCCCACAAGAACAAAGATGGAGAAAGGATGACTGGATACTTGTGGAAATGTGATGTTACTTAGAAAACACCTCTAGGATGCTGGGGAGAGGGAAGGACTTTGCCAAAAAGATCTAGCTCACTAAAAGAGCAAAGGAAGCTCGAGACTCCAGGAAGTCACCCCCTGGTCACTGAGACATGGCCACCCATGATTCCCAGTAAGTGTAGAAAAACAAACCCTGGAGGGTGGCTGGAACATGACCCAGAGAGCAGGATGACCCTAGGGCTGTGCACAGAAGTGTTCAGAAACAGCTTGATCCAGGAAAGAGCTTTGGGACTGGCTTCCTGGAGACATCGATGGCGGGTTCAGAAAATGGTATTTCTCAAACGGGTCAGGTGTGTCCTTCTCAGGCCAGACACTATGTCACCCTCCTTCTGGCCCATGGACAAGGTCTGGGGCAGGGGCCATTCCATCCTGGGGCATCATAATGGACCACAAGTACTCAGGCAGGGTTCCCAGTGACGTGCCCACAAGATACCTTTTTCTTCGAGTGGTCAGCGAGTTCCCCTGCACCTGTCTGAGGTCCCTCAGCAGGCATTGAAGCTGCAGTTCCTACCTCCCATCATGTCCTCCTCAGTCCACCCCTCCCAGCCCAGCACCTACTGCACGGCCCAGCTCAGTGAGCCCGAGCTGATCACCATCACCAGCCTGCTGCAGACCAGCCAAAGGGAGCCCCATCCCGGCTCCTCAGCTGCTCCTCCAGGTCCTTCTGGCCACGTGGAGACTGTCTCGGACTACCAGAACTCTTCTGCAAGCACTGACCCACCCGTGCCCAGGACTCAGACACTCACTGTCCATAGCACCCCTGGGCAGAGCCCCCAGCGCACCCCCACTTCTGTTGATAATAAAACGTGGTTTGCAAAAAGAAATTTAAAAGCTCTCAGATTCTAACGTGGAAAGATGTCTGTAGGTATTGTTGAGGGAACAGGTGTTGTAGTGCTGCTTGGCAGAAGCAAAGTTGTGAGCGTACAGACACATACTGAAATGACTGAGAGGATATGATTCAGAAGATTCTGAGCCACGCATGGCAAGGGGTGCCTATAACCCCCGCACTCTGGGAGGCTGAAGCAGGAGAATCATAAGTTCTGTACCAGCCTGGGAAACTTAGCAACTTAGCAAGACTACCTCAAAATAAAAAATTAAAAAGGCCAGAGTAACTCAGTGTGAAGGCTCGCGGTTAAATCTCTAGTACCACACACACACACACATTAGATTATGGGGGACGGTTTTAACAGGAAGGTAAATTACTTTTATGATCAGAAATTAAGATTTTAGAATGAAAGAAGCACACTTTTGCATGGGCCACCATACATTAGCTCATAATGGGTCCACCCACCACCTCATGTTTGGGCCACAGGGGATTTGTTGCTTGTCAACCCAAGAACGTGAACGTGTTTCATGGGTGACCTTGATCCTTCGGACCTGCACTTCCTGATAATCAGCTCTTTGCCAGCCACCATGCTAGGCGCTGGGGTGTCTTGGTGGTCTCCGGCCACCATCAGTTGTTTGGCATTCGTCGTTGGACATGCATGCCATTCAGAAAGGGACAGAGCAGCAGGCATCAAGGACACTGCCTTGTCCCTAAATCCTCAGCTACCTCGAAACAGTAAGTCACCCAGGTACCTGTAACGACTGGACAGACATCTGTTGAGAGTCCATGGTGTCTGTGCTGCAGCTGGTAAGGGCTTTGACTGTCCCCCTTCTGTGGTCCCGCCTCCCTCCCCACCCCTGGCCACCTCTGCTGCTGCCTCCCATCCTCCGTATGCAGCCTTCTGTTTCACTCTGCTGGCTCTTATTGAACTTCAGATCTTACCAGGGCATCGTCCTTTTCTCTCTCACCAATCCCTTGTAGATCCAAGCCGGCCTGACCCTCCCCAGCTGTCTACCCGTCCCAACCTCTCCCCTCCCAACCCTGTCTCAGGACCTCCTCCCACGATGCCCTGAGCAAATCCAGTGGGCTTGGCCTCAGCGACGACGTGGACTTGGGCTCCCCCTTGGATCCTCCCCTTGGATCCTGTCCTACACTGATGGGCCAGGGACATAAATAAGGAAATGGGGTGACCTCATCCTCATGTTTTCTCCCTATGGTAAATGAACTGTACAGCCAGGAATGGTTTGGGTCCCCTCTCTCAGCTTTTGCTTACTCTTCTGTTAAATTAGGGCACAGAATGAAATATATATATATATATATATATATATATATATATATATATATTTCTGCTTTATTGGTCTTTTTGAGACAGGCTCTCACCACGCAGTTCAGGCTGGGCTGGAGCTCACTTTGAGACCCAGGCTGGTCTCGAACTCACAACAACCCTGCTGCCTTAATCTCCCAAGGGCTGGGATTACAGGCGTGAGCTACCATGCCCAGATGTATTTGTCATTGTTTCAGAGAAGCTAAACCTCTCTCTAGATCCAAAATTCTAAGTAGTATAAGGGGGATTCAAGCAAGGGTTTTCAAACACCATGCCCTTGAACTTTCAAATTATACAAGATGGTCATGAGAATCATAAAATAAATAAAGAAACTATACATATGAAACCCTGGTGTGCTCCACAAGATGAGGAACGTTATTACATATTTTAAATAATGAAAAGCAAACAGAGCCATTCTAGTGCAATTTTAGGTGGTGTGCAATGTGCGTTCCTCCTCCTCCCAGCACCTTCCATTCCACATTCTGGCAATATTCATCTAACATTCAAAGTCAAAGCAGAGGTCTCTCCACTCCTAAAATGCTCTTGCAATGATTTTTCTATTATTCCACACACTGTGCTCTCACAAAGCCACGCTCAATGCATCTTTCCTTGGCATCTGTGTCCTAGTTTATCTTCTCTCCCCACCCTGCTTGCTCTGAGCCTTCTAATGAAAGCAAAGGTTAAATGTTTGTAGACTCACTCAACACCCACAACATTAAAACAATTGGATGGGAAATAATCTCCTCTCGACATGCTGGGGGAGACGAGCCGCACGCCCATTAGAGTTAATGGGAGTCACAGCCAAATCAAGGTGAAGCCTCTGCTCCCAAGGGCGCGACGGGGAGAACAACAAGGGAAGTTTAAATTGGAAAGTCCCCTCGCAGAGCTGCAATCGGGAGTCCAGGAATCGGAGTCTCAGACTTTGTGAAAGTTGCATATCTTTGAGAACTGCTCCCAAGGCCTGAACTCAGACCGAAGCAACTCCATAACCCTGAGAAAGTTATTGACACCAGTGAGACCTCAATTTATTCATCTGCAGAAAGGGCAAAAGAATAGTAAACAATGAACCGGATGATGATAGATTCTACTAGGAAGCCAAACGGTATTAATCATATAGAATACAGCACATGCAAATAAGCGTACAGATAAATTCGCCAGTTCCATTTCTTTCTTCTTCATCATCATTGTCTTTATCATGGCAATTAGCAGTGACTTCATCACTTTGGAGGACCAAGGAACATCTTAGGTACTTAGTTTGTTTTCAAATCAAATGGTCTCCTAGAACACTAGCATCACAAATCCTTAAGACCCAATCACATCACTTCCATCCAACTGCATACCCAGCGTGTTCCCACATGGTCTCAGTTCATCCTCCCAAAGACTCTGGAACACACACACTGTCTTCACATCAACTAAACCCAGAGACCTGGCCCCATTTTGGTTCAGACGATGTTTACTATGTTTGATACACCAAGATCAGGGTTTTACAAAGCTCTCTGTAAGCTAAATCCATAAACACACGACCAGCTCTTCTCCATTTGTCCCCATAGTCCGCCCCCTGCTTGACCGTAAAGACCATCAAGATTTCAGGAAAGAGGGACTCCACAAGCCTAACACCTTGGACCTTACCCCCATCAGTTTACAAGGCATTTGTTCTCCAGAATGTCATACAAGACATTAAAAGCATCAGTATGTACAACCGATCAGCACTTGAAAACTTGGGTTAGATCCAAACTGTCCTGTGAACCAGGGGTCATCCAGCTTCAAAACATCAGGTCCAAACGGTCAACAGAGGGAAAGCAATAAGTCTCAACTCTCAGAAAAATATAAGGCATTCTAAGGTTACAAAAGGCTTTCAGATATATCTGCAAATAAGCAAGGAACTATAAAACCAATAAATCCACAAAAGAACCTGAGAAAGGACAGAAATACCTCCAGCCCTGAAGTTCCCTTTGATGTCAAGCTCTCCTTCATCAGTGGGGTTCCCAGGGTACCTTAACTTAATTCTGTTTAAAGTTTCCTTCTGTATGCTTTCTTAAGACAAAATAGCCAAGACTTGAAGGCAAACCTTCAGTCTTCTTGTTAAATGCTGTAGGAAGCTGACTCTTTGCTGCCGTAGAGGATCTATTAAAAAAAAATTACTATTCATGTCACTTGAGAAAGCAAAACGGACTTCATGTAAGGCCATTGCTATAGGCATAGGACTGATGCAATGGGACCTGCAGGAGGGGAAACAGATTAGACTCAACTGTGAACAAACCACAAGGAGCCAGTTAGACGGTAAATGACGGAGAGGGAACCACAAGGGGTAAAGAACTATTCTGGATAAACCAACCTACGAGAATTTTTGCTGAAGACTGGCCAGAGCAATCGGCCATCCATTTGTGGGGTGGGGTATGCTATCAGAGATGATTACATCCTGAGGATGAGGAGTTCAGTTAAACTGACTTAGCAGGGTTCTTCTGAAACTGGACAAGACAGAAATGAACATGGAAGCCCAAATTGCAAGCCAAGTTGAAAAGGTCAAGGTATCAGAAGTAAAGTTTGGTCAGAGAGAGCATCTCAGTCAAGTCTCCTACACATAAGAGAAAATTAGATAGTGCTGGAGCATAAAATAAAGATAACACAATTGGGCAACCAGCCACAAAAACCTAACAGCCCAGCCCCATGGTAACACAAGGGAGCAATAGCCACTGTGCCCTTGGGAGGAGGGTCTTTGTACCTGCAATTCGGCTCCTCTCCCTCACTTGTTTCTGTCACCTTCCCTTCCTCTTCCACTGCCATTGTTTATGGGAGGAGGGTGCCTTTGGTTTGAAATAACAACCAAAACATGGAATGCTTTATCCAGGTTGAATGTGGGTACCATGAACTTCAGCTGCCAATGAAGAACCAATTCCACCTGAAATTAGGACATAAGGTGCTTGAGCTTGAGCTCAGGAACACTCTCTGGCCACAATATTTGAGGGCTCTGATTTCCACCGAGTTGTTCAGCCAAGGCTGTTCCCGAAGTCCTCGCTACCATGCTCAGGGAGGTTGCTACCATCCCTGATGCTCCCGTAAGGGACCCAAGGCAGGAGTTGAATGAAAGGGCTCCCCGCCAGGTAACACTTACATAGCAGAGTTGGGATCAAATCCAGAGCTCCTAGTTCCCAATCCAAGACTCTTCATCCTCCACCACCATATTTTCCCACCCAGATACGCCTTGTCCCAGTATTAGGACAAATTTTCATTTGTATACATCCCAGTTCATCGTTGGCTTCACTTTGCTTTATCTAAACTATTCTTTCTTCGCTCTTCTGTACCCAGAAACAGACTCTTCCCCTTAAATTCTCTAGTGAGAAGGAGAAAAGGTGGTTTTCTTTTCTTCTCTTGGATTCACAGATAACACTGGAAACACACCACAGCCTCGGGTCTCAGCAGCTATCCTCTGTATGTTTGATTCTTTCACATATACCTTAATTTGCCTGAGAAAGAAACAGATATCAGATATGACAAGTGTATGTTTTTTTTTTTCCTGGAGATCTGACTGTTCATTTTTTCCTTGGAAGGGCCAGAGTGTCTTTCAAAAGTTTCAGCCATGGGTTTTTGAGAAACTTATCCGTGTGGCATGTCTGTCACTTTTCACAGTCCTCAAGCGAGTCTTGGCAATTTTCACATAATGGCATTTGTTGACAGGTTGTTAGGGCTGACAGTGAATATGTTTGAAAAACTGTCAAGCTGGTGAAAAAATTAAAGAGAGAGCCTCCTTCCATTTGAAACAGCATGTTAAACTGTAAGTATATCCTCAAAATGCCGAAACCTCCATCCTCATCAAGTTACATGCTCACGGTGACAGCCTGAGAAGGTAGAATCCCTAAAAATTAATGTCATCTTGTCACTTCAAAGGTCATAAGGCACATTACCTCTAAATTCTATTTATCTGCATATAATTGAGGTTGCCTTTAATGCTCCATAACAGGTGAATGGGGGAGAGAAGTCGCCGCACTGCAGTCAGGCTGAGGCAAGGTGTTTAATTGGCCGAGCAGAGCTGTCCAAGGAACGGGCAGGGAGCCCGAAAACATGGCATCGTGAATCTAGTCACCTGGACCACTATAGTGGCACATCTTGAATCAATAGGTTTTCAAGGAATGAGATAACTGATGAACAGTGGTGGAAACAATGGAGGTCAGAGTGGTGATGTCACTCACCCATCATCGGACAAAGCAAAACTTGTCCGATGATGGGTGATCAAGGTAAGATCATCAAAACTTACCTTGTCATGAAGGCTTCCATTACTTGGCCTATCAGGGTTCATCACATTGACCTAGAGCTGAGCAATGGCATTTTTCTATGGCTACTGAAATGCCGTAATGACAAAATGGAACTATCAGGTGCACCATTGAAGGTCACTATTGCTGGAAGAGATGTAATACAAGAATTGCCCATGCTGGGAAACTTGCAGCCCATCCAGGAATCCAGGAAAAGCTCCTGCATCGTGAAAGTAGCAGATGCAGAATAAGAACACATCGAACAGTTTAGAAACATGGGTAGAATTGATGCTGTCCTCTTTCGGTTTGCTTCACCTCAGCTGGCTGAGCTTAACACACCTGTAGATTTTTTTCCTCAATGGATATAATCCTGAAATCAGTCTCATCAGTTCTTCTAGTATGAAATTTGATTGCTTAGGTTAGTGACTTGGCAGTGGCCCCAATTAGGTATTCCAAACAAGAATTATCCCTGGGTTACTTAACAGCTGTCATGGTTTATGTCAGTGGCCCCCAAGCCCCATAAAATCATGGACTCAACCAAATTTAGTGTTTGTGATTGGTTCATTGTCTAGCACTCAGATTGGTGGTGTGAGTGTTTCACCCACCCAGGGGTGGAGCCAGTGTAACAATGGGAAGAAGGTGGGTCTTTCTCTTTTGCTTTTTGGTTTTTTGTTTGTTTGTTGTGCTTTCTCTTTTGTTGTTTGCAGCCACCATGAATAGATCCCCACCATTCCATGCTGCCTTGGAGCCAGTTGAGTATGGACTGAAATCTCCAAGAACTGTAAAAAATAAGCCTTTCCTTCCCTAACTTTGGACATCAAGTATTTTGTCTCAACAATAAGTAAAAAGTAACTAAGGCAATGGCAATACTCCTTTGTTTTGGGGGGGTTTTTTTGGTTTTTTTTTTTTTTTTTTGGATTAGGAAACTATATCTTATATACACTCTTAAGTTCAATTTCCTTCTCTGAAGAATGGAATGGAATGATGATGTCCTTATTCTTTAGTTATCCTGAGGATGAAACTTGAGCTATATATATATTAGCTAATATATATATATATATTATATATATATGTTAGAGATAATCACACCAAATGTACACTAGGTGCTCCAACATTTTTTTTTTTTTGGAAGACATGGAGCCCCGAGGGAACCATGAATCCAAGATAAGCCCCTGCACTATGAAACCAGAAGATGCAGAATAAGAACTCATCAAGCAACTTAGAAACATGGGTAGAATTGATTGTTGGAGTTACAAGTGTGTGTCACCGTGGCCAGCTCACTCTAATGCATAGATCATAGAAGTGTCCACCAACTTTATTGAATGCTTCCAATGAATTTCTTTCCTTTAAAGCAAATGAGTCTCTTTTGAGATCAAAACATCTCTCTAGCCATCAATGTAGTTTCTATCAGTGTCTCTGGATAAACTTGTGCCTAAGCCCATAGATTAAAACCCTTCAATTGTTTAGTTCAGAACATCAGCTTTTACAGCAGGGCCCCCTTCCAGCAGCTGAGACCCAGGCAGTCTCCTGAACTTTGCAAGCTCTGCAGGATGTAGAGTTTAATCAACCAAGAGCTCTGAGGGGCTGCCAGTACATCACGCCTGAGGGGCAAGCCTGCTGTCTCCTCCCGGCTTGGAGAAGAGTATCTCCTGGGGGGGAGAGTCAAGTCCGATTTTACAGTGCTGTCTCTGAGATTACCCAGAGGGGTGGGCAGAGAGCTGACAACACAGTGGTTTCAGAGCAATGGGATTCGCCTATGCAGCAAGAGGCTCTGGCTGAAGGAGGGGGTACAGGCTGGGCAGGCACCCTGAGCTCCTCTTGAGACAGGAATAACAGTAAAGAGCAGAAACAGCTCTCGCTTTTAAAGTTAACACTGTCTATTAAAGCACAAAAAGTACACAAATCACAAATTTATCTTAAGGAATTTCACCAAGTGCCCATGGTCTTCTTACCAGATCAAGAAAGGATCAACAACTCACAGAATACGAGCAACCCCCAGGCTCACTTGTCCCCTCTAGTCACCAGCCCTTCCTCCTCCAAGAAAATCACTCTCCTAGCTCTGTTCCTTTTGCGGGTACAGGGGTCCTCAGAATTGCACTAAACTATACGCCTAGCACTTTTAATTTCTTGAAATTTTGTTTTGTTTTGAGACAGAGTCCATTTTATTTTACTTTATTTTATTTTTAAATTTTGAGACAAGGTCTCCCTAAATTCCTAAGTTACCTAGGGCTGAATTCAAAGTTAGGATCCTCTTTCCTCAGCCTCCCAGATTGCTGGAGTCACAAGTGTGTGCCACCATGGCCAGCTCACTCTAATGCATAGGTCAATTTGCTTGTTTGAACTTTACATCTTTTACATGGAATCACACTGTACAAATTCCCTTTCATCCAGCACCTTTCACTTACTGTTACATTTGTGAGCCTCCTCCACGCTCGCTTCTTTTTCTCCCTGGCAGTGCTCCACTGAGGAAAAGGCATACTTCATCTCACCAGACATTTGAGGTGCTTTCAGGTGTTGACTAGCATGAACAGTGTCTCCATGAACGTTCTTGTATCTGTCTTTTGGCTTGCATATGCACAGACTTCTGATTGAGACATACCTGGGCTGGAAATGCTCATTACAGGGTAAGCAGGTATCTAGCTTTCATAGACCATTGCTTGACAGTTTTCCAAAGGGATTATAGCAATTCACAAGTCCAGCAACAATGTGTGAGCATTCTGATTGTTCCACATCCTCCCTAACTTGGTGCTGTCAAGTAAAATGTTGATCACTCAGATAGGAATAAGTAATAGCTACTTCTTACTGAAGATCTACCCTATACCAACTTCTATGTTAGGAAACTTGCTTTTTTTTTTTTTTTGCTTTTGCTTTTCTTTTGTATTATATTTTTTTCAGATATACTATGAATCAAACTCAAGGCTTTCATAATGAGTTACATCTCAAGCCCTTGATAGCATTATTTCAATATGGGGCTTTGCTAAGTTGCCCAAGCTGGGCTCAAAATTACCATCCTCCTGCTTTAGTTTCCCAGAGTACTAGACTTGCAGACAAGCACTACCATGCCCACATGGATTGAATCTTCCAAAAGCAATACTCCCATTTTTCAGGTTAGGGAACTTCATTAACAGAAGTTAATCCACTTGTCCAAAGTAACCTAATTCCAACGAGTCAGAACTGGGCCACAATCACAGCTTGAAGCGACTTCAAAGACTGTGCTGTTTGCATGACGTAATTCTTAATTGATCCTTAGTTAATTTTCAAAAGGTTTTGCTTTTATTCCTGCAAAGATTTCAAAAATCTTCAGTCACAATAATTGCCTTAATTCAGGCTACTCCAATAAAAATTACCATAGATTGAGTGGCTTAGACCAAAAACATAATAATTATTTCTCATAGTTGTGAAAACTGGGAAGTCCAAGGTTAAGATACTGACCCTGTTGGCTCTTGGTGAAGGCTCTATTCCTAGTTTGTACATGGCTGCTTTCTAGTTGAGGGTTGGGTCCTATTTCTTCTCATAAGGTCACTAACCCAACATCCCATCATGGGACTTCACTTCATCACCTCTATAGTTCCCAAATGCCTTACCCCCCATACCATCACACTGCAGGCTGGGGATTTAACATTCAATCAAAAAAAAAAAAAAACCAATGTAATTGACTGAGTTACAAACTACTCCCTATAAAGAAGGCCATCTGAAAACTACACTATTAAATAAAAGGATTACCAAGAAGAGGCACACAAGGTACACACACGGGAAAATGCTAATTGTGACAAGCTTTCTCAGAGCCCACCACACTACCTCGCCCCACGCTGTTTTGTTTCTTCACTAGCAAGGAGACCAATCTGGAGTCAAAACACAGACCAGGGGCTGAAAGCTTCTTTTCTGAAATGGAAACGAACCTTTGGCCAAGGAAGTAAAAAAGATTATTACCCTCAAGTTCTGATCCTACTGAGATGCTATGGAGGCTTAGCATGAGAAAATCATTAACCTTGCAGCCCTTCCTCATATTCCCAAGAAGAGCTCTCTCAAGATCCCACTTAGCCACATAACCTAGATTCTCTGTCTTCATACCCTTCTGGGGTCCATCACTCCCCCCAGCTCAAGTCTCTTCGTGTTTCCAGACATAGCTCCCAGTATAGGAGGGGGTGCATCTAATTCTTTTGCCCAAGGCCTCCCCACAATCTCTTTCCAAAGCTGTGCTGCTTATCTTCTCTTTTTTTTCTCTCTGGTCTGTCATCTTCAGTCTAAAATTCCACCATGAAAGAGAATTGTTGCACAGAATTATAAAACATACCTCTGTTACACTCAGGGAAATTCTAAAAGTTCCTGGAAAAGAAAATTCTGGTGAAGATCTTAGAGCTAGGTATGAATAGAAGCTAGAGTTTAATCAGAATGACTAATAGTGCCATTCTTAGAAGTGTGCATGTACAGAAGCATGCAGAGAGGCAGCTATGCTATTGGAAATAAAGTAGAACCAACACAACGCATTGCAATACTGCAAAGATTAATAAAAAGAGCCATTTTGCATCTTTTTCCTTTCAGGATCAGAAAATGAAATATGAGTCAAAAGAACAAGGCTAGTACTTATAGAGTCATCAAAAACAATAAAAACATTAAGAAAAGTTTAAAGTTTCTCTTTCTCATGATTACTGAGATCCTCTAGGCAGCTTCTCGTGTTACTCAACATGTCAGGAGTAAAACAAGACTTAATCAGTCTTCAGTATCAACTTTCAAATAAGAATTTCCATCTGCGGTAGTACCAGCATCAAGTACTTCATTCATAATAATAGTTACAACCTTCAGAGCTCTTTTGAACATTAAACTAGATAGTACAAGTTAAGCATCAAAGATCGCTGGGCACATAGTAAGCCCTGGATACATATTACCCATCATGAAGATGATAATAGTAAGATTTTGCAGCACTAGTGCAGGCCTGGGGAGAGTGTAAGATCATCACACCCAGCAGTTAAGTGCCTGCCCAGCTTCCAGACACACTGCACTAGGAGGTTTTTGTGGCCAACTAGACCACACCTAGCAACCTTCGTTCAATCAGGGGACCTGAGGGCAGGCAAGGTGAGTTCCAGTGCATCAGTGCTTGCCCAGGGAGGCCTTTGGACCATCACCCACAGTGGTTAGGAGCCTGCCCAGCTTCCTGGAACACCAGAGGTGGCATGACAGGTCTTGAAGGCCTGACTGGACCACACTCAGAAACCTCCATTCAGTCCCAGGAGCTGAGGGCGAAGGAGGCGGTTCCAACATATCTAGGAAAAGCTTTGGAACATCACTTGAAACACAGAAATATAGGAAAACGACAAGACAAAAGACCAAAATGCAATTTCAAACTTCTATCCCATCCCAAGAAAGCCTAGGAGTCATGTACATGGAAAAAAATATAAGCCATATGCCTGAAATAATTGCAACTGAAATAAAGAATCAACTCTGGGAAGTTATAAAGGAATTCAAATTAGAAACAGTCTCCCAGGTAAAAGAAGAAATATAAAAGTAGTGAAAGAAATTCTGAACACATCTAAAGAAGACACAGTTAAAAAATTAGAGGAACAATGCAAAAAGATAGAATCCCTGGATGAACAATATAAGAAAAAAACAGAATACATGAAGCAGATTCCAAGAGATACACAGGAAATCAAAAATTCCCTTGAAAGTTGTCAAAACCGCCTCAACAAAAGTGAAGATAGAATTTCAGAGCTCAAAGACAGGATTGCAGCTAGTGAACAGGAAAGGAAAGATCTTTTAAAAATAATATAGAATCAGGAAATAACAATCCAATGACTGCAAGATGATACAAAGAAAAACAACATGAGATTGACAGGTAAAATGAAAAAGAAGGGACAACACAAATGACATCAAGAGGCTATTTAGAGCAGTAATAGCTGAAAATTTCCCAAACATGAGAATGAAAACTGACATATGCATTAGTGAAGCATATATAACTCCAAATAGCCATAACCAAAATAAAACTACACCCAGACATATAATAATCACCATCCCAGAAACCCAACATAAGAACAGAATATAAAAAGCTGTTAGAAAACACAGATCACCTACTTATAAAGGAAAATCTATCAGAATCACAGCAGAATTCTCAACACAAACAATGAAGTCAAAAGAGCATGGAGCAAAGTATTTCAGATCCTAAAGGAAAATGAATTCCACCTAGACTGATGTACCCTGAAAAACTGGCCTTCAAAATGGATGGAGAATTAAGATACTTCCATGACAAAGAACAGCTGAAGAACTTCATGATCATCAAACCAATGCTGCAAAAAATACTAAAAGACATTCTAGATACACATATGAAAAAACAACTAAGCAAGGTAGACAGTTAAACAGAATGGAAAGATACAACAGCAGAAAGATAACGTGTCAACAATAAACCAATATATGACAGTTACAACCATTAATGTAAATGGTCTCAATTCAACAGTTAAAAGAAACAGACTGGCAGAATGGATCAAGAAACAACATCCAACCTTATGCTGTCTACAAGAAACCTATCTAACCCAAAAGGAAACTCATAGACTCAAAGTCAAAGGATGGAAAATAATACTCCATGCAACAGGAACCCCCCAAAAAAGGGCAGATATTCTGTTTGCAGACAATGTGAACTTCAAACCAAGAATGATCCAAAGAGATAGTCACTACATATTAATTAGGGGAAAACTTCAAGACGAAGAGATAACAATCTTAAATATATATGCACCAAATTCCAGAGCACCAGCTATACAAAGCAAGGATTAACAGAAATGAAAAATCAAATAAGCAATAACACAATTATAACAGGAGACCTTAACATGCCATTGACACAAAGGGACAGATCAACCAGACAGAAAATCAGCAAAGAAATAACAGAACTAAATCACACCTGTGAACAAATGGACTTGGTGAACGTATACAGAGTATTCCATCCATCAACATCAGAATACACATTCTTCTCAGCTGCACATGGGACATTCTCTAAAATAGACTATATATTAGCCCACAGAACATATTTAAGTAAATGCAAAAGAATTGAAATTATCCCATGCATGTTATCAGGTCATAGTGCCATGAAACTAGAAATTAATGATAAAAGAAAC
Organism: Cavia porcellus; assembly: GCF_034190915.1. NCBI lineage: Eukaryota > Metazoa > Chordata > Mammalia > Rodentia > Caviidae > Cavia > Cavia porcellus. Next base: position 114,526,178 of record NW_026947487.1, read on the forward strand.
AGCAAAAACCCCACAAACACATGGAAATTGAATAATACCCTCTTGAACAATCACTGGGTCACAGAGGAAATTAAAGAAGAAATTGAACAATACCTACAAGCAAATGAAAATACAAATACAACTTACTAGAAACTGTCGAATGCAGTGAAAGTGGTCCTCAGAGGAAAATTTAATGCACTGAGTTCCCACATCAGGAAAACAAAATGAACACAAATAAACAACCTGATGCTATACCTCAAACGTCTAGAAAAAGAAAAGCAAGTCAAGCCCAAAGCCAAAATAAGGGAGAAAATTATAAAAATCAGAGCAGAAATTAATGCAATAGAGACTAAGAAAAAAATCCAAAGAATCAATGAATCAAAGAGTTGATTCTTTGAAAGAATAAATAATTGATAAGCCCCTAGCCAACCTTATTTAAAAAAGGAAAGAAAAAGCTCAAATTCATGCAATAAGGAATGAAAAAGGTGAAATCACTACAGACTCTGTTTAAATATAGAAGATCATCAACACCTATTTTGAAAACCTCTACTCTCATAGGTTCAATAACACAGAAGAAATGGACAGATTCTTAGAAAGATGTGAAGTACCAAAGCTAGGTCAAGAAGATGTAAAACTGTTGAATAACCCAATTTCTATTAATGAAATTGAAAATGTAATTAAGTCCTTACCTACAAACAAGAGCCCAGGCCCAGACGGATTCACTGCGGAATTCTACAAAAATTCAAAGAAGACTTAATGCTGACACTCTTCAAACTCTTCAATGAAATCAAAAGGGAAGCAATTCTTCCTAAGTCATTCCTGGAAGCAAATATTACTGTAGTACTGAAACCTGAGAAAGACCCAACTAAAAAAGAGAATTACAGGCCAATCTCCCTAATGAACACAGATGCATAAATCCTCAATAAAATATTGGCAAACAAGATGCAGCAAATCATCAAGAAGATTATATACACCACGACCAAGTGGGATTCATCCCAGGCATGCAGTGATAGTTCAACATACGTAAATCAATAAATGTAATGCACCATATCAATAAAGCCAAAAGTAAGAATCACATGATCATTTCTATAGATGCAGAAAAAGCTTTTGATAAGGTTCAAAACTCATTCATGATAAGAACCTTACAGAAAATTGGAATGGATGTTATCTACTTCAATATGATAAAGGCCATCTATGACAAACCAACAACCAGCATCATAGTAAATGGCCAAAAACTGAAAACCTTTATCTTAAAATCAGGCATAAGACAAGGATGTTCCTTATCATCACTCCTATTTAACATAGTATGGGAATACTAGCCAGAGCAATTAGACAAGAGAGAGAAATAAAAGGAGTAAAGATAAGAAAAGATGAAGTTAAATTATCATTATTTGCAGATGACATGATATCTACATAGAAGACCCCCAAAACTCCATTGAGAGACTCTTAGATATAATAAATAAATTCAGCAAGACAGCTGGATACCAAGCCAATACTTCAAAATCAATAGCATTCCTATACACTAACAACAAAATCACAGAGAAACAAGAGAAGCCACACCCTTCACACTAGCATCCAAAAGAATGAAATACTTAGGAATTAATCTCATGAAAGAAGTAAAAGATCTATATAGGAAAAATTATAATACCGTGAAAAAAGAAATTGAAGAGGATCTCAGAAAATGGAAAGACATCCCTTGTTCATGGATAGAAAGAATAAGTATTGTGAAAATGGCCATTTGCCAAAAACTGTTACACAGATTCAATGCAATCCCAATGAAAATACCACTAAAATACCTCATAGATTTAGAGAAATCACTCCTAAAATTCATCTGGAACCAGAAGAGACCTAGAATAGCAAAGGCAATTCTAAGCAGCAAAGGCAAGGCAGGAGGAATCACAGTCCCTGACTTGTGAGAAGTGCTATGTTGCTTATTGTTCTGTTCTGATCTGCTTTGTCCTGTCTTCTTTTGTCTTAATCTCTTTAAAATAAAGAAAAAAGATTTTGCTGGTGATGACATCTCCATCCTAAGTCATGCTGGGAGACAGGAAGTCAGCAAAGTGTGCATACCACAGAACCTGGAAAGAGAAGGAAAATCACACTCTACTTCTCTTTTCTTACCCTCTGGGTCTGTTGCCATGGCTCTTTGTTTGCTAAAAACATTTAAAGGAAGTCTGGAACTAGTTGTTTAGATGAGGCACAACTGGGTAAAGAAGAATTTGATGGCACCCAACAGACTTGAAATGCTAAGCCAACCCGTGAGACGTGTGCTGATTAAAGTAACTTAAAGCCAAGCCAAGGGAGGCTAGTGACTAGTGAGAATCCTTCAGAAGGGAGATATCCCTCCAAATAGCTCTTCCTCCCATGCCTGTCTACCTCCTCAGGTGCACTGGGCCTCACAGCTGTATGGCTGTTGCTTTCAAGGCTGGCTCCCAGTCTTTGGTGTGATCCCCAGAGAAGAGGAGATAGAAAGTGCACCCACCACTCAACCAATTTCAACAGTGTCTAGAACTGAGTAACGCTGCTAACCAGCCAGGGCTGAGTGGGGACCAGCACTGCGCCCAGGTAATGTCTGAGCCACCCACCTTCACACTGGATGTCTCCAACCCAGATTCTGAATCTCCCAGTGGATTACCAGAGAGTCTGAGCAACTTGGAAGTTTCCCTACATCCTTGTTTCATGATTTAAATGTTTAACTTTCATTCTTTTGAGTTTATAAACAGACACAGATGCACGTGCGCGCGCGCGCGCACACACACACACACACACACACACACACACACAAGCTCCCCAAAGCTTTTGCTGTCTTCCCTTTAGGTCCCAAATTTCTGTGTACCATCCTGTCACTGACCACGGCCTGTCACTGATGCTTCTATTCAATCTTCTTTTCATCAGAAGCCCTACTGTATAAACAGTGACCTTTTACAAGACACCAGTGAACAGTTCCTTAAATGCATCATGGCCTCGCCAACCCTCATCCTTCTCAAGGGTCTTTCATACCCGCAATCCCAGATTAGAGGCAAAGGCCATTCCACAAGATGAATTTACACTGAAGCCATGGGCCCTCTGATGTCCAGAGGACATTTGCATTTTAAAAGGATGCTGGTTAAGCCAGCTGAATCTCTCATCCTGGAATGGGAGACAACACGGCCAAAGCACTTCCAGACAGACAGACTGTACACCTTCCTAGCACATCAGGCCACACCACGTGAGCAACTGAAGCCTCTCTGCTCTGCTGGGTTGGGGGTTCCAGGAGGTTACCATGGATGATTCCCTATTTTCCAATCACAGCGCTGTGCAAGGTCTCCACAGAGCTAATGCGAGTGTGGAGACAGGAGATGCAAAGGCAGAGTCTCTGTGCTGTCCCATCTGTTGTCAGGTTGACACTTCTGTCGCATCCTTCAAAGGCTAGAACTGCATGTGGTTCAAAGTTTGCCAGTGACAGAGACTCCTACAAATTTGAATGTGGGCAGTTTTGGAATCTGGCTTTGAAAGCTCTTTCCGAAGTTTGAAAAGGGAAGTGTTTTGGTAGACAGGAAATGGGAATGCTCATTTAAACTCCTGTGGAATCTACAAAGTTTGTAAAGAGGATTTTTCTCAGAGCACCCATGCCATCCACATGCACTGCCAATATGGCGTTCAACTGGACAGCCATCTCTAGCAAAGCTCCCAGGAAACAGGGACTGGTGATTGTAGTTGACCCCAGGACAAACACGGAAACAAGGACACATCTGAATCCTGATCACTGAGATGGGCAAGCATGACGGGTACATGAAGGACAACTTGGTAATGTACTCATAAAGACCTTTTAGAAATTACACAACCTTCCACATTTCAAGCAAACAATAAAGACAGGAAAATGCACATCCAAGATGCTTATTGTAGCCTTATTTCCTGTACCAACCAATTGTAAGGACATACATGCTAAAGAGTCTGACAAGGAATCAATTACAGCTAGAAGTCAGCTCACAGGGATTAAATTTAAAACCCAATGTTTTAGACAATATCTCAAATCTTAATGTGCACAACATATTTCAAAATAAAGCATGGTTTAAAGAAAAAAATGACTAGAGGAATAAAAATATATTTGTACCTGGATGATAATGAGAAACACAATGTTTCAAAGTTTTTTGAGGGACACTTAAAGCAGAGCTTAGAGGTAAATTCATTTAGAAACTAAGTCACAAAATCAGTGATTTGTTCCGAGAAAGGAGCTAGAAAAACTGGAATAAATTTGAATCAAATAATAGGAAGAAATAATAAAAATGGCAACTCACCAAAATAAAAACCGAACTGCAATCAACAAAACAAAAATTTGACTTTTGAAAAGAATCTATGAAATTAAGCACTACTGACAAATATGATAAATTAAAAAGAAGGAAAAACATAAATTACCATTTGAAGAATGAAATGATGGTAGCCCAGTAAGTGCTACAGACATTACGATAATAAAGGATTTCTACAAAAATATGGCAACAAAATATGGCAACACATTCACTGACACGGAGTGGGTAAATTTCTGGGAGAAAAAAACAAATTCTTAGAACTTCATAAGAAGTAATGGGAAATCTGGATACTGTTCTACCTCTAAAAAAAAAATTCAGTTTAAAGTTTTTCCATAAGAAAAACTCCAGGCCTATGTGGCCTCAGGGATAAATTCGTGTATTTAAATGATAAATCAATCTCATTTAAACTCTTACAGAAAATAAGGAAGAATATAGTTTCCAATTCATTTAATGAAGCCAGTGTAACCCTAATACAAACCAAACAAAGACAAGGAACAAGATGGAGAGCAGAAGAGGAGGAGGAAGAGAGAGGAGAAAAGAAAGAAAAAAAAGAAGGAGAAAAAAGGAAAGGAAAGTTGAATTTCAGGGCAATGTAGATCATGAACTAAATGTAAAACTCTCTAAGAAAATATTTGCAAATTTATTTAAAAGTAATATATCATAAGCAGATGGTCTCTATCACAAATACTCAAGGTTGCTTTGCTATTAGGAAAGCAATCACTGTAACTGACTATAGCAGTATTACAAAGAAAAATATGCTAATGATCCATCATCTCAGTAGACTCAGAAAAGCACGTGACAAAGTTCCACTCCCATTCATGATTTCAAAATGAGAAAAACCCATCAGTCTGATTACCAGGGTCTCTAAAACAGCGATTTCTACAAATAATACCATACTGAATAGTAAAAGATGAATTTCCCCCCAAGCTACAAAATAAAGCAAGGATTCCTACACCTTGAGATCCTAATTTAAGCGAAACAAGTTAGACACACGAATTTGAAGTATCACATTGTTTGTCTTATATGAGAAAACCGAATTGTAATAAACAGTAAAATAAAAGATTACAGGAAGTAGGGAGACAGATCCTTCTCAAAGGGAAGAGAATCAAGGTACAGAAAGAGGGGGAGGAAGCAGGAGAAACAGGAAGAAAAAAGCATCAGGATGTGTTATGGCCAGGCACTAACTCCACACAGGGAATGCACTGCAGACATACACTAATAAAAATTAAAACAATGCAATAATGTAAAAATAAGAAATAAAAGTCATTTATTTGACATAAACAAGTACAAAATGTCTTTGCTTTCAGGTAAAATCATTGCGTACACAAAAAACCTTAAGGCAACTACAAAAAGTTCCAAAACTGATAAATGAATTAACAAGATCACAGAACACAAAGTTAGCACACAAAAATTAATTTCAATACACCTGCAATGCATAATCACAAAGTAAAAGTTAGAAACTATGCTATTTACAACAGCATCAAAAATACTTAATGGCATTTAACAAAATACATGCAAATCTCATGCTGAAAACTATAAATTGTTACTGATAGAAACTGAAAAGTTTTCTAACAAACATAAATATATCATGTGTATGGATCTGAAGTATTGTTAAGAAATAGATTCTCTTTCTGTGTGATCTGCACGTACAACAGAATAGAAATCTAAACCCAAGCAGGCGTCCCTTTTAGAAATTGACAATCTAAATCTGATTATACAGAAATGTAAAGGATGCAGATCTGGGCAGTATCGGCAAAGGATGAACATAAAGATCAATGGAACAGAATAAATTCCTTGCACTTACTTTCTTTACAAAGTCATGTATAGACAAGCCACAGACTGGATGGCAACATTTGCAAAAGATGTATCTGGCTAATTTATATCCAGACTAAATATAAAGACCTCTTACAAATCATTCATATGCATACTAGCAGCCCAATTTTTAAAAATAGAAAGCTAGTCAATACTTTTTAAAAAAAGACACTCAAATACTTAATAAGCATGTCATGGTTTATGTTGGTGGCCCCTAGGCCTCATGAGTTTGCATTATGCATCTGTGATTGGTTCATTGTCTAGTGCTTGGATTGATGGTGTTAGTGCTACACCCACAAAGGGGTGGAGCCAGTATGTGATGTAATGGCAGGAAGAAGGTGTGTCTCGCTCTCTTGCTGGTTTCTGCCTTGCTGTTTGCAGCCGCCATGAACTGTAGCCCCACCATGCCACCCTGCCTTGGAGCCAGCTGAGTATGCACTGAAACCTCTAAAAGCTGTAAGAAATAAAACTTTCCTTTCCCAACCTTGGGCATCAGGTATTTTGTCTCAGTGATGAGTAAAAAGTAACTAAAACAAAGCACATGGGGAAAATCCCAGCATCATCAACCAGGAGCAATCTTACAATGAAATGAAGTACTGAACACAACCTCCAGAGTGACTAATAAAAAGACAATCAGGTACAAATTCTAGAAAGCATGGAACAAATTCTAGAAAGCATAGGACACTCCACACACTTCTAAGGGTACGAGCCCGTTGGGAGTTTCTGACAGCACCCTTAGCCTACAGTCTAACAGTTCCAACCCTAGCTACTACTAAAGAGAGGGGAAAGCTGACATCTGGGCAAAGACCTGCAGAACAGTTCTCAAACAGCTTTATTCAGAATCACCAAACCTGGAGAAGTCACACATCCATTAACAGGTGAATTAATAAGTAAAAAGTAATAAGCCCATGCGATATGACATCATCTGCAATAAAAGATAAGCTATCGATACTCACTATATGGATGAATATCAAAACTACACACCCAACAGAAGAAGCTGTAGACAGAAGAGCATGTGACAAATAATTCTGTTTAAATGAAGTCTTAAAACAGGAAGAAAGCTAATCTATGGTAAAGACCTCACAAAGCAGGTGATGGGAATGGATGGGCAGGGCCCACCAGGGAACTTTCTGGAACAATATTAATCCATTATATGCATGCATGTTTGTCAAAATCCACTGAACTGTAGCTTAAAACACATTCTGATATATCTTCAACGATCGGACACTGAGAACCTCATGAGCAGAGGCTTCCTAGGAACAGACACCAACTGCGGATAACTGATCTAAAGGTCTTCAGTTTTTACAGCCAAAAGAGCTTGAGCCTACATTGCAGATGTGAGTCTCTCTCTTCAGAACAAAATTATCCTTCATATCATTGGACTGCATAAAACAACAACATATGAAATTTTTAAAAAGCACAGTCCTTGTGTTTTAATATTTTCCCATCAGTAGGATGCAAATAAAACACACAACAAAATCAAGACTACTCCAACGTGACTGTGTACAAGCTAACAAGTTTGTTAAAGAAACCAGCCTCCCTTAAGTCTCCAGCGCTCTCCTTTTGCCTGAGGACTCATGAAATCACCACACAAAACCTGAAGAGACCTAAGTTCTGGGAGACAGATCTTACGGCCGTTCTGACCAAGAAAATGTCACTATAGCACCAAAACCATCCTCGGAGCAGCATACCCTTTGGACTTCCTTTCTGCAGTGGTGAAAATCCTCATCACCAAAAGATGCTGCTTCAGAGACAAGGGAAACCAGTGTTTCCCTCTGTAGGAAGTGTGTCTTACCAAAAACAAGTGCTGACTTCCAAAAATAAAAAAAATTATGCCCAGTGGATTGTTAGCACGGTTCACGTTGAAAGCATAACAGAACACTCATTGAGGAAGGTTCCAAGATTTGCTCATAAAATCAGTAATTTTTTTGTCATTCATTGCCATTAACAAGTAACTCATGACCTAATAAATGTCACTATCCATTTTCTTTAATTAAAATAATAAATACTATGCAGTGACACAGATTGGCATTTATGCCTTCATTTCTGTGACGTGGGATTTATCACCAAGGATTTCTTTGAGGGATCCCACAAACAAAGGTTATTAAGCTGCCACTAGATGAACCGAAGCTCAGGTTAATGAAACTGGACAAGAGAGGGCGGTGATGGATGAAGCCCTCATCCTCAAAGAAAAGGGGAATCTCCACGCGAAGCAAGAGGCATCCCTGGGCTGCCACGATGTGTGGTCCCTTGTTCTAGGTGGCTTTGCAGATACGCAGGGTCAACTCCAAAGCACCCGCCATCCCGCCAAGCCCATCCATCCAGGTTGAGTGGATGTGTGGCCACTTCATGGTTCATTCTAAGCTAAGGAAGAGTTGCATTTCAAGCAAACACAAAAATGACTCTGTTGATCACCTTGTATTTTGTTTTTACATTATCTATTATGTCCATCCTTTTGATTTGACTGACTCTGTTCTGTTATGTCACATTTGGTTTTACTCTCTTCAAAAAAAGAGTAATAACAACTGTGGGAGTAATAAAACCCAAAATGTGTAATTGTCATTGTACAAAAGAAAGGAAAAGAAAGTGCTTTAAAGAATATAACTGCATATATATTTAAGTGTATAGGATAGATAACCATATTACTGAGTTTTGTTGGATCACTGAACAAAACTGTTTGCAGTCTCACTGTTTGAGAGTCCACTTTGTATGCTTAGGTTTTGTGGTTTGAACAACTATTTCTAAGATAACGATATGTAATCTATTAACTAGTGATTTCCTACTGTTTATTCTTTCTGAAATTCTGTATGACTTGTACCCTTTTTCTGTTTTTTTTTTCTTTTTCTCCTTAAATAAAATTTTTTAAAAAATTTTTAAAAATGACTCTGTCCTTTCTCATGTAAATCTGCTACCAAAAATAAAATAAAATAATACTGCAGTGTCCCAATGCCTACTTTGAAGATGTGATCCTAGATTCTAAAAGGGAAAGAGTTGCCCTTTAAACAAAAACAAAAACAAAAACAACAGCAACAGAAACCAAACAAACAAGAACTCAGGAAGATACGTCTGATAGCATTTTGCAAAAGAATCTTTGCTTACCTCTGGGATTCTGCTCCTGCTCAGTGTAAGATGCAAATCCAAATCTCTGAACCTGAGGCTCATCTCTGGCTCCGCTGCACCCTCAGCCAATCCAATCCAGTCCAGCCACTGCCACCCACCACCCCCAGCCTGGAATCCAGCACCGGTGCAGGGACTCAAACTGCTCTTGTGGGCCAATGTTCCAACTGCTGTCTCAGAGAACCACCAAACGAAGTAGATGGTTCCTCCATCCTGGAGGTGTATGTTATGGATTTATTTACACCTTGGGACTGCAAAAACCTCAGCTCGCAGCACTGTATGCAGCTCAAAGCCATGGGAGGAGGTTGAGTGGGCACCTCAAATACTGGACCACAAGAAAGGCCCAGATGCGGGACAGTCCCCGGGCCTGCACACCTATGCACCCAGCTGCTGTCCTTCACTGCAGCTAACCTAGAAGGCGTCTGTGTCAGTGACACTAAGGAATCAGTGTGGCAAGCATTCCTCAACTGGTGGATTTCAAAGAGGAAGGAAACACACAACTCCTCTGGAGGAGCCTCGATGCTCACGCTCACAGCAACAGGAGCCAAGTACAAAGCTTGGTTCTGCCGTGTGTTGGAGGAAACAGACCTAGAAGGGATGCAGTAAATGTTAGTTCCGGGCACAGAGAAGTTTTGCCTTCCCATTCCCTTCCGTGCAGCAGATAATCGAAAAGCCGCTTTGGCAGGTATATTTGATTGCTTCCTCACTCGATTTGAAGGCCAATAAATCTCTCTGTTCTCTAGTCAGCTAATAACTAAGGGTTACTGGATGGTTCCTACAGGGCAAGCACTAAGGCACGTTGTCTCATTTCATTTTCAAGAGCCTTGCGAAGCCACTGGAATTATTATGTCCATTTTAAAGATGGGGAGACTGATTTGCAGAGGAATCAAGCCCTGGGACACAGGCTTCAAGATTAGCAACTACTGGGATTTTCACCCAGGGTGCACTAGAAAATCAGTCCAATCAGAAGAAGGCAGAACAAAACTTCAGATTATAGCAAAGACACTGTGATAAGTTACTGGAGACTGAAAGAAAACTTCATCAGGTGACTCCTGCATCGGATGTCTCTGCACTGCTTGCTCCTCTGGGAAAATTGCAATTCTGAGCTCCCAAAATGGCCCAAGACACACTCAAGTCCAGTCACCAACGCCATTATGTTTCTCTTTGCTCATCTGCAGCAGCCAAGATCAGGCACCCTCTTCTGTGTCAGGGAGACCACATGAATAATAGATTTATCGTTTGTAACTGTCAGCAGCATGCCTTGTCAATGGTGCATGCAGGCTTTTAAACGCTCAGCCAACCACTCATCTGACATCATTTTATATCACACTTTGCCGCAAAACTGGAAATGATCTAAAATATTTTTTTAAAAGACGCACACACGCCTGCCTTGATGTTTTTGTCTACGTTTGCTGTTTCCTGGGCTCTCCACACCCCTTCTCCACCCTGGTATGGAAAGATGACAAAGTATTTCAACAATGCCCACAGTTAAACAGGCTAATTCTTCCCTCTGACTGGTATTGTGTGGCATCAGGAGGGGACAGCTGTCACTCATGCCTACATGTAAGTGACATCAAGAGGATTTTAAAAAAAGAAAAACATGGCTTCCTCCCAAAAAGGCCCTGGCTGGCCCCAGGTTCTCACAGCTGTGGGTTTGGATAAGGTGACGTGAATTTCCCATTTGACCGAGAGGAAGGGGCATTTATCCTAAGACAAACTATCCCATCCCAGACTCTCCTGCCTCTCCACAAAGTAAATCTTTGGGACTATTTGTCAGGGAACGCAAAACTGTCCTATTACACAACAAATAGATCTGTGGCCACCCTCACAACTCATCAATAAAGACCTCAACAAATGCCAAGCACATCGTGAGCACTTAACTAAAACTGAAGTTTAATTACTAAGTGATTAACCTAAAGAAGTGGCGTAGTCCAATTATATTCTCTTGACATGTTTTACTTTTAGAAAATTTCAAACACACAAAAGTAGGAAGGATAGCAGTGACCCCACAGACACACACCAACGCCAGCAATTCATTGACTCAGGAAAATATTATTCCATTCCTATTCCACCTACTTGCTTCCCACTTTGGGATTTTTGTGAAGCAAATCACAAGCACCATATCATCTCATGTACAAATCTCAATTATATTCTAAATATTGTTCAAAAATATTCCCTCCTTCCCTTCTCCTCTGCCTTCTTCTGACTCATCACGTAGTACAATGGGTTTTAGAAAGGCCCCTAAAAGATGTGACTTGGTCCTAGACTCTAAAAATGTGAATGTGGTGATCTTAATTGGAAGCAGGGTGTTTGCAGATGTATTAAGGATCGGACGATGAGATCATCTTGCATTTAGGATTAGCCAACTGTCTTTACAAGATAAAAGCAGAAGGAGTTTGGAGATGGACAGATGTACAGAGAAGGCCACATGAAGACAGAGGTGGGGAGAGAGTGTCTGTAACCATAAGGAGCTGAATGAGCAGGAGAGATTCACCCTGTCCCACCCCACGGGATCCCCAGAGAGAACACAGCCCTGCTCACCTCCACCTCAAACTTCAGAAACATGAAGAATTGTTTTTGTCATTTCAAGGCACTAACCTTGTGATAGTCAGTATAGCCGCCACAGGAAGTGGACACGCCTTCCCTGAGCTTCTAAGTCTACCCCTTTCTAACCATTAGGGATGTGTGTATCCTGCACGAGAAGAGACCCAGCAGAACAGGGCTCCTCGTCATATGGCATCTCTCGTATCTTCTCATTGGTTCCATTCCTGTCATCAGTGTCTTCTCAACACCAAGACAGCTGTGACTGCCTGTCAGCTGACTGCCCTCCCTGCATTTCAGCCCCATCACTCTGCCACTATGGCCCTCCTTCCCAAGTAGACACCTGAACGTGGCACGCTTATGCTCAAAAACATTCAAAGGATACAATCACTGAGAACACATCACTGAAATTCCTTTAGCTGGCACTCAAAGGCCTTTGCCATTGGGCCACTATCGATCTGGCAGTCTTGTTTCTCACTGTTTTCCAAGATGCTGCAAAACTTCACCACATTATACTTCTCAGAGTCCCTGTTCTCCTAGGAATCCAGTCCTTGCTCCTCTCCTCTTATCTAGCTCTCTTAAATATGCTCCGTGAGACTTCACTCGCGGTATAGACAGATTCCTGGCTATGGGTAAGATGGTTTGGCCCAGGAAAAGGGAGTGAAGGCCTGTGTAGTAGAGTGTGGATATACCAAAGACGCAAGTCATAGGAACAGAGCCAGTCTTACAAAGTGCTCAACGCCAGGGACGAAATAGGTGAATAAACCAAGATACAGTTTCTTTCTGCTTCTACTGAGAAAAGAAGAGAGGCACTGACGTGAGTGTGGCAGAGATTGTTAGAACGTAAGGGTCCCTGTGCAAGTCAAGGGGACACTTACGGAAGAGCAGATAATACTCTTTCTGATACATGGTACTGGGGTAAGCTGGCTTCCACAGGTTTTGTTCCCATGCCTTGATGAGCTGAAGAATTGACCCTAAAATGCTGTGAACTCTAAATGAACTCCAACGACCACCTAACCCTTCAGCACATCCATGTGACCTTGCTCCTGGGCTTATCACTACAAACAAAAAGTGTGCGCATGACACCAGGGCGACGAGCCACACACAGCTTCCTTGCTCATGGAAGAGGCCGCAGAAGTAGGGGTCACACTTCCCGTGGGGTGGCCCACGCTTCTTCTCTCTCAGCCTTGTGACACCCCAACTCCACACATCAGAATCCCACCCATCCAACATGTTTCCTGAAACCTCGCCTCCTGTCCCCTTTTTCTTTCTTCAAGTCTTCTCCCTCTCATCAGCCTCCAAGGTCCTTCCTCTCCCACACAGTGCTCAGCGCTTTCCCTATGCTAACAGTGTTCTTTGAGCTCTGATTTCTTTCCCGCTTGAAGGAAAATTCATTGATTCATGTCTGGCACTGAACAGTAGCACCACAAACACTTAGGGAACAAATGCATAGATGGAACACGGCATGCTACATCATGAGAGCTAAAACTCCCCTTCTTTTTCAGACTTCTCCATACGACTAGGTTCACTCATTGTAGCCTGATCAGTGTAAGTATTTGGCTCAGGACGCATCGTTCTAAGCAAGTACAGTAGCCTTGGAGCCCAAAGTAGACACCCAGCTCTTTCCTGGCCACAGAACACGAATGGCAGCTAACATACACTGAGTATTTATTGTTTTCCAGGCACTGTTCTAATCACAGCATTAACTCAGCAATTCCAAGACCCCAAGACAGACGCACTCAGTCTCTCCAATATGCAGATGAAAACAGAGCACAGAGAAATGAAGCATCCTACAAATGGCGCATAGCTAAGAAACATTCAGGCAAAGACTCCACTCCAGAGAGCCTGGCTCCAAAACACGCGAGGCTTTGCCATCTTGCTGCAGTGTTTGAAGGTTTTCAGAAGCGGAGGCTATTTATATTGATCGGGAATCATTCTGTCGAGAAACCAATTTAAATTAGCTATAGGAAAAACAAGAATTCATTGGTTTGGGTAATGGAAAAGTTTAGGATGGAAGGGCCTTCAGATACAGCTGAGAGTCTCGAGTAATTTCATTAGGTCTGGAAAGTCTCTCCTCTCCATTTCTCAGCTACTCCATCTCCTACTAGGTTCATTCAACAGCTAAATGTCCCACTCAGTGGTTTCCAGAGATTCCTGGTTTACATCCACAGCGTGGTGACTATAGAGAGAAATGACATTTTCCTTCCTAAGATTATTGTAAAACTCACAGAATTGAATCTCCTTGGGTTGCTTGGATCACAGGGCCTTCCCTGAACCAGTCACTGTTATAAGGGATGATTAGCCAATCCGTGGGACAAGGAGGCTAGGGCCGTTTCCAAACAAATGGGATAGAAGAAACAAATTGCTTCACTAAGGACAAATCAAAGTGCTAACAGGACAAGAAAGGAATCTGGACCTGCAAAATATGTACTCATGATTATTAATTTCAGTTCTCTCATGTTCTATACAGATGGGGCTCGCTGGCCTCGGGTCCCCCAACAATGGTTTCCTCCAGCCTGGGCCACTGCCAGTTCGTCTCACAGCCTTCTCCAAGCCCTGAGAATGCATGGGCCTTATACTTCCTCCCAGCTCTGCACAGCTCAAATTAGTCACTCTGTGGGCCCCTTGCAAAGCATATCAGAGACCAGCTGTGCAAGGACCTGTCACCTTCTTGTCAGTGAAAGTTTTCTGTCCAAAGAACTTTCGTCACTGCTCCTTTCTCAAGTAGCTGGATGTCACTTGAAGAGACAGCTGAAGTCACTCACAATGGCTGGTCTCAAATCAGCGCTCACTGGCCTTGTCAGTAAAAGCCTCACCCCGCAGCGAAAACTGTCACTGATCATGTTTAGATATGTACGCGGAGGTATTAGATTAGAAGAGAGGATGCACCAGATGGGAGTTTAAAAGAGGCCAAGTTGCAAAGGAAATCTTAATGGGAAGAAGTAAAGGCTTACGGTTGGAAATGGTAGGGAGCATCTTTTCCAAAATCTAATTTATACTTCCCAGTAAAACCAGAAAGAGCACACACACACACACACACACACACACACACACACACACACCACAGACACCAAAAACCTACATTATAGACAGTCAACCTCCTAAAAAGCATGTACACACAAACACACACCTCTTATCGCATGATTTACAAATACTTGACCTTTGCTAAGAGGCCTGTGGGTACTTGCCTTATCTAGACTATTAGAAATGATTAGTTTTTGCTAACCTAACCATTTCTAATAGTCAAAAGAAAGCACTGCTAAACCATGTCAGAAACAATATTCTTTCAAAATACTAAATTACTTGTTGGAGATAAAAAGTAGAAAATTCACATATTAATCAAATTGCATTTATTGTTTTTCTCTACATAGGCTTTTTATTTAGGGAAAGGTTTCCCAATCGTGGCATTACTAAGTTGGATAGTGTATTGTTTAGGTAAGGTGTGGCTGTCTTTTTTGTTAGGTGATTTTTAGCAGCATCTACAACCTCTACCTCACCAATGCCAAGAAGGCTCTCCCAGTCACTGCCAAATGTCCCCTTGGGACACAATCACCCCTAGTTGAGAACCTCTAGTTTAACGACTCTAACACTATCATTAATATTACTATGGCACAATACTTGGCTAAATATATGTTAATATGCACCCACTATTGATGAATGTCATGCTTCCATTTTCTAGCTTTGGTTGGGATTTCTGTTGACTGTCAATCAATGTTTATGGTTAAATACTGACTAGATTTATGCTGCCTCAGTGACTGACAGTCACTGCTACAACTACTCTGCCTAAAGCTTGGGAAAGACCATGGTAAAGGGTGGGGACTTAGCTCAGTGGCATAAGCACCTGCCTGGCAAGCATGAGGTCATGAGTTTGATCCCTGGTACCAAAAAAAAAAAAAAAAAAAACAAGAAGGAAGATAAATAGATAGGTAGATAGATAGATAGATAGATAGATAGATAGATAGATAGATAGATCATGGTATAATAGACATTGAGCTTTCAAAGCAAGCAAATTGGGTTTGAATCCAAAAATGCCAAAGAGGCTGCATAATTAGGACTCCTTTTCTCCCTTCCTTACATTTGAGTTTTTGCCCTAAAAAAGGGAGACTCTGTAGGTTAAGAGTTAACCTAGAGAGAAGCTATGAGGTTTTATGAAAAGTGATTATATTCAAGAAGATACTGACACTCAATGAAAACTAGATAAAGGGAGGCTTATCTTTAGGACGCCCTTTGCATTATAAAGGTCTTGTTCTTTGATTGAAAACCGGTCCACCCATCTACCAAGAGGGTGATTAGTTAAGCAAGGTAGAGAGCAGTCACCTCCCTGCTCTGCATGTATGGCTTTTAGATTTCCATGTAGTTTTGAATTGCCTTTGTATTCTGTACCAACTCTTTGTCTTTATCAAATCCAAAGCATTCCCGGTGTCTCAAAAATGTATAAAGGCTTTCTCCCCAAAATATCTCTTTTCTGGGTCCCCATCCACCTCCCAGCCTTAGATTGCAATCTATTTTTTTTTTTTATCAGTACCAGGGATAGAACTCATGACTGCCTGCTTGCAAGGCAGGCGCTTATGCAGCTGAGCTAAATGCCTAGCCCTAGATTGCAATCTAAACATTGTGGTAGTAACCCAGCCCAACTACTTTCCTGCAGTACTCTGCTAAGTAGGGTACACTTTCCCCGAACCTCTGGGCTTCCGTCAGTTTTACAGGAGTGCATCTTTTATGTGAGCCTAATTACTAGTGCATATACAACTGAGAACACTGGCCAAGATTAGGTCATGACCCTAATACCATCTTAGTACTTCTGACCTGGGGAACACACACCTCCAGGTTTGGGCCAAATTAGAGAGCTAAGAGAACTCCCAGAAAAAGTATGAATTTTCTTTAAAAGGCTATGTTTTCTCTTTTAAAGTTGTTTATTTTCTACTCTAAAATATAATATTAATATGATTTTTTTCCTGAGGATTTTAAAAACCACAGATGAGGTTCAGAAAGATAGAGAATATGTGGCAATCGCATAATCTTTCATATGACTCTTGGCAGGAATCAGATCCCATATTAAAAAGCACAAGAAAAAAACAAAAGAATTAGCAGTCTGAGCAGCATCCAGTGGACAGTAATTTGCAGAGGAGCTGGCCATTCTCTGGCTATACTCACCCTCTTAAGATCTCTTATGTTCTGATGACTTTAGACAGCTTCGACGGCCTGGAGTCTCCCCGCTGTGTAAGTCCAGCTGTGACATCTTGTCGGACACCCACTCTACCCTGCCTACTCATTGCCTCTGCCCGGAATCCAAATGAGACTTCTCAGATATGAGGCGTCCAAAAACAACCCCCAGATTTAACCCCAGTGCCCACTCCACTCAAAGCCTCCTCCGCCTCACTGATGGCAGCACCTCCTACCCGCTGTTCATACATTCCTCCTCCTCCAAGACCGCACATCCAGCCTAGAGGAAGGCCTCGCTGGCTTCGACTTCAAAATATGTTCAGAATTTGATAATGCCCCCTACCTCCATGGCTCCACCTGGAACCCAGCTCCCCATCTCCATGACGGACCTGCAATAGTTGTATTTCTAACTTTGAGCCTCCATACAACCACCTTCCTACCTAACCTGATCAATAAAGTCACCCCTCTGTTTAAGACACCATGACTGTCCCACTCCCTGTGAATCACATTAAAATCCACACCCCTGGGAATGGCCTCCTCCGCTCTGGGCTCTTTCCCCATCGCTTGGACTTCATCTCCTAATATTTCCCCTTTATTGCTTCACCCCAGGGTCCAGCCTGCCTGCCTGCCACTCCTTGGACTTACCAGGGGCACCCATTCTTAGAGACGGTCCAGAAAGCACTCTCCCCAGGTGTCCCACAGCTGTTCCCTTCACCTGCTGTCAGTTTTTGCTCAAATCTCATCTTCCCACTGAAGGCCAACCTGACTGCACCACTAAACTGTAACTGCCCTCCATTTCAAATCTCCTCTGAGCTACTTTTTCTTCTTCCACAGCATTTATGGCTCATATTTATCAGGTGTCCTGATTACTGTGTCTCCCCAAGCTCGATGAAGGTAGTGGCCTTTGTTTACAGACATAACCCACCATTTAGATGAGTGCCTGACTCTGGCAAGACACTCAGACACTAGGTGTCAAGCAAAAGCATTAAGGATTCTTTTCCAAAACTCTTCCCAGGAATGTTGCAACACCTAAAACATGATGTGGGTGTGTGGAAGGTTTGAAATCTCCCATACGGAAGCAGTGGAAAGTCAAGGACATGTCAGAAAGTAGCCATGAGGGGGATTGATGTTGAGTGGTAGCAATAGCATAGTGGTTTGTAGTTTGCAAAGGAAGTTAGTAACCCTAAGGGGACAGGGTTGAGGTGGGGACATGCTGATCATTGGGATGGCTGAAACCCAGGGGAGTAGAGATCAATAGAATGGTATGGGGTGCAGCAGTGGGCAATTATCAGAAAAGGCCATTATCAGAAAGGGCCACTCTTGTCGATGTCCGCTCCCGGCCGGCAGGAAGGACACACGACAAAGTCTGGTAGTGGACAACCTTTTCTTTTTATTTTCCTTCTCCGTACAGCCTGCCCTGGGTTCTCCCAGCTGAAGCCTCCTCTGGTCCGCTCCCCGCGGCTCCTTTTGTGCTTCAGTCTGCCCCAAAGCCTCTACCGGTCCGCTCTCCGCGGCTCCTTTTGGGCTTTTACTTCTGGGCTTCTACCTGGCTTCTTCTTCCGCCCAGGGGTGGCACCGGTATATATACGGGTACAGTGTCCAATCATGTTAAAGTAAGCAAGGCAAGCTGATTGGCTAACATCATCAGTTGCCAGGCAGACTATATTGTTGAGCGGGTTGTTTACGCGGTAAGCAGGAAACTAACATATTCGATGGGAGGGGTAATCTACCTCAGGCTTTGCTCTTTACCACAGGCCGCACGTCCGCCGCGCAAGGCGAGCTATCACAGACGCGGCTCCCAACATCTCCCCCTATTTTATTTTTTATGAATGTGCGCATCGTAGCCCTTCCTGGACTGGGTGCAGAGGCTTATGCCCTATGTGTAGGTCCACCGTAGGTCCTTGGCTTAGACCCTGGTTGGCCATGCCATGGTCTGCCAAGGCCCTGAGGCCCTCGTCCTTTTTCTAGGGCCAGGCACAAACTGGACGGAACCTGGATGCACACAAGCTTGCACTCATTTCCTCTCCGTAAAGAAATCCCCTCGGAGAGAAATTTAGACCTGGGCAGCATCTAACAGTCCAGCGGCTTACGTGCAGGATGGGGTAGGGCCTGGCTTAGGTCGAGTCGTGCTGGGGAGGCACACTCTTACCCGTCATTGACTCACCTACCCTGCTGTGTATTGTCACCTTATGGAGGAGAATGAGGGATGCCCGCCATATCTAGACTCGGTCGTGGGCCAATTGAGCAAGCCATGCATATGCCTGAGGATCTTTTTGTCCATTTCGGGCTACCGCTATTTCTATTCATCTTATTGGTTGGTCTGTGATGGATCTCCAGTAGGGCAGGTCTGATCTTCAGTCGAGGGCTTTGTTGCCCGTGTCAGTCTCTCCGGTATCCACAGTGGTTCTCGTCCCGGTTCCTGTGGGAAAACACAAACCGCGCCTCGGTTCCAGCTGACCACTGGATCCGGGCCCATCCATTGTCCTGTCAGGACATCTTTCCACTTCACCCACCCTTTATGGTTGGGGGAAGGGTTGCAGTGCTCCACGGCTGGGGAGCAATTATCATTATTTAAATTTTAAAAATTGTGTGTGAATAGTGCCATGGATAATCGTGCCTTTGGGGCCAGGCCTTGGCCTACTCCCCCTTTTTGTTTTTGTAAAATTTCTTTGAGGCTTCTATGAGCCCTCTCAATGATTTCTTGACCTTGGGGATTGTATGGGATACCATGTTTTAATTGAACCTCCATCATTTTGCAGAACTCATTGAAGGCTTTGCCTATATAGGCTGGTCCATTATCAGTTTTTAATATTTTTGGTTTGCCCCATGCGGCCCAAGCTGCCAGGCAATGATTGATCACATTAGACACTTTTTCACCTGTTTCTGCTGTTGCGAATATGACGTGAGAACAGGTGTCTGTGGAAACATGAACATATTTAAGAGTCCCAAACTCTTGTATATGTGTGATGTCCATCTGCCAAACATCACCAGGGATCAAACCTCGAGGGTTTACTCCCATCGGTATGGCAGGTTTGTATGTGGCACAGGAGTCACATAGTCGCACGATATCTCGTGCATCTGCTCTAGAAACATGGAAATGGTTTGCTAGTGTCCTGGCATTAACATGAAATTTATCATGGAAGGCACGGGCTCGCTCGATTGGTGTTAGTAAGGTAAAAATCCATAACGGGCGAGTGGCAGTGTCAGCAGCCGCATTTCCCTGTGCCATGGGCCTTTTACCAAGTGTCATATGGAGTCCCTCAAAGACTTTCCCTGAGGAACCGAAACCTTGACTTTTTCTAATTTTTTGCTTTGAGGGAAATCTCTTGTGGAGACTGGGGAGCAGCAAGAGCTGCGCTATCTTGTCTCCTTTATTGATTACCATAGTACCCACAAGAGATTGAACCATAATTTTAATATATCCTGTGTAGTCTGAGTCTATGACCCCTGGGACTACTGTGAGACCCCGAAGGGCCGTGGAGGATCTCCCGATCACCAGACCCACGGAATTTTCGGGTAACGGTCCCTTAAAGGTGGTTTCAACCACTTGAACACCCATATCAGGCACTAATATAAGTCCTGAGGCGACACTGAGGTCCACACCTGCTGACCCAGGGGTGGCCCTTGTTGAAGGCTGCCACCCTGAGCTGTCCTGTCTCTGGGGCGGGGGCCCGCCTGTGAAGGGGGCCCCCTCTGGCCGTTTTTTGGCTCTCTAGCATCTTGTCCACAAATACGGTTGCCCTGAGCATCAAAGACCGACCTACACTCCTCAGCTTTGTGTGATCCCTTTTTGCATCGCCCACAAACATATGGTTCTTCATTCCTAGGGCGAGGCCTAGCATCTGCATTGTTTGGGCAATGACGTTTAATGTGTCCTGGCTCCCCGCAGGCAAAACACCCTTTAGCCTTACATTCCCCTTCTAACCCGCGAGGTCCCCTCTGCTGTACAGCCGCGGCCAGGAGAGCAGCCACTCCCGAGTTGGAGAGCGGCCCCCCTATCTCTCTGCATATCCTAATCCAGGCGTTGAGGTCCTTGTTCTTATGAGGAGCTATCGCTGCCTTGCACTCCTTTGTACATTGCTCAAAAGTCAGCTGTCTTACCAGCGGTTGAGCCACTCCCGGATCAGGAAATATCTTATCGGCAGCATCTTGCATTCGGGCCACAAAGTCAACAAATGGCTCTGTGGTACCCTGAATTATTTTTGAAAGACACAAGGAGGCTGTTCCGGCACCACTTACCTGTTTCCAGGCGCGGAGCCCTATGGCATTGATTTGTTCATAGACAGCGCCGGGGAACTGGGTCTGGTCATCAGCGTGCCGACCTTTTCCCATAAGCATTTCCTTGTTCCACCCCCGGTTTCCCCGATTGGCGTTTCTCTCAGCCTGCTCTGCAGAGAACTCTGCGTACCAGGCTCGCCAATCCAGGTAACTGCCCGAGGGCAGACACGCCTTTGCCAACTGAATCCAGTCCGCGGGGGTGAGGGGCCCAGAAGACAGATTCTCCAGCATGGCAATGGTGTAAGGCGCAGTCGGCCCAAAGGTTGTAACTGCATTTTTAAGTTCTCTAATCTGCTTTATCTCAAAAGGCTCCCATACATTGCGTCCCTGGCCCATAGCTACTTGTACAGGAAATATCCCGTAGGGGCCACTATCTATCCCAGGTGGATGTACCTCATGAGACAAGCGTCCCCCCTGCCAAAGCCGCCTGTAAAAATACCGACCCGCCGGCGGCGGAGCATAAGACAGCGGCCGTGATTGGGCGGAAAATGGGGGCCCGTGCATCACTTCTTGTTCTGGCGAAAGGGGAGAGAGCTCCCAGGCGGCCGCCTCGTGGCGAGGGATCGCCTCCCTCTCGCGCCGGGGAGCGCTCAGGAGCTCTCTACTCCTCCGCAGACCAGGTTGAGCAGAGCGCAATTCGCGGGGCAATGCTGGAAAAGAACCCTGCGACTCCTTATTGAGCGATTTAGGCTCCTGACAGCTGGTCTCTTTGGCCTCCTTGCCATTCAACTTTCCCTCGTCCTCGGAGTCAGACGACTCCGAGGCTAGAGCCCCGTCCTCCTCCTTAGCATCCTTGTTCCCCTTGACGGACCCCTCTCGGGAGCTCCCTGACTGGGCCTGCTCAGATACCCTGCGTACTTTTGTAAGCTCTTGAGAGCTTTCTCCACAACCACCCTCGCTCTTAGTGTTGCTACCTAACATGTTTCCCATCTTTTAATATGTTACTCACCGCGTGAGGCCCAAGGAATCCGCCACTTACGCGTGAGCCTGAGGGGAGTCTAAAAGCCCTGTAGGTGCGCGCCACCCAGAGCCCAGGCTTATCCCCAACTCACCTGTCTCGCAGCTCTGTACTGGAGCGTTGTCCACTTCCACATCTCGGGGGTGATCAGTCCCCGTACGGGCCACCAAATGTCGATGTCCGCTCCCGGCCGGCAGGAAGGACACACGACAAAGTCTGGTAGTGGACAACCTTTTCTTTTTATTTTCCTTCTCCGTACAGCCTGCCCTGGGTTCTCCCAGCTGAAGCCTCCTCTGGTCCGCTCCCCGCGGCTCCTTTTGTGCTTCAGTCTGCCCCAAAGCCTCTACCGGTCCGCTCTCCGCGGCTCCTTTTGGGCTTTTACTTCTGGGTTTCTACCTGGCTTCTTCTTCCGCCCAGGGGTGGCACCGGTATATATACGGGTACAGTGTCCAATCATGTTAAAGTAAGCAAGGCAAGCTGATTGGCTAACATCATCAGTTGCCAGGCAGACTATATTGTTGAGCGGGTTGTTTACGCGGTAAGCAGGAAACTAACATATTCGATGGGAGGGGTAATCTACCTCAGGCTTTGCTCTTTACCACAGGCCGCACGTCCGCCGCGCAAGGCGAGCTATCACAGACGCGGCTCCCAACACACTCTGAACCAATTTTAAAAAATAAACCATTGAAAACAGAAGAACTAATCAATAAAACTGGCTAAGGAAGAGAGCCATGCAGGTTTTAAAGGCATTTTGAGTCCCCAAGACATACAATTAGATTAGAGTATTGTCATAACATAAAATAAAAATAGCAAGTCTCATAAAAATAACTTACCTTGAATGGTGGTCAGAATGTGCTGCTTAAAACAAAAGTAAAATTTTGTATTTGTCACACGTTGTCATAGGGAAGACTCGAAAGTGAGTCACATTCTTAAGGAACTATAGTAAGATAAGCACCCTCAACTTCAAGGCAGAAAATAGAGCTTAGATTGTCCTTCTGAAAAGGAACTCACTAAATGAATTGAGACTATTAAAGTATTCATATGTTCTGGCCAAGAATTCTACTTCTAGGAATGCATGCCAAGAAAAATTCAGAAATGTGGGCAGAGATTTATGTACAAAGGTTCAGGATAATGGAAAACAATCCCCCCCAAAAAAGTATTATAATGATTATATAAATTATGACATTTCTATAAAGCAGAATGTTATGCAACCATCAGTAATTACATTTATGGAGCATGTTAATGACTTGGAAAATACAGTACTCATGATCTAAGGTCAAATGAACCGAAATAGGGACCGTGCCACAAAGGACATCTGGTCTCAACTACTATTATAAGAATTCATTACATTTTGTATTTTATTTAATCCTTTCTAGGGTTATCAACAAAGTTTATTGAACTTTTTAAGCGAAAGCATAGTCTTTTTTTTTTTCCTTACGAAGAGAAGGGAATTAGTTAAAATTATATCATTTTAGAATGGCTATTCATTTAGACCCTGAAGATTAATTTCTTCTGCCTAATGGCTCATTGCTATAGTTTTTCTATTGTAAAATACAATGTAGTTTTCTGGACTCAGTCTCCTGGTTTTCCAGATGAGGCCGAGTTCATTTGATCCCCCTACCAGAGGGTTCAGCCAATTTATTCTGTGAAGAGTCAGATAATAAATACTCAGGCTTCACGGGCCAGAGGATCTCAGCTCCAACTCTTCGACTCTGCTGCTGGAGCAGGAAAGCAACCACAGGAACATGTCAACAATGGACCTGTGCCAATAAAACTTTATAAAGGTACGCAGCTGAATTTGACCCATAGACTACTGGGATTGATAACTTTTCATGAACTGGCAGCTCAGGCCCCATTTCTGAGAAAAAAAGAGAAGCAGTGTAGAAGGAGAGGTCACAGAGATCTTAAAGGCTTCCAAACGGGGCAAGATCTGACTTTGAGACCGGCTCGCTCTCTGAGTCTCTTGTTATGAAGTACTTTTATCGCTATGAGCCTTGGTGTCCTGTTTTGGGATCCTGACACCCACTTCCGGAGCTTATAATGTGGCTTAAATGAAGCAACAGAAATCAAAGCCCAAGACTCACACCTGGTGAATGAGAAGTTCTCGTGCTTAAGGTAGCTCTGAAAATAGGCAGATCACAACCGACAGGCGCTGCGTGATTCAGGGACCGTGGTGTGGACAGAAGAGGCTGTTGGGGCTGCAGCAGGGGGGAGGCAGGATAACAGAAGTTGTGCTACAATAACAAATTACCCCTGCGTCTCCGTGGCTTAAAGCGATCACACTGCATCCTACTCGTGCCACGTGCTGATCACCTAGACTCCTCTTCATTGGTTCTCCCCAGGGACATCAGGAGAGTGGCCAGGGTAGTGACAGAAGGAGAAAGTGAGCTGCTAGGTCACACACAGCTCGTAAAGCTTTCCCCTGAAATGACGTGAGTCACTTCCACCCCTCTTTCATTGGGCAAAGCCAGTTACACAACCGGGCATAAGCAGGGGTCAGGAGATGCCAGCTGCCAGATGAACGGAAGCCAGCAAAGCAGCTGCTTTTGAGTCTCTACTGTCTGGGATGCGTTGTAAGTTGAACTACGTGGTTTGGACTAAACTCAAGGCCTGTATTTACATCCTCAAGAACTCTATGTAAGCATGTGATTGTCCAAACATGAGACTCACGGAGCAGAATTTCACCACTCACTCTTTCTGTGCAGAGTGTGCTGGAGTAAATATATAGGATGGCCAGAGCACACGGCCTGGCCCACAGGAGATGCTCAACAATTATGTTCTTCCCCCTTCTTTTTGCCCAATTAGCCCCCAAGGTTTTGAGACTCCTAAATCTGCACATAATTAAGATGATAAATCTGTATGAGAGGAAGAAACAGAGGAGGAAGAAGAGGAAGTAAAGGAGGAAGAGGAAGAGGAGGAAGAGGAGGGCCAGTCAAGAAGTACCGGGCAAACACAGCAGTGCGGAGCATTTCCTGTGTTGTCTCCTTTGTACCTTACAAGGATCCCATGAGGATGACACCATTAAGCGACCAGTAGCAAGGAGAAAGTTGAAATGTCAACAAAAGGAAGCCAGGTGACCCCAGCCACACAGTCCTAAGTATCTGGGTTTTCCTCATACTCCAGTTCACCCTGGACTCCAAATTCCAGCCTCTTCCGAATTGCATTTTGTAACTCCACCTGGCCTAGAATCTGCTCTGAGTTGTTTCATTTCTTGCTATTGCCTGTCACCGAAACACACAAAGTCCCAGAATATATGTACCCTGTAGTCGCTGAATTTACATGGAAAGGAAAATATTTGCAGAAGTGATGCGAGGACACGTGGAAAAGGGAGGAGGAAGAAACAGATTTAGAGATGGAGGCCAAGATTCTAATATGAGCTCAGAGGATAATTTTTCTGTGAGACGCTAATTAACTGGCTGCCCTTCCCCGGGCCCCAGCGGCCCCCTCTGCAACCTAAGAAAGTGGTGGAAAAGGGACAGGCCAGCACCCAGCTTCAACATTACATCACTGGCTTGGTTTCTTAGCTGAAATCTTCGGAGCTTCTATTTTCCATATCATTGTGTCAGTGCACAACCCAGCTCATCTACACACAGCAAAAACAGAGGAGCAATGGACTTTCTTAAGAAATTTGAATGGAGAACAGGCAGAAAACAGTCCCTGCACTGCTCTGGCCAAATGCAGATTGGATTCACAAAGGGAAAAATCACATTCCGCAAGTTCCTGGAGGGGGAGGAGCGGGGAGGAAGCTGCTGCTTCCAAGAAGGACTTCATTCCAGAAATCCCACATAATGGCCTCGCCAGCACCCCGGTGTGATAAAGAGATGACTGTTTCGGTTGGGAGGATGGAGTCCTCCTGGGGAGAGGTGGGTGGAGGGCATGAGGAGGGCGCTTTCCAAGGGGAGTTGAGCTCACCTCTTCAGACCAGAATATTGACTCTGGCATTTCCACCATAATGACTTTAACCTGGTGAATACCTTGCAGCTGCCAAAAACCTGTCGCTATTAAGTATGTTTTCAATTGGGAAATGGAAGCGCGTTGGTCCTGGCAGAAAAACAAGGGAGCGAATCTTCATTAGAGCCCTGGAGCTCGCGCCAGAATCTGGGTCTCTCGGTGTCCCTGCTGCCAGTGCGAGGGAAGGTTTGCTCTGCCTCTGCAGCTCAGAATTCAGAACCAGAGAAGACCAGGGCAGTTTTTCCTTTCTTCAGTAAATTTCCAGGTTGAAAAACCAAAGGGAACATCCAAAAAAGAGGAATACATTTTGCTATTTCATTTTCAACTGAAACACTAAAAATATGTACATACAATTGCTCTCTATAGATATTGCCCCCTCTTCTGGGTTTTCCTGTTCCTCTGCTGGTCTCGTCCCGATACCCCTTTGCTTTGGTTATTTTTCTCTTGTTGCTGGGACAAAACATTCAACACCCAAAAAAAAGGAAGGAAAGGTTTATTTAGCTCACTGTTTGTGGAGGTTTCATTCCATAATCAGCTGGCTCCAAGGCAGGTGGCCTGGCACTGTGGCAATATTTCAAGGTAACATCCAGAGCCAAAAGGGTGGAACAAGCCTCTTTTCCTCTCTTGTATTGTACACTGACTACCACCACCCTCCAGGGCTGGTGTAGCACTGACACCACCTCGGTGCCCTCCTCTTGCACAGAGTAAGGATATTTACAAAGTAAAGAATCCTGGCTCCCTGCTGAGCTCTTCGTTATACTTCTAAACTTCTCAAGTTGACACAACGCATCAACCATAACAACCTTCCACCCATGGGATGAATGCCTTCTCTGTCACTCACGTGGGCTCCTGCATTTCCCTCTAACGTGGCACAATCACATTACACTGGCACATCCTCATGCATTTTTCACCTGCCTGCTTCCCTCCCTTGTCCCTCTGTGAAATACCAAGAAAACAGCGACATCCCAGGAAGACCAGAGCCTGGCAGTCTGTCAGGGATGCTGGGAACCCCAGACCCACCATGGTGTACATCTCTGTGACTTCCTCCTTGATGAAATGGAGTGGTGCGGACCTCACCACGGGCTTCTCCCACTGCTTAAATGAGAAAATATCTGCAGAGAGCCTCGCATAGGACTCTCAGGATCTGCCCTGCTCTTTCTCCTCCACTCTGCAGGCTGAGCAGCGCAGCATCTTAGACTAAGGCCACAAGCAGAGGAGGCCAGGAGACACATGGCAGGGGAGGGCGTCTCCAGGCCCAGCATCTTTAAGGCAGGTCCCAAAGACAGAATACCCAAATCTGGAATTTCATATTTTTCTCTTTTGTTTTGCTTTGTTTTTAGTCCTTGTTTGCACACATATAACACATCTCATTTCCCTTTCCCCCCTTCCTCCATCTCTTGATCCCCTGCCCCTTTAAGAAAAATCTATCTGCCTACTTCCTGTGATCTATCTTTTATTTTGCTCTTTATTTATACTCTGGGTCCCCCATGGAAAAGAAACCATGTGATATGTAACATATTGTGTCTGATCTATTTCACTGAGCATGATGGTCTCCAGGTACACCCAGTTCCTGCAAATGCCTCGGATTTACCCTTTATAGCAGAGTAGTACTTTGTTGTGTGCAACCACCACGTTTTCTCTGCCCACTCTCCTGTTGGTGGACATACACAGTCCACTGGCAAACTTCGGCTATGATGAGTTGTGCTATGATAAACATGGATGTATGTGTATGGAGCACTGTACTGTGATGCCTTTAACTCTTTTGGAAAGATACCTCGGAGGGAAATAGCCATGTCAATCTGAATGATAATTAGAAGCACACTCAGAGAAGCAGGGGGTGGCAGCCTCCTGTCAAAGGGACAGCATGACAAGGCACAGGAGAACAGAACACTGGAGGATTCAAGGTACGCGGTGGTGGGAGAGGGTGGGATTGGACAGGGATAAAGGGCCCTTTGGTCACTGTGCCTGGCCTATGGCAGATGCTCAAAAATATTGAATCTATTAGAAAACGAATGAATCACTCTAAAACGACATCCTTGGCTTTGCTTAACATCTCTCACCACCATTACTCTGACCCTCTGCCCCAGAGGGGAAATCCTGGCTTTGATGGCTCCCACTATATCTGTTTACGCTGGGCCCCAGGAGGTGGAGAGTGGTTGCCAGGCTGCTGGGTCTCAGGGATGCAGGAGCTGCCCAAATCCCAGGCCAACTTATTTCCATAAGAGCCACACCTCCTCACAGCACCCCATAGACCAGTAGCAGATTCTAACTCCGTCCAAGCAGCTCTGCAGAGGCAGCCACCATTACTCCAAGGCCTCTGTAGTCAAAGAGGCCTTGGGTGGTCACTTGGCCCATGCCTGATGTTACAGTTTGTGTCTGGAT
Source organism: Cavia porcellus (assembly GCF_034190915.1). Classification (NCBI taxonomy): domain Eukaryota; kingdom Metazoa; phylum Chordata; class Mammalia; order Rodentia; family Caviidae; genus Cavia; species Cavia porcellus. The sequence goes on from NW_026947487.1 coordinate 114,554,645, forward strand.
GCCCCCCCCAACAAAGCCTCATGTGCTCATGGGGGGAAGCATCTGGAGTTTGTGAATGACGCTTGGTCCAATGCTGGGATTATGGGCGTGAGTGGGTGTGACCTATATACAATGTAAGGGACAGAAAGCATCTTCTCTCCACCTGCTCCCCACCTTTTGTCTTTTTGCTCTGGTAGCTTTTGGTATCTGCCACAGCCACCATGAACAGTTGCCCCTCAGCCACGCCACCCTGCCTTGTATGGACTGAAACCTCCACAAACTGTGCGCTAAATAAAGCTTTCCTTCCTTCATTTTGGACGTCATGTGTTTTGTCCCAGCAATGAGAGAAAAGTAACCAACACACCTGGAAATGAACTGGGAAAGGAACAAGGTAGAAAAGCCTTACTCATGCCCATCCCAGGTGGCCTGGCTTAGCACCCAGGAACCTGTTTTCAGAGCCATGCCCACACTGACTCACCTTTCCACCTTGCTGACCTGACCCACCATTCCTAGGCAGAAAGAAACTTGGCTCTTAGATGTGTTGGCTGATCTTTGGGACCTTGTTCTTGGACATTTGTATTTAAAAAGAAAAATGAAAACAAGCAAAGCCATTTGCATTTCTGTTTGAGCTATTCCTGGGGTGCTGCTCCTGCACCCAGGAATGGGGAGCTGGGTAGGGTTTAGGTCCTTGTGCTTTGCCGCACATCCCACACCAACAAATTTCCCAGGAGCCAGCAATACGGCTTCGCATTTGTCTACTGTGAATTGCAACTTCTGAGTAAATGCCTTCTTTTCCCAACAGGTCCTCAAAGTTTCTTTATTTTCCCCAAAACCTTTGGAATTACTGCTATCTACAGACTATCAAAAATAATAAGTGAGGAGAGACATGGCACACAGAAAAGGGGAGAATAGATGGAGAAAAATAATTTCAGATTGTACGTACATATTATATACCTATTTTATTGTTTTCTTTTGGTTTAGTGTAAAAAACAATCTAACTGTAATTGCCCATCCTCTTTGTGACAGGGACCGGCAATCCTGTGCTCGCACATCAGAGCTCCTTAAATTCCCAACTACCAAGGGCACTGCCCTGCTCTATTCATTCAGGGGAACATGACTTCACCCCCACCAGTCACACAGGGACAATTAGGCCCTGCAGGAAAGAGGAAAGTTCTTGTTGTCACTATTCTCTAGCTAACAGGAGGAACTGAAGGACCTGGCATGAGAGAGGCCAGGTGAAGTCCTGCCACCAGACAACTACTGCCAACACGGTCAGTACTCACCTTTCAGATTTTACCGTTGTGCCAGACACACGCCTTACATCATGCATGCACACGTGCCTAATGAGCACATGGACATGTGCATAGGCTATGGTCTCAGAATTTTGTGGAGGACACAGCTGGAGGACCCTTGAGGCAGAGATGGACACCATCAACTACTGATGATATCCACGAAATGTCTAGAACAGAAGCCACCCAACTTTTCCTGAGGAAGTTGGGTTGTAAATAGTTTAGGCTTTGCTGGGCACATGGTCTCTGTTGCGGCCACTCAGCTCTGCTGTTGTAACACAGAAAGGACAAATACAGATCGATGGCTGTGCTTCTGTTCCAATAAAGCTTTATTGACAAACCAGGAAGTGGCTACCTTTGGCCTAAGGGTGGTTTGCAGACCCCTAGACTAGTGTATGTTAGTAAGACAGGAGGGCAGGGGGCAGACCGAAACACACATGTGCACACACACACACACACACACACATGCACCATGAAACACAGGCTTAAATGTTTCTGTTTTAATGTGCAGCCTCTAAAAAAATAAGCATTGTCATTAGATTAAGTGAAATTTCTCTTTCTCAGCAAACAACAATTTTGAAATAGCCAATTTCTCTCTGTCTCGTGGAGGGAATCAGAGCAGCAGTCACCCCAACACACTGTCAAAGAAATACAGTGCGGGGGTGGGGGGCCCTAGATCACACGCCACCGGCAAATGATTTATTAAAGACTACAAGATAAACACGGATACAGTCTTCAAATAGAGAGGCTCGTGACATCGGCCCAGGATGAGAGAATCAGAATGATTAATAGGGAAGGAGACAGGTTACAAACATCGAACACTTTCTCCTCCTGTGGGAGGCTCGCAGGGAAAGCCTTTCCTGTCTGCAAACAGCCTTCCAAAATAGGGTGATAAAATACAAGTCTAATAACAAAGGCCGTTTCGCAGCATTTTCCCCCTAGGTTTTGAGACGTAATTCACAAGTCCTTCTAGCGTCCAGGCTGAGCTTGTACAGTGAATTCTCAACAGGCACCTGCAAGACAGGCTGGGCTTCTCTCTGCTGAATCTTAATGACCGAATAGAACTTAGCACATGGCCTTTGGCTGGGAGGTTTTACCCATGCGCGTCTGTTCTCTCCCTGATGCCCGCTCTCCCTGGGTGAGCTGGGCCTTTCAAGGGTCAGTGCCTGCACTTAACTCAATGTTCTGCTCAGCTGCCCACTCCCACCTCGCCCTTTCTTACGGCTTCTGCAGAGAGGAGAGAGGTCTTCGGGGAATCTCAGCCCATGCGGGGAGGTGACACTCCAATTAAACCTTCCTCTTGCGATGGTCCCCTTTCCCACCTCACGTCCACCTTGTGCATACACTCAGCCACATTTGTGTGCTAGGCAGGCACCTACAGAAAGACACCCTTTGTGTGCCTGGCTCGATGTTGGGTGCTGGGGATAAAAGGACTCAGAAGCTGCAGTTGGTGCCCTGTAATAGCTCGGGGCCCATTGGGTAAGGCAGAAATGCGCACAAGGCACTGGCCACGGTGCATTCGTGGAAAGAATGCTAAATACAAGCAAACGCACGCGATAGAAAACACAGGGAAGGAAGCACTCGAAACGTGACAGTGGGTGTCTCCTCCCCATTCCAAAAAGTGGGTGAGGGGTTCAGTGGTGTCGTTATTCCCACTACCATGGACTTTCAGGTCTTAGGAGGGCCCAGTCAGCAGGGAGGGCTGGCCAGCGTACCTAGGATGAGACAGGGAGTCCTGCTGCCCTCATGAGACTACTCTAAACGATGTGTCTTTCTACTGTCTTGATATCGAGTTCAAAGGTGGGTGCCACTCAGACGTCTCGGCTCCTCCTTCTCTGTTCCTTTCTTGAGCTCTTTCCTTCTGAGACCAAGTGACAAGGCGACGATGCCATCTAACCACTTCCCACCCAGTGGGTCAGACGTTGCCCCAACTGGCTCACCTCCGTGACCTTATGCCCACTTCACAACAACCCAACCCAACCCATTTTCTCCATGAGGCATTGTGGGGTCAGAGAGCTGACGTAACTCACCCTGGACACAAAGGAAATAAAGGCCGATGCCAGGACTGAAACCCACACTGGTGGGGCCTGGCGTTACCTCATCTGCTGTGCCTCCTGCTGGGGGTAAACTGCAAGAGCCATCTACTCCAGATTGCACCCAGTGAGTGCAACAGAGGACAGATGAAAGGTCCGGAAGCCCAGATCCTCCCCACACAGGTAAAGACCACGTAGTCACAGAGGGCTGCTGGGCTCTTCCATCAGACAAGCCACAGGAGAGCTGCCTCGGAGAGAGCTGGGGCTGAATCTTTTCTCCCTAAAAAATATAAGGATTTCGCTTCTACAGGCTGTTTCTGTTGGAAGCCATTACTCTTTGCACTTCAAATATGGTGGGGATGTGGTTTTGCATTCAAGGAGATGTAATAAAGGCTTTTAAACTAAAAGCCACTAATGGGGGCTTTTAAGGAAGAAAGAGATGAAAGTCAACTGAAGCCCAAGCACGACTGTCCCACTGCTGTGTGCCCAGGGTACAGTGTCCCGGAATGAGACCAGAGCGTTTAGCAAACAACAGCCTGGCCATCCCAAAGTACGGGAAGCCACTTTCCAAGGACCAGCTCTAAATAAGCTCTCTGTACCTGCAGGGCTTTAGATTTCCACAGGAACGCTGGGCTGCCCCACTCACATCCCAGCGATGGGACACCATGACCTGAGAGAGCTCTTGGCCTGGACACAGACCTGGTGTGAGGAGCAGGCCGCCAGGGCACCAACAAGAGGGAAGAGCCTTGGGGCCGGCCAACAATGGCAAAGGACACATCGCCATCTGGTGGCTGCAGGGGAGAAGGGCTATGGTTCCCCCATTGTGTCAGTCACACACAAAGTGAACTCAGCCAACAAGAGATTTAGAGCATTCGGAAAAAACAGGAAAGCCAGGCCTTTGGTTTTAATAACAGCACAGGAAACAAAACCCGGCCCTGGCCCCTCTTTCCGTGGCAAAGAGAGAAAGGAGAGCAAGCAGCATTGCCCTACCAAGTATGGACACTCCGGGCAGCCGGGAAGCACTCTTCCCTGTGATGGTGAGGCACCTGCTCTTGGCCCAACACAGAAAGTCTTCTTGGTGTCCAAAGGACCAAGACAGAGGTGACAAGACGGCAGGAAGAGAGGAAAACAGTTTGAGCTCAGTAACCAGAAGCTGCAAACAGAAAGCATGTAAGTCGTTTTTGCATGTGCTGATGAATACATAATCAAGTCATTAAACAATAATATTAATAAATAATTAAACGGTCATTTAAAGTTAACCCTCACAGCAGCCCCAAAAGTGAAATGCTATTACTGGTTCCACTTTACAGACGAACAAGCTGAATCCCTCCGAGGCAGGAGCACACCCTGAGCTGGGTCCTCCGAGGCAGGAGCACACCCTGAGCTGGGTCCCCCGAGTAGCCGGAGCAAAGCCCAGGCCTGTCTAACCCAGTCCCACGCTCTGCCCAGCACCCCACTGTTCGTCACACGGTGTGGTCCATCTGTGTCACACACACAGACGCACATAAAAGTACGGCATGTGCAGCTCCGCTCCAGATGTGCAGTCAGACTGGGCGAGCGTGACGAGGGGCGCTCCAGCAAGTCCCCCGAGCCGTGGGGTAAGCAGCCTGAATGTGCGAATGCTGGGTTGTGCCCCCCCCACTCAAACGTTGAAACCCTGACCCATGATGTGATGGTGTCTGGAGACGGGGCTTCGGGAAGCTCATTAGTTTCTCATGAGGCCAGGAGGGTGGAGGCCCCATGATGAGATTAATGCCCTGAAAAGAAGAGGAAGAAAAGAAAAGAAGAGGAAGAGAGGAGAGCGCTTTCTCTCTCCACCATGGGAGGGTACATCAGAGAGGAGCACATGCAAGCCAGCAAAAGGGTCCTCACCAAAACCCGCCATGCCAGACCTTGTGCCCAGCCTCCACAACAATGAGAAATAACTGTTATTTAGGACACGCCATCCATGGTGTTATGTCTCAGCCCAACACCATACATTCCTGTAAAATGCTCGTACAAAACGCCTGATAGACACTGACTGAATTAATGGATGGCCCAGTGGGGTACTCTGCCACTCTGCACCTTGGAGGAGAGCCCTGAGGGTGTGCACGACCAGTGTTCATCAGGTGACCTCTTCCTAACATCAGAATGACCCTGGAACCTGCTTTCTTCAAGCCTAAGAAGAGTGGTCCCCTCCTTCCACCGTTAAGTATTCCTAGGCATAGGCTCTTGACAACCTGGTGCTTTCCCTTGCACAGGACTGTATAGTTTCACAGCTCTCCAGCAGACATTCTCTCTTTAGGAATTACCCATGAGGTTGGGAGTCCAGATAATTATGGTCCTGGTTTAGCAGATGATAAACCAAAGGCTGATGGAGTTAGAGCCCTCCCAAAGTCACCCACTGGGAACACAGAGAGCTCAGCCCGGCCGGAAGGCACAAGCCAGACAACAGAAGAACACAAGTTCCCCAAGAAATGAAATCAGAGGACTCAGCATAACATGGAAGAGAGGTTTACTAGCAGCAAGGAAATTCAGCCCTGACAGCCCACATGACAACGATTTACAAGGCATAGGTAGGGATAAGGTCACACGACGACCGGGTGAAACTGTTAGCGCTCCTAAGAGGAAAATGGCCTAGCAGAAGAGGAGTGGTGAGAAGAGCCAGGAAGAGGGGCCGGAACTGAAATGAACAAGCAAAGGCGATGTAAAGTCTGGAGAGTCACCTCGGGCCCTGCCGCCCACTCTCCCTGAGCCGTGAGCGCTGTCTTCCGAAAAACAAGTCAACGGGTTGTTATGGATTAAGAACTGGTGGTCAACTTAACGCCAGCTGGATTACATCAGCATGGCATTGACCGAAGATGCTCCACCTGAGGAAAGCTGCCAGGATAAAGAGGTGGAGAAGGAGGGAGGTGTGGAGGGTTGAGGCGTTAAGGAGGCGTTGTGGGCTCTCCTACGAGTTGCTGTCTGAGCTGTTGGTTCTCCTGGAGAAGCTTTGGTCCTCACAATGAGCATTGCTTCCTGGCTCTGGAGGGGAAGACATGTGCTGCTTGGTCTCCAGGATGAACTCGTCACGCTGCTTCCTGGCATGTACCTGACTGTGCGTGTCGTTGGAGGAGCTCGGGGCCTCTGTGTCGCTGACAATGGCTGTAGTGCCTTCAGGACAGCCCTGGTCTTTGTTGTGAGTGTGACTTCTCAGCTCCAGTGTAGAACCCTCATCCCACCAGCACAGCTCCTTTGTCCTGCTGGCATAGACTTTCTGGCTTCCACCACTGACCCTTGGGCCTTCCTGGCTTGGATCTGTAAAAGAGAGTGGCCTGAGTCCTTCTTGTGGGCTCTGAACCTCCAGTTGGACTCATGGGAGGCATTGTCCTGAGCTCTGGGTTTTTATCTGGACTCATGTGGGACATTGCTATGGGGTTTAGGCTCTTGACTAAATAATCTATGTCTTTGGTGTTGTGGATAGATTTCCTGCATTTTTTCATGTTAACTCCTGGTGACCATTATAAAAATAATATTATAAACTCCATGTTTTGATCCTAATTGTTCTCTGTGTACAACCCCTGACTACAACACAGGTTGACTTGTTCCCACTGGGGGTTACCCTGGGGGTGGACTCGAGTGCTTTCCCTCCTGGAGCTGCTCTCCTGTCATGCAGACATTGGTCTTCCTTTGGCCTAGCCCGCTCAGTGCTGGAGCAGTGGAGGCCAAAGACTGAGAAGTCTGTTTCAACAAAACCCCTAAACGCCCAGCCCTGCTGCTGAGGTTGTCCACTGCTCTGCCCAGCTGCTCTTGGTGTGTTTTCTGTAGTTATGGTTCCCTGAGCTGGGCGCTGCCCTGTGCCTTCCAAACCTCAGCAGCACCCCTGGCCCCACCCATTAGATATCGTAGCTCATCCCTGCCCCCCTCAGTTGCAACACCCCAAAATGCCTTCAGACTTTACTAACATTTGGGAGAGGGGAGGTCAATCCTCCTCCCCTAGAGAATCCTGTTCTAAGCTATTGCAAATTAAGGAGCTAGATTCTTCATTCACAATGGGACAGCTAGATTAGAGGAAGACAGTGATGTTTTAGATGGTCTGCCTTTGTTTAAATTGTTATGTTTTGTTCATCGTGGATTTTTTTTTTGCATTAACTTTGTTTTTTAAAATTTATTTCATTAAAATACTATCTTCAGTGGTTTGGTGTCTGCTTAATGCCACACCTAAAGCAAGTACCTCACTTGCATCCCAGAGTCGAGCCCTGGCCAGGTGCCACTGGGTTCATTAACACCAGGAAGGAGAAATTGTTCTCTTCCTTCCTCTGCCATTCATTCATTGATTCATTCATTCATTCATTCATTCCTCCCCTACTCAGTCCCCTGGAGTCTTACCTTGCCCATGTACAATCACCATGACTTACCTTGCCCATGTACAATCACCATGGGTAATTCCCAGTACAATCACCATGACTTCTGGACTTTCCCTTCTAATAGCAAAGTCAAGAGTGGTGCTGTACTGACCACTATGTAGAAAAGCACAGGAGAGGGATTATGTTAAGGGACCATTTTAAGGGCAGGGCAGTTGTCCAGAGAAGAAATGACTGTGGTTTGCACTGGGCAATCAGCTGTAGACATGAAAAGAATTAGGAAGATTAAAGTGACAGATTCAGTCAACCAGTTCTGGATTGGTGGGAGGTACTAATAAAAAACAGAAAATCAACAGATATTGGTGATTCAACCAATATAAGGGATAAGAGTTATCAGTAGTAGATCTCAGATTTCTAACACGTGCAGCTGGGTGCAGGTCATGACAAATCGGAGCAAATTGAGAGGAACTTGGGGGCAGGGATCACCATGAGGGTGCAGTGGCCAGGTGAGGGGCCTGGGGTGGCGCCACTCAGAGTCCTTAAAAGAGGAAAGGGGATGGAGAGGCCATTGCGGAAGTCAGGTCCTCAGATGGTGCTTGGAGCTGTGAGGTACCGCAGCCTCCCTGGGGAGGGCTGGAGAGTGGCAGGAAGTGCTGGGACCAAGCCCTAAGGAGCTCAGGATGAATGGCCAGGTGGGTCCACAACATGTGGAAATTAGTAAGGGAAAGTGTGATGCCGACTGGATATCTGCATGGCCTCACAGAGTCTCTCCCTTGAGACAACTATTAATTAAAAAGTAGAAACCGTTAAGTTTAAAGGAGGAACCTGACCTCTGCCACCTTTATCAAATAATCAGAATTAACCTACATCCACGTCATGTGTCTCCTGGTACAACAGGATGCTTCTGTGACTGTCTTGCCAAAAGTACAGCACCTCAACGTGATTGTTAGTAAATGTCAGAGAAATCCAAACCAGAGGACCCCAACTATCCAGTCTGATATCTTCAAATCTGTCAGTCATAAAAGACTACAGAAGACAGGAATTGTCCCAACTGGAGGAGACTGAGGACACATGATGACTGACTACAATGTTGGATTGGGACCTCGTACTGGACACTGGACCCAAGAAAGGATGAGCCAAGCAATTAGAGAAATCTGAAGGTCTACCCAGAAGTTGCAAGCATAGTATCCATGTTGGTTTCCAGATTTCAAAAAATTACAGTAAGGTGATGTAGGGGGGGAACAGTCTTGGAGATGGATGAAGGTGTGTGGGAATTCTTTGTAATACCTTTGCAACATTTTTAGGCAATTGAGATGAAAGGTTTTAACATTAAAAAAAATGTAGGTGGAAGGGAAGAAGGCAGCCAAAGAATGGAACAGTGGCCCGAGAGAAAGACGGGAGAGTGCTGGACCAGGCAAGCCAGGAGTCACGCCAAGAAAAACTGGATATTTGATAAAGGTTGATACTTCTGAAAAGCATATAAGAATTTTAATTATTATCGTGCATAGTACTCATCCATTTCATCGTTGGTGACATTTCGGTTGCTATTGCCATGGGTTTGGTTATTAAAAACAGTGCTTCTTTGAATGCTCCTGGGTATGTCTTTTAGCATGCATAGGGGTGTTCAGCTGCTAGGTGTCTGTCTAGAAGTGGAATTTCAGTTGGGTTTTGCTCTGTGGATGGCACAGGAAATAGCTGTTGCTGTGAGCTCGCAGATGCATTAGTGGGAGGTGTCAGCATGTACGGATCAGGTTCACGTCTCCACAAAGCAACTGCAAATGTCATTTTGTACTCTACCCCCAAAGCTCATGTTTATTGATGTCCCTAAGAAAAGACTAAATGAATTCATTTCATGAAAAAAAAAAATCACCTCCTGGAGCAAGGGAAAAATCTCAGAGCCAAAAATCTCTGGAACCTCTAATGGTGCCATGTTTTATTCTGTGACCCTGGGCAACCCCTCTCAATTCACTTAATTTTTGTCTTCAGTTTTAAAATGTAAATAATATCTCCAGTTCCAAATGTAATCATGCATTTGGCGTAATACCTGACTTGGGGGAGAAATGTAATAAATGTTCCTAAGAAAAACATCCTGATGCAAAAATTTTGATCTAGCTTTTCCTAAATCCCCACCAAAGTACTTATGCAGAAAAGAGGAAAAATGTAAATCCTGCAAAAGAAAGTTAACCAAGCACTAGCATCTCTGATAAAGTTCTACTCTCCCCAAGGCCAAAAGAATAAAAATATATAGCTAATAGATATTCCATGCTTTTGGGGATTGTCCAAAGTTTCTCTTTTGGATGTGGGTAGAAAACTCTTCCCTCACTATGGACTCCTATGGTTCAAAAAAGCAAAATCTATACCAGAAAGAAAACAAAAATAAATTCTACTACTTCTGTTTTACAGCCATGCAGAGGCCACGGTGTGCAGAAACCAACACATCAGGACATCGGTGCAGGGAAACCTGGGTGACCCCACCTCCTAGGTGTGTGATCTCTACCACACAGACAGCAATGGTCTCCCTGAAAGCACAGATTTTCATGTCTGTCCCCCCGTTTCCAACCAGGAAATCTAAACTAGAGCTGGGGGACAATGCCCAGGAAAACACACAACAATCTATCCCAAAATAATGGTTTCCTACGAAAGAAGCAAGATCAATGATTACAAATTGTGTGGTCTCAGTCATAATTAGAGTTTACCCAGCTGGTGGCACAGGACGATGGACTGCTTCTCAAAAAATCCTCTCTCCGCTCCAGGTAATATCCATGAAGCCTTCAGCCAGACTGATTTTGGCAAACGTTTCAACAACAAACGTTATGAAACAGTCCTATAAAATTCCCAGCAGGGAGGGAGAGGATATTTAGGAAGGAATGGAAATTAAGGTTGGCATCAGCCTTTGCCTTTACGGTATGAAGTACCAGGAAACAAGAAATATCTAGAGCTTGGAGGAAAAAATGATTGTACTCAATTATTTTTATTGAGTAAACAAGATGAAGTTCTCAGAAATGGTATCAACTGCATAGGAATGCATTCCAGCTAACAGAAATGTTGTGTGATATTAGGTGAGATTAGACTCTTTTAATATGAAAAGACCTACTTTGAATAAAGAAATTCTCCTTGGGTCCTGACAAGATCTATTAGTTTCTCATGGTCATTTTAACAATTACTAAACATTTGGGAGTGTAAAACAATACTATACACGATATTAAAGTTCTGCAGGTTAGAAACCCAAAAGGGGTCTCACTGGCTTAGAAACAAATACTGGCAGAGATGCTCTGAGAGTTGTGGCCTTGCCTTTCCAAGTGTCTAGATGTTCCCTGTTCTGTGGCTCATGGTCCCTTCCACCATCTTTAAAGCCAACAGTGACCCGAGACCTCTCGTGTTGAAATCTACAGTATCTGGTTCTGTATTCCCATTCTTTCATGCACTCTTACATACTCTTGTTATCACAGTAGACCCACTTGGATAACCAGGATAAACTCCCCGTCTCTGGGTCAGCTGATTAGCAACCTTAATTTCATCTGAAACCTTCATTCCCCTTTGTTATAAGACCAGTTATTCACGACTTCTGAGGACTGAGGTTAGAGACATTCTAGGTGACCACTATTCTGTTTACCATACTGGGTATCATGAACTATCTCAATCTTATCTCCTTTTTATGAGCTAGAAATACGACCAATCGTTCTGTATTACTTGTACCCTTACACTGCTTTGTTTTGTTTTGTTTTTTCTTTTTCCTTTTAAATAAAATTTTTTTAAAAAAGAAAAGAAATATGACCAATCCATGTTCAGATGAGGAAATTAGGCTTAAAAATGTCTTAGGATTCTTCCCAATTAATTTAAAAATTTTCTTGTTTACAGAGACTTTCCACACATTGTTTCTCCTTCTTTTCTTATTTTAGGTGTAATACAAGTAGATATAAAGAAAGAAAACATTAAAAAGTATTCTCCTTACCCTACATCTAATCTACTTTTGAAGTTGATATTATCATCCCCATTAGTACACAGATTGGTACACACAATTCTGTGGGAGTTGAGTGGGTTAGCCCAGGCTATTCAGGTAGCAAATGACAAAGTGAGGATCTGATCTCTGAGGCCAAGGGTTTGTGGCTAACATAAAATGCATTCGTATTCAAAATCTGAGTATTTTGTTTCCTGAAAACAGAAAAAAAAAGTTGATCATTTGCTGTGCTTTGTCCTAACATTCTCTGGAACTTAATTCATGCTAAAACCCCAGAACTTTACAGAAATACACTTCTATTACTCACAGCACTGCTCAACACAAGGCCCCGAGAAGTAACAACCATAAGCAAGAGAGAAACCACACCTCTTAATTCCAATACCTCCAAAGCAGAAGGGTTTGGTGGTGTTGGAGAGGACCTGGGCCACAGTCTCCAGGAGAACAAACTGGATTTGCATCCTCACAAGTTTACATCGTTCTGGAATGATCTGCATCATTCCGTGATGAGCCACAGGACCTCAGCAGCCCGCAAGGGCAGCCTGTGGTTACCAGGCACGCGCGTCACTTCCAGGTTCCACAGCAAAGGGCTCCAGGCATGTCTTCAAAAGCCACATGGAACCTCTGCTAGATCTTGGCAGATATGAGCTTATAAAAAGACCACTTGCGAAACGTAAAATGTTGCTAGCATATTTCCATCATGTGGAAGGGCCAAAAAAAAGGTAAGACTTTTATAAGTAACTTGTGGGTTTTTTTTTTTACTCTCTCCAAGCAATATAAATCTTCTCTTGTACAAGGAGATATTTGCAACCAGACTATGAAAATCAGACTAAGAGGAAATGCATTTCCAAGTTCTGGTTACCCATCTATTCCTGATTTCTTGATGTTCAGAATGTGGTCAAGGAATGGGGTGACTATGGGGAACCCAGCCTATCCACAACCTCACACAGCCTGGCGTATTTGGGTCCAATCCACTCGCTGGTTATTCCATGATGTACCAAGTTTGCTTGTCTACTTTTTTTTGTTTGCTTGCTTGCTTACATTTTTCAAAAATATTGGCTTAGATTCATTTAGGGAGAAAAATCTATAGAATGCCTTGGCATAAGTAAATTATAGCTCCACAGCCATTTGAACACTAAGTTGCAAATATGTTGATATAATTTTAAACACCACCTACCCCATCTCTGCTGTTAATCCTCATTTTCCTATCTCTTTTATTTCCATCTGCTTCAATATCCATAAAAATGCAGTATGGAATGTATAAGTCAGCCAAATAATGCTGTGTAACAAACCAGCCCAATGCTGGTCAGTAGCTTAAGACAGCAAATTTTTTTGTATTCATGGATATGGAAGTTAACTGCAATTTATTTGGATTAAGCTAACGTTCAGGCTCTAGGCTTCACACCATAGTGTTGGTCTGAGTTGGACCTATATATTTTTAGGAGATGAGTCGACTGTACGGTTTCATTCTCATGCTGAAGCTGAGTGTCCGACAACTACCCCTGGTATGTTCCTTTCCTGATGGATCGCTGGACCACAAGGGCTTGCCCAAATGTCTAATCATTTGTTTCATATTTATGTTTATGTCACAAATATTAGCAACATTTTAGCCAAAGCAAATCCCATGAACTAATCCAAAATCAAGGATCAAAAAAATACATCTCTCTTTTAGATAAAAAAAATACATCACCCTTACAGGGTGCTGAAGCATAGGTCCAGTTGTTTAAGGTCAAACCACATTAAGGTAGAACGTAGCCACCCCTGTGAAGATGATACAACTGACCACTGATAAATGGCAGCACAGCAAACACACTCCACTTATGGGGCAGAAACAGAATTTCTATGGACCAGCCCAACACTGGCACTTGAGTGTGTAGTTTCTCTGCACAAGTGAGGTCAGGATTGGTCATGGATGGATCAGCAGGTCATGAGAAACATTTAAAGGGAGAGAGTGACCTTAGCTAGATACATTCTCCAAATTCTATTCAGATAGCAATAAGTAAGTAAATAAGTAAATAAATAAATGGTCTAAACGAGATCCACTGCAGTCCCTTCCAGGTCCACCTAGTCTTGATTCCTCGTCCGGACCAAAAACAAAAGAAGCCACCAGGCTGCCCCTCCATTGTAAGGGTCACAGTGTTTGATGGTTGTCATGATCGCGGCCGGGGCTCTCAGTAAGCAGCATGGCCTTGTGGGGAAACCTGGATCTTTAGAGTTTGGCAACCTGGGGTCACATGTCAGCTGGACTTGGGACCACTGGATAAGTCCTTCACCTCGCTGGGCCTCAGTTTCCCAAAGTTAATGACACTTATGGGGTAAGGGAGCTTATGCTTTTAAGACAACTTGACTGCCTAGGGGAAAAAGGGTCAGGGGAGAAGTGGCCCAAGAAGGACAGGTCGCTGCAGAAAGTCCATGAAAGCCATGTTTACGGACACACGCAAGGGTTAGCCAACAGGGACTCATCGATTTGCTCTAGGGCTCACCGTGCCTGCAGCACTTCCCTGATCCACCATTATGACTCCTGACTTCTCTCTAACATCCATGCGTGGGGTAGTCATGGTCTTTGGAGCAAGACTAGGCCTGGGAGGGCTCCCGGCTCCAAGCCCCCTTTGCTGAGTCTCACAGTACCCCAAAGACCTGGGCTTCCACACAAAACAGTCCTCTCTCTCCACAAATGAGACCACAAGGGCCATTTCTGCAGCAGCCCAGGAGATAGGAAAAAATAATAACACATGCAATAAAAGGACTTTTTATACAGAAATGTATTTTGAGGCAGCAATGCAAAGTCCCTTTAGCAGGAGCCACAATTTTCTTAAATAATCGTTCCCATAATTGGCTACTTGTGGGAACAACTAATTGTGCATGTAATCATTTGCCTGTACAACTCAGCATCAACCAGTAATTAAAGGCAGAGCCGTCTTTGCTAAATTTGGCTCCAGAAATAATAGTAATATTTCCAAGAGCCCAATGTTTCCCTGCCAAGGAACTCTAAGCCCTATTCAAATGAGTATTGTTTAAAAAAAAAGTCTTGAAAAAGAGAGACCTGTACCCTTGCCCAGAGCAAACACACACTCACAAAAGAACTTTGGGGGACTTATCTTCGTTTGCATCTACTCTCCCCAAATATGTCCAGAGGCTATGGAGTATCTTCCATGGTGGGGGCCAGACTCTTCACTAGACTCTCATCTCCGTGGTCTTCTGAGCCCTTCTCTGCTCCCGTTCTCAGAGGTGGGTAGAAAAACCACCCAACTTTACAGAAGACTGACCTTGATTCCTTCCTTCCAGCCCACAAACAGATCCCAAGTATGCAGCAACGTCCGCCTCCCGCAGCCCTCACCTGCTGTAAGGCTACCACACTGAGGCACTCTGTCATACACATCCGAAAGCTTGCAGCAAGCTCTTAGCCAGCCCTCTTGCTTCCATGCTTACACCTGCTCTGTCCAGCCTTTTGCACCAAGAAAGCAAGCAGTGGTTTCAACAGTAAAAGCAGATCACATTATCCACTGAATGGCAAATGATTTGTGTCTCCCAAAAGACATAGCCATTCCTAACCCCCAGCACTTAGGAATGGAATCTTATTTACAAAAAGGTTCTTTGCAGATACAGTCAAAGGCTTCAGATGAAACCATTCTGGATTGAAGGTGGGTCCGCAGTCCAGTGGCTGCCCTCCCTACAAGAGAACACAGAGGGAGGGAAGACACAGAGACTGTAAAGCCATGCAAAGGGGGAGGTAACAAACGTAGGGACCCTGCAACTTCTACCAGTACTCTCCATCTCCAGCCTCCTCCTTCCCGTCCTCCTCCAACCTCCACGACCCTCCCCAATCATCCCAAACAATCCCACACTGGCTCGTAGGCAAGGCTTTGATTTTGAGATGTTAGCCTGGAGAAATGTGAAGTCCTCCAGGGTTTGAGATGCAGGGAAGGGTCCTGATTGCACTCACGCAGACTAATCCATAACAGTGATGTGCAGGGCTCTTGATGATCTGCTTCATCTTTGACTTATACACTTAGCCTATCTCCCCTGCCCCTGCCCCTAAGCCTCCAGGCACTGTCCTCTACCCAGGAAGGAGCCATATGCCTTCCTGCCACAGGACTTTTGCATGTATAGCTCCTCCCCATACACCCCATTTAAATCACCTTTCCCTTGCTTTTTTTCCCAATCTTTAGGACAAAAGTGACATCCAACAACCTGATTATTAGGCTGTTAGAGACACAACTTAATATTTGAAATACTTAACTTCAACTCTACAATAAACACTGCCTGTGTAGTTCTGCACTGAGTTTAAACTTTACCAAATCCCTCAAGGTTTGGGAAGAGAATGCAATGCTTTAGCATAGACTCTGGCAAATTTTTACTATAAAAACACGGTCAAGTAATACATGCTTATGACTTCAGAGGTCCCATAGTGTCTGTGGTAACTATTCAGTTGTACCTTGCAGTGTGACATAGAGACCATAGAAACAAATGCACTCATCTGAGTTTCTATAAAACGTTATTTACAATAACAGCCAGTGGGCCAGAGACTACACACATCTATATCAAAAGAAAAATCTTGAAATATCTAATGATAGTCAACCTTAATTTTGGTTTCTCTCTAATTCAGTCTAGCTAGCAAATCAGCAAATTGGCCAAGAGCTCTAAGATAAGAATACAAAAGCACTGTGGGCCCTGGGGATCTGGCTTGAAAGCTCTGAGAAGAAAGTTTTGAGAGCAAAAATTTGCAAGAAGGCTTTTTCTCCCATTAAAAGTTAATATTTTTAATGACTTTCTCCTAGATAAATAGATCATCTTTTGAACCAGCTAATCCCTAATAAATGAGAATCTTTACACCAAACCGAACCGAGCAACTGTATTCCCACAGCTAAGTCCCCTCACCCTGGATGGCTTTAAAGATCCATTGATTACTGCCAAGCCTCCATTGGTGGGATTAATTAATTTATGAACTTGTCATTACAATTCATTGATTAAAATGTCCCTTCTTAAAGATTTAATTATACCCAAAGATAAAAGATCTGCTAATTATTGTCCTTTATCTAATTGAAGTTTTGTATTACAAATAAAGTTCAAAGGTTTAAGACAGTTGCCCTTTCAAACAGTTGGGCAGAGATGAGAATTTAATTAGAGGCGAGACACCATTCTCTCTGATCTATTCTAATGAGAAAAAGACATCAGTCTGGACAAGATGGTTGATCAGAGCGGGGACCTGGGAAATCTGTTAACCTTCCCTGGCGCTTAATGGTCCTGAGCAAACAGCTCCAGTGCTGTGTGTTGTCAAAATGGCTTGGTTTGCTGGCACCAGCAGAGTCACCATGATGTCAAGATCAGGGATTCTGCCAAGCAAAATATACTGCGTGTTTAACCTTCTTAAAAAGATTGATACATTGAAAAGACTTAGGATTAATTTTTGTTTCCCTAACATCATTCTTGTGCTATTCTGAATGGTAAATCAAAGACATTCAATAGATGAACCACTGAGATGTGGGGGTGCCAGCTAAAAGACATGACAGCACCGCCCTAAAGTCAGGACAGCCTGGATTTCAGTGTGGGGGCAAGACTGGCCGAGGACCTTCCGGGCCTGGAATCGTGGCTTTGTGATGAGGGTCTTCAAGGGCAGGCGCCTCCCCCAGCATTTTCTCTTGCAAACGCAGGAGTGAGCTTGGGTTATGAGGCATCAGTGGTGATTGAGTAAAGCTAATCTAACTACAGGAAGCAAGCTCTAGGGACCCTCCCCACTGAGCTGCCAGCACCCTCTGTCCTCCAGATCAATGAGGAGAAACTGCTCTTCATCCTTGCTTTCCCTCAGTCGCCCTGTCCTGGAATCTTACCTTAGGAGCCAGGAGGACAGGGCAAGATGCCAACAGTCCCACTCTCTATAAATCTATAACCACATTCCCCATCCACTTGACCACTAAACACAATATTTCAATCTTTGTTTGTTTGGCTCCTGTGTCCACCTATCAATTAGTTTTGAATTGATACAGCTGGATATTTTGGTAATCTGAATTTCAGGACTCCCGATTGTGACAGTGGGGGGAGTAGAGTAACCATGCTCCAGGGGCTGCTGGAACAATCCCAGTGGAGTCAGGGGACTTGGTAGGGCAGCCAGCACCTGCTGAGAGCTGGGTGCACAGTCTATGAATAAGGAAAACAAGAAAAACAAGCTCTCTGCCATGCAGGAGGTCACACTATGTCCTTTCCACATTCAGAGTGTTTTTATTCAGACCGAAGCAGGCAAGTGATACCAAACCCTGAAAGAGCTCTGGCTTCACCTCCGTTCCCCTTAAACAGAAGTCAGCTGCACAAAGATGTCCCTCACCTATGTACCCTGAGGCTGGATTAGGATGGATGTTTTAGGGCGAGGAACTATTTTATATACCTGGCCGGGACTCTTTGAGTAGCCGATCACAAAAGCAGAGTTCATCTGGGGAGATGCAGAGAGCTGGAGAGTTTGCAGAGATGGGATAAGCCACACAGTATGTCAGAAGAGAGTGTGTTTGGGAGGAAGAGCTGAGCACCATGTGAGAGAATTTGAACTACTCTCCGGCATGGAGCAAGCTCATTAGGGTCACCAAGTGTGGAATGATACAAGTAGGTCTTTAAACTGCCACACAACTGTCGGGTGCTGATACCAAACGTACCCTGTGCTATGGTACTGTCTAGGTGGCATTGTGGTCACAGCAGATACTGAGCACTTTATCTATTCAATATTCCTAGCATGTCATATATGCTAGGAATTCTTTTATGGTACCTGTTTCACAGATGAGGAAACTGAGGGCCATCAAGGTTAAGCCTCATAACTGTTAACCTTGATTGTCAATCTGATTGACTTGAGAGATGCCTGGGAGTTGGTAATGCACACTTCTGGAGGGATCACGGGGTGTGACCTTGAGGACTACATCTGGTCCCTGACCCCATCCTCTTGGGCATTTCCAAGATCTCCATTTCTTGAATGTCATGAGTTGAGCAGATTTCCTCCACACAGCCCTTCAGCCAGGTTTCTGCATCAGAGCCACCATCCAGGGACTGAAGCCTCTGAAACCGTGAGCCAAAATAAATCTCTCCTCCTTTCAATTGCAAGTGTCAGGTATTTTGGTCCAGCGATGAAAAGCTGACTGATACAAGCCCGCTGGCCTATGTCACCAGGTAGGTGATGGTAGAGTCAGGCCAGTAGGTTCTTGTCCTAAAGCTGATTCTGGGTCACTGCATGGAAAAACATCCTGCCAAGATAATGAATCAGCTCACTGGTGAGTTTCTGACAGTCGTAAGTTCTGTACTACTCAAGGTGTAAGATGGTTATAAATGATACCTTAGCCAACTGGATCAAACTTTCCAAAGCCACCACCAAGTTTGGTTTGTTCTCCAAGAGTCTAGACTCAGGAAGCATAAAGGGCCCTAAGTCAATAGTTAGGCAATGCGATTCAGTAATTCATACATGGCACTACTACTCAGCCACCAAAAATAACATCACAGATGCATGAAAGGGCATCTTCAGTACTAAGGAGGAAAAATTACAACACAAAATAGAATGCAATATGCATTGGTAATATATATATTTTTTCACACATATCAGAGGAGATGAAAAAGAAGAATTTTTATCAAGTTCTTAATGTTATTTATCTATATATCCTAAATATAATTGAATATTTAGGGAAGGTTTATTTACATTTTATTTATTTTTATTGTCTAAAGTATACAGTATTCTATAATCACCATGTATTGATTTACCAAGAAGGAAAAAAAATGCAGATTTCAAACCAGGTAATTTCTTATCCTGGAACACAAAACGGGCTAGATTTGAAGCCCATTTTCCTATAGTTTGATGACCCTGCCTCCACACCTTGTGGGACTTCCAAAATAGCTTACTCCTCACACCTTGCCAGCCAGGTTAGACACATCTGCTCCCCCTCGTACCCAGGGCACAGTGCCCGGGACCTTCTCCAGCTGCTGACCTAAGGCTTGTTCTTGCTTCTATTCCTTGCTATCATATGAAGCCAGCCCCACACGACCATGGAATGGTTCACCTGTTGTCTCCTCGAGGCCACTACCAGATGGGCATGCATTCCTCCAAGACTTTTTGTCTGGAGCCCCCACTAGGAGCTCCCGTCCACCCAGGTGGGTGCTCCAGTCTACAGAGCCAACACGGTAGGTTCAGACCCCACTCACCAAGCCCAACCTTCCCTATTTCTGATTATTTTTGTCAAGTCTCAAAAACCCTGCAGTTGTCAAGACTGAGTCCCCCAAAAAACTACAGTCTTTCTCTTCCATCCAGTCCAAAACTTTTGCAGCTGTGATCCTTGCTAGAAGCCAAAAGTTTATGCCTTTTGCTTTTGTTGTTGGTTGTTTTTGTTTGTTGACTTGGGCTGAGTTTTAACTGTGAGCATAGTTCCACTGTACATGAAGGAGGCGGGAAGGTCTCTCTCATTTACCTCCGGTGGGATGTTTGGAAGGAAATATACAACTAGTCATATTGGTGGCCAGAGGCCAATATCTCCCAGCAACCCTGCGGAGTAGGACAGGAGAGAAAGCTCCTCACAGGTGGCAGGACATGTGTGACATGCAGACTGACTGCCAGAGCCACACCAGGTGCCTGGGCTCATGACCACAGTGGAGTCCATGCAGTCCAGCATTGCATGGTTGCTGTCTCCACTACTGGGGAGGGAAACACTGGACCCAGGAGTCTCTCAGAATGCTCCGATTGGAAAGGACCCCGGGACACAACCATGAAAGCCCATGGAGGCTCAGTCTGCCAGTTTCTGTTCCCACACCCACCTTCCCTCATGCCAGCATGGCATATCTCAGGTATCTGTGCACACTGCCCAGGCTAACTGCCCAAGACCAACACGGCTCCTACCTTGCCCTTTGTCAACAACTAAAGACAACATGGGGAGCAGTGACCATAAAGCCCTTCAACCTACCAGGCAGCATGTCCTTCTAGAACCTTCTTGACCTCTAACAACCATCCATGCCGGTACGACATTCTCCGCCAGCAGCCCACAACTTCTGAAAGAAGGGCAGATGTGCCCAGCGTGTTCTGCATCTCAAAACCATCACACGGGTTGTGTCTATTTTCTTAGCCTACTGCAAAAATTACTTGATATTTGTTATGAGTTTAAGAAACAACCTTATTAATGACATCACACTATTGAGCCGTCTTCACTGTCAATTTGCATTATGTAACAGCGTGTGAAGCTTGATTTCCTTGTGTCACATTTATAATGATTAAATTATCAGCAGATGTAGTCGTTCTGAGCTGTAACAAGGTCCTATAGGGTGCTAATTAACTTGGCACTTTTCTAAAAACAGACATTTCGGCACAGTTCAATAGGAAATGCTGCCACTTGGGAATACTTATTGGTCCTCCAGTAGCATACTTAGGACATGTTCGAAAGATTTTTCTTCTGTCCTTGTTGATACTTCCTGGGAGGAATTATAATATCGTAAATATACTGATCTTCCCGGTTGGGTCCAAAATCCATATTGTAGCAAACTCTATTGATCCTAAAAGAAATTAATAATGAATATTATTATTACTAACATCGGTGAAAAGATCAAAAACTTCAGCTCAGGAAGCCCAGAAACTATTTAATATCAGATTCTTGTGATCTTTGCTGGTTGGGGTGAACCAGGACCCCAACCAGAGGCTCAGGAACACTAACTAAATGGCCACCCCATAGATTTCACTTCTTTTATGATTTTAGAATTTTTACAGACTCTACTAACAGGGTGAAGTTCAAGATCACAAAGTGCTCAGGATTATATGTCGCTATTTTATTAATCCACAGGGGCTTCTAATGAACCACAACTGCTATACATTTTTATCTTTCTCTCCCCATTCAGAACGATTGACACAATATTTTGAAATATTTTTCTTATTGTATTTAGGAATGACCATTGAATTATAGTTTTTTTATGTTTTTAAGATGTTTTATCATTTTAAAATATACATATTAAAATAGTCATAGGTGGAAAAATGAAATGTCTTGAATTTGTCCCAAAATGATCTAGTAAAGAAGAAAAGAAAGATATATATATAAAGCAACACTGCCCATAAATTGTTAATTGTGGAAGCTGCCTCCTGGGTATATAGGTCTTTTATGTATTGTCTCTATTTTATATATTTTATTTTTTCCATAATAAAAATCTTAAATTACTGAACATCTTTTTTAAAGGATCAGCTTAGAAAATGGTTTGTGATCCTTTGGATACAGAGGAAGGAAATAGTAGATTTAGGATGATCATGTTTGCAGTTACAGCTGTTCCAAAGTGTCTCTAAGGAAGTAGAATTAGGTGTACATGGCCCAACTTTGGGAAATGTTTAAGATTTTATTTCAGGTCCTGAGTGAGCAGAGAGGTTCTGAAATAATCCCAACACAATCTCTTGTGCTTTTGGGGGTCCCATGTACAGAAAAGCTGGCAGAGAGATAGCCAAGAAAGTTCTGTGTGCCAAAGCAAAGTGAACGGAGGAGCCAAAGTGGTGCACAAAAGGTCTCACCTCCAGGACGAGCAGTCTCAAACCACATGAGCAATAGAGGGGTACAGGGGTACCTTGGCACTGGATCGTCTCCTGGCTTTCCATTTACAAAGACAATAAGAGGGTTGCAGCTTTCCCGTGAGGGGCAGGTGCACTAATGTTCTACTTCTGTAGATGAAGAAACTGAGGTTCCTTCCCCAGACCTGTGAAGCTGATAAGCATTAGGGCAGCCATTCGACGTCAAGTTGGGTTCGCTCCAACACTCACCTCCACCATCGTGCTTCTCCGAGCTGCTGATCCTAAGGGTGAACAGATGGCTTTCTGAGCCTTTCCAAATACAGGGACTGATCACACAACTCTTGCTGCATTGCAAGCAGAAGCAGGGCTAGTTGTGAGGAATCGCCATAGTTAAAACTACTCACCTTTACATATGGGGAGGTGGTCAGCAGGAGACACTGCTGTCCTCCTTTAGGACTGGGATTTGACGGTGGGGCGTGGTTTCTGGTAGACGACAGAAGCTGTCACACAAAGCATTTAGTAAAATTAATTTCATTGTTAATGAATGACTTATTCCAAAGGAAAGAAAAGGATTGGAAGACCACAGCACACTCTGCACGGTGTCTTGGGTCAAAATCACTCCTTATCGCAGAATGAGACTCCTTAGCTATTCTGCCCTCCGGAAAAACAAGACCTGAGAAGCAAGGTGTTTCTAGAAATCACTCATTGAGCATCCACAAAAGAGTAACACAATTGTTTCTAGAGAACGAAGGAGACCAGTATACCTAAGTAAACCCACAGAGATCGTGTCAAGAGAATATACAAGATGGTTTATACTCCTCCCTCCTTCTGGAAAGTCACAGAAATCTATTAAAGGCTCTGATACATCCTGCACTCTAAAGACCTCTTCAGTTTTGAATTTCCCCCAAAATGTATTTGTCTTACACCACAGAGTCTGTTTTGCACTCCAGACTTCAGCACTGCATAAAATGCAATGCATGGAGACACATTTTATAAAGGCACAGGAGCACTGGTGGGATCCTAGGGAGTCCTACCCAGGGTCTGCTCTGCA
The DNA here is from genome assembly GCF_034190915.1 of Cavia porcellus. Classification (NCBI taxonomy): domain Eukaryota; kingdom Metazoa; phylum Chordata; class Mammalia; order Rodentia; family Caviidae; genus Cavia; species Cavia porcellus. The sequence goes on from NW_026947487.1 coordinate 114,577,769, forward strand.
ATCAAAAGAGCAGAAATCAAGATTAAAACACCTCGCCACAGACACACCTCCCGGTTGGCCTCTAACCCAGGTAAATTTGTAATTCAGGTTGATTTCATAGAGAGATGATAGAACCTAAGCCATGTGGTAAACTTAGGACTCAAAAGAAAACACATCATGGATGTCAGGTCAGATGTGGTCTGCAGAAGCAGCTTATTTAAAGGGGTAGAGGATTAAATGGAGACAGGAGGGGAAGAGAGGAGAAAAGAATCATTTAAAGCAATGAGAATGATGTACTCAAGTTGCTTGTGGCTTGGTCACTGCTGATCAGGCCACGTTGCAAATCATTTTATCAAGGATACTATTTTTTACATATTTTCAAATAGCAGAAGCTTAATTGAAAACAGTTCCATATTCATATAGAATTAGACAGAAGCATGTTTGTTTTCTCAGTCTTCCTAAATAAGTTAAAGGACACAGTAATTGTGGCTAACTTTTCCTAACTTCTGTGAATGTGTCTGTTGTGGTTTAAAACCAGAATGTTCCTGAAAAATGCTCATGTACTGAGGATGGGCATTTGGAAGGTAATTAAATCACTGATGCAGAGCTAAGTGTGAAGAGGCCGGTCCATGGGGGTATAACCTGGAAGGATCTGGCTCCCTTCTGGGGTCCTCCCTTTCCTCTCTCTGCCTCTTGGCCACCATGATGATAGCTGCCCTTCCCCCATGATGCTTTTCGCTTGGAGCCTGAGACTCCTGGACTGAAACTTCTGGAACCACAAGCCCAAATAAATCTCTCCTCCCTTAAGTTGTGAGTGTCCCAGTGACAAGGGAAGTGACTAAGACAGTGTCTTAATGGATTAAATCTAAACCTTATTAAGGCTGTTATCTCTGTGGCTTCCCCTGTCTTGCAGAGTTACTTCATCCCGGAAGGATGCTAAGGGAGCCTGTGAACTAGCATTTCCCCAGTTCATTAGTGCTCTGTGGGTTGATGCAGAAGGCCACAGTCTGGTGGGAATTATTTACAAATTAATTTGGCCCCCTTGGCAACAGAGTTTTTCTAAGCAAGAAGTCTAAACCAAAGACATTGGTGCGATTGCCCTGCTCTGAAAGGAACGTGAGTCTGACAGAGACGGAAAGAGGATGGGGATGGTTGAACTACGGAGGTGACAGCACAGGTGGCATGTGAATTTAAGGCTCAGAAAATATCATCCCTGTGCCCTCACTTCCCACCTTCATGAGTGGAAAATGCGCTACTCCACTGTCCACAGGGCCTTTTTGATGACCTCCTGTCCCTTCCTTTGATGGACACACGTTATCAGGGGTGGGTCCTGATAGATTAGATTTTCTTCCCTATGATGAGTCCATCTTACAAGTAAGCACACTGACTCAGGAAATCCCAAATGACCACAGTTGTACAGGTGCTTTCCTCTCTCAGGGTGTCGTGATTGCCACCATAAATCAGTAGTGATCTGAATTCAAATATTACTCATATAAAAAGCTGAACTGTGCTGAACTGTGGCAAGGAAACACCCTGACTGGTGCATATTGAGTCTTACAGAGTCTAGGAAGGTTCTCGATTCCATGAGCACTGGATTTTGCTTGTCTGTTCAATGTGTGTGTGTGTGTGTGTGTGTGTGTGTGTGTGTACACATGTACATGAGGGGAAGGAGGTACTAATGATATTTGCTTTGTCTGGAAGGTAAATAGCATGAGTGGTAGGCTGCTGCTGGGCAATAATTTCAGAAAAGCCTGTAAAGCTTAGAACAGTAGTTGGCACAGAGTAGGTCTTCAAAAAAAAAGAACCAGAAGAAATACTTGAGCACTGCTTTAAAGATTTGCCTAACATAATGAATTTAGTGCCCATGAAGTAAGTCCAGCACCCTGTTTTTATAGATGAAACTGAGGCTGAGGGTATTTCTGTAATCTGCCTGAGGTCGCACAGCTTCTAAGGCACAGAGGCAGACCCAAGGATCTGGTTTTAGAGCTGACACTTGCACCCAGACAGGAGCCAAGGGAAACAGACACACCAGTTATCAACTGCTGTGTAACAAGTGTCCCAACAGTTCATAGCTTAAAACAAACATTTTATTTTTGCTCACAATTTCCTTGGACTAGGAACGAGAAAAGGCTCGACCAAGCAGTTTGTCTCTGATGCATGTGGCCGTAGGTGGGATAACTGGGCTGAGAGACTCCTTCATTCCCATGGGCCTCCCTGGCAGGGGTGACTGGAAAGCTGGACAGACATGTGTCCCCAGCCTGTCCATGTGAAGGCTTAATGCTCCTGGGTTGCAGACTTCATGAGTCTGGAAATGGAAGGTGCCTTACCCTGGTCTGGAATCAGTCATAGTATCCATCTCCTCAAGGGGACGCTGCTCTCCAGGAGAGATATTTCATGGTCCCCCAAGAGGCTCATCTGCTCACACTGGGGGCCTGTGGGAAAGTGGTTGGATTATGGGAGCTTAGAGCTGACTTGCTGTAATGAGGAGGGGTCCGGTCAGAGGCGGTGGTCACTGTGACCTAGAAGAGCCTGTCTCCCATGCCAGCCCCTCCTTTGACCTCTCTTTGCTACTGGTCCACCATGCCACGAGCAGCTGTCCCCTCCCATCCCCTTCTGCTCTGCCACTTCTTTGAAGCCAGCTGACCCTGGACTGAAATATGAGTCCTCCTTTAAGCTGCAGGTATGTCTCAGCAATGAAAAAGTGACTAAGATGGTGACCATTCTTAAGTCAGGCTTAGTGGCATGTGCCTGTAATCCCAGCATTCTGGGGGCCTGCAACAGAAGGGTCCCAAGTTTGAAACTAGTCTGAGAAACTTAGCAAGAGCCTATCTCAGAACTGAAACATAAAATAAAAATGGGCCTGGGATGTAAATCACCGAGACGGCCCTGGATTTAATCCTCAGAACTAGCAAAAAAAAAAAAAAAAAAAAATCTGTGACCATTTTTATCCCATTAAAATGAAAGCCCACCCCACAATGAGGACAATGCTTACCTGCTTCACTTAATTATACCAAGACCTCATGGGCTGGAATCAGATTTCCAGAAGAATGTTCTTCCACAATGAGGCATCAACAGCGTCCACATGTCAGAAGACTGTATTGTCCCCGTCACTAGAGTTTACCATTCCGAGTCTTAACACAAATCTTTACACCAAACACTAGTCACCCAGATAAGGGATGTTCTCCACGGGCATCTTCACGTGTACTTCAGGCTCCAATGCTCTATCTAGTTCTGGAAGGAAATTTCATTATCATAAAATTTACAAGTGGATACATACACTAAAAGACTTATCCTTTCTTGGTGATAATGAACAATTCCACCATTTGGAGGCAAAACATCATAGTAACTGTTGTGAAATGGCATGACAGAAGTCTCCAGGAGAGGATGGACAGGAAAGCTAAGGAGAAAAAACAACATTTAGTTTTGCCTCTAATTCACCCCATATCTTGAGAAGATTGCTTGAACTCTGGGAGCCTAAGGTTCACACCACGTAAAATGAAAGGGTTTTGTGGACAGAGACCACCGTGGTCACTCAACGTTTGTTATATTCCCCGTACTCTTCACTCTACCAATAACTAGTTCTAGAAACTCAAACAAAAAGTACTCAAGCTTTAGATTTGATAATAATGATAACAATTCTGGCCAAGAGAGCTAATACTCACCAAATATTCTAGGCACCACCCCTATTTCTCAAGCTCTCCTACAATTACAGGGGGGTCTGGTGATTAGCTTTGACCACTAGACTGTAAGCAGAAACCGTGACGTCACCTCCAGGCCATTCAGATGAGAATCATATGCAGCAGAATTCAAGCTCGGCTCCGCCTTCCTTCGCATCATTATCTGTATAATTTAGGAATGTGTTTTTATGTGTCTGTAGACTATTACAGCTTCTGTGACCAAACTGTGAAACATCGAAATTTGTGTTCCATGCTTCAAAAATCCAGATTGACAACAAGTGTAAGAGTAACTAGATTTAAATTGATCAAAGAGAAACTACACCTGGCTTTTTTCCCTTGTCACATCCGTGTTCATCCAGTTCAGGAATTGTATTTGTTGTTTGTTTGATTGTTTGATTGATTGTTATTAAGTAGTCTCTGGTTCTATGGATTCCAAATCGATGAGTTTGAATGGAATCAGATGCCCAGGACTTGGGTTTGTTTCAGTTTGATTAAAGTACACCGTTCTTTACATACACAGTTCCTCCAGATTCAAAATCAAAATTCATCTGAGTAATGCGGAAGTATTCCAAGTCTTAGTTCCTACTGAAATAGCCAGGTCTGTGTTCCTGGGATTTATTGCTTGTTACAGCGAACATGCTTAAATACTGGAGCGCTTTGTGAGTACATGTATCATTCTCTAGGGAAATTTAAGGTGTGTTGCTCAACCTTAAAATGATAAAATTTGTCAGACTTGCCCCTCATACATGCTGCACGTAAGTAAAAGGAGGAAAGAAGAAAATCCAGTTAACTCGGGTTCTGCAAACAGAATAATCAGTTCCGCTTCCTGTGTGCTCAGAACGTTCTAAGGGTGAGTGTTTACCTCCAATAAAAATAGCCATAAGGAGAAACAATACCAATGAAGATTCTCTCTACAAATCAATTGAATAAATGGAGAAAATCAGGGCACTAGGGTGAATGTGGATATAAATATCCCTTAGGAACATACTCCCCGTGATAGTGTTAGGGGTTCCAAAGCAAAATGTCTCAATTCCTGCCTATTGTACCCAAAGTAACAGTGCCAATCAATCATCGCTGCTGCATCCAAGAATTTCTACTCAGCCTCCCTGTGGCCTCGTTCCTACACGTGGGAGAAGGAAGATCCCTGGTCTCATTCAGGAAGCGCCTGTAGCTTGATCAAGCTAACACAAGATCCACTAAAACAACAAGAAAAATGGTAACACAGATGGTACCAAAAATAAACAATCCTCACATCATTTTTAAAGATACTGGCAAAATGTTTATAGTCGTAAAACAGGAACATGATGTTACATAAAAGGAATAACCTGTGCACGTAAAAAGACAGAGTAGAGAAAATGAGAAGTTAGAACAGAGAACCAAGCCACGAGAATCAACAGATCAGCACGTGCTTACACCTACATGGTTATGACAGCAAAGACCTATGAACAAAGCATGCCAGACAGAGGGCCACCTGCTGCTGGCAAAGGGGACTGAATGGACATGAGGTAATTCATTTTTACATTACATATTCCTATGTTTTATATAGATGTTAATTTTTAATTAAAAGTATAAGCCTTACTTAAATTTCACTCATTAAACAACTGAGATTGTCCCTATGTGGACTTCCTATCCGAGTGCAGAACCCAGCAATCCTCTGAGAAATGCTCTTACTTCTGTATATCAGGGTTATTTTTGGAAGAGTTCATTAGATTAAAATTAATGCTTTAAAATAAAATGTCTCAACCAGCTGGGCATGGTGGTGCACACCTGTAATCCCAGCACTTAGGAGGCTGAGACAGGAGGATCGTTGCAAGTTCAAGAGCAGCTGGGCTACAAAGTGAGCTCAAGATCAGCAAAAACTGCATAATGAGACCCTGTCTCAAAAAAGAGACCAAAAAATAACCTGTCTCAACTAAAGTTTTGCCTGTATACTTAATGTGGTATTGGAACATAAGAATTTGGTCTCCACCACTGGTTCGTGACACAGAACTCAGACCCTTATAATTTTCTGAGAAATGGGCTTGCTAAGAGAATCTTTGATTCTCATGTTTGGTCTTTGATCTGTTTCCTGACACAGACATTCTAAGTCCCTGGTGGCAGGAGCATTTTTTACTCTAACGAGGTGGCTCTTCTAGGGCTCCTGTACAGGGACTGGTCCCCAGAAAGACTCAGTTAGGAGTCACAAGCTTGGAACAGCCTCACCCTTCACCCTCCTAAGAAAGGAGGGAGGCTGAGATCAGGTTAATCATCAGTCATGCCTAGGTATGAACCCTAAGCTACGAAGTCCTGAAAGATCCCAGTGGGTTGAACACAGAGAGGTGAAGGGGGGAGTGGACCCCTCCCCACAGCCCTCGTCCTATGCATGGCTTTCCTCTGGCTCTTCAGCTGTAGCCTATATAATAAATCAGTAAGTATAAGTTAGTTGCTGTCCTGGGTTCTGTGAGCCACTCTAGCAAATGATGGAACCTGAGAAGGGGGACCTGGTAACCCCCAATTTAGAGCCTGTCAGTCAGAAGCTGCAGAAGCCCTGGAAGTGGGGATGGTTTCACAAGACTGAGCCCTAAGCCTGTGGGCTCTGACGCTACCTCAAGGTAGACAGTGTCAGAACTGAGATAAATCATGGGACACTGTCTTAGTTACTTTTTTCTCGTTGCTTGGACAAAATACCCAAAACCCAAAATGAAGGAAGGAAAGGTTTATTTCTTACAGGTTGGACTTTCAGTCCATACTCAGTTAGCTCCGAGGCAGCGTGGCATGGCAGAGCAGCCATTCATGGTCACTGCGAACAGCAAGGTGCAAACCAGCAACAGAGAGGGACACACCTTCTTCCTGCCATTAATCATATGCTGGCTCCACTCCTAGGAGGGTGGAGCACTCACACCACCAATCCAAGCACTAGGCAATGAATCGATCATAAACATTAGATTTGGTCGAGTCCATAATTGCATGAGGCTTGGGGGCCACTGACATAAACCATGACAGATGCCCAGCGTGTGTCTGCCTGAGAACTGAACACACCTGCAAGAAAAGTCCACTTCCAACAGGCAGTGTCAGAGTGCCCTGTGTTGCACGTGAGAACAGAGAAGGAGGCAACCAGTTAATTTTCTTTCTCCTGCCTTTCGCTTACTACACCAGAATTTCTAAAGAGGCCCTGGAGATTGTTTTTAACAAGCCAAGTCTCTCTGAGAGGATGCTTCCCACACCAAAGTTATGCAAGTCACTGTTTTGGAGCTGACTTGACCAGGGCAGAGCCACCCATGCAATGCCTCTCTCAGGAAGCCTGCAGTCTCCTCCCTTCCAGCACTTTCTGGAAGGGCTCTTCTGATTTCCAGATCATAGTAGTTGGTGCTTGAGAGTGCAGATTTGAACTCGCAGGTGACGGAAGCTATACAAAGCACTGGGTAGTTTCAGCAACAGAAACTGACCTCTCACTGCTCTGGGGACTGAAAAGAAGCACATGACCAGGCTTATCGAGCTTCCAGGAAAGGCTGTCTGCCCACCTTACTGGTGGACAACTTTGGGCAGGACCCTCACATGCCAGACAGCAAGCCAGCTCCAGTCTCTTTGTCTTCTTGTAAGTACCCCAACCTCATCATGGGGACTCCCTGTTCATGAGCTCATCTCCCAGAGTCTCTGCCTGAATTCCTTTCTACTAAGGGCTAGGGTTGCTATGTGAGTTTGAAGAAGACAAAAATATGCAGCTTAAAACATGGACCTTGAAGTCCAGACGCACCAGGAAACAGAAGGATGCTTAACATGCACAAAATTTGTACTTTCCAGAGACTGGATGCAACAAAAGCATCATTACAATGTTCAAGATGAGTCTGACTTGAGGTAACCCAAGGTCTCAGTCTGTGGCTGGGTGGCTGAAGCATGAACCTCTCTTTCTGAGATCAGCATTGTCATCTGACATCCTAGGAAAGATAAAACAGGCTTCCAAAGCCAACCGATGCTGGAATACAGGCTCTTTAGATGCTGAGCTTTTGTTTACTCCTGAATAAATTCAATAAAGTGCAGTAACCATTATAATAAATGTAGATGTCACTAATTACAACACTAGATTTTAAGTGCAACACTAGTGTCTCAAGTGGCCTTTAAAACTGAGTAAAATCACAGCCAATTCAAATTTAATTAAAACTATCAGTTTAATTTAGTTTGCTTTTACAATAAAAACTATACGAACCCATTAACTGCATTCCGAAGCTCCCATTACTGGGAGCAACAAGCAGCTTGTGGGCCTTGGCTTTTGTGAACAGAGCTATGCATTCATTTACCTTGTTACCCAGTGAAGTTTCTTGTGTTCGGGATCCAATAAGCAACCCGCTTCTGTCCGTGCAAGTGGGGTTCTTGTACTCTTCCAGGTAACTCACCCCGTGGTTAGGGGAGGCTTTTGTCTGGCTCCTTGTGCTTTTGAAAGTTCAGCCCCAGGGGCCTTCGGAGGACTTGATTATGGTACCCATTCCTGAGCTGAGCTCACAGGTGCCAGAAAGGGGTGCCAGAGTTTGGCTATGGTTTGAGTGTCTCCAAAATGGTTCATGTGCTGGAACCATGGTCCCCAGTTTTTGGGTGAAGTGATGGAACCTTTAAGAGATGAGATCTGGTAGAAAATCACAGGGTGCTGCCATTACTCACAGATCAACAGCAGGCCCTCAGAGTGGGTCGTTACAAAGTGAGGCCACCCCACGTAGTTGGCCCTGGTGCATGTAGACATTTCCCTTTGTGTTTCTCTGTTATAATGATGCAACCAAAATGACCTCACCAGGGTGTTGTCACCCTGCTGTTTGGACCCACCAACCAGAATCATAAACCAAATAAACCTCTTTCTTTTAAATGTACCTAGCCTCTGGGATTCAGTTATAGCAGCAGAAAATGGATTAAAGAAAGGGGTTTTTGAAAATGAACTTAAGAACACTGTCCCTCAGAGTCTTAATCCCACTTTTTCCATGATAAACTCAGGCAGGCTTTTAATCTTAGTTCTACTTCTGTAGAGATGATGACTTATATGGATATCTTCTCTTCTCTCCTCAGGACCTCAGTGTAGCTCTAAAAGAGACTGGAGCAGGTCGATCTTCCCAAAATCCTACTTTCACGCCCCTTGCCATATCCAGATACTCCCCGACAATGCCTATAACTCATACATACTCAATACAATGGGCACCATCTGCTGCAGCCTCTTCTTAGACAACACAAGAGGTTTAGACAACACAAGAGGTTCCAGTTATTCTTCTACTAACACTGAAGTAAGTACATAACAACTAAAGTTACTTAAAATGCTTTTCGAACATCATGTAGCCTACTCCCAGCAGACCGCGTACCACATTTGAAGAATATTAGCCTTCCTGACCTCAGAGATCGCTTCCTGCTCCAGAGGTCTACAAGCCTCTGAAAAAGAATTTCATCTCCTTACTCAGGTGAGCAAATGCACACACAAAAATGAACTGCCTGCAGGGCTTGTCTGCTTCCAGCACGGAAGTTAGCTTCGGTGGGGAGACAAGCAGTGATCAGAAATGAAATTCAGAGCGTTCTATATTTTATTTCAGAAGTGGAGAAAGGCATTCGGAAATTTAGCAGATTCATGGTGGACTGTACAATCCAGCCAGATGTGAAGGAAAGACGAATGAATCTTGGGTGGAGGAAGACTAAAGCAAGAAGAGAAAGTAAACAGATGAGCACCAGTCTGGAAAAATCTAGAACATTCCTGCACTTGGGGACCATTATAACTAAATAAAGGTCTCTTGAACAAAAACCCTAAGCTCAGTGACAGCTATTAAGTGACCAATAGGGAGGCAGTGCACACAATCTGACTGTGAGGCAAAGGGATATCCATGTCCCGGGGGGGGCGCAGTGGGATGGGACGAGGTTTCACTCCTCTACTAAAAACAGTAACAATTCAAAACTTAGAAATTGCTTCCTCCTGGAATTTTCCATTTAATATCTGTAGACCCCGTAATGGACGCGGGGGAACTCCTGTACACCCTATGGTAGAAAATCCTAAGGAGAGAAATTTCATGGAAATGCATCAAACAGGAACTGCACAGCACACACACAGGACCTGCCTGGGTGCACCTCCTGGGGATACCTTGAAAGAAACTGAAAGGAATTTATGAATCATTAAGCGAAGAATTTGAAATTTCTATAAAAGGGTTGCATTTCACAGAGAACCAGAGAATTCTTTTGGTGGCAAGGATCAAGCCAGGGTAGGAACAACCAACCAGCTACAGGTGACTAAGGTCACTTGTTTTCCTTCCTGGCACAGCTACATGGATAGAGCCCCGGCTGGGTCCTGGAAAGTCACAGTAGCCTGACCTCCCAAGAGCAGGCCAGAGCTGCTGTGCTCTGCTGAGATGCTCTTCCTGTCTTAGTGGCATCCAGGAGGTAGCAGAGCCCAGAAGGACCCAGTAGTGACAGTATCATTGAGAGGATGAACATACAAACCAAGGAACAGACCACGTATGACAATAAAACTCTGCCCTACAACTTCTACTGTCGTTAACCTGGAACAGGCAAGATTTGGTGACAAATGCTCAACTTCCCGAATTTCTCCTCCACTCCCAGATCAGACCAGTCAGGAAAAGCCAAACAAAAGCCAACATCTCAGGGCACCCTGCTTTTGGTTAAGGCTAACCTTCAGTGTCCGAGCAGAGCAGATCAGCAGCCTTCCTCTTCATCTACAAAGCCTTCCTGTTCCCCTCTCTGCCCCAAACAAACAGTGATGGCTGATACTCTTTCTAGCCAGAATCTCTGCATATGCAGACAGTCTCTGCGTGTCCATGCTCGGGCAGGCTTTCCTGACTTCCACAAATGAGATGCCCGTCATTCCGCTCCCACTTGCAACTGCTGGAAGCATTGCCTGGCCAGATGGATGCTCACCTCACAGTCTGCTGGCTGAACCCAGAGACTGGCTGTTGCCTTTGGGCAGTACCCACCCTACCCACACTTAATTCTGACGTTGACCTTTGCTCAGAACAGATGACCCAACATGTACACTTGTGCAGAGGCGCGGACACTACTGGGACAGGCTTGAATCATTTATAGATTTGATTGAATTATTGATGTCTTCATTCCATGAGCGTTAAAGGGTTCTGCCAACGTTCACCCCAGTGTGTGCTCCGCCTGCACTGAGGCATTTGCTTCAACCTATGGGACATCAGAAAAGAAATGAAGGCGAGGGCGGCTCTTACCAAAAATGATGAAAGAAAAATTATTGTTGCTATTGTGTGCTACACCCAAAAACCAAATGACTGCTAAACTCAGCGTATAAACCATCTGATAAGTCTCAGACGTTTTCAGCAAGAGTCCACCAAACTGACCTGAGGCCCTACCTGTTTCGTAACAAGTGCATGGCACACAACCATGTTCATCTATTTACCTATTCTTCAGAGATGCTCGGGTCATTGTGACAAGGCAAAGCTGAGGAGCTGTGACAAGCATGCCATGGATTACAAAGACTTAAGTATTTTAAGAGAGGCCTCTGTGAAAGACGCCTTTTGGAGAAAAACTGTATCAAGTCCTGCTTAGCCTCTGCATGAACCCTAATAAATGGATGCCCCATCATTCCATCATTCAGTGGGTATCTCTGAAGCATCCCTGGGTGCCAAGCTGCGTCCCCAAATATACGTAAGGTATTATTCCTGCCCTCAGAGAGCTTCAGATAAGCTGGAGAGAGAGGGAGGGAGAGAGAAGAGGGTGTAAAGGGAACGGAGGAGCAGACACACCGTGAGAACCACATGCCCAGGGTGATGGGCTGTGAGACCAATAGCAGGGCTCTTTAGAAAGGAAGTCAATGAACAGATCACAGTCTCTTTTGCTGGTCTTCTCTAATCTGCTACCACCCAGCCGCGTGTTCTATGTTTTCCTGTCCTGGTCTGTGCCTTGGGAGTGCAGGGAGATGGTGTCTCCCAGGCCTCCTTGCCTGCTAGAAGCCAGCTGGGTTTGACCCCTGCCGGAGACACCCCTGCGGGAGACCAGAGCATGGAGGGAGAGAAAGGCAGGAGCGCGTTCTCCTGGTCCACGTGTGTCCCACAGCTCCTGGGTCCTCCGTGATCCCAGCCTCTCCCAGGTGTTCCGCTGTCTTCCCATGGGGCTACATGTACCCTAGGGTTAACAAAGTCCCTGTTACTGCTAGTCTCTGGGCATCCTTGTCTACTTTCCCAGTCCTGCTCATTCTCTGATCAGTGAAAGTCCCTCCCCTTGAACCCTCCAAACCTCCTCTGTCTGAGCCATCTCTTTCTGGTTGGGATCTTGACCTGGACAGCTCCTGTCTGGTCTTTCAATACTTCACTTAGCTCATCCACCGGCATGGTCCTCTCACTTAGGACAATCGGTCAAAACACATCCACCCAACACATGCGTGAACAGCAAGCCTTGTATCAGAGGATGGGCATTTAAAAGCTGACATTTATATTCATGACAACGCCGATGCACTTGAACAATAAAAAGCTCCTTCTGTGAGCAGTCAGTGTGTAGGTCCGGCCTTCCATCCACACGAGCAGATGACCGTCATCATAAGCCTGCTCTCAAGATCACAATGTTCCCAAACATTATTGCCACGCAGTCAACAGTTATAATGACTCAAGCGCTCACAATAAGTGGCCTGGCCTTTTTGTTCTCTTCTGAGTCAATCTCTTTATTGTTTTTCACTCCTTTGGTAGAGATTGTTTTAATATGTCCCATTTCTGAGCAAATTCTCTCAGCTCATCTTCAAAATTCTGAAATTCCACTCGGGTTTCCCACTGGGCCATGTTTGTTTATAAGGTCACAAAAGGTTTCTTTAAGCTAAATCAAGCTGGGGAGCATTTCTGCGCCTGGAGTTTCCTATAAGCAATATCTGTAGCCAGACAGAGTGGGTTTTAAATCATTTGTAAGAGATTGAGCTCTGTGTCCAGGCTGACCCTAAGGACATTTCTTGCCTGTTTCTTTATTTTTTTTATGCTGCATGACATAATGGATGTGGAAGTTCTTTGTGAACCATAAAGACCTTTCTAATGTAGGGGGTTATGACGGTGACCTCACGCTTTGGGAACATCCTGTCTTCTTGGGTTTATTTTATTCTGCATTTTTTAGGCATCACTGGATTCTAAAGGAGATCTAGGCTTTTTTTTCCCCAAGATCTCTTTTTCACTCATGATAGGATTTAGCTGATGATACAGTTATTCATTTATTTATAAAGTATTTATGGGATACCTGCTAAGTGCCAGGCTTGGCTCAGAAGGCTAGGGCTGAACTGGTGTAAACACAGCTCTGGTCCTTCAGGAGTTTATCATTTACTTGGTTGGGCACAGAGCTTAACACTTTGTGCATTTCCTCTCTTACTCTTTAGAAGTTAATTGCATTTTTTGCATTTTATAAATAACACATAATAACAAAATGACCATGTGAATTACAAACATTTATTGAGTGTTGACTACGCGTCAGGTACTGACCGAAATGTTTTACAAGCATCTCAGTTAATCCCCAAGCATCCCTAAGAGTATTATGTTCTCCCTTTTCTCCAGCTAACAATTAACATTTGTGACCACTTCGTGCTGATAAGGCATGGCCCGAAGTGCTTTGCATGCATGATCTCATGTTCATTCTTTCCAGAACATCGAAAAGAAGACACCACTATTATTTAATTGCCTAGATTTCAAGTGCTTAAGTAACAAGCCCAAGTTTATACGGCTGGATTTTGCAGCGCTGACATTCAAAAGTTCTTTACGAAGTTCATGACCTGAAGCAGGACAGGAGAGTGCCTCACGAGAGCATAGTTTATTTCCAGGATAACTGAATCTCTGAGGAAAAATAAGCAAAAAGACATCAAGGCACACATCACAGCCAACCTTAAAGGGGGACAGTTGAGAAATCTGAAAGAAAATGTTGTCTTTATTCACGTTCTGGTCTTTCTGTCTGTCCATAGGGGCTGGATTCCATCTTGCACGTAGAGACTGTGATTTATCTTAATTACTGTAGAATTTACACTGTTAATAAATGTGATCTAATAGATTATTAGAAGAGGTGAAAAAGGGAGCTTTAACCGTGGAGATGTCCATAACTTCTGGATAATATCGGTGCTTTCTGGGGAACTCTGTCAAGCACTTTAGGTAGTCACATGTCTTCACAGGAAGTGAGCACTTGCCAGCGGGAAGAGCCCGGGGAGTCTCGCTGGTCCTCTCCCTCAAATGTGATTTAAAGGTAAGGTCTTATAAATCTCAGTCATTTTCCCTACAATGCTATGTAGCATTCTTAAATGCCACAAAGTAGAAAAACAATGTGTCCCTCCACTGTGGTTATAATCACATCCAGTGCTTTAAAAATCATTAACACTTTTGGGGTTCTTGCATTGATTTTGCTTCTACTAGCATTTAACTGTTTGAAGCCTCCCTGAACCTTCTCTCCCCACCCCTGCATCTCCTGTTTGACTCTTCACAGTTCTCTAGTTAAAGACCTGCCCTGCCCACCAAGTGCAAGGAACCTGGAAAACCAACCCTAGCACAGTCTGCACGAAGCGGAGGTCAGCTTCCCAGTCTCGCCCAGAGTTAAAGCTCTTCCAAGTCTAATTGTCAGAAACAGTATGGAATGCCCAGCTAAATTTAAATTCAGGTGAACAATAAACAGCTGTTGGCATGGGGACATCTCGTGCATATTTATGCTAAAACCAATTTGCACCTAAAACTCAAATTTAATCAAATATTCTTTTTTTCCTAAATCTGAAAAACATCTGTTTTCAGTATATTTGCCTAAAAAGATTAGGTAATAATCCCAAATTAACAAAAATGCCTGGCTAAGAACTCCATTCTTTATAAATTTTTCCTTATTATAACATATCAAGCTGGTCTAAAATAAGTGGCATACTGAATCTGATCTCTTCTTAATATGATAAAAGCCATCTATGACAAACCAACAGCCAGCATCATATTAAGTGGTCAAAAACTGAAAGCCTTTACCCTAAAATCAGGAACAAGACAAGGATGTCCTTTATCACCACTCCTATTCAATGTAGTGCTGAAAATACTAGCCAGAGCAATTAGAAAAGAGAGAGAAATAAAAGGAATAAGGATAGGAAAAGAGGAAATTAAATTATCATTATTTGCAGATGACATGATACTCTACATAGAAGACCCCCAAAACTCCATTGAAAGACTCCTAGGTATAATAAATAAATTCAGTAATGTAGCTTGATACAGTCAATACTCAAAAATTAATAGCACTCCTATACACTAACAACAAAATCACTGAGAGAGAAATAAGAGAAGCCACACCCTTCATAATAGCATCCAAAAAATGAAATAATTAGGAATCAATCTAACAAAAGAAGTAAAAGATATTTTAAGAGAAAATTATAATACCCTGAAAAAGAAATCAAAGAGGACCTCAGAAAATGGAAAGACATCCCTTGTTCATGGATAGGAAGAATAAATATTGTGAAAATTGCCATTATCCAAAAATTGTTATACATATTCAATGCAATCCCATGAAAATACCACTAGCAAACCTCACAGATCTAGAGAAATGACTCCTAAAATTCATCTGGAACCAGAAGAGACCTAGAATAGCAAAGGCAATTCTAAGCAGCAAAGGCAAGGCAGGAGGCATCACAATCCCTGACTTGAAGTTACACTGCAAAGCTACTGTAATAAAATCAACATGGTACTGGAATAAAAATAGACCTGAAGATGAATGGAATAGACTAGAAGATACAACTATAACTGCAAACACACTCAGCCACCTCATCTTTGATAAACAGGCCAAACACATTCACTGGAAGAGAGATAATCTCTTTAATAAATGGTGCTGGAAAAATTGGCTCTCCATATGCCAAAAACTAAAACTAGACCCATGCCTATCACCATGTACTAAACTAAAGTCTAAATGGATCATAGATCTAAATATTAAAACAGAAACACTAAATATGTTGGAAGACTAAGTAAGTAGAAATCTTGAAGACATAGGGTGAGGTAGAGAATTCACAAACAAGAATCAAAATTCATGGGAAATACTTCACAGAATCAATAACTGGAATCATGTCTTCTTAAAGAGTTTCTGCATGTTGAAAGAAATTTCCACATAGTGAAAAGAAAACCCACAAATTGGGAAAAGGAAACCCACAAATTGGGAAAAAATCTTAGTGAACTGTCCCTCAAAGGACTTCTATTTGGAACATATAAAGAATTATAAAAAATCAGACCTCTGAAATTCAGAGACCCAGTCCAAAAATGGCCATCTGAGATTAATACATAATTCTCAGATGAAGAAATACAAATGGCAAATAAATACATGAAAAAATGTTCACCATTAGTCACTAGAGAAATGCAAATTAAAACAACACTGAGATTCCATCTCACTACCACACTGAGATATCACCCCAGAAAGAATGGCCAGGATAAAGAAAGCTATCAACAAAAAATGCCAGAGAGGCTGTGTGGAAAAAGGAAGAACTCTTCCGCACTGTTGGTGGGAGTGCAGACTGGTATAACCATTATGAAGGTCAGTCTGGAGGTTCCTCAAAAAATTGGGATTGGAAGTCCCATTTGACCCAGCTATTCCACTTCTAGGAGTATTCCCAGAAGAACTGAAAACATCTTATCACAGTGATATATGTGTACCCATGTTTATAGCAGCACAATTTGTAATAGCCAGATCTTGGAAACAACCTAAATGCCCATCAACTGAGGAATAAATACAGAAGATGTGGTATTTTTATACAATGGAGTACTACTCAGCTATAAAGAATGATCACATTGAGATATTTATAAATAAATGATGCAACTTGAGACCATACTCATAAGTAAAATCAGTCAAACTCACATGTGTAAATATTGTATAGTCTCCCTAATATAGAAATGTAAGAGTACATAAGATACAAAAAGCTCAATAAGTACAGTGAAAGGATAAGAATCTGCTCAAAGGGGAAAAAATAATATCTCAGGGAAAAGGAGAAAAAAGAAAAAGAAAGGGAAAAGAAAAATATCTAAAATTATATAAACAAATTTAGGATAGCTAAGATGATTGCACTACAAATTCTGTAAGTTCTTGGAATCAAACAGTTAACACTCATAGGATTGGAACCATTGTGCATATTAGCATATAGTGATCCGAGGAACTCTTGAAGATCATTACGTAAAATAACAACCCTAGTTATGCTCACACCACCTTGTTTTGAAGGCCTATATTGTCAGTATTTTGTAATCTTTGCTACTGTTATTTGTCTTTTTTGTTTCACGTTTTCCTAGTAATTTGTTTTGTTTTAGTTTGTTTTCCCCTCTAATACAGAAAGGATAAGCACACATGTAGGGACTTATGCATGCATAGAACTTCTCCTAAACAGTTTATGAGAATCAATTATATAATGCATGATGAAATGAACAGCTACTTTGAAGAAAAAGACACACTATGTTATGCATTGCTGATTCCATATTGTCATGCTGTGAAATCCATTAATGCCATTATTCTTTGTTCAGAGCAATTTTAGCCTGTTTTGTATTGTTTAATTTCAACATACATGAGGGTATAGACAGCTATTTTGAAGAGAATGAGAGACATTATGGCAGCCATTGTTGATTTCTCTATTGTCTGGTTTTGAAGACCTAAAATGCCTTCATCACTCTGTTCTGATCAGTTTTATACTATTTTGTTTTGTATGAATTCATCATGTGTGAAGATATGGACAACTATTTAGAAGAAAACAAGAGACATGGTAGCCAGTGATGATCTCCTGTTGTCTTGCTTTGAAATATGTGTCTCTTACATTGTTTTCTTCTGATCACTTTGTTCTGTTTTGTTATGTTTAGTTTTACCCTCTTTCAAATAAAATTTTTTTTAAAAAGTTTTGGCATGAAAGAACAATTGGTTTGACTTCATTTTTCTGTTGTCTTTAGATTTTTTAAGAGTCCTTAAGGCTGATTTTGAACAGTTAGTTGGTCAATCAGTTTTAGCACTCAGTGTCTCAAATACACCACAAACTCTTGAGGACAACAACTACTGAAATTTCAGTCAAAACATTCTGGCCAGCACAAGAATGGGCATGTCTTCACCTCCATTCTATGATTACAGAGTTCTCCTATCTGTGTGGCTCCCTTATAGCTATTTGCTTTCACAGACTCCCTTGCAGCTACAACCCAGTCATGTGACCAAAGATTGGCCAATCAGATGCATCTTCACTAGAATTTGAATTCACAACTAATGTTAAAATATAGGAAGAACAGCAAATAAATTTTGTCTGGCAGGTGGCCTCACATGAGCATCCAATTCTCCTCCCAGAGCAAGGGCTGCAGTGACAATGGAAGTATCCAAACTGGGCACAGTGATGTACTCATATAATCCCAGCTATTCAGGAACCATGAGAAGGAGGATCACAAATCTGAAGATAGCCTGGTCAACTTAGCAAGATTCTGACTCAAAGTAAAAATAAGTGAATAAAATAAATATCCATGGACCAGATCCAGTGAAAAACAGACAGATTACAGCCATTGGTATTCTGGGGGAGGGGAAGCCACAGCAGTGCTGTGCACCTGATTCTGGGGTGAGCACAGCAATGATCTTGGCCACTGTTGGCTTCTTTTGTTCCTTCCCAATTGTCCAGGAATCTTAGAAATTCTCTCCAATACTCTCTTGATAACTTTAGGTATTTTTCCTTTAACTTCTAGAGACAGGTGCTGGTTACACTCAAGAGGCAGAGAGAAGTCTCATCCTCAGCAATCAGAATAATGTTCTTCATTTAAAATGTCATGGTT
Organism: Cavia porcellus; assembly: GCF_034190915.1. Classification (NCBI taxonomy): domain Eukaryota; kingdom Metazoa; phylum Chordata; class Mammalia; order Rodentia; family Caviidae; genus Cavia; species Cavia porcellus. The sequence continues at coordinate 114,596,133 of NW_026947487.1, forward strand.
CACCAGACAGCGAAGTAGAAGAGGGAAATGAAGGAATGCATTCTGAGAGACAGAAGTTCTTCACTGTTTCTTCAAAATAATTTGTGACCAGTACATCAGATTGTGTAAACAGAGGGCTGTGAGCAGAGGCCACACCCAGCCAGTGTGGGAGAGATAGACCAGTCCCTTCTGTCTTTCTCATGATTCCCACTTGGGGGTTGTTCTTGGGCCTTCTTCTGCATTTGTTTTTCTTCTACCCAGTGCTGGGGACCCAGCCTAGGGTTTTGCATATATTAGACAAGTGCTCTACCGCTGAGTTGCATTCCTAACCTTTCTGCCCTCTTGAGCTCTCAGTCTGCCTGGTCATCAGAATTACACAAGGGTGATAAATACTGCTTTTTTTTTTTTTTTTGCCTCTATCTTCAATGCATGTGCATGGCTTTACTAAAACCTCATGTATAATTTCCTTTACTAAAATCTCATATACAATTGGTAATATTTCAAATTTACCCAGGCTTTGCTCCTCAGTATTCTTAGAGAGAAGTATAAAAAATGCAGGATTTCTTTCTGTGATGATATACTCAATGCTTTCCAAATACATGTGCATATGCACAGAGGGAGAGAGAGAGAGAGAGAGAGAGAGAGAGAGAGAGAGAGAGAGAGTCTTTCTTTGTAGAATCTAGCAAGATCCCTTGCATTAAGGAATAATTCTACATAGTTATCAAATGGAAAGGGATGGAACAGAAAAGGATCAGATGGCATGAGATGAGATAAGATGGGATGGGAAGGGACAGGATGAGACAGATTGGGTTAGAACAATCTAGAATTAAAAAGTCATAAGTTCAAATGGAATGGGATGTCATGGAAAGGGATGAGTAGATAATTAAAGATAATTATATATAACTGCATAAAATGGAATGGAGGAAAAGGAAAAAGGGAGGCAGCCAATGACTGATGTCTAATTTGTTATGGTATATCAGAAAATGGAAGAGAACAAATGACTGATGTCTCCTTTCTTTCAATGTGTAATTTATTTATACTTACAGAATTCCCAGGGGAGGCCCTGAGAGCCAGGGCCCCTAAGCTTGATTATGCACGACAAAATAAAGGGAAGTTGCCCTCCACCTTGAGCACTTTCATTTCAGAGTCTTGAAATACATCTCCTTTTATTTCTAGGCAGGAGAGGAGCTAGCTAGAAAATTCCACATCGCGCATGGGTCCTGTGTAGCTCTGCCTTCCATGGAGCCAGGTACTTAACATGCTCAGGCTTCTTGCTGATGTCAATATGAGACATATACTGGAAAAAGTGACTTTGAAGTGAAATCACACATGGAATATGGGCTTCATTATTCTGTCCGCAGCCTTTAGAAACCCTATGCTGTAGGGCTCAGAAGTTGCTGAGATATTACATAAATTTGCTGGATCCTTAGTTGTCTAACACATCTCCAGAAAGGGCATAGGGCTAAGTGTTCCACAGAACACTTTTCCAACAGCTACTCCAGGTCAGCTTTGGGGCCAGGGTTGGCTCCCAAGTGGGACTTCATCCTACATCACCACAACTCCTTGGAGACCATGTCCTTCAACGGTAAGCTGTAAGCCCAGAAACCAAGGAAGCTTGAGCCCAGAGGGCTTTTCTACTTAAATGTGCTGGTGGGAATGGAAGGGGTTTAGGGGATTATGGGAATCAAGGAAGCCCACAAGACCACACATATCTCACCAGCAGCTCCCACCTTGAGCTCACCTTTCTCAAAACCCACAGAAGATGATAAAATCCAAATTTACAAAAGAAATGTGCTGAGGACCATCTAAAACCCAGAGCCCAGAATTTTAGCTGAGAGGGTTACATTACTGCTATCATTACAATACGCGTGCTTGTTAGATCATGTTTCCATGTAGGATTGTGTTTGATGCTCCCAATAAACCTGTGATGGAGACAAGGCAGATGTAATTATTCCCATGTATAGGGAGAAGCATCTAACAGTCAAAAAGGTTTAACCCCTTGCCAGTGTCACCAGAGCTGGGGCATGGCAGAGCCTGAACCAGAATTTGGGTCTTCTACCTGGATTGCTTGAAGATAATAGGAAAGTTCTTGGCACTTGTCTTGGACAATCCACAAAATAGGATTCTTCATGAAAAGAAGTTCTAGAGCAGCTGCAGTGACCATTTGATACTTGAGGGCCCTTGTTCGGCTTGTTACAATGGCTTATGAAAGCTCATCGTCAGGTTAGCTACATGCAGAATATCAATTAATATGCATCCTACCCCAGTAAAGATGCCCTCTCTACTTTACAGGAGATAGAAAAAAGCCTGAAGATGGTCATTGTCCCCAGTTCACATGACGAGAGTCACAATTTAATCCCAAGACTGAGTTATGTTTTTCATAAAGAGATAGCTTCCACATTCAAATAAATAAATATGTTCCTCATATTTATTTAATATAGAATGTATAAATTTATGAATAGTCAATGGACCTATACTAGTCTTATCTTTTAATATGTGAATGTTAAATGCAAAAATAGAAATGGGTAAGATCTGAGAAAAGTAAGATTCTCTGTCTTCTTGTCTCTGTCTCTGTCTCTCTCTCTCTCTCTCTCTCTCTCTCTGTCTCTCTCTGTCTTCTTGTCTCTGTCTCTGTCTCTCTCTCTCTCTCTCTCTCTCTCTCTCTCTCTCTCTCTCTGTCTCTCTCTGTCTCTCTCTCTCTCTCTCTCTCTCTCTCTCAATTTTGTGATTCTCCAAAAATTTAGCCTAAGACAAGTGCCTGTTGCTTAACTAAAGATGATCCAGGGACATTAAAAAGGCAAGATAAGGAAACCCACTAAGGTCTTTACCATAGACAGCAGGATGACCCTGCTAGGATCTCTGAAGAGCTGAAGCGCCTCTCTGAACTGTCTGGCCAGAGGAGTAGAGGCAGGGCTAATTCTCCACCAGCTTCCAGCCCACTATGAGGAGGGCCACTTCGGGGGTTTTAGCTCTCCTGGAGAGAGAGCGTTATAGCGTGAGGTGTGGCCTACCCGCAGCTGAAATCAAGGCGTGCAAGAGATCACCAGACAGGACGCCAGAGAAATCCATTACCTACACCGCGTCCTGGAAGGGGACCTTTAGGTCATGCTAGCTTTACCCAGCAGCCATTTTTCTAATTAAAAAAAAAAAGAGTGTGGGAGGGGGTACCCAGAGTGCTCATTTCAGCCCTGCTGGGAGTCCAGTGACCGCCACTCCTGAGAGGACCTGGCTAGGAGAGAGGCTGCATCCCACCCGCAGGCAGGCTGCAGGGAAGGCTGTATGCAGAGGGCCTGGGCCTTTTCCCTTGCGGACAGCTGGATGAACCTCGGGGGTTCTCAGGAAGGAGCTAACAGCAGGGAGAGGCTGACACCAAATTGCATCTGAACCTGCGCTCCTCCTGCCAGCTGACTTGGGTGGAGCCTGGCAAGGGCCTTGAGATTTTTATTCATGAGCAGGCAGGAGAGGAGGTGAGGACACAAGGCTGAGATGAACTCAGATGATGAGAATAATGCCAACTGTCAATAGTCAAAATAATTCTTCTCTGTATAATCAACACCACTTTGGCACAGCTGCTGACAAAGAAACACTAAACATGAGGTAAAAACAAAAACTCCCCCCCATCTCTCTCTCTCTCTCTCTCTCTCTCTCTCTTGCTACCTTACAAAGAAAATCTGTACTGGAACAAGGCTTTATGGAATAGTTTCCAAAACATGCAATCAACATTTTCTTGAAATTTACAGCTGATGCATTCCATCTAGCACACTTTTTATTACCTATTTACACCTTGTAGACAGGGTTTAACACTCAAACACTAGTGGCAGCTCTCTGGCAACTGACTGTGGGCTGCCTAATGTCACACCTTACACTGTCCACAGGTGTTGGCTGAGATCAGGATCAAGTGACCTTTGGTCAGTGCTAATGTCCTGAGGCAGAATTCTCCAACTTGCTAAGTGTTTCCTAGAATGATATCTGTCATGGTTAGAGGAGAAAGATGATACTAGGATTCTGCATGAAACATCAGGGAATCTGAAGTCATCCGTGTGTAAAGATTTGGCTAAGGACAAGACAGCTTGGGTGTGAACTGCACTCTACCATTTACGACTGTGTGACCTTGAGAAGAGCACTGACCTCTGGAAGCCTCAATGGATTCCTTTGCAGAAAAGGGCTAAAATATCCTCCCTCTGGTGTTTATCATGAGAACTAACTAAAATATGTGACCTGCTCATACAAATGCACAGCTCACGGTAACTACATAAGAAATGTTAGCTATCACAGCCACTGTGGAGTTGAAGAGGAGCTCGTGGCTTTGTCTTGGATTTCCATCCATTCAGTGGTAGCAGCCTGCCCTCCCCATGACCCATGAGGACTCCCACTTCCTCCCCACTTACTGTGGAATTTGGGGATTCCCCTGGCCATGAATTGGCTAAACAGCTATCAATTCCTGGGTCCTCAGGGGTTCGGGTAGTGGTAGGAGAGGTTAAGTGTACTCTAGGGAATTAATGCAAGTACCCCAAATCAAAGGAGAAGCTGTACGCACTGACTGACTGCTGCTTTCTGAAGTGTTACCCCGTATGGGTTCCTGCAGTGTAGTGTGGGGCACGGCTGAGATGGGGTGGCGATGAAGAATTATTCTGCGGGAGGAGAGGCTCTCTCGAACCCCGGCAACCTTGGAGCTCACAGCTGTCAAAGGGGCAGAGTTGGGCAACACCAGGAAAAGGTTTGAGCTCATAAAGCGAATGAAAGATTGCATTCCTAGTAAAAGGATTCCACACATCTCTGTTGGGAACAGGCTACTCTGGCGGTGAAAAGAAAGCCACCCCACATCAAAACCAGGACCCCTCTGGCTCAGAAGTCCTCCCCCAGTGTCGTCACATGGAATTAGAGAGAATACTTGTCCCTCCTCACTCCTAAAGTCAATGACAGCATCCTCTGACCATTCCCTAGGAAATGTTATAATTATGCCTCTGAACGTGATCCGTGGAATGGACCCCAGCTCTGCCCTTACTAACTGTATGACTAAAGGCAAGTCATTTTATCCTCTTAAGCCTCGGTTTCCTCATCTGGAAGACCAAAATGCAAAGCTCTTGTCTCAGAATTTGGGTATGGCTTGAGGGAATAACGCAGAGAAAGTACTTTACTCAGAATATCAATAAATGTTAATTAACATTGTTATTTATGAGTCATCATTCACAGGTTAATTCGAATGTTCTTCAAGTTGGGGATAAAATTAGATTAGCTACCCGAGCTAAGCACAAGACCTCAGGAGCACCCCAAAAGGAGTGGGCTGAGAGAGAGGACGGACTCGATGGGCAACTGTTCACAGGAGAGCATCTCCTCAGCCTGTCAGTCACAACCTATTTGTTCTTAAAGTGCATGTTATGCTAACAAGTTTAATTATCTGGCTCCCAGTTCCAGAACAAATTAGAGGAAGCTAATTTGATGGGAGCAGAGAACTGGTGCGGGGAGACACGCCGTAACCGTAAGAAGAGCAAACTCTGCTGGTTCCAGCCAGCCCGCGACCCTCCACCTGTCACAGGTTGCACCGCCACGCCCTCCACCAGCCCTCACAGGGTGGATTGCAATTCCCTGTACACCTTAGCTCCAGCCATTTAAACTGACTCCCATTTTTTATATCCTCATGAATCAAAATTAAATGCAATCATGCCAGTGTAGCCCCACCAACTGTGATTGGAATCCGTGTTTTATGAGGTGGTCACAGACTCAAACACTGCCAGGGACAGCACAGAATAAATGGGTAAGGAAGCACGTTTAAGACATTAAGAAGTGATGCATCTTGTGGTAAGAAAATGTCCAGCCAAAGGCATTCTTGTGTCTGTCCTCAAGCTACTCAATATTCTCACCCAGATGGGTTGTGCAAACCATTCGGAACATGGCATTTTAGTCTGACAAGGTGGAAGGAAAGAACAAATCTTTGATACACAAGGAAGCATGAGCCACCATCTTGCTGCTGGCAGCCATTTTGCAACCTTGAGAGAACCAGCTGCCACTGTTAGAAGAGCCTGAAGCAGAGACAAAACTATTCACCAACACAACCACTCCCAGACTGCACCCAACTCTCGAGAAAATAAACGTTCACATGGCTTAACATGTTTGGGTGAGATTTCTCAGCTCAAAAGCATCCTAAAGCCATAAAGCTCAGTTTTCAATTTTTTCACCACTGTGATAGCCAAGTAAGACCTGCCCAAGAGCAAGATTAAAACCCTTGAACACTTCAAATGTGAAACAGTCTATAAGTGTAAAATACAGAATTTAAAAGACAGCGTAAAAAACATGTAAAGTATCTCACTATTATATTCTTTTATTGATTGTATCTTGTAAAGACAATATTTTAGGTACATTATGTTAAAATATATTCATAAATTAATTTTTCCTGTTTATTTTTTTTTCAATTTGACTCTAGAAAATTTAAATTATATATGTGTTCACATGGTATTTCTATTGGACAGCACAGATCCATATTACACTTTTTCCAAGTAGCCCAAGGACGTTAAAGCTATTTACCATAAACTATTTACACATAAAACTATTTTAATCATATTTCACTTACTGTTGACAAAAATCTCTGAACCTTTCTTACCCTTTCCTTTACTAAATCACTTTCTCTGTCCTATTTTCTGCAGTTATTTTTTCAGCTGAAGAAAAGAAATTTATATTGATCCTAACTATAGTGTAAGTCCGTTTCTATAACCCAGTGGGTCACCAGAGGAAATCTGCAGGGACAGCTGGGTGGTCATATGACGGGGAGCAGATATGACGGCGTTTATTAGCCAGGGACTCTGGGTACCATGGTGTGTCACTTCCCTTCCCAAAGCTGTTCTTATACATAAAAATATACCCAAAATCTGATTCCATTTTGTTATAAATATGGTATTTTTTTGCATATAGGCTAATGTAAATGAATTCCCCAGGAAAATAACACTGTGTAAACCATAGGAAAGATAAGCTTTTTTCTTCTTCATAACTGTAGAACAACTTAATCACCATTGTAGAAAGCCACATTATTTACATCATCACTGCTGGGATTTGAGTCACCAGAGTAAGTCAGCTTTGTTCATCTACACTGAAAGGTAATTCTACACATGTGTACTCACAAAATTTATAAACCCTCATTTCCAAATGTCAAATATAAAGTGTCACCAATATTCAGTTGCAGATTCTTACTTATAGTAAGTTCAGATGACTTCATTGTGTCAGAGGTAATTATCTGATTATGGTCAATTGTCATACATAACAACGTACGCACGCCCAAAATCACCACCATTTGCAGAATCACACACAAAAAACCCACAGGGGTTGGGGGGAAATGAAATTAGAGCCAAACACTGAAAATTCTTGATGGTTACACACACACACACACACACACACACACACACACACACACCATCAGCTGCATGGTTTATACAGTCGGATGCTGCATAGGTTAACTATGCACCCTTCTAGGTCCATCGCTCTTTACCTTGCACAAGAGTGGGAATCTGTGCACGTGTATATCAGACAATGGAAAAGCTGCAGCTCATGAGTTCCTGGCCAAGGGGGAAAGCAGGGCTGCCCGAATCTCCGGATTGGAAGGAAGGAAAATTAGTGCCTGAGGCGTGGATGGCCGTGGCTCACCACACGCCACGAACTGGAGGCGGATGTCTGAGCCATGTGTATGCTGTGGGCTGCGCTCAGCGGGGCCACTTTCTGAGACCACCTTGCACATCTCAGAAACGATGCAGAGTCAAACACCAACTGTGAGCTGCCCCCTAACACAGCAACTGTGCTTGGGACAAGTTGCATTTTCAAAAGTCGTTAAACCAAGAGTGGTACCACTTCATTATGCCTCCCTGTCGGATTTCACTTTTAAATTCCTCTTCTCCTTTGCATTAGATCCAAAACATTATGTTGGTGTTTGGAAATGACATGTACAGATTGCTTGTGTCACCTGTGACATTCATTCCACAATAGTAAAAGTAGGTGACAAGTCTATCTAAAGAGGGCATTGGCTCTGCAGGGGTCAAGAAACTCTGCTCTAATGTACTGGGAAGTTGTTCTAAAAGATTCTCTTGCTGTGCATTTGTTGTTTTTCTCCAGGGTGTTTAATCCACAGATTTGATAAATGTGTCTTCCTCCGTGCTACTCAAATTATCAGAATGAATGTTTCCAGGACAAGGCCAAAGAAAGGGCTCCAGCCATGCCCACTAAGTTTCCTTTAAACAGTCCTGAGACGGTCATCCCGTCATAAAACTGTTTAACCTTTCGTATCTGTCCATTCTGCCCAAGAAGCCCTGCCCAGGGCCTTTCTGGGGCTAAGCCAGACCACACTGCCTGCCACAGGACATAAACCTCTCGTCCAAAGTTCTTGCCAAGGAGAAGAGTTCACACTGTTGACCTTTTCTGGAAATGCCCAGACCTGCCAACGTTTCTCTTAGGATACAGTACCCTGCCTGGTACCAGAAACCAGTGTTCTCCGAGGTCTGACCAAGACAAGAAACGCCACCAGATGAGGCCAGCACCTGTTTTGGTTTTTACAAACAGAGACAGTTTCAGAGGGAAAGTAAATTTTGGATTAGAGGGAAAATTCCAAAATCCAGACCCACGCCAGAGCCACTGAGGCAGCCTTTCTGGCAGTAGATCATGGAAATTAATATTAAAAATGATTTTTTGCAGGAGTTTCTTCTGTAGAGCAGTCATGCTTGAAAGCAAGCATCAATCATCAGCTGCTCTGAGTAAATAACTCGGGAATCCGGGCCAACTACCATGCTTCACAGCGACTGTGGCTTTGAAAGCTGGGTTTTTGAACTTGTAAGATACAGACTAATACAAAGTAATTATGATTGTAGAATCATTACACAGTGTCTTTCTCAACCCTTTTTCATTATTAGTATTATTATTATTGCCACCATAAAATAGAGCATTGTGATCTATTTTTCCTAATCTCCTCCCACTATGAAATTGGATGGGTTGCATATCTATTTGTGTGGTGTATGTATATTTGTGTTTTATACTTCTGTCTCCCCAGAGCTAATTTATCCTCTCGGGATGAAATTGCCCCCATTGAGAGGGTGATAGAAATATAAGGAGCACACAGAAGAGGGCAGGTAACTGCCCGGGATAGTCAGGGAGAGAAGAGGGGCAGCTGACATCTGAGCCAGGTTTTGTAGGGTGTGTAAGAGTTTGCCACATGAGAAAAAGGAAGAAGCCATCCCAGGAGAAACAACCTCCAGACATTTGCAAAAAGTAGGATGGACTCTGAGATCCACACCTCCATACAAGGAGTCTCGTATTTAAAATAGAAATTTGAGGATAATTTACTTACACACTAGCTTTTAGGAAGCATCAGATCCCGGGATTCTTCATAAGTTTGGGGATGCTTAGGGAGCAGAAACTAGAAGAACAGAGTTAGTAACGACAGGCACTTGGTTCCTTAAACTTCAGCCGACGTCTCAGATAGAAAGACTGCCCAAGTAATAAATAATAGAGCACACTTTGGTCATAGTTCATCCACCCTACTCCCAGACACATTGCGAATACCGTTCAAAGCAAGTCGTGATTAATATACAGCATGGAGCTCTCCATATACACTCTCAAGAGTAAAAATACTGCTGAAAAGCCAGTCCCTGTAAAAGTTGAGCCTCTAACACCACCTTGTGAATGATAATAAACAGCAGGCTAAGCCTCGGTGCAGCCTAGCCGTGTCCGTTCTGCAAGTCTCACATTCACACAAATGTGCGCTGAGGCTCGGGCCAGAGACCGAGATGGTCTTCTCGTGAGATAAGATTTCCTATGAGACCCCTGCTACTTCCCAGCCCCAACTGGGCCACAAATAGCAGCTCCAATTCTCAGCCCTGTTTCTCTTTTTCTTCCTGGATTTTTCCTCCCAGTTCCCAGTCAAGCAACTCAAGGAATGTCCATCTGTTGGCTCCTAAAATAATACAGTTATTATTTTCCCTAAGGTCAGAGATGCTTAGTTTTTTGACAACTTTCAAGGTTGATGAATATTTAGGAAGAGGTCTAGAAAAGCAACACATTGCCACCTCCAAACCAGATGGTTTATGCCGAAATAGAGACTCAGGGTTCAAGCGAAGCGCCCCTTCCCAGTTTGCAAATGAACCCCTTGTCACTGCATCCAAGAAAAATGGTCTCTGATGTCTAATTCCTCGGAAAGACACCAGTCCTGCCTGATGAAGGCCCTATCCTTAGAGCCTCACCTAACCTTAATTACTTCCTTAAAGGCTCTGCTCCAAACAGAGCCACACTGGGGTGCACTTGTGGGAAGTGAGTTCAATTCAGTCGGTGATAAGCAAGAAAATGAGAGTGAATTTGCCTTGCTGATTCCTTGATTTGCGAATATCTTTTTGAGAAAGGGACTGTGTTCACTGCTGTGCCAGGTGACAGAAACCTAACAGTGCCAAGATGGACTAAGTCCCAACCCTGGATGTTTGGAGGTTTTGCATCCACAAAGAGCAACCAGCATTAAGCCTGAAGCTACATAACCTATCTCACATGTGATACGGATCGGAAGAATTAAATGGTATTAGACAAAACACAACAAAGGTCACACACAAAACAAGACGCTGGCCGCTATGTAGCACATGACAACAAAGAATTCAAACTCTAGATGAGGAGAAGGAAACCAACATCAGTACTCACGAAAGAGACACAATCACCTTTGATTACAACTGGAACTCGATTCACTTGAAAGAGTACTGAACTCTCTATAAAATAAATTAGGCTTCTCTATTTCTTATTGGTAACCGTGGTCCCGACACACAATTATGCAAGGATATCGATATTATTTGTAGGAGGAAAAGTAATAATCCAAGTGCCCATCATAAGGGGATTTATTATGTATATGGAACATAATATACAAAATTATTCTATGCAAAATTGGAAATAGCCTAGGCTATGTACACTCCCATGAAGACCCGAACTAAATTATTATTGGGATGAACTACAAAATGAATGGAGAGTTTGCTCCCATAAAACTGAAGGCAAGCCACACGGATTCAAATAGACTCGCACAGACACAGTGCTCAGGCAGGGGCTGCCTCCAGGGGAGACATGTTTCCATTCTAGTTACTGCTCTGCTCATGGAAAGTCACCATATTTGCTTAGAGACTGACAGCTTCAACAGCGTGTGGGAAGAAAAGCTGTGTCAACCACGTTGACAACACCAAGAGTCCATCTCAGAAGACACTAAGAGTCCATGTCCATCCCAAGAGTGTGCTTACCAGAGGATGTTTAGCAATAAGGGGGAGTGGACACAGGTGTGTAGGGGAAAGGGTTAAACACCAGTGGAGGAAACCAGGCATTGAGGTGTGGAGAGGGGTGAAGAGTTGGCACCAGCAGACAAAGACCCAGGCGCTGCTGGTCACAAGACCCTCTGATGGGAACCATGTCTGACGGTCTGCAGATCCTTCACTCGGCGAGACCGAGTCACATCATGAGAAAAATCTTCTGTTTTCAGGGTTCACTTTTACTCCCCCAGTGTAATCAAAGATGTCTCCGTCTGGATAACTAAGACTACTTAGGACCAAAAAAAAGCAGGTGCAAGCTCTGAGGGCCTCATTAGGAGTGTGGTTCCGCCCCGGTGGACAACGCTGACCTTCTGCCAGCATCCCAGGAGGCCACACACGGCCGCAGCTGAAACCCCTTTCCCCCTTCCTCCCTCTCCAGGTCCTCTGCTTTTTCATCAGCTAACCCTAATCACAGCACTCCATCACTAAGGCCATAAACCCCACCCTCACCAAACGTTTACGCAGTCAATAACTGTGCACGGTGACTTTCTAGAAAAAGTGAAACCTCCTCCTTACAGTCCTGGGGCTCCCGCCTGTCCTGTCAACACTCCTACTTTTTAAATTATTTTTTATTATTTTATAAAGAAAAGCAAAACAAATTTTCATAACAAAATAAGGGGGGATTAATAGTACTGTTTGATCGGGGTTTTCCCTCTACCCCTCTGCTTGTGAAAGCCACGGTGGTTTTGGGGAGGAAATTACCGCCAATGCCCTGCTCTAAAATTAACCACGTACTGTTTTCCTTCCCCTGGCGAACGGCGTGAAGCAGAGGGAAACCTCGGCCATTGTGTTAAAATCTACATCTGCCCCCCAAATGATGGCAGTGGTCACCGTAGCTCCCCCCGGGCCTGAGTCGTGGGCCTGGGGGTACACGCTCTCTAAGATTTTCTTTCCAAGTAAATGAGGAGGAACACAGTCCGTGCCCAGCCCAGCCTGGCCTACGGTGTGTGTCCAACTCACACTGAAACAAGTGTGACTTTGTTTGTTTCATTTTCTCGTGGTCAGCAGCTGCTTCATCCAGCGTCTCATATGCTCGACTAATTAAAAGAAACATACCTTTATCCTGGGATTGATTTTCAAACTCATTTATTACTCATTTCTCTGCGGTTTAATTTAATTAAATTGAGCGGCCTATCAAATATTGATTTTAATAAAAATCTTGATTAAGATTTGAGCAATTATCAAACACAATTTTTCAGACAGCCTCTGCATTTCAATGGAACCAACCTCAAAAAGCCAATTTGCTTTTAAAATCGAGCAATGATGTTAGGTCTCTACCCGAAGCCATTTTCAGAAATAAGGGGGGGAAATGGCCTTCTGATCTTTTTATTAGCAGAGATAAAGCAGTCAGTTCTAACCGGGTTTTAAAAGGCTCACTCCAGTCAACTGCCTCGTAAGTAAAGTAGAAAAGCAAAAAAGAGAAATCTATTCCTTTGATGAGAGTTAATTTGGTACCTACTGCATACACCGCACGGTTCAGCCTGACACGGGAGGAACTAATGACAGTGTGTTCTTAGGGACACTGTACATGAAACACGTTATTAAACACTAACCAAGGCCATGCATTCTGACCTTTGAAACTGCTCTGTCGTGTAATTGATGATTATGAGATCATCCTTAGGAGACTCGAATGTAAATGTGACAGTACAAATTATCAATAGTATCACACTATCAATTAACCATGAGGATAAGACATAGAGTAAGTTAAATATTTGGTTTAAGAGTTCAGGGCTAACAGATTCGCAGCCCATAGCTGTCGCAGCAGCACCACCTAGAGGGCTCTCGACGGTAACACAGGCTGATTTCCTCAGTTTGCCCTCCTGGGTGGCAGCAGGAGACACAGCATTTCCAAATCACGGGTCAAATTAAGTATTTTAATTTTATCCAGATTATCTGGCATCATCTTACATCTCAATTTTTTTAAAAATTTGAATAGCCTTAAAACCCCAATGTATTTGAGCAGAGGAGCTCAGTTCTCCTGGGGGAGACAGTAAACCTGGATGCTGAGCTGGACAATCTCCACGCCCTGAGCCACCGTGACATGCACACACGTCCTCACTCTGTCCTGATCAGACACACGAGTGTACAAGCCGATGGGACATTACTGTCGGCTTGTTTGCACCCACAGAACCCTTCACTAATTCCCTTCTGCTGGCCAAAGCCAAGTCAGTGTCCAAGGGTGGAGCTGGAGGAGAAGTGACATCTTGTTTGTAGTTTTGGTTTTCCTGGCATTATTTTTTGCAGCTCCTCTCCATCTAGAAACTTCCTTGGCGGCATGCAAAGTGGGTTAAAAGGTAGATAATGGAATAAATCCGCCTTTCACAGGGAGGGCACTCTCCCCGTGTTGTTTGGATTCAGTCTCCGCCCACTTTGCTAAGAGCAGCTTCACAGGGGAACGGCAAAAATGCACACTCGGTGCTGGCAGGCTGTAGCCCAGGAGGCACAAAAGGGGCTGAGTTTATTACCACTGGGAGGCGCTGTGTGCCTCGGGGAAGGGAGCCGGACACTGCAAGTCAAGGCATTGCATGGATAGAATGCCTATCAATGCACACGGGCGGGGCTAACCAAGCCAGCATTATGTTTTGCCTAGAGAAAGCTTCTGTATTCTGCACGCTGAAGCAGTAATTTAAGTGACTTTAATTCCTTGAAATATCACCAATTTCTTGTACATATTTTCCTTCCCCCCTGCCCCGCATCTGCTAATGTCCATTCTTTTTGGGGGCTCAGGTTAGATACCATTAATGCCAGGAACCCTCCTATGAATCCCTCACACCTCACAGAAGTGCTCCCTTGTCCCCCACTAGGGTGCAAGACCATGAAAGCAAGAGATATTTCTGGCCTGACTTTGCAGCCTCCCGCAGGTTGATCTAAACATCCCATCAACACTGATTGTCCTGTAAGAGTCAGTTTGTCTTGGGAGGGCTCAGACATTCCTTAACAGGCTCCTTTTCTGTGCTTCTAAACATGAGCCAGGTACCCACCAAGTGTCCTGCTCATATCTTGGTCTCCAAATCCCCAAGGTGGTTAGAGGTGCCCAAGATTGATTCAACAAGGCGAGCTGTCTCTTGATAGTCTAGGTGGCTCATGGTGGTCCCGCTGGGCAGTGTCTTCCCCGGCCCCAGGCTCACTGTAGGATCCATGTACAATACATCTCAACTCCCGAGTCAGCTGCAAGAGAAGCAGTCCGCCGATGTGTTTAAGGAAGGGAGCTTGTCTGGTTGCCTGGCATGCCACGGGGTGCCTGGCATGCCAAGATGACGAAGCAGCATTCTCCAGAGGAGGAAGACGAGACCTCTTCCTTTTGCCACAAAGTCCTTGTGGTTGACATAATAGCACAGAAAGAAGAAAAAGGAGCTCAGCTCTGTGACGCAGCTATTACCATGGCCCACAGAAGGATGATGACATTTTGGAACTAGAACAGCATAGGGCCAGCTACGCTAGGCCATAGGCGCTCCAGGACAGAAGTGGATTTCTCTTCCTCTCAGCTGACTTCTGTGCTTTAGAAAAATCAAAGGCCAGACAGAGCTAAGCCTGGTGAGCTCAGAGGATCATGATAAGGGTACTGAGTCAGAGCGCATGAAAGTCCTTGGAAAACTTGGTTAACAACAAAAGAAAAGAAAAAATAGTAAGATTAGTAAGTGTTAGTGGAAGCCTGCTCCAGCACCCAATATCCAGTATCTTAGTGTTTAAAGATCTATCTTCACCTTGACAACTGTTTAAGCAGGAAACCAAAGAGACAGCCAGAACTGCGCACAGGGCAGCTTAGCAAGGACATCGGCAGGAGCACAGATGTGGATGGCAACCCCACTGAACCCTGATTTGGATCGAGGAAGAGCGTTAGGACAAAGTTATTTCATGAAGCCAGAATGTGTCATATTTGTCTCCAGCTAACATCAAGGACATCAGACACTGCTAGTGTCAGTCTGGTCATAAAGCCCCACATATGGCTCCAATGGTTTTATTTGTTTATAGTACGCTGGGAGACCAAGCAGACAGGGCAGGATTATTCAGGGGCCATTTTGGTGGTTACAATTCAAGATGGCGCATCCCGCCACACTGAGTCCACGCAATCTTGGCCAGTGAACGTCTATTTTTTGCCCACTTTCTGATGTTTCTTACTGCTTTGAGGGCTCTTTATTCAAAATAGTGATCTTGTCACATATATGGTGTGCATATATTCGCTCCAGGTCTGTAACTGGCCATTCCTTCTTTTAACAGGATACTCTTAAAGAGCAAAATGTTTAACTTGATGAGGCCTTGTTTATCAATTCTTCCTGTGATGGGTTGTTTATTTCGTACAAAGTCTAAGAACTCTTTGCCTGGCCTTACCACATCAAGATGTTTCTTATTTTTTCTTAAAATTTTCATTTTACATTGTACTTTTTAAGAGTCATACCTTTTTAATTAATCTGCAAATAAAAGCCTTAAGTCAAGCATTTTGTTTTGAATTATTTGTCTATGGGTGTCAATTTCTCTAGCACTAATTTTGAAAAATTCAAACGTCTTCCACTGAATGCTTTCACACTTTTGTCAAACGGCAGTTATGTGTAACTGAAAGGGTCTATTGCAAAGCCCTTCGTCACGTGGATCCATGTGTTTATCTCTCAACACCACACACTCTTCATCATGGTAGCCATATAATAGTTTCTGTAACTGAGTAAACTGGTTCCTCCCATTTTATTATTCTTTTTTCAAAACTATTTTAACCTAATCAAGATCTTTTGTATTTTCATATAAATATTAAAATAATTTCTATATCTACAAAATGTCTTGCTGTGATCTTAACAAGAATTGGGGTAAAAGACTTGAACAATGGGATTATATCACAGGAAAAAGCTTGGTCACAGCTAAGAAAACAATCAATGCCATGAAGAGACAAGCTACAGAATGGGAGAAAATCTTTACCAGCTATTCGCCTGGCAGGAGGATTAATACACTGAAGATGTAGAAGACTCAAAAACAACAAGAAAAGTAATGTAACAGAATCGACAGATAATCTGAATAGATGCTCCTCAAAAGAAGTACAAAGGTACAATAAATATACGAAATATGCTCGGTATCTTTACCCATCAGAGAAATGCAAATTAAAACTACACTAAGCTTGCATGACTCTCCAGGTAGAATGTCTAGTATTAAAAAATATTGGCATAAATACAGCAAAAAGAAATGCTTATATACTCTTAGTGCGGATGTGAATTAACACAGTCACCGTGGAAAACAATTCAGAGGTTCTCAAAACACTAAAAATAGAACTACTATGCAACCTAGCTATAAAACTTTTAAGACATATCCAAGGGAAATGAAGTTAGAATACCATAGAGCTACCTGTGTAACCATATTAATTAATCAAGACAGAATCAGCCTAGGTGCTCATCAATGGATTACTGGATAAATAAAACATTATATTTACACAGTTGAGCTATGAAGAATGAATCTTGCCATCTGCAGAAAATAGAAAAAATGGATGGAAGTGGAGGATATAATGTTGAACAAAATAAGTCAGCCACAGGAAAGCTGTAGAATACACTTTCTAAATATGCAGAAATTACAAAAAAAGAATGACCTGACAGTAGAGGGACTCTAGGGATTGAAAGAGGGACAAGAGGAGTAGGAAGGAGAGTAGAGAGAAGAAGAGATACAAAGCAGAGTGGAAGGGATCAGTGCGTGACACGTGCATGTATGGAAATGTCACAGTGAAAGCCATTAATTTGGATATTAAATACATGCTAGTGAAAAACATATTTTTAGAAAGGAAAAAAGAACTGTGTTAAATCTACGTAACAATTTGGAATGAACAGAGAATTCCTTATGTATTCATAACTTTTTGTTTTTATCAGCAATTTGCAGTTTCAACACAAATCTGGTACGCATTGTGTTAGATTTATAACCAAGAACTTCATTTGGAGTAACTGCAAATTTTACCATATTTTAAAAATCTGGCACACATGGGTTCACTGCTGGGATGGAAAGTACAATTGATCTGTATGTGCTTCTCTTGTATCCTAAGACCTTGCTGAATGCATTTAGTAGCTTTAGGAGTTTTCTATGAATTGATTCTTTGGCATTTTAGTCAAACATGTTCAAACATGTCATCTCCAAATATGGATAGTTCTATTATTTTGTTTCCAATATGGATGCCTTTTATTTCCTTTTCTTGTCTTATTGCACTGGCTACAAGTTAGCATTGCGTTGAGTGTAGCAGTGAGAGATAGCATGCTTTTTTGTTCTCAATCCTAGAAAAAAAAAAACACAGTCTTAAAACATTAACTATGTTGGCTATAGTATTTTCTGTAGATTCTCTTTTTAAAATGTGTAGAAATTTCCTTTATTCCTAGTTTTTATCATCATCAATTAATGCTGAATTTTGACAAATGGTTTTTCTGCACTGACTGATAGGATCAGATGACTTTATCTTCTTCTTTACCCTGTCAATATAGTGGGTCACATTGATAATTTTTTGAATAAAGAAGTAGCATTGCATATCTGGAATAAAACCCAGTTAGTAACGTTGTGTTATTCTTTTCATACTTTGCAGAATGCTCTGACCTAGTACTTTGTTAAGTCCTTCACGTACAATCATGAAGAATATTGTCAGAAGTTATCTCTCTCTTTGTCTCTCTTGCTCATAATATTGTTACTGATTTTGGTATCAAGGTAATGCTAACATTATAAAATCATAGACTGAGTTGGGAAATTCACTCCTAATTCCATTAAGAGATTGTATAACATAGTAAATCTTTAAATATTTGGTAGGATTCTTCAGTGAATTTCCAGTGAATATTTCTTTTGTAGAAGTTTTGAGTTATGGCTTCAATTTATTTTGTTCTTGTTTATTTAGGTTCTTGAAATGGGAGTTCATGTTATTAACGGAAGAGTTTTATCATTTCTAATCTTATCATTCAGTGCTATTAATTTCCTTCTCATAGCTTTCAGCTGTGCTCCACAAATCTGATATATTGTATTTTCCTTTTTTTCATTATATCTTTTCCCTTGAGAACTTCTCTTTGACTCATGGGTTATTTAGAAATAGGCTGCTTAGTTTTCAAGTGTGCAGATTTTCTTGTTACTGCTCTGTTGATTTCTAGCCTGAACCCACTGCACTCAGAGGACGCATATGATTTCCATTCTTTTAAATTTGTTGGAGTTTGTCCTACAGCCCAAGCTAGGTCCACCTTGGTACGTGTTCTGTGGGCGTTTAAAAGGGATACACATGCTGCCTCTGTGGGTTGGTGTGCTCCACAAGTGTCAGTTAGAGCTGGTGGGTTAAAGACATTGAAGCGTCTCTGTCCTAAGTGATCTACTTACTTTTCTATCAGTTGTTGAGAGAAGATACTGAACTCTTCAATTATCATTAAAATTGTGCCTGTTTCTTTCAGTTATATTATTTTTTGTTTCATGCATTTTTCAGCTCTGGGGTCTTGTGTGCACACTTTAATGTTTAGTTTTGCTATGTCTTTGATGGGTTGACCTCACCATTTTCACAGATGATCCTCTGACTCTGGTCATTGTCTTTGCTCTGTAGTCCATGTGTCTGGTATTCATACGGCCACTCTTACCTTGGATTAATGTTTACATAATATATTTCTCTGCCTTTTTTATTCTTTATCTGCCTATATTATTATATTTGAAGTGAATTTTCAGTAGCCAATATAGAATTGGAGCACTTTGATGCACTTCAGAGATTTTTTTTTATTGGTATATTTAGACTTTAGCATAATGGATAGTGGGGGTGGTGGGATGCAAGTTGGGGTTCCCTTCATAGCCTCCACTGAAGCCACTGGAAATGGAAGGCAATTATGTAACACCCAACAGAGAGAAAAAAGACCCAGCCCACGACTCCGCCTCTGACAGCGCTCTGGAGGAGGACAGGAAATGACAGCAGTGTGACAGGGAAAGTCTATTCTCTCCATTTGGCTTTTGCTAGTTCTCTTCCGTAGTGTTTGGCTGGAGTCCTGTTGGTTTGTGTTCTGGTTTTGCTTGTTAAAGAGTGTCTGCCTTGGCAGACTGATCTTGTCCTAGTCCTTTGGCTACAGAGAGTGCTTTTGTTGGGACTTTGTAAATATTTCTGGGTTGTTGGCATTCCTGTATTGCTAGTTCATTTAAACTCCAATTCTGGGCTACATGAAATTTAAAAGCAAAATACAAGGAACTTTCAGCCATCGCATTCCTCGGGCGACAATGTTCCCACCCAATCTTCCTGATGCCGTCTGTCTGTCTGTCTCTCAGAGCCCTCTTTTGCTCACATGTGATGTTTCTGGTTTTCAGTTACAGGTAGGGGGCGGAATAAGAAAGAGCACATCTACATCTTCCCAGAATCGGAAATTATTGGTCATCTTTTAAATTCTTCTCTGACAATACTGATCTTTGCATTGGTGTGGGTATGTCACTTACATGCAATATAATTACTGATACAACAGGATTTAATTGGCATAATATTTCTCTTATGATTATTTTGTTTTCCACTACATTGTTCGTCCCTTCCTATCTTTGATCTTTGGGTTGTTTGAATTATTTCTAGTATGACATTTTAATTTACCTATTGTGATTTTAATCATACCTGCTTGGTAATTTTTTTATTATTTGCTCTAGGAATTTCACACCTTAGTTTTCATACTTACTTAAGATGAGGACTTGACACTTCAATTAAAATAAAATCTGACCCTCAGATAGGCCCTTTCACCCTTTCCTATTTATGCTGTTCTTGTTTTATACATTATATTTATCTACTTGGAAATTCCAAAGAGTGCTGCAATCTTTTATTTCAATCACCAAACTTAAGTTTAAATAGCTCAAGAGAAAAGGAACCCTGGATTGTAGGAGCCTACAAACTTTCCCTACAACGGGGCAGATAATAAATATTTCAGGCAGCTTGGGACACACAGTGTCTGCACCTGCCATTCAACTCTGCCCTAACAGAGTGAAAACAACCAAAGGGTTACATAAACCAAAAAGCACAACTGGATTTCAGTAACAGCGTATTTATTAAAAATAGGCACTGACCTGAGTCCGGCCCCAAGACTCCCTCCTGGTCCATTACGTTTGTCCAGGTATTTGTCATTTCCTTTCTTCTTTCATTCCTGAAACCCTAAATTTCCACCTCGTATCAATCCACCTGTGTCTAGAAAGTTGCCTTTGATAATTCTTTTAGTCTGTCTGCCCCCAATAAGTTTTCTTAATTTTTATTCATTTGACAATGTCTTTGCTTTTCATCTCTCAAATGCTGGTGATGTTTAACCTTTTTAGTTACTTATTTGCTGTTTGTATGTCTTCATCTGAGAAGTGTGTGTGCACCTCAGATGGCCATTTTGGGATTGAGTGCTTGAATTCGGGAGGCCTAGTGTTTCTCAATTCTTTGTATGTTCTAGATATAAGTCCTTTGTCTAAGGGACAATTGGTTATAATCTTTCCCATTTTGTGGGTTGTCTTTTCACTCTGTTGGTGATTTCTTTTGTTGTGTAAAAGTTTTCTTGAAAGGTGAGATCGCATTTGTTGGTTCTCTGTAGCATTTTCCACGCAGTCTGAGTTTTGTTCACTAAGTCTCTGCCTACACATATGTATTTAAGATTTCTACTTACTTCCTCTTCCAGTCGACTTAGTGTGTTTGTTTTAATATTTAGATCTCTGATCCATTTTGATTTCCGTGCATGGTGATAGATATGGGTCTAGTTTTAGTCTTTGGCAATGGAAAGCCAGATTTTCCAGCACCATTTATCAAAGAGGCTCTCTTTCTTCCAGTGAACATATTTTTCCCCTTTGTCAAAGATAAAATGGCTGACTGTGTTTGAAGTTGTGTCTGCATCTATTCTGTTCCACTGATCCTCAAGTCTGTTTTTGTGCCAGTACCATGCTGATTTTATCACCATAGCTCTGTAATATAATTTCAAGTCAGGGATTGTGATGTTCCCTAACTTACCTTTATTGCACAGAATTGCTTTTGCTATTCTAGGTCTCTTCTGTTTCCAAATGAATTTTAAGAATGTTTTCTCTAGTTCTCTGTGATATGCTAATAGTATTTTGATTAGGATTGCATTAAATCTGTGTAACAGTTTTGGGAGTATGGCTATTTCATTATGTTGATTCTTCCTATCCATGAGCAAGGGATATCTTTCCATTTTCTGATATCCTGTTCTATCTCTTTTCTCAGAGTACTGCAATTTTCAATGTATACATAGTTTACTTCCTTTGTTAAACTGATTCCTAAGTCTTTCTTTCTTTCTTTGGGGGGGGGTGCTGTTGTGAAGGGTGTGGTTTCCCTAAATTTCTCTCTCTTTAAGTTTGTAAATGACACTGAGAGTCCATCTCACTCCAGAAAGAATGGCTATCATCAAGAAATCAACAATAACATTTGACGGATGGGCTGTGGGAGAAAAGGAACCCTTCTTCTTCGTTGGTGGAAGTGTACACTTGTGCAACCACTGTGGAAATCAGTCTGGAGATACCCAAAAATTCTAGGATTAGAGGTCCCATTTGACTCAGATATTCTCTTTCTGATATCATCCTAGGAAAATTAAAAACACACCACAATGATATATGAGCACCTATGTTTATAGAAGCATAATTTGTAATAGCTAAATCTTGAAAACAACCCAAATGCCCATCAAACAAGGGATGGATAAGAAAGATGTGCAGAAATCAGTATGGAGCTTCCTCAAAAAGCTAGGATTAGAGGTCCCATTTGATCCAGCTATCCCGATTCTGGGCATATTCCCAGAAGAATTGAAAACATCATACCACAGTGATATATGAGCATCTATGTTTATAGCAGCACAATCTGTCATAGCTAAATCTTGGAAATAACCCAAATGCCCATCAAACAAAAAATGGATTTTTAAAAAATGGTCTTTTTATATAATGGAGTACTATTCATCCATAAATATGGATAAATTTGAGACTTAAAAGTAAATGGTTGCAACTTGAGACCATATTCACAAGTGAAATAAATCAGACTCACACATGTAAACATTTTCTTTCTAGTGTGAGAATCTAAATGAGTAAATAAGATTCACAACAAATATTGTGAGTTGGGAAGGAACTATTCAAAAGGAAAGAGCAATTGTGATGGGGAAAGGAGAAAAAGAAATAAAAAGGGAAATATATATATATATATATATATATATATATATATATATATATATACAAGATAATGAAGATAGTTAAGCTTCCAGTTTCTCCTACTTTCCTGGAAAGAAGGTTCATGCTAATATTGTTTGAACAATATTTCATGCCTATTTCTTGTGCTCTGAGAAACTACTTTGAACATAACAATACACAGTGCATTAATATTGTTACTCTCCTGTTATCTTGTTTTGAAATACTGTTTTTTTTTTCTTTAAAATAAAAAACACTTCATTCTTCCTTACATTTCTGCTGGATACAGTGTGCTGAGTTGACAGTATTTTCCTTCACAACATATTTGCCCTCCACGTTAGGATGAGGAGCCCAGAATATTTCTCAGAATAATACTTCACTTTCTCCAACTGCTCCCAATTTTTTCTCTTTCTTCTCATTTTAGCATTTAGTCATGAAATGTTTCAATATGAATTTATTTTCTTTTCCACTTTGGGATTCCCTGAATCTGTAGTTTTGTGTCTTTTGAAATATAAAAATATCCCATTATTATTTATTCAAATATTTCTTTGTTATTGGAGTATATCTCCTATTCTTTGAGACATAATGACAAGTCTTAGATTCTGGGGATTTTCCCACAGTTCCTTGAGGCTCAGCCCTTTTTTTAAAGTGTTTATTTTCTCTCTGTGTTAGATCAGATAATATCTTTTGATTTATTGCCAAATTCACTGTCTCTCCCTTCTGTCACCTCTAGTTTCCTATGTAGCTCATCCAGTGGAATTTATGTTAGTTTCACCCTATTTTTCAATTCTAAGACTTTCATGTCATACTTCTTCACATCTTATATTTCCTAAAGCTTCTACCTTTTCATTTATTTCAAGAATATTTGTCTTTGCTACCTGGACGATTTTTACAATAATTACCCTAAATCCTTGTTTGATGATTCCAGCACATCTGTTATGTCACTGTTCCTGTCTGTTCTTTCTTGTTCCTCACATGAACTGAGATTTTCCTGGTGTAGCCAAGTAACTTTGGTTTGCACCCTGGACATTGTGAATTGTGACCTTAGATGCTGATTCTTACTTACATCCTATAAAGAATACTTGTGTTTCTGTTTTATCAATCAATCCAGTATGGTTCTGACCAGTCTTTTGTGGCTCACAATTTCGATGTGGGTTCTGCTTTCAAAGACTTTGAAGGGTGATTTGGATCTGTTCTAAGTTTATTCCATCCAGGTGCCAGTTTGGGAGCTGGGCAGGGGTCTATAGAACAGTTTGATTCTCAAAGTCTTTGGTGTCCTGCTTGTGCTCAGAAACCCACACGCTCGGTTCACAGGTCTCAGAAGCAAACTCTGTGGGCTCCCTTGCCTGAGTCATCACTGCTCTGTGAGACCGCAGATACCATCAAGTCTCTAAGGCTCCCCTTTTTCAGTGCTATGTGGCCAGAATGCTGAACGTAGGGTACCCAACTCTGCTGTGTCCTTTCTGTGACTGTGTCTGTGTCCAAGGTCAAACGGTGAAAGAACAGAGGGGGAAAAGCCAGGAGATACAAGAGAGGAAACAATTCATCACTGGTTCAGTGGTAGTGTAGTGTTTTTCCACTTGATGATATTACATTTCAGAGCACTTAAATACCTTCTCCATTTATTATGCCCAAGTTTTACAGCTGCATTTAGCAGGACAGACAGAGTGAAAGCACTTATGCTATTTTACCTAAAACCCAAAAGTGTGACCTATTTCTCACCAACAGGGTGGACCAGAGTGGCTGACTTCTACATGGTAACCAAAGTTGAATTTCTGGAATAAACTCAATTTGCTTACCCTGTATTATTTTTATATTATACATTTGCATATAAAGTATTATTTATCAATTGTTTAGGATTTTTAAATTTACATTAATAAGTGAAATTTGTTTGTATTTTCCTCTCTTGTAATGTTCCTCTCAAATTGCTTTTCATCAAAATAATTCTAGCTCCATTAAGAAGGTAAGTGTCCTTCTTTTTCTACATGTGGGTTAAACTATCACAATATTCATAGATGAAATACAGAAGAAATGGGTTAGTAATTTTGTGATATGCAGGATAAGTACATATCAATACAAATAAAATGTAGAATTAAGAAATGAATAGCAGGTTTGCCAAATATAAAGTCTACACATCAGACTCAACTGATCTACACACCACCAGCAAATGGTGAGCAATTGTGACATATCAAATAATAAGAAATTACACATCAATAAATCAGCCATGCAAGTAAACTGTACAACATGATCGAAACAAATGAAAGAAGAACTTTAAGATGGGAAGACATTTGGTGCTCGTGACTTAAGGATTCACTGCAATTATTTCAGTGCTAATTAGTCTCCCTAACATGCAGTCAAAATATCAGCTATATTTTTGCAGAAATTAACAGTTTTATTCAAAATCAATATGGAAATGTAGAGAAACCCCAGACAACAATAAAAAGGAGCAAGAAAAGGAGTCTCTACAACCAATAACAAGGGGCAAGATTTTATAATTACATATAAAATTAGGATGAATCACATTGGACTACAATCCAGTTGAATATAAGGGCCCTGAAAGATGAACACAGATGTATGAACACTCTACACTGACAGAGGAGGCACCGCAGAACTGTAGAGAAACGTGGTCTTTTCAGCATTTGGTTATCTGACTACACTTTGTGTAGCTATAACAAAATACTACAGGCAGAGTAATATGCAAAGAAAATAGATAATTAATCTTTTTATAGTTCTGACACTGAGAGGTCCAGGATCAAAATGCCAGCATCTGGCATCCTACCATGGAAGGCAGAAGGACAAGACGGTTGCTTGTGGGACAGAAGCAAGAAAGGGCCTGACTGGCTTTCATGATGAATCCCTTTCCTAAAAACAAGACACTTCCACAATAATAACATGAACCCATGCATGAAAGCAGAGCTCTCATGACCTAATCACCTCTTAAAGCTCTCCCCTCTCAACACTGTTAATTGGGAATTAAGTTTCCAACACACGACTCTGGGAGACATAGTCAAAGCATAGCCAGGGTACTGTGTTGATATGATACTCGTAAGAAGATAAATCAAACATCTTCACAGTCATGGAGCTGGGAAAAGACCCCTAAACATGACACCAAAACACTAATCTCATAGAAGAAATTCATATTGATTATTGCAATTACATTTTTTTTGGTACCAGGGATCAAACTAAATTCCCAGCCCTGCAATTACACCCTTCAAGACTACATCCTTTACAATTAAAAGAATAAACTGAAATCCACAAAGTAGAATGTGTGTGTGTATGTGTATGTGTAGATCCATGGATGTATTCAATAAAGAACTTGTATCTAGGGCACACACACATATGCATGTACACGTGCATGCACGCACACACACATGCACACACAAAATCCAAAAGAAGCATCCAACAAATATATGGGAATTTTGCTTAATTTCATTAACAATAAGATTAAAACCACAATGAGATATGACACTACACAGATCGAAGCAGCTAAAACTTAATACCCTGACAACATAAACTATTGAAAAGGCTGTAAACCCAAAATAATTCTCTTGCACTAACTGCTGGGTACACTTGTACACTGGACTAATCTCTTTGGAAAAGTTTGGCATTACCTGAGCATGGATCTCACTGCATGACCCAGCAATTACATCCCTACAGTTCTATCCAAAATAAATTCATGCCAATGTGCACCAAATTACAAAGGAAATAATGCTTGTGGCACTACGATTCATAATACTTAACACCTAGAAACAATGAAAATATCTATCAATGGTAAAAGCACAAATAAATGTTGTTTACTTACAACACAGCAGTAATGTTACTTATTAGACCGCAATAAAAATGAACAAATTACTCCTGCATACACAACATGTTGGGTGTAACAGGCCCAACCCAAGAGTGTACACTGGGAAATTCCAGTGACGCAAACTCGCCTGCACTGCTAGAGTCCGCAAGGAGGGCAGGAGTGGCTCGGAGTGGCCAGTGGAAGCTTCTCGGATGCGGACAGTGTTTGCTTCTCTTGACCTGGTTGTGGTGACACAGGAGTTCCCTTTGTGCACACTCACATGTATGTTTTATGCACTTCACGTGTTGTGTGTCACAGTTACCGAAGTAATTCTCAAACTAAACAGATCAAAGATCTTGAAAACAGCTTACAGATTTTGTTGATGAACTTCCAGAGAAAGGAAGAGGTGCACAACGTGCACGAGATTCAGTGCCACCTCCAGTCCCCTCTTTTTCCTTTTGGAGCAAAATTAACAGATGAAGAAGTATTTATGGCTCGCCCCCACCCTGAGAAACAGGCCATCTGCTAAAGGCAGTGCACTGAGACGGGAACTGGAGCCGGAAGTTTAAAAATGGGAATTGTGAAAAGCAGAAGTAGAAGCTTCTAAGTAAATAACGGGCTGTCTGGAAGGAGGGGAAAACCCTGTTACTGAGAAAACCCCCGACATGGACATTGGAGATCGCTCACTTGAAGGAAGAGGAGGTTGACCAGAAGGAGGTAAAAGGAAGCAAAATGATCAAAGAGGGACGAGAGGAGAGTACAGAGGGAGGAACAGAGAGACAGAGGGAGGAACACACACTGACCAGAGGGAGGAGAAATGGAGGAAACGGTTAAAGGACCCGTACTAGGCACCTGGGATGATTCAGGCTTTTCGCCCACATTAAGACCATTTCAACTTCACGTGGCCCCTCTCAGGTGGCCAGTATCTTTCTCATTCTACCAATGAGGAAACTGCAGCCGCAAATTTGTTTTACTCAACGAAACACACCTCAAAACATCAACTCTAGCCACACGCAGCTCCAAATCCTGTGCTCTAGGAAACCTAGGAAACCGCTCAGTTCCAACAGGAGGATTTTCTTGTAGGAAGCAATTACTTGTGTTACAATTGAGTCCTGAAAAAGATTTCCTCAGAGGCAGAAAATGCTTTTGAGAATCGTTTGAAACACTCGGTCTTTACACTGTAATTGTATGGTATTAGAGGCAGTAGTTATGGATGGCCCTGCCACCCTTTTAATTCTGCCTTAGTATTAAGGGGCATTTTAGAAGCATCTCGTGTCTAGTTTCTGGAGGGGAACTAACAGACTAGTAGGAGTTCTATTTAGGTTGACAAATAATGCCTTATGAGAAAAATGGACATTAAGATACAGTAAGGTCTAGTTTAGAGTATTTGCCACCTGGCAAGAACACCCAAGATAGCTACACGAGGTGGCCCAGGAAATTCCAAGGGAAAACTCAAAGTCACAAAGTTACCTGGATTTCTTCAGGCCAACCAGAGAACAGTGAGGTACTAAAGAGTAAGAAAGACCCTCTCTAAAAGAAAATCATCTCATTTTGAACAAATATGTGAGAAATAATGGAATTTGTTTCTGCATATAGTACGGTATACATCAGAGTACTTGCAAACAAAAGTATCCAAACTTTCGCTTAAGTTGGCAGTTACGTAACACTTCTGAGTCAACGCAAAGTGAAGGGATGGGAGAGGAGAGGGTCAAGGGAGAATTCGCGTCTACTGACGACGGAGTAGAGACATGTCAGATATTGCCAAGGCACTTTAGACAGCACCACTCGGGATATTCATTATAGTCCCCCAAAAGGCATAAAAATTAAACCAAGCTGTCTCCAAGGAATAATTAGAAGTGAAAATCAATGAGAAGAAAATGGCTCATATTCTCCTCATTGATTTCCTGTGCACGGTGAGTTAAACTTGACTGTGGGTTGGACATCGTTTGGCTACCTCTCACTTTTTTCCCAGCAGTTGGGTTCTCCCGTCGGTGCCTTTCATGCTGGAGTCTTTCTTTGCTCTAATCACAGCTGTCAGCTATCGAATGAGTCTGACACTCTGACTTTAGAAATGAGGGAATTCACTCCCCATGCATATGCAGTCAGCTCCTTCCTTAACACTGATTGACGTAACAGGTATGGTGCACTGCCATGATTTTTATTTTTTTTAAATGGTTATGTATACATATAGTGAGAATCCCCTTTTCAGAAACACTCCAAGCCCCAAAATTGGTCTTTTAGACAATTAGTTTAGTATTACTGTAAAGACCTAGATTTTCATTACTGCAAAATGATAGAAGCAAGTCTTTACACACATACATACACACACACACACTCAGGTTCAGATTTTTCCCCTAAACCCTGACCGATCTTTCCAAAGGGCCTCAGCTGGAGTCCCAAGTGCTCAGTGTGAAGTTGGAAGGTTAACTGACTTTTTGAGAATTGTAAATGCTTGAAGGGGAAATTTATAGTGTCCAGAATCATCTCTCCACCCCCAGCAAAAACTGAAACAGAACCAGAGCTTCTCAGTGTTCCTGTATCAAAGTTATTATCGTATAATAACAGAACCTAGGCATAATATCATTTAATATCATATAATGACAGCACCTAGGTTGAAACAGATCTAGTCCAAAACCACCAAATGCAAAGCTTCCCTAACAGAGCCTTTCTTGTCTGTAGCTGAGACACTCTTGGCAATAAGCACATCTTGTTTGCTGTGAGATTGCTCTCTGAAAATGGAGGCACAGACTCCATCATGAAGAAGTTATCACAGCATGGTCCTGAGAGAGAGGCGTTCCCACCTTGTAACTGCATTTAATCATCGTGTTTGTCCTCTCCGGACCCCAGGAATTCACAACATGACGCCAGCCACAAAATTTCCTTGCTGCGCTTCCTACGGCAGTTGGTCTCTTCCTCCCAGGCCACAACAGTATCAATGTCCTTCGAACTCTTCAACCGAGTTGAGAGCAAAAAGAGATAACACAACCAGGTGGGAGCTGGAAGCATAAGACCTGTGATGGTGCTTGCTGTACTAGTATACTAGTACTTGCTTTGGGATATGAAGATATAAACGAATATATATGAATGAATATATATACATATACATACATGTAAATATATATATGCACATGTAATGCACATGTATATTGAGAGACAGAGAGTTGCTCCATAATGTATCTACAAATAAGATACATTAAAGGGTCTACCGGTGCTGCACAGGGCAGAGCACATGTTACAAGGCAGCTGAGTCTGTCACCAAGTACCTAAGACAGCCGGAGCCCGGAGTCACATGAACCCATCCCTGTTTATCTGCCCCAACACGTATCGCCCATGGACATTACAGCTCCGCTGGTGGCGTTTGGTTTATTTCCCCTGCGGAAACAAACCATGTACCCCACCCGGTACATGGTAGGCGGTCATCAAACAGTTCCTGAGTGGCACTTAAAGGACTTAGAGAACTGACACTCATGCAGCAGCCTGGCCCACGCCCCTCCGCCCTCCTCAGCCCCGTGGCTCTTCAAGTCCGGAAGCAGAGCAGGTAAAAGCCAGCCGCCAACTTCACTAACCTTCGCCTACGGCGGCCCGGAGGCGTCAGCCACTAAGTCAGGGCGGAAGAGTCGACCCCCGGGGCTGCTGCCCAATCGCAATTGCGCAGGCGCGACCCCTCAGCTTCCGGGATGCCACTTCCTCCTTTGTCTCCTAGCAACGGTTGGAAGCGTTGTTGACAGCAGCGGAGGCAAAGGCGCCAGAGTCCAGAGTCTTGCTGGCCACGCGATGGTAAATTCATGGTCTCCGTCACTGCCCCGCTGCCAAGGGCGGCGACCTGCGTGAGCCTCGGCTTCCCGGCTCCCTAGCCGCGGCCGCGGATGGTGGCTCCAGAGGCTTCTTTTAGGGGAGAGAGGGAGACCTGAGTGGGGGTGGCGGGAAGAAGATGCCTGGATGGGGGGAAGCTGTCTTGGGGGTGGTTCTTGCCGAGGATTAAATCGGGAAATTGGAGAAGGAAATCGATGAGATAGATGAATCAAGATCAGAAATCTCAAGAGTCAGGAATGTTCGTGAAGGAGCCGCGGCGAGATGCAGAAGAGAAAAATCTGCTGAGGGGAAAGGAAGAAATGGAGCAGGGAGAACAGGGGGATGGGGCGGGGGAGGAGGCGACACCGAGTGAGAAGAAAGTCAAGAGAAAAGAGACGGGGAAGAGATCCATTCTTCCTGTCCACAGAAATTAAGAAAAGCGCATTAGGGACTGGGGAAAGCTAGCGGGGGCGGGGGGACCCGCGGTACTGTACTAGGAGGACTTAGCAATCAAGAGAAGAGAAGCACCTGGGAGGAGAGGGGAGTAAACAAAAACGATAAACAGGACGCTGGTTGTAAAGAGCTGTGGACATTGTCTTAAAGATGATCAGAAAGGTAATAGAGGATCGATGCCCTGTACAAGTATTGGGCTTTAGTGCAGTGTCCCAAAGTGTGATGGCAAACATTCATCAGGACCTAAGATAGCCCAGGTGTGCCAAATGCCGGTGAGTCCCATCGTGAGAAAGTTCTTCCTTCCATTTATGGAAGCCTTCAGAGAGGAGACCGCTTCTGGTAGTTGTAGTTCCTGCCATGTGGTGATTTCTAGTTTTCACCTTAAGCAAGATGGCTCTGCGCTCAATCTGATGAGCCTCCAGCTCCAAGCTTTCCCTGCAGTAGAAATCAAAACCAGGTGCCCTGTCTTCCTTCTGTTTTGATTTCACGGTTATTTCTGTTTACACCAAATAATAGCAGTTTTCCATTTATTTTCATGGTAAACGATTTCCTTTTAAAATGCATTTATTTAAGCTTTTTGGCAATGAGATTACAGGACATGCTAGGCAAATGATACAGTGTTTAAAATAGCAAAGATTATGGTCCTCATACAGCAGTGCCTGAGATTGAAAAAACAGCTGCTATAGTGGTAAAAAAGATAAGTGCTCAGCCTCACATGAAGGGCAAAAGAAACCTGTCTTGACTAAAGTAACATAATGTTCACCTGTGGAATGTGGAGGATATCACCATCCCTCATCAATGGACTGCAGAATACTCTTAACATTCAGAATATCCAGGGAAAGCTCAGACATGAACAATATAGGTGTGATGGAGAAATACGGTGAACGCTAAATTAGAATATTTTATTGTAGTAAAAGATACATTACCACTAGTCCCTTTCAAAATACTCCCCTCACTTCACATGCACTTAAAAGCCCCCTTTTAAGTGTCTTTAGGTGCATTACCATGTCTCCCCCAGTGTTCTGAAGCAATTCACAACTTTTAATTTTCATTGTCATTTTAACTTGGGGGAAAAAGCAGAGTCACAGGGGTAGATCAGGACCCCATAAGGGCTTTACGAGCTTGCTTTTTCTATTGGATGACACTGGACAACCACAGGATGATTTCCAAAACTGCTTCCAAAAATGACAAGAATTATGGGATGAGGGTGTCAAAAAAAATTTGAGGGGAATTAGTGGCAATACGTCCATTAGTGTATAAAATTTTCAGTTTAACTATTCGCTTTATATTTTGATCAATGTTTAAATGGTTAGAAAATATTAATTTTGGCATCTCTACATAAGAAGAAAACTTGGTACAATAGAGTATACGCAAAAAAAAAATACTTTTAAGTCTCAGTCATGGGATTGCAATATAATCATTCACAATTTGACATTCAGCTTGCAACCAAGACTCAAGTTATAGTTTTCAAGAGAACCCTGGGATCCTGGAACATGTTATTTTCCATGATACCCTTCTGAAACCTGATCATCTGAATGAACAGCAAGTTAGGTGACACTAACGAAAATTCAGTTTCTCAGTAAAAGCCACTGCTAGAGAAAGGAAAGACAATAATACACAGAAAGAGGTTTTGTGAATACAGAACGATTAACACGTTAAAGGTGGCCCAGGGCAGGTTTCTATGCAACGTGAAAAGTACTTTTCTAGCCAAAATACTCTTCCTGGGAGGCAATATGATCTCTCTGTCACTAAAAGGGAGCGATCCAAGAGAACTGTCAGGGTTGAATCGGGGAGAATCTTATATAGGTTTGTATGTAGGGCTTGATGATTTCCAAGCTGGCTTTAAATATCTGGGGTTATAGCACCCAGTGCCTCCACCTTAGGTTAAGGAGAGGGGGGAAATGTATCCTTCTGAAGATCATTCTCCTTAGTGCTGATATCACCACAGAGACCCTTTGGATTCATTGCTCCTCTGATCTCTTGCAGACAGAGGTAGAGGAGACCCTAAAAAGAATCCAGAGCCACAAAGGAGTGATTGGAACCATGGTTGTAAACGCAGAAGGTAAGTATGTCGCAGGTTGTCTTCCTGACACACAGAAATCAACCCAGGGATTTGTCGGTCGTATAAAGCCTTGAAACAAACATCTTACAATTTGAAATTGAGAGCATATTTTGTAAATTTAGTCATACGTCAAACATCGTTGAGTATCTATTATATGCCAAGCATTCGGCTGGAAGCTAGGGCTAGTTGTATTAGCCAGACATGTCTAAAAATGTCTATATATCCCTAAGAAACACAGATTACATGTTTTTTAAAGCTCTATTATTTCCCTTTCATCATTTCAGGGGTGCCAATGAAGCTATCATGTTTAAGATAAGGAGAATATTATTGCTCACCATTTGTTTTTATTCTAAAGTTATAAATGTGGAAAGTTTCAGTGTTCATTTTAAGTGAAATTCTTCCTTTATCATAATTAGAAAAAATCACTGAGAATCCATTTTGATGTTATTTACAGTATTTGCAGATGTAGCATTAAAAGGGCCAATGCATTTCCAACCATGAAATCTAAAGACTCACCAGATCCTTATTCTCGCTACACAACCCTCCTTAAGAATCCGCACAGGGCAGGGGTTAGCTCTGCGGCACAAGCACCTGCCTGGCAAGTGTGAGGTCATGAGTTCGATTCTGGTACCAAAAAAAAAAAAAAAAAATCCACACAGCAATTCCCAGGCACTTTGCCCCCTGCTCAGCCACGGCAGTGACCTCACAAAGTGCCTGCTAGTCTCACTGCTAATTGGGTCACTAGTAAAGGCAAAAGATACTGGAAATTCCAGACCTTCATAGAAATAATTCAATACTCCACATAGTTCCTGATTCAACTGTAAACCTGATGTATTACCTGCTCAGGGCCTGGCAGAATCCATCAATACATCCTTAATGTGCAACTCGCAGCGGAAACTCTGCTTCAACTCTGAATTTTAATTCCTTACCATTAAGGATGGTGGAAAAGAACGTACTGTACTTTGCCGGTGGTTATGATGGTTACATAAAAGAATAGTTGCCCTGTGCACCCCCTAAAACAGCTAACACTTAATAGAACTGTAATTAATTGTGAGAAGGTGGAGATTTTAGTTCATTTTCACAGATAAAACATTAGATTTTTTATACGATAAAAACTAGCTCAAAACCAAATCTGTATAGCGAGTGTGATTATAATAAATTCACTCAGCTTGAATACTCAGAGAAGAGAGAGGATCTACAATCATCCTTACGGGTGAAGTCAAGAGCCGCGGCAGACAGCTCCAGAAGTCCTCCAGCCCCCGGGGATGCACCCGTTAGACTGAGTTTATTTCCAAAGATTTGCATGCACTCAGCACTCACCCTCTCTAGTCTCAGCTCTCCGCATGACTTCACCAGCAGCCTCCTGAGGTTGGCTTGGGCCACGGTGCTTTGTTTATTTCAGCAAAGTCCCTCACACCTGCTGGCTTCAAACAGAAACCTTTTCTGTCAGCCTGGAGGCCAGAAGTGGTCCTGAAATGGCATTGAGACACGGTGGTCTCAAATGTCCCACTGGGAAAGCTTTGCTGGCCCCTCCCCAGCTCCTGGGGGCAGTTGTCAGTCTCTGGTGTCCCTTGGCTTAGGGACACTGCGCCCCTAGCCTTCCATGCTTCCTCGGTCACATGGAATTGTCCTCTCCCGTTTCCCCAGTTAGAAGGTTGGGGCACCCCACGACCCCAGTGCCTTCATTCTGACTCACAGTGTCTTTAGGGACTCTCTTTCCAAACCACATGACCCTGTCCAGGCTGGACTTGAACTTGGGGGACCCTGGAGAGCTGCACCCTCCTGTGGCAGCCAGGGGGCCTCATCTAGCAGCTTCATGGGGCGGGGTTTTTGGAAAGCACATAACCCTGGCGACGTGCTTTGAATGTCCCAAAAGCAGACACAGCCTCGGTCCACAAACCTACTCCACAAACGAGGAAAAGACTTAGATAAAAGAATGCACAATAATAAATAGGCAAATAAAATAAAAGCGTCCTGACAGTAGGGAAGTTTAAAATTCATATGTAATATCTACATGATGAGCATCACTCTGTTTAAGAAGCTGCAGAACGTTGGGAGGAGGCTGGCAGCTGCCCACACCTGCAGTTTCTCATCGTGTCTGTATCCCGGGGCACGTGCACATTTAAATCGGGCGGGGTGGGGGTGGCATAAGAGTGCACCACAGTGAGTAATCTGCTGAGTAGCGGCCTTAAAAGTCACTTTCACTTTATTTTCCCGAGGTTTCTCAAAACTTGTCTCAGCTACGGGCAACAAAATATTTTTCTAATACCCATTAATTTTTAATTAACCTCTCCTGGGATAAGGTTGTGTAAGGATTCAGGGCACTTTTCAAGGCTTATAGATACTCGATTTTTGCCTAAAAGTTAAATTAACCTTTTCCCCCAAAACTATAAATGAGAGGCTTGTTTTTGTGGTCAGCTTATTAATACCAGCGTGCAGGAGCAGGGTGTTTATTAATAGTGTGTAGTATAAGCTGCATGACCAGAATGTAACATTCTCAGTGCTTGATTCCAACAGCCTGCTCACTTTTAGATGAAAGTGTCATTCATTATAGTACAGCTTTCTGGCTTTTGGAAATCTCATGAAATTTCATACAGAAAACATTTAACTAATATGGTCTATTTGTGTCTCTTTGTTCTCTACTAATGGTTTTTGTACACTGATTACAGGCAAATTGCCTTAACCTATCTCAGATTGTATTTTTGGTTGGGTGGGTGTAGTGTGCACTGAGCACTCCCCATGGGCCAGGGTAAATATTAGTCCTCTGGTCTCACGTAGCTTGCCAGTTTATCGATGGTGTGTGGCACAGGTTTTGATTAGCATAGCTTGTTTATTAATATGGGTTTCCTATTTATAAAACCACTCACTGTATGTAATATTACAACGTGATCATTCCGTTATATACCAGTGAATATAAATATCTGTCTGCCTCCTGGTCATATCTGTCATATATTCTTATGTGTCTAAGCCAAGGTCCTGTATTCTCTTAATTTTAAATATTCTTGGCTCTTCTAACAATCCACCATGTGAATTTCATTAGAGCTTATCAGCCGTCCTGCCATTTCTCTTTATTTTGATATACAATCTGGCAACCAAAGTGCAAATATACAGCTGAAGATGATAAACTGAAATAATAAGTACCAGCTTACTGGCATCATATATTTATATTTTAAACCAATGCCATAAATTTGGCAATATCGAACTTAAAATACACCTATATTCTTTGTTCTAGAAGCTCCATTTTAAGAATTTATTCTATACATACATACAAATGTGAAATGACATTGTAAGGTCATACTGTTTATAAAAGTCAAAGAATAGGAACAGCTTAAATCTCTGGCACAAGGCATGACAAAATAGCCACCCAGCAGGCCACTGTAGTCGTTAGCATGAAGAATCACCACTACATAGACTGAGTCAAGCAATTCCTTTATCTGAACAAAGTTAAGATACAGGATAATGATGGCCCAGAAGTGAAGATTATAAACACCAATGCATACCTTCTGGAGTTGACCTAGAACATGCCTGGAGGAATATCTAGGCTACTGTGTCCTAAAATTATGCTTTAAGTTATTTTTTAATTACCTCACAAGGTTCCCAGCAAAAGCTCACTAAATAGCTGTTACTTGTTTCCGTGTCTCCGATATATATGAAAAACCCCCACCTGTTCCCAGAGTGCGTGGATCGTTCCTAAACAGGCCTGAACGTCAAGACTCATAATCTTGTCTTTCACACTCTAAGGAACTTACCCGGGTTGTATTTCTTTTGTTGACACTGAGCAGCTCAGGCTCCATAGATTGTCACTATTTAGGATGTAAAATAATAAAAGTATTCACCAAAAGTTATCCTCAAAGTTGGAGTGCTAGCAACATTTGTTTCCTGTTTGTTAAAGACGTGCTTTGTGCCCTTCCATCGGGTGTGAAAGAGGAGATGTGGCCAGCATATAATAATTTGGAAATTAACAGTTGTATATCACACCTTATCTATTGACGAGGCTTCCCTGTAAGTACTGTGCTTACATTCTTTAGCAAGACTTGTGCTGGAGATAGTAGTTATCTTAAAAAGTAACTAGTCTCTTGCAGGGTAGAATGGATTCTCTCCAACAGCCTCATCAAAATTTGATAACTTTCAGTTCCTAGTGCTCTTCTACTCTTGAAAGTGCTCTCTGTATGAAGGTTTCTGGAGCTACCCTTTCTGAAGGAAAATGGAAAACTGGGTTAGATTCTTTTATTGATTGGCCTTAATTTAGGAACCTAAGGAATGGGTCAGCAATCCCCCATTGCACTCCACGTGTCCCTCTAAAGTAAAGGCACCTCTGCAAAGAAAGACCCTGGAATTCCTATTTGGCAACCCGCAAAATGCAATGAAGGCTCTCCTTGTTTAGAGATAACATGGTGTATACAAACTGCCTATCACAGTGCCTGTTACATAACAGGTAGGAAGCACTGGCTGACCTGAATTAGCTGGATTGATTTGAGCAGAGGTGAATTATACCTGCATATTTGTCTAGCTAGAATCTTCCAAGTAAGTTAATAGATTGTGTTTGATACTCATAGTAGAATGATAGAGCAATCTAGTAGCCAAGTTTAATAATATTTAAAATCAAAAATAAGTGCAAACCAGGGAATGCAGAGCAAAACTATATAATCTTTGTTACCTTGTTTTTCTAACAAAAAATTGTAAGGTTTGCAAAATACCATGTGAGACATTAGGGAGAAATTCTGAAAAGTCTCTTCTGATGACTCCAGCATGGGTAGCGACACTTTTCTATGTTTTGGGTTTCAGGAAGGAACTGTCACAGCATTCTTTATACAAAGCATTCCAAAGCAGACTCGCTGCAGATAAGATGCTTGAGGAAGGTACTTTATATACAAATGCATCCACTGTGGGCTACAATAATCTATGAACAACTTCCAAATGACGTGTGCACAAATCATTCATCACACCACTACCAAAAAAATGTAAAGACCAATTGTCTAAACTGTAGGCGGTTGAATGCACTATGATATGTCCATAATATTTAAGTATGCGAGGTTTAAAATTAATGGCGATGACATTGTCAACAGCAACAACTGTACACTCCATCTGAAAGGAAGAAACAATTTTGTAAGACTAGGTTTACACTTAAACATCTAGGTAGAGATGAGAAACACAGTAAGGCTGTAAAGTGAAATTGTTACCAGCAATATCCGTATCACTTTTTCACCCTCTTTACTGTTAGCAGTGTTTGTAATAACTTTATAATGTTCATACTGTTTTTAGAATCATAAAAAAGACGTTAACCCCAACCACATTTCATAATAGGTATCCCTATCCGGACCACTCTGGACAACTCGACCACGGTTCAGTACGCAGGTCTTCTCCATCAGCTCACAATAAAAGCCAAGAGCACGATCCGAGATATTGATCCTCAGAACGACTTAACTTTCCTTAGGATCAGGTCAAAGAAACACGAAATCATGGTCGCTCCAGGTAACCCCGCATCTCACTTTTGTGTTGAAAGCCTCTTTCCATTTTACTGGTTAACAGTCTTGTTTCAAAGAGCAGAGGACTGTGGATTTTAATATTGTTGTAGTCTGGGGTTGTGCAGAGAACAACTAGAATCAGGACGGGGAGTTTATAATATTATTTTATAATGGTCCCCAGGAGTTAACACAGGAAAATGCAGGAAATCTATCCGCAACACCAAAGACATAGAAAATTTAGCCAAGGGCTAAAGGGATGCCACAGCAGTGTCCCACATGAGTCCATAAGAAGACCCAGAGCTCATGACAGTGCCTCCCATGAGTCCAACTGGAGGTCTAGAGCCCACAAGAAGGACTCACACCAGTCTCTTTTATGGATCCATGCTGGGAAGTCCATGCCAGCGGGGTGAAGGAGCTGTGCGGGTGGGATGAGGGTTCTATGCTGGAGCCAAAAAGTCACACTCACAACAAAGACCAGGGCTGTCCTGAATGCACCACAGCTATCCTCAGCGACACGGAGGCCCTGAGGTCCTCCGACGACAAGCACAGTCAGGTACATGCCAGGAAGCAGTGTGACGAGTTCACCCTGGAGACCAAGCAGCACACATCTTCCCCTCTGAGCCAGGAAGCAGTGCACAATGTGAGGACCGAGCTTCTCCAGGAGAACCAACGGCTCAAACAGCAACATAGGAGAACCCACGATGCGTCAACACAATCCTTCTCCACGTCTCTATTTATGCTGGCAACTTTCCTCAGGTTAAACATCTACACTCAGCAGCATGGTGATCTAATTCTGCTGGCATTAAGTTGACCACCAGTTTTTAACCCATAACAAATATGCAATATAAAACACGATTTTCTTGGGTTACAAAATGAAGATGTTGGAATCTGAAGATTCCAACTTGAAAATTTTATGAAATCCATGATTGATTTGATCTTTGCATACACTGAATTTACCCGTTTTGCATTTACTCTCAGCCAACGGAAAATGTGGGTGCAGTTCTCATTTTCAGCAAATCAGGCACACAGACTGTAGAGTGCACAGATAAGTGCCCTGTCCGGAGAGTAAATTGGGGAGAGCTAGGAAGCCCGCTCCCTACAGGTAAAGCACAGCCAGCCTGGCCTAGAGGAAGGCAGCACCCACAAAGCTCATCCTTCTGCAAAGAGTCACTCAATGGCTGTGTCATGCGCTTAACCCTAGACTAGAACACACTTTTGTGTAGCACATCTGTCAAATTGGAATCACTACTCTGTGGGTTGTCCTGTGGTCCTGTTGGTGATTTCCTTCAATGTGCAAATGCTTTTTAATGAATGAGATCCCAGTTGTTGATTCTTTGTAGTATCTCCCACACAATCTGGGTTTTGCTCATGAACTCTCTGCCTATACCTGTGTCTTCAAAATTTCTACCTATTTTCTCTCCCAGTAGATTTAGTGTTTCTGTCTTAATATTTAGAAATTGGATCCACTTTGATTTTAGTTCAGTGGATGGTGTTAGGCATGGGTCTAGTTTTAGTCTTCAGCATATAGAAAGCCAGTGTACCAGCAGTATCTATTAAAGAGGCTATCTTTCTTCCACTGACACCTTTGTCAAAGATAAGATGGCTGAGTGTCTTTGGAGTTGTGTCTGCATCTTCTATCCTGTTCCACTGATCCTCAAGTCTGTTTTTGTGCCAGTACCATGCTGATTTTATCACAGTAGCTCTGAAAAATAATTTCAAGTCAGGGGTTGTAATACTCCATGATTTGCCTTTGTTGCCCAGAATTGCTTTTGCTATTCTAGATCTCTTCTGGTTTCAAATGAATTTTAGGAATGTTTCCTCTAGTGAGATATGCTGGTGGTATTTTGATTGGGATTGTGTTAAATCTGTGTAAGTTTTTGGAATGTTCACTATGTTGATTCTTCCTGTCCATCAGCAAGAGATATCTTTCCACTTTCTGACATCCTCTTCCATTTCCTTTCTCTGAGTATTGCAATTTTCAGTGTACAGATGTTTTACTTCCTTTGTTAAATTGATTCCTAAGTATTTGTTTTTTGATGCTAATTTCTCTCTCAGTGAATTCATTGTTTGATTTTTGAGTGTTGACTTTGTATCCAGCTACACTAATGAATTTGGTTATTAAATCTACAAGTCTTTTGGTAGAGTTTTTGGAGTCTTCTATGTAGAGTATCTTGTCTTCAACAAATAATGGTAATTTCACTTCTTCCTTTCCCATTCTTATGCCTTTATTTCTTCCTCTTTTCTAACTGCTCTAGCTAATGTTTCCAGAACTATATTGAATAAGATTGATGACAGTCAACATCCTCGTCTTGTTTCTGATTTTAGAGTGAAAGTTTTCAGTTTTTGACCAGTTTTGACCAGTTGTTGGCTGTTGGTTTGTCATAGATGACTTTTTTCAGATTAAGGTAAAGACCATCTGTTCAAATTTTCTGTAGGTTTTTTTTTTTATCATTAATGGGAGTTGTACTTTGTCAAACACTTCTCCTGCATCTACTGAGATAATCATGTGATTTTTGTCTTTGGCTATCTTAATATGGCATAATGCATTTATTAATTTGTGTATGTGGAACCATCCTTAAATCCCTGGGAGGAAGAAACTTGTCCCTTAGATAAAGGACTTATATTTAGAATATATGAACATTTGAAAAAAGTCAGATTCCCTGCCAAATTCAAAGACCAAATCCAATATTGGGCATCTGAGATTAATACACACTTTTAGGATTAATAAATACAAATGGCAAATAAGTATATGAAAAAATGTTCAACATCATTGGTCATTTGAGAGATACAAATTAAAACAACCCTGAGACTCCATCTCACTCCAGAAAAAATGGCTATCATCAAGAAATCAATCAATAGAAGTGCTGGAGAGGCCTCAGGGGGAAAAGGAAACGTCTCCACTGTTGGTGGGAGTGTAGACTGGTGCAGCCACTGTGGAAATCAGTCTGGAGATTCCTCAAAATACTATGATTAGAGGTTCCACTTGACCCAGTTATTCCCCTTCTGGGTATCTTCCTGAAAGAACTAAAAACATCTTTCCACAGCAATATGTGCACCACCATGTTTATAGCAGCACAATCTGTAATAGTTAAACCTTGTAAACAACCCAAATGCTCATCAAATGAGAAATGGATTTAAATGGTGTGGTCTTTTTCTACAATGGAGTACTATTTGGCCATAAAGAATGATAAGCTTGAGACATTGGTAGGCAAATGGATGCAATTTGAGACCGTACTCATACGTGAAATAAATCAGACTCACGTGTGTGAACATCATAGTGTTACCTGGGTGTGAGAAACTGAAAGAGTAAATAAGGTACAATAGATACTGTGAAATGAGAAGAAATTATTCAAAAATAAAGGGGAACTAGGGTGAGAGAAAGGAAGGAAGGGAAAAGGAAAAAACACAGATAGTTAGACTACTGTTTTCTCTTCATTAAAAAGAAAGACTTTTGCCAACATAGTTTGGAGAATTTTTATGCCCACATCTTGCACTCTGAGTAACTACTCTGACATAACAATACACAATGTATTAACTGTGATTATTCTCCTATTTTTTATGAAATTTTGACTTATTTTTCCATACAATAAAAAGATTATAATTTCCCAAAAAACTAAGTACAGCTTTGTAATTTCATTCTGAGAGCATTTTTAAAATATGGCCTGTGCCTCAATATCCCCAGACCAATGAAATCAGACTCTCCAGGCAGGCTGGGGTGGGTGGTTTTTAAATACTCAGTGTCTTAGTTACTTTTTATTTACCGCTGAGACAAAATACCTGAAGCCCAAGTTGGGAGAGAAAAGGTTTATTTCTTACAGTTTTTGGAGGTTTCAGTCCACACTCAGTTGGCTCCCAGGCAGGCAGGCATGGCTGGGCCGCAGTTCATGGCGGCTGCAAACAGCAAACAGGAGCTGCCAAAGAGCAAGACACGCCTTCTTCCTGCCATTACATCACACCCTGGCTCCACCCCTATGTGAGTGGAGCACTGACACCATCAATCCAAGCACTAGACAATGAACCATCACAAATGCACAATGCAAACTCATGAGGCCTGGGGGCCACAGACATAAACCCTGACACCCAGGTAATGCTGATGAGCTGCCATCAGTCTCTAGGGCCGTGTTATATTCAGAAGAGAAAAACAGATCAGCAGCTATCTTTGAGTACTAACTGGAATTTCTAGAGTGAATCAATCTTGTCCGCATCTCTCCACAGATAAGGAATATCTTCTGATTGTCATTCAGAATCCCTGCGAGTAGCCCTGCCACAACCACGCCTGCCCCCAGGACGCCGAGCTGGAAACACTTTACCCTCTAATGGTTCCTGGAAGAGCATCCCAGCCTACCTGAATCTCGGACTTTCTTTGCTGTGTTTACATCTCAACTATTCCATGTGTCTCCTTTAGTCCCTTTTGATTGCACCGTGAAGTTGTTGTACTTTTTGCTAAATAATAAACGCATTTTGGTATGCATGTCTTTCTTCTTTGGAGCTGAAGGGTTCTAGAAACTGCAGGATTCCAGCCTTCTTCCTAGGAGTAGCTATCACCAAGGTTAACTCTTAAGTGTCACTTTGCCCAGTTCTGTAACAGAAAGTGGAGCCTGGTTCGCGGTTGAGTTCAGTGCCGGAGCTCAGGACCTTCTGTAGTGCTCACCGAGTGGTTCTTCCTGGTGCTTCTGTCTCACCAGCTTGAAGGGACCAGGTATGTGTCCTGGGAAGGACTGCACACACACAAGGTAACGCCAGAGGGTCTTAGTTTCACTAGGCATTTCAAACATTAAGGAAAGAACATACCAAATGCGAAGGATTTCTCTGCTCACCAAGCCAGTTAGATGTTACTAGTTCACCATACTTGTTTCATTTACATCGTCCTTTTTAGAAGTAAGTGTTGTATTTTTTTTATTTAAAGAAAGATTAAACGAAACAGAAAATAGGTAGAAATAGTACATACATTCAGAGAAAAAAAAGAGTAAGAAATCACTAGTTGATGTT
The DNA here is from genome assembly GCF_034190915.1 of Cavia porcellus. Taxonomy (NCBI): domain Eukaryota; kingdom Metazoa; phylum Chordata; class Mammalia; order Rodentia; family Caviidae; genus Cavia; species Cavia porcellus. Next base: position 114,639,045 of record NW_026947487.1, read on the forward strand.
GTCGTTTTACAAATAGTTGTTCAAGGTACAGAAATGGAACATGTAAAGTGGGAATTCAAACAGAGAGACTGCAAAAAGTTCTGTTCAACTGTCCACTAAAAGCTTAGTAACATGGTTGTCAATCCTATACATTTAAACATACATGCAGTTATCTATATCTTCATTTATGTTTAGATTAAACAAACTAAAGCAGGTTAAAATCATTTTGAACAAAGAATAATAGTATTGCTGGATTTCACTTCATGACACTCCATGATCAGCACTGGGTACTGTAGTGTCTTCTTTTTAAAACTAAATTTAAAGAAAGACTAAAAAAACAGAAAATGGGTAGTAATAATACATACTTTCAAAGAAAAATAAACAGTAAGAAATCACTAGTTGATGATTACAGATTGTCTTCTTACAAATAGTTACTCAAGATACTAAAGTGGAGCATATAAAGTGGGGATTCAAACAGTGAGATTGCAACCAGTTCTGTTCAACTATCCAACAAAAACTTAGAAATATGGTTATCAATCCTCTACACTTAAACATCCAGGCAGTTATCCATGTCTTCAATTATGTTGACTTTCAATAAACCCAAGCAGGCTAATATCACTCTGAACAAAGAATAACACTGTTGCTGGGTTTCACATTATGACACTCCAGGATCAGCACTGGGTTTTTTAGTGTCTCCTTTTCTTCAAAGTATCTGTTCATCAATTGTCATAAGATCAGTTCTCATAAACTGTTCATAGATTCTACACATGCATGGGTCTTATGTATTTTTTTTTAATTTGGAAGTAGCAATTATGCAACAGCGTAAGACAGAACAAAGCCAATCAAGACAATGCTGTGAAATTGGTACAGGATTTCACAGTAGGATACTAGGATAGTAGCACTAAGTACTATGGTATATCTCTTTAATTTAACAATAGCTATCAAGTCATTTACATATTTTTAAATCAAACCAAAAATAGAACATTGTAAAATGAATTGAGAATACTGAATAGAGCAAAAGAAATATAACAAAAAGTGAAAACAACCTATGCCTTCAAACAGAAGACAGAAGGAAATCCCCCATATTTGCTATACTGCATATGGTCATCCTCCGAAGAGATGTTGAAATATCTATCCCAGTAGGTAAGCGGGGAGGGGCAGGTGGGAGCAGGGTGCTTGATTTTCAGCTCCCGTGGAAGTTGGCTCACAGGTAATGGTTCTCCTCCAGGCCCCAACTGCAGGTGCTTATCAAGAGGGCAGGTGAATAAGCGGCCCGAATCCCTCCGTGGCCGGAACTCTGGAGCTCTGTTCAAGTGTTGTATTTTAAATAAACTAAAGATTCATGTGACATGTGAAATGGGAAGAAAGCATTCAAAAGGAAAGAACTAGGAGGGGTGAAGAGGGAAAGGAAGGGAAAAGGGATTTTAAAAGGATAAAATGGAAACAAAGCGTGGTGAACAGGGAAGGGAAGATGGGTTGAAGGACGGAGAGGGGTGTGGAAAAATAGAGAACTCAAAATATATGATGCACAGGTTCAAATTCCTTACGATGAATATGATCATGTATAGCTAAAATGCACCAAAAAACTTAATTATATCTAAAAAGACAAACAGTTGGGGTCCTGCTTGCCCCTTGCCCAGTTCCCTGTGGCCACATGGTCCAGGTCCCTAATGCAGCGTCACACTAGTCCAGTCAACATACAGACCATTTCCATTCCTGCTAGGGTCTCTGGGTGCCCTTGTGTAGCACCCCAACCCCCACCCATGAACCCCGACAATCACTCATCTGTCCTCCATTTGTATCATTCCGTCACATCAAGAACGTGGTTGTCTAAATGAAATAATGTAATATGGTAATCAGCAGAGATTGGCCGCCTTTCACTCCACATGCTTCTTTTGAGATTTGTTACAAAAAATTGGGAAGAGATTTGTTACAAAAAATTGGGAAGTAAGGCATTGTAGGTGGGGCTGCAGGCTGCTCCTGCTTGGGGCTCACGGAGGACTCTGGTCTGGAGCTCAGCTCAGCCTGCACTGGGGTCCCGAGCCCCTTCACCTGCATTCCTGCTTCTCTCCCACAGCAAGCCAAGGGCGGAGGATGGTGTGTGTGCACCTGATGTTTCCACACACCCTGGACACTGCGTTGCATCCCTTGGAGCTGTCACGGGCAACCCAAATGGAAGGACACTGGTCACGCAAAAGGAGGACCTGCGGCAGATCCCTAAGGCCTGAGTGATGACAAGGAGCAGCCTATGACAAGGAGCAGGCCTGAGTGATGACAAGGAGCAGCCTATGACACATGTGAGTTCCAGGAACAGCTCGGGGAGGTCTCGCATCACCAGGTCAGCATGGTTACGAGCAGGATTCTGACTCTGTCTTCAGAGGGAAGAGATGAGCCTCAGCTGCAATGAGCCCCTCAGCCCATGGGTGAACCCGGAAGAAGGGACTGGGCAGAGAATTGTACCCCAGCAGATCTCTGCCTTCGGAGACTCAGCCCCACACTTTCTATCTTAAGTCTGCAAAGTTACAGAAGGTGAGAAAGTAGAGTAGAGAGAACACTCAGCAGCTTCACACACATCACCAACTGCTAGTGCCTTACGACACCCGCCCCATCTCTCTATGCATACGTATTTCATACACAAACACATTTTTTACATGCAGACCCTATAAAAGCTGCAGATGCTCCCACACTTCCAAGACTTCAGCAGTATTTCTCCAAAATAAGGATATCTTCTTACATAACCACAACATCAATTTCATATGTATGGAATTTAATTCAACATAATACCATCTAACAACCATATTGAAATTTCCACAGGAGTCCAAATAATGCCCTTAGTAACTGCTTTTTAAAAAAATTCTGGCTCCTGTTCAGGACTGCAGATTGTAATTGGTTTGTCGTTCATCTTTTTGGGGGGAGTGCCAGGAATCGAACTCGCAAACTTGTGCTTGTGTTTATGCCGCTGAACTATATCCCCAGGCTCCTGCAATGCATCTTTTTTAAAGCTTTATTTAGAAACCTTTATTCCCCACTGCTCTACCGAAGATACTCTCTATTTTTCATTAGCCCTCCTGTAAGTCTCCTGACCCCCGTTTCCTTTAGCCCTTCCTAGTTGAACCCAGACACAGCCTATCACTACAATAATTCACCAGAAGACAGGTCTGTCACAAATAAGGGCTCCCCCCATCGTTCCACCTCTTCCTTCAGCCACACAAAGTCTGGGTGCCATAATACAGGACCCATTCACCCCTGGACAGTACCACATCTGCTCAGAGCTCCAACATAAACAAGATCTTGCTAGAGTCCAAAAGGCAAGGAAATGTGCTAATAAGGGGAAGTCCTTTCTATTTTGGCATCATAAATCCTCAAAGCTGAAGAAAACCGTAGAGATGGTCTGTCTGACCCTCGGTTTTACCGATGAGGATTTTACCTGGGCCTCCTCGGGTCAGGTATCCTCAAGGCATCAGGTACATGGCCTTGTGTTGGTCTGATTATGCTGGTAGGACCAGGGCTTAGAACTGCACAGGGGCTCTAGGGAAATCCCCCCACAGCCTCTCACAGCTTCTTTTTAGAAAGTACAGGACTGATCACTGTTTCCACGTGTCCCTGAGACAATGTTAGATTGCCATACCTGACACTAGCGCCCCTCCCCCTACTCGTGTGACCCACCCAGAGCTCATGGGGGGCAGATGTGTGGCTCAGCGCTAAAGCCACTTCCTTCCTCCCAGCCTGGCCAGAAATTTCAAGCCCCACTGGAGACGGAGCAGTGTGAAATCCCCGGGAGGTGCAGATGGCACTACCACAAGTGCCCGAGCGCTGTGTGGCCTCTTCTGAGAAGAAGGCCTTTCTCTCCCTTACAGGCAGGGAACTCGCTGCAGTCTGGCCAGCACCTTTGCATCCAAAGGAAACCGTGACAACAGAAGGCAGAGGTTGCCAGAGCCGATGACAACCGAGGAGGATGTGGTACCCCGGAATGCACACCACCCCCTGCACCTTCCACAGGCAGACCTTCGCCTTCCCCCCTGAGTCCCTGCAGTGTGGTTAATCAGCTGTATTTAAAAGATGCCTGGGCCCATACACAACGTCTACGCGCACCCAGAGGACTGGTGGAGCTCTTGTTTCCCATGAGAGGAGCAAGCCTGGGCTCGAGTGCTGCTGCCTCTTACTCCAGCTAGCTATAAATTTTACCTGAACAATAGGAGAGCTATTTGCAGAGTCTCTGGAGAAACATAGCCCAACCATAAATAGTAGTGATAATGAACTTGAAAGGCCAGCTTAATAAAATAACTGAAAATGCATTTGCACCTCATGGGCATTACGAGCTCCCCAGTCCTCACTCTGGACAGCAGGACCCTCCCAGCAGAAATTGGGGGAATCCACTCAGAGCTCTAGAACAAGGCCACGTATCCCCCTCCAAAGCCCAAATCACCTGAGACCAACGCTTGGGAAGGCAGGAGGTTTGTTTTTGTTTTTGTTTTCGTCTCCTCTTGAATTTTGAAAAATCACAGTTGTCTTCAATAACATGTTTGATATAGGGCAAAATATTCTCACTGTTCTAATATTAGAAAATCATATCATGTCTCTGAAGTAGAAATTACAGCGTATGCAGGTGACCTGGCCCTGTTCATTCAACCAGTGACTGATCTCATACATTTCTGAACCCAGATGGCTGAGATGGCACAGGGTATGGTGGTGGCAGGATCTCACCCAAGAGAGAGCACCTTGTGAGACCTGGAATCCTGGCACCTGTGTCATGACGGGGAGACCAGGAATCTCAACTCACAGCCAAAGAGTTGGCGTCTCTGCAGTGTATTTCAGAGCTATACCATCCAGTGACCTGCAGATGCTCTACTTGCTGGGGACCCCACCTAGCTCCAGGAGGGTGACATAGAAGAAGAAACCAGTGCTCCTGGGTTGCCAGACCCCAATCCCAGGTCACTGTGCAAACCCAGCACAGGAGCCCATCTGGACCAAAGAAAAGAGCTGCGGATCACTGCGAGAAGTCTTCCCATGGACCTGGTTAGTTCATTTCAGAACCACAGTTTCAACCCCCAGTTAATTTCAAGCCAAGGCATATTTTGCAGGGATTGCATCCATCAGCTCAAAAAAGGAGCAACCCCAGCCTGGAGAAAACTCCACAACAAGCTGCAGAAAACATTTAGCAGCATGGAACCACTCTGTCAGTGCCACAGAGTTCATGCTGGGGAGGCCCCTTCCAGAAAGACAAGAGAGCAGAAAACCCTTCTTCCGAGATGCTCATTTAATCAGGCCTGAAAACATCCACAGCATGGAGAGCTGTGCATGCAAACAGTGTGAAACGTCCTTCCAGTACAGCTCTAAATCATGCTGTAGAGAGCTTCGGAGAGTGCAGGCAGACATTCAATATTCCTCCAACCTGCCACACGACCTGAGGACCCACACGGATGAGAAGTCCTTTGAATTCAGCCACTGCAAAAAATCAGGAAGCACTCACCACTGAGCATTGCACCCTCATGTCAGAGAGAAGCTCTATGCATGCACAGGAAAAGCCCTGCCACACCATCACACACCTGAACCTGCACAAGAGAATCCACACTGGAAGAGGGTGTCCCGGCATGGGACCGGTGGGCAGGTTTTGAGTCACCTTTCTACCCTAAAGAGTCACTTGTGCGAACTCATTCTGGGGAGAAGCTCTGTGGCTGCCAGGAATGCAGGGGGCACTTGGCCAGTTGTCACACCTGTTTGCCCATGTGAGAGCCCCACACAGTGGTGAGACCCCATCCACACAGTCAGAATGAGAAAGCCTCTGGATACAGCTTATCACACTGGGCACCACGGGACCCGCACCGGCTGAGAGAGCCAGGCCTGATGGCTCACCCTTGCTGGTGGCTCACACCAGACCTGCAGTGGACTCCACCTGCTGACTTCTGGTTTGTACAGATATAAACATTATGGGCTGCCGTTGTCTTCTAATACTTGTCTGCCTGCATCTTGCTTCCACATCCAGTCCAATGCGTGTATCTGCAGATAACACATCTGTGGATCCAACACATTGCATATTGAATATACCATGAATGCTTGCATCTGTACTGAACAGTGCATACTTCTCTGCTTGTCATTATCTCCTGAACAATGCAGCATAACAACTATTTACACAGCATTTACATTGTGTTAGTAACCTAGAGACGGGAAGATGGGCATAGATTATATGCAAATGCTCTTCCATTTCCCAACAGAACCTGAGCGTCCTAAGATATTGCTGTGTGAGTGAAGCCCAAACCTCATTTTCATGGGTACCAAGGGAAGAATATATGTTTTCATTCTGGTTTAATTCTAGTATTGTTTTCACTTCTATTATCATTTGTTCTTCCACTCAAGTGCTATTTGGAATTACATCTTAAAATACCACTTCATGGATATATTTTTATAGAGATATAATTACTTAGAACAAATGCATAAATTATAACTACAGTAGGATATACTTGACACACACGTGTATTTATACATTATCAATCCCCTATCCCAGGCTTAAAATGTTTTCTATCATTCTAGAAAGTTCCTGCTTGTTAAACAGTGATTTCTTAATTGCCTTTTTTGTTTGGTTTTTAATTTAATTACACAGTGAGCAGAATATGTGGTTTTTGTGTTACTGAATTTTAAGTATTTTTGACATATTTTCCAGTTGCCAGCCAAAATTGATCCTTCCTTACAAAAATAACCTTTTTCTTTCTTGGTCACCTTGATAACATGCGCTGTGGGAAACCCTCCATCTCCCAGCTAGGAAAGCATATTGGACCTGGCTAGTGTGCATGTTATAAAACACCAGGTATGATTCTGGCAAAAGACACCGCACACACATGGTTTAGCTTGGGCAGATCTCTCCATGTATTGCCTTTTGTACGAACAGACCTGATGTTCAAAACTAGAGGGGCCACCTGTGATCATCGGGATAAAAACCCCAAGCTAACTACAGGGCAGCCAAAGTCACAATCCTTGGGCTTCCCTAAAGAACTTTTAGAACGCATAGAGTTAGAGTTTTTGTGAATCTGCACCAATCCTGAGCTATTTATTTCTGGATGTCTCATTATATGAAAAAAAAAAGCAAGTGGACTGGTAATGGTTCAACACTTAAGAAGCGGGTAGAAGAGAAGAGGTTGGTCTTATTTCACATAATAGAGTCCCTAACCGGTAATCTCAGCATGTGTCACTCTATATAAACGCTTTATCACTGGTTGAAATCAACTCACTAGATTGAGCATATTAATTATGCTTAAAAACCATCTCCACATTTATAAATATTGATCTCTGACCTATTGTTTATGGAAAGAGGTGGATTGTTGGATAACCCTTGTAATTCTGGCAATTTTTAAATATATGGATATGTTGTGAATCAATGGAATTAAGTGAAAAGCTTTTGACATTAATAAAAAAAAAAGTGGGCCATGTGTGGAGCCATAACCAAGTTTGTAGAGTATCCAGCCAAGGTCTTTACAAAAGATAAACCCGGCTCTCAAACCTGGAGAACTACGAGGCTCCTAAGCTTCCTAAAACAAAGTCGTCTAATAAAGGAAACCCAGGCCGCCCTGGGGAAGTTTGGAATATGTAAGGTCAGCGACCCCTCGCTGGTACAGTTCCTACAGAAGAGCAGACCCAGGGGGTTGGCTGTGCCCCCAGCCATCCTTAAACCCAGAGAAAACAAGACTGAAACTTCTGAGTTCTTCCCGGCTTACCCCCAAAAACTGCCCCTTTCTTATTTCTGTTCACCAGGTATGACTTCAGGAATCCTGGATGCGTGCAGAAAAAAAGTCCTGTTCCTTCCTTCAGCTTTATAGCATGAGACACAAGACAGGGCAGCTGGAAAAGCGTGAGATCTAGAGCTGGATTCTACCATTTGTCAGTGACTTCTCTGAACCTTGGTTTCCCTGCCTACAAATGTAAAGAAGTCCATCCACAAAGACTTTGCATCCTATACCACAGCAGAGACGGCAGTGATCAGTGTTCACAAGTAGCAAAATCAGCAAAATAAACTAAATTTGCTATAATGCGGCCCATTTATTACATCTCCCAGTGGCCCTTATCTTCAACCACAGGCATAATACAGTTGTAACTCTGTTAGATGCACAGTGGTGTGTGATTCCTTTACTTATAATAATAATAAGCATTTCCACCTTCCCACCTAGAATCTCTCTTGATTTTGCTTAACATGTGAATGCGTTTGCACCCATGGCGGTGAGGGTGAAGATCTCGCCCCGGCCTGACACTAAGAGTCACAGTGCTCAGGCTGTGCACAAAGGCAGGTGCTGGGGGCGACCATACAGTTTCCACAAGAGAGCAGAGCCAGCAGATCTCAGAGGAAAGGACTCAGCAGCCTACCCTGTGGACACAGAGCTAGAGGACGAGCATTTGTTCTGTCCGCTGCCTGAAACTTTCTAGCTCCTCAGCTGCATTTGGACCCTTGGGGTTCTACCAGGTGGCCTTAGAGGCTTAAAATACGCCTGTCCCTTTTTGTGCACTGCAGAGTGGGTTTCTGCTGCCTGAAACGGAAAGGACCTTAACTAACTAACACATTTGGGCTATATTTGGGTCACCTCCGGCTGCTTTAGTCAGACACAGCCAAGGAAGCGGAGCCAGGCTGCTGGCACCCCAGGAAGTGTGTATTAGTGAGAGGCCTGAACAGATGGAGCGCGGTCACCCACTCTCCTGCTCCCAAGCGTGCCTGAGACTTTGGCCAGACAGGAATGGGGCGAGCGTGGACTCTGCGGTAGAGCGCTGCGGGGAAGGAGCTCCTGCGCGCTGCTCTCATGGAGAAGCAAAGTCCCCTTCATTTCCACCTGCCGAGTGGCCTCTGCATCTATCGCTGGCCAGAAAGAGAACCGGCCACCTGGACTCTGGGCAGGTGCATTCCCAAGGCCCACCCAGGTGGCCAGGGTGTCTGGCAGGCTGGAAAGCCATAGGAGAGACAAGAGGACAAACAAGATGGGACAGACTCACGGGAGTGGCTGTGGAGCCCCGCCCAAGCAAGGTTGCGCAGCTAACCCTAACCCTAAGAACACTGCTGTGCAGCCAGACGGGTCCACCGTGTCCCCCAGCTCCACTGCCAGTAATTAAAGTGAGAATCCAAAGAAAGGGACCTGCGTTGCTCCCAAGGGGTCCATTAAGTTAAAGAGCACCCCTACACAGGCATCCTCAGCTGAATCTCTTGTGAATACTTAAGATGAGATTCTGAGCAATTAGTATCTTTCACAGGTGAAGTTCTCAATTCAGATTGCAGAGTGAGTGGGGGAGGGGTGGGCCCTTGACTCTGCCCACCTGCCTTTGCACCTGAGCACACCTGCCTCTGCACCTGGGCCCACCTGCCTCTGCACCTGGGCTCACCTGCCTCTGCGCCTGGGCCCACCTGCCTCTGCGCCTGGGCCTTCTGCTTCCTGGTCAGCCTCAAGGAGCTCCCTGGGGCCAGGAGAGTGAAGGCCCAGGTTCTCAGAAGGGGCCCCCACAGTCCTGGCTGCACCCTTTGCCCATTGTGGGTGGGAGGCTGACTGGGCAAGTCCAGAAGACCTCTGGGGAGTGAGCTGGCCCTGGCATCATGGGATCACAATGCCCCAAAGGTGCCATCAGCCGGATCCTTTACCCATTGTGAGCTTTAAGTCATTGGCTAACTATGGACATTTGGGTTGGGTGTTTGATAATATCTCAGGGAAAGCGGGGGGAAGGGGGGAAGTAATTGTCTACTGTTTCCAGGATAAAAACAATAATAATACTAGTAATAAAGGCACAACACTACAGTGAGGGCAGGAAGATGAGAGAGAATTTCCTGAACACGCATACCTGCTCTTGCCAAGCCTGGCAATTTCCGGGAGAAGCAAACATAGATTATTAGCCTTTTATGAAATCTCAGAGTAATAAAGATCGCTGGCTCCATCCGAGGATGTGAAGCAAGGGAGCCCGCTGCTTAACCAGGAAACTGCAGGCCTGACGGTGTCGCATTCTGGAAACGTTAACCAGAATTATGCCAGGTGCGCAGAGCAGAGATGGTAACCTCAGCCCTGTTCAAAACAGCTCCGTGTACCAATGAGGAGAGGTGTGCAAAGACACACGTTTTCAGTGCAGAGAAATAAGAGACAGCAGCAAAAGGGCACTGACCAGGCAGATGGAGACAAAGGGCAGGCCGCGCCTGTGGCGTAAGGAAGGCTGCTTTAGGGCAGACGTGACTGTCCTGGACATCCAAGGCTGAATAGGAGCTTGCGGTGGGATGCAGAGAGCAAGAGCCATCTGGACAGGAGGAAACGTAAAGCAAGCTTCGTTCTGGATCGGTGGTTTCCAAATCTTGCTTTAGGAGTAGCAACCTTGGCTCACACAGAGCCCTGATCAAAGATAACCGAGGCGGCCCCAGCAAGCAGAATGGGGCTCCTCCTCCGCTCCACCTGCCTCTCCTGACTGTGACCATCACAGACTTCCACACAGTGGCCTTTCAGCGGGTGTCCCCAGGAACTCCGGGGCCACATGAGCTGATTGGAAACCACTGAGTTAATCAATACAACTTCTAGAATTGCAATGGTGCCAACCAGAACTGAGACGGCTGGGGAAAGCTGTGCTGCTTTCAGCCCCCCGCCCCCCAGCATCCAGCTTTAACTCTCATGGCTTAACTTAGTGGCTTTCGTTTTCCTTTGGAAGGGTCTGGCATCACCCTCGTGAGCATCTCCTGCAAAATCAGCCCTGTGTGAGGCTCTATCTCTCTTTACATCTCAAGCAGCAGACGGACGAGAATCTCTCTCCTTACTGCAGTCTTCCAGGCTGCAAAGCCCGAATGTTTTCTGACACTCGCCTGCACTGGACAATGTCCCAGGCTGACACAGACCCGACAGCACATCGTGACTACTGCACAGATGCTTGGTGAATTAACATACTCTTCCAGGTCTCAGCTTATTAATGCTCAAAGCCATCCACTGTATTTCAGGGTTTTCTCCATTGCCTGATTATAATAACCCATGGTACCACTTAAAAACTCAAGTCCCTATGGCTCTGATCATCAGTCATCTTTTTCCCCACTAGGGTGGAACCCTAGGTGTCACACATGCCTAGGGAGTGCTCTACCTCTGAGCTACATCCCCCGACCTTTTTATTTTGAAATAGAGCCTGAGCGGCCAGGTTGGCCTTGGATCCATGATCCTCCTGCTCTCCCCACCTCCTAAGAGCTAAAATTACAGGACTAGACCTCTCCTCCCAGCTCTGTGTCTTTCTATTTCAAGTGAAGTCTCTGGACCAGAGTCATGGCTGTCATCAGGGAACTTGTCAGAAAGGCAGAATCTTGAGCCTCACCCCAACTCGGAGAGCCAGAACTTGCATTTGATGCAATTCCAGGGTTCTCATTCCTGTGAAGACTTGGGAAGCACTGGTCTGGCTGTCCCCAGAGGGCCTGGTGGGAAGGCTAAGGGTAAGACGTTTGTCTGCACTGCAGATCTGTCCTTCTGTTCAGACATCTCCCTCCAGGGCCAAGCCCAGGCCACCCCTCATCACAATCGGTAAGAAGAAAAGCGGGGGACAGGAATCTTGTACAAAATCTCCCCAGAGGAGGAGACCCTGACTCCCCAACCAAGTTTCAGACATTCAGGCTGCCACATGGTGTCTTGACGACCTTCACCTTAGCCTGTTCCTGACCTGCTCCTGTGGCCCTACTGGGTGTGTCCTCTGGGTGATTCTGCTCTTACCAGAACTATTGGGTTCTGTGTTGATTTTTTGGGTTTTTTTTTTGTTTTGTTTTGTTTTGTTTTTTTGAGTCAGAGCCTCATTTTATTACCCAGGCTAACCTTGGATTCCTGGGGTCAAATCCTCCTGCATCAGCCTCCTGAATAGCTAAGAGTCTAGGTGTGTACCACCAGGCCCGCTCTGGAGCTCCCAGGTCCTGTACACCACAGACACTTTGCTGGGGACCCACCGGACCAGCAGGCACCCACTCCTCACCTCCCGCTGACCACCATCTATCCTTTCCTTCTCCCACCCGCCAGTGGGGAGGTCTGGTCAGGAGCAGGGCTGCCCTTCTGCTCACGCACCCTGCAAAGCCTCCCCGCTGGTCTTCACAGCCAGGTAGCTTTCCCGACCGAGTGCTGTAATCAGAAATCCCCTCTGGCCTGGCTGGGTTGCATCTGCTGGTTATGACTTCCCCTTCACACATGGTGAGCTCTCCCTCAGGAGGCTCCCAGACCCTGGGCAGACAGATTCCCAGCAGTTATCTGGACATGCGTGGGTCTCAACGTAGAACACAATCTGAGCTCAAACCAGGTTCCTGCAGCACGAGTTTGCTGCCATACAAAGCCGTGGGGCCCACGCTGTGTTCCAGGTTCTTCACAAATTTGAAATTCAAAATAACCCTCCCTGGTGGACCTTAGTATTCAGAAAATGAGGCTCACAGCAGGGCAGTGCCTAACCCAGAGACACAGTGCTCAACTCAAGGCCCTTCCTGGGGCCTGTTCAGCATCTGTGTCAGCCAATGCCTGCTAAAGACAAAATACATGAATCATAACTGTGAGCAAAAGCCATGTCACCAGTTTGGGAACAACAGGGATACACACTTGAAATAAGGACAAATTTACCACTGGATCCTGCACTGCCTAGATCGTCAAGACATCTTGGGTTCCTCTGACCCATTCCATCAAAGCTCTTCCTGAACATCCCACCCTGGCCATTCCCGTTACTGTCACCACTAAATACAGCTGATCTCTCCAAGCTGGGACAGCGGCCCCATTATGACCAGAAACTTTGTCGTGTGTGTGTGTGTGTGTGTGTTCTTGCATAAACACACAAATAGAAATATTTTGAAAATCACACAGCAAGACATCAACTCCAGTGATCACTGAATGAGTGAGGTTTTGCTTGATCCTATTTCTTCAACCAATCTTTGCAGTCCTGTTTCAAAATTTCACTCTTTTCTTCAATTGAAACCTTTATTAAAAGATGACACATATGGAAAGTCCAGGTGTCTAACTACAGAGCTCAGGATGTAACCACAAGCCGAACACAACCCCTGTCAAGACCCAGAGCACGGCCAGCTCCAAGAAGTGCCCTTTGTGTTCCCACTAGGTCCCAAGGCCCACCCGAGGGTCACCGAGAGCTTGGCTTGTGTCACCAGACCTGAGCTGTATTCTCCTAGTGTCCCTGGAACCCGGCTGTTCCTTAGGTCTTCATTACTCAAGGGAGATTCTTCCTGACCCTGTATGCAGGGAGATCACCCTCATCATCTTTCATCGCTTTGGAAAGCACAGAAAAAGTAACATGAATGTTCTTAAGAGAAAATAGAAGCAAGAGAAATGGGTGCTTTCAGCCGCTGGTCCCCAGACATCCCCTGGTCTGCTATCCCAGGGCAGAGGAAAGATCACGCTCTCCCAAAGCCTAGGTTCAAATCCAGGCTCTGCCACTCCCCTCTCCGTGGAATGTGTGAGCCTCAGTTTCTTAACCTGTAAAGCGGAGATCTTTATAGTTCCCCACGTCAGATGCTGGTGGCTTCCACCTTAATCCCTATGGATTCTTTGATCCCTTCTCGATGCTTTCCTGCTGGCCTTGGTGACTTGGCGAGCTGCCCTTGGGTTTCTGGAGCCACTTTCCAGGGCCAGATGGGGAACACAGCATCTGGGAGTTTATCCAGGGGGTGCAGCGGCATGGAAGCCCAGCTGCTCTGCAGCCAGGGGAAGCAAAATGTGCCCCACAATCCCCCTCTCCCTGGCTCTCCCCTGTTGTTTGCTCATTTCCCTGGAAGCTTTACTTTAATAAGTCACATGCACATGATAATGATATTATTCTTATGTAGGAAAATGCCCTTGTTCTTGGGAGACATATGTGGAAGACTTGAAGAGTCATATATATATATGCATAAATCAATAATATATACATGAATCAAGCAAACATGAGAAAGCATGACAGGAGAGTTCCCGGTGAAGGTCATGAGTTTCCACTGTGGTATTCTTTCAACTTTCTGTATATTTAAAAACCTAAAAGATTAAGGAAGAGGAAAATGTGGGGAAGATGGCTTTATTCAATCAGAGACCCAGTACAGATCCTATAGCACGGGAAATGGAACCTGTGGGATTCATTTTTTATTAAGATAAAAGGTAGATCTTCAGCACAGAGGAAGGAGACCATGGGATGAAGGGAGAGAGAAAGATGGGAAAAGGAAATAAAAAGAATGGGCACAAGGGGCTGGGGATTTAGCTCAGCGGGATAAGCACCTGCCTTGCAAGCAGGCAGTCCTGAGTTCGATCCCTGCTACCGATAAAAACGAAAAAGATTAAAAAAAAAAGAATGGGCATGTACCAGCTCCCCACAGTGAATGCCATCGGTGTGTACAGCAAACATGTACTAATAAAAAATAACAACATAAAAAAATTTTAAAGTCACAGGTATAAGAATTTCCTTGCATTTGGGTCTACTTGTAGGGAACCCAGCCTCACAAGCCTGAAAGGTACCATGAGATGTGCTTGGACAGCTGTGCACCAATCACCCGGCACTGGGAGACGCTCACACCTGCTGAACCCCTTCATGCGCGGGTATAGGCTGCCCTGTGTGGCCTCCAATAATCAGACTCCCAGGCCTGGAGGGAACCATAAACCTCCTGGACTCCTGGAGTCCTGCGTTGCCTGCTCACTCCCATCTCTGAAGAGTGACAGCAGCTTCTAAATGAATAAGCAGGAGCACAGACGCCTCCCCCCTCCACCTCCCCCTTTATTGTGCCACAATCAGCACCGCCGTCTCCATCTCGAGTGGAGACGAAGCTGTGGAGAGCGGATATGAACGGCTCTGGCTGCTGCGAACGTCCCCAGATGGCAGCCAGATTCCTGGACTGCTCTGAGCAGCCTTTGGTCCCCCGTGACCCCCCGCCCAGGCCGGCGAGGAGAAGGCCTCATCCTTGGGGAGGGGTGGACAAACCTGTGGGCAGTGTTAGCTCCCCCTCATCTCCCTGCAGCCCCTCAAGAGGTGAGGATGCCTGTCACAAACGGGAAAGCGCAGCTGCCGTGGAGTTAACATTTCTTTTGAAAAGAAAAGTTGTTGTGTTTGAATAATCCATGCGATTTGTGCAGATCCTAAGAGAAGGCTTTTGGCTTAGTCCCTGACAGGAAGGGATCACAGGGCCAGACACGACAAGAAATGTTGTTTAATAGGAATCACCGCCACGTGGGTGCCAGGCACAGCTCTCAACGTTTAAGTCTTTGGAGGCGGTGTGCCCACCTTGATTGACAGGTGACGGCATGGCCAACTCTCAGCCCCGCTGCTGGGAGCCGTGGAGCTGAGACCCGACCCAGAAAAAGCTTTTGTCTTATTCCCCCGCGTTCAGGTGTCTGCTTCTGAAACTGTTTTCTTAAGCAGAGACATTGCCAGGAATTTGGGTACAACGGATGTGTTCATTTCCTCTTATTTTACCACAAAGTGGGTGGCTTAAAACAATATAATTATTCTCTCGCAATTCTGCTGGCCAAAATCCTTCTTTTGTGCTCTTAGCGTCTAGGGGTGGCCAGGGACCTTTGGCATCCTTGGCCAGCAGCTGGGTCACTCCGGTGTCTGCCTCTGTCACCGCACGGCCTCCTCCCTGTGTGTGTCTTCCTGTCATCCTCCTTTTCTTTATCCTTCCCGTCATCCTGGATGAAGGACTATCTTCAACAAACCAATTTCTAAATAAAGGTACATTCCTAGGCACTGAGGGTTACTTCCTCAGCACAGCCTCTGGGGGGGACACAGTCCAACCCAACGTAACAGACACATACACAACACTGCAACACAGCGCAACTCATCACAGAGGCCGAGCAGCCAGAAACTCAATTTCTAAACAAGGACGTTCGGAGAGACAGCAAAGGACTTGGCCTCTTCCCCTGTGGAGGGACCTCAGGGTGGGTCTTCAAACTCTGACCCTGAGTTTTCAACTCCATTTTTATTCAACTGCTACCAAGAGGGTGATCCCAAAAGAGGAGGTCCTGGATCAGGAATCAAGATGGCCTGGGGGAGAGAGACCAATTTTCTAATGTGGCCCCCTCTAAACTGAAGCGTTTGGGGCGAAAACACCCTGTGAATCTGCTCTGGCTAAGATCCTACTTTAAAGATCAATTTTTAGAACAGAATTCTCGTTTGTGAGCATGGAAACCAACACTAGATGACTTTAGCCAGGTCTGTGTGAAGCTCGTATAATACCCAGTATTGTAACCCACCCAAAAAACAAGGCCCCATGATGATAAACGGGGCAAGATGGCCACGTCATTTTAAAAGAAGCACTTTTATTTTAGCTGGCCCAGTGACACAGTGCAGATGGAATTTGCAAAGCTGTGCAACTGAGTTAGAATTTTGACTGATTTTTTTAGTTCATTTATGATTAGCTCACTGATCGTTAAGTACATAGCGATGAGAAACAGAAACAAGGTGGGCCTTTGTTCCCCTTTGCTTGAGGTCAGAGGCGTTTCCCAGTGGGTGGTTAGCCAATTCATAGCCCTTAGTCTGCCAATTCCAGGAACATTTGTGTCTCATAAAGGGAACAATGGTTGACACAGCATCATTTGTCTCTTACAAGGGGACCAAAAGTCAATACAGCAAACAGGTTACTGGAGGGGGTGGGAAACGATGCATTACAGAACAGCATGATGACGCAGTCAGTTAATTTATAACAAATTTATTACAATGTGGTCAGTGCTCTAGGTACGTGGTTACTAGGGTGATAAGCATAGAGCATAACACCTGGGAAGGTGTCAGCTTTCATCAAGGCCAGGAACAAGGTGTCTAAGACACATCCAGGACCAGTTAGAATGAGTTCAGTACAGACACTAGTGCCCCCAAGTGGCCTCCCTCTGGACACCCAGAGCCCTTGGATATCACTGTTCCTGCCTCCATGCTGTCTGCAATAATCCTGTGTCTGATTGTTTAGGACACCAGCTCCAAACTCAAAGTCACTGTGTGAGCTCGAGGCTAGATCGTTTATTTAAGGACTAGCTAGCTGCAAGGGAGTCTGGGACCAAGTGATGAAAATGATTTACAATTAGTTAGTGATGATTACACTGCTTTGTGAATATACTAAGAACTCTGATATTTATGTATTAAAAGGAGGGTCTTGTATGAATCATATTTCAATGTAAGAAAATGAGAATAAGAGAGTGTTATGATTTAGACACAGGAGATTTTTCAAAACTCTCACGCACTCAGAGGTGGGCTTTTGGAAAGGTGATTGGATCATGAGGGTGCTGCTCTTATTGGTGGACTCACCCACTAATGATTTCAGCAGTGGACTTCCTGTTAGGAGTTGGGGCCTGGTTAGAGGTGGGTCACTGGGGTTGTGACCCAGAATATATCTCCCTTCCTGGATCCTCCCTTCTCTCTCTGCTTCCTGGCCACCTGAGAGGCTCTCCTCCCAGGTCCATCCACCATGCTATTTCTGCCTCAGAGCCAGCTGACTATGGACTGAATCCTCTGAAACCCAGGGCCCAAACCAAACCTCTCCTTCCTTAAATTGTGGTTGTCAGGCATTGGTGTCTAAGTCTTTGGGGGAATCCACACCCCTCCAGTTTACAGAAGGAAGAGAAGCCTTTCATCATCACCCGATGGGCTGGGCTCTGGACATGGGCAAAGAAGTGCCTACCCCATAAGAGTGAAGCAAACTGATGGGCAAATATGTTAGTCTCCTGGCATGGAACCAAGAGGCAAATTATGCCAGGATTTCCACACATCCTCCCCCCTTTTTTTTCCAAAATGCCTCCATCTCTACTCTGTAGAGAGACTTGTTTCCTGCTACTTTGGCTCAAAATCAAAGAATGGTGAGGCCCTGCAGTGATTGGTTTTCTTCAGGAAATGGAAATTTAAAAAAAACAAAACTCATTTGGAGGCAGTAGAAAGGAAGAACTGCAAAACTTGAGAACTAGAATATGGATTGTACTAGAGAGGCCCAGACCCTGGGCCAGGCCTGGGACTGCCCACTGGATCTTGTCCTCATTCTGTGAGGTGGCTCAGTCTCTCCTCTCCACAGGTGAGCAAGCTCAGGCAGGGAGAAAGTATGTGATTGGCATCTGGGAAGACTAACTTCAGAGCCTTCAGCCTTCACGAGCACAACTTCCTCGGGCATATTTATTGCAGGGTAAAACATCCATGACACTGAGGTGGAGATGAGAAGGGAGGGGAGAACACAGGAAGAGAAGGGAAGGTGCAGCTGCAGGAGAAGCCAAAGGACTCTTCGGGACAAAAGGTTTAATGTCTCAGTAGTGGGGTATGACTCCCCAGCCTTTAGCCAAGCCCACTACACAATGAAAGGTCTTGGGTAAGTGGGAATGTTTTGGCAGGAGACAATTGATTGGCCGGTAAGAGAAGAGAAATTTTCCGTTTGTATCTGTTCTGGCAAAAATAAATGAGCGATGATCAGATTTAGAGATGAGAGCTTCCTACCAGAAGCCAGAAATCAGAGCCAAATGTGAACCTGACATTGTAAATCCACACTGGAATTCACAGATCCCAAACATCAGGAAGACTCCTGTTGTTGTGAGCATTCCAAGCTTCCTGCATTAGACTCTGAGCCCTTTCGGGTCAGGATCCAAATGTGATTCACATCCAGGGTTCCACTGTCTAGCATATAATAGATAAGCATCATAAATGTTTATTGAATGAATAAATTCAGGGAGAAGACCTTATATGACTAGATCATGATTGTATTAGTCAGAAGTTATATTTGCTTACAAGTACAAGAAGTGATTTCCCTGTTTAGATGGCCAAGAAGCCTGAAGCTGGGCAAAGTCTGTGTGCCACAGTATCACTTGCCAGAACTGGCTACAAAGGATGCTGGGAATATAATTAAGGGGAGGCAAGGGAGAAAGGAGTTGATACACAGATGATTGAAGCCAGTGTATTGTGACCAAGTGGAGAGGTCTCCTTGCCATTCTCTTCAATCCAGGTTTCGATCTATCTGTAAGGCAATCATTGTTCAAATCATTGCAAGAATGTCAATTGCCCTGATGCCAAGGGTGGAAAAGACTCAGAGAGATGGCCCCAGCCTTCAGTTATACAGCTGGGACTCACCACAGGGCACTCAGTAGCTCCACCCATGTCTTTATATGTCTCCCATGCTATAGTATGGATCTTAAATGTCACCTAAAGGCCTGTGGTGCTACTGGGAGGTGGTGGACCCTTTAACAGGCGGAGCTTGGTGGGAGGAAGTGAGGTCACTTGGGGGTGTGGCTTCCAAGGGGAAACTGCGACTCTGGCTCCTTCTTCTCTTCCTGCTTCCTGCTCACCATGAGATGAGCAGCTCTGCTCTGCCACATGGCCCTACCATAATGTACTGTGCTGCTACTGACCCAAAAGCAATGGAGCCAAAAAACCACAGACTGAAACCTCTAAAACCATGAGCCAAAATAACCCTTCCTACATACCAGTTGGTTTTCCCTGGTATTTTGTCACCACAAGAGAAAGCTGATTAATATACCTCACCACTGCTGGAGCAGGCTGTGGCCTCAGTACCCAGGCACAGAGTGGGACCTAATATTGGCTGTTGTCTTATTCTCTTAGTCTTCTGGCTCCTTCCCGAGAGAGTTGTGCGTGCTTTTTCGCAGATACCTCACTAGTGAGGATGCATCAAACAAATCAAAGGCCTCTCAGCTCTGCAGCTTCACCCCACATACAGCAGGAATGGGGGATAATGTGGGTTTACATGCCACCTGACTCATCGCCAGGGGCTGCTGTAGGACCTGGGGCAGCCCTGGCTGTCAGGGATGCAAAGCCATGCTGGGAAGTTGCTCTGCCTTACTTGAGACTCACATGGCCTCTGCCTCACCGAGCCATGGCAGCTGCGGTCACAGCCTGGGTCTCTCTGCCAGCCCTCCTCCTACTGCACAGTGCTGAATTATCAGAAGCTTTGAAGGCACAGCGGAATGGGGAAAATGACACTCAGTGACTCATCATAAAGGGCTCATATCGGGTGGGAGGGGACCAAGGTCTAACACAACCACAGAGTGAGGTTTAGACCCCCGCTTGGTGCACCATCTATTGATACGCAAGCCAAACAAACGCACATTTCTCAAGCACCCACACCTTTGCTCTGTGCAATAAATTGTGATTTTACTCCTTCCTCTCTCCCCTTCCTTCCTTCATTCTTTCCCTCCCTCCTTTCTTTCCCTTTCCCTTTCTCCCCTTTTCTCCCTCCCCCTTTCCTTCCTTCCTCCCATTTTTTTCTGCCTTTGGCAAATTCCCCATTGGTTGGTTGCAATTCACAAAAGAACAGCCCGCTGCAGGAGGAAGGAATCTACCCTTGGAGTTCGGGTGAATTAACCCGCAGGCTTTACAGACAATTGCACTGGGTTTGAACTCGCTGGTGTTTGAACCCAGCCAAGTGACTTCTGCCACTGGCATCAGGCCACCTTTCTTAATCCTCAGCCTGTGAGTCCAGCTCCTGACCTCTCTTCTGGACCACACGGTGTCTTGCTGGCTGGCCTCTCTGGAGCATCCCTGGAGCCCTGCTCATGCAGCCTGCAGCGTGTGTGCGAGTGAGTACGTGTCAATCCTTGTTCCCTTCTCTTGGTTCTTTCTCTTTGATCTCAGGATAAAGACAAAGCCAAACAAAGCCAACAAAGCTTGAATGGTCTGGCTTCTGCCCATCTCTCCCAGAACCACCTGTCCTGCCACTTTCCACTGAATCGCACCCCGCCTCTCCCCCCAGTCTGCCTCCAACCAGTTCTCCTGGCTCCGCCCATTCCGTTTCCTTCTGAAAGCCTTGTCCTCCAGTTCCCCAGCCTCCCTCCAACCACAGGGCCTTCATACGTGCTTTCCTTCTGTACTTCTGTTTCTGGTTTACTGCTCTGTCCTTCAGCTCTCAGTTCAAAGGCCACTTCCTGGGGGAAGCCTTCCTGGCCAAGTCACCCTTCCAAACCTTCTGGGCTCCACCTCCTCCCCCTCTGTACTGGTCCAGGTTGCACTTTTCCATCTGTGCATCTACTGGGGTGACCCTCTGGGCCCCAACACCAGCACTTCTCAGGCTCTGCAGGCATCCGACCAGCTGGATATTTCAAAAGGCAAAGAGCCTGACTCTGCCAGATTCACATGCAGCTGCTCTGCCCTGGGGCGTTTCCATCTCTACTTCTGGAAGCTCCTCAGGTTGTTTTCAGGTGGAATGGGGAAGAAAAGCCCTCCGGCTGGGCTGCGTCTCATGTTGGGGGTACAGGGAGGTGGACCTGCCTTCTAGAACACCCTGTGCCCGACTGTATTTCCCAAGTTGAGTGGGCCCACAGCCAGCAACTACAGGCTTCACGCAGTCGGGAGGGGCAGAGAGAAGCTCCCTCCCAGTCTCTGGAAGGAGCACAGTCTTGTCTTGATTTTAGCTCAGCGACACCCACTTCACAAGGCTGACCTGGGAATCTATAGGATGATACATCTGTGTGTTTTCAAGCAATGCCAAGTTTGGGGTAGGCTGGTGACAGCAGCAGTAGGGAAGCCATCACCCCTCCCGGCCTCCGCCTCTGAAGTGGCCTCACCAGCTTCCCTCTGGGCCCCTTAGGCTGCTCTTTGTGCTGTTGACACACGGGCCACATAAAGGCTCCTATCTGATCACGTCACTTTGGTGCGTAGAAACTTCCCGGGACTTCCAATGTCCTTAGAATAAAGTGTCAGTGCTCCACCATGTTTGGAAAGGCCCTTTGACTCCTCCTGGCCCCTGTCAGTCTCTCTGGGCACACCACTCTCCCAGGACACCTGCTTCTGTCTCCTCCTGGCTTTGGCCACTCACAAGGTGACATTCTGTTCCCCAAGCAATTCAGCATGTCCCCCGTACCTACAGGTGTTTACTATGCAACTCCTCTCCCGGGGACACATGTCATCTGCCCCAAAGGGCTCGGCCTGGCGTCCCTTCTGATGCCCCCTCAGGTTAAGGAAACTGCCGTCCCCTCAGCAAATCTGATCACACCCCCTCCTCTACCTGCTTGTTAACATTTGTC
Source organism: Cavia porcellus (assembly GCF_034190915.1). NCBI lineage: Eukaryota > Metazoa > Chordata > Mammalia > Rodentia > Caviidae > Cavia > Cavia porcellus. The sequence continues at coordinate 114,660,929 of NW_026947487.1, forward strand.
ACCAACTGCAGGTATCGTGTGCATTTTATTTCCCTTCCAATCATGTGGATGGCAGGTGGTGGGGAGGTGGTTTTTCTGTCCCCTTTGTGTGCCCCAAATTGTCTGCTCCTTGGGAGCTCCTAATTGTCTCTCGCTGCCCCAGCGCAGTGATGAGGGCTGGGCTGTAACAGCTTCCCTGCTTATGCACTCGAATGAATGGGTGAGGTGGCTCAGTGCTCAGTAACGGCTGTTTGTGTCCCTTCTCTCCTCACCCTCCGGTCAGCCGGTCACAGGTCAGCAGCAGCGTACACATGTGTGGCCTCCCATCCAAGTTAACTTCATTAGCGCTCCTCTGGGAGAGCTCCCGGGGTGGCTTGGCGATCAGCAGCCGAGGCGTCAAGTTGGACCCGTGGACAGGATCTTCTCTCCAAGCTCTGCCTCCAATTTCAAACTCAGAGTGACAACAGATGCCCCTGCAGAGCATGCGTGACATGCACATGCACACACATACACACCTCAGTCCCCCAGGACCCTGCCAGGCAGATCAGCGGCTGGGAGCCTCTGGTGGTGGATTTCAGGGCCTCCCCAGGCGCCGTCTGGAGCAGCCCTCCACCATGAATCCTCCCGGCAGCTGCGTGCACGCTTTTTATTGGGATGAGTATAAACAGCAACAGGAGCCTTGAGAGAAATGACCCCTGGAGGAAACCCGATCCTCAGCCAATTACAGCACTTCTGTTCACATAATTGCCGGCTGAAATGACAAGCTGGGTGCCAGTCCTCAGAAGACGCCAGCACCGGCCTCCCTGGGCAGGTGGCAGCCCCCGCCCACACAGGCAGCTCCCAGCCTTTGTCTGCTGCTGCACCCAGGGACACCCGCAGGGCCAACAGCACGGTGTGTGCACGTTTCAGTGCCTACGCGCATGGATGAGACCTCAGCAGGGCGATGTTACCCACCAGACAATGCGTGGGGACATTTTGGTTGTTCCAACTGGCGTTTAGAGGGTAGGGGTCAAGGATGCTGCTAACCACCCTGGAAGGCCCTGGACAGCCCTGTCACAAAGTGTCATCCGTCCCAAAGCATCAATAAGGCTGCAGTGGAAATGGGGCAAGGAGAACCCTTGGGAAACCCACACCCATCAGGTTTTAAAACATTTTAAATACCTCACCCAACGCTGCACTGTGGTTCAACAGAGCCACTTTCCAAGCTGGACTATGCCAGCTTGAGTTTTTGCTCCAGTTGGGACTGTCACCCGCATTTGTCAAGCCCCATATATCACCCGCTGGACCCAATGGGAAATGTGGAACGGAAGGAAAAACATAGCCTTTCATTTCCTAGAGGTCGGATCCAATGCCCCAAGGCCACAAAACCTTGACTGTATTAGTAAAACTCTTAAGGGCCTCACTTTTTTCAGGTATAAAATGATCCAATAACGTGTCCCACCAGAGAACAGATAGGACACCGTAGGTGGACACCTTCAAACAGGGTGTAACACATCTGGATCTCAACAAACTGCAGTTAAGATTGCTCCTGCCGCGTTTGAGATTCGGAGTCAGAGAGGTGCAGGTTTTTTGTCACGACCCACATGGCTCATGTGGTTCTTGGGGTGAAGGATCACTAGAGGATGAGAAAACAAAGAAGAGAAAAAGCTGGGGTCAGGTGGAGCCCGGACTCTCCGGACGGGAGGAAAGCAACTGCCCCTCACTGTAGGGGTGTTTATTTATACCTTTAGCAGCTTAACGTCATATGCACCCTCTTGCCCTAACAACCCACTGTTGGGATTGTCTTGGGGTTGGGTGTTCTCTGGGTTGAAGCAGCTTCTTCACATGGCTTGTCCAGGTGCTCTTTGTTCTTGGGACAGCTCTGCACGTGTGGCCAGTTTCCAGTGGCAGTGACTCCTCACACGTTCCTAGTAAGGCCGTGGGTCAGTGTAGGGCAAAAGAGGAGGGCTGAGGGTGAAGGTGGCCAAGGAGGAGAAGACGGAAACTTTCGCATGCGAAGCCCTTTCCTTGTATCTGCAAAGCTCTGTGGCTTATTGACAGACAAAGGCCCAGGTCTCTGCCTTGTTGAAACAACCCAACCTGGGAAAGTAAAGTTCCACAAAGCATCAAGATGGGTCTAAAGGAGCAGGTGGATGGGGAGGTGGAGGCAGAGATTACAGACACACACACACACACACACACACACACACACACACACACACACCCTGCATGAAGGGAAGAGAACCATCCTCACCACCTGTTACTTCCAAGTACTTTTTGTGCAGCTCATCCAACTGTCCCCAAAACTCCTGTGAAGTCACAGTATACCATCCCTGCAATTGGGGAAACTGAGGCCCAGGGAGGCTTATTAATTTATCTATAGGTGAACAGCTGGGAGACGAGTCCCGATGCAAATTTAGATGTCTTGAACACTTTCCCTTGGGAAGGACGGGGGTCTCTGGGAGCTTCACTCTGCCTCTTCCTCCTCACTTCCCAGCCTGCTGGCCACAGTGAACAGGCAGCCCGAGCCCCAGACCAGCCTCCTGGTCTGAAAATACTGAGTATATTCAGTGAGCCTGAGGAGGCAGAGGACCAGGACCGTCTGGATGGAGCATCATCACGTAGGACTTTTCAGCGGCATAAATGTTCCATACTGATGCTGTCCAATCGAGTAGCCAGCAGCCACGGTCACACAAGCTCAGAGTGAATTTTCTGAGTTTATTTCATTTAAAGTAATTGAAAATTTAAACCACATAGTCAGAGGTTTTCCTACAGGACAAGGTAGAGAAATATAAAACTCAGTTAACAAAGATTTTTGCCCACCCCATCCTTCTCCGAGATCCCCCCACAGAAAGTTAAGATCCACCAGCCCTTGATTTTGCAGAGCCAAAGCGGGAAGCAGCCTCTGGGATGAGCTGAGTTCATGGAGAAGTCCTCTATCCGTGTTTCCAGGCAGCTGTAGGTCGTCCAAGCAATCCGCTGACACACGCTGACCCGACAATGTGCCACACTCAAGCTACCCTGGAGGAGATCCAGGCACACTGCAGAGGTTAAACAGTAGCAACGACATGATGATGGCGGTGGTCACGGTGACGATGGCGGTGGTGACAGCAATGTTGATGACAAAAGCAGTGGGAAGGAGACAAGAATGAGCACTTGGAGTCGTTGTCTCTGGATTCAAATCCGCATCCTACCACTTACTAACCCACGCAACCATGGCCAAGCCACTGAGCACCTTTGACTTCTGACCCACAAGGCGAACAAGAGCCGGCGGCTGAAATCATTCAATTAAACAGCGGTGTGACTCCAAAGCCAGCGTGGGATAAGGACTGAGTGGATCAATTGCTAGCCTGCACTGTCCTTCCTCACCAGGATTTCATTAGAGCAAACCATATTCCATGGTGATGTCCTACTTGGTCTCACACTAACTCTACTGTCATTCCCATTTGACAGACAAGAATCCTGAGGCTCAGCTCAGTGAAGAGGACTTGGCCGCCTTCTCAGAGTCTGTGCTGTGAATTGAACCCTAATCGCCATGACCTCAAAACTTTGGAAATTACTCCACGACCAAGTGTGCTATGAGTTAGAAACCACAAATGCCTCAGAGTGGCAAGGTGGGAAGGAGGGCACGTTGGGACCTGCTGTGCACTAGGACGGACAAGGTACTTGGCTGCATGGAGCCTCAGGCGTCTGCCCATAAATTAGGACCATTGTGTTTATTGTACCGGTTACATCCAATCCCATGGGTCGGTAACCCAAAGAGTCCATGTAAAACCATCACGTGGGGGTGGTGCCTCCTAAAAACCCATGACAGGTCCATGTCATCAGCCACACAGCCTAGCACAGTCAGCATCCCACAAATGCTCCCTCGCTGACCTTTCCTCTGGGTTGTCACCCGCTTTGGTGACCTGCAGTGCTGACCACCAAACTCTTCTACCTGCCAGGAACTAAGAAGATTGTCATTTCCCCAAGATGCTTTTGATGGGGCAGCCAGGTAAGGTCAGCAAGGTAGTGGTGGGCTGCCCGGCATTAATAACCATATGAGGACACCGCTGATGTTGTGGTTGGCGATGGTGTTGTGGATTTTTATTGAGGATTTGGAGAAGCCTAACCTCTTCTAGTTCCTCAAGTGAGAAGCACAAAGCTGGCAGACTGGGGTCTCGGACTGATGAATCCATATTGGGGTCTTTGCTCAACGTAACTATAGAACTCTGCGGCCCCTGGTCACCCGGATGGGACAGACACACCGCGCTTCATTACCACCAGCGTGACTGCCCCTGCCCAGTGCAGATATTGTGCAAGAAGCCCTGAAGGGACTGCTGATCAGCTGGGTGGGGCTGCCTGGGTACCGAGTGGGTATTTATAGACCTGGCGCCAGCGCCTGAGTCCTCGGGAACCCGAGAGGACAGCAGCTCTCCTGCCCACAAGGAGACCAAAGAGAAAAACACCAACATGCTCAGACTTTGGGCCCCAGTCAAAAGCCAGGGAGGGTGAGCCCAAGTTCTCTAAATTTAGAACAGTCAGCCAAACCAGTTCTCCGGCTCACCTGGCAGATGTCTCTCCCGGTGGCAGAGCACAGCCTTCCTCTGAGAGCCAAGGACACGGACGGAGCCCAGATCCAGCCCTGCTTGGCCTCCGTGTTTGCTCCGTCGTCCCTCTCGGGCTGCTGCCCAGCTGAGCCATCAGCGAGGGGTGTGAAGGGCTTGAGGCTCCGATGGCGGGGCTGCTGCAGACTCTAAGCAGCCTGAGGTCCCAGACAAGTGCCTTTACGTCATCCAGAAGCTGAGCAGAACCTTGGACGTGGGTCTCTACCTGTGAAGCACATCTCACCGCCCCTCTCAAGGGGAGATTGAGGTGTCTGAACCTTGGCCTCCCGACCTCTTCCAGGAGGAAAGTGCAACACAGAAAAATCTCATGAGGATGGAGTACATGGCGGGGGGGGGGGGGGCAGTGCCAAAACCAGGGGCCGTGGTGAGCACCGGGTGGTCCATGCAAGGTGAGCCAGGATGGGAACCAAAATGCAAAGTCCCTACGCTGATTCTCTGTTTCTCTTTTACTAAGTCCAACTGCTTAAATACTATCCTTGTGCTTCCGGGCCTTATTAGAAGTTCAGGGGAACAGCAGGAGTCACGACCACTGTAATTCGAAGGTGTTTCTCTCTCCCTGACCTCATGGCTATGACTGAAACATTCATTCCAAAGTTCACATGTGTAAACCTAATCACAAGGTGATGGGGCACAGAGTCAGGGTTTGGGGGAGCGATCAAGTCACAAAGGCCATCTCTCATGAGTGAGATTAGTGGTCTTATTAAGGGCCCAGGAACCTTCCTCGTGCCTTCCACCATGTGGTGACACAGAGAGAAGACATCATCGGTCTGCCAGTGGCCTCCATCAGACGCCAAGCTGCCCGCGTCACCACGACTTTGCACCGCGCACCTCTGGGACTGTGCATTTTACTAGTTTCTAGGCTACCCAGTTAGAGACACCGTGCATACCTGAGTAGCGTCTCGTCCGTTTATGTTGGGAGCCGCGTCTGTGATAGCTCGCCTTGCGCGGCGGACGTGCGGCCTGTGGTAAAGAGCAAAGCCTGAGGTAGATTACCCCTCCCATCGAATATGTTAGTTTCCTGCTTACCGCGTAAACAACCCGCTCAACAATATAGTCTGCCTGGCAACTGATGATGTTAGCCAATCAGCTTGCCTTGCTTACTTTAACATGATTGGACACTGTACCCGTATATATACCGGTGCCACCCCTGGGCGGAAGAAGAAGCCAGGTAGAAACCCAGAAGTAAAAGCCCAAAAGGAGCCGCGGAGAGCGGACCGGTAGAGGCTTTGGGGCAGACTGAAGCACAAAAGGAGCCGCGGGGAGCGGACCAGAGGAGGCTTCAGCTGGGAGAACCCAGGGCAGGCTGTACGGAGAAGGAAAATAAAAAGAAAAGGTTGTCCACTACCAGACTTTGTCGTGTGTCCTTCCTGCCGGCCGGGAGCGGACATCGACATTTGGAGGCCCGCCCGGGGACTGATCACCCCCGAGACGTGGAAGTGGACAACGCTCCAGTACAGAGCTGCGAGACAGGTGAGTTGGGGATAAGCCTGGGCTCTGGGTGGCGCGCACCTACAGGGCTTTTAGACTCCCCTCAGGCTCACGCGTAAGTGGCGGATTCCTTGGGCCTCACGCGGTGAGTAACATATTAAAAGATGGGAAACATGTTAGGTAGCAACACTAAGAGCGAGGGTGGTTGTGGAGAAAGCTCTCAAGAGCTTACAAAAGTACGCAGGGTATCTGAGCAGGCCCAGTCAGGGAGCTCCCGAGAGGGGTCCGTCAAGGGGAACAAAGATGCTAAGGAGAAGGACGGGGCTCTAGCCTCGGAGTCGTCTGACTCCGAGGACGAGGGAAAGTTGAATGGCAAGGAGGCCAAAGAGACCAGCTGTCAGGAGCCTAAGTCGCTCGATAAGGAGTCGCAGGGTTCTTTTCCAGCGTTGCCCCGCGAATTGCGCTCTGCTCAACCTGGTCTGCGGAGGAGTAGAGAGCTCCTGAGTGCGCCCCGGCGCGAGAGGGAGGCGGTCCCTCGCCACGAGGCGGCCGCCTGGGAGCTCCCTCCCCTTTCGCCAGAACAGGAAGTGATGCACGGGCCCCCATTTTCCGCCCAATCACGGCCGCTGTCTTATGCTCCGCCGCCGGCGGGTCGGTATTTTTACAGGCGGCTTTGGCAGGGGGGACGCTTGTCTCATGAGGTACATCCACCTGGGATAGATAGTGGCCCCTACGGGATATTTCCTGTACAAGTAGCTATGGGCCAGGGACGCAATGTATGGGAGCCTTTTGAGATAAAGCAGATTAGAGAACTTAAAAATGCAGTTACAACCTTTGGGCCGACTGCGCCTTACACCATTGCCATGCTGGAGAATCTGTCTTCTGGGCCCCTCACCCCCGCGGACTGGATTCAGCTGGCAAAGGCGTGTCTGCCCTCGGGTAGTTACCTGGATTGGCGAGCCTGGTACACAGAGTTCTCTGCCAAGCAGGCTGAGAAAAACGCCGGTCGAGGAAATGGGGGCTGCGGATTTAGCTTAGCGGCATGGGCGCCTGCCTTGTAAGCAGGCGGTCGCCAGTTCGATCCCTGGTACCAATAAAAAAAAAAAAAAAAAAAAAAAAAAACGAAAAAGATAAAAATAAAAAATAAAAAATAAAAAACAAAAAGGGGGAGTAAGCCAAGGCCTGCCTCCAAAGGCGCGGTTATCTATGGCATGACAATGGATGGGCCCGGATCCGGTAGTCAGCTGGAACCGAGGCGCGGTTTGTGTTTTCCCACAGGAACCGGGACGAGAACCACTGTGGATACCGGAGAGACTGACACGGGCAACAAAGCCCTCAACTGAAGATCAGACCTGCCCTACTGGAGATCCATCACAGACCAACCAATAAGATGAATAGAAATAGCGGTAGCCCGAAATGGACAAGAAGATCCTCAGGCATATGCATGGCTTGCTCAATTGGCCCACGACCGAGTCTAGATATGGCGGGCATCCCTCATTCTCCTCCATAAGGTGACAATACACAGCAGGGTAGGTGAGTCAATGACGGGTAAGAGCGTGCCTCCCCAGCACGACTCGACCTAAGCCAGGCCCTACCCCATCCTGCACGTAAGCCGCTGGACTGTTAGATGCTGCCCAGGTCTAAATTTCTCTCCGAGGGGATTTCTTTACGGAGAGGAAATGAGTGCAAGCTTGTGTGCATCCAGGTTCCGTCCAGTTTGTGCCTGGCCCTAGAAAAAGGACGAGGGCCTCAGGGCCTTGGCAGACCATGGCATGGCCGACCAGGGTCTAAGCCAAGGACCTACGGTGGGCCTACGCATAGGGCATAAGCCTCTGCACCCAGTCCAGGAAGGGCTACGATGCGCACGTTCATAAAAAATAAAATAGGGGGAGATGTTGGGAGCCGCGTCTGTGATAGCTCGCCTTGCGCGGCGGACGTGCGGCCTGTGGTAAAGAGCAAAGCCTGAGGTAGATTACCCCTCCCATCGAATATGTTAGTTTCCTGCTTACCGCGTAAACAACCCGCTCAACAATATAGTCTGCCTGGCAACTGATGATGTTAGCCAATCAGCTTGCCTTGCTTACTTTAACATGATTGGACACTGTACCCGTATATATACCGGTGCCACCCCTGGGCGGAAGAAGAAGCCAGGTAGAAACCCAGAAGTAAAAGCCCAAAAGGAGCCGCGGAGAGCGGACCGGTAGAGGCTTTGGGGCAGACTGAAGCACAAAAGGAGCCGCGGGGAGCGGACCAGAGGAGGCTTCAGCTGGGAGAACCCAGGGCAGGCTGTACGGAGAAGGAAAATAAAAAGAAAAGGTTGTCCACTACCAGACTTTGTCGTGTGTCCTTCCTGCCGGCCGGGAGCGGACATCGACACGTTTAGAAATCCCTCACACTCTTATGAGACCGCCACTCTCTCTAATAATGATGAACGCGGCACTGTGAGTAAAAGGCTATTAAGCTGCGTGCAGACCCTGAGGTAAGAGTTTACATGGATTATCATCTTATACAGTTTAACCGTGATTTGTTTTGTCTATCCGAACTGAGGTTTATTGGCCCCAACAATAAAAACTATAAAACAATACCCATGCTTATATTCTGCAATCTAATCATCTTATCTGCCCCGGTGGGCTTAGTTGAGTCCCAAGGGAACGTCCTGAAGGTCCTCATGGATGCACCCTGGTGGGTATTCCATGGAGCCTGCCACGTATCCCTGTGTGCCAGCTCTCGTACCTCCTCTCCCTGAGAGGGTCAGCAGCTATGCCCACAGCTCCATGACCGGCCCTGTGTCCTCCAAGTGGATCCCATTCTCTGCTCAGCAGCCTCCCGGCTGGGGAACTACCTGCCCCCATCACTGTATCCTGTTTCCTTGGTTACGAAACACCTCACCCTTGCACTCTTTGAATACCGCACCAAGTTTAGAGGAAACAGAAGTTTGATTTTTTTGCTTGGATTTGATTGCAGCTGCCTGGTCCTCAGGGATTTTAGTGGGCATCTGTGTTCCTCAGACACTGACCCTGATTGGAGGCCAAATATCCTAGCTTTGAGTCAGACTTCTCTCAGAATGCTGCTTCCCTGGGAGGCTCAGTGAGTAATCTCGGGAGGCCAGGCACCCTTCTCTAGACTTGTCCAGACATATTTCACTCCAGCTAAACTCAGTGTTTTGCAGGACCCAGCTGGGGCTTCTACGCAGAACAAGCCAGCAACTAGCCAAGTGGAGCACAAACATTATAGTTGTCTGTTTGGTCCTGGGCTGGGCTGGTAATGACTCAGGCACAGCCTCCCCGTCTGTCATGAGAAAGGCTGCACACTGTGAGTGTGGGGAGTCCCCTTCCACTCAAAGCTGTTCAATAAATAAATGGTCACTAATTGAGAGGAAAGTTCATTTATGCATTTGTGCATTGATCAAATACTTCCTGAGTTCTGCTGTGCACCTTTAGGTGGCCCTGGGATGGCCATGGGGACTCAGTGATGTACAATACATAGCCCTGCCCTCGAGCAACACACAGCAGGAGGGTGAGGCTCAGATACATCAGCATCATGAACAAATGCGTGCCCAAAAAGATTAAACTAAAATCTCTTCCCGTGGGACTTGCATTTCACGGAAAGAGTCACTAGTACCATCAAGGAATCATCCCAGTGAGGCCGTCATCAGAGAATTTTGAGGTGAAAGAAACAAGGAAGGATCAGTCCTCTGCAGGGAAAGGAGGGGAACAGAGAGAAGGAGGATGTTGCCCAGCTGGCCACAATAACTTGTGACAAGGAGGACTTCTTGGCAGCCCCAAGCAGCTCCGTAGAGGCTGGGCAAGGGACTGTAACTCTGAAACCTTCATCCGAGAGGGAAGATAGGAGACTTTATACCTGGATGTTGTGAGTGATTGACCAACATCCACCCTGTGGGGTGAGACCGCTATTTCCTGCCCTCGGACCCTAGGCAATTGGCAGGCACAGGTGCAAGGTGGCGACCAACTGGGACCGTGACCACGCAGGCTCCAGGGGTGCCATCAGAAGGTGCCCATCAGCAATTAAGGAGGCAGCAAGACCCTGATTCAAAAACTGGGGCGACAATGCAGGACCGGGCTAAGGCTGCCCCAGCCAGAAAGAAAGGCTCAGCCCCAGGGAGATGCCAACCCAGACCTGGTGCAGCATCTTCCACGGACTTTAATGCAGGGAGTCCAGCGCCCAAATGTGCATCTCCAAAACTCCTGCCACGGAGTTTAGAGTTTCACAGGGCGATACCTGTGCCAACGAGATGCTTGAGAGCGCTTCGTGGCAGGCTCAGGTTTTCTGTAGCAGCTAAGGCTTTTAAGAAACGCGTGTGTGCATTTTACAGATCTTTACACAAAGGCGCAATAATAAATTGAGGCGGTGTAAACAAACATATATTCTGCAGAATTGGGTAATCCAGATGGGAGAGAGATGCGGCAGAAATCAGAAGTGTAAACTTAGCGAATGCTGGACTACCCTGGAGGGTAGATCAAGGAGACAGAAACAGGAACTGGTCCTGGTGGGCATGACAGGAGAGAAACCGGAAACGGCAGGGCAGAGAAGGCGGTTTCTGAGCAATCGGCTACTAATTGGAGGTGGGGTTTTAAAGGAAAGATCAAAAGTCCATGATGCTTTGTTTTTCCTACCTCTCTTCCTCCTTTCTTTGTCTTCCTTTCCTCCCATTTATTCTTTCCTTTTTTGCAGTCAGAAACTCAAGTCTTCCCTGAAAATTTGTGTCCGTGTATGTTTGAAACACGTCATCAATACATTTATTTTGGGGACTCAGTATACACACACATCACATCTCGATCACTTTTGCTTGTTCCCTCCCTCTGCTCACCCCCCAAGTGACGCTCTCATTTCTCAATTTAATTTCTAACGTGGGATTGACACGATGGTAAAGGACTCGGGTGAGGTCAGACCCATGACTTCAGCCCTTCCATTCCACGTCCCAGCCAGCTAGAGCTGAGAATGCCAAAGCCCAGTGTGCTCCAGCCTTCCCGTGGCCAAACGAAGAAGTGACCGTCTGTGTGGACCAACCCCGATGGCCTGGGCCGGAGAAGGACCAGCTGCGAGCAGCCAGGGTGGCAGAGGACAGGCCCTTGTGGGAAGCAGCCCAGGGCGCTTGGCTCTCGGCGTGGTGAGTCAGCAGCCTGGCTCCTGCCTCTTACTCACCACGAAATCGTACATGTTTGGAAATTTGGTGACAGCTGGAGTTTCGGTTTTAATCAGGCTGGTTTTGGTGTTTCCTTTCCTGGCATGGAGTTATTTATGGGTATTTTTCAAAATTGCCTACAGGGAATGCCATAGAAAAGCCCCGACACTGGATGCTGCTAAATCTAAGGCTTGAATTCACATTGGTCTCATGGTTTGATGAGCATTTGCACCAAGAAAGATGGAACCAGAGGCCAGAAAGACGTGGGGCCCATGCACTCACTCGGAAAGGTTTCCTTCCCCTCTTGCCTTTATGGCCCACGTCAAATCACTCCTCTGGGATTCTCTTACTTCATCATTAACAACAGAGAGGGGGACATGATTAGTAGTGTCCTTAGCAATAATCGCCCAGCACTGTGGTCTTGGTCAGTATTTTGAGACACTTGACGCTTTGTCTCACCGTCAGTCCTCCTCCTGCATCTCATCTCGTTATTCTTTGTGAATCAGTCTTGGCCCAGAAACACCCAGACCTGTGAGATGCTTTCCTGTAGCTCGAAGTCTAGGATTGTGGCACCAACCCCCAAAGGGATGTGTGCCACCCCGTCCTCTTGCTTTGATGAGCTGGGGTGTAGCAGCCACTCTCAGAGTGTGGGCCCGTCCAGGGAATCTGTGCAGTTGTGCTGTTATAAGCACAGAAACTATTTGCTTTTTTCACTTTCATCTTCTCGTGAATGTCTGGTAGAATATCTAGAAATCACATGATGTGAGCTATCACAACAGCTTGAATGCAGCAGCAGATATAAAATCTAGTAAACAAAACATTAAGGTTAGTTGAAAAAATACAGAAGAATGTGACTTTTCCCACCATTTTTTATACTGGAAAATATAGTCATTTTCCATTAAAATGCCTTTATTCATGTTATTATATAATAGATTTATTATTGTTGTATTTAAATGAACTTATAATTTTTTAGGCTTTTTATTTAACTTCTAATACATTGACTATGAGTAGATGGCACATATTATATACAAAAACTCTTTGGGAGTCTTCAGTAATTTTTATATATTTAATTATGTAATTCTAAATATAAAACCTCAAAAAAAACACAGCATCATCCTACCTAAAAAATTAATACTAAATTCTTACTATCATGAGACATATAGTGTTCTAGTATTTCAGATTGCCACACACATAATTATTTTTTCAAATCCAGATCTGAAGTAGCCTACCTCTGGCAATTAGCAGCTCTGTCTCCTAGGTTCCTTCACCTCACTGATATTTTTTCTTTAATAATTCATTTGGTAAAGGCACCAAATGCTGAAGTACTGTACAGGGTGCCCATATTCTGGATTGGACTAATTGCACCAGTGCCACTTGGTCAGGATAGTTCCCTTTCTCTGTTTCCTGGACACCGGAAATCTGATTTAGAAGCATGATCATATCCAGCGTGGATAATATTTACAAGGCTGGTCTCTAAGCGGTGTGTCTTCCCGTAAGGAGGCACGTGACATCTGGTTGTCCGCCCTGAGGTGAGGCTGAATGCGGTAACCACAGAACAAGTTCATGCTCAGAACACAGCCCAGCACCGGAAGTGTGATTCTGCCATTTCCTGGCTGTGTGACCTCTTGGTACCAAGAGCCACGATCCTTGGGGGCAGCAAGATGTGACTCGAGGATTCCTTGTGAAGATTTGCAGTATAGCACAGATGAGTCACTGGTTAAAGGTCCTGACCTGTCTCAGGCAGGCAACAAGGGCAGTGTGGTTTGCCTAACTGTGCTGAGCCACAGCTGCTGCTGCTGGTGATGTGGATTTTACCGAGGACTGGGAGAAACCTCACCTCCTGTGGTTCTTCAACTGAGTAACATGAAGGGGTGAGAAGGGGTCACAGGATCGACTCATCCACAATGGGATCTTTGTTCCGCATCACTCAGCACACCCTAGGACCTCTTGTCTATTTGGGTCTCCTCCTCCTTCTGTTCTCCTTTCTTTCCTCTCTTCCTCCTCTCCCTCCTCCTCATCCTCCTGTTCTTTCTTTCCTTCCCCTTCCAATACCCCTCCTCCTCTCTCTCCTACCCGTGTTCCCCACCTTCCCTCATCTGTGCAGAGCGGCCACTGCAGGCTTCTCCACCATGGGGACGCCCTCAACCCCGCGGCACGGTGGATGTTTTGTCTACAGACCAGCCAACCCAGCCCGGAGCATGTTGGGCCCTCGAGGCTCAGGAGCACCCTGCCCTCCCAGGAGAAATCTGAGTCAGAGATGGAGCCAAGTGAGCACCGTCTGCCCAGGACCTCCGAGCTGTTCCCATATTAAAAGCATCCATTGGTGGCCCCGAAAGAGCACCAAACCCAGGAGGACTCGGACTTCTTTGTGCCCTCTGTGCCACTGACCCAAGGACCTACCACCTGGCCCCCTTTCCTCCTGTGCCAATTTGAACGGTGATTCAAAGAAAATGTCTGGAGCCCCCACCCCATGCTTGGTGCTTATGAGAAACATTAATGTTCAGATGATTTGGGAAAAGTACAGGCGGGATTTGAGGGGCTCGAACTATCTGGGGAACTTTTTTGTAAATCTAAAATTATTTCGGAATGCAAAGTTTTTAAGCCAAGAAAAAATAAAATAAATAAGAATTTCTAATCCACGCTCAGCACCATGTGTTCCTGGGTAAATCACCCGGCCCATCTGAACCCATTTTCTCTCCTATTAAGTGGAGACATTCAAAAGAAATTGGACTTTAATATACTTATCAATAATGAACTAACCAGAAGTAAGTGCATGTTATTTAATAGCTTGGATATGTCACTTCTTATCAACAAATAAAACAAACAAAAAACTATCCCAGAAAAGGAATCTAAAGCCAAGAGGAGCTATGTCATCACACCCGCCACATATGTAGAGGTAGAATTTGAACTCAGGTCTAAAGTCATGCTCTTCTTGGTGCACCAGGGGTGTCACTATGACAATAAGATGATAAGTAAGACAATAAAACATAAGACATGACAATAAGACATAAGACATGGAGAAGAAAGGGGAGTGAAAGCCTCCACAATGTGAGCAGGGGTAGATACCATGTTAGGGACACAACAGCATTCTTAAAAAAACAAAATCACCAACCACAGAACTCTTCCCTCCCCCAAGAATCGGTCCACAACATCTGAGTTTTCTCCTCTTTGTCAGTAACTGCTTGTCACCCCCCAATGGCTACACGCACAGCTTGGGTGTCTCTTTGGAAGTGAGGATGTAAACAAGTGTGTCGCACAGGTGGCATCCTGGGACTCCATGAACGCCGTGAAGACGGAACCTGCCAGGTCCCCTGTCACCTCCAGACAGCACACTTGCCATCTGTAACAGCCAAGCCCAGGGAACCAAGTTCCACAGCAGCAGGACAATGGTGGGACCAGCTTTCCCCACCTGGCCGGTGGGTGTGTCCCGGTACAGAAAGGTGTGTGTGTGAGAGTGTTTCTCTGCACACCCTGGCTAACGCGCAGACCCCGGCCTCCTAAGCCACAGATCACTTCCAAGCCCTTAATCCGGGAGGCTATCAAGTTGCACCCACAAGTCACCATCTGGCTGGAGGCTTTCCCGAGAGGGTGGGGTCCCCTGACACGCTTTGGTTACATCAGCTTGGATGTCAGCTCCAGGTGACAGTCACAGAGACCGTCTGCCTCCCAAGTCTGCCCACCCTCCTTTTCCTGCTCTTCAGCCAGTTTCCACTGCTTTAAAGGAAAAGACAAGACAGTGGATGTCATGGAACACTACTTAGGGGCACTTGCCAGAAGCCAGCCCCATTTCTGGGCTCAGGTGTCCCTACTGTACAAATTAGAAAAGTGAAGATGATATCGTTCATCAAAACCCCTGAGAGTTTTGGTATTATTTTTGAGACAGGATCTGCTATGTTTTCCAGGTTAGCCTCTAATTTACAATCCTCCTGCCTCAGCCTCCCAAAAAGCTCCCAGGTTTATAGGCTTATGTCCCTGTATCTAAAGATCTAAAATGCAAGGTTGTCTTACCCTAAACTATACTCTTTCCACTGAAACCTAGGACTCCCTTGTTCCTGACATGGTCTTCTGACGCCACCTGTCCCAGAACTTCCCTTCCTTGTGCAAGTTGGCAGCTCTGAGGGAGGATATATCACTAATTCCTGCACACACTGGAACTCACTGGCCACCTGGTATCCTGGAGTCTCCTCTCAGTCCTTGGGCAAGATGGCATGTGTCCCATCCAAGTGCCCAGGACCCTGCCCACTCTCTAGCTTGCAGGTTCCCAGAGTGACCCATTCTACAACTGGGTCCCTGGTTCTGGCTCTTGGCTGGCTGCTGGTCACAGATGCCGAGTTCCGGACGTGGCTCCATGCCCTGCTCAGGAAGGCTCCAGGGCCATCCCCAGTCCAAGGTCACCACCTCTATCCCTCCAGGAAGGGGCTTAGATGAGAAACAGACTTTTCTGAAACTGCAGGATCAGAGAGCTGGTGGAACATCTTTCTGGAATCCCTGGAGTAAAATATGAGTGTGTGTGTGTGTGTGTGTGTGTGTGTGTGTGTGTGTGTACAGTAAGTGCCCCACCTTAAGAATGAGTTCTGTTCTGGGGCATGTTTGTAAGTTGGATTCATTTGTGAGCCCAACAATATAAGTCTCCACATCTTTGACAAACACACAACAGAAAGCATTAAAAAACCAAATACGAGATCGATTTGTATCTAAAAGCTTGCAACTGAAATCTTCGTAAGTTGGGCAGTCACTGTACTTTTAAATAAATCTAACACATACAAAATGCCATCTAGACTCACAAGCTCATTTAGTCACTAGTGACCATGTTCCAAAACAGTTCTAACCATATTATATATAAAACTTCACATTTTTATGCATTGAACCTCATTGAAACACATCTTTCATGTATTTGCATAAATCTTATCTATAAAACCTCAGAGATAAACACACATCTATAAGTCACATTTTATCATTCTATAGCAAACCTTTAGGGCTTTTCCATGGTAACAGTGTGTTACAGCACAGGTCAGTGGGTTTGCCACCACTGCCACAGTGTGCCAGTGACAGCCATGAAACTGTGTCCAATGACATAATGGAATTTATGAATCCTAGATGTAAAATATTGTATATATATACACCTACATGTGAAAACCTCATTGAATCATAAATAGTGACTAGATGCTAGCAACTGTCCTAAATACAATACATATACTTATTTACATACAAATCTCCTAGGTAAATCTCATTTAATCATTGAAAATGACCATCGTTAGCAGGTTATATAGCATATACAATCTAGTTAGCCTATGATGTTATGTATTTAAATAAGTGTCACATTTTTAAATCCCCATCTGTAATCCACACAGATATGTGTGTGTGTAAAGATGCTTTCATGCAAACATCCCAGAGGCAGACATAGATGTCATCCTTGGGGCTGGGCAAGGTCACACATCTGGTGCCCCCGGGACTTGCTCTTAGCCAGGCTCCCAACAGCTACCCCAGACCTATTACTCCCAAAAGTCCCAAGGCCATCTCTGCCTTGGTGAGGGTAACTCCAGGTTCACGCCCATGCCTCACACTCAGCCCAGATGCCTTCTTCCCTCTCCTGACTCCCCGACTGGCCCACCTCCACATCTGGCTGCCTTCCCATCTGACTCAGGATTCCTCAAGTCCTCAGCTACCCAGTCCCCCACTGAAGCCTCCATTGCAGTGCAGGTGACAACCCCATGTCCCCTGTTGGTGTCTCTGTTTCTGATCTCCTTGGCTTTCTCTATTGTTGTCTAGCGATGCTGTGAAAACACAAGTTAACCAGGCCACCCTTCTCTGTACCTTCCTGGGGCTCTCCACCCACTTGGAGTGAAACTTTAAGTTCCTATTACAACCCCTGAAGCCCTAGGGCATGGCTTTCATGAGAGAGGAACCCACCCAGGCACTGAAAGCATCTCTCAGTGGATTTCATGATTCCTAGAAGCAGTCTTTGTGCACCCAGCATTTGAGGGTGGGTGAAAATCCTTTGCAGAGAACTCTGCTATCCCCAGGACAGACACGCACATGGAAGGTGAAGAAGAGCCTCCCCTTTCATCTCAAGTAGGATGGGCCTTATATGCACCTCCTGAAATACAAAGAACACAGTAGACTGGTCACTGGGGCCCAAAGGCCCCAACTGGGAAAGGCAGCAGTGGACCACTGGACTCCCAGAGCCTGAAAAGGAACTAAGAGGTCAGTTACTATAAAGAGTTCATCTGGCCATTACAGGGGACTGCCCAGTCAATGGAGGGAGTTACCAAGAAACCCGGAAAATTCCCTGTGAGATGCAGAATCGTCAGTGAGGCCCAGAGAATGAAAACCCCGTCTGACAACAGCACCAGTCACGAAAGATCTTTGTCGTTTTCCTTTGACCAAAAAAGCATCACAGAGTGAGTCCGGTGGAGGGAAGACCTAGTGTTGAACAGAGTCGGGAATGACATTGTTAATGGCAACCTGGCAATGGCTGATGACTGGTAGGAGCCACATATTGCCTATGAATGACACAAAGGTCCCCAAGCCCACCAGAACCTCATCTGGCATTAGGAAGGCCTGGCCCCTCCCATAAAACAGACTTAAAGGGACCTCAAGTGCAGAATAAGATCCCTTGTGATCACACTCTGTTACTGCCTACCTGGTACACTGTATTGATTTAACTGCTGACATTTCTGACAAGATGGAAGTCTCAGCTCCATCCCTCTCCTTTCCGCTTTCCTCTTCAGGCAGTCGCATCAAAGCAGGGACAGTTTAAACATCCAGAGTTTGTCATACAGATGCTATATCCCGAGCATGCATGGCCTTCTCCAATCAGCAGGAAAGACCATGAGAAGTTAGAGGTAAGGAACCGTCCAGGTGCACAGTAAAGGCTCAAAGGAATGAGACACGCAGCACGGTCTTTAGGGCTGCGGGAAGAGTGAAATCCTCGGCAGAGCTCATACCTCTGCTAGCCAGCTGGCCAACTGACCCTGGGCAGCCCGTATTTAATCAGAACAAGCAAGGAGCTGAGTGGACAATGGAGGAAACCTGAGCAGGATCTTGGGAGGGGTTCCAGGACCCCTCAGAGCAACAGACAATGCTAATTAAGGATAAGCATCCAGAAAGTCTCCAGGCGCCTCAGCTGTGGCCTGTCTTGCCTCCTGACGTGTCTCCTCCTTCTCAGGTCAATCACGCCCAGGCCACACCACGCCCTGCGTGTGTACTCAGCTTCAATGCTCTCCATCACATCCCTCTTTTTTGTTGATGCATGGGATGGGTGACCAGCTGAAGCTGGAGGAGCTGTGTTAGGAGAACTCCCACAATCCAAACTCCACACAGCCCATCGATGCATAACAGTAGTCAGTTACCAGCACAGCCAGCAATTGTCAGAGGACATTAGTGACCCGAGCTTCCCCCACAGCCAACATTTTACAGGGCATTACACCTCCAGAGGCCATGTTTTCTGCAGGAGGTTCAAGACCAAGCTAAGGTGAGACCTGCATTAAATACAATCAGAGCCTTACTTCCTATCAAGGTCAGTTAGGGCTCCTCAGGAGTTGTGTAGAACCATGCATGGCACCTCCTGGCTCTTCTGTGGGTGTCAGCCATCTGGATGAGTCACGGCCATTGTTTGACCAAGTAGCTTTCTGTGAATGCTTAGGTTATTTTGCTCCTGGTGACTCTCTTTAGGCACACCTTACATCAAAGGCCACTTTCCACTGTGGTCTCATTGTCATCTTGATCAGATGACTAGGGACTCACTATCTTAGGATGACCAAGCAGAGGTTCTTTAATGTCCTGGGTCCCCACTGACGTTGAAGGGCTGAGGCCAAAATGTTGGTTATCCTTTTAGCCCATCCATCTCTCTAATTTTTGGTCTCTAAACCTCTGCTGTTGGACATCCAGAAAAAAGACTGATAACAATACAGTATATTAGAGGCAGTAAGCTTAACAAATATGAAGCACCTTAGCACATTAAATGAAACCTACTTTCTACTATGCATGGATATCTTAATATTTGAATACCTATAGTGTTAACAGTTACATATTTTACATAGTAAATTGGGCATCAAAAGTCTGCATATTGTATTATGACAATCATGACATTCCTATAGTAACCTGAATTTCCATTCTGACATAAAATCTTTTAGTCTAATCACCCTTATCTACTACACAAGAAGTTTCTATTCAACTTATTGACCTTTAATGGAATGTGAATCTCAGTCGGCCTGTCAGCTAGCAGTTACAAGCTCTGCTGAAGATTTCAGTCCTCCTGCAGCCCTAGACCATGCGAAGTGTCTTATTCCTTTGAGCCTTTACCGTGAAGCACTTTGGGGGTCTGGGGGGATCTAGGTAGTTTGGTGCCTGAACAAGGACTCCACAGTAGAGAATTTCTGGGGATAGTTTTTAATTAGCATCATCTGTTGCTCTGAGGGGTCCTTGAACCCCTCCCAAGATCCTGTTCAGGTTTCCTCCATTGTCAGTTCAATCATGCCCGAGCCACACCACAGCCTGTATGTGTATTCAGCGTGATCTCATCGGTTTCCTCATCACACCATGACTCTCAGGAGGGGCACACTGATGAAGAGGGCCTGGCTTCCAGGGCCTGGTCACACGTGCATCGTAGGGGCTGCAGGAAGGGGTGAGAGGAACTCTCCCAGGATTCCGTAGTAAGAGAATTTTGAGAAAAGGATTTACAGGAGATCATCTGTGTGTCTGTCAACCTATCTATCTGTCCATTCACCCATCCTATCCACCTACCCATCCATCATCCATCTGTTTATCTGTCTGTCCATCTATCCATCCGCCCTTTTTCTCATCCACCTGTCCATGCATCCATGCACCCACTCACGGATCCATCCTTCTGTCCTTTCTTTCTTCCTTCTGTCTGGTAGCCATCCATGGGCCCTTTCTCTGCCTCGGGAGCTTCATGGGTGCTAGGATGCATTACTCAGTCCCTGCCTAACTGCCCTTGGAGTTTGGATTGCTTGGTCTCTTGGAGAGTGTTGAAGCTGAGATCTTCTCATGTGTTACAGAAGGGACTGTACAAATCTATCTCTGGAGGTTCATCCCTAATGAAGAGGGAGGCCCAGGACACAAGACACATGCTGTCAGGGAAGGGTAAATGCGGGTTCAGCCCCAGAAAACTCACACTGCACAGCTGTGGCGCCAGCACCCCTACCCCTGCCCGAGCTGCCTTCTTCAATACCCGAAGCCTCAGGCCAGACCCGGGTGGGGAGCCAGGTGCCAGAGTTTCCGGGAAATCTCAGCTCTCAGCCCCAAGGAGGTCCTGAAACTTCTCTGTTTCAAAACCACAGAACCTGTTCACAGACTTTAGACTCCGGCTGCAAAAGGGGGAAACACGAGCAAATGGAGACGAAGTTTCAACCTTTTTATTGAAAGCAGCTTCTCACAATGTATAAATACTGCATATTAGCACACATGAAAAATACAACTTCTAAGGCACCCAGAAATGTGTTCATACACGTTACAGGACCATTCACAAAGAGAGTGTACAACTTGCTCTAGACAGTCAGCATGTGATAAATCAGAAGGTCATCACCCCTCGGGACTGCACCCCATTTCGGGAAATATTTACAACACGGTGAGGACGGGTCCGCTGTACCTGCTTTGTATCTCTATGAAGTACTCATACTTACAAATGTTCATACTAGTTAAAGACACTCCCAGGATAATCTGGCAAAAGAAAAGAAGTAGCCTAATTTGCAAAGGTCTCCGTGGATTTTGGTGTGTATGCTACACCCGTGACCCAACCCAAACACTCTCAGGGTGGGCTGGGCAAGTTTTTGGTAGCCTGCTTCGTTATAAGAAGTTTGGTAATAAGCCTTACCAATAGAACAGCATTTTCCCAACATCCATCATTTCTCAAGTGGTTAACGGATCGATGATTTCAACATGAATGAGAATGCTGTGTCACCGGCCTGGGAACTGAGGGAAATCTCCCTGCCCATGCCAAACCAGAAATGGAATGGGGTGATGCAAAACTAATTAAGTGGTGGAAATCTGGCAGTGGTGAAGACCTGCTGCTGGGTGTAGACACATCTGCAAAACTCACACCAGAGACTCACATGCAACAGAGGTATCTACACTGTCAGATAAACCCGGAGAATTGCCAGATCGCCACTCTCTATGATATGGATACAAACCTTAGGACTATACAGCAGAACCACCACCTGAGATAGCGAGTTTCAACCTTAGAAACTCCTCTTCAGAGCCTTCTCAATGTGACAAGTCCCTGTGTCCAGCCAAACAGCGGGAGCCCGAGATCGGGGTGGAGGACCAAGCGGTCTCTCTGTGCCGTCCAGCTCGCACGTCTCCATCTGGGCGCAACTGAAATCTATGAAACTCGTGCTTTGTTGGAATAATGGAATTCTTTGGTCCTTGGTTTTATGAAAGGCAATATTTTCACAATCCTGTCAACGTAGACATTGGCAAATGACTTCAAGCTGAGACTAATGACACAGGGACAAATTAAATACTAGATGGAAACCACTACACCTTCTGAACTTCCTAAAGTCAACTCACCGAGCTCTGGCATCAGGCCCAAGGTTGGGTGGGCCAGTGAGGTGAATAAGGTCAGGCCATGGACAACAGAGCTGCAGCCTGACACCAGATCCTGGCTTTCAAAAGGGAAGCTAATCGGCAGAGCTCCATCCTAGGGTTGACAAGATGACCTTATGGACACCTATTAAAGATGGACCAAATGACTTCAGCCATACCAGCACCAGGGCTCAAAATCTGAGGACAAAGATGTTGGTAAGGAAGATCAGATGGTGATACTCAAATGCGGCCACGCAAAAGGAACTTTATTTTTTTTTTAATTAAGGCCAAATTTTAGCTGGTTTTATCAGGTCCCAAATCAAGCCTCACTTGATCTCCTTCCTGCGACTGACTTTTCCACACGGAGACGGTCCTGGATGGATGGACTCAGCTGCTGAGTAAGTTCAGCACCCTGTCTGCTTTTGTCCCGCTAAACTCCAAGTCGGTAGGGCTTGACACACTGGGGGGACACTGAGGACACATGGGGATGCTGATTATGTGACACTGACTTCAGATTGTCGACACAGTAAGACTCATACGTAAACTTTGTTAACATTTCTCAAGGAGCGCTGACCTCAGCCAGACTGGACCTCTCAGGTCACCCACAAGGAACCAGGAGTCCACTACCAGGGTCAGGAGCAGGAAGTGCCATTTGTCCAGAACAGTGAACCAGCAGCCCCCGTCATGACCATGTCTAAACCAGGTGAAGAGGCTCCAGAAAACCTGTCCTCAGGTCAACCTTCTGGCCAAAGACAGTCACCATAGAACTCATGTGGTACCTGCCGCCTTCAGCTCAACCAAACTCTCCAGAATTAGCCACGACTGACCGGCTACACCGAGTCTGTCAACGTGGCTCACGTGGACAAAACAACCCGTATTACCCTTTTATTATTATTTTTGCAACAAGCTTAAGGCTCTGTTCACAAACTCCATCACCTGCCACACTGTGAGAATTTACGGGGAGATCCTACACTACATACATGGTTGCAAGGGTGGAAAAGTTTACTGATCCTAATGGTAAGGCTTATTCACAAATTCAATACGTTTTCTAATGATACTTCAAACTCAATTCCTTCTAGAAAAAACAAAATGGCCCTAACAATATAAGAACAGTAGATTTAAAAAACAGAAAGAATGAAATAAAAACATTGGCACCAAACCAGTATGCTAGATTTTTGAAAGCACAAGTGATATTAATGGGAAAAGATTGCCTAAAACGCATATCCTAACTTACCACAGAAATATAAAAGTTTATAGTTTGAAAATATATACTGTATTAAAGTCTATAAGCATTTCAACCAAAATTTGCATAAAGAACTAAGCAACACGTATCTACAACAAAAATATACATGCAAGACAACCCTCGAAGATGTATCTACAAAGGCAAAGTGTAGATTTTTTAAAGATTTTACAAAACCATTTACAGAGAATAAAATAAAATACTTAAGAAATCTCATTTAGAGTCTTAAATACTGTGTATATTAGTGAATGT
Organism: Cavia porcellus; assembly: GCF_034190915.1. Taxonomy (NCBI): domain Eukaryota; kingdom Metazoa; phylum Chordata; class Mammalia; order Rodentia; family Caviidae; genus Cavia; species Cavia porcellus. The sequence goes on from NW_026947487.1 coordinate 114,684,102, forward strand.
CTAGACTAATATATACAACAAATCTAAGTATCTGAACATAGGAACACAGAAGAGGTGTGTTCTGCATTTTAAATATCCACTTAGGAAGATCTGCAGATGTTTCTGTTTGTTTCTCTTTGTTAAAAAAATTTCCACAGAAACTAGATTGGAAAAATCTCATGAATGTGACTAAATTCAAAATTAAAAAAAGTTTACAAACTTTTTAAAAGTTTTTTTGTAAAGGTTTTGAAACTATTCATAGTGGGAAATGCACTTCAGCATTGAGTCAAGGCTATTTTTAAATGTGGCTATTCAGAGATTGAGCTGCATTGTTCAAAGTGTATTGTAATTATTATCTTTCCACCCTCATACTAAACGTCATATGGAGAAAATACCTATTTCATGCTTCCGAGTGACCACCCATACCAAACAAGAATAGTATTTCAAATCAATTCTCTGCTTCCTTCTCAAAGTTACACAATTTCATTTTCAGCAAAGAGTGTGGTGTCTTTGGACGCAACACCTCATTTCTGAGAGGGAAGAGACACAGGGATAGCATCGGTATCATGGTACCACTTCCAAACTCTGAAGAGGCGTGAGCATCTGAACAAAAGTTCTGTAGAAAGCCCGCTGGGAACAGGACTGTTCACTCCAATGGCTTCCCTAGAGGACAGCGGCATAGGTAGGGCTGAGGCGGACAGGAGGGGGTCTGCAGAAGGAGAGGAGCAGACTTCCAGAAGAGCGCTTGACTCAGAAGAGGACCCTCAACTCCCCACCCACAGCTGTTCTGCCAACCCCAAAGGCATTCCAGGATGGGGCTGCCAAGTCCGGTGGTCATTCCTCAAAGACCTGCCCAGACTCTAGGAAGGAGAGCTGTAGGGTAGGGATTTGGGTTGGGGCAGAAAATTAAAGTAGAAAAAGCAGGAAACCTTCCCACAGGTGGAGAGAGAGCACTGGGGTACAAGATCTTAACAACAGCAACAACGAAAAGAACACCTCCCCGAGAATGCTCTGAGCTAACCCTGAACACAACCACAGGTCTGGAATTTTTCATAACAGGCAGATTTGCTGTAAGTTACATGGACTTCACTTACATAGTGTCAAAACGACTGTCCAGAACGTGAAAAATCCAGTGGTTCAGTCTACACGGCAGCAAAGAAACTTCACTGACTTTTGCCTAACTATGGAACTGACTATGCAAACAACCAACACGCAGACTCCTGGAAAACACCTCCTGTGATACCCTGAACCTACAAATGCACAGCATGAACTCTACCGTGAAGATGCTTCACCTGCCTGCCTTAGTCAGCACAGATCCCCAAACTATTCAGGGCTTTGAAATCGAAGGTATTCCCAAAGTTAAGACATTTCTGGTCCTTTCAGCAAGAAACAAAGGTGGATGTCGATCAAAATGAACTTCCAAACATCCTCTTCCATGTCCAGTGAGAATCCAGACACTGTTTCGGTAGATACCGAACATAAAACTATCCTAGACTGAAGTCTGAACAGAAAGCAGGGGGCCACATCTAACGATGGGTCACTCGGGCTTCTGGAGCAGAAGACTCAGATGGTGCAGCCCGCTTAGCACACAGGTTGCTCCCCACTTTCCCGGAAGGCCAAAACCAGCGACCGAGGCGCGCATGGAAGAAATGGTCTCTGAAACCCAAGTGTAGTCATTTGCACAAAGAAAAGCCTCATGGTGGCTACAGGCTACCACAGGAGGCCTCCTGCAGGGCCTGCTCCCACCTGCTCCTGAGGGTCTAGGAGGGGGAACTGGGTCCGTTTTGGGACCATTTAAACTGAGAGCCCTTTATCTCTTTAAAGACAGGGAACGAAGAGAAAAATCCCTCCACGCTGTCTTCCATGGACAAGACTGAGGAACTGGTATTATGTTACTCCAGCTACACAAAGAGGGTCTGACGCAGAGCTGTTCCTTTATCCACAGAAATCCTCTGTTCGCATCTCTCTGAATTTGATTTCTACGTGCTGCATTGCTAGAATGCACCAGACAGCATAAACCTTAAACGGTATTTGGTCCAGGGCAGTATGAAAATAAGATCTGTGTGAACCACACACATCATACTATATAAACAAAAATAAATAAATAAAATAAATCCTACTAAAGCAACAAAAACATTTTCCTAGTAGTTCATGGTTTTCTTTTTTTTTTTTTTTTTGCAAAACTAGCTTTACATATCATATACATAAATTATCAGAATTTCCACTTGCATTGTTTTAAAAATATATATTTAACAAAACATTTCTAAATGTACAATATCTGGGTTTGTAAATCACTCGGTTGGATTTTAAGACCAAGCCCTAACAGTCACACAGACTGCATCAGAGAGGGGACAGAAGCCAGGTCCACGCCGTGGCTCGCTCGGGGGTCTGTGCTTTGGCTAGGATGGATCATTTTCTACACTCGACCAGAGCGAACCACGCCGGCCTTGTCTCCAATCAGAGGCACTGTGTAGACACAGCCTGAGTCGGAAGGCTGGGGAGAGCGGAGCGGGCTCCCCTTCCTGGACCATGGTGCTGCATTCCAGCAAGTGGGAGGGACAGCAGGACCTGGCGAGGCCCTGGCGAGGGAGGCAGAGCCCTTGAGGGCTCTGTGGGGCGGGACGTGGGGGAGGCCAAGTGTGCTGCATTTCCCACCATCACACAAAATCAAACCAATGAGGAACAACCAAAGGACACGAGGAGATGGACACAACCCCAGGTGCGCAGGGACACCAGGAAGAACTCCTTGGCCGGGCAGACGCTGGGCTGTGACGGCCAGAACTCAGGCCGAGGTGCAGTCAGGCGCCCTTGCGTGGGCTTCAGACCTCGTAGATCTTGTCCTGCAGGTAGCTGAACAGGGAATCCAGGCCTTTGGAAGAGCTCCAGAGCTGCTTGAGCATGACACACTCCTTCTCGTTCACGTCCTCCAGCACCGACTTTAGGAAGCTGCGCACCAGGCATTTGGACTCCTCCAACACCTGCAGGGAAACGCACAGGCCTGGTTAGCCCGCCTGGGGACTGTGCACGCAGCCCGCAGGCCACGGGCCACTTTCTGAGGTCAGTGCCGCGGACTTTCCAAGGACTTGTTCCTTTGGCCTGGCCTGCCGGCTGCATATTCTAGCACTACCTGGGGTGGAGTCTGGCTGGGTGCAGCTTGCATCCTCCACCCCGCAAGACGGGGCTTGAGGTTCCCCAACCACAGAGCCTTGTCTCTCACCCACCGGTGAAATAAACCCAGTGCCATCTTCTACGTGTGTCATCAAAAAGTTTGCAAAGCACTGCTTTAAATTCCCCATGCCATGAACGGAATAATTTTCATGATTTTCCAAAGAGTGGCATTAACTCAAGGGTCTTTGGGAACACGGAAGGAGGTAATAAAATGAACTAATGGTTTTCCAAGTATACACCTGGCCTGCCCAACAGCAATGCCCCTTCGAGCCTTGGTAGAACACAGTAATAACTGCAGCAATGAGTAACAGTAATAGTAACAATCATACTATTATCAGAGTAATAATTACACCAATCACAGAAATAATAATCATAGCAATGAATAATAATAATCCCCGCAATCACAGTAATCGCCATAATAAAGAATTTCAGCAACCATAGATATAATAACTTTAGTAACAGGCAAGAACAATCTTCTTCAGGGTGTTAAGCGGCAGTCACAGGGGTAAGGGTAGCAGTCATCACCACAGAAAATAATCGTATGCTCACATTGATACTGACTGCAGTAATGAGCAGTAACAATCACAGTATTGCGCAGTAACAGCAGTGATAGTAGTTATGACAATCCCACTGCAATCACTACTGACCATCAGCTGCCCAACAAGTGCTTCTAAGTTCTTTCACTTCCTCCTCTTACACTAGAAGTCCGTCCTTCGGACCCTCCATCACACACAAAGGACCCTCAGGGGGTGACATGCCCCGGGATGCCCCATGCTGGCACATCAGTGAGATGCAGGCCTGGCCCATCCTCGAAACAGAGGTGCAGTGGTAAGTGAGGCCTTTAAACAGCCTCCCGCTGTCCTCCAAGGTCCTCAGCTGAGGTCAAGGCTTAGTTCACAGTACTTTCAAACAGAAACGAAATCAAAGGGAGTGCTCCAGTGCTGGGGATTGGCAGAAGCCTGATCCCCAGAGAGAGCCGGAGGGGAGGCTGGTGCCCTGGGAATGGGCAGGAAGGCCTCTCTCCCCTCCCCTCCTGGAGTGGAGCCCTTCCTCGGGAACCACCCAGAGCTCCTGGGTTTTCCCGGGCTGTCTCTGACAGCAGGCCTCTCCTAAGAGGGAGTCCCCTCAAGTGTCCTTCCAGTACCTGCTCCCCCTGCAGCCCAGGCCACCCCCACCTTCCTCCTAGGCCTCCCTGCCCAACTTGTGCCCGGTGCCAGCTGGCACGGGCGGCTACCTGAGCTCACCAGGGCGCCCTGGCTCCTGCCCACAGCTTGCTGTATCCTCCACTTGGGTTTCTGCCTGTCCTTCTGGAAAGCTGACCTGGGCTGATGGATCACACATATTTGCCCAAGATTGTGGGGTTTCCTGGGATGTAGGATTTTCCAGGAAGAAGCGGTCATGCTGATCATGGGAAGAGGGAAAGGAAATCCATTTGGATCCCCAAGGGGTGTGGCTGTCACCCTGCTAGGACTCAGCTTCCAGGGAGTGGGGCGGGCACCCAGCAGGTAAGTGGCTGACTTGGCCAATCAGGAGTATACCCAGGTGGGTGCGGGCTGGAGGAGGAAGGCAGTGATGGGTCAGGCCCTACCAGCCCAGCCCATGGCCCCTTGGTTAGGATCCGCAGAGCTGGGGTCTGCAACGCAGCTCTGCAGCGAGCCCTTGGCTCCCGCACCAGCTTTTCCTCCCCTTCCCACAGGACATTTCCCTCCTGTGCTCAGGGGACAGTCAGGAGATAAAATCGACACTTAATTAGAAACTGGCGCCTCTGCAGAGGAGGTATTCATCTATTTTTCAATGCATCTTCAGAGTCGAACAGTGATCCTCAGACGTGCCAAGCCCTCAGTGGGCAGAAGAAATGACCTACAAAGGCGTGTGACCTGGTCTGGTCACGTCTAGGCCGGTTCCACCCTCGTCTTTTATTTGCCCAAGCTTCTCATTTCTTTGAGCAAAATAAAGGACAGGAAACGGGGAGCAGGGAGAGAGATCCTTTGGGAACGGAAAGAGGACTGAGAGATGGAGAGGGTAGGGAGAGGGCAAGGGACAGAAAAAGAGCGGATGTGTTAGGCACAGGGAGAACTCGCCCCGCGAAGAATGCAGTCATTACACACTGTGAGCACGCACTGATAAAATCAAACCATGCACACGCATGGGAAGACGGAGATGTGTGGTATTTCGTGTGTGCTCTGGGCTTTCCCTGAAAGCAGCACAGGATACCCCGGGTTGGGAGGCTCCCGCCCAGGCGGGGAAGGAGAACAGCCAGGAATGCTGAGCCTGCGTGCGCACTGGGAGCGGCGTCTGTGACCCCGCAGAGCCTCTCACCTACCCCCGGCACGACCTCTCCCACATCAGCTGGTCCCTGGGAGCCTGGCTGTCCTCATCTGTGAGATGGGTCTGCGGGAAGGACCGGCTCAGGACAGACAGGAACTCACCACGGCACTGCACGACGCCATCTCCTTGACCCGCAGCATGACCTCCTGGCTGAACGTGGTGGGCCAGAAGACCTGGGACACCAGGCCCCTGCTGCATGCCTCCTGGGCCGTGAGCTTCCGCCCGCAGAACAGCATCTCGTTGGCCTGAAACAGCAAAGGTGAGGAGGTGCTGAGAGTGGCGTCTCCCGGGGGAGAGCTGGGCTAGCTGGGCACAGCTGTCCCGCTCCCCAAGGCAGGGTGCGCAGCCTGGGTGGGAGACACTGTGTGTGCAAGGCACACACACGCTTGTATGGGTTCACTTTTCCAAGCAGACACCACTGCTGTCGTTCCAGGCTTAAAAGAAGTCACACATGTGCAGTGGCTTTGTCTGCCTAATGCTGTTCCCACTTTGGTGGCAGAGAAAGAGTGGGCGGACCCGAGGGTGGACACCAGCCTGTGCCAGGGCCCCGGACTGACTTCGGTCCTGGGATGATCTAGGCTACAAAACAAGGCTCTCCTGAGAGGTTCCCACCGCAACGCACAGGTGATGGGGGGGAAATGAAGAGAGAGACAGACAGAGAAAGAAAAACAGAGAGAAGAGACAGAGAAGCAAGAGAAAGCAAGCTTCCTGAACCCTGATTTTCCCCAAGTTCTGAATTTTTCAGTTAGAGAACAATTAAGTTCATTTTTAAAATGATTTGTTTTTTTAATTAAGCTTCGAAGGCTGAGGCAGGAGAATCACAAACTTGAGTCCAGCCTGGGCAACTTAGCAAGGTCCTTTCTCAAAATAAAAAAATGAAACAGGGGTGGAGTCAGGGTGAAGGCCCGCAGGACGTAATGAATGAATGAACCCAGTTAAAGCCTTTCTCTTGTAGGCAACACAATTATACCAAGGAACACTGCACCGCCCAGCAGCCCAGGGCGGGGCACAGCGCTGAAGGGCGGGCGGCAAGCACCCCACTCAGGTTCTCCTCAGTGGCTGCTTCTCCCCACCCCACAAAGGGCTCCCTACGGTTCACAGCTGCTGCACACTGCATCACAAGTGTCCCCCAGGCCTGAGTGTTAACGCTTAGTACCCAGCTTGGTGCCCACAGGAGGGGGCGGGGCCTTAAGAGGTGCAGGTTTTTAGGTCTCTGGAGGTCTGATCTCAAAGAGGATTAAGGACTGTGGTCTCCTACCCTCGATCTGCTGTACCTTTCACTTCCTGGCCCCCATGAGGCGAGCAGTTTTCTTTAGCACATACGTCATGAGGTGCTGCCTTGCTAAGGCCCAGAAGCAGCAGAGACCTCCACAGTCGTAAGCTAACATAACCTTTCCTCAAGTGTTTCGTTCTAGTGACACAAAGCTGACTAAGACACACCATCTGGGGGAACTGTGGAAAAGCTTCCAGGCACAGGCAAAGCTGGCGGCAGAACCAGCCTCCCCTGCAGGTGGGTGTGGCCATGCAATGGCGTTGCAGCCAATGTTCGAGTCCAAAAGGCCTGGCCCACAGACACCGCCTGGGCGGTCCTGTGGGAGCTCTCTTCTCCCTTCCAGCTGGGAGGGAAGGTCGGTCTGCCAGACAGAAGATGCCTGGCCAGCACGGGTGAACCCAAGCATGCAGACTCCTGAGGACTGCAGGGTGCCGGTCAGATCAGACAGCTCACTCCGGGACCACCTTACTGGACAGAGGGAGGAATGAATGGATGTCATGTGTCAGCGCCTGGCGTGTGCTAGGTGTCCAATCCTGTGCTAACCCAGGACAGGATCCAAAAGCACGCATCTCAGAGCAGGAATCTTTCCAGGAGAAAAGGGAGGAGGCTTACCAGCGCCACGCCCAGGATCTGGGGGAAGGTGTAGGAGGAGCAGCCAGCCGGAGTGAGGCGGATGGTGGCATAGGGCGTCTGAAACCAGGCCTTCTCGCTGGCCCACACGATGTCACAGAGGGGCAGGATGGAAGCGCCGAGGCCCAGGGCTGGCCCATTGATGGCCACCACGATGGGCTTCTTAAACTGGATGAAGGCCTTCACGAAGTCCCTGGAGGAGACAGAAGGGCCTGTAACAGGTGACCTCAACTTGCTGAGCCCCACTGGCACGCCCATCCCGATTCTCCCAGGTGCTGTGATGCATGTTCCAGCAGTCACAGATGAGCCGGGGACAGCTAGGGACTTCATTCCTGGACACAGAGCCACCAGACTGCCAGATCCTCAGAGGAGACTGACAGTTCTTACGTGTCCCAGCTGGCTCTGTGCATTTGTGATGTCCTAGCATGGCTCCCATCTCTGTCCCGACTCTTAACAGCCATGAGTTGAGAAGGCCATCATCTGGATACCCTAGATACTGACAAAGTTGTCTATGGGGAAGTCAAGTGGACCTAGACCACTTCTAGACCAGAAATAGTAAGAGAAAGAGGATTTCCAAGAGAGACGCATTCCAGCTCAGAGAGAATGTTCCAGCATCCCTGGCCCAAGGCAGAATAGGGGTATGATTTCCTCCTTCTTAGAGGAATTCCATGTTTGGATCAGTGATCACTTTGGGTGATGGGGAAGAAGAAATTCAAGTGTCAGATGATGAACGCAGGTGACTTCAATGCTGACGCGGTCTGACTCTGAATTCTCTACAGGGACATCAGTGTCGCCAAGGGTGGTCGGTCTCCAGTGCTGGTGAGCGTCTGTGTGTCAGGATGACTTTGATGAAAACGGGAACAATGCTGGGCTCCCTGTAGCCTTACGCGTGTAGATCCCTGACTACAGGGTGGAGTGACATTGTCTCTCTTCCCCCTGCCCTGGGAAGGCTACAACACACATCTTTGCTCATGCAGCACAGCCACCACAGTGACCTCTACTTCCCTACCTTGGAAGGCTTTCTGCCTTTCCCCTGGCTGCTGTATGAGATCTATAAAATTTTAATATCACCTGCTCGGATTCAAGATGCCTAGGAAAGTCAAGTCAGCATCCTTCATTACTCTCAGAGGGAAGATTGAAAGCTACCAAGAATTTATAAGGATAAACCCAGATGACCTCGGCCTGCCTTGGCCTGCGTTTCCAGGCTTCCCTGACAGCTCTCTGAGCCCTGTGCACTGTGATGAGCTAACAGGTCTCCGAGAGTCTGAGGAGACAGCACCGACCCAATTGCCCTGCTAATGTCTTGATTGCTTTTGAAGCCTTTCTCCCTTTAGCTCCTCATGGACACCCACAGGTCTGCTTGGGGCTCTGCCTAGCTTCCATCAGTTCTGGAATTAGGTCAGCAAACACCTCTTGAAAAACACAAGGGTCTCCCAGGAGTGTGGCAAGCCCTGGAAAGGCGTGTCAGCGGTGAGCCAGCTCTTCACCAAACCCACCTTCCCTTCTGTCCTCTCTGAGGCCACATTTCCCAGCCTGTGTTACAGCTGTGTGGCCAACTCACCAAGTTCTGCCCAATAGAATGTTCCCAGAAACTGTGCCACTTCCGGGGACATATGACCCCCTGCCACGCGCTTGTCCAAGACCAGTGGCTTAGAGGGACCTGGTGGTCTGGGAGGACAGTGGAGGAGCCACAGGATGGAAGAGTCTGGGTGCCCGAGTCACCACTCGGAGGAATCTGCTTTAGGTTTACAAATCTGAGCAGTAAAATCCTCTCACAATTGAGCCAATCGTATACACATACACACACACACACACACACACACACACACACAACACACACAATTTGGAGACTGTTATAGCACCTAATACTTTACTAACACAAATGTCAAGCTGATTCACTCATTTTCAGCTGATACTGTTCCTCCTGCTAAGTCTTACAAAACTGTGGCCATCACGGTAATATACTGGCATTGAAGTTACTGTAAGAAGGCTTCTGTATTTTCTGCTAAGTCAGAGGCATCTTAAGACCTGCAGAAGTCATCACAGAGGGACACAGCATTGATCCAGGCTTGAGCTAAGACACTGCTTGAGATGATGGGGTGGGCGTGGCCCTTTCGATGACCCTCAAAAGACCCTGATTCCAAGAGGGGATCTGGGACCCACGATGATCCGAGGCAGGTCTCCCACTGATCACCCCCTAACCTCGGGGTCAGGTTTTAGGTTAGGTTACTCCTTGTTTTGCACCAATGCAACCTTGAGTCTGTGGGAATAGGGGGCTTCTTTAAGGGACCCTTAGAAGCCAGCTGTGGGGGGTGATTTTCATTAGACATCCCATTCCCAGAGAATCTATCCAGTTCCACAATCAGGGATCTCAGACTTGGGAAGGACCAGCCAGTTTGTCCTCCTGGCAGTGAATCCCCCCATCATCTCACTCTCAGTAACAGGGTCCAAGGTTACCCAGACAGCCTCCTGCTCTGGGTCTCCCAGGAGCAGCCCTCACCCCCTCTAGAGCCTTCTGCATTGGTCCCCCAGGGTCCCACTCTGTGGCTTCCAACCTGAGCTCCGAGCAAGGGCAGCAGGGGCCCCGAGGAAGGTGACACGGCCCCAGCACGCACAACTCCGGCCCCCTCCCAGCTCCTCCTGTTCGTCCCAACCTGCCTCCCGCTCCCTTCATCTCGAGTGTGGGGCTAAGACCACCTTCCCATCCTTGTTCTCTCGCCTCAGGTGGCAGATCTCTAGCACAAGCCCCAGGGATGGAGGAGCCAAACAGCAAACAGGATATTGCATTACAGACCTTCAGCTCGGATATCTGATCTGACAGGGCTGGGAGCCCGGCGCCGTGTTCCCCAGCACCCAGGGCCATCAGGCCGGCTCAGCCTTTGGGGCTCCCTCCGCCTTGCCCCAAGCTTCCACCCAACCACCCTGCTAGGCTGCTCTGATGCGGTTAGGCAGGAGGCTCTCAGAGGCCCTGCGCGCAGCCGTTCGCCCACACTACTGTCCTGAGTATCACACTAACGCCATCAGCTCACCTAGAGCAGTTTCAGGTGAGGGAAGCCTTTCTTTCAGGATGGGCCCTGGACAGCAGCTTCTGCGGAATGGGTCAGCTCTGAAAACCGTAAGACAATTCTCTGCCAAGTGCAAGGCTATGATGTCATGAACACGAAAGGGCAGGCCCCGAGGAAACACTGCAGAGCTGGAGAGCCCGAGACGCCTCCTCTGCCCTGAGGGGCCCCGTGTGGCCACTGTCTGCACCTCCTGCTCCGCTGCCCTCCCTCAGTCCTCCTTCCCGCTTTCTTCTCCTTATAACCAATCACCTTTTCCCTCTCGTGTCCAAACAGCTCTTTCCTGCCCTCTCCTCGCACGCTTCCCCCAGCAGCACAAACTCCTAGCTGACACCAGGCAGGCGCTCTCTGCGCTGGCTGCACATCAGAACCACGAGGGACACTTCGGAGCACAGATGTGCTGCCCCAACCCAGACGGCCCTCTCAGCGGTGCCACCTCCCACAGGCGTCTCTGTGCTACTGCAGCTGGAAACAGCGGCCCAGGGGACATCCCTGCCAGCCCATAAATCAGTGATTTCCGCTCTCTTTGAAACCTGGGGAAGATGCCCCTCTGCCTTCACGCCCTCTGCTCTGCCTAAGGTGCAGCTGCCCACCGAGCTGGCCACGGTCTGACCCCGCTGCCTGGCTCTCCCTGGAGGTAGAGATAAAGCCTTCAGTGGCTCCTCACACGGGGCCCCCCTTTGGGGCTCCCTGGTTTACTCCACTGGAGAAGGCGGAAGCCATTGGGGCGTCCCAGGTTTCAGCCAAGTCTCCATTCCAGCTTTGCTGAGCTCACCTTCTCCTCCCCGCCCACCTCTGACCTTTCTTTCTCCCTTGATTCGGTTCCCAAGACTCCAGAGGGACACACCTGATGCTCTCGTGACCCCAACGGTTAGAAGCTAAAGGGGGTGAAAGCTAACACGGATAAGCTGGGGGTCAGTGGGGCTCTGGCTGGCTGTGAAAAGCTGCAGGAATGAACCAGGCTGGGGGTCCAGGTCCCATGTCCAGTGATCCAGCTGCAGGGTCTCATTCCTGCACGCCCTGGCACTGCCTGGTGTCCCATGCTGGACACGTCTTATCACTGCCCACCCACCACGGACTGAGGGCATCACCTTCCTGCGGCTGTCAGACTTCACCCGATAGCAGACCCCACCCAGAAGATGCCAACAGTACCCACCAGGAGTGGCCCTTTGGGGGGCCAGGACTAAGGTCACAATGGACTCTGTCTGAGCGGTGAGCCCAGGGTGCTGGGGCTTCCTGAGTTGCTAACACTTCCCTCTGGGGTGCGGTGGTTCCCAGGATAGCTGTCACATCGGCCACAGACACAGTGGCTGAAACCAACAGAAGCTTATTCTCCCCTAAGTCCAAAGTCCAGGCAGTGAAGCTGGCTCCTTGGGGGATCCAGGAAAGACTGGATGCTCCAGGGAGAGCTCCAGGCTCTCCCCAGCTCCTGCTGGTTGTTACCAGCCACCCAGGTGCTCCTCACTAGGCAGCTGCCACCCTCCGGTTCCTGCTGGTCCACCATGTCACCTTCTCCTGGCTCTGCATCCCCTCTCCTCTGTACGGGCTGCTCCTTCTGGGTCTGCAGCCCACTCTAACCCAGCATGATCTCATCTCGGAATTTTAAACTTAACTGCATCCATCGCACTCCTTTCTCCAAATAAGGTCACATTTTTTATGGGTTCCAGAGATTAGGATGTGGCCGCATCTTTTGGGATGCCGCAGGAAGTTTCCACGCTGGTGAACCATGTACGTGTGTGAGGAATGGAAACCAGCGGTTCTGTCAAAGGGGCCTGCCTGGGACCTGGAAACCCAGACGAAGACCAGAAATTTATAAACGAGATAAGCAAGTTTCCCATGCTTCGTCGAGATAGGCACTCAGTCCTTCAGTTTGGATTCCGATGGCCCCATAAACAAGGAGGGGAGACTACTGGGGACCCTGCTTCTCCCCTTGACTCCTGAGAAGCCACAGAAAACACAACCTAGACCAGGCAGACAGCAAACTGCTGCAGACCAGGTGGGCTGCCCCTGGGGCCAGTGTAAACCCAGGCTTCCTTGCAGTGATAGCGGCCGGGCTCCTCCTGCTCCTCCAGGAAGCACCCTGGCTTGCCCTGAAAAGGGACCAGAATCCTACACACAAGTGTCCTAATGTCACCTCTTGGACACCTGCGATCCTCAAAGCCTCTGTTGACATGTAGAGACCAGTCTGTGTAGAGACCAGTCTGTGGGAGACCAGTCTGTGCCACTCAGCAGTAAAGACTGGAGTCCCAGAAAACCTGGGCATGCAACCTGGGTCGGCTTGACCCCACAGGGAGTAAGTTTCTTCTCACGAGGCCAGGGAGTGACTGAACTGGGACGCCTGCCGGTCTCCCTAAGCTAGGTACAGCAGGGAGTGTATTCATCCTGCTTGAGGTGGATGCAGAGTGACAGCTTCCAACCAGCTGATCCCGGGCTGGAAATCACCCTCGCTCACTTGTAATATATTTATGAAAAATGGAGAAGTAATCGCCCTGTGTCCCAAAAGAAACACTGATTGTCATCACTGAATGTCACCTCTAGGACACTCAATTCTGCCCCAAAGGCAGAAGACAGGGGCCAGTATTCCCACCTCATGGAGTCTGAAAATGTACAGCCACCCCCACCCCCGACATCACCACCACTGCCGCGTCAGATTAGACCCAGGGCAGAAATGTCAGGACCCCTGAGATCTCCACCCCACCCCAGGCAGAGGCAGGAGTAAGGTACGTCATACAAGGCATCACCGCATCCAGCCCTTAATAGGAAAAAAAATCTATTTCTGATTGAAAGAATCACAGCGAGAACTAACACAGAGAGCAAAGCATCACTGACTTTGGGGTTGTCAGTAAGATACTAGAAGCTAGATTTAAAATCCAAATTTTAAACCAACAGCCTGTAATTTTTAGAAAGAAGGATGTCCCAAACATTGCACGGGACACACATATGCTAAAGATAGCATTATTTTGGCATTTGATGCCAGATGTGACTGAGCAGCCTGGGTGTTGCCTTTGCTGAATTCAGGGATCCCAGGCAGGACCTGGGCGCCTCACCTGATGGCCTCCGCGATCCGAGTGCTCTCCTTTCGCCGGTCGCTGGACAAGCGGCCAATCAGGTAGGAGTAGTCCAGGCCGCTGCAGAACACACTGCCCACGGCGCTGAGTAGAAGCAGCTTGCTGTCGTCTGTGGCCGCGTTGCACAGCGCCCGTCGCACCTCCTTCATGATCTGCAGGCAGAGATCAGTACGAGGGATGTCAGCGACCACTGGCAAGCCAGCCGGGGGTGGCCTCGGTGGGGAGAGGTGGGCAGACCTCCTCCTGCCTCAGCCAGAGGCCTCCTCCAAACCCAAGCCCACAGCCAGATCAAAGACAGAAGCACATGAAACCAAAGCTGTCCGGCTCCATCCCTAAAGCCAGCAGAGATAACAGGAGGCCACTGGCTCAGACCCAGAGCCTGGCTGGGACTCGGTCAATCCCTGTACATCTCTGCAAATCCCCTTCTGGCATCTGCTTGCGGAGCCCTTTACAGGCCGTGGGAAAACAGTCCTGAGCACAGCCTTCTCCAGATGGCTCAGCTCACTTCTCTCCCGCTCGCTCACTCTTCACGCAGCCCAGACCCTCGCGTGGCTTGCAATGGCCCACAGGAAGAGGCTTCGATACCCGAGCCGGACCTGGCTGCAAAACCTGACTGGTGTTAGAAGCCTCTGGTCCAAATTCTGGCCCGCTGCTCCCCAGCTCTAGGACCTGGGACACACTGGTCACACTTGGTTTGAAGGATCACAGCACCCACTTTCAAAAACTTTGAAGAAGAATAAATAAAAGGAAAGAGAATGCTGTGTCCAGCCACAGGCCCACATTCCTGGCAGATGCAATGGACTCTAGGTAAGAGGCATTCCATCCCTTCTCTCTGTGCTACTGAGGAGGGTATTTTACCTGGCTCCTCCTGCTAGATTATCGTAGCAATACAAGAAAGATGCATCTCCCATTCCCCACCATATTCTTGGAGACTAACACAGTCCCTGGCATACAACAGACACTCAGCAATTGCGTGTTCCATTGGTCTTTTTCCTCTCTTTCCCCCTCCCCCCGTCTCCCTCTCTCTGTCCCCTCATCCCCTAACTCAGAACCTGGGCTGTTTTCTCACACCCAAAAGCCTTCAAAGCCTGCAAGGCTGCCTCGCAAAGCACTTGGTTCTTGGGTTTAAAGCCCTCCACAGAGCAGCACACTCCTTACAAGAGCAGCTGGGTGTGCGGTGCACAGGGCCAAGCAGACCCCTCTGGGTCTTCGAGCCTGTGGAGATTCTGATGGAGCCTGGATCTGAAGCCTACTAGAACCTCAGGGTCTGGCGAACCAACCCCTGCAGCTTCCCGCTCTGACTCCTGCCCCCTGGACTCCTGCAGGGGGCGCCGCTCATCCTGCCCGCACAGCTGGTCTCAGGCGCCTGGGCATTCAGGCTGACCCACAGCTGCGGTGGGGCCAGGCTGCTGCACCAGCACAGGCCATGAAGGAGGGAGGTCTGTGCCGTGACCCTCAATCCCACGCAGCAGTGTGGCCCCGGAACCACCTGTTCTCCAGGTTCAGCCAGGACGAGCTGCACCAGTGTTTTATCTCTGTGGGAGGAAAACTCTCCCTCGAGAATTCAAAACTCCAAGCCTCTCTGTACTTGGATTTGAACTCCTGAGTTCCACTGCCACCTACAAGAGGAATCTCCAGGGTAAAAAATTAACATGGAAATTGGACGTGGGCTGCGGCTATCCCGGAGGTGTCTCGTGGAAAGGAATATAAAAAGACTCTGGGGAGAACTGCCCCTGAGACCGCGTGAGAAGTACACAAGGGCACAAACTCCCGTCGGAGGAGAGCTCCAAGGAAAAGCTACAAAACACGGAGGAAACACAAGTCTGCATGCTCGGCACACGGGATTACACGGCAGCTTTAAGCACTGCTGGTCTAAAAGAGCCTGTAACACGAAAACATTTCAGATAAGGAGAGGAGTCATATGAACAACAGAGAAAGAACAGGAGAGTGGGGGAAATACATTTAAGGGGAACTTCTTCTAAGGAAAAACACAATCACGGATACCCACACATTAAATGGTGCCAAAGAGAGAATAAATGAACTGAAAGACCAGCACAGACTGCCCTGAACCAAGAACACAGGAACAGGTGGCAAAGAGGGGCGAGGGGTAAAGACAAGCCCGACGGGAAGGGTTAAGCAGCTGCCGAGGTTCACAGAAGAGGAGGCAGCGTCCAGGGAGACGAGAGGACGAGAGTGCGGGGTGCAGGGCTGCAGGGCTGCAGAGGCCTCGGGGATCCTCCTTTCTGGTGTCTCCGGGCCCCTGCAGCTGGGCTCGGGGCCCCGCCCTCCACCTTCCAAGGCTGGCAGCATCCAGGAGTCTTCGCATTTTGCATCTCACACACCAGGGCCTCCACCTTCCTCTTCCACACCCCAGCACTCTGTCGTGACCTGGGGCCCATCTAGAGAGGCTTGGATACTCGTTTCCTCCTGAGGGCACTCACGAGCACCTTCTGCAGCCTGCGTTCCTGCCAGCTAGCCTAACACAGTCATAGGTTCTGGCCATCGGGGCATGGACTCGCTGCTGGCACCTGATGGGGAAAACCCACTTCCGCGACACGACGACTTCTGGTTTTGGAGCTGCCATTTAACCTGTGTACAGGGAGCACAACCACCAGCAGATGGATACCGGGTGAAGAATGCGATGCGAGGTATACGTAATATAATGAAGTATGTATTATACAATTCAGCGCTAAGACGTACGTTACACAAGTCAGCTGTACAAAGAACAAAACATGTCACATACAGGCAAGTGAAGGGAACTGAAGATGATGTTAAGCAAAATAAACCAGACTGAGAGATTCTGACTATATCATGCATACTCCAAATCAGTGAACTCTAAAAGAGATGACCCAACAGCAGAAGGGAGCTTATCATCAGACAAGAGGAAGGGAGCGAGGAGGACGAATGGGAGGCCCGTGGGGAGGAACACGATCAAAATGCTAAGCACTCTGAAACGCGGTATTCTGTAAAACTAATGGGCACTAATAAAAATACGCATTTAAAAATAAACAAGTGAAAGTAAATAAATATGCCCAGAGACAAAAGAAGGATTTCCTAGGAAGTACAAGCACTTGGCTGAAGGGGTAATTTCAAATAGCAAAACTAAATAGCAGAAGGCAGTAACAGGGTATAATTTTCAGGCTGCTGAGAAAAATTCTTCACCCAGCTAAACTATCGCCCAAGCACATTCAGGACAAGAAGTTGACCACTCTTAGCTCCTCACAAAAATAAGCAAAAGGACTGCGCTTCAAGAAGAAAACTGGTGTGCAAAAAACAGACAGCAAAAACCTTGAAGAATGTTGTTGTAAGTCAGAGTAAGAACTGACCATAAAACTCAGGGAACCCGATGGCTGGTGAGAAGGCGGAGCTGCCGCAGCAGGCCAAGATACCAGTGTGGGAGCGGTGGTGGAGAGGGGATGGCTACGCTCATCTTGAAAATTAGGAAGCACGCCTGGCGGGTAATATGAAGAAGCCTCAGTCACGCAACCAAATTAGGGAAGCAGAAAAGGTATGGAAGGCCGCGGCACTAAGAAACAAGGTTTGGGTCTCACCCGGACAGAGTTTAGAGTCTCAGGGGGAGACTGTGCAGACAGACTTTGGAGAAATCATTAGGTACCGTCACAGGGCTTGGGGGAGCTGCACAGAAAGCACTGTTTTTTAAATCATGCTTTCAAAAGAACCCACATGTGTTACAGCACCTAGAACAGCACGGGTTGCATCAGGTAATCACCACCTAATAGTGTACTCCAAAGAAGGTCTTGTGACGTAGGGACAGGCATGCCAATCTCACAGGTGACGCAATGCAGATTCAGGACGTAAAGAAAGCTGCCCAAGGCCACCCCAACAGGACCACAATCCCAGCGTCAGCACCCAAACCCCTTCGCTTTCTATGGCTCCGTCCTGTAGGATGACTCAGCGGGAAAGGCAGGGCCCGATGTCAGTGAACCGAGGCACTCTGGGTCCCAGCCCTGCTGGAAG
This sequence comes from Cavia porcellus, assembly GCF_034190915.1. Taxonomy (NCBI): domain Eukaryota; kingdom Metazoa; phylum Chordata; class Mammalia; order Rodentia; family Caviidae; genus Cavia; species Cavia porcellus. The sequence continues at coordinate 114,701,588 of NW_026947487.1, forward strand.
AGGGGAGGAACACATTCCTCACTAGGAGGGTTTAAACCACAAATGTTCATTTCAAACATCAGAAATGCCACGAGGCCACTGTCTTGTGGGTCTTTTAATCCTTGTGCCTACAGAAATAGACACATTCTCAGCTATTTATGAACTGTTTCTCGGAAAAGCCTGCAAAGAGATGAGCTGATTCCACGGGAGACTCAGAGAGGGGCCTCCCTGTCCTAGGCCACACCTCATGGTCAATTAGTAAAAATAAGGCTGGGCAAAATATCTGCATCATCCGGAATTAAAATCCGTGTCTCACGGACACACGGGAAGTACGTACTACATCCTTTCTTTGCTTAAGAAGAAAAATGAAGCCAGGTATGGTGATGCCTGCCTGTAATCCCAGCACTGAGGGAAGCTGGGGCGCAGAATCACAAGTTTAAGGCCACTCTGGACAACTGCGCAAGATCCTGCCTGTCTCGAAATAAAAAACACTGGGGATACAGCTCTGGGCAAAGGCGCCGTCTCCAAACCTCAGTACCAAACAGATCAATGCATAAAAAATACTAAAAATGATTTAAAACTGCAAGAAGTTATGGCTACTGAGCACCTTTCCCTTTCCCCTCTACTGCTGAGAATTCAGTTTGGACAGGTGGCTGAACTTCCGCCCTTTCCTGAAAGACTCCAGTTTCTATAATGTAACTGCAGCGTTTCCACCAAGATGCTCCAAAATTACGCAGCGCTCTTCCGCCTTCTTACACAGAGCACACGGCGTGCACTCCAGGGCCCCTGCTGGCCCGCAGCACACCAGTCCCCGGTGCCGTGCACGGTGAGGTCCCCAAGGCATCCTGTGCATTTACTGTCGAGCTCTGCACTTCCTAACTCACCGCACCTGCAGCTTCATTTGCTGGAGAGAACCTGCTTCCCCTGCGAGACGTCTGGCTTCAGACCTGCCAGGGTAGACCGACCTGTATACAAGAAGCAGGTCCCTCTCTGCTCTGTGATCAGTCACTCCAGGCTCATCTCAAAAGCAACCACCTTCAGGAGGGATTTCCCCAAAAGTCCCCAGCTGGATGTGGGGACTTCTCCTGACACCCTAATACCGCACATTCAGCTTATGGGGAATCTGAGAAGTCCCTCCATGCCCTGTACAACGTGCATAGCCTCACCTGATCTGCCTCCTGCCTGCTGGAGACCCCGTGTGGCAGGCGCCCCTGAGGTGGGCCCCACTGACACCCTGTCTGCTACTCACACCCTTCTGAAACCACCCAACTGTGAGTGAGAGCTGGACCTCGTGACTCATATTTAACCTGCACAGGACACCACAGCCACCCACAGGATGGCACTTTCAAGAGGAGGGTGGGTTACAAAATGACTCGAGCCTCTTTTTACATGCTCTCACTCTGACGGAAGCCAGCTGCCATGTCACTGGTAACCCTGAAGCACGTGTGGCAGGGCACAGATGTCTCTGGTCGGTGAGGACCAAGGCCACCAACATCCGCGGTATGGATGTGGGCCCTCCTTCCAGCAGCCAAGCCTCTGGTGGTCTCACAGCTCAAGTGGCACCCAGACTGTAACTGAGCCAGAGATATCAGCTGAGCCCACCCCAACTTCTGACCCACAGACTGCGCAATAAGAAGTCCTTGTTTGCAGGTGCTAAATTTAGCACAATTTGTTAGGTAGCAATCAATAATTAATATAATCCTTTAAGAGCTAAAATAAAGGGGCTGGGGATTTAGCTCCACAGCATAAGCGCTTGCCTTGCAAGCAGTTAGTCGTGATCCCTGGTACCGATAAAAACGAAAAAGACAAAAAAAAAGAGCTAAAATAATACTTTGCTCATCTGTAAACCCTTGGTTCAGAACTTGCTGGGTTTTTAAAAAATATTACTGAATTGAGGATGACATCAGCCAGTTTCCTGTTGCCCTGACAAACTACCTAACACCCACAGCCTAAAAGAGGAAGATTTACTTTGACTAATGGTTTAAGAGGGTTCAGTCCAGGATCAACTGGGTCCAGCGTAAAACCATGGTGGAAAGACCTGGCCAAGGAGAGGGGCTCAACCCATAAGCAGAGTGAGAAGGGAGGAGCCAGGGTCACGAACACAGCTTCCCAGGCCATGCCCACTCTGAACCACCTCTGACAAGATCCCAGTTCCTAACAGCATGCTTAGCTTCAAATGATTCATGGATTGATCCACCGATGAATATATTGCCCCCATGACGCAATCAATTACCTTCCCAAAGCCTCATGGTCTGAGCACACGAGGCTTTCAGGGCACATTTTAGATATGAACTGTGACAGAGAGAATACATATCTTTAATTACTTAAAAGGCTTATGGTTCGATGAGAAAGGGAACCAGACATTTAATAAAACAACAAATACATGTATAGTAACAACTGTGACTGGTTCAAGAGGGAGGAGCCTAGTGCCAGGGAAGCCCATGGGAGAGGGCATGACCTCAGGATATTGAGGGAAGATTTCTACAGGGATAATGAACATGCTGAGACCTGCAGAAAGAGTAGGTGTCTGTGAAGCAAGGAGGCAGAAAGGCTGTTCCAAGCAGAGGGGTGAGCATGTGCAAAGGTCCTGTGACAGGTACAGCAAGAAAACAAGCTTCTGGAGTGCACAGAAGAGAGTGTTGATGCAAGATATAAGTCAGACTTCACCATGCTTGCAGGCCCCACTGACGGCTCTGCTTATTAACCAGAGTGATCAACATGTTTGACGTGTGTGTGTGCGTGTTTTGTGTGTGTGTACATGTGCAAGGGTGGTGTGTTCAGACTGTCTTTCCCACACATCATTCTGCCTGCTTTGTGGACAGTGGATTCCAATGCGGGCAGCATGGAAGTGGACACACTTACAAGCAGGATACTACCATGGTCCTGGAAAAATGGCCTAGTAGTTGCAACTCTCGTGATTATGACAGAAATGGAAGTAAAGAGAAAGCAGTCAACAATGGCGTGACCAGGGTCGGATGACAAGAGGGCTGTGACAGGGACCCCACATGGCCGCCCACTGCCCACAGAAGGTGGGGTCCTCTCCCAGCAGTGCCGTGGACAAGCCTTCAATTGGGAGGACCATGCAGGGTCCTGTTTGTCCATTTCCTCCTTCTCTGCCATATTCCAGACAAGAGAAATCACAACACACGCGCCGGCCTCAGAACCCAGCTAACACTTCCAGGGACGAGTGAATTTTTGCCTAAGTGGCCAATTCAACCAATGATGCAGGGATAACCAGAAACTCAGCTGTGACCCGGAAAGTGGTTCCCTTCCAGTTTCTACCCTAATAAGCAAGGCTGGTGTGCTGGTGGCCATTAAACGGCCTCTGTTTCATCTTAACGACAACGAGGGCATTTATTACTGCCATGTCCCGGCCTCTGTGCATGCACTGGCTCTGATCTCACAGAGAGACTGTAACTTCTGCAACCAAGGCAGCTCAGAAAAGCAAAGGAACTTCCCACGGGAAGACCAAGTGGTGAGTGGTGCAAGCAGGAGCATTTGCACCAGGGCCTCCCAGCCTTCAAAGTCTGCGTTCCTCCTCTAACACCGCCTCTGCATTTCACCAGAATTTTTCTTTTAGGGCTACTTTACCCACAGAGTCAACGCACTCTGGTGAAGACAGCTGAAATTACAGGATTGATAGCTTTTTCCCTTTCCTTCCCATCCTGTAGCCGGCCGCCGCTGATTAGGAACAGAATCCCTAATTAACCGTGCCCACGGCTCAGCGGGTGAGGACCTGGACACCCGGGATCAGCCGAGCACAACACAGCTTGACAGATGAGTGGAAAACAGCTAACACACAAAGCAGCTCTCGAGAGAGCGCAAGCCGGGAGACGTCACCTTTATTCAAGCTGCGGAAGGAAAATGCTGCACCTTTTTAAAGCACGCTTTTAAAAAGTAGTGAAGTAGAAAAAAAGCAGCGGCGGACTCATGTGGATGTGTCACAGGGAGCTTAAAATAGCACGATTCCAGGTGTGTGAACACGTGAAGAGGCGCCTGTGGGCAGAGCTGTGCTCTGGGGTCCCTGGAATCCCACACACAGGTCTACAGGGCAGAGAAGCCTGCTGCTCCACTGGAGGTGCAGAGGGGAGCCCCTGGGAACCCCACGCTTACAGGAGAGGCAACCAGTAGCCAGCAGCCCCACAGACTCAAAGACTCAACTCTCGGCATCTCCCTCACGACTTGTTAATCACACCAGCCCACGTCCCACAGGAGAACCTTTGCGTGTGCAAATCACAGGATGAGACACTGAGTCCCACGTCAAGGATTCGTCACCCCCAGTCCTCCACTTCCCAGGTCTCCCTGAGTGTACAGATCCCCCAGGCAATGCCAGCCCGACCTATGGGCTCTGAGCTGGGTCACTCCGCTGCCCCGACTGCGTCCCCCACGACCCCATGACCCTCGGTGTTTCACTGCTATCATGGAAGGAGTGAAGGGACAGGGAGAGAGGTCTGGGGTCCACTGCTCACCTCGGGCGTCAGCGCGTTGTTGTCCGAGGTCTGGCTGGACAGCAGGATGTGTGTGAAACCCTCTTCCTTTCGCACCACGATGTCCCGAAACCGACAGTTGCTTTCGTTCTGGCGGACGCTGTACCGGAGCCTCTTATCAAAGACATAGTCCTTCTCGGCCTCCAGCTTCCTCTTCACGGAGCTGTGCAGGTTCAGGCCCCCGTTGGTCAGAGCAGAGCCTTCAAAGGTAGATAAGCAAAGTGAGAAATGGACCCAGGCCAGGGTCCTGCCTGAAGACAACCAGAGGGGGGAGGTACAAGCAGGACTGGGCCTGTGAGGTCTCTGCTGCGGGAGGCAGGCTGATCAAGAGCCTAGGACATAAACACGGCTTCTCCTAAGTCAGAAGAGCACCTGGCGGGCTCTCCACAAAGGGCCAGGCTATGCGGTCCCAACCCTCCTTCCCCGGTCCAACACGATGGCCTGTGAGCCGGGCACTATTCCTGGATTCTTGGCAGCAGGGAATCCCTGAGCCCTGGAGGAGCAGCCCTGCCCACTGGTGGATGCGTGTGACAAAGTCACAGGCTCTATCTGACTTGTGTTCCGTGCTGAGCACATCCTGAAACACTTGGTGAGTGTGATCTCCTTCCACATCAGCTGGGTGCTGAGACCCCAGTGCTTTCTCAGGGACTAGATGTCCCAAGCTTAGGGAGGTGAGAACCAGGCAGGCAGGTCTGCCCTTCTTTCTCCTCTTCCAAATCAATTACAATGGCTTTGCATTTCCATAGCTTATATTCTAGCATTCCAGGTGGCCAGAGTGTGCCCTGGGTGAAAAGGTTTGAGCACTAAAGACAGGTCCAGGCTCGGGATGCTTCCCTTGTCCACCTCCCTGTTAGAAGCATCAGGAGCCCCTGGGAGTCCTGAGGAAAGCGTGTCGTGTCTGCATTGCCAAACTTTCCTCCAAGGCGAGTCTGGGAACACGCTAACATGTGTATTTTGAAAACTTCCCAGTCCAGGGTGTGGGGATGGACCACAAGTTGTCAATATCAGACATGAATCAGACTACTGATCATATGGACATTAAAAGGGTAATAAAAAATACAATGAACAACCTCTGCTCATTGATTTAATAGCTTACGTAAAATAGAACAACTTGCTTGGAAGACATACAAATTTCCAAAATATAAATGGGGCAATACATAAGTTTAATAGGTCTCTATTAAATAAATGGATTCAATAATTAATAATCTTCTAAAAGAAAATGTAGTAGAAAGTGAATTATACCAAACATTTGTGGAAGAAACACCATCATTCCCACAATCTGTTCCAGAAATCAGAATCAGAAACTTCCATATTGTGGCATTATTCGAATAGCAAAACCATATAAAAATGTGGTAAGAAAACAAAACTCTAGACCAGTATCTCTCATGCACATGGGAAAGTTTTCAAGAATATTAGCAAATCAATGCTAGCAGTGGAAAAAGATAATTGTATGCTACAAACATATGCAAAGCTGATCCAACATTGGAAAATTAGTCAGTGTAACCTGCTGTATCAGTAGGCTGAGGAAGAAAACAATCCTATAATCAGATCAACTGGTACAGGAAAAGCATGTGACAAAATCCACCAACTTGACAAAGAACAGCTGTCTGCGGCTACCACCAGACCTACAGGTGCGAAGTTAGATGCCTTCCCTTTCAGATCTGACACAAGCAGGGATGTGTTACCCGTCCTGCTCAGCATCACCTTGGAAGTCCAAGTTAGTGCACAAACACAAGGAAAAAGGAAAGAGAAAGGGAAGAAAGGGGAGGGGAGGGAAGAGAAGAGAAGAAAGGGTTGGGTTCCAGAAATTGAAAAGGAAGAAATATTATGAATTTTGCCTACATATGGCAAGATTATTTAGAAAGCACGACAGAATTAAAGGGGGAGGGAATCAACTGATCCTGGAACTAATATTCAAATTCAACAAGGTCACAAGGTACAAGGTCAATACACAAGTCCTCACTTTCCTGTACACCAGCAATGGATTGGAACTTGATATTTAAGAATAATAGCATTTGCAATGGTACTCGAAATATGAAATACGTGTGAATCTAATAAATATGTACAGGATCTCTTTGTAGGAAACTACAAAACTCTAATGAAAGAAACCAAAAAGGATCTAAACAAATGGAGAGATTCTGTTTTCGAATTAGAACACTCAACAATTTTAAGATATCAGTTCTTCCTAACAGATGACATTTTGTAGATATTGTCAAACTAGTTCTTTATTTAGGAAGGAAAAATGATCCAGAATAGCCAAAATAATACCTCAGAGTACGAACAAAGCTGGAGAACTCCCACTAACTGATTCCAATATGAAGATACAGTAATCAAGGCAGTGAAATATTGATAAGTAAGATCAATAGAATGGCGACCCCAGAAGAGACCCAAATAAATGTAGGGACATGAGCTCTGGGGGAAAGAACATTATTTTTCAACAAATGGTACTGAAATACACATCCCACATGCAGAAGAAAAAGTGACTCTGGACACAGACTTCACACTTTTCCCAAAAAACGACTCAGAGCGACTCTGTTAAATGCGAAATGAAAACTAAAAATGTCTAGAAGGTATAAAATGAAACCCTAGACACCTTGGGCTGGTGATGAGTTTTCAGAAACAGCCCCAAAACCAAGTTCCATGAAGCTAAACATTAGTAACCTGAATTGGTAACTTAAGGTTACTAAACTTCAAAACTCCTGTTCCTTGAAGGACACCAGTAAGAGAATCAAATGAGCTACATGCCAGGTAATAATATGCCGTGAAATATGTACGAGAGATTTTGTGTTCAAAATATAGAACTCTTGAAAAGTAAGAAAACAACCCAATACTTAAACACTGGAGGAAACAACTAAAAAGATACTTCAGCACACAAGCATACTGAAAAACGCTCATCATCTTTCATTAGGGAATTAAAACAAGAAAACGAAAGCCAGGAGGCATACACATGTACCGGTCAGCTAACACCCAAACGACCGACGACACGAGCTGCTACTGAGGGGACAGAGTGACACGGATTCTCTTCACTGCTCGTGGGAATATGAAGTGTACGACTCCTCAGAAAGGCCATCTGGCCTTCTCCTGCAAAACTAGAGAGACCCAGGTACACACCGTAATCCCAGCTGCTTGGGAGGCCAAGGCAGCAACACAGCGATTCAAGGCCAGGCTGGGGAACACAGCAAAACCCTGCTCAAAATGAACAGCAAGCTCAGGGGTAGAGCGCTTGCCTAGCAAGCTCAAAGCCCTGTGCAAAAGGAAATGCAGTTTTAGGGTACACAAGCCAGCAATCATCAGCATTTCTAAGAACTCATGTGCTAAGACTATTTGGAAACCTTCATCCACAAAACAAATGTAAAACAAACAATTATCCCAGTTATCCCAAAATGGAAGCAACTGATAGGTCCTTTAACTGTGGAATTAATAAACAAGCTGGTACCTCCGTATGATGGGACATTACTCAGTGATAAAAAGAAATCGCTATCAAGCCACAAAAATGAGTGAATCTGAAACGCACATTGCTGGTAAAACAAACCAGTAGGCAAGATCACTGCATTGAGAGACTCCAGTTAGAGGTCGGGTTAGAAAAAGCAAAGCTATAATGACAGTGAAAAGATCAGTGCTTTCCGAGTTCAAAAAAACGAGTTAAATAGGTGAAGCACAGGGGATTTTTTTTTAGGACAATGAGATGATTCTGTATGATATCATCATGGAGAATACAAGACATTCAGCACTTGTCAAAACCTAAAGAACTTTACAGTGCAGAGAGCAAATGTGACAGCATGCAAATTTTAAAATATCACTTAGGAGACTGAGGGGTCCCGGGGTGGCATGCATAATGTGACAGGAGAATGTAACGGTGTTATTATATAGGAAGCGACCTTACTGAAGGTTGGAGGGAAAGGCACTAACATAAGAACACGTTAGAAATGAGTGGATACTGTAAAATTAAAGGAAAGCATGCCTGATGTAAGCTCCATCTGCAGTGGCTGGCCCCGATTCCCACGGAGGACAGAAGGGACCACTCTGAGGCTGCGGGGCATGTACACGCCATCAAGAGATTCAGCAGGTGAGAAGCAGGCAGGAGGTGAGAGGTTTCCATCCCAGGGTGGGGTGCACAGGGGAGCAGACGTCATAAGTGCAGCGGTGTTCAGCTAGATCAGGATCTAGAAAGTTGTGTACAGAGCTAAGGGTGCGTGCTCAAGGTAGAAAACGCACACGTGTTTCCTCGCTGTGCCAGCTGACAGGACCCAGAGTCAAGACATCCCAAGAGCAAAGGGCACACCTGGGACCCGGAGCCTGGCTTCCAGGACCATTCATCCTCCGTCAGCGGCACGAGGGCACCTGGAGAAAGGTCAACTCCAAGGACAGGACAAGAGGGATCTAAGGTAAGCGTGGAGCACCAGGGTGGAAGGAAGAGCTTAGACAGAACACAACAGAACAACCTCCACAATAATGGGGGTTTGTCAAAAGGACGCCAGGGCCAATGGAAAGGCTCCTCATGTCCAAAGCTGGAAAAATTGAGCAATGAAATAAATAACTATTGGTGGATTATAACTAAAACTACAAAATATCTATAAACCCATTTGACATAAATGACTACTGGTGGATTATAACTAAAACTACAAAATATCTATAAGCCCATTTGACATAAATGATTGAATGAATAATAAATGCAAGAAAAGAGTTAAGTTCCAGTTAGAATCCTAGATAATTCACATGGCTACTCCAGCTCCAGGGGAACGGAGCGTAACTCCTCGTTCTTTAAGGGTACCCCAGGCACAGTAACTTCTGCCCCAAAGGACAGGGTGGGATACAGGTTGGGGGGACCCAACAGATGCATCTCAGCCAAGACCACAGACGACCACGGACAGCATCCATCATGGTAGATCCTGTCCATCCATCGTATGGAAACTTGACACGATAGGATGGCAAGGACATTCAACCTCTGGGGTCTCCCCCCAAACTGACAACCCCAGAGCAACCAGAAGAAAAGAAACTGCACACAAATCCAATGAAAGGACATTCTACCAAATACATGAGACGTGGTCCTCAAACCGTCTTAAGGTCATCTAAGAGAAGGAAAGTCTGAGAAACTGTCACAGCCAAGGAAGAGCCAAAGGAGACATGATGCCTACATGTAATACAATTTTTCCCAAACGTTACGTAAAAACAAAGGAAGCTTGAATGAAGTGCAGACTCTAGTTCATGATAATACATATACATATATATATATATATATATCAATCTTGGCTCATGGATTTTAACAGAGGTCCCATGCTAACACTTAGGCCTTCACAGAAACTGGCTGGTGATGTAGGAACCCCGTGTTGGCCTCCCAGTGTTTTCTGTAATTCTAAAACTATTCAAAGGATAGAGTTTACTTTAAAACATGCATCTTGGAAATCAAGTTCATTAAACGGCAGCACTGCCCAGGCGGCTGTGACCCACAGCCAGGTTTGCAAACTCTGACCCTGTGGTTCTAGCATCCCGGTGGCTGGAGGATGGTTAGGGATCAGCCTGCTGGGCGTGCTGAGCTGCTGCTTTGGCTCTAGGGCCAGGCTCTGAGGATAGGGGACTGCACAACCCAGGGGGGCGCCCTGCCCCCAGGAGCTGCTCACAGGCAGAGTGCAGCAGCCTCCCCCAGGTCCTCTGCAGAAAAGCAGAAGCGGCACACAGATAACCAAGGTCTGAACACCTTGCACGCTGGGTGGCGTCAGGACTGCTCTGGGGGACAAAGGCAACCTCTCCGGGTGGGCGCTGACATGGGGAGGAGGGGAGCAAGGAGGCAGCCAGGAGCACTGAGTAAGTGCTAAGCACTCTGCAGGTGGAGTCAGCAAAGAGGCCTCCAACACTCGCAGGCAGGGGGACTTTGCCTTAACAAGAGCACTGTGTGGACACAGCGCAGACCCACTCTGCATCCCGAGGCTCAGGGAGGGCAGAAGGGTCAGATAAGGGAACATGCTCCGAGAAGCCAGTTTAGAGTAAACAGTGAAGAAACAGCGGCTCTTACTTGCTTTAATCCCCACAGCCCAGCTTTGCACGAAACTGTTCTGCAGGTTTCTGCAGCAGAAGCCTCGTCTCTGGTGACAGAAGGTCTCAAAGACAAGGCCTCAGCTATCTGTGACCCTGCTCAGCACTGTGCTTGTGGCACCTGAGCCCAAGGTCCTGCAGGTGCCCTCGGCTCCTCACCTGATCTCAGCTAAAAGTGACAGGGCGCAGACCTTCATCAGCACCAGGGGTCTGGGAGCTTAGAGCTGGGGTCAGACAGGGATCAGAGCATGAACCAGGACATGTGCTGACCCTGCCCTCCTGCAGGCCGGGGTAGGGAGGTGGAGCAGCAGCCCCCAGGAAGGGGACGCTACAGGAGGCGAGGACGCTGCAGGGCACAGGGCACGTGCCAGTGTCACCCCGAGGCTTCTGTGAAGCCTGCCTCATTTTGTAGTTTTCCATTACTCAAAGCAACTGGGCTTTGTCAAACATCACGATGCAGCTCCTGACACCCAGCGGGATGATTTAATGAACTTCAGAAAGCGAACACGAGCATTTAATTAAAAGGCTGCATCGTGGAAGCTGTTTCTTCAGGGTTCACCTCGAACCCTGGGCAGCAGAGCTGGGCTTCCTGATCTGAGCTGGCTGGGTTCTGCAGCAGCCTGGGCAGATCTGGTTTGCAGAGGCCTCCTAGAAGCTGAGCAGCTCGAAGCCTCTGGGGGGCCAGGCTGGGTGGGCTTCCTGCAGCCCAGAGAGTCATGGCACCCCATAAGCAGGGGCTGTCACAGGAGGAGGACTCAGGCTCCCCTTTCTGAGCAGCTCTGAGTTGCTCAACAGCCCTGCAAAGCAGCCACTGTGGGTCCACTTTACAGATGAGGATAAGTGAGTACCTTGTGGATGCCACAGAGATCTTATTAAATGGGAGAGGCAGGACTGCAGCCAGCTGTCTCTTTGTATTCATTCTTTCAAAATCTAATTATGGGCCAGCTGCTCTATGAGGAGACAGGGCTCCAACACAAATCGAGAAAGAAGGTCCCTGCCCGCATGGGGCTGCTTCGATGAAGGGGAGGAGGAAAGGGTTGGCAAATAACTCGTGCCTAAATAAGATTCATAAATAAGAAGGTGGATGACGTATGGGGTGACTCCGGGCACGAAGCCACTGGGCACAGGGTGAAGCAGAGGGATGACGGCTCCAGAACTGGACAAGGCTGTGGGCCTGGGAATCCTTTGGGACCTTAGGCTCAGTTGGCCGAGAGGCACTCGGAGCTGTGAGGACGCTGGGTCAAGAAGGGTGAGGCACCACCTCGAGAGCCTGGCCATGCATGTCACCGCAGGGGCCACACTGGATTCCACGTCCTCCACTCTCACCCTCTCCCTGAGGAGATGTGGCTCCGGCCGCACTCTGTGCCTGTCACCCGGCCTCTGGGGCCCGTGTCTCTGGCTGAAAGCTGGCCGGACAGGCACTGCCTGTGCCAGGAGCATGGGAGACAGACCCGGAAATCCTGGCCCGTGTCTGTGCAGGAGAGGTTGGCAGCCACCTGAGCGCTGCGGCACCAGCATCCTTGTTCCTGGGCGGGGTTAAAATTGGCCACTTTTGGGGTTGTTTAGAACCTGCCAGGTCACCCAGGCACCTTCCTGGTGTTGGCTTAAGGACAAGGCGTTTGCAACAGAGGGACGAGCCATGGACCCTTGGACCACGCTCTCCATCTCCACCCTCCCAGGCCCATGCATCTCAGCCCCCGATGGGATTCCACACCCAGGAAACCAGGTAAAGGCCACCCAAGGGCCACTGACGCATTCCAAACCCGGACCCCATCTTGTGAACCCTGCTGGGCCCTGAGACACCACACCTGCCCCCCAGCACTGTGGCAGCCGGAGGACACAGCAACACAAGGCTCACAGGAAACTCCCCGTCTGGCCGGCTTCCTCCCTTCTGTTCCCCAGGCCTTGCTTCAAAGCCCAGAGGACCCTTTCCCATGAAGGCAGCTCTGCAAACTCCTCTGCACCACGCACAGGGAAAACACAGAAGGCGAAATTTTGATGAGCCTTCGTTCGCAAACAGGAGAATCAGCTCTGGGACCCAGAGGCAGAGCATTCCCAGGAGGCCAATGAGCAGGGTTCAAGGCGGGGGGCCCAGCAAGAGGACCCAGGGGACAACGGAGATTCAGAATCTTCCCTGCAGGATGGGGAGGGGACCCAGGCTCTGGGCCATGCAGGGTCACCAGGGGCTGAGAAGTTGAGTCCCACTGCACCAGGAAGTCAGAGCAAAAATAACACAGATGCACTGCCTCCCAGGAACTCAGAGCCAGGTGGAGGCAAATGCAAAATCAGAGAAGCGGGGTCAGGAGGAAGCAAAGGAAAAGGAAAAGAAAAATCTCCCTCTCAGAACGAGCCTGCACACCAAAATCCCGAAGCCGGCCGGTGTCCCGTGCCGAGCACCCAACCCACAAAACCAAACCGGAAGCCTGAATGTTTTCAAACAAAATAACCAGGGGATCATGAAACAAGGACTTTAAAAGAGGCTGTCACATGCTCAAAGTGACAGGATACAAGAAAAACATACCTAAGATCAACTAGAAATCTAAACTAGAAATCAACTAGAAATCTTCAAACCAAAAGCAGAAAGCAGGAAATGGATGATGAGCAGGATAAAGAACTAACTGAAAAGCAAACACTGAGTAGGAGAAAATATTTGTATACCACAGGTAAAGGACATGTCCCCAGACTGTAAAGGACTTGTAAGTATTTAAGATAGAATCAAAAACTCTTCCAGGGGAGGGAAAAAACCAGCAAAAGATAAGAGCAATTTACAAATATAACATCCAAATGGCCTTAAACATAAGATTTCAACTTCATTTCAAAGAATACTACAAATTAAAATTCATAATAAAATACATGAAAATTTATAATAAAATACATGAAAATTTAAACTACTCCTAAATATTAGTTTCTTAGCCCTTGGGCCAGCAGAAACTGAACATGTTGAGAATACACCCCGCTAGAGAGAAGGTGGGGAGTCAGGCATTCCCTTAATTGTGGGGCGCATACTACAGGGTACAGTCAGGTATGGAAGGGGATTTGGTGATACCTCAAAAAGCTGTCTCTACGCTTATTCTCAACTCCTAAGCTTACTTCTGTACTTTGACGTGGAAATATATCTCCAATGGTATAAAAATATGCATTCATAAGGTTATTCTTTTTTCTTTCCAAATTCATTTTATTTCAAGGATAAAAAGAAAGGAAGAAAAAAACTACAACAAAATTTCAAAACACATCCATCAGGGGGAAACAACGACACATATATATTGTGCACTGTCATCCCCAAATCATCCTGCCAGAGCACAAGACATCTGCATTCAATTGAAGATTATTCATTATAGAGTTATCATGGTAAATATTGGCAACTACCTAAGTTCCCAAGCATAGATTGCTAGCATAAACTCAGGTACAGCTACACAATGGAATATTACGGATCTGTAAAAGATGAAGAAGACTTCCCCTACAAACTAAGATGGGAAAATAGCATAGGTAAATCAGCTTATTTTTGCAAAAAAGAAATACAGGAAGAACAAACCAGAAAACAATGAAATGGGTTAATCACACACAGTGGGCTGCGAGAATGGAAAAGAAGGCATACACAGTTCTCTGGGTGTGTATTTTAGCTTGAATTCTTAGAAATATGTTAAAGCATTTCAGATCTAGAATAAAATCAACAAAGAGGAAAAACACATGCAAACAGAAGTGAACCTAACCATATTTAAAACAGTGTGACCACACTGAAAGGGGACGGGGGAAGAACCAATATAAATTACTTCTGGACACAAAACTGTGATTACACACCCTGAAATAAACCTCCAGTTCTTACTAGTGAGTTTGCTGTGCACAGTGGCAAGGGCGGGGCAACTCCAAAAGTAGTTTATGACTAGTACAGAGTGAGCATGTGACGCTGTGCGAAAGCGTCCTCTGTACGGAAGGAGGGACAAACAGACGAGGATGGACACGACAAACATCGAAATAAACAATGGCAGCAATGGACTGGACACCACCGTATAAAGTAAGAATCCTTTAGTCTGCAGGGATAATGACTGACGGACGGATGAGGCACGGGGTGGGCGGATCAGGGGTTGAGGAGATGGAGGGAGGGATGAGGGAGGAAGAAGGACTGACATCATCATCAAGAATTCCGGGGAAAAATGCATCGATCGCATCATCCAATCTCAAAGAAACAGCAGGCAAACCTAAACCCTCAGTAAAACAATCAACGTGTATCTTCAAAAATGGCACTGTCCTTAAAGGCAGCGCAACTGCTGCGGGTTACAGGAGACTACAGGGACAGAGTGACTGAAGTATGTGGGACCCTAGTCTAGCCTGGGCCTCATACTGGAGGAGATAAATATCTGCAAGACACTGGCGTAACAGACAAAACTGGACTATGAGCTGCGGATTAGCAGCATTGCAGCAACGCAAAACTTCGGGAATTTCATGACTGTACTGTGCTTACTTAAAAAGAATATACTTTTTCTTAGAAAATCTCTGCACTAAATATTAAGGAGGTAAGGATGCATTATTGGTATCATCTACAATTAGATGGTTTATAAGAACAATAATTAGTATATAATGTGCATATGTTATATGTGTGTCTCTACACATACACGTATACATATACATACACAGAGACACATGCAAAGGTATTAGATATGGTCAAACGTTCACACAGGTGAATCTGAAAAGGCATCCTTAGTGATGTTTTCTGCACGTCTGAAATACTTTCAAAATAAAAAGCTTAATGCTTTTTTAAACACTAGTATCCTGCAAATAAATAACCAAATTAAACTTTTGTACAAGTGACAGCTCTAAGGAACACTCAAAGAGATACCAGTAGAATATTTTCTAGAACATAAAAAGCTCTCTATCTGGCAGAGCACTTGAGGTACCGAGCAGGATTAACAAACAACTAATAATGAGACTGCAGAATGTCCTCGGTAAAGGAAAGTGCTTAAAATGCACCACAGGGAGAAAAGTAACATCAGCGAGAAGGAATGAAAGGCAGGCAACAATAACACAGGCTTGATGAAAATGATCTGCTGTCAAAATGCCAAATAAGCCAATGTCCAAAGAAAAAAGTCACTATCAAGAGTTTCACACCCAGCTAAAATAGCATGTAGAGGGCAGGTAAAAAGGCGATTTTCAGAACTCCCACACTAGACCAGTTACCTACCAGTCTCCAAAAGAAATTTTGAGAGAAACTTCAGAAAACTAAAGCTAATTAATTGAGAGAAGATAGGAGGAGAAGAGAAACAAAGCAGATCATCTTTTTTCAGTAGATACAATTATTGGTTGTAAAAATAATTATTTTTGATGTTTGACAACATTAGCACCCAAAACAGTAACAAGATGTGGAAGAGACACGTCCAATGACATGTTAAAGCCAAAGAGAGGTTCCTTGCTCTGTTCAATACGAACATCTCATTTTGTTAGAAAAAAAGTCATAGCTGATATGTGTGCTAAATATACCACGTCACCCCAAGGGGAGGGGGATCTATAGAATTCAGACGGGTCGGGAGAGAGAATGAGAAAGAAAGCTGTGAAAGGGTAAAAAGGAAGTGTAAAGTACAGCAGTAGAAACATTCCAAATATAGCTTATCATGCTGGTCTGCAAACATTAAAATTTATTAATTAGAAGATAGAGATAACCGGATTAGACAAAAGAATGAAAGTGGAAGATGCCCTTTGGAAAGACGTGAAAAGCAGAGAGAGAATCTTAACTCTGCTAATACCAGGGCAGGGATGCTGCCCACGCAACACAGAAACAGAGGCAGAGAGTCAGAGCTCTCGGCTCACACTGTCCGAGTACAGGTGACACACACAGATCGCAACCTGGCATCTGGCAGACAAGGCGACAACTTCCCTGACCAGAGGTCAGCTGTCTGCAGGTGCAGAGGCAAAGGACTGTAGTGCTGGTGGGAGTACAGAGGATGGAACAGACCAGGGATGAGCACCGAGCACTTTCACCAAGCAGCATCGTGTTTCTGGAACACAGCCACTCCTAGAAGGGCTCAGCGTCCACGCCACATTCTCCACCAAAAGTTAACCAAACGCCAGGCACAGAGAAACATCAAGATGCCCTGCGATGCAGAGGAAGGAAGGGAAAGTTCAGACATCACCCAGCGATGCTTCCCTGTGATCCACGCTGGTCTCACGCTTAACACAGCCATCCCTGGATTCCAGGGCAGCTCTTCCAGGATCAGAGAAGCTGGGCTTGGAGCAACGTACCCTTGCCCTACAACAACCCCAAACTCAGACACATACATCCCCATGCTGCTAAGGACTTTCCTCCGTCTCTTCTCTCAATTTCCACTATATAATACTCCTAGTTGTTGAGTGGGATCCACCCAGGTTCCCTCGTTTTGGTCCTCATCAAAACTCTGTAAAATATTCATCCTCATATGACACATGAGAAAGTCAAAGTCCAGTCATGTGATGGGGTGAGGTCAGCATGCAGACACATTCCAGCACTGGGACTTTGAACTTCGTGCTGGACCTGAGTATTGAGTTCCGAAGCCTGACCCTGGACCTGGACCTTCCAGGTTTGGCAACCAGGATGTTTTGCTCCTCTTCCCAAGAGCCCAGTCCTTGTTGGCCACGGCAGAAAGGACAATTCACACATTACCCCCAGTCCCTGGGTTGCATGACGCTGTTACCCAGAAGAGCTCAAGCCACTGCACTGCCATCATCCATATCTTGACCTGATGTCCCACCAGACTGTGGTCTCCCTGGGGACAAGCCTGAGACATTTCCACCTGTGTGTACGCAGCCATGAACCCAGCACCCAGAAGACAGCACACACTCAACGACCTGTCCATTGGGTTTATGAGCCAACCACAAACAGAGAAACCAAGGCGGGCAAGCCCAACACATCACTCACCAGATTCCCGGGTACCACTCCCAGTGCTTGCCCCACTCACAGGGAAGCCTTCGTAGCCTCAGGAAGCGTCAGCCTCGCTTCCAAAGCTCTGCATTTGTCTTGCGCATGACAATATGTACTTTCTGGTCCTGCATCCAGAGACTGATTCACTCTCACGTCACACCTGGCTCCCAGCAGCAGAATGAGATCTCACCTCTTGCAGACACCCGAGCACACCGTGTGGTGTGAGTACTATGAATTTTCCTTCCCTCGAGAAGAAAATAGTAGCACCTTGGATAGCAGGGGCCATAAGAACATGGAAGGAAGCTGAGAGGACCAGATCATTCTCCTTCCTGGGGGGACACTCGCCTCCTTCCCACTTGTGAATCTCAAGCGGCCCAGAGCAAACCCTCTGTGACTCTCTCCCCATTCTCCCTCTTGTCCTGCTGTCTGTCCACCTGAATTTACAGCCGGCACCGCGATGCCTCCCATCATCAGGCATCCTCATCGCGACACACCTGGCCCCAGGGCGCACTGCTGGCAGGAACAGGTGTGGACCCGCCCTCAGAAGTCAGCACTCTCACTCAGCTCTGCCCAGCACAGCACCCTGCAATGACGGTGCTGCAACAGCTGCATGGTCCGGCACGGGGGCCAGCGGCTACTGAGATCCTTTGCTTCATTTTAACTAACAAATTTAGCTTCAGCACCCGGAGCTGGTGCTGGGTAATTATCCACACCTTGAAGACCTGACACACCCTGACCTAGCATTTCTTGAAAATCCAGTTTCCTGCTCATTCCCAGATGGAACCCTTTCTTCTTTACTAAGGGTTGAACCAAGAGCCTCTGAACTCCATCCCCAGCCCCTTTTTTATTTTTTATTTTCAGACATATCTTCGTAAGTCATTAAGTTGTCCAGACTGGACTTGAACTTACGATCCTCCCTCCTGCCTCAGCCTCTCAGAGTGCTAACACACTGAGATTACAGGTGGACACCAGCATGGCCAGATTCCAGGTGGCTTCTTAAAGGCAAGGGCTGTGGTCCTTAGTCCTATGACTTCAGAACCAGTGGCGCCTGCACAGAGAAGGGCAGAGACCCTCATCTGCAGAATTACTGACTGCTACACAAGCACTCGAAGACCTACAGAAGTTCCTCCCTCCCAACCAAAGGAGAGGGGGTGGAAAGCAGGGAGAGGAAACATTTCTCCTGCAGGGCCCCTGAAAACACGCAAGCACCAAGAGTGTTTATTCTTCCCCTCCCCCTCCAGCATCATCTTGGGAAGCAGATACAGTCTGTAAGGAGGAGGAGAAAGCACCAACCCAAAGGCAGCCTGGCCTGGAGTAATTCACTGTGACTGAGGCAGGAGAAGTGACAAGCATCATCACCCTGCAGCTGAGCAAAGCCCGAGCCCTAGGGAACGTGCACCCTGGGGATGTGGGCCAAGGACTCCCAGCTGGAGTGCTTCGCTGAGCAAGCACAGGTCTTGCACAGGAGTCCTTCCTGGGCTGTGCTGACACAAACGGGACCCTCCGGCAGGCAGGCTATCAGGATGCCATGCAGGAGAAGAGGAGAGCACGAAGTTCAGGTGTGAAGACCCAGCTCTGGGACACATCACAGGGAAACGATGCGCGGCCAGGCCATCAGATTCACCAGCTCTGGACAGCAGCTTCCTTCACCAGCCCGGGGCCAGGAGGCCAGGAAGCAGGAACAGAAGCGGCTGCAGCTACAAAAACCCCTGTGACTGCTCTGCCACATGTGCTGTGGGACTTCAGATGCGACACACCCTGAGCCCTGTCCGTGCATGGCTATCTCACAGCTGTCACCAGGCCAGCTCCCAATGGTCCCCACACTCTGCATCCCTCATTCCAGGACCCCATGCAACTACAAAGCTCAAATCCACAGGTGCATTAAGAAAAAAAAATCCTAGTCGTCACCTGGCACACTCTAATTATCCCATACACTCTGGATTTCACGAAAGTCGTGGTTCTGAGATTGCTTAGAAGAGCTGGGAGTGATGATTATATACATCCAGTGATGTTTACCGCCAGGCGTCTAAACATTCTAAATAGCAGAGCAAAGCACGAATTCAAAATGCAAAGGAACCAGATTTAAAGGAACTACAGTTACAGGACAAATCACGTGTCCCGTGTTAAAACCTGCCAAGTCGGGCCAGCTCCCAAAGCAGTGCTGTTTTGCCAGACTGCTGGTACACAAGACGCCGAGCGAGGTGGTCAGGGTATAACGTGGCCCTGTTTCAAGCTCATTTGTCCTTTCTTGCCACTGCTGTGCTCAAAGCGTGCAGGCCTCTCCCTTCTGGTCTCACTCTGCTTTGGAGCCTCGCCTCCCACTCCTCCCCGTTAAACACCCTGATGCTGAGAGCTGTCTGAAGTTCTCAGTTACTCTGGGTCTCCCAGCATCCAGCCGCTGCCTCAGCTGTCCCAGTGGCCAGCAATACCACTCCAGCCCACTTTCGCACGAGTCCTGCAGAGCCACCAAGGGTCCCTGTTCCTGGGAGCTGTCTCCTGGGGTGGATCCCGGCCCTGCCTGAGTTCTCAGCCCTCTGGGCTCTGCAGCAGGCAGCCAGGGATCCATGGATCTCTTCATTAGCATAATCAGCTTCGGGTTCTTTGGGAGATTGTGTTGGGCCCCATATCCTCCCTTCCCAGAGCGTTGTGGGTGCAAAGTAAATGCCTGTTTGACTGAATTGTAGGGAACGATTATCTCAAAAGGCTAAAATAAGGTTTTCAAATTCTCACGGGGGCTCCCTCAAGCAGCAGGAGAGCAATGGTTAGCAATGGTTAGGAGCAGGAGTCTGAGTGCAAAACACCCAGAGCTGAAGCCTGCGCAAGCCACCTACAGCTAATGCATTCCCCTCTGCCTCAGTTTCCACGCCTGCAAACTGGGAGTGATGGATGCCACCTACCAGGGTAAACTAAATTACTACACTGACCGTACTTGGACCAGGCCACGGCTCACAAACAGGGCTCAGGAAGGGCTGGGGATTCTGACAGGAAAAATGTGACTTTCTTTGCCATTTGCTTCTCTGTTTCTCTTTTCCCTAGACTGTGAGCATCTTTTTCTAAAATTCATCATCCTATTCCTCCCAAAACAAGGTCCCCAGTGACCCACTGGCTGGCCACACTTGACTCAGGGCAGTGTTTCACAGGGGTCTGATAAACAAGAATGCGTAAATGGAGTGCACAGGCGAGGTCACACATCTTCTGCAAATCTTCTTACTGGAGTAGTTCCCGTGTGTACACATCCTCGTGTGTCCAAGCCCTTGCATCCTGCTGCTCTCCACTAAGACACCACCTTCTACCTCATCTCCTTCCCGAGGATCCCACGTCCCGTGGAGCTGCTTGTTGCGGTTTTTCTTTCCCATGCTCCAAGCCACAGGAGGAGTCACTGGAGAGAAGCGAGGCCAGCAAAGGGAATGTCTATATTTGAATCTTAGTGACTTTGCTCAGAATCCTGCTTACAGCATAGAGAATGAGAGAGAATCCAGAAGGAAGCTAACGGGGAATAAACTATTAGCGCTCTCTTGGACAGAAGAGCCCAAGATGAACGAGGGACAGGAATCTCGACTCAAGGACACACACGGTCACCAAGCGGGCAGGCGGGAGTCTCAAGACTGACTTCCCGGGAGGTCACAGAAGTGCGCTGGGCGTCCAGGACCTGGAGGCCAGGCCTCCCGAATTCACCTTGCTGGTTTGTGTAATGTGATGCATGTGACAAAGCAAGCAGTTTCCTGACCGTCAGCCCTGACGGGGCGCCAGGACACAGCGCTTTGCACCCCAAGCAGAGTTCTGTTTCCACACTCCTGAGGTGGAAGGGAAGACCAAGTGCTCAGAGACTCGCCTGGTCACTGCCTGGGGGACACCCTGGGTCCCTGACTTCCCAGGCCCTCTGCTCCCACAGCCACGTTTATCGCTCCAGCTTTCTCTTTCCATGCTGCGGCTGAGGCCCACAGCCATTTTATTTTATTTCCTTTTGGTGCGGTGCATCAAACTTGTGACCTGAGCTTGCCAGGCAGGCGGTGTGCCGCTGAGCTAACCCTCCAGCCCTCAGCCATTTTAAAGGGGAAATCTCAGGCCCCTTGCTCTACTCCGGACTGAGGAGTCCGCCACTTTCGTGTCCTGCGTACCATCAAGGCAGGCTGTAAGATTACCAAGGACAACACCACACAGGAAGGATGTCTTCTGACAGAAGGACACAGGGGTGAGAAGGACAGGGGTGACCCTGGACAGGGAGGGGCAGGCATGCAAGGAGGAGCCGGACACTGCCATGACTGCATGAGTACGGAGAGCAGCACAGGAGGGTCCTCAGGCAGACGGCAAACAGCTGCAGAAAACACAAGGGACGGGGACTCAGTCGTCCTTGGGAGTCCTGACAAACCCTGAGCTCCCCACGACAGTCACACGGCAGGAAGCACCACTCGAGCACAAGAGACACTCCAAGGGGGAGGGGCACTGGGACAAGGGACAGGGAGCTCTGACAGATGCCAGGACAGACCTGGCCTCAGGACCCCACTCTGAAAGCAGGAAGGGCTGCCTGCTCCCCGTCCTTCACCGGGCAGCTCCCTCGTTCAGCACCTGCTTCCCAGGCACCTGCTAAACGCCCGGCGGGGACAGCGCTGGAGACCCAGCTGCGCGCACACTCGGGGACCCTCCCTGCCTCCCCAGAGCTGCCGATGAAGTGAGGGAGGCAGAGCTCACTCAGTGCCCAGGCGAGGTCTGAGCCATCGGTGAAGAGACGCGGGTGTGAGTGTGCGGATGAAACTGGAAACTGATCTCGTCACGCAGCCAGGGAGGGTTCCCCGGGCACCACTGCTGCAGCCAGACGTGCAACGGTAATGGAGACCACGACCCGCGTGTGGACTGGTGCTGTGGGAGCCCAGTGCCGTGGTTCTCAACTGACCCTGACCACGGGCCACTCCCTGGGGCGCGGCTCCCCGCAGTGAGGCCTCGCACTGCTTGGACAGCCGTATCCCGGGCCCTGCCTCGCCATTCCTCCAGGCACCCTGTCACCGCTCCAGCCATCCCCTCTTCTTTCCTGGCTCATTCTGCTCTTGTACCGCATTCACCGTACCCTTGGCCTCCTCCAAAGGGCCCCTTCCGCTAAGCTGATCTTGGTGCCACAGTCAGGATCTTCGGCAGGAGGTCTCACAGTATGTCTGAACAATTCCCACACGACACAGTCACACAACTAGAGTACCTATCCGTGTAACACACATAACAGGAGATGAAGGCAGCCAGAGGGGCTAAAGCACAGACAGGGCCACGCAGAGATGCAGTAGGGAAAATGTGGAGCGCACTGCAATAACGGGACGACTTTCCAATGGCGACCCGAGGGCAGGGAACATTCTCAGGGCTTTACAGAAATTAACTCACTCATTCTTTACCCCCAGCTTACGACGTGTAACTATCTGCATTTCATCAATGAGGAACAGGGCCCAGAGAGGCTAAGCAGTTCACAGAAGCAGCACAGTGGGCTGCTGGCCGCCCAGATCCCTGTGTTCAGCGCATACTCTCCACCAGGGCGCTCCCAGGGACAGAGACGCCGGAGTACGGAAGAGGCTTCCTGGCTCAGAAATGCAAGTGGAAATAGTGGAGTCCGGACGAGCGTTCCAAAGCCAGGCCGTGGCCGGGCTGGCAAGAGCATGTACCCGGCGGGCAGCCCGGCAGTCATCAAAGAAGGAACAGTTAAGTCCCTGCACACTGTAAAATCCTGGGAGCTGGAACAGGACAGCAAAGCCGCATGTCCTGGCCCAGAGGACGCTCCCCAGTGGGTTACGTAACAGGGTGCTCTGGCCACCTCCGGACTTTACTGAGATGTCGCTGCAGGAAGGCCTTGGACATTCTAGAGAGATGGATGGATGGACAGACCAACAGGCTGTCAGATGCAGGATTATTCCTGTTCATCATTCCATCAACAAGTACTTGTACAAACAATATATACTGAATATATCACACGCAGTGTATAGCACAGTTAATGGTAAGCGGCCTCGTTAGATTGGTGACTGAATAACAGGTATCTAAAAGGTCAGCCACTAAGAGCAAGGCTTGCCTGCCACAGCAGGAGTTCAGCAAGTGTTATCTACGATGGCTCCTGTCACCAGCAGCACTGCCACAGCTGTTTGTCCAGGAGGTGGGGAAGGGAGGTGGCATGGGGGCCATGAGGAGGAGCTCCCAGAGGACGCTGGTCTGTCCACTGTCAGAGCCATCCACAGATACACGCTCCACCACCCTGGCCTCGCCACTATGATGGCCATGTGGAAACACACCCTCGGGCTTCTCTGCCCTAATGGAGTGAGGAGAGCATGGAGCTGGCAGACAAAGCTTTGGGGAGGCCCCAAAGTTCAACCTGGTCGGATGCCATCAGTCTCTTCTGGAGGCCAAATCAAATCCAGAGCTCGGGAACCAACTGGGGAGAGCTGATTTCCCCCTGGATGTGCCAGAAGTCAGGTTGCTGCTGGTCAGAGACTCACATTTTCCATCCCAGTCTGGCACCTTCCACGGGGCACGTGGCCAAGCTGGAGGAGGTCCGAGCATCACCACATAAAAGGGTTTTAAAGTTGCTCACTCTTGCGAGTCACTTACTGGCCACACTTTGAAAGGCAAAACATACAACCCCACGAGGCTTCTGTTGTTATGGGTTTGCATCATCACCCACACTTCTGAACACCGAAAGGGCCGGTCCGCATTTATTGGCCTCAAAGTAGGTGCTCGAAGTATGCACAAAGAACAGCTGTGTCAGCCAGAGCCGCCTCGGGGACACTGTGTGTGGCCTGGGACTCACGGGCTGGTCTGGAGCCGCCGCCCGGGATGCCGGAGCTGTCCTGAGTCGGCTCCCCTGAGCCCCTTCCAGGACTCAATGGGCACCCTGAGCAGCAGAGGTGACTGTAAAGGTCACAAATTGGGGTCAGTCTCAGGGCAGAGTGAGAAGTTTCTGGAACAGTCGCAGTTTTGAGGAAGTATGGAGGGGCCCATAACGGGCCCCGAAAGGTTATTCGGGGCTTTTACTGCTGCACTCTTCAGCGAGGCTGACACATACCCTTCCTTTCTCTTCCTCTACTTGCCTGGTTTGGAAACAGAGGTAATCCTGGCCTCAAGGGAGGAGCTGGGCACATGCAGGCAGGGTGGGGCCTGTTCTAGAAGGTTCCATAGACAGTTCTAGAACATCTGCACTTCCTCATGAAACCAGCCAGGTCTTCTGCTCCTTCTTTCTGCTGAGAATTTACAAACGACTAACTTTGTAAAGTTACATCCTTCTAGGAAGCTGGTCATTTTACCCAGGTTTTCAAACTCAATGGCACCTACTTCCTTAGGCCAGTATAGAATGCCGCCTTAATTACACGCTGAGGGTGTCACAGAAAGGGACCGGCCATCACTATTCCCTGTCTGCCCCAAAACACGTCTTTGTCAGTAACTAGGAAGACTTAGGAATTGCTCTTTACTGCCTCGAAGTCAGTCAGGGAGCAGTTAGTTGTGAGGCCCTCTCTGGAGTCAGACAGCCTGGGTCTCTCACCTGGTCCCCAACCAGGCACTGTAACCTCAGCCTCCACCTCTGGGAAATGGGCAGAACTCTGAGACTGCCTCAAGTACCTCTGACTGCCTCAAGTACCAAACATACTTTGTAAACTCCCATGTCCTACACCTCAGGTAACTTCTAAACTTCTAACTTAAAACTGAAGCTTTCCACTGAGCAAAATTCTGTAAATGCAAATATGAGATTAAAAAGATAAGCCCCTGAGTGTTGGGAGCCACAGCCCCGAGCCCGGTCGCCTCACTTGGCGGACGTGCGGCCTGTGGTAAAGAGTAAAGCCTGAGGTAGATTACCCCTCCCATCGAGCACGTTAGTTTCCTGCTTACCGCGTAAGCAACCCGCTCAACAATATAGTCTGCCTGGCAACTGATGATGTTAGCCAATCAGCTTGCCTTGCTCACTTTAACATGATTGGACACTGTATCCGTATATATACTGGTGCCACCCCTGGGGGGGAAGGAGAAGCCCGGAAGTAGAAGCCCAGAAGGAGCCGCGGGGAGCGGACCAAAGGAGGCTTCGGCTGGGAGCGATCCCAGGGCAGGCTGTACGGAGAAGAAAAATAAAAGAAAAGGTTGTCCACTGCCAGACTTTGTCGTGTGTCCTTCCTGCCGGCCAGGAGAGACATCGACATTTGGAGGCCCGCACGGGGACTGATCACCCCCGAGACGTGACAGCGGACAACGCTCCAGTACAGAGCTGCGAGACAGGTGAGTTGGGGATAAGCTTGGGCTCTGGGTGGCGCGCACCTACAGGGCTTTTAGACTCCCCTCAGGCTCACGCGTAAGTGGCGGATTCCTTGGGCCTCACGCGGTGAGTAACATATTAAAAGATGGGAAACATGCTAGGTAGCAACACTAAGAGCGAGGGTGGTTGTGGAGAAAGCTCTCAAGAGCTTACAAAAGTACGCAGGGTATTTGAGCAGGCCCAGTCAGGGAGCTCCCGAGAGGGGCCCGTCAAGGGGAACAAAGATGCTAGGGAGAAGGACGGGGCTCTAGCCTCGGAGTCGTCTGACTCCGAGGATGAGGGAAAGTTGAATGGCAAGGAGGCCAAAGAGACCAGCTGTCAGGAGCCTAAGTCGCTCGATAAGGAGTCGCAGGGTTCTTTCCCAGCGTTGCGCCGTGAATTGCGCTCCGCTCAACTTGGTCTGCGGAGGAGTAGAGAGCTCCTGAGCGCTCCCCGGCGCGAGAGGGAGGCGAAGCCTTCCGCCCCACCTTGGGGGCTGTTCCCGGAGGCGATCCCTGGCCACGAGGCGGCCGCCCGGGAGCTCCCTTCCCCTTCGCCAGAACAGGAAGTGATGCACGGGCCCCCATTTTCCGCCCAATCACGGCCGCCGTCTTATGCTCCGCCGCCGGCGGGTCGGTATTTTTACAGGCGGCTTTGGCAGGGGGGACGTTTGTCTCATGAGGTACATCCACCACCTGGGATAGATAGTGGCCCCTACGGGATATTTCCTGTACAAGTAGCTATGGGCCAGGGACGTAATGCATGGGAGCCTTTTGAGATAAAGCAGATTAGAGAACTTAAAAATGCAGTTACAACCTTTGGGCCGACTGCGCCTTACACCATTGCCATGCTGGAGAACCTGTCTTCTGGGCCCCTCACCCCCGCGGACTGGATTCAGCTGGCAAAGGCGTGTCTGCCCTCGGGCAGTTACCTGGATTGGCGAGCCTGGTATGCAGAGTTCTCTGCAGAGCAGGCTGAGAGAAACGCCAATCGGGGAAACCGGGGGTGGAACAAGGAAATGCTTATGGGAGAAGGTCGGCACGCTGATGATCAGACTCAGTTCCCCGGCGCTGTCTATGAACAAATCAATGCCATAGGGCTCCGCGCCTGGAAGCAGGTAAGTGGTGCCGGAACAGCCTCCTTGTGTCTTTCAAAAATAATTCAGGGTACCACAGAGCCATTTGTTGACTTTGTGGCCCGAATGCAAGATGCTGCCGATAAGATATTTTCTGATCCGGGAGTGGCTCGACCGCTGGTAAGGCAGCTGATTTTTGAGCAATGTACAAAGGAGTGCAAGGCAGCGATAGCTCCTCATAAGAACAAGGACCTCAACGCCTGGATTAGGATATGCAGAGAGATAGGGGGGCCGCTCTCCAACTCGGGAGTGGCTGCTCTCCTGGCCGCGGCTGTACAGCAGAGGGGACCTCGCGGGTTAGAAGGGGAATGTAAGGCTAAAGGGTGTTTTGCCTGCGGGGAGCCAGGACACATTAAACGTCATTGCCCAAACAATGCAGATGCTAGGCCTCGCCCTAGGAATGAAGAACCATATGTTTGTGGGCGATGCAAGAGGGGATCACACAAAGCTGAGGAGTGTAGGTCGGTCTTTGATGCTCAGGGCAACCGTATTTGTGGACGAGATGTTAGAGGGCCAAAAAACGGCCAGAGGGGGCCCCCTTCACAGGCGGGCCCCCGCCCCAGAGACAGGACAGCTCAGGATGGCAGCCTTCAACAAGGGCCACCCCTGGGTCAGCAGGTGTGGACCTCAGTGTCGCCTCCAGACTTATATTAGTGCCTGATATGGGTGTTCAAGTGGTTGAAACCACCTTTAAGGGACCGTTACCCGAAAATTCCGTGGGTCTGGTGATCGGGAGATCCTCCACGGCCCTTCGGGGTCTCATAGTAGTCCCGGGGGTCATAGACTCAGACTACACAGGACACATTAAAATTATGGTTCAATCTCTTGTGGGTACTATGGTAATCAATAAAGGAGACAAGATAGCGCAGCTCTTGCTGCTCCCCAGTCTCCACAAGAGATTCCCCTCAAAGCAGAAAATTAGAGAAAGTCAAGGTTTCGGTTCCTCAGGGGAAGTCTTCGAGGGACTCCATATAATACTTGATAAAAGGCCCATGCTCTCACTTAAGGTCAATGGCAAGAATATAACAGGGCTCCTAGACACAGGAGCTGACCGTTCCATTATCTCTAGAAAGGATTGGCCCTCCAACTGGCCCACCAACACTGCAGATAACACGCTGCAGGGCCTGGGGATGGTGTCAACTCCTCAGGTTAGTGCTTCAACCCTGCTCTGGTGTGATGAGGAGGGTCATCAGGGCCATTTCCAACCATTTGTGTTGCAGTTGCCAGTGTCTCTATGGGGAAGGGACATCCTCACTCAGATGGATGTCACGCTTACGTCAAACTGCTCCCCCCAGGCTAAGGATATACTCAGGAACCAGGGATATACCCCCGGCAAAGGCTTGGGCAATGCCCTACAGGGTCGGACATCCCCAATACCAGTAGAGAACAAAAAAGGTAGGCAAGGGCTGGGTTTTTCTTAGGGGCCGCTGAAGAAGCTCTCCTACCCACTTCGATCAAAATCACCTGGAGGTCAAATGATCCGGTTTGGGTACCTCAGTGGCCCCTGCCTAAGGAGAAGCTATTAGCCTTGTCAGAAATAGTCAGTACACAACTTAGATTAGGACACATTAAGCCGTCGACCTCCCCATGGAACACCCCCATTTTTATAATTAAGAAAAAGTCTGGCAAGTGGAGGCTGCTCCATGATCTAAGGGCGGTCAACGCGCAGATGCAGTCCCTGGGGGCGGTCCAGAGGGGGCTGCCAGCTCTCTCAGCCATCCCTCAGTCCTGGCCAGTTTATGTTATAGATCTTAGAGACTGTTTCTTCTCAATCCCCCTGCATCCAGAGGACACTCATAGGTTCGCCTTTACTTTACCCACCATTAACCAAGAAAGCCCTGATCTCAGATACGAGTGGATAACGCTGCCCCAAGGTATGGCCAACAGTCCCACTATGTGTCAGATTTACCTTGATTCCCTACTGGCCCCCCTACGGAAATCCTTTCCCAAGATAAGATGTGTGCATTACATGGACGACCTTTTGCTCAGCGGCAGGGACCCAGACATGCTAAATAATATGCTCGGCCAGTTGGTCGAGGCCCTGAGACAAGCTAATCTGCATGTTGCCCCCGACAAGATTCAGGGAGGAGAAATGGTGACCTACTTAGGCGCAAAAATCTCCCCTATGCTAGTCTCTCCACAGAAGGTCACCATTAGGACGGATGGCGTTAGGACCCTAAATGACATGCAAAAACTATTGGGAGACATTAATTGGATTAGGCCATATTTACATATACCGAATTCAGATCTCAAACCCCTGTTCAACCTTCTGAAGGGAGACCCAGATATAGCCTCCCACAGGAGGCTCACTCCTGAGGCAAGAGCTGCCTTACAGAGAGTGGAAAAAGCCTTAGGTGGGGCTACCTTACACAGAATTGAACCAGGGCGACCCTTTGATGTCTGTTTGCTACAGACTAGTCTACAGCCCACAGCGGTGATTTGGCAGAAAGGACCATTACTGTGGATACACCCTAAGGTCTCACCTGCAAAAGTCATAGAGCATTACCCGGAGGCAGTCGCTTCATTGGCCCTTGAAGCGCATGATAGAGCTGTCCAACATTTTGGCTCAGGACCACAAGCCATCCGAGTACCCTATACCGCCAGCCAGATCAAGACCCTGGCTGCCTGCATAGATACTTGGGCCATTTTGAGATGTGTTTTCCATGGGGATATAAACAATCAATACCCTAAAGACCCTATCTTGTCATTTGTCACTCAGCACCCTATAATTTTTCCAAAGGTTACTGCCTCTGAGCCATTAGTCCCAGCAACTACAATATACACAGATGGCTCCAAGACGGGGATAGGCGCCTATGTGATCCTAGGCAAGCCCCCGGTTACCATACAATTTGAACCTGATCAGCCTCAGGTGGTGGAACTGCAGATCGTTAAAGTGATTCTTGAACGGTTCTCAGAAGCCATTAATATTGTCTCCGATTCTAGGTATGTGGTCAATGCTATGCAAGTGCTTGAGACTGCCGGTTTAATTAGATCCACTTCCACAGTGGCTGGGCTGTTCCTGTCTATCCAGACATTGCTCCAGAACAGACACCATAAGGTCTTCACCACCCACATAAGAGCACATACATCCCTGCCAGGGCCCATGGCACAGGGGAATGCGGCTGCTGATACTGCCACTCGCCCGTTATGGATTTTTACCTTACTAACACCAATCGAGCGAGCCCGTGCCTTCCATGATAAGTTTCATGTCAATGCCAGGACACTAGCAAACCATTTCCATGTTTCCAGAGCAGATGCACGAGATATCGTGCGACTATGTGACTCCTGTGCCACATACAAACCTGCCATACCGATGGGAGTAAACCCTCGAGGTTTGATCCCTGGTGATGTTTGGCAGATGGACATCACACATATACAGGAGTTTGGGACTCTTAAATATGTTCATGTTTCCACAGACACCTGTTCTCACGTCATATTTGCAACAGCAGAAAACAGGTGAAAAAGTGTCTAATGTGATCAATCATTGCCTGGCGGCTTGGGCCGCATGGGGCAAACCAAAAATATTAAAAACTGATAATGGACCAGCCTATATAGGCAAAGCCTTCAATGAGTTCTGCAAAATGATGGAGGTTCAATTAAAACATGGTATCCCATACAATCCCCAAGGTCAAGGAATCATTGAGAGGGCTCATAGAAGCCTCAAAGAAATTTTACAAAAACAAAAAGGGGGAGTAGGCCAAGGCCTGGCCCCAAAGGCACGATTATCCATGGCACTATTCACACACAATTTTTTAAATTTAAATAATGATAATTGCTCCCCAGCCGTGGAGCACTGCAACCCTTCCCCCAACCATAAAGGGTGGGTGAAGTGGAAAGATGTCCTGACAGGACAATGGATGGGCCCGGATCCAGTGGTCAGCTGGAACCGAGGCGCGGTTTGTGTTTTCCCACAGGAATCGGGACGAGAACCACTGTGGCTACCAGAGAGACTGACACGGGCGACAAAGCCCTCGACTGAAGATCAGACCTGCCCTACCGGAGATCCATCACAGACCAACCAACAAGATGAATAAAAATAGCGGTAGCCCGAAATGGACAAGAAGATCCTCAGGCATATGCATGGCTCGCTCGCCTAGCCTACGACCGAGTCTAGGGACGGTGAGCTTCCCACACTCCTCCTCTAAAAAATTATGACATAGCTGGGTAGGAGAGTCAATGACGGGTAAGAGCGTACTCCCCCGGTGCGACTCAACCTAAGCCAGGCCCTACCCCATCCTGCACGTAAGCCGCTGGACTGTTAGATGCTGCCCAGGTCTAAATTTCTCTCCGAGGGGATTTCTTTACGGAGAGGAAATGAGTGCAAGCTTGTGTGCATCCAGGTTCCGTCCAGTTTGTGCCTGGCCCTAGAAAAAGGACGAGGGCCTCAGGGCCTTGGCAGACCATGGGACGGCCGACCAGGGTCTAAGCCAAGGACCTACGGTGGGCCTACGCATAGGGCATAAGCCTCTGCACCCAGTCCAGGAAGGGCTACGATGCGCACATTCATAAAAAATAAAAAAGGGGGAGATGTTGGGAGCCGCAGCCCCGAGCCCGGTCGCCTCACTTGGCGGACGTGAGGCCTGTAGTAAAGAGTAAAGCCTGAGGTAGATTACCCCTCCCATCGAGCACGTTAGTTTCCTGCTTACCGCGTAAGCAACCCGCTCAACAATATAGTCTGCCTGGCAACTGATGATGTTAGCCAATCAGCTTGCCTTGCTCACTTTAACATGATTGGACACTGTATCCGTATATATACTGGTGCCACCCCTGGGGGGGAAGGAGAAGCCCGGAAGTAGAAGCCCAGAAGGAGCCGCGGGGAGCGGACCAAAGGAGGCTTCGGCTGGGAGCGATCCCAGGGCAGGCTGTATGGAGAAGAAAAATAAAAGAAAAGGTTGTCCACTGCCAGACTTTGTCGTGTGTCCTTCCTGCCGGCCAGGAGCGACATCGACACCTGAGCCCTTCCCAGCCAGCTCACCTGCATTCTCACCGGGCCACCCTGGAGCGCATTAGCCTGGGACTAAGGTTCTCCAAGAGGGATTCCCGGACCAGCTACTGTCACTGACCTCCGGGAAGGGGGGTCCATGCTGGCTCCACCTTCCAGATGGTGGAGGTCTCAAAAGCCACAGCGCTTTGAAAGCATAGCTCTTCCACTGCGATCTGTAAAGGGACAATAATCGTGTGCATAGACAGCAGGATGCTAAACATCCTACAAGTGAAGGCTGAGATCACTGCGAGAGAGCAGCTGAGGGAAAGGGCAAACGTTGCACGCTCGTGGGGCTGACTCGCCCACGGGTAGGAATAACTCGGAACACACTGAGTCATGCATGTGTGGCCTGCGTAGTAAGGCCGGGGGACACATGACGATCCTGATGACACATGGGAAAGGTTCTCAGAAATCGAAAGTGGGCCCAGAGCCACAGGCTCAGCACCCACAGTGGGGCTCATGGGCCTCAGGACCCTGAGAATGCGGGGAGCAGGGGCCACCCTGGGCTGGAAGAGACACAGTGGGCCCTGGTTGGGGGATCCCATGTGCAGGGCACACATGAAGCTGAACAGCATGGATGCTCCAATGCGTTTGGACGAAAGCTGAGAGCAGTTCTTCCTGCCGGAACAGGGGGGCTGCCTAATCTCCTAGCACTTCCCAAAGGATAAAGCCTCTCTGCCTTGTCCTGTCAGACAGGAGGAGGAACTGTGTCGGGCTCTAAAGTTTTGAAGGCCAACTCCCATTCCACGTGCAAGCTTGCACCCCAAAGGGTAGCTCCGGATCTCCCAACAAGCGCACCTGTGAGCCATCGCTTACAACGGCACAGCTCTGCAGGGCTGCGTCTGCACCTGGGGCCGCCAAAATCCCACATTCGCATGTAGAACGCTCACCTATCCCTGGGATCTCCATTGGTTTGATCGGGGTGGAGCCCGTTTTAACAAGTTCCCCAAGGGACACTGAGGCAGATGGTCTGGGGACCACAGAGCATCTGTCATTACCGGAGGAGAATCAGAACTGCGGGCACACCGAGCCAAGGCGTGCTCACAGACGCTGCTGGGGACAGCGCGGTCAAAAGCCACAGCACCGCGGGGCAGCCCGGCTTCAGCACCGGCTCTCAGGGCACAGATGAGGGAAGGCAGAGCAAGCGAGTGGCACGCTCGGTATGGAAGCCGCTGCTCCGCATGCAGAAGCTGCATCACCAGAAGAAATGTAAACCACACGGAAATCAATGACCCACCCACAGCACATGCCGCACAGAGCGGCCGGAGGGAGCCCCACCCCTCCGCCAGGCAAGACGAGCCTCGTCTGCTGCCCCGGCCCCCAGTCCACGCTCGGCTGCCGGGAAGTGAGCCCCGGGGTCCAAGTCAGGGATGGGGTGCCCGGGGAGGGGTGGGAGGACTCAGGGCTCTACTCAGCACAGATGCTGTCTTCACCGTCACTTCCCTCTGGTCGGAAAACGTAACAGAGCTGTGCTTTGTTTCACTACCTTCCACCTGCTTGGTGGGAAGTTCCCGGTATGGCAATACCTCCTCTGTCCTGGGTTTTGTCCAAGAACCCCAAACTACTCTTTGCCATGGCTCTTCCCTTTCCAGCAAGAATTACCAGTCCTTCCTGCTCCCTAAGTTCCGCCAGTCTAGAGAGCAAGCTAGTTCTAACTAGAGTATTAAAGGCTGCCACTGGGTGGAATGTTGGTCACTACCAGGGAGCTGACAGGAGACAGAAATGCAGGGATGACAGAGATGGACCACGTCGACACCACGCACAGCACTTCTGCCATGGGGCCCGCTTATATCTCTCAACGTGGAGCCAAAGGCAAGCACTCCTGTGCTCTAGAGAGCAGAACTGTGAGTTTCAGAGGGCAAAGTTCAACCTGCCCTTTATTACTCTACTCCAACACCCAGCACGGTGACTAATCCTGAGGAAGTGCTCAAAATAGCAATACTGGATCAAATTTAACTGATACGGAGGTGAAACTTCATGGCCACGCCCATTTGCCACGCAGCGTATCTCTGCAGCAGTGCCCACGAAAAGCCCAGCTTCCGGGCTGCACCCAGCCTCAGCAATGGGGAACTCTGGGAAGCCCCGCCTTACTCCACGAGAGGCTCTCACAGAGGTCGCCACTACTGTGGGCTGCAACTGGGCAGAAAGATCCTCCTGGAGTAGCTAAGAGGGAACACGGCAGAGGCAGGTGGCCTCCTCCTTTCCTTCCAGCCTCGGGCATGATGGAGCAGAGGACGCAGCAGTTTGAAGCTGGCCAGACTACTTCAGGCCTCCCCAGCAGGCCTCCCCTGCATCCCCTGCCTGTGGGGTATGAAGTCCTATCATCAGGTCATGGATCAGGGTGCATCTATGAGGCTCTGCCCACTCTGGAATGTGGCACAGACTGGGAAGCCGCCTTCTCTCTTCCCCGCTGACGTCTGGGAGCTCACTCAGCAAACCCCTCCCCTTCTCCTTACTCTGGGGGTAGCCAGGTTCTGGGCAGGGCAGGGGAGTCAACTGTCGGGTGCCAGGGATCCCCCAGGCTCCTGCACGGCACCAGGGGAGCCTCGGGGGTTCCCTCGCCACCCTTTCCAAGACAGGGAACACCGCGAGTGCCAGCAGCTGCCATGGGAACATCAAACAGGACGCTTATGCCAAGCCTCATTTACACAAGCCCACTTCTCCCCGAGAGATGGCTGTTTAACACAAACGGCTCTGCCATATGCTAGCAGGCACCGGCACCCCAGCATCCGGGATCCCCAGACGGAAACATGAGTCAGTCTGGGGCCAAGACTGCCAAATAAATCTGTTCAGGTGAAATTCCCCTCGCTGGACAAGGAGGAACTTCAATATCACTGCTCAGGTTCCCTGGCAAGAATCCTTGGGGACAGCCAGCTCCCCTGGAGGAGCACACCCCAAACATTCCACACCCTGCCATCACCACCATCTATGTGGTGTGTGTTTGCCTCACCATCCCATTCATCAGCTGTGCACCTCCTGCACCCGGCACCCCCATCTCACACACACTGGTTTCCTCTACGATATTCGACGGCCCTGCTCTGCTGGCCACAGACTGTCCATGGCTGTGTGGGACTTCCTGGCACCCCAAGGCGTAGGCCTTTCACAGCTCAAGAGGCAACTGCAGCAGGTAGACATGCAGGTGTCCCTGGAAAGACAGCACACAGGAAGCTGGCACGGAGAGCTCGGCTGCAAGATACCAGCCTCGAGGTGCTCAGTTAAGGAATGCCATGTTTGGGGCCTTGAACTGCCTGGTCATTGCCTCCCTTGCCTTAACATTGCCTGCAGAGGCTCAGCAGGCAAGGGGGACCCCACAGTCCCACACAATACATTCAGGCGGCAAACCAAAGAATGAGAGCAGAAGGCCGCCCTGGCTAGGGTCCGGGTGTCGGCATCCCCCAGATCCCCACGTTGAATCTGAGCCTCCAATGCAATAGCATCAAAAGGTGGGCTTTTAGAAGGTGACTAAATCCTGAATGGAACAAGCTCCCAAACAAAGGAGGCTGGAATGAGGTGCCTCGTCCCTCCCACTGGTAAGGCAAGATGGCCAGCACTGTCTGTGATGCACGGGTCCTGGTCATATCCTCTGCTGGCCCCCTGACCTTGGGCTTCCCAGTCTCTGGAACTTCGAGAAACAAACCTCTATTGTTTGTAAATTACCCAGTCTCAGCTCTTTTGTTACAGTGCCCTGAATGCACTAAGGCAGGACCCAGTGCAGACATGAGCCCAATCACACATCCTAGCGACACCCAAGGTGAGAAGTTCCAGCTCCGGACAGCTCTGGTGAATGCCACGTCCAGAGTGGGTCTATGAAGGAAAGGCCCACCCTGGCCCAGGCTCCCCTCCAGGCTCCACCCTGCTGGGCATGCTGAGATGGAAGCCAGGAGCCTGTGTAGGCACTGTAAAGGCACTGGCCTGGGGGGACAGCAGTCCCTTTTCTTGGGGTTCAAGGACTCTGAGCCCTCCTTGGCAATGTGGACCTAGAGAGGGAACCATGGTCACAGGCACCTTAAAGCAGAGTCAGGAAGAGGCCACCCACACTGGCCCCAGCTCAGCAGCACACGCAAAGGTGTCTGTCACTGACATAGCACATGACACTATGTAAGGGGCAGGGGAGAATTGCTGAGTAGCTGATGTCAAGATGGGTTCAGGACGGGCTTGTGAATGTCCCTGGACGTAGGGAAAAGCCCCACACACCACCACCCCAGAGCCAAACCCGAGAGAAAGGAAAACCAACAGACCGAGCCCGTTCTCCACCAGCGCCGAGTGGGGCCCATCGCATTCCCCGCCGCTGGCGTCCTGCTCCCCGATGGAGTCGGTCAAATCCACGTCAGGCTGATGGGAGCCGTTTCCAAAGTGCTTCTCGTCCTTCTCGGAGCTGGCATCCCCGTTCTCCACGCCACTGGGGCCCTTTTTCAGGGGCATGATCTGCAGGCCGCTGGGAGTAGTCCTGTAGGACACGGTCTTGGCGGCCCTGTCCGCGGCCCCGGGGGGTTTGCCTGAGCAGCCCTTCCTGGGCTTGGACAGGGGCGGGTTGATCCGCTTCCGCTTGTGGGAAGTCCCTTTGCTCTTTCCCGGCTCCGCGGGCCTGTGGGAGAGCTTCTCCACCGACGTGGGGCTGCGGGGGTCCCGCAGGAGCTTGGAGGTGCCCGCCTGCTTCCCGGACTTGACCCTCTTGTCCTTGGCCAGGTGCAGCCCGTTGAACTCATCGATGAACTCCTCACAGTGCAGGAGGTGGTGCTCCGGCTCCCATGTGTCCTCCGTGCTCCCATAGCCCTTCCACCGGATGAGGTACTCCCATTTGCCCTTCCTGTTCTTGCGCTTGTCTACAATCCTCTCAACCTGGGGAAGGAGACGACAGTCAGAAAAGAAGACAGCGGAAAGTCAGCCCCAGGCGGCAGGACGCCACCAAGCCCCGGCCCGGGACCGGCCCCACTCTCAGGACTGCCCGTGGCATGGCCTCAGGTCAGGCTGTCATCAGAGGGGACCAGAGTCACCCTCACAGGCTTGTCCCACGCTTACTCCCAACCCCATCCCTGGCTGGGCACCTGGCATCACACAGCAGGCTTTCTCAAGAGATTTTTATTCCTTTCCGTGGTCACAAAGAGGATGGACTTTACAAGTCCAATTCGGTGCAGGGTTTTAATAAGCAATAATTACAGAGCACCGATCAGGGTGGCAGAATGCTAACCTGCCCCCTCTTATAACACTGGTGATCATTAATGCTTCCTGGGCTGTTAAAGACCCACTGGACCAAAGGCTGGGCACTGATTCTCCCAGCTCATCTCCTGACAACTCCTCAGAGTTCAGTATGTTTCCTAGCTCATTTTACAGAGGTTAAGTCGCTTAACTATACTTCGAAAGTGATACAGGCAGAGCTCGGGTGTGAACCACTCTCACCCACACCCATCCCTAGACCACAGCAACTCTCTCCACTGCAAGGCTCTCCCAAGGGGCCAGAAAGGATCAGAATCAACCAAGCCCAGTTCCTCCATGCAGCAACCCTGGCTGCCACACCAGGGAGAACCAGAAGGAGAGGGGCGGGCAGTGTTGCTGAGTGGGTGCCCGCTCAACCCCAGTCGTACACCCTTTATTACTCCCGTTCACACTTGAAGAGATCATGAGGCCACTGACCCACGATGCGTGGCCAGGAGACAGTGCTGGAGACTGGCTCTGAACCTGCTGTCCGATTCTACGGCCATGTGCTCCTATCAATGTGTCATTAAAGGTCAGAGAAGCCCACTGTGGCCCCATAAACAAACACACATAGGGAAATGCCAGCCGGGCTCATGCTAATAACTGATGGGTCTAAGTGAGGGCCATTTTCAGTTCATGTATTATTATTTCTATTTTGCTGTGGATTTGACTTCTTTTAAATTAAAAAAATGCGGGAACATTCCCCATGCTGTACCCCCAAAATACTAAATTTCAATGAAAAAGGAAAGGAACGTGTGGTGCAGTTCAGCAATCACAGAATATATCCTTACAGAGTGCGATTCTGATGCAAGAAAGTTAAGCAACAGGTGAAGGAGACGTCTTTAGCACTTAGGAAAGGCAGGAGGGGGAAAGTTGCTAGTTTTTGAAGATGAGTGATAGATACGCGGATTATTATGACTCTGTTTATGTATCTGAATTTTCATAAACTGGGATTTCCCACCAGCGGTTTATCAACAACAAAGGCTATGCAAAATAATTACGGAGTTTTTATTACTTCATAATTAATAACTACGGCAATCGCTAGGCCCTCCTTCCCCTCATAATGCTGCCTCTTCTAGACACTTTTAATTGTTCTCGTAACTGATGTATCTCCATTAAACTGGCCTGTGTCTATTGCAATTTCTTCCTTTACAAAATGTTTTGTGAACATCTGTTTTAGATTTATTGCATAATTTTTAGATGTATCACATAAACTCTATAACAGTTTTTAAAAAATAAAAGCATGCCCAAGTCATGCAACTCCTGGCCCGCGGGTTAAGGATGGAGCTGTCTGTGTACTACTCGGGAAGCCCCGGGCGCTTCTGCAGGAGCTCACCGCCTGGCTGACCTTGAGAATGCTGTAGGGGACATGTTGCAAAAAGGAAGCAAAGTGAATATGCGGAGGAGGCCACGCTGGAGTGTCAGCAGCACGCCCAGAGATTTCTTGGGAGCTAACGGATGTGTCCTGGCAAGGAGGTCTCCAGCTCTACGAAGCACATGGGCCGGGGGTAGAATTTCTCCCAGAGATGAGGCAGAGGACCATGTTAGACATGGCAGATGGGTGAATGCACGACAGATGGATGGATAGAGAGGTGGATGAATGGGTGGGTGGATGGAGAGGTGGATGAATGGGTGGGTAGATGGATGAATGAACAGCTGAATCGTGTCCTAAGTGAGAGGATGGATGGATAGATGACTGGATGGCTGCATGATTGATAAACAGATGCTGGCAGAAAGGTAGGTTCTTGAATGAGCTAAATGTAATATCTGAGAGTATGGGCTTCAGAGCAAAACTATCTGGTTCATGTCCCGTGTTTAAGCCTTATCGTGTGTTTCACAGCAAGTTTCTAAAGCTCTTTGGCCCTCAGCTGACTCATATAGCAAAGAGGAACTAACACGCCTACTTTGTAGGGTGGTTTTAGAGAATACACAAATATGCTTTTCACATTCCACGGTAAAGGTCACGGAATCTTGCCTAGCTTCCTATGACCACAGACCTTGCTGCTGTCTGTCTGTGTGAAGACAGAATGTTTCCCCATCTACTCGACACATCCTTTTAGGACAATCCTTTCCACCCTGGGGAGAGGAGAGTCCACCTGCTCACACAAGCCCTTGTATGCGTGGAAGACGGCGGTGTACCACATTCTGCTGGAGGAGCTGGGGAAGGCAGATTACTGGAGGTTTCCATCGTATACTCACAAGTTGCTTTACAGGAGACAAAAAGGCCAAGGCTTCCACCCCCGGTCTCACCCACAAAGCCCGTGGACACTTCACCTCGTGCCAAATAAGAACATCACACCCGGGATCATCCCCAGAAGCCTGCCGTTTGCGGAAAAGGACGTTGCCTCACCACCTTCTGCCCCTCGGACCCCTGGCAACTCAGCCAACCCTCTAGGACTCCGTGTTCCCATCTGTAAAATAAACTTAAGAAAAACAACAACCCATAACAATGGCAGGGCTTTAGGAAACTGAGAAGCCAAAGAAATGGGCAAAATGTCTCGAGCAGCCCAAAGCACTCTGAAGAGAGGAGCACGCGGACTGCTTGGGGACACACAGAACCAGATGGCAACAGCGCTTTCACGTGCATTGTTTCACTCAGTGTTTAAAAGGAACAAACAAAAAAGCTGTTTTGAGATCTGGAAAGACAACTGCTTTTACACAAAGATCAAGATGCCCAGGAAGAACTCAGAAGACAACTCAGCCCCAAATATTCCACCCGATTTTACTCCTACCCTCTTTGGGACTCAGTCTCCTTCTTTCCACCCCTGTGTTGATTTCCGGCCTCTTTCCCTCTGTTCCCAAGCGGCTCCAGCAGAGCTCCCTCGACAAGAGGACCTGACCTTGCCCATCACGGCCACACTCCCTGGGACAGGGAACTTTTCTCCTCCTGAAGCTGCGGCGGGCCCTCCCTGCCTCCTAACTCCTCCTCCACACCGCAGAGCGCAGAGAAGGCTCTGTCTCCGATGCAGCCCTTGGCCCGCACAGGCTGGGTGCACCCCCGAAGCTCAGGCCCTCTCAGGGCAAACAGCACTGATTCCCTCCCCTCACACTTGCACATCCTGACGCACACATGGGTATGCGAGGATCCAGCTGCCCGCAATTCCCCACAGCTTCATTGTTCAAAGACAAGCAATCTGAGGCACTGCACTATTCCTCAGAGTCAACCAAATCATTAATTAACATCTATTCCCTGTGATCCCAGCTAACTTGAGACTATGCTGCTGTGGATGGGGGCTGGGAACTCTGGTGCAATTATTACTAGTGCCACAATGACACGGGGATGACTGTCTTCTTAGCAATCACAACGGTGACATCAGCTTAGTTCGTACATCCTAAATTCTAGGAACTGTATTAAACACTTACACACCATCAGATCCCACTTTTCTGTGCGGTCTTTGAGCGGGGCATTATTCTCACTGTTGGATAAGTGAGGAAACTTAAGGCTCAGAAAAAGGAGGTGATCAAATGCAGGATGATTAAACAGGATTGGAACCCAAGTTCTCCTGACTCCGCAGCTTGAGTTCCTAGATACCTGGGATGCACTTCACCCATCAGAAGCCACCAGAACAAAGCAGCACCCAAGCAGTGCCAGCTGAGTGGGTCAGCAACACGCAGGGACAGGCACTGGAGAAGGAACAGCTTTGTGGAAATCACCCACTCAACAAGGATGCTTTTTTGAGTCTGTGGTGCTTGGGAATGAACACGGGGCTTTGCACCTGCTAGGCAAAGGCCTTACCACTAAGTTGCTCGGAGTTTTGAAAACTATTCTTTATTGATTTTGCTACTAGGGATTAAACTCATGTCTTGCACTGAGCCACACCCACAGCCTTGTTATTTTTATTCTGAGACAGGATTTCAAACTTGTGATCATCCTGCCTCAGTCTCCTCAGTCACCTAGGATTACAGACGTGCAACACCACACCTGGCTCCGCAGGTCTGTAATGAACACTGACACAGAAGGTGTGGCGTGCAGCAGGAAGCCACCAGAGCATTGATGCTTCAGTCTGCTGGGGTGTTATGGATTAAAAACTGGTGGTCAGCTTAACACCAGCCAAAGTGAATCAGTGTGGTGCTGAGTGTAGATGGCCCACCTGAGGGCCAGCATAAAAAAGATGTGGAGAGGAAGAGCGGGGTGTTGTGGGTTCTCCAAAGTGTTGCTGTTGTTTGGAGCTGTGGGTTCTCCTGGAGGAGCTCGTCAGGCTGGCTCCCCTGATAGGAACCAAGCTGTTATCACTGGAGGAGCTCGGGACCCTGTTGCTGAGAATGGCTGTGGTTCACTCAGTTCTTTCTTTGAGCAGCACTTCCTGGCTCCAGAGGGGAAGACGTTGCTGTTAAATCTCCAGGAGAAGCTTGTCACACTAGCTTCCTGGGAGGTACTTGACTGTTCTCACTGTTGGAGGAGCTCAGGATCTCCATGTCGCTGAGGATGGCCATGGTACTTTTCAGGGCAGCCCTGGTCCTTATTTCGAGCATCACTTCTTGGCTCTAGTGTAGAACCCACAAAATACTAGCACAGACCC
The DNA here is from genome assembly GCF_034190915.1 of Cavia porcellus. Taxonomy (NCBI): domain Eukaryota; kingdom Metazoa; phylum Chordata; class Mammalia; order Rodentia; family Caviidae; genus Cavia; species Cavia porcellus. The sequence continues at coordinate 114,743,044 of NW_026947487.1, forward strand.
TTCACCACATTGGCACAGACTTTCTAGCTTCCACCACTGACCTTTGGGCCTTCCCTGTGCAGATCCATAAAACAGACTTGCATGAGTCCTTGCCATGGGCTCTAGACCTCCAGTTGGACTTGTGGGAGGCTTTGTCATGGGCTCTAGGTCTTCAGCTGGACTCGTGCAGGACAATGCTGTAGGATCCAGGCCCTCAACTGGATTTTCTAGGTCTCTCGTGTTGTGGACAGATTTCCTGCACTTTCTTGTACTTAACTCTGGGTGACCATCATAAAATAATGGTATAAAGTCTGTGTTCTGTATGTAATTGTTCTCCTTGTAACCCCTGGCTACAATCTGGAAATACTGCCCTTAGAAGAGTGGGCCCAAGGGTATATGTGATAAGGACTCTGCAGAGTGCTGTGAGGGGAGGAGGAGACACAGTGACAGCCGCAAGGATGCTTGGAGAAGGAACAGTTTCAACAGAGACAGAAGTGGAGGTTCAGAGAGAGAGAACACGGACCCTGGATGCCTGTCGGGGTCTTTTCCTTCCTTGTCAGCCTTCAGAATCACAGCATCTGATATGGATTCAGCGCTGACTGTTATGGTTTGGGTCTTGATGTCCCCCCAAAGCCTCAAGCTGCCATGTCACTGGTTCATGGTTCAATGATGGGATTAAGGACGTGGGTGTTGCACCTGCCCTAGGGCAGGTAGCCCGCATACAATCTAAAGGACAGAAAGAGGCTTGCTTCCGCCTCCTCTCGTTTTTGCTGTCTTCTACTGCCATGAACCAATGAACCCTCTGCCTGGGAGCCAGCCAATTACAGACTAAAACATCCACCAATTGTGAGCTAAATAAACCTTTTCCCCTTTAACTTTGGGTTTTGGGTATTTTGTCTCAGCAATGAGAAAAGTACCTAAGACACTGACTGCGGGCCAGCCACTGGCGGGCAGGACCTCCCTACTCACTTTCAAAATAATGCAGTGTTATGCATAGGCAGTCTAACTGTCTTTCTTTATAGAGGGTAAGCAGAGGCACAAGGGGTTACAGACCTTGTCCAGGGCCCCCCTTCTTCTTAGGCATCCCAGAGGAAGGAATGGTGCCAAGCACCCAGACTGCAAACTCCATATTTTACAAGATGGCATCATGTACACCTCCCTTGCTGTGCTGTGGGCCCAACCTGACCAAGGTCAGAGCGTACCTGCAGCTCAGGAGTCTCCCCTGACTTGCATGCCAAGGTCACTCACACTTGTGGCACCTTTCTCTAGTTCAGGATTAGCCTCCTGAGTTTGGCTGTCCCAGGCCACATAGCGTGCCATGGAACCTTCTCCCTAACCACCAGTCACATTCGCTACCCCAGCTTCCCACCAAACCAGCACAAGGGAGATTAAAACAGCTCCAAGACCCAGCATGACCAATCCAAGACTTTGCAGACATCTGAAGGAACATCTTGCCAACAAATGGGCTTGCTTGAGAAACTGGTTACTTGTACCCAGTTTGACCTCTGAGAGCAAAAGGCAAGATGGATGGAATCATAGAAGTTGTTCACCCATGTGTCCTGCCCAGAGCTGTAACAGAGCAGCCAGCCTTTGAGAAAAACACAGCTCATTCCTCCAACTCCAGACATCAAATCCTGCATCCATAAGGGCCTCTCTTTCTGACTCCTTTTAACACCCTGGAACAGCTCCCTTGGGGTGGAAGGACACAGGCAGCCCATCATCACAACGTGAGGCATGAGGTCCTCAAGAAGGATCAACAGCAGGACAGTTCTAGAAACATCATCTCTCTATCACAGTAGAGAAATGCAAAGTAAAAACAACTTCGAGATTCCATCTTAGCCTAGAAAGAACAGCCAGCATCAAATAAATGCTACCCAGCTTGCAGGGAGGAAGGGACACTTCCACATCGTGGGTAGGAATGTAAACTGGTACAACCTCTGTAGAAAACAGCACGGAGAGTCCTCAAAAAACTGAAAACAGAAATTCTGTTCCGTCTACCTATTCCCCTAAGCATCTTCCCAAAAGAGCTAAAGACAGCATATTACAGCAGTGCATGCTGCTGGTGTTTACAGAGCACAATTCGTAATAGCTGAAGTGTGGATGCAGCCTTACGTCTGTCCGTCTGTCCGTCGGTTGATGAAGGAACACAGTATTTACACACAGTGGAGTAACACTGGGTGCCACAAAGAAAGATAAAGGTGAGACAGAGGATGCGCCTTGAGACCATGACGTTAAGTGAAATCAGAGACACTTAATATCATACGGTCTCTTATATGAGAAATCCAAGATATAAATAAAGAGCAAAATAAAATATAGATAAAAATAAGAGAGATGAATCTTTTGCAAGTGGAAAGGGAACCAAGAGATGTAGAAGGAGCAGAAAAGCAAATTAGGAGGTGTCGTGCACGTGTACCAACTACCAGGATGAATGCAGTATTCAGTATGTACCGCAAGCACGTGCTAATAAACAAGAAAACCAAATCAGTGACACAGACGAATCCTTGAAACTTCTTCAAGAGTGCGGGGAGAGAGGATACATTCTAAGGAAAATGAGACTACACATCTAGAAGCAATGGAGATCCAGCCAGGACAAGCCCAGCAGAGGACAAAAAATAAAAGTAGGACAGAAATGCCCTAAATACTAACAGAAATCTGTACATCCTGACAGCTTAATTTCAAAAACAGTAAACTGTCCGCCATCACATGCCAATCACCCTCCATCCAAAATGGCAGGAACGAAATTCAGGCCAACTGAAGGGAACCTTAAGTGTCAGAATACACAATCAAGAAATAAATTCCCTGACCACAAGAATTCTGTAATGAGCCTAACTGTCCTTCAGATGAGAAGGAAGGAGAAAGATGCTTCATGCTGCAGGGAACCAAAGATAAACCACCTATTCAAATAAATGACTCAGGTAATTCGAAAACTGATTTTAAGCCTAAATGTTTAACCCAGAACTCACAAATGTGCAACAATCATATCTATTAGGGTTAATACGAAAAATGATGTTGAATGAGTATGTAAAGTCTAAATAATTACAGTAGTTATGATAAAATCAAAAGCAAATGTAAAATGACTCAAAGAATTCCTTAGACATGTAAAAATGGAAAGCAAAAATACGATTTTTAAAAACACCTCATTTAAATAACAAGTATAGGAAGCTTTCGTGCATGCAGAGTGAAAAGTGAACCCTACGATTTTTGCATTTTATCACTAGAGAAGCATAATTGTGCATGTTACAAAAACGGTTATCTACCATCAAGACAGGAAAATATGTCCATAAAAATGACATGAATGATCATAGTTTTTTATGTATGCTATTCCATTAGAAAAGACAGAAACTGAAAAATGAAAACATCACAGATGAATAAATGACGGTCTGCTTACTATTCAGGGACAAAAGGGGACAGACTGGACAAACAAACAACGTGGAACAAACTCACAAACACGCTACTGAATGAAAGAGACCAAACCCAGAAGCGCATACAGGAGGCAAAACTCATCTGCGGATCCAGGACAGGTCAGGGGTGTGGGTACTGCACAAAGAGGTGGAGAGAGCGACTGAGAAGCCACCAGGAAACTTTCTGGGGAGGTGGAGAGGTTCCATCACTTGACCACAGTGGCAGCATAGACATCTGTCAAAATTCAACTTCACGCAAAAAGGCGTGAGTTTGTTGTATATGAATCATGTTTCAGTGCAGCTGTTTGGAAAAAAACACATGAAACACTGGAGATGACACAGAGAGAGAGAGAGAGAGAGAGAGAGAGAGAGAGACAGACAGACAGAGAGAACATTCTGAAAACCAAAACTGTAGGAATGGGGTGCGGATCAGTGGGTGCAGATGCCCATGAGGAGGGGACAGTTACAAACTGCCTATGCAACGGTATTTTTAGGTGACAAAATCATTGCGTGCAGTACTGTGGCGGTGGATGTTGGGAGCCGCGTCTGTGATAGCTCGCCTTGCGCGGCGGACGTGCGGCCTGTGGTAAAGAGCAAAGCCTGAGGTAGATTACCCCTCCCATCGAACATGTTAGTTTCCTGCTTACCGCGTAAGCAACCCGCTCAACAATATAGTCTGCCTGGCAACTGATGATGTTAGCCAATCAGCTTGCCTTGCTTACTTTAACATGATTGGACACTGTATCCGTATATATACCGGTGCCACCCCTGGGCGGAAGAAGAAGCCCGGAAGTAGAAGCCCAGAAGGAGCCGCGGGGAGCGGACCAAAGGAGGCTTCGGCTGGGAGCAATCCCAGGGCAGGCTGTACGGAGAAGGAAAATAAAAGAAAAGGTTGTCCACTGCCAGACTTTGTCGTGTGTCCTTCCTGCCGGCCGGGAGCGGACATCGACAGGTGGACACAGGACTCTTTTAAAAAAATCAGCAGAGATGTTGAGCACAGGATGGGATCTTGAGGGATCCAGCTGAACCTCACAGCGCCCCATCCCTGAATGAAGGGGTGAGGCAAAGGAGCTGACCCAGCTAACTTCTGGAAATAGTGCTTTAACTGGGTGAAATAAAGGGAAGGAACAAAGAGCACTATACAAAACCCTGTATTCCGCGTTGGAAATTTGTTTCTCACAGAGGTACAAAAAATAAAGACATGACTTTACATATATGAGAACCATGGGATACATAACTAGGACCAGAGCCCTCAGTGTGCGCTCATTTTTAACAGACCAGTGTGTGTGTGTGTGTGTGTGTGAGAGAGAGAGAGAGAGAGAGAGACAGAGAGATGCAGCTACCCGTATACATGGATGAGTGCACACACACACAGCATCACCACTGACCTTGCTTTCTAAGTGTCATTCTAATATCATTCCCCAAAAAGAACCACCAGGGATCGCTATAGAAATGTCTAATTCTAGGGCTGGGAGAGGACAGAGGTAAGAAAGCACAGAGCAGTGGTGGCGAACCCAAGGCACTCGTGCCACAGCAGGCTGCTTGTTAACACTGAAAGCTCTAAAAGGTTCGCCATCCCTGGCCTAGAGGACCTTTGAGTGCTGGAAGGCAAGACTGTGCTATAAATAAATAAATAAGCACATCATGATGCTGGTATGGAAAAGAAGCCAACTGAAAGATCTCCCGTGGTCAAAGCTGGAACATTTTAAATAATAATCACATTGCTGCATTAAGATCCAATAATAAAATACATATCCTTGAATCTGCCTGACATAAGTAAGAAATTAATTAATCACTAGTTGGCAAATTATGGCCTGACGTGGCTGGGCGCCTGCTGTTGAAGTACAGCTGTACTAAAACGCACTAAAGTCCATTCATTTACACGTCTGAGGCTGCTGTCTCACGACACCAGCACAGTGACACGGGCCGTGGCACCCGTTAGTGTCAAACACATTCATAAATCTGTTACAGAAAAGATTTGCTGGCCCTAGAGTAAATAAGCAAATAGCAAAGAAAAGAAGAAAATACATAACTCCTTCCAGAACAACGCACCTAGTAACACAAATAATAAAAAATTAAAATATTAAAAATTCTATTAGAAGATTGCAATAATAACTGTGACACAAAATATCCACTGGAATTAGTGAGTAAAGATTCTAAGAGAAACAGGCCATGTGTACAGCCTCAAAGTATCCCCTGTGATACATTAAACCACTGTTTAATATACCTGACACCCACCCTTCCCGTGAGGAGGGACGGCTTAATCCTGCTCCCCTAAAGAATAAAGTGTGAAGGGGGAAAACACTCCACAGAAGCAAACCCTGAACAGTCACAAAACACACAAAGAAACAAGGAATTATATCCCAGTCACAGAGAACATTAGTAAAAACTGTCCCCGAGAAATCACAGATACAATACAAAGCTTTAAATAAAATGACTTCAAATGTGAGAAGAAACCATGGACAAAGACTTAAAGAAAAGCAGGAGAAAAATGACTGCACCAAGAAAAAAATGAAAGAAACAGAAATTATTGAAAAGGAATCAAACAGAAATTCTGGGGTCAGGAAGCACAATGACTCACATGGCCAAAGCACTAGAGGGTTTAAACAGAACATCTGAACAGGCAGAGGAAGGAACCGGCAAACTTAAAGACGATTCAATCGAATTCCTCCAGTCTGAGGATCCAAAAGAAGAAGAAAAATGAACAGACTCAGCATGAGACCTGCAGGACATTATCAAGCACATCAACATACACACAGAGTCTCAGAGGAAAAGGAGAAACGAATCAAGAGAGTATTTACAACTGTAAGAGCTAAAACCTTCCAAATTTGATGAAAGACCTAAATCTACACTCAGAAGGCTCAGCAAATTCCAAGTAGGAAAAAACGGAAGTAAGGCTAAACAGAGACACAGAATAATCAAACTGTCAAAGACAGACCCTCAGACTCAGCACGTACAAGAAGGCTCCGTAAGACAGGCAGCCGATTTCCCACCGGAAACCGTGGAAGCCAGACGTCAGTGGAATGCCACAGTCAAGCGGTGAAGACAGCCAGAAACAATCAGGAACTCTACATCTGGAAAAAGCCAAACTACTCTTTAAAAATAAAAATAAAGAAGAAATTGTACCTATACTTTCTCCAGAAAAACAAAATCTGAGAAATAAGTCTTTAAAAAACTAACTATAAGGGCCACTAGATATGAAAGTCAATATAACTATTATCTTGACTTACAATCTTCAATTTGTTTCCTGTATGACTTAAGAGACAAATGCACCAAGTAAGATTATAAATCTAAGTCAGTAACCGTGAAATACAGAAAGATCCTGTAAGTGATAATAAATGATACAGACAGGAAGCAGCTGCATAGAAGCAGACTTTTATGTATTATTAAAGCTCAGTTGGTATCAATTCAAACCAGATTGTTAATGGGAAACCCCATGGTAGTCATAAATAAAACAGATTAAAATATGCAGAAAATAAATGACAAAGAAATAAATACGGCACAAAAAATTTTGAGGCAAAGCAATAAAACAGAACAATTTTTAGTAAATTCCATTGATGAAAACAAACAAAATGGAAATAAAATAAATTGTAAGTGAAACGAAAATATAACAAGTTAACTTCCTGCAGCATTATGCATGTCAACAGCAGAATACACATTTCACATGGATCTTCCATATGGATTATTCACAATATCCTCGGCCATAAAGCAAACCTACTAAATTCAAAAGACTAGAAATTATCCAAAGTATGTCCTCAGACCATAACAGAATTAAACTCAAGGATCACCAAAGAAGTCTTAGGACAATTTAAAAATATCTCATACTAAACTACAATGAAAATGCAAAACATCAAAACATTTGGATATGCAATATTTAAAGTGAATTTATACCACTGTATGGCTATAAAAGAAAATTTTAAAATAAATAATCTAAGCTTTCACAATAAATTTAGACTTTTTTTTTTGGTGGTACCAGGGATTGAACTCATGACCTCATGCTTGCCAAGTAGGCACGTAGGCCACTGAGCTAAATTCCCAGTCCCAACAATAAATTAGGAAACAGCAAATTATACGCAAAGCAAGCAGAACATAGAAAATAATAAACATAAAAACAGAAAGAAGGGAAATTATAAAGAGTAAAATAACACAATAATCAATGAAGCCAAAAGTTGATTCTTTAAAAAAAAATTAAATCAGTAAGGTTCTAGCTAACTTTACAAAACACACACACAACACATACAAAACAGAAAATACTCATGAGAGAAATGAAAGTGCAGACAGCCAGCCAGCCATAGGACACAACATCAAAAGATAATAAGAGAATACCATTAACAATGGGAATAACTCTAACAACTAAGATGAAAAGGACCAATGATCTGAAAGATACCAACTACCAAAACTCCTTGCCGGGGAAGTAAATTATCTGAATAATCCTATATTTAACTTTTATAAATGAGATTCATAGTTACAAACCTCTCAACCAAGTGAATTCCAGACCCAGATGACTTTACTGATGAAGTCTACCAAATATTTAGGGCACACGTAATACCAATCATATACAATGTTTTCCAGAAAATGGGAATACTTCTTTATTTTTACTAAAGATTAGACAAAGACCCTAAAGAAAAACAACAGAATAATTACTCACAAAGAGCAAATCAAAATCCTCAATAAAATAGTAGCGACTCAGTTCCAGAAACCATGAAAAGGGTAATACAGTACAACTCGGTGTCGTTCACTCTGCCAGAGCAAGACTGCTTTGCTATTTGACAACCAACCAATGTAACTCACCATATTAACGAACGAAAGAAGAAATCCATATGATCATTTCAGAAGGTTCAGAAAAGACTGATGTATTTTGATACATGTTCATTCAGAATAAGACCTCTCAAAACTAGGAACATAAGAAATTCTCTTCATCTGGTAAAGAACAGAAAAATCTACAGCTAATAACACACTTCACAGTGAGTTTTAACACTCTGCCCTGAAAATCAAAGAATATATAAGGCTATCATCTCTCCTCCATTCTATTCAACCAAATACAGACATTCTTAAGCCAGTGCAATAAACAAGAAAAATAAAGGTACAGAAATTTAAATGCAAGAAATAAACCTGAGTCTCTTATGAATGACAATACTGCCTATGTAACAAATGCAGTGAGATTTACAAAAAAAAAAAAAAAAAAAAACAAAATTAAGAAAATAAAACCCTGGACTTTGTAAAGTCACAAGATACAAAGCAAATAAAAATAAAATTGAACATCTATGTGTTACAAGTGAGCAAACAGAAATCAGTGTTTGTCTTCAAAGTACCACTTACAATAACACCTAAAAAATGAAATTGGTATAAATCTAGTGAAAGCTCAGAACCAATAGGTTGAAAGCCACAAAACACTGATGAAACAAATAAATCCTAAATAGAGATACACCATTTTCACGAATCAGAAGATTTAACAGTACTAAAATGCAATTATAGCCAGGCGTGGTGGCACAGGCTGGAAATCCCAGCGCTCGGAAAGGCTGAGGCAGGAGAATCTAAGTGCAAGCCCCATCTAGACAATTTAGTGCCTTGCTGAGACCTAGCCTCAAAGTAAAAACTAAAGTAAAAAGTAAAAACTGGGGGCATAGCTCAGTGCAAAAGTCCTGGGTTCAATCCCCAGTACCACATGTATACATACAGAAGCCAATTCTACTCAAATTGATATTCAAATTCAAAACAAAGCAAATCAAAAAGCATAGCATGACATATATGAAAATTATATAGTAAAGAAAAAAAAAAGATAATCAACATAAGTTTCTAAACAAGAAAAATACTGCAAAAGTTACAGTACCACTCCATAATTTCAAATAAATTAGAATGGTAAAAAAAGAAAACTAAAAACATATCAAATACAAAAATAAGTTTTTAAGTCCTGGAATGGAGGTCTCTGAAACTTAATTACAATAAAGAAAAGAATGACTAATTTTGCTACATAAAAAACTTTAAAATGTCATTAAAAGACATCACAAACAAAGTGACAATTGACAGACTAAGAAAATATTCACATTTGCAATAAAGGATTAATATCCAAAATAGAGAAATTTAAAAGAACTTTAAAATAAACAAGGGAAGAAATCTGTAAAAACGGTCAAAGAACCAGAGTAAGAGATAGAATTTCAAAGAAATAAGAATACACATACACATTAAAAAGAAGGTCAAGGGGCTGGGGATTTAGCTCAGCGGCATAAGCGCCTGCCTTGCAAGCGTGTGGTCGTGAGTTCCATCCCTGGTACCAATTAAAAAAAAAAAAAGTCAAGCTCACTATTAATAAGAGAAATAAAAATCAAAACAATAAGAAAGATCAGAAAACATTTCAAAGGTTAATAATATTCGTTGTTGGCCAGCATGCGGGGAAATGAATGGTCACACATGCTTGCAGCATAAGTGAGTGCACCCTTTAGGAAGTTATCATTCAATAGATATCTATGCAGATTAATGCGTGCAACCTTCCCCCCCACACCCACAGTGCACCATAATCACGTGTATGTCACAACATACGTGACCAACCCAAAGATTAAACTGCAAAGATTAACGTTCACAAGGTCATACTATGGTCACACCATACTAGGGCCAGTAGGGCAGGGAACGACAGCGTGTGAGCTCTGATTAGCACATTAACTTCCTGCTCTTTCCTTTCCCTGCTACAGCACCAGAGGAGGCTGAGTTGCATGGGGCACCCCTGGGGATGGTTCATGCCCCACAGCAGCGTGGCCTCTGTGAACCCAGGTGGACAGGACATACGACGAGAAGTGTTAGACAGTAGCATTAATAAGAACCCACCGCATCTAAGCCGCTAGGGAAAACGTGCCAAACCCAGCCAATCAACTTCTGAGTATCCATCCTGATTTGCAACCAGTTCTAACCAGAAAACAAAGTAAAGACGGACCCAAAGAGGAACTCTCCATCAGAGAATCCTAAACAGTAAAATCAGAAAGAAGTGTGTGTCGTGATGTGTATGCGTTCTCATTTATGTTAAATGTACATATGCAACTTAATAAAGAGCTAGGATAAATTACTTTTAATCGTCTATGTCTATCGCCTAATTATTCAAACAGTGAGCTGGAGACAGGTGGGACAAGGGAAGACGCCTTGGGAGGGCATGTTTTCGTTAGTATTTTTCTGTACCATGTACCTCTTTTCCGTGAGTACTATCTACAAAGTGTGACGTTTTAAATCAATAAAGTATTTTTAAGAATAGCAGTTCTCTGTATTTAAAAAAAATGGGGAAAATGCAGAAAGATTAAACTGCAAAGATTAACTTTGGGAAGACGTATTAGAAAACTGTAAGAAAAAAAAACGACAAAATTCTACTAAGCAATTTCAAAGGGCTTGCGTAAATGAGATTATATGTACCGTGTTTCTGGAGGAGAAGTCTTAATATATTAAAGCTGTCAATCTGCAACAAATTGATCAATAAATACAATGCAGTTACAATCAAAATCCCAAAAGGCCCGTTTTCAGGACTTTATGAAATGATTCTAAAGTTCCTCTGGGAGAATTAGACAAAAATAGCCATGAGATTTTTTTTAAAAAAAACAAGGAGGCACTTCCACAACTATATAATTAAATATAATATAAAGACGCACCCTCTCGAGGGTAGTGTACTAGGGCAGGGAAAATGAATCGGCCGAGCAAGACGGAAGGCCTCAGAACATCGGAGCATCCTAGAAATTATAATCCATAAAGAAGTAGCATCAGAAATCACGCCCAATGGAAGGATCATTGCACAAGGGGCCTTGGGCTAACTAAACAGGACTGACTGGGAAATAATAGAGGCAACTGAGGTTTGGGTTTTTTAAAAAATTAAATGCATGTGGTTCCAACAGTCGGGAAGACTAAAAACACAAAACACACAAACACAAAACAGACACCCACACAAAACTAACAAAACCTGAAAGAAATGAGAGGCAGAGAGCGATCTCATTTTTAACTGAAGGATGGTTTATGTTTTAAAAGAATACTCTTCTTACTCAGAAAAATACTGTATAAGAATAATTCTAAATGAAGCAAAGTAACAGGGAGCACAGGCAAGAAATAGATGACCATCTCAAGAATATCCCAGGAAAAAAGTACAAAAGCCATGAAAAAAACTGTCAAATATCCAACTGGCTATGACACAGACACTATCTGATCTCACTGATGGTCAGCAACACAAACAAAAATTAAAATGAGGTTCTGATTTTCATTTGCCAAATTGAAGATCTTTTGGAAATTGACAGGGCTGGCAAAGCGATGTTGAGACAGACTCTCCTGGTGCATCGGTGCATCGCTGTGAAGCACCGCAATATCCCAGGAAAAATTGTATCCCATGTATCACACGCCTTAAAATGTTCACACCCTTTGGCCGAGTAATGTCTCTTTCAACAGCTAACAAAGCATGTTTACTGTAGCTCTACGCAAAAATAGATTAAAATCGGTGTCGCTAACAGGTTACAATGAAATAAGGATGGTTTGAATATGGTATCTTCAGACAGGCTGAGTCATGTGAGAGCAGATGAAGCTCAATCCAGGGTTCAGAGAATCCTAGAGAGCTTCGGCAACGGCCTCCAGTGAATCACAACTCTGAGTGTCCACATCCCTTGGCAATTCCCATCCAGCGGTGGGCTGTGTTTTCCAATCCTGCAATCCAGACTGGCCTGGGACTCGCATTAACTTAGAGAACGTGGCAGAACTGTCTCAGTACGACTACAAGGGCTGGGCATTAAGAAGCATCATTGCCTATGCTAGCTGCTCCTGGTTTACTGTCCTGAGAACCCCATGAATAGAGCGGGTCCAGCACGTGGGAGATAAGCGCACTCAGAGTGCCCCCATCTATCAGTACTGCTCATCAGAAAGGTGGGCGAGATGACCTTGGACCTTCCACCCTGTCTGCATGTGAGAGCCCAGGTCAAACCAAAGAGGGTGCTCGGCCCACCCAGAATCATGAGAAGCAGTCATGATGCTTATTGTCTTCAGCCCTAGGAGTATCAATGATACACCCTGACATAAAACTTTATTACATGATTAGCTCAATCATGTGGAATATACACATACACACATACACACCCTAGACTAAAGGAATGTTAACTAGAATGTAAAACCTTATTTGCAAAATTTTCTCAATAGGAGCTGAGAATTTAGCTCAGCAGCATAAGCACCTGCCTTGCAAGCGCACGGTTGTGAGTTCAATCCCCAGTACTGATTAAAAAAAAAGGAGCAAAATTATCTCAATCATGTAGGATACACCACCTCCCACACACATATCTGGGCAGGTGAAAAGAAGGTAAACGAAATGTTACCGGCTGGGAGCAGACTGAGGTTGCCTCCTCCGTGTATTCTGTCATATGGACAAGGTGTCCTTTTGTTGATAGATAGATAGATAGATAGATAGATAGATTTAGCATTGCACTTTAAAGATGGATTTATCACCTCAGATAGACTGTGGCCCCCCTGATAATGGAAATTCTTTCAATTGTGAACACCGAGACTGTCACACAGGAGCCGTAGAGTACATGTTTAATAAATGACTAGAGAAAGAGACACAGACAGAGAGCCCACTCTAGGCTTATTACCTCTCAAGATTCTGGTCGGGGCTCCCCAGGCTTTCCCTAAAACCCACTGGACCAGAACCAGACCTGGAATTCATCCAAAACACCCTTACCCTCCATCACCCTGTGCAGGCTCGGGCCATAAGCCTGTCCTGTGGGGACTTCGAGGGACCACTCTTCTCTGGTTACCCTGCTGCTTTAAGGAGAGGGAAGGGCAAGCCAGCCACTCTCCCAAGAACAATATCTAATCCCCAAGACCTCCTCCGTGGTGGGCTTCTGGAGTCCTGGGCATACGTTCTCCTGTGTCAAGCTTGCTACAGGACCCCTGTTATGGCCTGTGTCTAGATGTACCCCCAAAGCCTCCTGTGGTCGTAAATGTGGCGTCTTCAGAGGTGGCTGGCTCTAGAGGGTAAATGACCCACAATGCAATGCTAGGATTAAGGGTGTTAGGGTTAAGGGTGGTAGTTACTGAATCAGGCCACTGATTGGTCTGGAGCCAGCCAATTACTAGGACAGCAGAGCCGTGCATGTGGCTGGAAGGTTGGGTGATACAGGCGACCAGGAAAAACCTTCATGCCTGAGTTGAGCAAGAAGTGTGTTTGTGCCCGAGTCAGTGAAATGCATCAGGCAGAGATCTCTGAGAGGCCACCAACCAGCTCCCTCATTTCCTTCCGTCATCCAAGCAGACACTGCTGATTAACACACACTCACCCCAACGCACCCAGACCAGCCCCAAGTGCTCAGCAAAGAACTTACATGGAAGCACTGTTGCCATTATTTATTATTATTATTATTATTAATTTTCAATCTGACACACTATGCAGCCTTGGCTACAGTGTCAGAACTGATACAAAGGGTATAATTTTTCATTCACTCTTTCATTCATTCAGTGAAAACACAGAGTGCCTACACCAGGCCAGGGACTGTGACAGGCACCAAAGGTGCAATAGGAAAAAAAAAAACCAGATTTTTTTTTCAGGGACAGGCAGATACTCATCTCTGATGTCAGCAATCAACACATAACAATGACCTGCGGTAAGAGCTCCAGGCAAAGGGAGCCAGGCTGACCAGCAGTGTTGGGAGGCGTCCATCTGGTCTGGGTAGCCAGGGAAGGCTCCCCTGAGGAAGCCACACTGGCTGATGGAGGAGGGGAGAGCGCTGCAGAGGATGTGGTCGGGGAGAGGCCCTGTGGCTGAAGTGAGACAGAAACTCAGAGACGGCAGAAAGCAGGCCCTGCGAGCACGTCAAGAGCCCTAATCCCACCATAACCCCGAGAGCCAAAGCAGATGTCCCGAGATTTGGAGCAGGAAGGAGCAGACAGAGGTAGGACTGAGGCCCCCAGTCCAGGCTGGACGTGCTTCCACTCCGGCTGGGAGCTGCCCTGTCGGCTTCTCCCCTCCTGGGCAGAAGCTCTGTCCCACTGCTCCCCACCCGCACAACAGCTCAGCAGTGTCCGTCAAGGACCTCTGTAAACGCTGGCTTGGCTTCGCCAACCTCTAAAGAGGCCAGTCCTGATCAGAAGGCTGCCAGGGGAGCAGGGAGCACAGAGCATCCCAAACGGGGGTGATGGGTAGCTCCGGCAGGGATGCTGCTCACAGGCTCCTTTCTGTCCATTTCTGCCTCTGTGGTACCCCACGCAAGCCCATCCTTGAAGCCCGGGAGGATGGAAAGAGGTTCTGGAGGGGCAGGCAGAGAGTTTTTTCTATGCTGTCTCTAGTCAAAGGCCACTTGGGAAGACTGTGGGTAGATACTAGCATCCTAAAATCATCGGGACACAAAGTACACAGAACCGCTTGCAAAAAGCCCACTGCATCCTCCTGGGGAGCCATCTGCTTTCTAGAAGGTTCATCTCACCTTAGAATATACACTGAGGAAGCACCAGCAGGTATCCTTGGCAGAATCTGCTACCCCCATCTCTGTTTACAGAGCTTCATGCATATCACAAATAATTTCTATATTCTTTTCAGTAAAACTGGCATTACTATAATTCAGGGGTCAGCAGACTTTTTCTGTAAGACCCAAATGGTAAATATTTCAGGATTTAAAGGCCACAGAGATGCTATTGCAACTACAGAGCTGTGCCCTTGTAATGAGAACACAGCCATAAGTAATAAATGTTTGTAGCTATGTCTAAATAAAACTTTACTTAAAAACACAAGGAATGGGCCAGATTCAGTCTATCGCCAGAGCTGGCCAAGCTGTTATAACCTGCCTGACCTGCAATTTATCTCTTCCTCTTCTTTTCAATCACAAATATCACATAATCTTGCTTCAAGTTAACCTCTCTGTTAACTTGTTGGGCACAGGGTGGCACACATTAAGTACCTACACAACGCCAGACATTATGTTAGGCATTCGAGGGGTACAATCTGAACATCTAGACATGGTTATGTTCTCATGGAACTTAACCTCCAGTAGAGAAACTCACAGGGAAGTGTTCAATCTCTGCTCTGTCCCTTTCCCTCAAGTGAAAACACAAACTCCAGCTAGCAAGGGATTCAATGTCTACATTGAAAACTACTGAACATTCTGCAAAGTATTTTAAGAAGCATAAATCAATGATATCCAATAGGTGCCCCTTGGCCTCAGGTCTATAACCACCCCCCTTCCCAAGAATATCAAAAGTTTTGGGGGAAGAAACAAGTTGCTTTCCACCTCTCAAAGAGCATAAGCATGAAAACAGAAGCCAAAGCTGGATCCATCCTCTCAAAACTGGTGGCTACAGGTCCCAGCTGGGGAACAAGATAACTGCATTGGAATCCAGGTTCTACCACACAGAATACAAAACCATGCCAGTTCCCCACCTGGTATCACTGCACATTACAAGATCAAAGGGAGCAGGTGTTCAGAAAGAGTGCACGGCTGAGGCCGGTAACACTTAACTATGGTTGAATTACCAACTTAGACACGATGGACAGCCCCAGAGGAGACCTCCTTCTGCACACCAGTAATGAGCAAGATGGCCAGAGAGGCTCCACAGCATGCTCTTGAACCCTGAGGACAATGAGGCTGAGGAAAGGGAGGACCTGGGACAGGGAAGGCATGCAGGAGAAAGCAGATTGGAAGAGGAGGGCTGGAGCTGCAGCCATGGCCAGTCCTCACAGAGGCCGGCCTCTGCCTCCTGAGAGACCTGAGCCCTGAATCATCAAGCACTTGTCTAAGGGGCTCAGGAGTCCCCTAAAGATATGAGCAAAGGCCTGAAGTGAGGCAGAGGGCTGCTACCTGAGTCCCGGGAAGTGGCTCCGAAGGCACCTTCAGGCAATGAGGAAGTGAACCCCCTACATCCAACCTGATGTACCCACAGCCACAGCCTGGGTACAGGCATGAGATTCTGCCTCCTATTGCACGTGATGCTAAAAACGAAATGTGGAAAACTTGGAAAGATGACTGTCTTAGTTACTTTTTACTCATCGCTGAGACAAAATACCTGATGCCCAAAGTTGGGAAAGGAAAGGTTTATTTCTTACAGTTTTTGGAGGTTTTGGTCCATACTCAGTTGGCTCCAAGGCAGGGTGGCATGGCGGACCACAGTTCATGGCGGCTGCAAACAGCAAGCCAGAAACCAGCAAGAGAGACAAACACGCCTTCTTCCTGCCATTACATTGTATGCTGGCTCCACCCCTATGTGGGTGTAGCACTGACACCATCAATCCAAACTCTAGATAACGAACCAATCACAAATGCATAATGCAAATGCATGAGGCCTGGAGGCCACCAACATAAACCATGACAATGACTTTTGTTCAAGGAGCCACCCAAAAGCCAGCTTCCGGTTCCATAATTATAAATGCCCCAGTCAGAGCAAAAGTGTCACACAGGACAAGACATAAAGCTTCTTCAGGTTGACTTCCCCAACACCAGATGAGTTGGTGATGTCATTCTGAGGATTCAGATCCCATACTGAAGCCACAATCCCTTCCTAGTCCTTAGCAGAATTCATGCATGCACAAAATAATTACTACTTGTAACCGAATGGCTGAGCCCACGGTGCAGAGGCAGCCCCAGAGTTCAGAGAACACAGCTTCTCCCCTACACAGGTCAAGAGCTGGTACTCCACGGGCCTGCCATACAAAGGACAGATGCCTCATTAATATTCGCTGGCTGAATTCTCTAAGAAACTCTTGATTCCTCTTCTGCCATGACTTTTTCCTCTGCAGTAGAATGTCAAGTTGCTGCAGCTGGATCACCTCAAGATTACACAAAATGCACAGTGAGTGGTTCTTAGAGCAGCAGACAGACTCAGGATCAAACTCTCAAGGTCAGGGCAAAGATTATACCTTTGGAGGAGGTTAGGTCAATGGAAAAGTGCAGACTGGGACGGTACTTGAATTTATTTACCCAACATGATAGATGAAAATGTCGCATTTACCATGTTGGGACAGCCTCACAGCGGAGGCCAACATCTCTCCACTCTGAGCGGGAAGCTCAGGCAGCATTTCCATAAAGGACAAAACTCTCCTTGACCTTCCCAACCGGCCAACTACAAAGGGCATCTATGCGCCCAACAGGTACTCAATAAATTTTAGCTTCCTTTTAAAAGTGAACAAACAAATAAAACACACAGGCTTTTTTAAAAATTTACAAATGTAAAGTACTAGCAATTCATTTTTGTGGTTCAGGTTGTTCTCGTTTCCAGAGCACGAAGACAAAGCAAACAGGGATCTGGTAATACAGGAATCTTCCCTATAAAATAAAGTTGATGCAACCCTTATAAAAAAATCTTAAAATACCAAAATAATGCTTATTATAAAGCAAGATGAAGCAATTACCTATCTGAATTCCTGTGTTTAAATATAAAGATAAAAGCTTTCTTCTGGCAACATAGCTCCTGTTTGCAAATTGAACAGAAGCATAAGGCGCCCAACAAGAGGAAATAAAAACAGAAAGTACAGTCAGTACCACTCTAACTTGTTTTGAAAACACAGATTTGTTCCAACGTAATTGACATATTAGAGAACAAGCTGAGCATCAGGCAAATTCTGCATTTGCTTGTGCATGGTTTTGTCCTGTAGAAAGAGCAGCTGATTGCAGAAAGCCTTGTCCTAAGACTGCAGCAGGACAGACGCACACCCATTGAGGACCTCCCAGCACCCTGACACACTGACTGTGTCCACACCCATCCACACCCATCACCCTCGGCCAAGACTTCCCGGTAACTCAATAGGGAAGCCTTCAGGTTCTCACTGACTTTCAGGCTTTTTCAAGGTAAACTGTCACACCTATCATAGTACTTACGGATTTAACATGCAGTCAGCATAGCAAAACCATGCTACCTTCTCTATTTCTTACCTGTTCCGCTCACTGACAATTTTTCACTGCTGTAAAACCCACCCTGACGTTTAGGACTTGTGGAGTTTTGGGGTTTATTTTGCTTTGGAGTTTTGTTTTGGTTTTTGTGGAGTATTTGCCTGACTCTGGGCAGTACAGTGATTTTTAGGAACACCCAGATCACACAACAGCCAAAATAACTCCTAAATGTCCTTCCATGGTTTATGCAATTCTTAAAGAAAACACCAGCCCTACATATTGTTACAATCCTTCCAGCAGTATTGGCAACAATGACCAAGCGGCGTCCTTTTTTTTTTGGACCAAGTAATCCCATCCTAGGAAATGTACCCTAAAGACCTAACTCAGCAAGGTAAAAGAAACAGAGTCCACCGTGACTCTGACAGTGTGTGTGTGTATGTGTGTGTGTGTGTGTGTGTGTGTGTGTTTGCACGTATGTGTGAAGCACTGCGAAATACTATGATCACAATGTAAACAGTAAAGGACTAGGACTGATTATGATGCATGAAGTAAATAAAAATATACAAAAACTGATCAAAAATAAAAACCACAAGAACAAAGATCAGTTACATTCGCAGTAAAACCAAAGGTGACTTGGAAAAATTCCTTAATAAAACCACTTATACTACACACGCATTCATGCACACTCGCAAGGGCACACATGCACACACACACAGCTGTATTTTAAATCTGGTAAGAAGCAAAGTCACCAAGAAGGGTTTTGAATATGCTAATTCCTGGTTTCTCTAAAACTCAGAAGTAGTTTCTCACCGCGCATCACATATGCAGCACACTGTTTATTTCGAGATGCAAAGGAAGTCATTTGAAATTTTAGTTTCATGAAGACGTATTTTTGTCACAGGACAAATGGAATCCTGAATACAGCTTGTTATCTTCGGCCTGTCACTAAACTAACGAGCAGTATGGCTGCTCGCTGTAAATATGGACACGATTGTCTCTGCACAACACCAAACATGCAGGGCAAAACAGCACGCCATGGACAGGGTCACCCACCACCAGGCGGCGTGCACAGTGCACGCGGGCCAGCTGTGTCAATGGGCAGATGTCAGGTAGGAGGGTTGGTTTCAAGCAGGACCAACAGGAAGAGGAGCATCTCCATTTCCTGCCCAGAGAGCCCTTGAAAAACAGCAAGTCAGGATCTTAAAGCCCCAACTCCAAGTAAACTCCCAAGTGGGGACAAGGCAGTGACTGCTCATGCAAGGCTGGAGGTGGGCAATCACACCTGTGTGCTCACCTGGAAAAGAGCGAAGCCTGGGACCAAGGGCAAAGCCTGGAGGGCTAAAAGAAAAGACAAGCCACAAAAAGGTCAGTGTCACGGGTGTCACCAGACACATCTGGTTCCCTTCACCTGATTTACACTCTCAGTGTTTTATCCACTGGGTATAGGAAGTTCAGTGACAGCCAGTTCACAACAGGCACTGGCTGCCTGGGTAGCAAATATAGACCTTCCACCGATACCTAGTGGACAAGAGGAGGAGAGCCACGTGGCTATCACAGGCCGAGGGTGTGACTTGGTTGAGGCTGTTTAGTGGAGATATGAGCTGCTCCTTGGCCCCAGCAACCCTACTCACTGGTACAAGAATATCTTCAGGCATTGTGTGGCCCTTGGCCCTGCAGCCTGTGATATGCTGGGCTCTGTGGCTTCTCACAATGCCAGCAAAAGATCTCACACTCGACAGGTAGCCCCTGAACACCAGGCGGGTGGACAGATAAATGCACGGAGGGTGGGGAGCTGGAAACCACTTTAAGACCAACGGTGCTGGGCTGTGAGTGCAGCATATTGAGAGGAGAAGTCCGAGGTGAGCCAGGTGACTCAAAAAGACTGGCACTGCTACTTGCAGACAAGGCTCCGCCAGGCTGGCAGCCTTGTTTTACAACAGTAAATGGCATTCAGATGCACTGTGCTAGTCATGAGTTACCGTGCAGGATGCTCCATGTGGATACTGAAGCTTAACCCAGAGCTCCAAAGACTCCTCGGAACAGCTGATGAGTTTTGATTACAGGTTCAGTTGTCACCTGGGGAGGACTCTGACTCTGACACCATCTTTCCCACCATCCTGTCCCTGGGTATGGGTATTTTCAAAAGGGCGGTCACAGTCACATCTTGAATCTTACGATGAGATCTTGCCAGCAAGAGGCAGCAGGGTCTGGGGCCTCTCTCCTTGAACCTAGATGGACCACTGAGACTTCTCAATCAGCAGTGACTTCTATGGTCATTACTGTGAAAGCATCATGGCTTTCCACGATGCTCTGCTGGACGCTCATCCCTGAGGGTCAGCAGCCACGCTGTGGGGAAGCCCGCAGGACCCCAGGTGAGGAGGTCCCAGCCAAGAACAGCATCAGCCATCAGTCACCCAAGGAAGTTCATTCCCAGAAGACTCCGGCCTGCAGCATCAAGTCAGCCCAGCTTTCAAGTGTCGCTGGAAGAGGTTCCAGACACTGCGAAGCAGCAGTGAGCCAATACCACATTCCCCGCCTGAATTCCTGGCCCCGAGAATCCATCAAAAATAATTCTTTTATCCCACTGACTCAGGGAGTGGTTTGTTTTGCAACCCTATTAATTAGAATGCTGGAATTAAAGCACTGCGGCAAAACCTAATCTCTTATCTTGAGCTTAACGCTGAGCCTCCATTCTGGTACCCCTTTCCTCCTGCACCCTGAGTTGTTTCTTAAGGTCTTACTAACTGACACCAACAAGTTAAGAGACCACTGCCCAGCGAACTATCATTTATACATTGGATTCTGTGTCTCATTCATTAGGCCAAACATCCCTGAATTTGTCACAAATTCCTGAAAATCAGCTACCCACCCGGACCCTAGCTCTCTGCATCCCCAACAATCCTGGCCTATCAAACCCTGGCACACCTGACACAGATGCCAACAAAAAGCATCCTCTCAAAGCATCCCTCCATGTTCTACACACAGTCCAACTAAGTCTAGGACCCACCTGAGGTCTCCTGCTGAAAGGGCACGTGAACTCCCACACCAGCCACTGACCCATCTGGTCCGAAGCTCCATTTTTAGAGATGAGCAAGGTAAGCAGCACCCCCAAAGCTTCTTCAGTGGGACCAATGTGGTTCAGCCCATCCCAGCAACAGGAAGAGCCTGCCTAGGGCCATGACATCACTCGGGAACAGAGACACAACCTCCAAATAGCATCCGCAGACACAGACACCTCGGGTAAAGGCACGCAAACAAGTGGACAAGTCTTACTCCCCCAGAGGACCAACTGAGATGAAGACCACACAAGCGTAACTGTGACACAGTGCACAGATGTGACCCAGACCCAGCTCGAGCTGTGGACCTGATTATAGCTGCACAGATCAGAGCAGTGAAGAAGACACAGGCCTGGAGCACGCTGGGAGGAGGACACGGATTCTGCAGGACGCCAATTCATGACAACGAAGAGCTCTGAGACACAGTAACCACCACCAACACCCCCGCTAAGCTGTCCATCCGGGCGTCGTCATTTGGACAAACACAGGGCTCTGTCCTTGCTTTTCATATGTAAGACCTAGTTTCACCTCCTAAACTTCCTTCTGGCACCAAAGAACATTTACGGTCTCCACTGGCACCCGCCTAGTGCAGCCTCCAAAGGGCGGCCCCTGCACTCCCTGATGCCTCTCTCCAACCTGTTTGCCACGGAGGATCTGTGGCATCAAACCCTCTGCTGCTTCTAACTCTTCAGCAGCTCCCACTGCTCAAAGGGGAAGGTGCAAAATCCTTCCCACGGCCCTGCAGGACTGGGCTCCTACCCTCTCAGCTTGCCATCCATTCCTCAGCTTCACACGGGGGTGATGATCACCCCTGCTTCACCGTGTCACTATGAGGAGGAAGAGCTGGCGCCCACACATCAGGTGACTTCATCACCACAGGGTCGGGTACACCGAGACTGCTGTAACCCTAGCTCCTCAGGCTCATCTCAGCTCAGACATCACTTCTGCAGAGAAAGGCCCCCTCCTCCAGCACTAAGATACCCTCATTAATGCTTTTCCGCTCAAAGCTCTGACTGCATCTTAACTATAGATCTGTTAGGGAGACCGTTGGATAAGTGCAGATTTTACTCACTGGTCACACGAGCAGGGTATGCTCTCGATTTTGCTTATCCTACACGCCACAACTTAGCAGAGCTCCTGATGTACAGGAAAACTGGAAGGGTGGATGGATGGATGGATGGATGGATGGATGGATGGATGGCTGCATGGGAGGGAGGGAGGAAGGAGTGAGGAAGGCAGGGAGGGAAAAAGGAAAGGAGGAAGGGAGGGAGGGAGGAGGATGGATGGATGGATGGATGGATGGATGGATGGTGACAGCCCACTGCCACACAGAGTCACAGCTATCCAACCTCAGGCCCAGCAGCTTCTGCTCCAGGGGTCACCTAGAGTCCCACGCTGCCCTGAATGCCTCCTAGGAGGACCTGGAACACCTCTAGTTCTCTCTCCTCCACCTCACTGCTGCATTTCACAAGAGGCACGACCAGCGCCGGAGGGGACACGTTCTGTGATGACAATGGTGTAAAACCTGTGAGTGAAACACTGAATGCGGCCACTGCCACAGGAGAGGTCAGCGGGGACAGAGGCGGCCTGAGCGGGACCAGTCAAGAGCCCCCAGCGCTCTCTCCAAGATGCTGCCAGGGCACAAGGCAAGGAGGTTTCACGACCTCCTTAGGAGCCACAAAGAGAAAATCCTGGCGGCAAACGAGATTGAGTCTCAGGTCTCCTCCACTGCCTGGAGACAGGAAGTACTCACGAGACTTGTTAGGGACACAGAGCAGCGAGGGGGACAGATGAGGCATCTGCCCTTAGGGAAGCAACCAGGCCATGTCATAAGACAGGAAATTAATAATTAAAATTAATAATTAACTGTAAGTTCGCAAAGCACAGTACATACAAGTAAATACTGGTGGGAAGATCCATATCATATACATGGCGTGAGCCACAAAAAGATTAAAAATTACTACAGTAAAAGACACATCGCTGCCATTAATCCACCTCAATAGACTTCCTCCCACTGCAGAAACACGTCCCGTCATTCTTCCTGCTTTCTAAAGCAGCTGAAGTCCCCTTTCATATCTTTATGATATGTGATTAAAAAAAACAGAGCGAGTCTGCTGGGGAAAGGCAGACTCATAAAAAACTGGCAGTGTGTCTTTGTCCACCTTTTTCACTAGATCTGGCACCAGGAAGCTTCTGGTAGCTGGGCGAGCTGTGCACGCCTGTAATCCCAGCACTGGGAGGTGGAGACGGGAAGGTGGAAGTGAGTTCCAGGCCAGCCTGTGCTACACAGCCGGACCTCGTCTCGAGACAAAACAAAACAAGCAAACCAGAAAAGAACAAGAATGAAAAGAAAAAGAAAGGAGAAAGAACCTTCTAGCTCTTCCCCAAAGTCAAACTGCTCATGGAAGATGAATGCTTTGAATGGATTCAGGATATCAAGGGAGTCGTGAGGGCACAGCTAAAGACACTCACGAAAGAGGACTCCAGAACTGCTTCAGAAATGGCCGGATTGATGGGCTACGTGTGTTCCAAGTTGGGGAGATATCTGAGGGGGATTTGTGGTGATGCACATTTTACTCTAATATGTACGTTTTGGTTTTGGTTTTGGTTTTGGTTTTGGGATTGTTTGTTTGGCACTGGGGATTGAACTCACAACCTCATGCTTGCCAGGCAGGTGCTGTGCCCTGAGCTATGTCTCGGGCTACACAGCGTATTTTTGATCATACCTTCTACTAGAAATTCCCTGGTGTGCAACATATTACATATGTTGCATGGTTTTTAGAACAATTTTCCCACACGGTTCAAGGAGGCTAAAGAGGGGTGCGCCGAGCAGGTCTAAGGCTAAGCTTTCACCGCTCGTATGTAGTCACTGAGACTCACAGGATCAAATGGATTCCTAAGGTCACATGGCCAAGCCAGGCACAAACCCAGGACTGTCTCCCAAGCTCTTGGGTTTTTTGCAGTACCAGGCTGCACAGAGAATGAGAGGTAGGTTTTGCTCTGTCTAGACACAAAAGTGAAGACTAATTTAACATAAAACATGAATGTCCAATCATCATGGTCAAGATGACCCACACCTGAAACTCGTGCCTTGTTTAAAGGAGGAAGGCAGACTGTCACAGGGGAATTCAAATTGCTCCAACAAGAAGCACTATGTCACCGTCCTGCTTACTCCTGACCTCAACCCACTGAAGGGCGAGGCTCAGACCATCACACCTGATTCCCAGGTGTCAACACCAAGGCTAGGAGAGCTAATGGGCTTGCAAAGGGCCCAGTCCTACCTCTCTGAGATCTGGATCACCTGGTCCTTTTAGAACCTGAGCCTGCTGAGGGGTCCTACACAAGTCCAACCTGGCAGATGTAAGCTGACCCCCAAGGCTATAGAGCAGGCGACAGATGCAGTCCCAACAGAATCATGGGTCAGGTCGTGATACAGCAAGTAGAGAGCAGCCTCAGGAAAGCCTGTCTAGGGAAAAGGATTCCACAGCCCCACCGTGGCTGGAGACAAAACACCAGGTTCTAAGAAAGGCGCTGGCTAGACCAAGGGAGGGCGTGAGATCCAGAGACACAGGCGGCTACCAAGGCATCAAGGATGCAGCACCAGGGAACGATGCAGGGATCCAGGGAGCAGAACCAGCAAACCAGACAGAGCCATTCTTGGCAGCAAGGTAGAGCTGTCAGAACTAAAACGTGAGTTCTGGGCTCTAAGCAAAGGCCCCTGAGCTTCCCAAGGGGCTCCTCTGAAGGGACTAACACTCATGCCTGTAGCAAGCAAGCACTGAGCACCTGCGAAGACCCCGGCCCGGGCTGGCCCTGGAGATGGAGTGCGACATGCACCGGGGAACAGGTCACGGGTGGCTGTGCTACGCCACTGTACTCTGCAGTGAGGCTTCCAGGCAAGCCAGGGTCCTGGTGATGTTCACCACCTCAGTTCCCTGCATCACGGTTGAGAAGAGGGGCTTCATTTTCAGTGAGTCTTTGTGTCCACCAGACCACAGGCGGGGAGAAGCACTGATCTAAGAAGCCCTGGCCTGCTTCTGCTCTGCTGCGTTTAGTTCCTGTTTTTCTAATGGAGACTAAGCAACAACTCAAAAGCCAGACAAGTAAAGTGTCAGCATCCAGGCCTGCCTGGAGAAAACTGGGTTACCCTGGCCCCCAAATCCACAGCCTTGCATGCTGTTTTCTCTCGTTGAACCTCACACAGTGACAGGAAACAGACAAGTGGACCCCATCACATTGCCTCGCAGTGTGCAATCCTGCGGACAGGAAGCACCTTGCTTGCAGAATGACAGCGTGCATGCAGGTGACAGAGAGAAGCAACCCAGGGGAATCAGAGATGCACCTTCTGCTGCACCTGATGTCTCCCCAGCTCCTCTGCACCCACGGCCTGTTAATTCAGGAACGATCTCAAAACCATCACTGATATTCCCCATGGCTGGGTCACGTCCAAGTAGCACCTGTCACCCATGGCTTGACACTGCAGAGTCTTTGGCCTTTAATCAGACAGCAGAGAGAATTCAGGCAAAGAAGAGTGAGGTAGGTAAAGACAGGGAGGGAAGAGAAGGACCTTGAGCCTCCTCCTGGACCTGAACCTGCACGGCTTCTCCACACAGCAAGGAAGGGAAGGGTCTCTCCAGCTCACGCCAGCTCTTCTGTCTCCTGGTTCCTGTCTGTGGTCAACCCTGGATTCCACAGCAGGTCCCAGAAAACACTGACAGTCACCCGAAGTGTACATGCCAGTGAAGCCTTGGGTGCCAATCCCCAAAGCAGCTGGGCACAGTTTTCCCTTAGAGCCCAGCGACCAGTCCCTCCCAGAGCAACCCATGCATACACACACCTCTGATGAACCTTGTTGTCAGATTTGTTTCATCCCAACAGGAAAAAACTGCCAATGAACTGACTCTCTGAAAACACAAAAGACCATCATTCTCTGCCGACAAGCCCTGAAAAGGTGAGGATGTTACAGCTGAGCATCTCTGCCCCATCCATCGCTTTAATGTGGCTTTTGAAAGAGGTCCCGGCACCTCTCCCTGGGATGCAGGATGCAGGCTCTTCACTGAACCTGTGCGTACATGAGGACGGCTGCAGGTGACACACCATGCTGGTCACTACCACTCAATGACATTAGTGACGGGCGCAGTTGCCTGGGTGGCCCAGTCACTGCTTAGAATTCTGTTTCCGGTTTTAAAAATAAACCCTAGGAGCCCAACTGCTTCAGTGGCTGAGCGTGTGTGTGTGTGTGTGTGTGTGTGTGTGTGTGTGTGTGGTTGCTGAAAGGCTTTCTTTAGAGATACAAATGGGGTAACATCTTAAATAAGAGGACAGACTAAAATAACCGGAGAGAACCCACGTCTTGTCATTATAAGCAAGTGGCTACAGGAAGAAAATAACAGGCTCACCCTCAAGAGCTCCAGACACCATGAACGTATTTCTGCCAAGACCCCAGGGAAATGTCACCTCCTCCAACTTGGGGCTTCCTTCCCGATGTCCCCAGCGCCTGGCTAAAATGAGGATCAGCAGGAGAAGTCACAGCGCTAACAGGAAAAGCCAGCGTCAGAACAGGGGTGCTCAGCAGGCAGTGGCTGGTGGTGGCTGGCTTTGGCGTGGGGCCGGTCACAGGCACCCCCGTCCCCCGCCACCTGCAGCTACTTATTGGAACCTTGCAGAGGTCCTCCAGGGTGGCCACTGATCTCCTTCCCACCTGACAGGTGAGAGAGCTGAGACTCCTAAACATGAAGGGTTTTTCCTAACATCAGGTGATCATCACGGATGTAGATTTTGTTCATTCGTTCATTCTCTGCTTTGTTTTTAATCAACTATTTTAAAACACTTTCCAAGGTGATACTCACGTGCAGACAACTATGGCACTAAAAAACAATGTCAGTTGCACACGCAGGGGCCTAGATTTAAAATCACTGACTAATTCACAAGCCACGCCTCTCTCCCCACACGCTGGCGAATCTGCACAGTGAAACGGTGACGGAAGGGGAGTCCCCCAGGTGTGACTCGGCGGACTGGGTGGTGATGACCATCCAAACTCTTCCTTGAGCTGTGAGGGCATTCCTGTTCCCAGGAGTTCCACACACGTCCCAGTACCCTTTTCCAAACTGAGCTGCTAGGAGCGACCTCTTCCTAAGGGGGTGCACCATCCAGCGCACTCCCCCATAAGGCCTACTGGTTCCCAAATGTAGGTGATTTTCCATTTCATCATCTCTGCACTGAGGCCCAGCATGGCCACCCTTCTGCTTCTCAGGACCAAGCTCGGCAGCAGCCTCCAGACAGCCTCCGAGCCATCCACACCCCAGGCATCCTCCGTCCTGTCTGCCTCTTCCTCCACCCACTGAACCTGGGTCCAAGACGCATCAGGCCCGCAGACACGGAAACTGTACCCCAGGCAGGGTGAGGGAGAAACCCTGGCTGCTCCCCAGTCCTGGTATCTGTCAGTGGTGACAGCATTCCCAGCATAGAAGAAGTGGCTGGGGACCTCCCCAGGGCTCCATAAACAAACCGAGATAAAAATCCCCCACAATAAAGAAGCCTGAGTCATAGCCGTCGTCTGACGAAGACAGCGATGATTTCTTTTAGTGCCATGGTTTTAAATCAGGGCTGCACATGGGCATCACCTACGAAAGTGTTTAAAACAACTGATTAAAATCAAAGCAGGGAGCGAGTGACTAAAACCAACATCCAGACCCCAAGTTCCTGATTTGATTGCTCTGGGACATGGCCCGGGCAGGGAGACATGGGAAAGTTCCCTGGGTTAATTCTACAGTCTACAGAAACATAAAATAAAACAGCATCTCATCCGCAGCAGCATCTCGGGGTGAACGAAAGCAAGCGTGGTGTTGAGAAATTCCCGAGGACCTCAGCCAGGATTCTCACACCTCCTCCTAGCTCCCTTTGCAGAGACACACTAGAAGTCAACAATGGGGAGAAAATCATCAACAATAGAAGTATCCAAGCTCTGTGTGTACTTTAGCTGTCATCCTCACAGCATACCTAAAGCTGGTTGGTCCATTGTACAGATGAGGAAACTGAGGCTCCAAAAGGTCAAACAACTTGTCCAAGATTAGAGGGGAAATAATCTGTGGAATCCAACGCCTATGCCCGTTCTAAAACACCACTGACTCTCTGATGTAATATACATATAGGGCTAAGAACTGGAATTCAAGAGTGGATGAAAGATTTCATATGCGCCTAGCTGGCACACTGAGACCCGACTCATCAGGACACCATCATCCCAAGCATGCAACACACAAAGGGCTGAGAGGCTCCCCAAAAGGGGAAACCAGCCTGGACTGGAGGGTTCAATCTCCAAATGGGAGACTCCTCAGAAGGTGCCCTGGCAGGAAAGGGGTTTCCCTAAGCAGTAAGGTCAGAGAGGCTGAGGAACCGTGAGCCCGGCTGGCCACCCTGGGTGAGGCACCTGCTGTCCCTCCTCCTCAGCCCACGGCCACAGTGCCCCCTCCAGGAACCTTGTTGTGAGCCATCTGCCTCCAGGTGACTTGGGCTGGGAATCCCTGTGCAGAGGACTCTACCCCAGGGAGCCATCTCTGTCCACTGCTGCCTCCTCTCAGGAGCTTGAGTCCTGAGCATGAGTCCTGCTGCAGGGAGCTCAGGGGAGGCGGGCGGGGAAAGGGATTCCTTCATCTCTGGCCAGGTAGCGGGTCCGGTGCTGGCTTCACAACACTGAGGGACGGAACGGAACTGAACGTGCCATTGACAGTCTGTGTTCTGCCTGGGGCCACACCTGAGGCGGGACGTTCCTAAGAAAGGAAAGGACCTTCACTGCACCTGCCTCAGGATCCAGGGGCCCAAATGCAAACCTGAGCCTGCAGGGAGCCCCGGCCTTCCAGCTGTCTCTGTGAACAGATTCGCTGGTCACACCGCCAAGCCCATTTGGTCACCACTGTCTCTGGCCGCTTGTGCTTCCCGACCCCAGGATGGAGGTGCAGTGACAGAGACGGAGTGGCCTGGAAACACCACACACATGCAGGCACTAACGCCTATTCATCCTTTAGGTCACTTTCTTTGAGTATCTTTCCTGACACCCCAGAGAAAATTAGAAAGCTCTTTATGCAGGCACACTTTTCTGCCCCTTTACATCACTACTACAAGTGTAACGAGCGACTGGTAGGATTCGTGGTGACTGTCTAGTGTCACCCAGCCCCAAGCGGCAGGGTCCACCTGTCCCATTCGCTGACCTCCCCAGGGCAGCATCTGGTCCCCAGTGGGTGCCTGAGAAGCCTGTGTCAAATGACTGAGCCTCCAACTCTTGGCCTACACCCCGTAACCCCCACCTACGCTACATGCTGCAAACTCCCCTTTCCTTGCCTAAGAACTCAGCTCAGTCACTGAGGCCTCATCTAGATGCAGAAGTTCCCAGCAGCTCACAAGAAATTCTAGCAGCCCGGGTGGTAGCACACCCCAGTAATCTCAGCACTCAGGAGGCTGAGGCTGGAGGATCAATGCAAGTCTGAGACCAGCCTGGGCTACAAGGTGAGTTCAAGGCCAGCCTGAGCTGCATAGCAAGATCCTGCCCCCAAGAAAAAGGAGGGAGGGGAGGAAGGAAGGAAGGAAGGAAAGAAAGAAAAAAGAAAGCAAAACAGAAATTCTAGCACAAGGCGTGTATGACCGACCTGTGAAACCTTAACCCAGACTGACGGGAAAACACTTGGCATATTTTGTTCCTGAAAGCCAGCCAGCCTAGTGAGAGTGACACCCTTTGGTGCCAAGCACACACCCTCCTGGTGGAGAAGGGTGGAATCTGATTTCTCTGAGCCAGGAGTGAATTCCCATTTTTTTCAAAGCCTCACGTGTTGCAAATATCCTTGGTGTCACTCAGCAGTGAGGTTCCCCTGCAAGGATGGGGTGACAGCTACTCTCTCTTCTGGAGCTCAACCCCTAAATGTTCCTTAGCCTTTATTTGAGAATCTCCTGTGGTGTATGTCTGAGTCACCAAAAAAGAGTATCACATTTAGATGGAGTCAGGTTGGCCATTAGTTCAAATTGTTGAAGGTAATGGGTTTGTGGGAGTTTGGTGTAATAGTCTCCATCTTTGTGAGTCTTTGAAATTTTGCACACAAATCATGAAAAATAATTTTATGTGCATTTAGTGAGTCAAATCAATATTCACCCCATGTAATTTCTCGCAACAACAAGGTTTTGTTTTTTAAACTATCCATGAAATGAAAGTGCTTGTAAATAGATGGATTTTAGCAAAACAATTATGTAATCCTATAAGTCTTTACTAAAATATCATTAAATGATATTTCTAATTATTATCTATTTTTAAAGAAAATTCATTTAGTGCCGGAAAGGAAGTGACCCCAAAATCCTTAAAAGGATGCAGGTATACTCAGGGCCAAAAGAGCAAGTCTGGGAAAGTTCCCAACGGCCAGAGCTAGAACAAAACGAGTAACAAAATGCATAGCATGCTACTTGATCATAGCCCAACGCATAAGATGAGTATCCGTGAGCCAAACCATCTAAATACTCAATTAAATGCTTAAGTGCGGGGGAAGAGGCAAATCTCCCAAAGGAAAGAATTCCGAAGAACTTCGGTAAATATTCCTCACTCCTCGAGAAGACGTAACTTAACCTCTAGGCATCAGGGAGGCCTGACCTTTGTGGCATAAGACTTGACAGGGTAGGAACTGTGTACCCACACAGTGACCAAGGTTAAGGACATCATTGAGAAGCCCTGTGACAGCAGGCTTGGGATGAAAACGGCATGCTGCCTCGGGGTCCCAGCGCCCCATCTAACCAGGAGGAAAACATCAGGCAAACCCGAACTGGGGAACATTCCACAAAACGCTTGCCCAGTTTGCCTCCAAACTGTGTGCATATCAGAAACACACAAATGATGAGAAACCGCCACGGCCCAAGAAAACCAGGACATCACGGCAAGCTGAGAAGTGGTACAGGGCCCTGGAGTGGATCCACAGAGCCAGGGGGGCCTCTAGATGTTGATCCTACATGGTTTACTTCATTGCAGGTTGCAAAACCCACGGTCACCAACTAAAAATGGTGTGCATCCATGGTTTTGAACAGAGACCAAGTGGGCAGATTTTTGGCAATTTTAGAGCTTGCTTTGCATAACCAGTAAAACTTTGCCCAACATCTGTTCATCACAGATAGGACAAAGCATGTGACCATGAAGCCCCCAAGCTGCTGCTGCCCAGACACCCCACTGTTTACTGAGCAGCATCACTGGACACACAAGCCCCTTTCAGTTCCCCTCTCTCCAGAGTCCCTGCGCCCTTCTCCCCTTCTGAGAGACCCCTGCGCCACCGCCTCTGGTAGGTCCCTCGCTGGAGGGAACAGTCTCCAGAAGGAAGCTCATCAAGGGATTGGAACTTCCCCCAAGAAAGCAGCTGCCTTGGGGTCAGCTTTTCCCTTGATCAGCCCCCAAATCCCCCGAACCTCAAATCCTGGAACAGAAAAAGGGAATCAGGGAAAATCCAAGGATGTCTAAATGCAGTGTAAAGTCTGACCAATAATAATAATAATAATATGTAATATAATAATAATAGTATTATAGGTGCACCAAGTGCACCTGTAGAGTGAGATGTTAACAACGGAGAAACCTGAGCCAGGGGTAAATGAAACCCTCATGCTACCTTGGCTGCTTTTCTGTTATAAATTCGAAGAGTTCCTAAGATGAAAGTTTGTCTTGGTTTAAAGAATGATTGATGAGAAGCACAGACTGGACTTCTGGAACAGCCGTGTGAGGGGCTCTGAGGACACTCTGCTCAGCGAACTCTTCACTGGTGAAAATTACAGAAGCAAAATATCTTTTCCTTTCTAAAGTCTTTACTAAGGATCGAACTCACAGCCTCGCCTTTGCCAGGCAGGCACTTGTCCACTGAGCTATATCCCCAGCCCCTAAAGTCTTTTCATTTTAAAGTCTCAGAGATTTAAGTACATCTGGCAAATGGAGAAACAGTTATAAAACAATACCATGTCCACTAAATCTCCATAACAGCAAAAATGTGTGGCATTTCACTCCTAGCCCACCCCATCTCCCTGCCCAGTTCTGTTACAGAAGAGCTATTTCAGGTGGTTGAGGACAACGGGGTTTCTTCTCCCACCAGCTTCTAAACAAGGGCTCTAGTCCTCCCGGAGAGGGAAGGGAGGCCGGGCGTCTCCCACCACTCCCTGCACAGCTCCACGGCGCAGAAGCTTGGGCTCAGGTGAGAGGTCCTGCCCAACCCAGCTCCCATCATAGGACGGGTGCTGCACAGCCGGCCTGGCAGAGGCACAGAAAACTGGATTCAACCAACTCCCCCCGCAAGCACCTTCCAGGTTAGACACTGCATGCCACAGAAGACACGGGCCGCATCCCCAGGCGCCACGCACAGGGCAGAGGGTCGCTGC
Organism: Cavia porcellus; assembly: GCF_034190915.1. Lineage (NCBI taxonomy): Eukaryota > Metazoa > Chordata > Mammalia > Rodentia > Caviidae > Cavia > Cavia porcellus. Next base: position 114,775,672 of record NW_026947487.1, read on the forward strand.
AGATGTGAGCGTCTGTCCTGCAGCCTCAGCGCAGTAATGCAAAAGTCCTGCCCAATGTGAAAGAGGCCTTAAGGACTGGTACGCCAAAACGTGTTCCTCAGGGAACTCCCTCTCCAGGGACGGGACACAGAGCAGACCGTACCTAATAAACGGGCACTGCCGAAAACAAAGGAGACCTTGGTGGCAGAGCTGAAGGAGCGCTGGCACAATGTCTGATGACAGAGTGGCATCTGTTGGCCCAGAGGACTCCCTGGAAACCAGACTAACACATAAGACCAAAATTAAAATGCTCAGCGTGGACATCGGAACTGGACACTGCAGGCAAGTGAGACTCTACACAATTATTTCAACCTGCTCATTAAACAAATGACAAATAAACGGCCTGACACGATGGACGAGTCCCGGTTAGAAGTGAGGCATAAAGTAGCTTTCAGATTAGCATTATATGATTTATATGTAATATGTGACCTAAAATGCCTAGTTTTTAACCAAAAATTATGAGACATGCAAAGAAATGTGAAGTTGTAAAGAAAACACAGAGAAACAAGTAGGCCAAGGAAACTGTCTTTGAGGGGGTCCAGATGTTGAACTTAACAATGACTTCAAAACAGCTGACAAAAAATACATTCAAAAAAATTTTAAAAACACATTTAAAGGATCAAAGGAGAACAGAATGATGATGACACCCTTCATATAAAATATTAAAAAGACACCAATTTTTAAAAACAACCAAAATGTATATCTTGGCATTTATAATACAATAAGCAAAACCTGATACATTCAACAGTTTTGAGCTGACAGAAAGAACCAGAAAATGTTAAGTCAGCAGAGACTGCACAACCTGAAGAAAAAAGTGAGCAGAACTTTAGAGAAACGTGTGGCACCATTAAGCATATATGTAAAGTGCCAGGAGAGAAGCCAGGAACAGCAAAAGGAAACAGTAAAAGAAACAATGACTGAAAACGTCTGAAATCCGCTGAGAAATCCTCACCCTCACACACGGCCAAACTCAGCAAACCTTAATCGGAATAGATGCAAAATATTCCAGACACATCTGAGTGAAATGTGCAGTCTCAAAGATAAGAGAGAAAATCCTTACGCAGCAAGAAAGAAGACTGGTGGCTCGGACCAGCAGCTGATCTGTCCCCAGAATTAATGTGGGGCGGGAGGCAGCGCGGTGACAGATGCAAAGTGCCAGAAGAAAAACCTGTCAGCCAGGACCTGACACTGAAGACGGACAACTTCCAAAATTAAAGATAAAGTGAAGAAGACATGGCCAGATGATCAAAAACCCAAAGTATCTGCTGTAAAGTAACCACTAAAAAAAACGAAGAAAAATACTCCAACTAGAAAGATTTAAGTTTTTTAAATGTTAATATAAAAGAAGGCAGAATGAGGAGGGGCAAGAAAAGACAAACAGAAAACAAACACGAAGAAGACGGAATGAAGCCTGATCATATCAGCAACAACACAGCACAGAAAGGTCCTAAACCCCTCAACTGAAAACATGTAAAATGGGATGAAAAATCAAGAACCAATGACATGCTGGCTTCATGGAAAACACCTTAAATATAGAGGAACAAATCACTCAAAGTAGGGAAAGACTTGTCATGCTAATACTGAATAAAGAAAGAAAGATAAAGAAAGAAAGAAAGAAAGAAAGAAAGAAAGAAAGAAAGAAAGAAAGAAAGAAAAGCAAGTGGGCATGACCATTTTATTAACATAAAAAGTAGATTTCACAGCAAGGTACATTACTAAAGAAAACAAAGTTCATTTCATCATGATGAAATGACCAATTCATTAAGAAGATATAAACTTAATATTTGTGCACCTAATAACACAGCCACAAAATACAGAAAGCAACATCATACAGAAGTAGAAGAAGGTGGGGCTGGGGATTTAGCTCAGTGGCACAAGTGCCTGCCAGGTAAGCGCGAGGTCATGAATCCAATTCCCAGTACCAAAAAAAAAGAAGTAGAAGACAGATCATTAATTACCCAACAAGGCACACAGGTACGCCTCTCACACATTACGGGAACAAATACTCAGAAAATCAGAAAATAAAAAAGCCTACCACCAGTATCAAATTGACTTCTCTGACATCTAAAGTATACTCTGTATAATGAGGGCAGAATAAACATTCTTTTTATGTAATACAGAATACCTGCCAGTACAGCCCATAATACTAACAGGGTCATAAAGTGAGTCTCAACGAAGTTAAGAGGCTTGAAGTCACAGGAACTATTCTTTCAGCCAAAATGGAATTCAGTTAGAAACTAAAGATCTCTAGAAATAGAAGAATTTCCGAAAAATTCCTAGGTACTTGGAAAATGAACAAAACTCTTCTAAATAATCCATATGACAAAAAATAAAATTAGAAAGTATTTTAACTTGAATGGAAGCATTAATGTATCATATCTGCATGACCCTGCTAAAGCTTAAATTAGTAAAGAAGTAAGGTCTCAAGACAATTATCTCACTTTCAAACTTAAACTAAAAAGAAACCCAAAGATGTAGTAATAATAATAATAATAGTGATCAGAAAAGAAAAAAACAGAGAAAGATCAATGAAATGTAAAGCTGGTTCAATGAGGGGGAAAAAATCTATAAAACTAATAATCCTCTACCAAGAAAGATCAGGGAAAAAAGATATCAAGGAGGTATCACTACAAAGTCTATAAATATTAAAAAATAATCAGAATATTATGCACTTAACTTGAATACAGCTACAGCTCACTCAAGACCCTTAATAGATAACCTGAATGACCCTGTACTTTTTTATATAAATTGAACTTGTAGTTTGAATTACTGATACAGGAAATTCTCAGCCACTGAGACCAGTATCTATAATACACATAAACCCAAGACTCTACAATTACAGCCCACATGATCCACCAATGTGTAAAAAGGGTTTGTGCTTCACACTCTAGTAGAACTTGGTTATGAATCCAAGACTTCTCTAACATTCAAAAAGAAAAGAAAGAAAATAATGCCATTTGCCATATTAAGGAAAGAAAAAAGAACAATGCAATCTACCCAAAGATGCAGCAAAGTATCTGACAAAAATCCAACACCTATTGTTGATTTTGAAATATGGGCACACTAGAACCAGAAGGAAATTTTCTCAACTTGATGAAATACATGTATAAAAGTCTACAGCTGGCACGAATGACACCTAATGGTGACAGTTTGATGCTCTCCTCCAGGCAGGAGCAACACAAGCTGTCTTTGGTGACCACTTCTACTCCACATTTACGGAAGTTCCACGCCACCCGGCCACAAAAATAAATGGCACTCAGGTCAGAAACCAAGAAGCAAAACTGGTTTCATTCTCAGAAGACACACTTACCCACGTAGGTAATCAGTCGAGTTTTCTTTTTTTTTTTTTAATAAAGCTCCAGAAGTAGTAAGTTTTGCAAGACTGCACAAAGAAAAATAAATACACCACGTTTCTATATGATAGAAATGAACAGTCGGAACTTTTAAAAATATCATTCATTATATCATCAAAATGTATTCATACTTAAGGATTAACTATATAAAAGATAAGAAAGTCTTATACACTGAAAACTACAAAACATTGTTGAGTAAAATTTAAGAAAAGCTATTTAAAAAAGAAACAATTTTACAAGATATAAACTCAATACTGTTATGATGTAAATGCTACGAATCTGTCTGCGGAATTAATGTAATTCCACTCAATATTCTAGCAGGCTTGTTTGTAAACAGTGACAAGCTAATTCTAAAAATTATATAGAAATGAAAAAACCTAATTGTAAAAAAAAAAAGCTATGAAAAAGGGTGCAGCTGTATTGCTAACTCTACCTAATTTTAAGATTTAACAAAGGCACCGTAATCAAAGCAATGTGCTTTAGAAGCCAGCCATGGTGATGCACGCCTGTAATCCCGGCACTCAGGAGGCTGAAGCAGGAAGACTGCTGCCAGTCTGAGGCCAGCACCAGCTACACCGTGAGCTCAAGGCCAGCCTGAAACATCTAGCAAGATCCTGTTGCCAAAAAAAACTGTGCTTTGGTGGAAAATAAACAAATAGACCAATGGAATAAAACAGTGAATCCATAAACAGCTCCACGCAGGTATCCACAACCTAGTCTACCAAAGGAGGAAAGGAAGTCAAGTAGACAAAGGCATCTTCTCAAAATGATGCTGGGACAATTGGATAAGCACGTGAAAAAGTACGCCAGCCCTTACCTCACACCGTGTACAGAAAGTAACTCAAAATGGATCGTAGCTATGAACCTGCAATAGTAGTATTTGTAAAAGAAAATACAACAGAAAACATTTGTACTTGAGGTTAGGCAAGGATTTCCTAGATGTGACATGAAAACCCCAACCTATAAGGAAAAAAATTGATAAATTAGATTCCATGCATAAAATTTATGCCTTTTGAAAGAAACTGTCAAGAAAAAAGATGAGACAAGCCACAAAGAGAAAGTATTTCCAAATATATACCAATGAAAGACTTGTATCTAGAATAAAGCACAGATCAGACTCAGCGATAAGAAAATGCAACATGAGCCAAAGACGTGAGCAGCCACCTCACCAAGACGTGCACACAAATGGCCAATAAGCACATGAAAAGGCTCCACACCATTAGTGGGCAAGGAAACGGGAATTAAACCCTTACTGAGACCCAACTGTCTAACTATAAAATGACCCAAATGGCCAGGACCACTGTTAGAGATGGAGAAACTGGCACTCCCGGGCGCAGCTAGGAGGAGCGCTAAACAGTAAATCCGCCCTGGAAAAGGGTTCCGCAGGCTCTTCCTAACGTAAACTTTTTTTAAAATTTTTTTTATTTTAAAGAGAGTAAAATTGAACAGAACAAAACAGATCATAAGAGAACAATTTAAGAAACACAGATTTCAAAGCAAGACCACCGGAGATCTTCACTGTCTATCATATTGTGTCTTGATTTCTTTCAAATAGTTGTCCACATCTTCACACACAGTGAATACATACTGAACAATATGGTACTAACTGATCGGAACAGGATGATGAAGGCGTTTTAGGTCTTCAAGACCAGACAACAGGGGTAACATAAACTTATACCTACTACACTATTCCTCCCTTCTCCATTTATGCATTTACCCAGAAACGAAAGCAGGCATCATACAGACTTACACACGATTGCTCACGGCAGCTCCACTCGTAGTAAGAAACTGGGAAAAATTCATACGGTTAAGAGTTAGTGAGCTGATGAATATTGTGGCGTCTATATTATGAGAGTCCTACTAATAAAAACAAGTTGTTCATACACATAAGAACATGGGTGGGTCTCGAAATAATTATACCTAGTGACAGAAGCCAAATAAAAGAGAATGTATGTGGAATTACCGCATTTATATCAAACTCTAGAAGTGACAACGAATCCATAATGACAGAAAACAGCAGAGGTTGAGGGGAAAGCGGCTGATAGGAAGCAGTGAAAAGGCTGGATGAATTACAAAAGGCAAGTCGTACACACAGATTGATGCGGGGCTCCCAGCTACACACACATTACAGCTTAAACTGTAACATTTAAATATGTACAGTTCACCACAGGCTGATATACCTGATAAAGATGCAAGTAAGTACCTTCCATAAAATAAGAGAAGATAAAAGTAATCTGCATGTAAAGTAAGAATAGGATGCAACTTAAAAGGAATACTCATTCACAGAACCAAATTTTTAAAATTATTGAGAATTACAAGTCTGAGCATGGCCAGGTGTGGTGGCGCACACCTGCAATCCCAGCACTGGGGAGGCTGAGGCAGGAAGATTACTCACAAAGTGAGGTCAAGGCCAGCCTGAACTGCACAGCGGGACCCTGTCTCAAAGACAAAAATAAATAAATAAAGAGGAAGGCAGAAATAGGAGCATTAGGAGACAAAGTTGAAGAAATCTTCTGACAGACAAGATAATAACATAATAGCATAATCAGAAGAATACAGAAGAGGAAAGAAGAGAAATTAAGAGGACCAGGAAACACAACATCTAAATAGGAGAAGTTCAAGACAGAACGAACAAAGAAACTTAAAAAAAGAGGAAATCAATAAAACAACTCTGGAAAATTCCCACAACAGAAAGTACACGTGTCCAAAGAACCAACCATGGATCCCACCCACCAATCACAGGCCTAACCCGTGACACAGCCTAAGAAAATTCAGAACTGGATTTCAAAGACAGTTTCTGAAATCTTCTGGACAGGAAACCTGGTTTTACCTCCATGGGACCAGGCATCATAATGGCTTCACTGAATACTAGAGATAATGGAGAAGTTATTTCCAAAAGTTTAACAAAAACAATTCCCATCCTAGAACACACTTACTCAAAACATCAACAAGTTGGAGAATAAAGATATTTTTAGAAATGCAAAAATGCAAATCTCAAACGATTACTATCCACCGCTCTCAAAAGTCTACTTGAGGATGTGCTTAGCTATTGCAAGGGTGTAAGTAAAGGAAACGTCTGTAACCCAGCGCTGCAAAGGGCAGAAAATCTCTCAGCTGGTGGTGAACTGGACCCCAAGTAACACGTATAAACTAGAGCCTGAAGAAGGTCAGTCTGGATTGGCGCAGGTTTGACATTCTTTTGGCCAACAGTGGTGCAGGGATCTGCATACACGGGGAATTTTTTCTCCAAAGCAGACAGACAGATATAAGACAACACTTCAGTCAACACTGCCATTGCAAAATCCATACTGATAACAGTACGAAGATGTGATTGAATGCTCAGAGCATAAAGTACCAAACTCCACAGACACTGAGATCATTTTTTTTTTTTTCACATTTTAACGTCTCTGATGCTAGGCATGGTGATGTACGCCAATAATCCCAGCACTCTCCGAGGCTGAGGCAGGACCACAAGTCTGAGCAACTAAGTGAGATTCTGTCTCAAATAATAAAGGGGGGAGGCTGGTAGGTAGAATGCATCTCACTGTGAAGGCCCTGGGTTCAGTCTACAGTATTGCAAAACAGAATCTGAAATTAGTATATATTGGACAACAGAGGGAGCATCATAGCTTAACTGTCGGTATTTTTTTTCTTAGTGAAGCCTCCTCGCTGACAGAATCTTAAATCAATGAAACGCAGTCTGCTGTAGTTACACTCAAGTTGCCAGGCCTTTTAATCACCATCTTGGCAAAGGTCTCTCGGTGTGTACAGACTGTGATACAGAAACACGCATCTTCCCAAAGAAGCAAAAGTGGCCTGTGTGAGCTCACGGACTTGAATATGCAAACAGAATCTCTTCTTCTTCCTGAAGCGGAGAAGTAACCACAGCCATGCCACTGGCTGCTCCAAGGTGTCATGGCCTATGGAGTGCACCAAACAGTGGGACAAGGCACGGGCCAGGACAGACCTGGCGATGCACACAGAGCTGCAGCACCGAGCGGCATCTCCTGAGTCTCCTCCTAAGGCTCTTCCACTGCCAGGCCTACCCCAGGAGCCCTCAGACTGAGGTCGCTTGTGGGAAACTCAAGCCGCGTACTAAGCGGGCTGCAGTCAGGAGGAATCTAAGGAAGCTGCAGTTACGCAACTGGTTATCTTGCAGAGCTATTAATACTATCCTAGAATCTCTGATGTGGGTATTTGAAGTTACCCTGAGGACTTCAAAGGGGCCAGATTGTAGGCTGGCTGGGGGAGTGGACAGACAGAGAACTGAGGGGAAGCATTTCCTGTGTCTGCTGGAAACATTCTCAACAGTTGCATAATGCCAATCGGGCTGTGTATTGGTTTTGCCTTCTTTCTTTCTTTTTTTTTCCCTTTTTTCTTTTTGAGGCAGGGTTATTCTGAGACTCTATTGGCCAGTGTCTAAGCCTGGATGTGAGCAGGGTTCCGGTCAGAACCATGGTCAGCCAAGCCACACGGAGTGGAACTCGGTGATGACCTGTGTCTGTACCACAGGGTCCAGAGAGCACCGCGTGGCAGGATGGAGTTGGAAAGGTTACCAGGTGGGCTCTGAAGACCAGAGAACACTGGAGGCAGAGGTGCAGGGGTGAGGGCAGTGCTAGAAACCACGTGACACTGCAGCTTCACAGCAGCCGTAATGACAGGGCACGGGGCAGAAAGCACAAGGTTTAGAAACTCAGGAGAAGTCAGTCTGGGGTATAGGGAAGACAGAGACTGTCTCCTAGAGACTCGGACTATTAGGCAATTAAAGGCTCGGACCTGGACTTTTCTGTCCAACAAGGTTTCCCAGATCTGCAGCCACTACGTGAGAGACACCATGTTCGGCACTGGGGCACAGACACTGCTACCCAGTCCTCCAGGGCTGGTGCCCGATTCTGTAACCCAGTGTGGCCATTTGTTCAATTTAGAGCTGGGAAGCCAGGATGGAGCTGCCACCCCAAGTGGCCCGAGTGGTGACAGAGACCCGACTGACAGCCCCCATCGAGAGGCTGCCCAACGGCCTGGCACAAGCTTCTATTACAAGCACAACTATTACTAAAAAAAGAAAAACTTCTAAGAAAAGCAAAGCCCGACCAGAGTCACACCTTACAGGGTTCGGCAGGCCTTCCCTGCATCAGGGCACCAGTCTCCTCAGCTGTAAGATGGGGTGTGTATGGGCCACCTCACCATTGGAAATAAGTGAACCAGCTCAGGCAAAGCACTCAGCTGCACTCTGGCACACAGCAGAGCATGTGACTGTGACTGTGACTGCCCTCCCATGTCCCACACTGCAAGGCTCAGTGACCTGGCTCAGGGGAGGGAGGATGTCTCAGGGCAGCCCAGGCCTACAAAGGGTCACCTCAGGCTCCAACTAGCTCTCGGGGACCCGGAATGGAAGAGCATCCAGCACGGTCACATAGAGACATTTTCCCCCAGGATTTCCTAGAAATATCGCAGGACTCTACAGTGTGCTCGGAGCCCCCCCTTCCGTTTGTGTGATGTCTCCAAAAGAAACCCAGCCTGTCACCCCCTCACAGCCATTCCACACCAAGGCCAGGGGGAGTAGGAAATAGTAAGGCGTTAGAATCACTTCCCAGCTCAGGGACTTGAGAGGTCAATGACCACACCGCACCCAGGTCAGCTCTGACCAGCCCACTGGCCCTCAGCACCCTGACCCTTCCAACATGGACCAATGACCTTGAGACTGCAGACCCGGAGCTCTCAGTGCTGGCCAAAGGCCAGTTCCTAATTTTAACTGCACATAGTGGCACGTCCCCCACCATCAATATGCTTATAATTCACACCATTTCGGAGCCCTTTAATCAACATTTTCTCATCTGTCTATTCTTATTTCTAATGGCAAAACAGGACATGTAGCCACCACCCATGGAATACTAATACCAGTAACCCCTTACTCAAGTTTGGTTTGCAGTGACCCTGCCTGACACAGCATCCACAGAGCAGTGACATTGTTTAATTTTTTTACATTCCTGCTTTTTATTACTAAGTCTTTACCACATGCCACACAACAGTGGGCAGCAGAGGTGCAAAGCTGACTCCATCTCGCAGAGCAAGGGAGAGCTGGGGAAATACAGAAAGGATGTGAGGTGGTGACGGGGAGGCAGGACAGCACTGCAGCGCATTGGTGACACTCCGGATTCAGACTTCTGGGGTCCAGGAAGCAACATGGCTGGAAAACCAAATGAGCTTTGGAGGGACGGCTGTACACTGCAGACTCCGGACCAGGGAATCTACAGCTACGGCACAGAGATAAGTGGTCACCGAAGCTGGCAGGAGGGGCCTGCAGGCTTGGGGAGCAACTGCTAACGGGTTCTGGGTCTTTTTCTGGGATGACGGCAATTTCTAAAATCAACCACAGGGACGGATACACGCATGTGTGAATACGCTAAAAACGACTGGCTTGTTTACTGTGAGTGAGTGAATCATAGGTGAATTATAACTCAATCAAACTTTATTAAAAAGGTAACCAGAGACATTACCCAACTTCTCCAAATCTCTTTCCTCATTTGTAAAATGAAGAAGATAGTAGTGGCCAATTTAAAATTATCGTGAAAACCTAGTGGGATCATTTTGTAGAAAGTGCTGGCTGTTTTGACCACATTTACTTCTAGTTATAAAGCAAGAGAGGACTATTCACAAAATACCCCCCCCAATCGATTCTGCCCGATTTTCCATCAACAGATGCATGAGCAATTAATAAATATGGGACATACACACAATGGAAGGTTAATCGGCCTTAACAAGGAAGGCCATGTGGACACCTCTGCCACATGGATGAAAGAGGGACATTATGCCAACAAAATAAGCCACTACAGAAACACAGAGTGCCCAGAGAAGACAGATTCACAGGGAGCAGAGCAAGAGCCCTGGGGCTGGAGGAGGGGAACAGTCAGTGTCTGTGGGGACACCACCCCGTTTTAACCTGGATGGCCAGTGGTGATGGCAACATGTCACCGTGAACATCCTTAAGGTCACACTGAGCTGTATACTTAAAAACATGGCTAGGATGGCAACGTTTGTGTGCCATCCTGGCTATAATTAACAAAGAGAAGTTCGGGGGAGAGGGGATGGAAGAGTGGAAGGAACACTGGAGGGGAAAAGGGAAGACTTGAAGATGGTTTCACAGGACAAAGATCGGGGAGGTTCCTGGACCACCGGGTACCGGCGGACCCAGGACAGCACCAGCTCAGACGGCCCCTGGCCCTGCCCCCAGCCTGCGCGCTGGGTACACTGCCCCACCATCCACACAGCCACCCACACCAACCAGAAGCCAGAAGTGTCAGCTCAGAGCTCGGGGGCGGGCGGTGGGAGACAGTGAGTCACAGGAGCCCTACCTCAGACAGACAGGAGGACCCCGCCTTGCCCGCCTCCTGCCCTACACCCAGGACCCACGGCAGCACAGCCAGATCCTCCATCCAGTCACCAGAAAGGTGGATCTGGGTGGCCCCAGCCTGCTAAGCGGGGAGCTGAGTCACACCGGTGCTCAGGATCAAGATAGCAGCATCCTCTGGTTGTCACAGCTAGGCAGGACTGACGTGTACAGAGACAAGCCTCTCCCTCTAGCGCCCTTTGTCACTGTCAGCAGAGGAGCCTCCCTGGGAAGATGCAGGAAAATAAGGGGCTGAAATGCAGCACTTGTGTTCCCCACTAATACGGTTTGTGTCCAGATGTCACCCCAAAGCCTTGTGCAGTCATGGGGGCAGTGAGTGACTCATGGTTCAATGCTGCAATCAAGGGTGAAGCGCTACACCCACTCTAGAGCAGGAAGCCTGTATAAGGGACAGAAAGAGCCAGGAGATTACGGACAGAGACCTCCATAAACTGTGAGCTAAATAAACCTTTCCCTCCGTAAGTTTGGGTGTCGGGGATCTGGTCTCAGCAATGAGAAAAGTAACTAAGACACCCACAATGACTCCCTCTGGAGCCCGTGATCCTAGGAGACACAGATTTGCAGTGTTAGAAGCAGAGAGCAGGTACAGAAACTGAACACAGAAGCACAGACATGTATGGAGAAGCCTCAGAAGCAGGACTGTGACCGTCCACCCAGCCGAGTATATAAAATTTCACCTGAAAAATGCAAGCCTGACCTCCAAAACCATTACTCTGAATAGTTTTAGAATTTCATTCAATGCAATAAAACAGAAAATAAAAGTAAAATAATTTATATGAAGGAAACGTAAAAATATTATTTGCATACATAATCGTATAGCTTAACAGCCGGAGAGAATAAGTGAAAGAATTCAGGGTGAATAATAAAAGTCAAAAAGCTATCCAGTTACCAAGTAAAGATCTAATCAACAATCGGCAATAAGCAGCTACAAAATGGAGTAGGAAGAAAATCCCATTTAGAGAAGCAACAAAAATATAATGCCTAGAAATAAATTTAACAAGAAATGTGGAGGAAAGAAAACGGTATGAAACTGTGATAACTTTTTGGAAAAAATGATTATACCAAATGGAGACACTTCTATATTTGTGGATGGGAAGTTTCGTTACTATAAACATGTTAATTTTCTCAAAATTAACTTTAAACTTCAAGCAATTTCAATCAAAATCCCATCTGGATTTTTTAAACTTGACAAATTTATTTTAAGTAAATACGAAACAAAAATAGACCAGAAATCATTTAAAAAACAAAAAAAAATGAAGCCAAGACTTGTACTATCACTGGTTAACATAAAAAGTTACAATAAACTGCTTGTGCATTTATACAGCCAAAAAATGGAATTGAAGTTAGCTCAGAAAAATACCTATATACACTTAAATATACTACATAGTACATGTGTTTATACACCAGAATTTTGTTTATAATAAAATGCAGCTTAGAGCCTAGATTCAGTAAAGTGGGTCTCAATCACTGGTCAACTGATGGAAAAGTGTAGAATATTCTTCTCATATTTCTTATCATCAACAAACAATTGCAGTTTAAGAATTAAATATGAGAATAACAAACACACATTTGCATTTGATCGAGGGATAAAAGTCTCTACAGAAAATTTTAAAAACTATTGTTAAATTTTTCTTTAAATTCCTGGATATCAAAAGACAACCATAATCTAGATTTAGAAAATCTACAAGATGAACACTTGCAACATATTATAGCTAACTATTTTCAATATCAGAATAAATCTTAAGTTTCAGGGAGGCACAGATGAACACATTAATGGAAAAGGTTATGAAAAATAAATATAGGGAGGAAAAAGACATGAAATGACTTATAAATTTAAATACCTTTTCAGGTAACAGAGGCACTGAAAATTAAAATAATGCATTGGCACTTTTCAAAAAATCTGAAAAAATCAGACTGACTGACGGGGGATGGCAGATGTTCAGGTAAAATGGCACCCCGTTTACTATCGGGAAGACTAATTTATAGCACTCCTGGAGGGCGATTCGGCAAGGTCTACGAAAAACCTTTGAAACAGTCACATTTTTTGGTCAGCAGGTCCACTCTCAGAACACAGCCGACAGAACTGATCAGACCTATGGGCAGGGGTTCAACACCATCCCCCCGACTTACACACACTGCTGGTGCGCGGCTCTCAGCTCTGAGCGGATTGTATAATTCATTCGACTCTTAAAAAATAACATTCAGATCCGATTTTTCCACCTTCACAGATGAGAAAACTGAGGCTAGCAATTACCAAGAAAATCATGCCAAGTCACACAATTAGTGCTATGATAAGCCAGCATTCAAATGCAGGCAGTGTGGCTGCCTCACCAGCCGTACCAGACTCATTCACGGAGATGCCATAAACATCAGTATCACAGCAAAAGCTCTGGCTCACGCAGATGACAGGATGGATGGGTGTGCGGGTGGATGGGTGTTCCAGTGCGTGGATGGATGGATAAACGGGGTGTGCACCTCACTCAGCTACGATCAAACCCGCTTCCTACTGATACCTCCCCAAACCATAGGACACTGTAAGCCCCATGTAGTATCTGTTGTCATCTGTATCCAGGGATGGATAGATGGATAGATGGATGGATGGAAGGATGCCCAAAATCACGAAGCATTCATTTGGCAGTATGTCCCCGTGTTTGTTTTCACTCACATGTACCGAATATTAACTTGGTGGTAGGCAAACTTCCAGGTACCATTTTAAGCCCTTAAAAGCACAGGCAGGAAACAATTTTAATAGTAAAACTCAATTCTTCTGCTCCCAGGAGGAGAACCATTAATGGAAAACACAGGTTTTGTGACGTAGCCTGCAAAACAGAAGGTATTATCTCCCATTTCCTAAAACCTCTTTGTTTCATAAGACAGAGAGAATCCAAAAGAAGTCACAATGTTCAAAAATCCTTGGTTAAGTCTGGATCAAACAACTATAGACAAAAAAGCCTGACAACTCCCTGTACCAGCTCCCTACTCCGCCCAAAGCAGCACACGAGGTGGACTGGCATGAACGGGTGCAGGTCTGTATCCGGGACGCTGCAGGAAAGGGTAATAGGATTCCGGGTGGGTCAGCTCAGCGCAGCACAGGGGCTTCCTGGTTCTGCGTCCTCTACCAAATGACACTGCAGGAGCTTTGTCTCAATGAAAGACAGCAGCATGCGCTCTCATGATCAGGAAACGGTTGGTCCTGGGCACCACCTGCAGCTCCCGTGCTGTGACACCCAGAAGTTCAGCAGCGCAGACCAGTGGCACGGGGTCCCCCACACCGTCTCTGCCCAGATCTCTATGAAGAAGCCCACAGTGGATCCTTGGTGCCACAAATGCGTAAAACCCTGGCCGCCCAGGGGAAGGACAGACACAGGATCACAGGCCCTGCTGCCAACCAGGTGCCTTCGGGACACTTTCTGCACAGTCCCCTGGTAGGCAGGACTGGACATCACCCAGGTGAGAACGCCCAAGCCACCTCAGAGGGTCCCACAGCTGCAAATGACGATTTTTCACTGAGACCGCTGGAGTCTAAGTCCCATGGCAATAAGCAGCATTGTTTGTATCTACTGCCAGTCTGTCCACTCCTTAGGGCAGTTAGTGACCCTGCAAGCCGAAGTCAAAGGACACTCATCACAAACACTCAAATACCCTTTGGCAAAGGCGGGGAATCTAGAGTTGGGGGGTGCAGAAACCCAGCCCACCTGCTAACTAACTAGCCCCGTGGGCTCAGAAAAGCCACATGCACCCTCTCGATGCTTGAATTCCTAGTCCATAAAAAGAGGATAATTACAGAAGCCCTTATAGAACTGACAAGGAGTTCAGATGAAATGGTACCTGCAAAACACTCCCACCAATATCTACATCTCTGCATCTGTCACAAACACACAGCGCCTCGGAACTTGGAGTGTGGAGTGGAAAGAGAACAGTCCTAAGACCAGATCTGTTCCCACGGCCTCCCTTCTTCCTGGGGCACTGGGGACGCAGCCAACCGCCCCCAGGTGCCATGTCCAGAGTGCCGGGCTGGGTCTGTGTGGAAAGGAGGGCAGTGACTCTCCATCCCCGTGGTGCCTGCAGAGGGTGGAGACTGAAAGCCACTCACTCTGAGCAGAAGCTTGTGTAACAAAATGACACACCGTCATCTTACCCCACTGACCCGGGGAGATGTGACTTTATAATCCCAGGTGCTGCGAGTTCAGAAGTGAACCATGCTGCAGGAAGAAAGGGGCTTCTTCCGATGTGCTTGAAACATTCCCTTCGGCTTCGGCTCTAGGAGTGACCTCTTGTCCTGCTTGTACAGCTGGAGTTTTAAAATGTGGATTCTGAGCAATTTTCACTGCATCCTCTCAAGTGTTCTTGAATCCTCTGACTGCGAAATTGGCACTGAAAACCAGGGAAGCAACCCAAGAATGTAGGGCACAGAAAGCTGAGTGCCCCACACAGACTGGGAACGACTCCTGGCTCGGAGAGCCCAGCAGGAACCTCCCCTGGCACCAAGATGTGCAGCTTCTGGGGGAGAAAGGCGCCCCGCCAGGGTGCACACGGCTGGGGCGACTACGGGCATGCGGGAGGAGCCCTGGCAGTAGCACCTAACCTACAGGTGCAAGCAGGACCCTGGGCTTCTAGCAACACCCCATTTTAAACAGCTCTGCTGTTTAAAAACCTGAGTGGGACTCTTAAAAATGCGTAAATTTCACTTAAAATGCGAGTTCTTGGCTTCTCCTTTAGAAGAAGAAAAAAACTGAAAGGAAAAAATGAGCCAAGGGTAGCCCTGAGCGACAGATGACAGGTGCTCAGGCCACGGTCCGTCCTGGGTTTGTTGGAACCCCCAAAGCTGAGCGCAACACGCCCCTCATCATCCTACGTGTGCTCTTGGTCTTCTTATGACACAGAAACATCACTTTGCACTCCAGAGAAAACAGAACAGGCCATGTTTCAAGAACATTGGAACAGCCCATCATCTTCCTTGTCTGCATTCCTGGCTGAGACCCCCTCACCAGGAGTTCAGCATCTAGCACAGGAGGTATCTGGGTTCAAATCCAGGCTGCAGGCATCCTAGCTGTGGGGCCTCAGGTGTGTATCTGCCCTCTGTGCACCGCAGAGTCCTCATTATGAAAGGGGGACCAACCCTACCTGTACTTTGCGGGGTCTGGACAGGGATGAGCTATGCCCCATGCAATGACCAGGCCCAGCGCCTGGGGCCCACCACCTGCTGGTTAAGCACTACTGATGCCGACTGAAGTAGCAGTGGCCATAGTGAGTGGCAACTGGTGGCACCAGGGTGGGCACTTTGCCCTCTGGAATGACTCTTGAAGGATCAGGACTGGCTTTGCTCCCCTCCCAAATCCTGAGGCCAGAGAAGCAGGCATCCTCAGAAGAATCCTATCCACAACCATCCACGACCCACAGCCCCTGCGGGGACAGCACCCCAGGACATCGTATGTGCCCTTCAGCAGAGTCACATTTGTCTCCTGCACACACTCCTAGGTCCTCTGTCCCCTCACTGAGACCCTTCCTACCTCTGCCCACCTGGAAGCCCCAAGTCAAAGCCGAAGTCTCAGACATCAGCACTAGAAAGCTTCTCCTGAATTCGTAGGTGAGAATCCTGCACCCACAAACGCTGTATTTATCCATCTTCCTCCCCTCGCTCAGAACTCTCCGAAAGCAGGACCAAGGGCACCAGGAGACAGCTCCAGTCCAGGGCCCGGCATTCTGCACATGGAGAACCCGAGTTCAACAACAGAGCCAGTTCACACTGGCAGCTGAGCCCGGGAAGACCACTGACTGAACAAGATCCTGTACGTACGTCCGGGGAGCAGAGGCACAGATCCGCATCCTGGTTCTGCCATTTAAAACTCAAGCGGGTAAACCTGGGTCAGTTCACACAACCCTCAGAGCTCTGCTTTGGACAAATGTAAGACAATTGAGAAACATTTTAGGAGGATTTTTGATGACTAAATACCATTTGAAAACCAACCCCATGCACTATGAGCCCCCCCAACCACTACGAGCCCAACACCAGGACAGCAGCCTCACCCCCACTGGGGTGCTGACCCTTGGCCTTGCCTTATCTCACACCTTTCCTTCTCCTAACTTCCAACTCTGTGCTGAGAGTTCCGGGGACCCAGGTCTAGGGCACCACGGGCCCCTGTCAGGTCACCCTGATGGAAACACATCCATCAATCAGGAAATCGCCCGAAGAGTTAATTACACACTCTCCTGTCACAGCTTTGCATCACCATAATGGGCTTTTAAGACATAAGGAATACAGCCAAAGTATACAGTGAGCCTTAGGACATAAACTGGTTACAAAGCTGTGCATAAATTATGACAACGTGGTCCCTAAATTTTATATATATATATATACAGAACTAAAGAAATGAGTAAAAGGTTACACTGAAAGATTATGAGTGATCCTGTTGTCTTTTATCATTTCATACTTTTCTTTTGCAAATTTCCTCTAGTAATCACATTTTGCTTCATGATTAAAAAATAATCAACAAAAGTACCGAATCGCTGGAATACCTAATTTAGGACAGGCTGTCCTTTCAAAGCTTGCTGTAGAATATTCATGTATTATTGAAAATGAGCAAAACAACTGGTGATTTCCCTCTGATAGTCTTAACTTTTCACAATAATACAAATACAGTCTTTTTCAATAGTTCTTGAAGGTTTACAAAGAACTAGAAAGTCTCAGTTCACTATAAATATTCAGTCAATACCACAACTGAGAAATTCATCAGCTATTTTTTCTCTCCATGAAGCAATAAAAAAAAAATCATTTGCAAAGAGATAAACACAACTTCAAGACAGCCCAATAGCTTAACTTTGACTAGGAAAGGTGACCCAGATTATGGGCCACATAAAAAACAATGATAACGGCTCTAACACACTCCAAAACATACACACTCAGCCCAGGCTGAGCACACAAGGGGGAAAAACAGTCTTGCATGAAGTATTTTAAAATAAAAATATATAAAACATAAAGTGCAAATCATTGATTAAAAAATCCTAATTGAAGTAGGCAAAAGATTAATTTTTAAGCGTGTAATACTTAAGAGGAATAAGAAGTAAAAGCAGGAGACTGAGTTGGGGTTTGGAGTGGCAATACGGCCGGGGGGAGAGACTTGCCTAGCGTAGAGAGCCCGGGGTTCCCTCCGCAGCACCACAATCAATCAATCCATCTAACCATCCGTTCCTTAAAAGAGCACACACAAAAGGCAAACCTTTGAGAAACCAAGAGAAAATCTAAAACAATGAACTGGAAGATACAGAAGAAATTAATGGCTGTATTTGCATTATTATAAAAAGTTAAAGACTACTAGAGTCAAAAAAAATCCACCATGAAAATTTATTAAAATAAGCCGGGCATGGTGGCGCACTCCTGTAATCCCAGCACTTGGGAGGCTGAGGCAGGAGGATCACTGCAAGTTCAAGATCAGCCTAGGCTATAAGGTAAGGTCAAGGTCAGTGTGAAGTGCATAGCGAGACCCTGTCTCAAAAAGGGGAAAATATTTACTGAAATAAAAGGGAGAAATCTGACTAAGTTAGAAAGTGGGAAATAAATTTTTAAAAGTTGCCAAAGAATAACTAGGGGGTGGAGCATCATGTCCAAACAACTTTATTAACAAATTCTTTCAAGCTTCCAAAAGGTAAAAACTGGTATCAGTTTACAGAAAAATATGGGACTCTACAAATTCATTTTGTGGATTACCAGACTCTGGTTTCAAATTCAACATCAATGACACAGAACAACAATAGCAAAAACTGTAGGCTTCTACTTTTGGCCAAATCAGAGCAACTTTTAAGACATCAAAGTCCTTGCTGAGAACAAGCAGAAAAGCTTGTGGCATACACTGCCTAAGACGCCACCAACAACTTAAGTAGCCAGGACCTGAGACACCAAAAACTCAGAGAAGAAGATTAACAGAGGCACACCTGATGTGCTCTCACCCTGTATTC
Organism: Cavia porcellus; assembly: GCF_034190915.1. Taxonomy (NCBI): domain Eukaryota; kingdom Metazoa; phylum Chordata; class Mammalia; order Rodentia; family Caviidae; genus Cavia; species Cavia porcellus. The sequence goes on from NW_026947487.1 coordinate 114,794,425, forward strand.
GCCTGTGCTTTCCTTTCTGTTTCTCTGCAGCGATAGGGACTGAACCCAGGGCCTGTGTACGGACCTGCATCCCCAGCCCTTCTGAAAATTTTTTATTTTGAGACAGGTTCTCAGTAAGTTGCCTAAACCTGCAATTCTCCTGCCTCAGCCTCCCAGAGAGCTAGGATTACAGGGCCGCACCACCACGCTGGACTCTTAACCAGTATGTAGTCAGATGCTGAAAAGCCTGGCAGAAACACAGAGAGCCAAGCAGCGCAGGCCACCTTACGAGAGCTTCTGATAGCCTAACAGAGCTGGGAAGAAGACAAAAACTACAGTCAGCACCACAGAGGGCTCCAAAGCCAGAATGCAAGGGCAGCAGAGAAAACAGGGCACTGCCTCGTTTCTTAGTAAAGAAAGATGGGGTGCAGGGGTGCTGAGCAGAAAGAGGAAGACGAGCTCAGTAACCGTCATGAGGCTCGCAGGGCTGGGAAGGTCCACCCTGGAGTTCAGGACCTGCCACGGCAAAAGCAAACACCCAAGGAGCTCACTTATAGGAAGAGTGGGCTGGTCCGAGGGAGTCTCACGAAGACTAAATCTCAGCCTGGTTTTCCCAGATGCAGTGAGCTGCTTCTTTTCTATCTGACGGGACACATCTTCTCAAGGGACCAGCTGAGCAGATCCTCTTGGTAAAAAGGGAACATGGTCCATGACCTAAACGAATGCCCAGCATTCAGTGGAAACTCACCAGACACTCTGACAAGCAGGACCACGACTCCAAATAATCATCACACCCACCAGAAGCGTTAAATACTGGAGTTAGGGGTTATAGCCAATAAATGTGGTGAAACAGGTAACCACAGAGGGGATTTTAGCAAAGAAAATCTCATCTGAAACCAAAAAACACAGTAGCTGAACTGAAGAATTCAGGAAACATAGAGTATTAAAGCATATAAACCACACAGGGGATTAGTGAAGTGAAAGACAGGTCCAGGGAAAATAGCAAGGCAAAACCAGGTAGAAATACAAAACAAAACGACCACACATAAGTCACAAGGAGCACAGTGAAAACGTTTATACCTACAGGTGACAGAGTCCCGGAAAAGGAAGGAAGAATAGAGAGGAAGCATTACATGAAGCTATAATTATTGTAAAACTAAAGCGTACATCAAGTTGCAAAAATCTCAATAAATCTGAATAAAGGCTAAAAACAAAAAGCAATTCTCAAAAGTAGGCAGATGAGGAAAAAAAGGTGCATTATCTTAAAAGAAGAGCAGACTCAGCAATAAAGCAACCACTGAGTTCCCAGCAGTAACAATACAGTTGCTGAAAGAAAATAAAAGTCACTCAGAATTCTTTACTCTGTGGAAACAGCCTTCTGAAATGAACTAACATAAACACACTCTGAGATGCACAATAATTTAGAAAGTCCACCCCCAGGGGTGTGCTGCTTGACCGAGACAGAAAGGCCCTGATTTTTACTTTATTGATTTCCCTCATGGAAATACTTCCTCCACGGCTGATTTGAAGCTCCCGGTGTAACGTGGCCTAATGCAGAGCCAGAAAGGGATGAACACAGTCAACTGTCAGGAGTGAGCCGGCACCAAGAGAGCCATAAAGGATTCCTTAGGAAGAAGAAAAATCAGCCCATACTGAGAGCTGGAAACACAAGACAGGATGAACAGCAACAAAATGAACAAATATAAATCTAAATCAATATGTGGCGCACAAAACAATAAAAATGATGTGGCCATAAAAATAAATGTAGAATTAAGATTCACGACAACATTAACACAAAAGGAAGAGACGGAGAGTGGTAAAATTCCAGTTTACAATTATCTGTAATACTGGTGCTGAACTGTTGTAGCATAGCCCATAAATACATACAATCACTACGCGTTAAGCAAAAAATCTAAGTCTCAAAGGCTATTATTCTAAATTAACGCCATCCTGCTGAGGCTCTGGAAATATCCCAATTTCCTTAGTCTGTCCATTCCTTGTGACCAATGAATCAATAGGTCTGGGGAGAGGGCACCGTGACCCGATTTTGTCAAAGCTCCCAGGGACTCGAGGTGCAACTCCAGGTTGGAAACCCAACTTCAGAAAAGCAGACTCAGGACACCGTGAGGCCCAGAGCCTACGTCTTCCAGCCAGAGATCGCTCAGAAGGCACTTTGACAGAGCTCCAGGGAGATCTGTGCAAGTGCAGAGGGTCCCAAGAAGAGGGACAAGAAAGCATCAAAGGAAGAGTGGGATGGCGGAAGGAAGGAACGGGGCTTGAGCTAAGGTGGAGGGCAAGGCGCAAAAGCTCGGCTGAACCCCCAGAAGCAGCACCGGAGGGGCAGATCCATCCAAAAGGAACTCGGCACCGGGACACCTCACAGCCCTGAGGCATTTCAGACTGAAGACTCGGAAAAGACCCCGCGGGGACACCAGGTGACACCACACCTGACCGTCATTCTTCACATGTTGGGTGCTTGCTGATTTGCTATTTGCAATTCTCAAATTATTTTACCCTGAAATCAATACTCTTGGAGCTCTGCAGACACTCGCAGAGCCTTGGAAACCTCGGGTCACGGAGAGCAACGCCCTGCTGAGGTCACGCAAGGCAACCACTTCACGGCCGAGCTCTCTTACTGCTAACAAATGTCCTTCAGATTCTCTGTAGCACCTCGCTTTTCAAATGTTGTGCTTTTTGGTGGAGATCACTGATGACGTGGGCTCCAAGGGCAGTGTGGAAGTGATGTCTCGTGCCCCTAGGTGTGCAAGGACGGATATGCTCTAGAGGAAATCCCCGTGCTAGGCAAGCTTCCTCCAGGCAGAGCGTAAAGCTCAGCCATTCTGAGCTGCAGGTCAGTGACCCACTGTGTACCTCAAATCAGGTGTCTTTAGAGATAGGCTTTAGTAAAGTAGGGTTACGCATTCAACAGCTGACAGACACCCTGTGCTAAAGGAAGTGAACCCTAAACTTCTTCCAGAAGCAATGGTTCCACTTTCCCTAACTGCTTTTGAGGGCCACTTTATAGGACATTATTACTGTGGATAATGAGAATCATGAATAATAAGAGTCAACTGTAGCTACTCAACGCCTAATTTGTCCCATCAACTCCAACAAAGAGTAAGCCCTTCTAATCCTAAAGCGTAAGACAGGGAGATCTCTCAGCTTCAGATCTCAGGGCTCGGATTAATCAATCGACAGCTCCGAAACAGTCAGAAGACTCAACCAGTCAACAAAAGTTTATTGAAGTATAACACAAGGTGCTGTATCCAGAAAGACAGAGGCCAAAAGAGACAAAATCCTGCCCCTGGGGAGCTTGCATACTGCTGGAGACCAGAGATGTTTAACAGCAAAGACTGAGAAGAAAGGTATAGGCAGAGAGGAGGACTGGAAATGAAATAAGGAACCTAGGAAATGCATTGGAGGAATAAAAGACGTGACAGTTATCAGTATCAGAAAGAAGACAAGGCAGAAACCAGTCTTGTTAGCCTGAGTGCCCCGATTAAGAGATAGAAATTACTCCTTCATCTGACTGTACCACTGTAACCCTGTACCCATGAATATAAAAATGTATGTATATATTTAGAAGAGTTATGATTTCATGTGTTTAAAAAAACAAAAGAATTCAAGAAAGATAAGTATTTAACAAAAATCAGCGCGTAATGAAGTAGCTAGGTATAAAATGAAAATTTTAAAAATTACTTTCCTATATTCGAACAATAGCCATTTAAAAATCACGATTCATGCCAGGGATTTAGCTCAATGGCTTAAGCACCTGCTTGGCAAGCACGCGGTCATGAGTTCGATCCCCAGAACCCAAAAAAAACCCCATGATTCACACAGTGCCCTCAAAAACAACACACTGCCTAAGAATGGTCTTAAGATATAATGTACATAGCTATTAGATATATATCCATAAATGGACAACTGCGAAGTTCCCGGAGAGATAAGAGGTATCTGGAAAATGTGCTATTTCTTATTCCAGAAACAAAGACCCACAAACAGTGTCGTGATTTCCCCATGTCACATTTTAGAGCGGATGCATTTCAATTCCCAATCGCAAGAGAAGAACAGGAAATAAAATCTTCCAGTTTAAGTAAGATTAATTTAAAAAGAGGCAGGACTATCAAAACTAAAATATTTACAATAAATAAAACGGCGTATTGCGGGGACAAGACTGAAGAGACAGCCATAGAGAACACTCCGTTGATGGGCTGTAACGAGATCCCGGCGTAAACAGCATTCAACATCTACTAAAGAGGTCATCACCACTGCGAGAAAAGAAATTCATAAAGAAATGGAGCTAGGCCAACTGGTCAGTAACACGGAATAGGATGAATCCAGCTCCTCGCACAAATATGCTTGAATTAGATCCCTATTGATTATGCTATACACGGAGGAAAAGCTACACCAACCTTGCATTAAGTGGTCTCTCGGAGTTCTCTGGGCTTTTGTCTTACTCTAGAACGGTGGTGGCAAACTGTTTAGAGCAACCCAAAACCCACTCGTTTATCACACAATTACACATGAAAAACGAGGCTTTGGTTTAGGAAAAACTCATATATTAACATTTTTTGTGTGTTAAAAGAAAAACAGGTAACATGCGTGCGGTAGGTTTGCCACCACTGCCCTAGAATGTAGGTATCCAAACTGTTGTCCCCTCTGGTCTTCACTGCTAGCACTACACATAGAATATAGCTAGTGGATACAGATAACAACATGTCCTTTCAGAGTTTTTATTTTAACATTTCAGAGGACAGAAAACATACATATAAAATTAGTGCGCTATTTGGCTTTGTTTAAAACTAATATATCAATGCCTGGTTCAAGGCAAGTGGTTGCTTAAGTGTAATAATTAAATCAAGAAAACACATGTGTGCTTAATAACAGTACACCTGTGCTCTTTCCTCCCAGGCTCACACACGTGTAGGTAGGCTGAAATACTATGAACAGTGATTGCTAAATGTAACTGCTTACCGCACAAGCACCCGTAACATTTGATACGCTTGGATTTTGACTGTACAGACAGCATCAGAGACTCTGCTATCTCTTCCCCTACACAGCTTTACATGGTCCACAATACAGTGCAAGTTTCACACCATCAAGTTAGGAAAAACAGATAAAAATCACAGACTTATGCTAAAGGTTATGATCTTATGGGATTACTGCTAGCCAGCTGTCCAGGGCCACGGGTGTGGGTTGCACACACCTGCTACAGAGGACCAGGGCATGGACAGAGTGCCGGTCTCCCTGCAGAGAACTGTCCACACACTACTGTGATTGTGTCCTTTTAGAAATGGAAGAATCCAAAAGGAAAACATCCATCTACCTCTGGGATCTAACGGGACATTTGTTTCAGCATGCAACGGAGCACAGCTGGTTCTGTCGTGGCCAGAAGGCTGTTTTCATTCCCCTGAGTAAAACACAGTAGTGGATCCAACATCAACATCGTCTTTAGACCTCAGCTCCCTGCACTAGGTTTGGAACAGCGAGGCAGCAAGAAGCCAGACAGGATTCAGATGTCAATCCTGGGGCGATGCCAGATGCTTCCGACAGAGAGGCCCTGGGGGACACAGGGGCAGCCAGGGCAAAGGAGACTGAAAACACTGGGACCCATCAGGCACGGGGGGAGCCTGGTATCCACCCTGTTGTTTAGGGGATGCTCTGGGGACCAACTTAACTCTGACCACTGCTCCCATCAAACCAAAATGAGCACCTGCAAAGCAGTCTGGGGTAAAGAGTCAAGTCCCACCCCAGCCACGTCCATCCCAGGAAAGCCCTAGCTGGGCAGCTAGCTGGCTTCGGCACAGGGCGGCGGAAGCAGGGGAGTGGCCAGCTGCACCGCTCTGTCTGTATCACCTCTGCCCATTAGCCTTTTACCAGTCTGGACTCCAGGGTCCCAGTACAGAAACTGCTGCTGGTACCATCTGAAGAGCTCATCTGTGCAGGCGGCCTGCGGCCACCCCAAGTTTAACCGTGCCCCGTTCTGCAGCCACCACTCAGCCAGCCTAAACTCATTCCCCTCAGTCCGCAAGCAGCACTCACCCAGCCCAGGCCTACCCAGCCCCTAACTCTGGATCAAACAGCCAGCCCACGCATGGGTGGCAGAAGACTTGCAAGTGGGGAGGTGCTGGAATCCCAGGAGGAAGCCCTTGCCTGTGCCTGCGACTTCAAGAGGGTCCCAATGTTTTCTTCTAGAGGTTTCCAAGTTGCAGGCCCAACACCTGGGTCTTTGATCCATTTCTGAATAGATTTTTATGGAGAGTGAGGGATAAGGATCTCGTTTCAATCTTCTAATGTAAATTAGTACAGCCACTACGGAAGTCAGTGCAGAAGCACCTCGGAAAATGAAAAGAAGGGCTAGTTTTTGACCCAGCCATACCTCTGCTCGGCATATCCCTGCAAGAACAAAAACCAGCACGGTAGAGAGACACTGCAGCACAGTTCACAATGGCTAAGCGCTGGAAGCAGCCTAGGGGCCTGTCAACAGAAGAATGGATAAACAAAATGCAGTGTGCACGTATGTTCAGCCATAAAGAAGAACAAAAATCACATCATTTGCAGGAAAAAAAAAAACAAGCACAGAACTAGAGATCATGATGTCAGGCAAAAGAAGGTAGACTCGGAAAGTGATGTATAACCTGCTTCCTCTCATACGTGGAATTTCTCTAAAAATTAAAAGATGGGAGAGGAAAGTAAAAAGGTGACCACTAGAGAAGAGGCAGGAAACCGAGGGAGTACAGAGCTTTCGGGGAGGAAAGTCAGAGGATGCTCTGTGCGCGTACAGGATGCTGAAGCAGGGCACACTGCTCCGTACAACTAATGCTAATACATTTTTAAAAGTGATAGAAAAGTATAAGATAAAATAGATTCATCTGCATAAAATCTGTAAAACACATATTTAAAAGCAAGATGATTAAATGTTCCTAACAAATCCGACACGATCTGAAACCCCTCACATAACAACCATACTAATCTATAAGAAAAACACACTTACATCCCAATTATCAAAGAGCTCTCACACCGTCAAAACCAGCCTGGTGGCACCTCACAGACTTAAACTCAGAGTTACTGTGTGACTCAGCCACACTTGACATAGCCCAGAAGAACTGGTCGTGCACCACGGCCCACAGCCGCTCACACCAGCGGTCCTCACAGCAGCCCAAAGTGAAAACGGTCCAAACGCCCGTCACCTGCCGCAGGGCTAAGCAAAGCACAGCGGACTCACAGAACGGAAGAGTAACCAGCTGCGGGATGAAGCAGACACGCCCTGCATGGCTGAAAACACCGTGAAGAAAATGTCACAAAGAATCACGCACTGTGTGACTCAGCTGATATGAAATGTCCAGAACGGGCAAATCCAGAGAGACAGAAAGTAGATCACCAGCACCCAGGCTGGGGTTAAGGAGGTCCAGAGATAGGGTGACGCTGTGTGTGTGCAGGGGTTCAGGGCAGACAGGAGGGTGACAAACCTTCTAGATCTGACCAGAGTGACAGCTCACAGCTCTCTGAATACCCCAAAACCTACCAGACTGCAGGCTCTAAAGGGGTCAGCTGTGCAGGATGTGAATCCCACTTCCATGACAGAGATAAAGTTCACAAAGGGGGTGCTCAAATGGCCAATCGCACGAGGAAAGTTTAACCTCTCCTACTGCAGAAAAAATGTAAGTGACCAGTCGCTTTTCACCTAAAACTCACCAAAAGCTTTTTAATAGGAATAATCAGTGTTGACCAATATTCAACGAGTATGACATTCCCCAACGTTGGCAGTGACAATCAAACGTGTTTGACCTTTCTAGGGGGAAAAAACCAGTTATAAGTATCAAAACAACTTTAATAACCCTACCTAGATACAACCCAGTAAGTTTGGTACTGTTCTTCCCCAACTCTTTCACAAACAGGAAAACTGAGATTCCAAGAGATGCAGAAAGACCAAAATGACAGAACTGCAAACCAGTCACAAGATGTCATATCTCACTGCCTGCTCGGACCCACGCAACACGAGGAAAAACACATCAGCACCAGAGGCAGAAGGGATCCTGATACAGGACAGAGTGACACCGAAAATCTGAGTAACAGAGAAGATGTGCATGTGCAAATCAACCACAACAAAGCACTTGGTAAGCACTTACACACACTGATTTTTACACTACTAACTAGATCACTTACCCAAATGAATAAGCGAGCACTGTATAGACACGGATCTTCCCCGGTACCAAACCGTACCCAGGAATACCCGCTCTGCATCTCTGCAGAGCACTTTTAAAGAAGTCCCCAAGCATATTTTACCTCGAAGACACTACATACATTAAGCTGCGTTTCTCAGAGAAGAAAAGCTTCATTTCATTTATTACTTTTAACAGGTGTTGGATATGCTAATGAATGCAGCTGCAGCCATCTATTATGGGATGGGGCTCTCACTGCACACAGACTCCTCCACTCAAATTTCATTTACAGAAAGCAGAACAATCTAAATGTAGGGTTTATCAAGTGGTCATAAAATATGACCATCTAACGGAAAATAATTTGGTTGATTATTGGTTTTTTGTTATGCCCTGGATATCCCCGATCCCCAAAGACTTTTAAAGCAACGATCAAGATAGGAAAGGCATAGCACATTCAAGTGGCCAAGGCTGTATCGGTGCAGGCATGGGGTGCAAGATTACACAACCGAAACACTGGCTCGCACCCGAGAATTCACTCCACCAGTATTTACAGAGAGTTCCTGCTGGGTGTCACGCTGGAAATGATCTAGAACTTTCACTAAGAGGCAGGAAAAAGGGCTGTAGTCGGAGCTGTCATCACAGGGCAGCATGCTTACTCACTGCGGAGTGTCCAGGCTGTGTCACACTGTAAGTATTAAGGAAAATGCTTCTCTTCCCTAGAGACCTCCGAATACCCAGGGTTTGTGAGCACCAAGCACTTAACAAGAACTAACCCATTTAGCTCACCTCCCCATCCTGACAGATCAAGTCTGCCCTTCTCACTCCCCACAAGACAACGCCAGGACTCAAGAGAGCTAAGGTGGCTCCTTTAGGGTCACACAGGAAGGCAAGCAGTGGCTCTCAGTAAGGGCACCAACTCCACCCTGGAAGGCCCTCTCCTTATGACCCCACTGCTATGACCCTCACCCTGGGAGTTAGGGTCTCACCACAGGTATTCTGGGGAGACATAACCACACCGGTCACAGCACCGTGCTTTGAGGCCTTCTGCTTTGCAGGCAGCCTAACAGCGTGAAACCAGACTGCCTGGGTTCAAACCCCGGCTCCCCACCCACTGACTTCGCAACTTAAACCCATTTTCAATTTCGTAAGAGGACTGCAGATTAAAATGACGTTCAAGAAAGCCTTTCAAAAAAGGAACGGCAGGTAACTGTACTCATGAATGTCAGCAGTTGTTATTAATATGTCTGTAACTCACAAAACCTATCGATAGATTTAGCCACCGGATCCCACTTCAATTTTTTTCAGACTCCCTATTACCTATGAATAAACTCCACATGTCTTGGCAAGGCAGATGACAGCCAAACACCCACCACAAATCATTAACCACAGTGGCACTGCTGCCCACACGCCGGAGCTGAAGACCTCACGTTACAGGAGCCAACAAAAGAAACGGAGGTGACTCTGTGCTTAGATGTGAGTTTCCTAGGAGAGACGTGCTCGCCTCCTAAACACAGTGGTTTTGTAGGCCATGGAAGACCACTCAGCAGGAACATGAGACTGTCCTGTTCAGCTGGCATGTAAAGAAGAGCCAGTCTGTGACTGCCTGTAATGAGAACACCCAAGTCAGCAAAGCAAGGTATTGCTAGTTGTCACCGTGAACATTAGGAAGAATCCTTCAGTAGAGCCTGGAGAAGAGCCAGTCATGGCAGTAAGAAGGACAAACCCCTCGCTGACTTCCTCCTAAACAGGAGCCAGTACGATTACAGGCAGAATCTCAATGCAACTTCCAACCCTGGACAATTAAACATCACCTTTATTTAAGTTAAGAAACTGGCAAAAAATAACAATCCATTTTAATTGCATCAATCAAATTAAAGAAATCTAAATAAAGAATCAGATTATTCCATTCCCACTACTGAAAAGTTTCAGAAGACTTTATAAACTATACCAACTATACGTAAGCTCAATGAGACTAAGAAGGTCACATCCATGGAAAGGAAATAGTTTTAAGAATAAGATAACTTCAAAACTATAAAATAAAATCAATTTTCCAGTATCATATATACTAGAAAGAACCAGATTTTATAAAAACAACTCAAATACTTTACAAAGTAAATGGAATTAGCAAAGGTTACTGCAAAAAACAGAATAATAAGACTAGTTTTTTAAAAATCTTCTGAGAACTAAGGATGAAGAAAAATGATAAATAAAAGGGCAGAATTATAGGCAGCACATTCAGAAAACCTACAATATATTAAGCAACGCAATGTGAACTAAGGAAAACCACAACCATCAATGGTATAATTTCAAAGGGCTTCACTACAGCTCAAAGACCAAGCAACAACCTATGTTAATCAAAAGTGCATGCTTACCTAACTACTTCTGAAGTTTATGTACTTAAAAAGACAAAAAGATACTACAAAACCCAGAAATATTAATCATATCACCATCAGACTTTTCCTCCACACTGTGCTTTTCAAAGAAACAAATGTATGACACAATCCTTAACAATCAGACAGGCTAACTGCAGTTCACACATGAAAAGCTTCTTTTCTGTTTCAGATTTGCAAAAGCCCCCACACTGCCACGTCACGCAGGCATTCTTCCTGACGTAAACAAATATGTAAGAATCAAAATAATAAACTTGGAAATAGGGCTAAGATGCAATGAGATAACTCATGACAAGCAAATATAAAAGTAAATTTTAGATTTGATATCAAATTCTTAAAAATGTAATTACATAAAAGCTAATTTTAATCGTTCTTGAAGTACGATACAAACTATTTTTTATTTATGTACAAGAAAAAAAAAGACAGAAAAAACCAAAAAGCAAGAGACAGACAAACAACAAAAACAGTATAGGTTTTCAAAACAAGATGACAGGCATTTCATACTGTTTCAGTTTCTTACACTAGAAGAACAGTATTTTTTATTATAAAGAGAATAAAATCAAGCAAAATAAAACAGAATAAAGCAAATCAAAACAAAACAATGTGACACAGGATTTTAAAACAAGATAATACGAAATCAACAATGGCTACTATAATGCCTCTTGCTGTCTTCAAAGCCACAGGAAAATCAAACAAGACAGAACAGAATAGAACCAACAAAAACAACACAATGAACGCAATAAAGGACTTCAAAACAAGATAATAGTAAATACAAAATGTCTGCCATAATAGACTTGTTATCTTGAGATAGCTGCCCATGCCATTGGATATAATAAAATCAAGCAAAACAGAATAAAAGCCAACCCAACAAAACAATGAAAATGATAGAGGACCTCAAACCAAGATGTAGGGAATTAACAATGGTTCTCACCTTCAGAACAAGAACTCCCACAGATGCTATACTGTGTATTGTTTATCCTCTAAACAGATGATCAGACTACCCGCTGATATAGACTATTTTAAAACCTATGAGAAAATATAAAATTATGTTATGTCATTAGGAACCTGGGGAAAGGTTACATACCACTAAAAATTGATCTTGACAAAATAAAATAGAGACACGGGAAAATCAAAAAGGAATTGTAAAATTACGCAGCCAATATTTACAGAAAACTGAAAAGCCAGAGAGCAAGTTCAGAAGTGATGTCCTGGGAGAATATTTTCTAAACCACAAACAAGAGTCAGATGAAACGTTGCTGAAAGCTGGACCCACAGGAATACTGTCACCTCGAAGGTCACCCTTTAACAGGAGGGTAAATGGGGAATAAACTAACCTATAAATATTATTGCCTACCTCTGATTCATCTGGATGGCCCAGAAAACTCCAGATGATCCTATGTTTTTTGAGAGTCTACCAAATAGTAAATGAAAACTCCAATCACAAGAAAGTAAAATTGGTAGAGGCCTCAGTTTAGTTCTGCAAACATGTTTTCCCCAAATACAATGCCAAGAACACGATCAAAAATAAGTGGACACATGAGGAGGTAAAACAACCTTGTGAGAACTGTGGGAAAACCACGCGGTTCAGACACCGAGAGCTCCAGAGAGTAAAACAGACTTTAAAGTGACTATGCTGATTATACGCAAGGCGCTGAAGGATGACACTGAAAATCTCAAGAAAAAAACTGAAACTAAAATACTGCACCGCAGATTTCTAGAACTAAAAACTACAATTCCCAAAATGAAAGCCTCAGAGGAAGAATTTTCAGATAAAAGACAGAAATGATTAAAGAATTAGTGAATTAGAAGATGAACTGGAACATAAGAATAAAACAAGAAAAAATGATTTTTAAAAAAATAAATCTTGTTATATATGCAATTAAACAGAATATCAAAAACAGCAGGATGAGGAGAGAAAGAATTGGCTGAGGATTCCCTCCAAGTTGATGAAAAATATTAACTTTATAAATTCAAATAGCCAACAAACACCATGGCAGCCACAAAGGCAATGGAAACATGTCTTCAGTCCACTGAAGGAAATCATTGCAATCTATAGCTCTTTCCTCACTGAAAACAATATCCTTCAAGAATACATTAAGACAAAATGAAATGGATTTATCTGAAAATAAATAAATAAAAAGTGTTCTTCTATTAAAAAAAAAAACTTCAAACTGGGTGTTTCTGCACTCCCAGGTACTCAGAGGTCTGAGGCAGGAGGAGCACAGGCTCAAGGAGAGTCTGGCCAACTTTGCATTTCAAAATAAAATTTTTAAAGGGCTGGAGATGTTGTCAGTGGTAAAGTGCTTGCTTGACATGCACAAAGTCCTAGGCTCAATTCTCAATATATCAAAAATAAATCAGATGCAAAGATGGAGGTGGAGGAAAGATTAAAAGAAAAGGAAAAAGAAAAGGCAGTAAAGAAATAAAATGGGATAAAACATTTTCTTAATATAAAGCGGGGCATAAAGATGAAGATGAACACAGAACAGGCGGGACAAAGAGAAGGCAATGATACTTGTAAACTCAAATATATGTATGGTTATATTAAATGTAAATGGCCTAAATAGTCTAATTAAAACATAAAGGTTATCAGTCAAGATTTTTAAGAGATGGAATTAGATGCCATTTACAAAAATACATGGAAATTGTGAATACAGAATACATGGAAGCATCATAATAAAAAAGGAAATGCAATACAAGCATTATTGAAAGAATACAGGAATACAGGGGACTGGGGATTTAGCTCAGTGGCATAAGCGCCTGCCTTGCAAGCAGGCAGTCGTGAGTTCGATCCCCAGTACCAATAAAAAGGAAAAAAGACAAAAAAAAAAAAAAAGAAAGAATATTGCTGGGTGCTGATGCAGGAAGCTGTGATTTTTGAGGCCAACCTGAGCTATACAGTGAGTTCAAGATCAGCTTGAACTACCTAGAGAGACTCTATCTCAAAAAAAGAAAAAGAAAAAACAAACAATATGCTATATCTCCACTAACATGGAGAGATTTAAAATAAACAGAATTAAAAACTTTTTTATAATAGTTGAAAGGATCAATTCCTAAAAATATAGAAAAGTTATAGATTTTTAAGAGCCTATTATCAAAAACTCAAAATAATGTACAATTGGAAAAATACATCAAATACAAAATATAAAAATTGACAACATTGTAAGGAAAAACAGATATATACACAGACAGGAAATTTTAACATATTCCTCTCAATAATTAATAGAACAAACTAATCAAAGCTAAATATTTGATATAAAAATTACATAAAATAAACAATTTAGGGGCTGGGGATTTAGCTCAGGGGCCTAAGTGCCTGCCTTGCAAGCTCACAGTCGAGAGTTGATCCCCAGTACCAAAAATAAATAAATAAATAAATAATTTGACCAAAAAGGACCTACAGAGAATACTGTCTCCCGCAACCCCACGCGTAAGGCATTTACAAAGACTGGTCATATACTAGGTAACAAATCTTAACACACGTTAGTGATAATACCAATGTATGTTTTTAAATACAACTAACCCAATGTCTGATAAATTAAAGATAAAAAATCTTCTTGCTGGCAAATTAAGAAGTACAACATGATTGAAATATATGGTAAGTGTTTAACTTTTTAAACAATTTATTACAGAGACACACTGCCATCAGTTGCTCGCAGAACACCCCGTCTTGGAACACCCTCATCCTACTGTTCAGGCCACTCTCTGAGCGGTTGGAAGCCCTCCTTCATGAGGGTCTCTAGTTACATTGTCGGGGCACTTCGGTGCCATGAACCAGTTCAAAATGCTTACATTGCAGGCTCACTTTGACTCTGAGGAAGAGCCACAGACACACAGTACCAGGTCTGGTGAGCAGGGCAGATGAGGACACACACGTGCCCCTAAAAGCTCACCTCTGCACTGGCTGGAACTTGGCAGCAACGTTTCATTATTACACCTCACAAAGACGCTCAGAGAAAGGGTTCCAAGAACACTTCAAAACCTGGCCATGAAGATGAGTGTGTGCTCTGAGGTGTATTAATGGCAATACATCTTCTACTACAATAATTTTTTAAATTTAAACATTCACCATATATTTTGATCATTCTCATACACTTTAAGTCAAAGTGGACGTTGGCAAAGGTTTTGATTTACTCAGATGAGGGATATCACACAGTATTTAAGCTTGTGAGTCTATTTCACCCCACACTATTTTCCAGGTACATTCATTTTCCTGCACCCCTCAAATTCATCCTCCTTTATGGCCTCGTGGTATTCCATTTTGCACAAATACCACATTTTCTTTATCCAGTAGTCTGCTGTGGTGCACACGGGATGCTTAGCTATCATGAACTGTACTGCTATAAGCATCGGTATGCACATATGACTGTAACACGATGTCTTCAGCTCCTGGAGGAAGATGTCTAGCCAGAACAGCTGTGTCGCCTGGAATCGCAGTTTTAGTCCTGTGAAAACCTTCAGTCTGATTTCCACAGGGGCTGTGCTAGCTCACACTGCCACCGACGGTGCAGGAGGGTTCCTTTCTGACCACAGCCACATCTGCGCTGTCTCGCTTTGGCACCTTGGTGACTGCTACTCTTTCAGGGTAAGACAAAATCCCAGCGTTATTTCCTCATTTGAGTAAAGCAAAGTACAATGAGCAAAATAAAGGCTGGCAAGCAGGGAACAAGGCGAGAGATCGCTGGCAAATGGGGAAGGGTGCAGGAGACAGCGGAGAGGGAGAAATAGAGGGAGAAGCTAAGGAGCATTAAGACACACCATAGCCCGAAACCTAACAATCGCAGGGAGCGGAAACTTTATATGTCACAACCATGAGATAACGGCAACAATAGTAATAACAAAAATGGGGAAAAGGGATTTAGAGACGGAGGAGGGAGATGAATGGAAAGGGAAGGAATTTAAGAGAAAAAAAGAGTATTAGGTACACGTACTTACAACAGGCACCAATACAAAAAAAATTAGATAAAAACATTTAAAAACACACAAGGAAATTCCATTAGAGGTGTATGTGAAAGCTATCACTACACACGGCATAGCTCCAGTGGCATGTTAAACTTCATAGCTGACCAAGTGCTGCCAAGTGTCCAGCCTCCGCTGCCCAGGGACATTTATTTGTGGACAGCAGAATAACGATCATGGCATTACCACGTATTCCTGGCTTACTGCAAAACAATGCAGTAACCACAGCAAACACATAATTAAAATGACGCTGTCTAAACACCAAAATGTTATGCCCAGTTCCAAAAAAAAAGACAATGAAAAAGAAAATGTTTTGAATTCGGTCATAATGAAAAGATTCCATCTTTAAACTTGTGGGTCGTAATTAAGTAGAGCTTAGGTTAAAAGGAATACTTTCTCTTTTATTGGTACCGGGGATCGAATTCACCATCTAGCACTTGCCAGGCAGGCGCTTATGGCGTTGAGCCAAATCCCCAGCCCCAAAATGAATACTTTAATTGACATATTTAGGCTGAAAGTTAACAAATTAAAGAGCCTTGGATATTTATCCACAATGGCACAATCTTACTCTGTCGTACAGCAGGAGAACTTGGAGTTATTTTCAGGAAGATGGATGCATCTTGAGGCTATGTTAAGTGAAACAAATCAGACACACAAGCTTAAAAATCGCATGGCTTCTTACACAAGAAACCCAAAATAAAATAAATTAGAGAGCAAGATAAAAGCTAAGAGAACCTCAGTAAGAGGGGAGGGGGCCAAGACAGAGGGAGCAGTGAGAGGGAGGGGAGGGAAGAGGATGGAAACAGCATGAAGATGCTCTATATCCACGTACCAACTTCAACAAGGAGAGGAATCATTACGTACTCCAAACATGTACTAATAAAATAAAAATACTATATTAACAAAAGCATTTGAACACAAGTAAAAAATATTCAAAAAAAAAGAAAATAAGAAAAAACAGAAACAAATGAAATGAAAAAATGTAACAGAGAAGTCCACAAAGCTAACACTCAAAACACTAGAAAAAAAAATAAACGTGGGTATAGGGACACACATCTGTAATCCCAGCACTCAGGAGGCTGAGGCAGGAGGATCACCAGGAGTCCAGGCCAAGCCGAACTAGAGTGAGACCTTGTCTCAAAAAAAAAGAAAAGACTTTAACGATTTAAGGAACTGACAACAATGGCCAGGAAAAGAAAGAGGATAAATGTAAGCAGTCACCAGAATGAAAGAGGAAAACCCTAAGGTGTAGCCTACAAGAGGTAAGAGAATACTAAGAAACTGATCTCCAGGGCGTCTAGGGGTCAGCACTGTTCCAGAAGACAAAAACCTGGTAATAACAAGACAGAAAATCACTTAGGTATACACATATGATTCTGGCAATAAATAAATACATTAAAAGAAAAAGCACAAATAAATGAAATTTACAAGCTGAAACAAAAGGGACTTAACAGTTGTCAAACCAAAGCAGAATTTATTATTATTAATTTATTATTAAAGCATAATTTAATATCTATTTATCACATATTCACTATCACTCACTGAACCAGAGCCAACATTACTCAGTAGTGAGAAAAAAGGTGTCTTTGCTCTTCATGAACTTTAGAAGACTCAGATTAATCAAATGATGGAGCAAATAAAAACATAAGCCCTGTGAAAAATTAAGGAAGAGAATGCATTAATGCATAAACACGGAAGTCTAATCTGGTCTTAGATATCAAGATTTCCTAGAGGAAGAGGCATCTGAAGTGAGTTGAAAACTAAATATGGATCAATAAATGGCAACAGAGACAAAAACTGAAGAATATCTCCAACAGTTTATAAAGTGAAATACGGCACCTTCAAGACCAGCAGAAAGGTCAAAACAGGAAAAGCACCAAAAATAAAGGCAATAGCAAGGTACGGCTAAGGCCGGTTAGGAAAGACCAAAGCTACACAAACTGACTTACTGAACAGTTACAGATAAATGCATCTTTATCAACTAGAATTCATTTCAAAACATGGGATGTTAACATTAGAAATCTTTTGATTGTATAATCAAAAGATTTAGTTAACAGGATGGAATATTATTCCAAGTTAGGGAGCTGTAACGTATTTATAGAATCAGAAAATTGCCTGAACACAGCTCCATTCTGAGAGAGCTGCTGGAGGAAACACTCCAGCATCATGAAAAACAACTCCAAGAATGAAAAAACTATGGAATACATGAAAAAGAATAGTGAAAACTAAGTAAATTTATATTTACATCTAAATACCTGTTAATTATTTAATTATTATAATTAAGGAAACATTAAATAAACAATGGCAAAGAAAACAGGTACAACCAAGAAAAATAGCAACAAAACTTGATATGAGGCTCAAGTAACTAAACTGAAAGACGGGAGGTGCAGGCCAGTAGAGCGGGAAATGTAAGTGTAAATTAGTCGCGCATGTGATCCAGGCCTATAAGCCTAGCACTCCAGCAAACTGGGACAAGATCACAAACTCAAAGAGTGACTTAGAGACCCTGTCTCAAAATAAATGTAGTAAGTAGGGAGGGAGGGGCACTGGGAAGGTATCTTAGTGCAAGTATCCGGGGTTCAATTCTCAGTACCATCTCCGCCCCCCAAAAAACAAAGAGTGTCTAAGGAACTTGTTCAGTAGAGAAGCTACAACAATTATTTAACTCTAGGCCTTGGTAGAAAAATAACTTCAAGTATGTTTAAGGATTTAAGGAAGCCACTGCAAATGGTGCACATTTTTTAAAAATTATACACACACACACACACACACCAGAACAGTGAAGAAACAAGAAATGGTGCAAATAGTTCCCAAGAAATCAAGAAAAGGAAAAGCAAATGTGATTGACAGAAAACATAAAATATATCACAAACAATGTGAAACGTTATCAGTACTTACAGAAACAACCTATATGCAGTGACACAGAAATCTATCCCGTACATCTACAAGGAGAACTTGAAACTTCAACTAAGTCTCATCGTAGGATGAAAACATAAAGACCCGAGGAACTGATGGAACTAACCAGCTGCACCCAAATTTATCAATATGCACACCCCGGACTGTTTTTATCATTCATCAATAAACTTGTTATTCATCAATAAAATTTTGATCACATCACTGACAAAAGAGTTAAGTATGTCACCTATAATCCTTCATCATATTGTATAAAAATCTAGTTATAACAACAAAAAGAGAAACAAAACAATATTAATTTGATTATATGAAAACATAGTATCCTAACTATTCAGGAAAAGAACAAAAAAGAAACTGATAATACAGTTCTTTTAGGAAAACAATATTAATTAGAAGATTATAATGAAACATTAGCAGTATAACAAAATTCATAGCTATGTTTTCCATTTTTATTTGAAAACATAAAATGTGAAAATAAACACATACGCAATTTAAGTAGCTATTCAGCAAATTAAGAGCAAAACCTGAAGAAAACCTAAATACTTGGGGTAAAAACTAGTGCATCTGTTATACTCTGGTAACACTGCACCAACAGTAGAACCTAAGAATTCGCCTGTGAAGTGTCTTGGATAGTCTTTGGCACGGACAGGTGAGCAGGAACCTAAAACAAGGATTTCACAGCAGCAAAGTTTGTAAGACAAAACCATGAGTACTGTAAAACAAGACACTGAAATAATCCCAAATATCCACCAGCAATGCTCTGTATCTTTGTATGTTCTAGACTGTAATTTTCATGTCTTTATTATTATCTTATATTTTTAATATTTCTCTGCATTTGTACATTGGAATATTCTGATAAATATACTCCTGCAAAAACAAACTATTTCAATCGAGATCTCTCTCAAGAACATAATGGTGAACAAAATCAAAATGCATAATGTAGGCAATTTGATTCCAATACTGTGAAGTTCAAAACCAAGAAAAATCAAGCAATATGTCTTTCAGGTATGCATAATGATACTGTAACACTTCTTTTAAAAGTCATGGAATAATTAAGCAGAAACTTAGAAGAATAATTATCTCTAGTGGAGAAGGAGGAGCATACATACAGAAGGTTTAACTCATGTGCCACTTTTTAAATGATGCCATCAGTACACTCATGTTCACTAGTATTAAGTTCTAAGCATACATTCTGTGCACTTCCACTGCATATATTTCAGAATAAAAGTGCAAAAACATAAACAGATAAAGGAATAAATAATGGTAAGCAGACGCTGATTAAAACAAAGCAGGAATGCCAGGGATTTAGCTCAGCGGCATAAAAGTCTGCCTGGCAAGCCCAGATCGTGAGTTCAGTTCCTGGTACCAAAAAAAAAAAAAACATTGACAAATATGGGTGGACCTTGCAATAGAATACATTCAAATCTAAAATAAATTGAGAATTTCAATAGGTCATTCCCAAACCTAGACAAAGCAGGAAATGAGTAAAATGAGAAAACACTGCTAAACCCAACCTAAGAGCTGCGGCCGTCAACTGTGACAGTTGTGCGGACCCAACAGGAAGCAGAACAGCTTGGCAAAGCTCTGGGTGCCTCTGCGGTGACCGACAAGGAGGCTGCAAACCGAGGAGGGGTGGCCCCAGCCAAAAGGGGTGCAGCCTGGGCCGGACAGAACGGGAAAGAAGAGGAGATCTTTGGTTTTCTTCTCCAGAGGAGCTCTGGTCTTGCTGTCACCTGTGGACTGCTGTCTCCAGCTCCTTCAGGGATCCACAGCAGACTTCAACCTCCCAGAGCAGGCCCTGCAGCCTTGCAAAGCACATTCAAGCGGACCGCAGGGAGCTCCAGGCCTTCAACCTCTGAGTGGACCCCTAGGGCCCCAGAGCACCCACGCTGGTTTGCTGCTCTGCAAACTATCACAGGCTTGCTTTTTATCCTCCACATAATACTATGCGTATTCCATATTAAATCTGTCCCTCTAGCAAGACCTAAGTGACAGAAGAGGAAAACCAGCAACACAAAAGATGTAAAAAGAGAAAAAAAGAAAAAGAAAGGGAAAGGACACATCTAGGATCTCAGAAAATGGATGAAAACATAGCAAATATATAAAAAAGAGATATTCCTAAGATGTGATTGAAGACTCTATACTTCTTCAAATATTTGTTAAAATAAAGATACTATGAAAGACAATCTCGCTAACACAAAGTGCCAAAATATTAGGAAAATACAAAAATTTAGGAAAATGTGAAAATGAAATCATTGCAAATATTGTCAAAATGGCCTCTAAAAATTTTTTCAGATAGAAGATATAACCTTGTCTCTTTTCAGAAATATAGCAGAAAATGCTTAACTGGCGTGTTACAAAAATCCCTTCAAACAGGGAAAAAAATAAAAGGTTAATCAATGAATTTCATGAAACCAGCATGACCTTGACATTAAAATTTGACTAAATTAGCACAGACACAAAAAGAGAAACCAGAGGCCAATCATATTTATGAATATGAATGCTAAAATTCTAAACACTCACAGCAGCTGGCATATTAAAATAAGAATGTACTGTGTGCTGTATGCTTATTTCAGAGTATGGAAAGCTGCCTTTGGGAAAAATCTCTTAGTAAACTATATCAAATGACAAAGAAGAAGATTGCATGATCTCCTCAGTAAGAATGGAAACATACTTAATCAAAACTGTAAATTAAAAAAACATAGCACCCGTTCCTTGTTAAAAAGAAAAATGTAAACTAGGTATACAAACTTTAATTACAGTGGTGCTTCGGTTCACAAATTCCTTCCACAATTCTGGCTGCAAACGAATTACAAGCATACAATCATGGAAATTAAGTTCGTGAAGCAAAGAACCACTCTAACAGGAAAATAACAGCTACGTTAGCCACTGCCTCAATTAATAGTAAAACGAATGGCACTTCTAGTAGATAGTAATAAACAAAACAATATCAACATTATACTTTAGCAGCCTGGCATGGTACCTGCCTATAATCCCAGCACTTGGCAGGCTGAGGCAGGAGGATTGCTGTGAGTTCGAGACCAGCCTGGACTACAAAGTGAGCTCCAGCCCAGCCTGAACTGCATGTGAGTCTGTCTCAAAAAGAAAAAAAGAAAAAGAATCCATTATTATGTAGTGGTTTCTGACAGGTTTAACTAATAAAAAGTAGGAATATACATAAGCTTATAACTAATAGAACAGTTAAGATGACACAATTCAAGAATGATGTGGCCACCTAAAATTCTAAAAGGAGCTAAAGCAATAAAGCCCTATTCACAAAAACAACAAACACTCAAAACTACTGAGTAATAATCTTAGGATACACACCAAGAAAACTTGACAAGCACAATGAAATGGACTTTTAAAAAAAGGAGAGATGACTCTGTATCCCCAAAGTGATCTGTAAATTTATTTCAATTTTAAAAAAATCTGGATGCTTTACCAGTGAAACCAATAAAAATCATTTATAGAAAAAAATTATGAAAATGAAGATGAGTCACCACACAATAAAATGTATTCCAAACACAGTAATTAAAACTCCTGGAACAACAGGCCTAGAAGGAAACTCGTATTAGTGTCTATAATATTTTGGCAACGTAGTCTAACGTCTCAAATCAGAGGTAATGAGTTATTCAGCAACAGCACTGAACCATGCCAAGGACCACAGCCCTGCTCCAGGTAACACGGCAAAACAATCCGCGGCTCTCTTCCATGTTCACTTAAATACGCAAACATTATTATCAAAGAAATAGAAGACAATAAAAAATCAATGGCTACAGAGTTGTGGGTGAAAAGGGCTTTCCTCCCACTCCAAGGAAGAGAAGAGGGAAAAAGAGAGTGAAAAGACAGAAAAAAGAAAGAACCATGTAATTATATAGCTATAAAAGTTTAGATTACTTTCCCTTTAAAAAAAATCAGAATACGCAAAATTAACTAGAAAGCAAGGAACTTACTAAGAAGCAGTAAGAGAAGGAACTGAATTAAGGCAGACAAGGTGATGCGTTAACACTGTTAATGCAGGTGACTTCAAACCTCTCATCAAATTCATTATCATCTGAGGACGTGAAGACAGTCTTGCTAGGAGAGTGGAAGTGGCCACAGTTTACCTCATTAACACTAAGAACTGCAGACAGGACAGAAACACCGGACAGTCCCATGCGACAGAACTTTAACGAAGGACCTGTCCGTGAATTCCTAGTAAAACCCTAAAGTGGGTCTTTGAAGATCATTTTCATGGCTCTGGAACAGCACGGAGCAACTTACCAATAACAGAACCGAAAGAAGCCAGTCTTTCACACACATCTTAACGACTACCTGTCAGGGGATCTGCAGAGTAGCACATAATGAAAATGGCACGCATGCTCAACATCCTGATGGCAACAGCAAAGCATGTGACAAAACCTTCTGCATCATTCAGAGCAGGACAGCACGCTGTCAGTAACAATGGCACTTTAGTAAAAACACCACGAACTTCCAAAAAGTCTCTCCTCTTGCAAAAAGAGAACCTCACAGAGTGTTACAGTAAACTTTTTCAGAACCCAGAAATCAGCCAAAGGCTTACAGGAGCCTGGGATTATCTATCCAAGAAAAGGACAGCAAGGCTTCTTGTGTTTTACCCAGTTCTGTGCTTGCTACTATCACTTCTCCACCACACTTTTCTATGTCACCTTTGTGAAAGCCCACAAAGACAGACAGACAGACAGACAAGATCACCTGGAAAGAGAATCCAGTCAGATCTTCAAAATAATTTCAACAGGCTAAAAGGTAACCAGATGAAACCTGACAGAAATCATTATGATAGACCTAGTAAGTTTGGAAAACCAATAGAATTGTGTTACAACAGGCTTTACGTTCACCACTGGGAACCATTTGTGTGTCAAGAAATATGGGAGTTTTCCATTGACTTCAAGATTCGTATCACACAAAATAACAAAATGTTTTTCTAAATGCTAAATCTATTTTAGCTTCCAAACAGGAATAGCAGTTATAAGGATAGATGCACCTAACAACAAAGCCTCAAAAGCGTATGAAGCCAAAGCTGCAGACTGTAACAGACAAACGGTCATGTAAGCGCTGGAGACTTTAACATTTCCATCTAACAATGGGACAACGACCAAGTCTACCAATAAGGGAAAGATGACTCAAAGAACACTATCAACTAATTAGTCCTAACAGAGATATAACAAGAGGAGAATATATATTCTCAAGAGCACATGATACGTTCCTCAGGACAGAGCATAGGTGAGGTCACAAAAAAGTACAGTAATTCTTTTAAAATATGAAAAGAAACAAGAATCACACTAAGTATGTTTGCAGGTCGCGGTGCAGTAAGTGAAGAATAGAAAGAAAACTGTGAACCTCCAAGTGTGGAAATGAAACAGCCCTTCTTAAACAACCGAGGGGGCCAGGAAGAAATCACAAGGCAACTAGAAAATACACTCAGACAGACGAAAACAGAACACACAAATACTGCAAAAGTTATGGAATTCAACAAAGACAGAGTTCAGAAGGAAGTTTACAATTATAAACACATAAAAAAACAAAGATCATAAATCAAAATCAAATTGTACACCCTAAGTAACCAAAAAAAAAGAAAAATTAAGCCCAAAGCTAGTAGAAAGGAAATAATAAATATTAGAGCAGAGATAAAATTGACAATGAAAAAACAGAGAAATTCAAAGAAATCAACATTTGTTCTCTAAAGTGATTAACAAAACTGACAATTTTTTAATAAAAGAAAGACAATGAAAATTGCTAAAATTAGAAAAGAGACAAACATCATAGAGTTTATACAAGTAAAAAGAATTATTAAAAAATATTATAAACAACTGTACACCAACAATTTGGTTAACCACATTAAAAAGGAAACATTTCTGCAAACACAAACTACAAAACTGACTTCATGGGGCTGGGGATTTAGCTCAGCGGCATAAGCGCCTGCCTTGCAAGCAGGCAGTCGAGAGTTCGATCCCCGGTACCGATAAAAAGGAAAAAGACCAAAAAAAAAAAAAACTGACTTCATGAATAGAAAATCTCAGTGGACTTATAACACTACAGAGACTGAATCAGTAATGATATCCTCCCAACAAAAAAGGTCAAGACCAGATGGCTTCAACCAAGATTTAAAGAATTAACACCAATCCTCATACACTCTTCCAAACAACTAAAAAGAAGAGCATATTTTCAAACCCACTTTAGCCTGATGTCAGTCAGACAAAGCTGTAATACTACTCAGGCACGAAGAATACATTTAAGACATCCATAGAAAAATGGATGCACCTGGAAAATATAATGTTGATTGAAATAAATCAGATGCACAAGCTTAAGTATCATATGATATCTCTCGTATCAGTAAAGTTCCAAGAGAGTAATAGAAGATGGATAGACAGAGAGAAGGGGACGGATCTCAGGCCAGTGGGAAGGGTCCCCGAGACTGAGGGAGAGAGGAGAAGGGGAAAAAATCACGATACGCCATGTACAATAAGCTCGATGAATGCAAATATCGTGTATCACAGACATGAGCTAAGGACAGTAACAACCAAAGGAAGGCAACGGGGGAAAGGGGACCTCGAACCAGAGGAGGGAAGTGGACGGGAAGGGAAGGGAATCACAGAGAAGAAACAAGCTACAGTATGTACGCGCACCCCTCCCCAAAATGAAAGCAAACTTCATGTACTGCAAACATATACTAACAAATTTGTTTAAATGACAGGTCAGTAACTCTGAAAACAGAGCGGCAAAAATTCTCAACAAAATACTAACAAACGATCTCTAGCAGCATATTAAAAGGATTACATACCGTGATCAACTGGGATTTATCCCAGGCAGGCAAGGGTTTGACATAGGAAAATCAGTAAGTATAATAAATAGAACGAAAACACATAACCCCTTCCACTTCAAATGCCCAGAAAAGGCATTTTGAAAAAGACAGCGTTTCTTCATGATTATGTAAAATTTACAAAACTAGGAATAAAATGAAACTATCTCAAAACAACAAAGGGTCTTCATGAAAACCCGTCGCTAACATCCTATTCGAGGTTTGACAGACAGCAATGCCCTTTTTCTCCACTTCTATTTAACCAGTGATTGACTAGCCTAAAATATGACACCAAAAACACAGAAAAAAACAGGAATACTGGACACCATTAATATCGTAAGTCTGGTATGTTAAAGTCACTCACTGTCAGGAAGAGGAGAATGGGAGAAATTACTTGCAGGCCACGTGAGAGAAAACATTTTCAAATCACAGGTCTGACAATTAGAATCCACAGTATATTTTTAAAAATTACAACCAAAACCTAAAAGACAAGCAACCCAATTTTAAAAAGGGCAAAGGCATTGAACAGACATTTCTCCAAAGATACACAAGTGTACGCTTCGGCGGCCCACATACCAAAGATACACAAACGGCTACCGAACACAGGAAAAGTTGTCTATCATCATTAGCTATTTAAAGAAATGCAAATCAAAACCACAATGAGATACCATTTCAAAACTACTAAAATAACTAAAATCAAAACTAAACAGAAAAAGCCAGGCGTGGCGGCACACACCTGTAATCCCAACCTTGGTGGGAGGCTGAGGCAGGAGGAATGTTGCAAATTGGAGACCAGCCTAAGCTATAAGGTGAGCTCAAAGCCAGCCTGAACTGCACAGGGAGACCCTGCCTCAAAAAGACCAAAAAAAAAAAAAAAAAAAAACCTAAACAGAAAATGGCAAGTGTTGACAAGGATATGGACAAGCTAGAGCCCTTGTGCAACACGGTTATGAAAAGAGAGTAGATGCTAGGGAAAATGATTCGGCAATTTCTCAACAAAGTTAAACAGAATTATAGCGTAACCCAGCAGTTCATCCCAGATATTCACAAAAGAAACAGATACTTGCAGGCCAACAGTACTGCAGCGTTACTCACCATAGCTAAAAGGCAGAAACAGCCCAATGAAGAGAAGCAACAGACGAATGAACAAAACACGGTACAGACACCAGGGAACATTAACACGGTCACACAAGAGACTAAAGCTCAGATTCTATGGCACAGTGTGGATGGACCCTGAGAGCCTTATGCTAAGACCAAAATATGCCAACTAAAGAAAGCCGTGCGCTGTACGGTTCTTCCTGTAAGAAATACCCAATACGGGCCCATGTAGACACCTGATCTCAGGGGCCGGGGAAGGGGCGGGTGACCGCGTACTGGGCCGCATGTAGTTTTTATTTAGGGTGATTAATCTAGAACTAGATAGTGGTGACACACGGCACGAGATTGTCCAAGTGCAAAATGCTGTAGACCTGTACATTTAAAAAAAATTAAAATGGAAAACTTCACAGTATCCATATCTGACCATAGTAAAAAATACTGTATGTAAAACTAACATTAAAAAGTACAGCTATAACCTGCAGTAATGCACTTGTTCTGTTTTTGCATCTACTTAAATAATGTTTTTGCTTTTATTTAAATGTGTTCCTTCTTTGTGGCATGCTTTGGTTTTATTATTCTTTTTGTGACTTGTTAAAATCAGTGCTGACTGTTTGCTTTTTAACATACACGTTTAAGATTATCACGCTCCTCTGAGCACCACCTCACCCACTGCCCACGTCTAAGACCACTGCTTTTACCAGGTTGTGGCTTTTCCTCAGACTAAATTAATTAAAAGTCTGCAGTCCAAATTGTAAGATACGACCTTTGCTGGTGAAACCTAGAATTATTCTAGGTAATACATTAAAAAGTAGGGCATGCACAGGCTTGAGACTATCCACAAGAGATCAAGCTTTGAGAAACTAAATCAAGAACAAGAGGGAAAAAAATAACGATGCTTCATCCGGAAGAAAACAAGTTAAAGATCTCATGGGGCAGAGCCTCCAGAAACACCTGGAAGATGCCCACAAGCACCCTCCCGCTGTGGGTGCTGGTCTCAGTACACAGGACCCACCGTCCAGAAGCCAGTCCTCCAATGGCACAGCAGTAGAGAGCCACACTGATCAAGGCCGTGGGCAAACACAGGGAGGAGGGGCCAAAGTAAGTGGCCCATCACAGCAATCCATGCTTTGGAGAAACACAGGGAGCTCAGAGAATGGGTAACGAGGTCACCCGGGCTGCGGCCGGGGATGAAGCCCTTCGTGAACCAATTTAAGATTCCAAAAACCAGTAAGGGAAGACCAGCTGGGGCTGGAAGGGACACAGTAGGAAGAGGTCACAAGGCAAAGGAAAGGCAGGCAGGGATTCACCGGCGTTCATCATTTGGGACTTCTGCCTAACAGTAACAGGAGGTCAGCGGGACTCTGCACACAGTGACGAGCTCAGCTTTCCTCCTCACAAGCTCACCTTGGATATGCTGTGGGGACAAAAGGTGACACACAGGAAATGCTGCGGGTCAAACTGGCCCCGTGTACGTCTTCTTTTAGGAAAATTCTAATCACACTGGGCGTGGTGGCACATGCCTATAATCCTGGCAATCTGGAGACTCAGAGAGCAGCCTGGGTTACAGAGTGAGTTCAGGGCCAGCCTGAACCACACAGCAAGACCGTGAAAAAGGAAAGGAAAGGAAAGAAACCCACCCCCACCCCATCAGCAGATGGGAGCCAGAGGTCTGAGCATCTCTTGGGAGGCCGACCACATGCAATATTGCAAATAAGGGGGACTTCCTTCTACCATCTCTTTGAAGGCAAACATTTTTACCACTGTATCTGCTTTATTCTAATTAATGGCATTGCTCTATTCAATATTCTGTTTTGATAAGTTCTATAATGTTCTGTATTTTATTTTATTTTATTTTGCTATACCTGATTGAAAGAACAACTATTGCAAAGATAACGAGATATACTGTGGTACCAATTAGTGTTATCACGGTAACCTGCTGTGAAGTTCTGTACCAATTCCACTACAGTGTCTAAACTGGCTTTGTTCTGTCTTCTTCTGTTGTATCTCACTACCTTAAAATAATAAAAAAAAAATTTAAAAAAAGAAAAGAAACTCCTAATCAAGCCATTTGCCCATTTTCTAAGTGGTTATTTTTGTGATGCCGAGAAATTGAATACTGGTGTATTTTGGGAATTTTCCCTTTATTTAATATATGATTTGCAAATATTTCCTCCCAATTTGTGGACTGTCTCTTCCCTCTACCAATTGTTTCTTCTGCTCTGCAGAAGCTCTTTAGTTTGGAACAATCCCATGTGTCTATTTTTGCTTTCATCGTCTGAGCTTTTGGATTAATATCTAAGAAATCTCTGATTTGGCCAATGTCATGGAGATTTTCTCCTGGTATTGTCTTCTAGTAATTTTATAGTTGTAGATCTTACATTTAAGTTTCTATGCATTTTGAGATGATTCTTAGAGATAAGATAGTCCATTTTTATTCATCTGCATATGGGTATTGAATTTTTTAACACCAATAGCTGAAAAGACTGTTCCTTCCTCAATGTGTATTCTTGGCACTTTTTACAAAACACAATTGGCCACAGATGTGTGGGTTTATTTCTGTTCTTTCCATTCTACTCCATTGACCATTGTGTCTGTTTTTACGCCAGTACCATGCTGTTTTGATTACTATAGTTTTAAAACAACATTTAAGATCTCTAAATCATCAGAAAAAAATGCAAGCAAAAACCACAGCAAATTATCACCTCACACGTGTCAGACTGGCTATCATCAAAAAGATGAAAGCTAACCAGTGTTGGTGAGGATAAGAAAAAAGGGGGAAAGCTTATAGGTTGTTAGTGGTATTGCAAATTAGTACAGCTGTTAATGGAAAAGAGTACAGCAGTTCCTCAGACAGCTGCTTCCAAAGGGATTGAGATCAGGAGGCCTAAAGGGTATATGCATATCCGTGTTTACTGCTGCATTATACTGGGAAAGACACGGAAACAAACATGTCCATCAATAGATAAACACACTTTTAAAATGACAGGTAGACAGGTATTGCATTAGGAGGAAATTCTGTCATTGGTGACAATGTGGACAGTGGACACTGGTGTGTGCAGTAAGCCAGGCACGGAGACACAAATACCCGAGTCCATAGTAGTGGACAGTGCAATGCTGGCTACCAGAGGCCAGGCCGGGTGGGGTGGGAGTGGAGGACAGGGAGGTGTTGACCAGTGTGTGCCAATTACCATTCGATAGGAGGAACACGTTCTCGCGTTCAGTTGTGGGGCAAAGTGACTGTAATCAATAATAACGTTCTGTGCACCTTAAAATAGCTGAAAGAGGATTTCAAATGTTCCCGTCTCAAAGAAACAATCAGTGCTTGGGGTGACAGGTGTGCTGATTGCTCCAATTTGATCATTTCCAAATCCAGACACACATCAAAACACCACAGTGTACCCTATAAATATGTACATTACTTGTCAATTAAAAATAAAGTAAAATCTTTTTCTAAAAAAAAATTGTTGTTTCTGCCAGAAGGGATGAAGGAAGCCTTAGAGGAGGAAGACAGCAGAGGAAAAGAAACCCGCAGGTCTCGGGCCCGAATTCGATGCTCCACACGTGGAAACTGGACCAGGCCAACTTCAGCTCACAGAGCAGAGAATTTCCCAGCTGCCAGAACTCTGCCAAAGGCTCAGCAGAGGCTGCCTGTCACAGAGTGGGGGACCCTGTCCTCGGGACGTTTCCTTGAAGAGCTGGGTGATCGATCAGACGCAGAAGTGCCAGCAGGGGACCCCACGGAGGTATCCAAAGCGCTCTCACCTCTGAGACTCCGCGCTAGAATCAGCAGAAATGTCAAGCCCTCCACATCTAAGAAAGAAAAAAGCTCTCTATATTTATATTTGCATATCTATTCTTATTATCTTTTGGCTGGGCTTTCCTCTATTTAGTTTGTGTTTCTTACAGAAAAGTTCAGGGGTAAATTACCGTCAGGACTTTGTATCTCGACACTCAAGTGGTAAAGACACAGCATTATGTATCTCTTTCAAGCTCTGTTTCTGTAAGCATCTTCATCAATAGCTCCACTTATTTGAACACGCTATTTTAATTTTAGTACAAAGTAGGGGCATGTATTTTCTGCTAGTTCTTTAAAATACCAAGTGTGTGGATGCATTCGCTAGAATCTGGGATTGTTTACCTCACCCGTGAAAGCCTAGCGGTCCACCAATCCATAAGAGCAAAGAAAAATTTTCAGCCACACAATCCTGCCAATCCCAATGGTGAAGGGATGCAAAGACCACACCTGCCCGGAAGAAAATGAAAAATGCATACAGAAAACTGCAAAGGCCCATAAAGAGCTGAAAGAGGCCACGAGACTGACCAGGTCATGTGACCAAATGTTCTCCACCCAGGCGCTTCCAAGCTTGGAGAAACGCAACCCGACACTGAGAACAAACAGAACAGCTTCCACCATCAGAATCCTGAGGGCTCCGGACACTGCGGCTTCTGAGGCAGCGTGGCTAAACCACCCCGCATGGTGGTGACAACATGGACAGTCCTCCTGCGGTGCTCTGACATCAGCACCAGGTCTGCATGTTCTCAACATGCAGAAGCAGGAAGAATGGCTTCCTTTCCTGTTCTCAGACAGCGCTCACTGATTACCCTCAGGTGTCTGCAAAGCTCAAGGAGACCAACACCGACCAGCAATAGCACACTCTGGATCCACTGCGTGGTCTGACTCCCAACAGTGCACACAGGAGTCTGGGCTTCCAGGCTAAGTTAGGGTAGGAGGTGCTCCCCGTAATGTCAAGGCCTGTGACGTCAGCGGCGGGACACCAGAGCCTGGCCGCATTCTTCCTCACCCAGAAAATGAAGCAAGACTCAAGGCCGTGCTGAGCTGCACCGGCCTCCTTTGCTAAAACCGCCCCCAAGAAAATGATGATGATGTCAAGATTTTCAAGGATTCTCCACGAAAGGCTGAGAAGGTAGGGCCTCTGTCTCATGCAGGACATGCTCAGATATCAATGAAAACAAATGGCCCGTCTTTGTATTTCAGAACAGAAGAAGCCCTCAATTTTATCACCTACTCGAGATGTTAGTGAAACACTGAACAGATGACTTCAAAATTCCCCACCAACTCCAGGATTCAGCAACCTTCAGAACACAGGACTATGTTATCTTTATTGAAAACACAAAGCTGGATACTTTCGGTGAGCTTGGCCTACAGAAAAACAATGTTCACTGATTAACTGATCAATAAAGACACAGAAAACACACTTGAGAATTCAGGAAAAGTAAAAGAACAAAAATGCCCATAAGCATTATATCAAACAGGCTGCAGTGATGCCTGAGACCATTCCAACTCTCATGCAGGTGAAATATCTGAACAGATTCATTCTTCCATTACTCGGATTGTGTTTTAACTCTTGCATTGTGTTAGGGGTTAAAGATGGAACGAGCCAGTTGGATTCACTGACTGTCCTTGCAAAGCTCACAATCTAGTAGGAGAATCAAAAAATAAGATCATGCATTACAACATTTTCAAGTGAGTACTATCATGCTAGCAGAGCAGGGCTCCACAGAAGCCTCCAGAAGGGGCAGGAAACCTTGATGAGCCAAGGTCACTTTGCCAAATGCAACCACTAAGCTGAGACGGGAGGATGAGCAGGAGTCAAGCAAGTAAAGACCGGGCAGTGGTCAGCAAAAACAGTTTCCTGCCTTTTGGAGGAGTATGGTTAAAGGGAAGAGCATGACACGTTCATGGGACTGGAAGCAGCTCTCAGGATAGAATATATGTATTATGCACAGAGAAACAAGCAGAAGGATCAAATCATCAAAAGTTCACGCATCACTTAAAGGTAGTTCATCAGGAGACAGGCAGGATAAAATGGGGATTTCAGGAAGATGCTCATAAATAAGGTGCGGAGAAAAACGGGAGCAGGCAAAACTGACTCCAGAGATATCAAGCTGAGAGCTGTCGGAATAACACAAGTCAGGGAGGAGACCTGTGAGTTAACGTGGAGAGTGTGAACATGAAGAAGAAAGATAGATTCCAGAATTGTGCAGGTTGCTGATTCAACGTAACAGGTTCAGCATCTGGAGGTCATCTTCCTAGCCTGGGAGGGAACAAGAGGGAAGTCAGGAACCTAGGAGGAAAGTCCTAAATTCAAGTTTGAATATTTTAGGTTTAAAGACCCATGCTATGCGCTGCAGGCACAGTCAAGGTGCTCACAGCTGTGATCCTAACACAAAGCCGGCTGTCAGGACTCAGATCATCACCACCCATGCCCCAAGACACTAGCAAATGACAGATGATATATTCAAAAGAGGAACCAAGGAAAAAGATGTGTATCGCGACTATTCACAGCAGACTGCCAGTGAAAAGCAACAAGACATACAAGGTTTGTGATGCGACACAAGTCTCCTCTTCAGGATGGAGACCCACCTCCACAGCCACTAGGATCTCTCTGCTGCTAAAGACTCATAAACACGCCCCTCAAAGCCACCTGCTCAGTCCCTCACTGGATGAGTCCCCAACAACGACTGGGTAGCACATGGAGCAGGAAGCCCATTCTCTTTGCCTCAGAGGGGGACATTTCTGCAGGTCCCATCACAGCTCCAGGGCTGCGACCTCACTGCAGGGCAGCTTCCCCACCTGTTCGGTCCCGCCTTCCAATACCCTTACAGGAATGGCTCCCGAGAGCATTCATTCCCCAGCAAACGCCCTGCTCGAGTCTCCATCCCAGAGTCCAGGAAGCCTAACCTAAGACTAACAGTGCACGCAACTGGCCAAGCCACTGAGGCTGGGGCAGAGAGGCAGAGCGGAAAGAGCAGAGGCACAAGCCAATTCTGCGTGCTCCACACGGGTACCCCAACAGGACGGCCACTCTCGGGACGGCTGCCCCCACAATGCTGTGATGGCTCCAATCTGCTTGAAGGGAGTTTGGATATCTAAAAACCTAATATAATCCAGCAGAAGGCAGGATGGAAATTGGAATTTCCATGAAAATCTGAAGTGCTCTTCCAGGAAAAGGAAGAAATTAACACCACATGGGAAGCAGGAGAAAAAAAAAACCAGCTCACTGAAGGAAAGCAGAGGTGGCCAGGAAGTGAGACACTCCAGGGTTTTCAATCACGCAGTGAGTCCTTACTGAGAGGCTGACCCTGCATGTGCCCAGCAACGTGCGAGCCGCTGAGAATACACCAGAATAACCAGGCACACTCCCGCTCGCACAGCGCTTGGAGGCCAGCAGAAAAAGTGGAGCTCAGCGTTAAACCATTTCCCCTAAAGTATTCCAGAAACTCCGCCCCTAAAAATGGACCCACGTGATAAGAGCTTAGCATAGATGTCTTCTGTAAGTTTATTTTGGGGTGCTTTCTTATCACTAAGTTAACTGAGAACGGTAAATTCTACTTCTCACAGCAAAACCTTTCGAAGAAAGGTTCCCCACCTTCCTAAATCAGCCTCAGCAGTAAGATTCCTTCTGAACTTGGTCTGCCTGGACTTAACGACCTTGGGTATGCTCTGAAAAGGATCTGTAAGTGGTACTAGATTGGGTTGGGTCTGGTTCCTTTGAATCATCTCATCTCGAGAGCTCGGGATAGCATGCACGCTACCTGACCTGCAGTCTGATGTGAAGGAGGAGACGTCTGATTCATGGTTGAATCTCTAACACAACCATAAGTCACCTTTAAGTCAGGGCAGAAGGACCCGGAATTCTCAGTGACCACACAGATATAAGGACGTGTGTTAGACATCCGTTATTACCGCACACTGGTTATTAAGCCATGTCTAGGACACTCAGCAATCACAGCACCTGAACCTTGAGTAGCATGGGCTGAGACTGTGCAGTAAAAGTATTCTTGTTTCTATAATTTTATGTGAGAAGGCATGGATAGGCCTGAACCTATGTGTTACTAAAACAGTGCATTTACCAGAAGTTCATATAGATACATACATACATATATGCAGATATGGCAGAAAAATCTGTATTCTGAGACCTGCTCAAAAAGAGCTGACCCTAGACACATGTTTTTAACATAAAGAAAACTCCAATGTGTTCAAAAAAAAATTACAGTCTAGAGCTCTATGTGGGTTTTGGGGATTTAATTATTATATTCTGAACGGTAGTTTTAAAGACATTCATGGCTATAGCCCCAGAATTAAGCATAGGTCTAGGTACATAGTTAACATATAATAAATACTTGATTGATGAATTTTTGAACAAACAACTGTTTTTAAGTGAAAGCCAGGCATGGTGGTGCATGCCTGTAATTCCAACACTCGGCAGGTTGAGGCAGAAGGTTCACCACAAGTTCTAGGCCACCTTCGGCTACATAACGAGTTCAAGGCCAGCCTAAACTACACAGTGAGGCCCTGTCACAAGAAAAAAAAAATAGTAAGTAAAATCCAAATCCAGCATTTGTGTACCTTCCAGTTTACTGATAAGATCCTTGACACATAAACTTTATTTTGTTGTTGTTGGGGGGGGGGGTTCTTTTTTTTTTTAACCAGGAATATCAAACTCACGACCCAGCACTTGCCAGGCAGGCACATGTGTCACCACAGCTAAACCCTTGACCCGACACATAAACTTTAAAACACAA
Source organism: Cavia porcellus (assembly GCF_034190915.1). NCBI lineage: Eukaryota > Metazoa > Chordata > Mammalia > Rodentia > Caviidae > Cavia > Cavia porcellus. The sequence goes on from NW_026947487.1 coordinate 114,829,290, forward strand.
GACTAGAAGACAAGGAAACAGAAAGCAGGAGGAAAATTCCCCGACAGAGCATCTGAGAACCCCGCAATCCTCTCAGCAGGGGAATTCCTAGCACAACAGAGTGGCTGAGAGCCCCGGCTCCACAGATGCACCCTCCAGTCTCCAGGCCAACATTTCCCTAAGTCCCAAACAAGTGAAATGGGGACAGGTCAGCACGGGGAGACTCTGGAATGACAGAGGGCCCAGAGTCAAAAGGGAACAGTTTGGGAGCAGCACCCTTTGAAGAGAAACTAAGACACAAAATGACAACCAAGCCCCAGAGTTTCTTGGGAAACTGTCATATCTGAAGGCCCGGCCTAGTATGGGCCTTCCAGTGGGCCCTTGAGTGGCAGTGGCATCACCCACTGGCTAAGGCTCACAGGACAACGCAGGAGCACAACCATGCAGGATCAGGACAGAAAGAGTTACTCCACCACCCCCACCATTCACCCACTTCTCAGAGCCACCTGGACCCCGGTAGGGTGAATTCTGGACCCAAGAATGCCCTACCCTTGGGACCAAGCACACCCCGCGTGCCATCTGGAGCAGGGCTTCGCAGACAGTCGCAGTGAGAGGACTGCTGGGCCGATGGGTCCTTGGAGATACTAGCTCTGCTCCACAGCCCAGAGCTCCAATCCTGCCCTCTTCAGACACACAAACCAAGGCACTGAGCTACTAACAAGCAAGCGTCCATTTGAAGAAAGTATGGACTCGTCAGGAGAGTTTTCAAAGATGCAAGAGATTCCCTTTTTAAAACAGTGACCACCAAAGTTCAAAAGATTACACAAGGCTTAACTGTCCCTCAGACAAAGGACTTCTATGCAGAACATGTAAAGAATTGAAAAACGTCAGACCCTTCCAAATTCAAAGACCCACTCACCAAATGGGCATCTGAGACGAACACACACTTCTCAGATGAAGAACTACAAATGGCAAACAAATATATGAAAAAATGTTCAACATCGCTGGTCAATCGAGAGATGCAAATTAAAATGACACTGAAATTCCACCTGACTCCAGAAAGATTGGCTGTCATCGAGAAATCAAGCGATAGCAAATGCTGGCGGGCCTGCAGGGAAAAAGGAACCCTTCTCCACTGTTGGTGGGAGTGTAGACTGGTGCAGCCAGTGGGGAAAGTCCTCTAAAACTCACGATTAGAGAACCCATTAGACCGAGCTTTCCCCTGGGTACCTTCCCAAAAGAATTAAAAATACAGAACAACAGCAGTATATGTGCACTCATGTCATAGTTGCCGGATTTGTCATAGCTAACACTTGGAAACAACCCAAATGCCCATCTACTGCGGTATGGAAAAAACCATGTGGTATTTTTATACAATTGAGTGCTTCTCAGCCATAAAGAAGGATAAACTTGAGCGCTGTGTAGGTAAATGAATGCAACCTGAGACCATACTCATTACTGAAATAAGTCAGACTCGTGTGTAAACAGCGTATTGCATCTGTGGTACGAGAAGCTGAAAGAGTAAACAAATGCTAAAATCTACAATAGATACTGTGAAATGGGAAGAAATTGTTCAAAAGGAAAAAGGAACGAGGGGGGTGAAAAGGGAAAGCACAGTAGAGAGAAGGGGAAAAACGCAAGCCAGTTATACTGTTAGTTCGTTAAAAGGAAGGTCTGTGCTAATATCGATTGGAGAAATTGTTATGCCTCTATCTTGTACCCTGAGCTACTTACTTTAAAGATAACTACTTGGAATGTATTAACTATTCGTTATTCTCCTATAATTTTGTTATGAAGTTTTAGTTTACCTTTTTTCCATAAAATTATTTTTTCAATTTTAAAAAAGGTTACAAAATTTTTAAAAATAAAATTTAAAAAAAAGAAAAATACTTTTTAAAAATGTATCAAACGGCATAGTACGGACACACAGGCACTGGGATAGGGACCTTAAGAGGGCCGCTGCAAGGAACCAGCACTTATAGTGTGGGGCTGGCTACGCAGCCCTGTGACACAGCAGGTCATCAGGAAGGGCAACTGGACTCTCGGGCGTGGACGGAGCTGCAGTCCACAGGTGGAATTTCCAGTTCTCCCAGATAGCCATTTATTTGATTAATTAAAGCCCATTAAGATTATCTGTGATAATCTCTCTTACTTTTAAAAAGTCAACTGATTATGCATTTTAACCTCATCTACAGAAGACCTTCACAGCGATACCTGGGTCAGTCTTTGCAGGAGAAACTGAGGGCTGAACCCAGCCAATCTGATGTCTAACCTGACCATCACGTTGCTTTACCAAGAGCTCTGTGGGTTGTGCCCACCCTCCTTCTCCTCTGAGGCAAACATTGCTGTAACAAAATTCTGCATGAAGAATTTTATCCCGTTTCCTCAACTTAGGAAGTTCTTTTCCCGGAACAAACATTACTTGGAAAAGTTCTGTATCACTATGGTATGCATGTCCTATTTTTTTCTTCAGTTAACATTACTGAAGACATCAGAAACAGCGTCAGAGGTCATCAGGAAAGACGCGAAAAATCACGTCTTTGAATTTAGATCCAATACCACAAAGTCTAGAATCCAAAGTACAAAACGCACAGAAGCATGGGAATGGAGACACTGCTGTGTCCTCCCGGTTCACTGTCTCCTCCCCATCACACCTGAGACTCCTACAAGAGCTGCCCACACAGGACACCCCTACATCCACGTCATCACCCCATCCGACCCTTGCAACCCACTAGTACAATCAGCGGAGCAGCTGCACACAGGGGTCAGCGACGACTTCTTGGTTATCAAACCCAAGGACACTGCTAGCCATTCCCCCTTCTAAAAGCAAAGGCTTCCATTGCGCTGCATAATAGCAAACCCTCCTTTTCCACCTCTTTGGCTGCCCCTGGTAAATGTGATCTTTTTCCCCTCCTGCCACCTCGGAAACGTTTCATTTCCCCCATCACAGGCCCTGCCTTGTGGTTACACACCATTCTTTGGCTCTAACTGTAACTGATGTGCTAATGGGTCCCATCTCTTATCTCCGGCTCCTACGCTCTGCAGCTACAAATATCTATATGTGGATGATCCACACACTCCCCAGACCTAATATCCTTTCCTCTGTACCCCTTCCTTTGAATAATGTTCCCTCCAGGGCTCCCCTGTTCACCAAATGGATCTAGAAAAACCTACAAATTATCCCCTGCCTTCCCTCTCCCCACATACTTCCAATTAAGCTGTTTTCAAGGACAGAGGAGACAAGAGCTGAAAATTATTTTCCGGTCAGCCTCCCTTGCAGCTAGCTCTGATCACGTGATTATGATCAAGCCAATGACATGAAAGCAGAGTTGTAAGACACTTGCAGACTGTCTGTTCATGAACAGATGACTTCACTGCCACCCTTCCTCCTTTCTGTCCTTCCTTCCTTTTTCCATCTTCCTATCAAAAAAAGACAGAGCTCCAAGGCCGCCTTGCACCATGTACCGACCTGAGGCTGGAAGCCAAAGCAGAAGAGGACACAGCAAAGCTGACGGCAGCCTGGTACCCTGTGACCTCCCAAAGCACCACACCAGTCCTGACCACCCAACTTCAAACTATCTCGTGTAAGTGAATAATTCTTGTTCAAACCACCGTGGTACATTTTCTATTATTTGCTGCCAGACATAATCCAGACTGATACATCAGACTATCCTGTTTCATTCTAAATCTTACAATTGCATTCATTTCTTTGCATTCCCGCTCCCTTAATTTAAGCTAGCATCACTTGTCATTCCAACCTCTGAAAAAGCGTTCAGTATTGTCTGGTCACCCTGGTTCCAGTCTTCCTTCAATCTAACTGTACATTTCTGAAGGACAATCTGGGGTTATGTACCAATTACATTAAAAATGTTCACCCTCTTCAAACTAGTAATCTCTCAGAATTTATCCTGGGGAAAATAGTAAGATACACACAGAGATAATAGTGGTTATAGATGTTCACTACAGCAGTATTTAGAATGGTCTACAAACAGAAACAGTCCACAAATCCAACAACAGGGGATTAGTTTAGAAAAAAATGCCACATTCAAGGAAAAATGAACTTGCCATTTAAAAAATCACAAGGTAGAGTAATGCATTAGGGTGTAAGAAAACGCTCTCCTCCTCACAGAGTATATTTGCAAAAAACAACACAGGTTATAGATAATATTGCCTTATATCCCAATTTTTTAAATTGCAATCTTAGCTTTGTATCTACACCAAAAAGCTAACCTTTAACTCAGATGTTAGTATTTATTGAACATCAGTTGCATACTACATGCCTAACAGTTTTCTCAGGTATTATAATTTTTGCTTTGTATTGTTAAAGATACAACAATAAATATAAATTGCTTTCCAAAACTGGAGAGACCGTAATAGTTGCACTAGGTTCCAAAACTCTGATTTTTCTCACTTCCTAGTTTAACATCTTCAACAGGCTTCGCTGCCTCTGGAAAATCCTCTCCCATTCACCAAAGGCTGGAGCACACAGCCACTCGGCAAGGCGGGGCAGCCTCATTCTCTATGCGGCAACACTAATCCTGCTGTACGACAAACTGCCTGCGTTCTTAACTCATCTCCCGCTAAATTACGGCCTCCTAAGCTCTATCATCCTTTCCCTGGTTCCAAGCATATGCAGTATTCGGTATGTTAATGCTGGTTCTGTGAATTCACCCAATCCAGACCTCCTTTTGCCAACCAAGAGGTAAAAAGAACCAATATTTTTGAAATCGAAGTGCACATCTCCACTACTCAAGATCTCTGAAATCTAAATGCAGGTCTCAACACGAGACCATCTACAATCTCCAGGCCTCGACTGCTCCTCACAAGGATCAGGCCACAAAGAGTCACAGCAACTCCTTTCAAGGACATTTGAAGCCCCCGAAGAAGGGATCTCCTGTGGTAAGGGGGGACCTGACGTAAAAATCTACTTGAAAATAAGCTGATGCATTCCTGCTGGGGATAACTTAAAATATCTTTCAAAAGGAGGGAGAATCATATACCCATCCATATCTATCAGCTACTTAGCACGTGCCAAGGAACCCAACTCCTCTGATATCTGAAGCTATGTGTTCACTGCAAAAGTTGGTAGAGAGATTCAATATACTATATCGCAGACTGTCCCACTAGCAGACATTTGTTTGACAGGAATTCTCTTAGACATGATTGGTCAATAGAAGAGCGTCACCAGCAGGATGAGAATGTTGTGTTGGTTCAGATGCTGCTTCTCTTAGCTTGGTAGTATTGAAGCAACCATAGGCAAGCACTCCCACAAGATAAACTCAGCAGTGTAAGAAGACCTTGCACCAAAGCTCGAAAGGTGTTCAGGAGACCTCCCATGGCAGCAGAGGCTATGTTAAGGGCCCAAGAACCTGGTGCTTTAGATACACGCGTGATATATCTAATGGTGCTCCCAGTGCCATTAACCTACTGGGTAAACCTGGGAACAGGGGAAGAAGCTATAAAAATGGTTCTCCCTACGCTGAGGCATGAAGGAATCTATGCCCCAGACCAGATTTAACTTTTATGAAACTGGCCTTTATGATCTACAGAGACAAGGAAATGAAAACTCAATTTGAACCCTGTAAAAAATGGAGTGACTTCCAAAAGGCAAACCACCAGCCAGTGGAATTGAACCAAGCTGTCTTTTTATTAGGTTTGTTTCTGTGTTTTGTTAGCATGTTAATTACAAGTTCTACAGGTTTTCAGTAGTCTGCTTCGACGCCGTTTTCTCCACAAGCTCCATTATTTTTAGTGCATCTGCTGTAGGCTGCCGGAGTGGAGGTGCCTGGGTTCATCGTGGTCACAGTCACTTTCAGTTGTTTTCAACACAACTACAATTCTTTTATTATTTTTATTTTATATGGAATGAAATGAAAGCATTTTATGGCATGTTATACAAAGACACAATCACACTGCATCTAAAGCTCTATGGATAGAGAGGGCAAGATGCGTATCAACCTCCAAAGATAAAGACCTACCACACATCTGAAAGAAAGCTGTGTCCTTTAAAGACCCTGAACGTGGACAGCGAAGGGACTGCCAGGTCCCCCTCAGGAAGTGTGACCTTGCCACTACATATTTCCTCTGCAGACACACAGAACCCTCTTTGGACATTTCTACCAACAAAGAGGAGACCCTTCTCCGCGATTTCAGCTCATCACAGGGAGAGGGATCAGATAAGCCAGCAGCAAGGAAAGCCCAAAGCCGAGCGGCTGGGGCCCAGGGCCTTTGCCTCTTTCCAATAGAAAACACTTGACCTCTCCGGTAACGACTAGATGCACTTACTCCCAAAGACAGAGAGCTGAGCTATGCTACACGTGGTTTTATCAACTCTAGTTTGACCTGCAGCTAAAGGAAAAGGAAAAGAGGGTAACACTCCTTAGAAAAATAACAAAGGTTCCCCCAGAGTATTTTACATAAGACAGTATTTTACTGAAGACAGTTTTTTGTTCAATGATTCAGTCAATGACTAACTGAACATGCAAGGAACTCAGGATCCACAGAAGAGAAGCCAACACAAGTGAGTTTCTTATTCCCTGATGATGTCTTCCTGATACCCAGACTGCTTCATAAATGACTGACCAAAATCCCCACATTGCAACTCTAATGTCTACTGGCACCAGATTAATAAAGGGCCAAAGCAGAATAGGTCTGTGGTGGTAGAGAACCTTGAGGACATTGACAAAGTAAGTAGACACCCACAAATCTTTTTTGTTTTTTATCCACCACTGAGGACAAGCATGTGTGCACACACACGTGCACACACACACTAGGCGTGGGCCTACCCTTGGCTCAGGGGCCATCACTGTGACCCTATGTTCCACATTAGACCACTAGGAAAGGAATTTCATTATATCCAGGCAAGTAGGTGACATCGATCAGTATTTCAAATCGCCTTCATATAGGCAATGGCTACAACACATCAGAAGAGATCGAGAGCTCTTCTGTAGGCGAAACAAAGCAGAACACTCTGAGGTGCAAAACTCTGGACCTGAACTTGGCTCTGTATTGCTTCACTAGGACTAGAGAGCGCCATCACAGCCACAAAATTCCCGTTTTTCTGATGCCTTTAAAACCAGCACCTATTTCTTTCAAAACGCTACCTGGAGAAGGTTTACTCCTTACAATCGAATTGTCTGAAACACCAAAGAGAAGTTAAACAATCTCTACAATCCAAATCATTATCTTCACCATAAAGGGTCAAAGGTAATGTCAGCAGACAGACAAGTGAAATAAAGCAACTGTAAATAATCATTCTTAGCCCGCTCAGAATGTAGTACGCTGGTTAAAAGTCACGAGAAGCCATTTGATGGACACAAGGGTATTTAACTCGGGTCATACTTAGGAACTTAGAACTTAGCTCTCTTTCCTTCTTTTTTCTTTCAAGGTCAGTCATTGCACTGAATATTCCAAGAATTTTTCTTAAATCAACATCCTATTTTTTATGCCTACAACAATTTACAGTTAGACATCTCTGTGCTAATGCACACTTAGCACTTCTGAGTTGTTTTTTAAGGTAAAATTTGAACAACAAATAAAATTTCTCAGGGTATGTTATACAATGTGGACCCAAGCTATAAAAATGTGACGGTGGTTATATTCTCATAATGCAATTTGGCCCTTTTAGTAATGATTATGCAAATAGCCATAGGAAAACCATTCTACATCCAATACAATTACCTACTATTACAGAAGTAATTATTATTATTGTCCTGCTTATTGAACTTCACTAAGAACTCTTGAGGTGCTAAGATATTTCAAGGCCGCTGTAAAAACCTCCCATATCCCACTGGCCCGGCAACCATAATTACCAATGTTAAGCAGGGCAGTTTGACATGAACATTAAACAAGAAATTATCCCTGGAAGGTGCATAAGTCCCAAACTTTAAATGAGGATGTACTAAGGGCTCCTAGAATGGCCTCTTAATGTCTTCAGGATGTCACTTGTCACCCAGGCAAGGCAAGACGTCTAAGATGACTCAAATTGCAATGGAAAATTCCACGATCCCAACAAGACCAGTTTCTCCCCCAAGCAACAACTACTTTGGGCCGACCTGTCACGAGTCTTGGTTATACTTCAGGAAACATGAACATTCCATTTTGCTGTGTTTTGACTTTTGATTTCAGAAACTGCTCTGCCACCTTGAAAGAGACCAAGGCACTGAGTGGTCCCTTTGGCTGGGCTTCGGCCCACGTTCTTCAAGTCCCTAACCAACTTCATCTACTTTGTCAGCAGCATAGGGTGAAGAAAAGGCCACAGAACCAACCGAGGGGACAACAATTTGTGTCATTCGTTAAAGACGCACTAAAAAGGCCACCTGAGCCTGCCTGCTAGGGGATGGCTCATGACTGCACCTCAGGGAACCCAGAATGCCCCCAAAGCCCTGGCCACACACGAGGTCAGGCGCGACCTTGCATATTTTTCCCTCCCTCTCAATCTGGAAAGACGCTGGCTGGCCATGAGGGTCCAGAGGAGAAGTTCACTGTGGGTCACCCCTACCATCTCTTAACCCCAAAAGCTAACTCTACCCCAATCGGTTTTCATCCCAATTCCCAAAGCCTTGCGCACAGAGCCAGGGCTAACCGATCTGTACTGGGCGAGCCCAGGGCAGGCTAACGTCTAAGGTGTTTTCTGGACAATCAGCAGGGCCTCTGGGTGAAGACGGCCCGCTCTTGGCTTCTTGATCAGGAACCTTCTCTTGGGCACCAACATCTCTTTAAGCGCATTCGCCCAGACAGCAGTGATGGTTCTGGTTCTGGTTCTGTCCACTCCGTCCCGACCCAAAGGAGGAACAGCAGCGCTCTGGGGTCATCTAAGCCCTACTTCCCCAGAGGTCGTGGGCATTTCTCCATTGTCTCAAAGACGCCAGACTAATGTCTTCCTTCACCACTTTTGAAACCCTCCTTTCAAAATGCCCAGTGCCGGCCACTACCTGCGGGGACCCGCGGCCAGGTAGGCGCAGCGGGTGGCGGCAGGGCCGCGAGCCCGCTCACTCCCATCGCGGTGCTCTGGCAACGTGCTCCCACCCACCTCCGACTTCCATGTTCTCCTCCCCGCCACCCGGGGCCCTCCGCAGCGCCCCCTCCCGCGCCCGGCGAGCACGACACCCGCAAGGACCGCCCCCACGCCCCAGCCCGGAGGGCTCGCGAGCCGCGGGGGGTCAGCAGGTGGGGGGAGGGGCCGCGGCCCCCCGGGGGGCGACTTGGCGGGGGGCGCCTCCCAACCCCCCACCGGGCACCCCCTCGGCCCCGCACCCCCAGGACCTCGCCGCGCCCCTGCCGGGCTCCGCTGCCCCCGGCCGCCCCCTCCCGGTCTCCGGCGCCCCCAGCCCGGCCCGGGCCGCACACCCCCGGCCCGCACCCCGCCGCCGCGCCGCGGCCCCCCGCATTCCCGGCACGTCCGGCGCCGACTTTTACCTGTACTTTCCGTACTTGGGGCGGCTCGTCGGGCGAGAGCCACCTCCCCGGGACCGCTACCTCCCCCGCCCGGCTCCGCCCGGCTTCCTCCTTCCCCTCCAAGGCCGCAAAGTAGATGGAGTAAGAGAGTGTGTGTGCGAGAGAAAGAGAAAGAGGGAGCGGGCGCGGGCGCCGCGGGAGGAGCAGGAGCAGGAGGAGGAGGAGGAGGAGGAGGAGGCGCGCCGGCGCCCGCCACCCTCGGTCCCCGCCGCCGCCGCCGCCGCCGCCGCCGCGGGCTCGGAACTCCGCGCGCGCCCGGCCCGGCCCGGCCCGGCCCGGTCCGGCCCGGTTCCCGCCGCCGCCACCGCCGCCCGCGGGCTGGGGCCGGCCCGCACCCCGCGTCCCCGTACCTCGTAAAGGTCCCCAGAAGCCATGCCAGGCTGCGGAACTTGGCTCGCCGGGTGTGCGCGTCTGCTCGCTCGCGCCCTCCGTGCGTGTGCGCGCGGGGCCGGGGTGCGCGTGTGTGTGCGCGCGTGTGTGTGCGCGTGTGTGCGGTGTGTTGAGTAAACTGTGTTTTTGCAGAATGACAGGCTTGGGGGCTGCCTATGCGCAGAATCAGAGCGGGCGGCGGCGGCGGCGGCGGCGGGGCTGGCGTGACGGCGGCGGCGGCGGCGAAGGCGGCACGAGCGCGGGCAGCAGCGACGGCCGCGCCGCGCGCCCGGGAGCACGGACGCGGCCCGAGCGCCGCGGGCCCCGCGACCCGGCGACCCGGCGGCGGTGGCTGCGGCCGGCCACGGCTCGCCCCGGCGCCGCCTGCAGGAAGCCGCCCCGCGCCCGCCGCCGGCCGGGACGCCGCTACCACTGGCGAGTCCCCGCCCCCGGGAGCCCGGCCCGGCCCCCGGCGGGAGGGGGGGACGGGGGCGGCCCCGGCCGCGCCCGAGGGGACCGGTCCCCGGCCGAGTCGCGCCGCGCCGGCCCCGCCGCCTCGGCCCGGCCCTGGGGGTGGCCGGCAGGCCCCGGGGGTGGCGGGCCAGGTGCCCGAGGGCGGGCCGGCCCGGCCCGGGACCGCGGCGAAGGGGCGGCGGGGGAAGCAGGTAGAGGCAGCGGGAGGAGCAGGTCCCCCGGCCCCGCTGCTCGGGTCTGGTACCCACCCTTCGCTTGGGGAGACCCAGCCCCTCGGGGCTGCGCGGCCCCTGCCCCTCCGTGCGGGTGAGCAGAAAGTGGAGGCACTGGGAAGAGGAATGAAAGGACCCATCCGGAGGCTCCCGAAGAGCCAGCCAAGACGGCGTGGCCTCCCCACGAACCCCGCGAAGTCTTTAGGGCCAGGCGCGGCCTTCCCTAAACCAGCCTTCTGCCCCAGGATCCTTTCACTTATCCGTTAGTCAACAAACATTTCGCAAAGTCCACCCAAATGCGCGAGGGCCCTGTACAAGCACCCCGCTGACCCTGCCAACACTAGACTTTGGATCACTGAGGGGCGACAAGCCAAGGGCATTCAAGGCGTGGAAGAGTGCAAGGGCGCGTTCAACAGGCCGCCACGAGGAGAGAGTTCCTACTGTGTGCAGGCTCCGGGGCTGCAGGGACTAGAGAAGGGCTCTCTACCCTGGAAACTGTTCTTAAGACATCTCTCTAGACTCTTGTCACGGATAAAAAGTCACCCTTGAGCTTACAGGCTCCTCATTACATAAATGTAAACATAAATATATATATTTAAGTATTTATGTATTTGTTTATTTAAGTGTTTGTGTGTGTGAATTTATCACTGGATCTTTGTGGTCAGGCTATTTGGAAACCGGAGGCCCAGTCTTCCTCACCCCAGGCCCTCACCAAAATGCCCAGCTACTCACTCTCTCAAGATGTATGCGAGTAATTCACGTCCCTGGGTTGTTTCTGAAGGGTGAAGCCATGGCCAGATGACCTGCTGTTCCCTACGTCCTGGGTGATGTGGAACTGGAGGAGCCCTATATACGTGATGCGGCCTGGCCACCCCCATGGAACTCAATAAAGGTAGTTTCTGTCTGAATGAAACTCCAAACAGCCCTCCTAGAGAGCTCGAGGAATGGTTTAATAGACTGACAAACTTTTTTTTTTTTTAATTTTATTTAAGGAGAAAAGAAAAAAAAAGCAGAGAAAGGGTACAAGTTATATAGATTTACAGAAAAAAATGAACAGTAGGAAATCACTAGTTAATGGATTACATATTGCCATCTTAGAAATAATTGTTCAAGTCACAAAATTAAAGCTTGTAAAGTGGACATTCCATCAATGATACTGCAAACAGTTCTGTTCATTGATCCAATAAAACTCTGTGATATCATTTTCTATCTTATACACTTAAATATACATGCAGTTATATAGTTTGGAGCACTTTCTTTTCCTCTCTTTTGTACCATGACTATTTAGACTGACAAACTTTTAAAAGTCACCAAATTGGTTTAGAAACTGGAAATTGTTGTAGGCATTCCCATTCCTTTCCCTATCGGCATTTTTTAATGGTCATGGTTTTAAATAATAATAAGCACTTCTGTATCTGTAGGTAGCCAAACAAATTTTAATGATCCTTAATTTGTTCTTGGAAATAAATGCACTATCGTGGCATGAGGAAGTAATTTGGAATTAGAAGACGAGAAAGAAACTGGGTTTCTTTGGAAATAATATGCTCAGCCAAATTTGAATGTGTAATCAGTAGTTTAGAGAACACACCAAAACTTGACTTGTGCTGGGCAGAGATTCCCTGCGAGTGTGAGAATCTGAAAAACCAGTCTAGACAAAGTTGTTTGCAGCATCCCCTGAAGGGTCTATTCGGCGTGGGGTGTGGACTTGGATGCCCGGGGAATATTTCACGGAGGAGATAGACAGAAGGGACTCTGACAGATTCAGAGAAGGGGGTCAGCGGTGCAGTTTGGGGACAGAAGCAGGGGAAGATGGACTGAGAAGACTGAAAACGGTTTTGTGGCGGTCACAGGACCTCGCGTGGCAAATGCAGGTCAACTCGTGGAGCTTCTTGAACGCGAAGCTCAGAAGTCTGACTTAGATCAGCAATGGAAAAAATGGATCAATCAAACTTTAGAAGACAGCGAAGTCTGAAGAAATGTGAGAAATCCCCCACTGCGAGGTTTTAGAGAGGGGGAGACCATCACAGTGGTCCCTGGGAGTAGCAGGAAAAATGAAGAAGTCAAACTGGAACTGTGAGATGTTCAAGAGGAAAGGAGCTCGCTTACCCCACCTACTTCCATGAAGCATTTGATCCAGATCAACAGGACTCGATGACTAACAGGATGTCTGTTTGTCGGGCCCTGGGGGAGGGGCAGGCAAGTAAGGAAAGAAAGGATACACAGATGACTAAGGCCTGAAACCCAGCGACTGAGCCACCCACCCATCGCCACACTATTTTATTTGGAGTTTACCCCTAGACCACCACTGGCTTCCAGGAAAGGCGTGCGTTTCCTGAGAAGGGGTGAGGAGTGGGCCTTTGCCATCGTAGGAACCAATCAGTGGACAGCTCGGCTCCAGGTCCGCAGCGAGGGTGAGCTGGGATTGGTCTGGGAGACATCTTCCACAAGACTCTCCACACCAATCACAGCTCAAGGGCAAGTGATACAGAACTTCACTCATCCTATCTTTCAAGTTACTCGGTTTTGTAGGTGGAGGAAAGACAGAATTCCCCTCGTGATTGGCTTGCTTCAAGATCTCATAGAATATAAAGACAGCCTCACTCACTACTTCCCTACGTTCGCTGGCCTTGAACTGCTGAAGCTAGGCTTCCTCCCTCCAGCTGAGAACCCAGCACCTCGTCTGGCCCCTCAACCAGGCTGATGCCTCAACAGGACCTACACCTCCCAGGGAAGGGCTCCGATTGGCTCACGTGCTCCGATTTTGATCCAATCACTGTAGTCAGTCACTGATAACACATTACAACTGGCCAGGCTTAAGCCACACAACCACCTGTGGGGATGGAGAATAGGAAGATTGGCAGTTTTACCAGTTACATCACTGGAAGTGGGGTTGCACAGAGGTTCATAGGAATGGCAGAAGGATTATGGCAGAGACAAATGTCTGTTGTAGGCTAAAACAAACTGGGATAGAACAGGACTTAGAAGCAAAGGAAGTAGCTGCTTGGGGTGGCCTTACTCTAGCGAGACCAGCCAGAGTACTATCCAGGGGCAGGTGGTACCCACTGCCCTGACAGAGATGGCAGAGCAAGGCACCGAGACTTAACCTTGACCCTCTGTGTTGTGCAGTGGTTGAACATACGGGCTGTAGCTCTGCCTCGACTGGGTTCTGATTCCTGCATCATCAGCACTAATTGTACGGTCTAAGGCTATTTACTCTCCCTCCCTGTCCTTCCATTTCCAGATGCACTGGTTACATGTTATGATGTGATACATTATCCCCAAAACTTGGTGGCTTCAAACAAGAGTCTAATCTCAGTGACTATAGATTGGGGAGCAGCAGTCATGGGAAGTTCTGGCTCAGGGTCTCTCGTCAGAGTGGAGTGTCCACTAGGTCTCAAGTATCAGAGAGCTTGACCAGACTAGGGATCCACCTCCAAGATGCCTCTCAAGGTAAGAGACCTCAGCTCTTAGCCACACAGGTCTCTCCCTCGGCTGTGAGTGTTCTCACACCATTCTCATCCCCCCCCCTCCCAACTTCAACATCCCAACATCCAACACAGCAGCAAAGCATCAGCTTGTTCCAGCAGGCAGCAGCTGATCTGATGTCCTTACAAGACTGATGCAGAGTTGTTTGGCAGCATGTTGGTTTGAGCAGCTTGGGACACCATCTAGGTAGATCCCTCATTTTAAATATGAGAAAACTGAGACCCACTTGGGTAAGCCAGGAGAGAGCAGTGGGGAAGTCACGGTGTCTTTGAAGATCTCATCTTGGGTGCCAAACTCTGTCGCTGCCAACATATTCTAGCCTTAAATGAGCTACTAAGCTAAGCTTACCTCAAGAGGAGGCAAATTAGGCTCTGTATTGCTTTTCTGTCATTGCCGAGACAAAATACCTGACATGCAAAGTCAGGAAAGGTTTCTGTGGCTCACAGTTTGTAGAGGTTTCAGTCCATATTCAGCTGGCACCCAGGCAGAGTGGCATAAAGCAGACAAATATTGCAGAGGAGAAACAGTTCATGGTGGGCAGAAGGTAGCAAAGCAAGCGATGGACAAGACAAGCCTCTTTCTGTCCTTTATAGTGTATCCAGGCTACCAGGATTAGAATAGCACCGAATCAGTCTGAACTGATTTAGTAATAATCACCCACTCTTAATCCTAGCACCCCTAACTCTAGCATTGTATCATGAATCAGTCACACATGATACTTAGCCACCTCTGAAAAAACCCACCTCGGACTGCATGAGGCTTTGGGGGGACATCTAGACACAAGCCAAAACATACCACTGTTTCAAGGGAGACCTATCAAATAATTTACAGATTTTAAAATCACCACACCCCACCTACAAATTGAGGCGATCAAAGCTCCGTAGGGATGTCTTGAGAATTAAGTGAGACAATCCTCACAGAACACCTCTCACGGATAAAGGCTGGATAGTGATACCTGTTATAATAACTACAACAACCGTTACTGCTTTCAAACTTGAGAGGTCTCATTAATATCCTTTGACTGTCCAAGGGTTCTATAGAAAGGCAGTAAACCCAATAAAACCTTTCAAGTGAATATCTCTTTCAGGTTGTGAAGAAATTCTAGTCGTTAAACTTTATTTTCATCATAATTTTAAAGTATTTTACTTCCACAATAAAACAACAATTGAAGTGAAGTCATATTTATTCATTATCTGAAATATGCCCGGTGTTGTTCTGGCTAAACAAAACAAGTCATGCTCTGCCCTCACGGAGTTTACAGTGCAATAGAGGAGACAGAACACGTAAGTCAGGAGAACAGAGGCATGCAGAGGGTACTAATGTTTCAGGCAGTGACAGGCATCGGGGATGAACGAAGCACAGTAAAGGGACGCAGGGGAATTGGATGGGTGTGCTGGGCCAGGTGAGTGGGTTTGGAGAGAAGATGCTTCGGTTAGGCCTCACCAACACGGAAACATCTGAGCAGAAACTTAAACAATGTGAGAGAGAACATTAAAAAAAAAAAATCAGACCCAAGGGCAGAGAATGTCAGAGAGAAAATAGCAAGGGCAAAGCACTGGGACTTTGTGAGTTCAAGGTCCCAGAATTGAAGGAGTCTAGAGGGACAGAAGTCAGCAGATAACCAAGGGCCTTGTAGGACAAGGGTAAGAATTTGGCTACATTGGGTGTGTGGTTGGTGGCACACACCTGCAATCCCAGCACTCGGGAGGCTGAGGCAGAAGGATTACTGTGAGTTCAAGGCCAGCCTGGGCTACATAGTGAGTTCAAGTCCAGCCTGAACTATGAAGCTAGACCTTGTTTCAAAAAAAACAAAAAACTTGGATGCTTGCAGGTAATCAGAGAGGTCGTTTGCTGGGTCCAGAGGGCACAGTGAGCAGAGGAATGGCACAGTCTGGTCACTGGCTCCTGGGTAAGGAAGGAACAAGCTGGAAAGGATCTGTGTGCGAGGGGAAGCATCAAGCAGTGTGATTGGGCTGTAATAGGGAACGAACAAGGAAGATGAACCCTAAATTTCTGGTCTGAGTATCTGGGTAAGTGGCTATTAATCGAGATGAGGGAAACCAGGAAGGTCCTGTGGTAGGCGGCATTAGGCCAGGTGGAGATAACTCGGTAGTCTGGTCTGTGAGTGTGTTAATTCTCAAAGGTGAGAGCCACCCAATGGAGGTGAGGAGGGAGCGGTAAGGAAAGGACACACTGTGGTCACCAGGGTAATGCGCCCAACCTGGAAGAAGCGATGGCCCCTCGGGAAGCCCTGCATCTTGTCTTTTGTTGTTGTTGTTAATTTTTTGGTACTGGGGATCAAACTTACAACCATGCACTCGCAAAGCAGGCACTTATGCCCCTAGGAAGAGGGAGAGGAAGCGGTGAAGGGGCCGAGAAGGGCTGGTGGACATGGAAGGGACGCAGCAGGATGTGCCATCCCAGATCCCGGAGAAGGACGGCAGGACTGATCATTCGGTGGTGGTGGGAGGTTGGATAAGATGAGGACCATGGAATTTGACAAGATGGTGGCTGGTTTGGGGTGCAAGAAAGCTGAAGGCCGGGCTGAAATGAGTTCCAGAGAGCCCTGGCAGAAAGGAGGTACGGATGGCGGGCACAGGTGATTCATTCGAAGCCTTTCGCTATAAAGCACAGAGAAGTGGGTCAGTAGGTAGAGGAGGTGCCAGATGCAAGAAAGGCTTTTAATCTAGAAGCTATTGTCGTGTGTTTGTTTAACAGAAGGAAGGATATCGTGAATATGAGCAAATGGTCATGTGACAGGAACAATGTGGCTTAGGAGTTCAATAAAGAGGAGATGAGACGGAGGGGCTGGCCTTAGGCGCACGGCCTTCACATAGACTGGGCCGAGCTGTGCCCTCTCCAAGTTCACGTTCAACCAGAACCTTGGAACATAACCTCACCTGCAGGTACAGTTAGTTAAGATGACGTCATAAGGATTAGATGGGCTCTAACCCAGTAACTAGTCCTTATAAGAAGAGGAAACAGAGGCAGGGGTCCAGGGGAAGAGGACACATGCAGACCGGCAGGGGCTGGGGAGAGTCACCAGCAGAATAGAAAATTCCAGGAAGTGAGCCCCCGGCGGCTTTGGAAGGAAAGAGCTGGGCTCTGCCAACACCTTGATTTCAGACTTCTGGTCTCCAGAACTCTGAGGGAATACATTTTTATTGGTTTAAGTCATCGAGTGTGTGGTAATTTGCTATGGCAGCCACAAGAAACTAATATATCATCCATTGGAAGAACCAAGAAACCCTGGTGCATGGTTGCAGAATTAGGTTAGCAGGTTGGAGCTCTCCTTTATGATTTGTAGATTCTCCCTGAAATAAGCCATGAAATTGTCAGAGGGAAGTGAGGAAAAAGAAAAAGTGGCAGAGAGGGGAATGTGATTTGTCTGGAACAATCTGGGTTACCCTCTTGTCTCTCCCCCCAAAAGGATCAGCAGTGCCCTGGTCAGATTTAAACAATATAGGAATGGTTTTTCTAGTGTTGAGAATCTGATGACAGATAAAAGGACCATGAAAAACCGAGTGGATTGTCCAGGAAAATAGGATGGACATTTTTGGCAGGGGCTATAGACCCACAAGGTATCTGAGGTCCAAAATGAGACGTCAGATCAGTAATCATGGTTGAGATCTTCCCGGTCGCCTGCAGTTGTTCAGGGGCAGGCTGAGTAGTGTGGCGTGGGGTTTTACCAAGGTTGGGATTCGCCATGTGAATTTAATAGGAGGAAAGAGATTGCACAATAGCCATAAGGCAGTGATTGTCCAGGATGGAAGGATGATTCTAGAACGTAGGCTGGATGAGGAGGGATATGATAACATGGAGCTAGAGGGGGTGGTACCAACAACACTGTCGGTCGGTGGACTGGAAATATTATAGAGTGGGATCCAGCATCAGAAGGACAGCTGAGTGGCCTGTAGTCGGTACAGAGCTATCACTGGTAAGCGCCTGCTTTTAGGTGCACGTCTTCCGTGTGACGCTGTTTACTTCCCTTCTTGCTTCCCCTGCTCACGTTGTAAGGCTCTGCTGTGTCCCTGAAAGGACACAGGATGGACCTTCAAAACACTGACCTTCAGCGTAGCAAGTGAGTTTGGTGTGAGGACACGGGTACAAATTACCCCTGTATTAGATGGGTGAGCACAAAGGAAGCCCTCAGAGCCCCAACACATATAGCCTTGACCTTAATTACAGGGAAATGTAAGGGAATGTGTTGGGTTCTCTGTGGACGCCAATGGACTCCAAATTTGCCATTCCTTCTAAGCATGGTGGGCAGAACTCACTAGTTTTATACATGTTGTATCATTTTATCATCATAGCAAAGCGAGAAACATCACCCCATTTTATAGATGGAAGAAGAAAAGTTCATGATCCTCAAGACATGCTCTGGAAGAAATGGATGGGGAGTCTGGGCCACTCAGTAGGTTGGACTTTCTATAGCTTGTAGCTGGGGAAAAGTTAACGCTGGCAGAACCCACTAGGGAGAAAGCAAACTCAAGGTTCTGTTCTTGAGCCTTGACCTAGAACTGGTCCAATGAGTGAAAACTTGGCAGGAGTGGATAGCAGGAAACAGTATCAAATTGTGAGGTGTGCGTTGCTGTCAGAAAAGGAATCTGGTTTTGTTTGTGAACCCAGCGTCCCTTTGTCTGAAGAGATCAAAATGCAATTGTTTGTACAGAGCAAATCAATGGTATTATTGTAAAATCAAGATGTACCCATTAACTGGCTAAACTGTATTGTTATCACTTCTCAGCGGTTTGGTCTCAGGGTCTTATCAGTGTGCTTATGTGATTGTAAACTCCAAGAAGCTTTTGTTCATGTGGGTTGTGTCCACTGATATTTAATATATCAGGAACCAAACTGAAAAAAATTAAATAGGAACACACACACACACACACACGCTCCCTTAGCCGTCACAGTGATAAAGTTATCTAGCATTTGGGAGCTTGTAGGAAAATCTTCTGAACACTGACCTGTGAGACGGTGAGAATGCAAAAGCATAGCTATCTTAGTGTTGGTAAGAATATACTGCTAGCCGTGTGAGTTCCTGAGAGAGCTTCAGGGACCACATGCTTCCAGAAGACTGTGTTCCCTCCAAACCCTGAACAACGCTGTCCTTGTGAGGGTGAAGCTGCATCTTCACAGATTATATAAAAATGTTTCTTTTCTAAACAGACTTAGGCCACATTGTCCCTTTACTTGGGGGTGAGGGTACATGTTCTTGTTCCAGAAGTGTCCACAGCCCAAGTGAGCCAGGAATCCTCAGGATTCCTCAGGGCACCAATCCTCACCATTGTCTTCCAGGGGGACCCCCCTGAGGCACCCTAAAGGTCAAGGGGGGGGGACACTTTTTCTTCTTTTTCTTTCTCCTCCTCCTCCTCCTCTTCCTCCTTCTTTTGTTCCTCTTCTCTCTTCTTATCCTTCAACTCTTTTTAAGAACGAAAATTCCAAATTTATTCAAAAGTTGAATAGTTCGGTGACCCTGCCTGTTCCCACTGTCCCCTATAAGAACCCTCAATTTGACGCCGTTTTCATGGCCCTGCTCCACGTGCTGACCATCCACTAGGCTATTTGGGAGCAAGTGCCAGAGGTGACATGATCTCATCTGAAAATAAGTCAACATCTATCCATACATGTTAAGAACTATTCTCTTAAAGGTCAATCCCATTGCTGGAGATACAGCTCAGTGGCATAAGCGCCTGCCTGGTGATCGCAAAGTCCTGAGTTTGAACCCCTGTACGAAAAAAGAAAAAAGATCAACCACATCATCACAACTAAATCAACATTAATTCTTCATTTCATCAGGCATTCAGTTGGTGTCCCACGGTCCCATGAATACTGTGTGACAGTTGGTCTGTATAAGCTGTCAGCAGGTCACTTAGCATGTTCTTCCCTGCCCAGCATGCTTTCTGTACTGATTGATGGTCAGATTTAGAGTCTGGCTCAGATCTGCGTTTGTTTGGGGAAAACAGTACTTCGCAGCTGGTGTCCTGTGCTTTTATCAGGAGGCCCATCATATTTCCTTGTCCTGTCTTGACGTGAGCAGCCGCTGATGATCCTTGCCTGGTGTGTTACTAAGGCCTGCAAAATGGTAACCGCCTGTAATTCCTTGTGTATCAGCTGGCTATGACAATGCAATCATCCCTGACCAGCTCTTCGGCTTCCCTGAGGTAGGTGTACACAGGAAGGCTCAAGAAATGGTTTACGCTTTTTCCTTAAGAATCTTCCAAATCATGAATTGGTTCTCTAATATCCTCCCAAGCATCACACGGTCTTGGACTGCCCTTACGGGCTCACAAAGTCACACGTATCTAACATGTTTCGCCTGTGGCTGTCCTGCCTCTTCCTGGTGCTCAAATTGTCCCTGATTTGGACAGCAGGTGCCTCTTCCAGCGGGCCCCTGGGTTCCTCTGTGACAGCATCTTTGCTTTCTGTTATAAGATATTCAATCTCATCCTGGCCGTTTCCTGCACCAGCCACACCTGCGAACTGTCATCTCACCACTGATTTCTTCTTCCTTTAACTGCGAAGTGTGTTAACACGAGCGCTAGCTTGTGGCTCTGGATGGATCACTCTTGAGAGCCCTTTCAAAGAACAAAGCTAGACATTTTTCCAGCGGTGTATACCACAAACGGGCGTGCTTTGTTTAAAGCCACTTGAAATAACTTCGTGTCTGTTTGAGTCATTAACTCCTGACGCATTTGGATTCATTTGTTTTCATTTTGATTCTGATTTTAGGAACTACATTTCTAGTTTTTAAGGGTGCAAAACATTTACATGGTTCCAAAGTTAAACTGACAGGCGAGGTGGTATTTAGAGAAGCCTAGCTTCTACCACTTTCTTTTGTTTTTGTTTTTTTATTTTATAGCTTCTACTATTTTCTTTCCAGTCTGTTTCTGCTCTCCCCTTGTAGGCAAGTATTTCAGCATTTCATTTTGTAATTCAATAAATATGCACATACATTTATATTCCCTTTTTTGGATAAATATTGGTATGCGTCACACAATTTATCTTGCTTATCTCGCGAGACATTTTCTCACAGCGGCGATTCCTTAGCATAGACTTCTCTTCCCGCTGTTATCATAGCTGCATAATACTCCACGGGGACGCCTGCTTGTCTTCATGCATCAGCTGCTCGCCCATGGGCAGCCATTTGCAATTACCGTTTTAGATGTCTGCTACCCTACAGAGACAAGGCCCGATTTTAGGCTGCATCACTCCACTTCTGGACACTCACAAACGCCCCACAGTCCTCCTCTCTCTGGTGGGAAGAGCACGAAGCCTAGCAAGAGCTCTGGCTCGGTGGGCAGGACATTAGGTTCCTATTTCTGAGAGGAGTGGCCACCACAACTGTCAATCATCGTGAAGGGAGCCAATCTGGAGTTGACAAATGAGCCCTGGTGTGGGTGAGAGGATTTGAAGGAGAGTGGGATAGGACCTTACCAAAGTCACCCTGCCTAGGACATGGCCCTGGCACTGCCAGCTGGGGTCTCGGGTAGAGGAACTTGGATATGCACACTCGGAATGACCCAGTGGTCGGTTTTAATTTTCTCTTATCTGAGCATCTTTACACAAATCACAGCCAGCTCTCTGCAGTGCAGAGGCAGGGTATGCACGGTGGGAGGCCGAAGGAAAGCTCAGGGCGGCGCCTGCCTCTGCTCCTTTGCAGCCGGCGTGGCTGCTGCTGCAGCTGCTGCAGCTCGGGGGCCACAGCGGAAGGGACCCCGGGAAGCAGGAAGCTGCTGGGGCTGCAGAAATCCGGGAGCGGGCCAGCCCCGGCCCTGTGGAGCAGACCCAGACACTCTGAAGAAGGAAATGCCACGGAAAAAACGCGGGGACACCAACCCCCAGAGGTCTCTCAAGTGGAAATTAAAATGTTATTTTAAAATAACTTTAAAAAACATTCAGGGGAAGAAAAAAGGAGAAAGTCATTAATAGGCAAGATGAAAATGAAGAAACAAAAAAGGCCAGTGAATATATGAAGTCAGCTGTTCAAATGTACTTGTAATCAGAGAAATTCAGTGTATAGCAAAAGTGCAGGGTCATTTTTTGGTGGTTTGTTTTGGTTTTGGTTTTGGTACTGGGACTCGAACTCAGGACCTTGCGCATGCCAGGCAGGCACTCCTGCTACTGAGCTAAATCCCCAAACTTGCAAGGTCATTTTAATAGATGCATAGTTTTTTTTTAAATGCCTAGTATCACTAAGAATATACAGAAAATAGCTCACAAGCAATTTGGGTTCGAAGTTCAAATCACGTTATCTTTTCTGAAAGGAAGTTTGACATTTAGATGACCTGCCTTTAAATGTCATCATAGGGTCAGTCATTTAACTTCCCCAATGTAACCTACACTTAAAAATCAGACATGAGAATAAAGGCTTATCCTTAAGGGCATTTGTTGTAGTTGTTTATAAAACCAACAATTATTAAAATTTAAATGTTCCTAGCAAATGAATATTCTGCAGGAAATGAAAATCGTGATCTTTAAGAAAATTAGCAGCATGGGGAGAGACCTCATTGTAAGTTGAAAAAGCAGATTAAAAGCAGTGTGCCTCATATGGTCATAGTTTTGATGATAAAAATGTGTCGTGTGTGTGTGTATGTATCTCTGTGTGCAAATGTTAACAGTTATTGAATCTGCAAGGAGATTTGGGGGAAAAAGCCATTATAGACATTGTTGAATTTTCCAAGTATTCTACAATGAATAGAAATGTACACACTAATAAACATAGACATATTTATTTATTCATTTTTTGTCATCAGGCACCGAACTCATGACCTCACACTTGCCAGGCAGGTGCTTATGCTGCTGAGCTAAATCCTCAGCCCACAACATAGACGTATTTATAGAATTAGGATATATAGTTTTAAAGAAAAATTTTAAAAACAAGATACTGGGAATCCCAGCACTCAAAAAGCTGAGGCAGGAAGATCACCACGAGTTCAAAGCCAGCCTGGGCTACATAAGCAAGTTCAAGGCTACACAGTGAGACCCTGACTCAAAAAAGAAAAAAAAGATACTGGGAATATACAGAGAAGCAGCAGGAGGAAGCTGGAACAGTCTATATGGCATGTATTACAGCTGGAGATACAAGTATGCACATGCTCGCTTAATGCAGGTACAGGCGATTATATTGGAAACATTTACAGATATGTGAATATAGCTGGGTTAGCTCAAACGCTCCCTTTCTCTGTCAGCTGAGAGGGCAAAAGAGGAACAACCTTGGCACTAAGCATACCGAGTGCCCAGATCCTGATTTCTAGAATGTTCTCTGATGAAAGAAACCAGGGCCTTTTAGACCAATGGTTGATTCTAGCTCCATCACTGGAAATAAAGAAGATGAGCCAGCAACGTCTCATGGATTTTAAATGTCTCAAAAGTTTTTTTTTAAATTATTCTAACATAACTAAACCCACAATAAAGAAGACTTGTCAAAGGAGCCAATTTGGGTAACAAAATAAGGTATTAGGTTATAGTCAAAGTACAAAATAAGTCTATTAGAAGTATAAAAACGTTAATAGTGATAATAAATGAATGGTAAGAAGATACAGTTTTCCTGTGCAGAATTCCAAATAATTTATGTAGATACTAAAACCTCAAGGGGGTAAGCATAGCACCCCATTCTGTCAAAGCGAGCTCACACAGTGACTTACACTCAAAGAGCAAAGTATGGAAAGGGGGCTTGGGCAGCTGGGGAGAAACTCAGCAGTGGAGAACCCCAAAACTCCCTCCACATCCAAAGTGACGAGTTGCGTGGAACAGCACGTGCCTTTGATATGGTGATATTCTTATAATAACAGGATGGTTTTCCCATGAACACCCATAACCCTGGGCTGAGCATAACAGAAACAGCACACAGATTCCAACGGAGGGCCATTCGACAGATGAGTCCAGCCAGGGCTCTTCAGAACTGTCCAGGACATCACAAACAAGGAAAATGTGAGAAACTGCCAGCTAAGGGAGCTGACAGGCAGCTAAAGGGACTCGATGACTAGCTGTGTGGTGTTTGTCTTCATGGGATTCTGGAATAGAAAAAAGGACCCTAGGTAATCTGATAAAATACGGGCTTTAGTTGATCATTTAGATAACAGTGTCAATTTTGGTCACTGGTGGTGACAAATGTACCTTACTAATACGAAGTGTTAATAAACCAAGAGAGGTACATGAGAACTCTGTTATCTTTGCAAACTTTCTATAAATTCACAAGTTTTCTAATAATAAAGTTCATCACTTTAAAAAAAAAAAAAACAAGATTCCAAAGCAAAACACAATAAGCATTTTTAGAAATTCTCAAGATAGGTAGGAGATCATTAAAGTTAAAAATCTTATTTTATTGACTTAATATCATAACTAAAAATAGACTCAGAATATTTTTCTCTCCATTCAAAGAAGAATGAACTATTACATTTTCCAGAATATATAGATACTTAGAAGGCGGTTCTGAAGAATCCGTTCAGTATTCTTTATGAGAAGGTAAGTGGAAAAATAGGAAATTTATCTAAGAAAAGACATTCTTTCTAAACAACAAAAAAGCTGTGGAGAGAAAAACTCAAGGGGAAAGTTTGCCTTGCCGCAAGCTATTCTGAGATTCAGAAGAAAAATTTCAAAACTGCTGGTATCTCAAAAAAAAAAAGGACCACAATCTAAGCTGTCAGAGTTATTAGAGAAAATTCTGATGAATAAGCAACAGAAAGAGATTTAATGGGTGATGCAAAAGATTTCAAAGAAACTTAAAATGTCATAATACAATTAAAATCAATTTAGATGAAGAAAAATATAATTATGGAAGATGAAGACAAGAGAGGATTAAAACTGACGTTGAAGAGAAAAAATGGAGCAGAAGCAGAATCTGAAGATATAATAGAAGAAAACAGTGATAATTCTATTTATAGAAATTTAAAATGCTATCACTTTACACAAAGAAAACAGTCTCATATATAAAGACACTACAACACTCTCATAGGAACAAGAACTCAGAAAATGTAGTTTTAATGTGCCCTGCTTTTAAAAAACTGCCTATTGATATACTCCATTCAAAATTAAAGTGTTAGGAATGAGATAGCACTAAACACTGAAATGGGTCAAAATACTTCAGCCTGTTTTAAATCATTTTAAAACTGAAAGTGAAAGCAGCCTTGTAATGATCCGTCACCAAAACCTGTGCAGAGAAAGAAAGTAAATTAAACTAAATAGTTTCCCTCCTGTGGAGAGCAGATCGAGGGCCTCAGAGACCGCCTCCTCCTTACTTTGCGATTAGAAAAGAAAAATCAGAAAATGAAATGAAGCACCAAAGACAAACATCAAGAGAATTTCCCTGTTAGCCTCTAAAACACAGACGAATGTAGCAAAATCAATATACCCCAGCAGCACAAGCGCAAAAATAAAGACCAAGGAAACGTCACAGGAGAAAGTATACATTAGAATGATAAGACAGACATCCATTATAGGACTCGTGTATGAAATGAATGCTCATATTAATGTCAATGAGTGTTAGACAAAGATACTAACTGCCACAGAGGGATATTTTACAATAATAAAGAATATCATTCAAAATTAGACTAAGATGCAGTATTAAACAAATGCTTATCAGCATGCAAGGTATTTTTTTAGGAAAATAACGTTATGTGAAATTACTATTAACCTTTAAAGTAGGGTGTGTCCTTTTCTTTAGGTGCTCTGCTCCTCACAATATTCCACTTAAATACTCAAAAAAGAAATACAGCGAAAAAAAGCTAGGTGTGATGGTACACACTTGTAATCCCAGCGCTCGGGAGGCTGAGGCAGGCAGATCGTTGCAAGTTCAAAACCAGCCTGGGCTACAAAGTGAGCTCCAGGCCAGCCTGAACTGCATGGCGAGACCCTGTCTCATAAAGACCAAAAAAAAAAAAAACCAGAGAAAAACTGACACAAACACTGTAACTAACAACAAACAAATCATTATTGTTTTGGCAGATTAATTAGAAAAAAAATAAAAGATCTAGATCACAAAAAGCTTTAAATATTTAATTTTTTTATTTTAAAGAGAATCAAATGAAGCAAAATAAAGGTTTAATTTTTAAAAGTCATCACACTATACTGATACATGTCTACCCATGTTTCCTGCAGCACGATTTGTAATAGCTGAGTCTTGGAAAGAGTGGATATTCCCATCCGCAGACAGCAGATGAAGAAATCAGTGGAGCTCTGCTGCGCCATGAAGAAGGATAAACTTCAGCCATTTGTAGGAAAGGGGGTGCGTTAGGAGACTGTCATGTTAAGTGCAGTAAATTGGACACACAAGCTTCAAAGCCGCATGGTTTCTCTTACATGAATAACTCAATATATAAGTAAAGTACAACGTAAAAGACAGGTCAGAAAAGGAGGCAAAATGTTATTGTGATCCAGCATGGACAATGGCCTGAAAACATACATTGATTTGCAATTATTATCTTATCTTTTGTATGTTTTTGGCCTATTCATCTGCTTGTTTCTATGCAGGATAACTAACTTTATAGAGACTTATAAAAGAACTAAATCAGATTCTGGCAAAAAAGAGAGAGAAGGGGATGGAGGGAAGGGGAAAAAAGATTAGGTGCACATAACCAATTCCCTACAATGCATGCGATCATTTTGTACTGCAAACATGTACTATTAAAATTTCTAAATTGAAAAAATTAAAAATTTAAAAATGAGATGAAGGGAGACTACATTTTTGCAGCAATTATGGAAAATTTATAAATATAGAGCACTATCAATAGAATACAAGCCATACAATACCATTATTAATTAATCACAAGCATTGCCTGAAGACAATGCTTCCTGAGAATAATCCTCTCAAAGTAAGTGCCCTTAAAAGGAAGTTCAAATTTTCATAATGAGGAAGAAAACCTGGAATGGAATTTTATCTTGAAAAATGAAAGTGAAAATCATCAACGGAAGTCTGTTTTAATGCATATTTAATGAAATTAAAGAACGAAACAGGATTGAGTTTTGGGGTACTTGTTTGGACAAAATTTAGAATCTTATGATGCAACATCTTTGATATTTGAATAATAGAATCCTATTTTCTTTTAAAAAATATCAAAACCTTTCTTGGAGGTCCTTTAGATAGTTCTCCTGTGTACCATTCTGCAGAGGTTCTGAGTTCTGCCAGGTCCTTACTTGTCAAAGAAACGTGAATGATTCCAGCAGTTCCCAGCATCACCTTCATCAGCTTGGTGAAATCCCAAAGGATCTCTTACAGTTCCGCGTTTTGTTTGGTTTTTGAGACAGGGTCTTGCAGTATTGCCCAAGCTGACTTCCAACTCTTCGGCTCAAGGGACCTTCTTGTCTCTGGGACTACACGTGCCACTACTAAGCCAGCCTCAGAGTCTCTTTTTAATCAGATCTAATTTATTTTCTTTGTTTTACCAAAGAATATACAACAACCAGCTAGATGTTACCAGACAAAGACATTAGAACCAGATGAACAGGAATAGACTGTGGTCTTTTCAGGAAAGGGATCTTTAAGATAAGATCAATTTTATAAGAAAGAGATTAGTTTATCCCAAACCTTCTGCGCTATGACAATTTTGCTGGCCTACACAACTTCATCACTACAGACTTAGATATTGAGGATCTTCCTTCATAATACACAAAACCAAATCTGTCCTGCGTGATTATGCACAAGAAGTCTCAAAATTGCGATGATAGATTATTTAGTAGTTAATCACAATAAAAATCGGTGATATCAAAAACAAAATACAGTCAAGTTTAGGGTTAGGGAGAACTTATGGAATTAAATGCTTTCAGGACTAAATGATATTGAAAACAAATAAGCCAAACACTTAAGTTTCATTTCAAAACTGAAAAGGACATGACTTTTAAAAATCAAGAATTAAGAAGGATATAAATAGAGTCAAAAAATAAATCCAAGCCCATCCTGAGACTGAGGCAGGGAGCAGGAAAAGAAGGAAGGGAAAGAGCAGACAGGAGAAAAAGAGGGATGAAGGAAGGGAAGAGAGAATTGGAGGGAGGTAAGGAGGGAGGGGAAAGCGAGGTGGTTGCCTAACAGAATGATTAAAGGTCTCCTGAAGAGATCAGGTTCTGGAACAAAGTCCAGCTATTTTTAAATATAAAGTGACCACTGTCGCCATCTGTTGGTGGTAGGCAGGATTGACACCGCTGCCGTGGCCTGGTTCAGCTCAAACCTCTTAAATTTGAAATATTAGAACTATTTTTAATTTACAACTTCTAAAATATTTTAAATGCCAGAAGAGGCTATGCCAATTAATTTTTAAATCTTTACTAGAGGTAAACACTTTTTGGAAATTAAAAATAACTAAAATTAAGTCAAAAATACAAATGATACATAAGAAAAAATTTTAAATGTTTTTCTCTGACATTTCTTAGGGCCAAACAGGATTACAGGTGAATGCTTTTAAGAAAGAGAGGAATTTCTGCAGTGTGGATTCTTCCAAAATATAAAAAGAGGGTGGCTTATTTTCAACTCTGTACAACTCTGATATTATTTTCTAAAAAAACAGCTAACAAAAACACCCCTCAAAAGGAATTTGGAAGACAAATTACAATTTAAGTTATAACTGTGAAAAATTCACTAAAGTAGTAACAGCAAATTAATGCAATTCTATCATCAATGACTATTTCTCTGCTTCCTGCCAGCATCGATTCCAGATGTGCGAGGATAGTTTTTAATATTACAAAATCACTAGTATGTCTAAAATAATATACACAAGGAGAAAATCCTGTGCAGACTTTGAGAAGTGAAAATGAAACTTTCTGATATAATTCAAATGCATTCCTGGTTTAAGGATCATACTACCCTAGAAGTTGAATTGTTTGCAAACATCCATTAGAGTCTCCTAAAATCAGTTTTTTAATGCTGGCTTGGATTTTTTTGGTTAGTGCAATAAATTAGAAAAAGAAATAACATGTATGACTGTCTGGTTTCAAAGACACAGGAGAATCAAACAAAGAATTTAAAATGTCTAAACTAGTTCACAAAGGTGGTAAACTAAAAACTAAATATGAAGCATCATAATAGCTTTCCCACACACCAATTATAACCACTTATTAACACAGAGGAAAATAAAATTTTATAAAACTATCAAAAAACTATTAAGGTTTTTCAAAAAATAAAATCTAAGACATCTTTTTCTCCACATCTACAAAACTGTAAGAAAGATAAAAATAGTTGTGGACAAATAAAGGGACATACTATGTTCATGTATGAAGACTTACGACTTCAAACAGAGCAGCTGTCCTCCAGATTAATCTATTAAGTAATTTAGCTTCTTGTTTTGTGGAGGAAGGCGGGGAATCCAACTCAGGACCTCGCCAGCCAGCGCTGTGCTGCTAAACTACATTCCCAGCTCCTGCAGGTTCAAGCTATATCTCCATCGGACTTCCTTTTGGAAATAAATATACACTTCCATAAGTTCATCTACAATGCAAAACACAGAGAATACCCAAGATGTTTTGCAGGACTAGAAAAACGGATTGATGATGCCCCAAAATAGCCCAAGAGCAAAAAGAGGGACTCACAGGAAGGTGGTGTGTGATGAGCAGGGGTAACTGAGAAGTCCATCAAAGAAGAGCATCAGAAATGGGGTTGGATCAATTGGTTAAAGACTGGAAAAAATCTGAGAGCCTAATGTAGGGCAGGTTGCATTAGTTGTGAATTATCACTGCCCTTCCCGTGGGATGACACCCATGACCTCCCCGTCACATGTTCTGATTCGGCCAATGAAATGGACACCATGGACCACACGCCATGTCTCAAGAGAAGCCCTCTGGCGTCCTTCACTGCTTTTTATCTTCTTCAGAGAGTCCAGGGTAGAGGCTGCCTCTTCAGTTTGGACCTTAGAATGAGCCACAGCAGGAACAGCACCGAAGCTAGCCCCCAACCAAAATGCAAGGTGCTCAAGAAAAAAGAAGTTGTTAAGAGGAACGTTGTCACCAGCATTACCTGGGTTGAGTGATACAGAAAGACAAAAACTAAAAAAAGAAAAAAAGAAACTCCAATGTCTTTAGAAGAAAATGCTCCATGTTTACCCAATGTATGTCTGCTTAAATTTAACATGGAAGAACAACATTTAAATGGGACATTCTAGAGATTTGGCTAGATAAAATGTTAAAATTACTGTTCTACAAAATATTTGGCCAGAGCTAGGTGTGGTGGTGCATGCTTATCATCCCAGCACTCACGCAGGAGGCTGAGCCAGGAGGATCCCATGACTTCGAGGCCAGTGTGGGATACACAAGCCAGTTCAAGGCCAGCCTGCACTATGTAGTGAGACCCTCACTCAAAAAAACCCCCAAAATTTGGCTGACCATAACCAAGAAAACGTATTTGCAGCATACATGCCAGAGGATTCATATATAAAAAACTTTTAGAAGTTAAAAAAACAAATCAGGGTCTCCTGAGATTCAGCCATGTCGGAACTTAGGGCACTGAGCAAGAAAACAACCCGCCCGCCTTCCTGGTGAGCAGCCGTGATGCCAGCGAGCCGCGGGTGAGCCAGGAAGAGAAACAGTCAGTGTCTCCCGTTAGCCTAGGGGTGTGGGGGCTGAGAATCAAACATCCATCCCCTCACCCCCATTAGCAGCTGGGAGCCTGAGGTCTGAGCATCTCTTGGGAGGATGATCCTATGCAATATAGGAAATATGGGGGACTTCCTTCC
Source organism: Cavia porcellus (assembly GCF_034190915.1). Lineage (NCBI taxonomy): Eukaryota > Metazoa > Chordata > Mammalia > Rodentia > Caviidae > Cavia > Cavia porcellus. The sequence continues at coordinate 114,859,921 of NW_026947487.1, forward strand.
ACCACTGCCTTGAAGGCAAATACTGTTTTCAGTGTTTTGCTTTGTTTTGATTGTTTTGCTCTATTCAATATTCTCTTTTGATTGGTTTTAAATGTTCTGTTTTGATTTAATTTTGCTATACCTGATTGGACAACTATTGTGCAGATAATGAGATATGCTATGATACCTATTACTGTTATTCCAGTACCCTGCTGGGAAATTCTGTACCAATTTCACTGCATTGTCTTGATTGGCTTTATTCTGTCTTGTTCTGTTGTATTTTACTACCTGCAAAATAAAAATAAAACAGATTTAAATTTCAAAAGTGACTATGATATGGAATGAATTTGTCCTATTAAAAAAAGTTTAAAAAAAGATACATGTCCTAAGGCATCAAGTACATTAATAAGTCAGCTCTCAAAAGAATATATAAAAATAGCTACAAAGTATTTTAAAATATGATTAACCTCATTAATCACCAAAGAAACACAAATATTGATAATCTTTATTAAGAGATATAAAATATAATCATACACAATGTTGACAGAGTGATAGGGAAAACAGCATTAGAAATTGGCATAAAAACTTTTTATTAATTTGATGTTGAGACAGGGTCTCCCTGTGCAGTTCAGACTGGCCTTGGACTCACTGTATAGCCCAGGCCAGACTCAAACTCAAGATCTTCCTGCCTCGGCCTCTTGAGTGTTGGGATTACAGGAGTGCACCACCACACCTAACTGGAATAAAAAAATTTTTAAAAAGCCATTGGGTAAACTCTCAAGACTCAGCAAATAACTCAGAAACTCCACTTCCTGGAATGATTGCCAAATCTGTGATTGGAACTGTGTCACGTTATTTAACATTATGCATTTTCACGGCTCAAACAATGGCTTTCAGTAGTCTCAGAGATCTGTGAGCCTGGTGAGGGTTCCCAACAAAACCTTCTAGAGAAAGCGCTCAACTTAGTGTAAAGATGATTATCTGAATGATTCTTTATATTAGAAAATACATACAGGACTTCATAAAAAAGAAAACGATTCACACATATTGTTATATTCAATAACTTTAATCTAAGAAAACATAGTGTGTGTAATACACAGATAGAATATACATTTTAGTTGAGAGAGCATGCTCATCTACATACATAATTTAGTATCTAAAACTGAAGAGCTAAACTTTGAGCAATTGTCCCTTTCCTTCATATGTGTTTTTGAAAAATCCACCAGTGTTGTTATTGGTGTAGGAGAGAAATATTAAACATATACGCTAGCACAGAATTCCGTATGGATTTCCAGAGACGCCTCGGTCCTCCATGATTAAAACTCACAAATGAAGAAAGTCTGACCCAGAAGGACCACATAGCACACGTGGTGCTCCCAGCTGACGGCCTGTCCCTGCTGAAGAAATGCAGTCCCCAGCACCCCTGCCCCCCTCTGGCCGGGTCTGGGCCACCCGTGAGGCTTTGCCTCTCCCACACTGAGTCTCTGTTGCTTTCTCCAGGCTTTGCTGTCTGAGCATGCCCGAATGGAAAGTTACTGCCTTTTTTCACTGTTTCATGGTGAGCAAAAGCCGTTGGAGTCCTGCCCTGTGTTTGGGCTCGGTGGGCCTTTGCCGAGCTCCTGCCTTGCCAGTCTGTCTAGCCAGGATGCAGGAGGAGCTGTCTTCCTCCTCCTACCCAAAAGGCACCCGTCGAACTCCAGGAGAAAACCCATGGCAGCCTCGGGTCCTGCAGCGCTGGCCCTGGGCACCATTATCCACTCAGCGTGCATTTCCTGCTGTGAGCTCTGCAACGTGTGCATTTCCCTGCAGAGAAGGCCCTGACTGAGATCACACTCACAACCTGCTATCACTCGAGGAGGGACTGAAGTTTTTACGCCTGACACCAACCCTGGAAATCGGTAAAGGTAAGCTACTGGGATCCCTGTCTGCAGCACTGAGTCAAGAATTAGGGAAAACAATCCCTAACCATGGGAGAATTCAAATATTTAAAGTGAGGTGTTCACCCAGGAGAAGCCTACAGTTTCCGAGCAGAAGCTATGTAAGAAAATTCTTTATGGAACTCTGTCAAAAGGAGCAAAAACATTTCTCCGCTGTAGGCAGAATATCCAGAACGTGGATTAACCTTCCTACACTCTCCGGGTGATCCTGAATGTCAGGCGTCACTGCTGTGATACACAGGTCCCCTCGGGGGACTTGCGAGTCTTGGGGTGCTTGCAGCTACGCTAAATGACTTGGAGCTGCTGCAATGTTTGCTTCAGATTTTTGCTTTTTATGGGATTTTTTGGAATCCTACCTTGTCATCATTGTCTAGCTTTGAGCAAGCTGCCAGTCGTACCCACTTTAAATCTTCTGTAGACTGGGAAACTGTTTAACCAAAGCTCGATAAATTATACCCAAAGAGTCTGTGAGTGAGAAGTAAGATCTGACATTCTCTGCTCAGATGCTATCTTTACTCTTAGGTTCATACTACTTCTAAAATGTGAAGTTTCTCACATCTGATTTGTCACACAGTTGCCATTAATTCTCTTGTTTATTTTTTCCTGGATTCTAGGCTGAGTTGGGGAAAAGTAAGTTTGAATAGTCGACATGCAGTCAAATGCAATGTTCACTGAATAAAATTAAATGCATAATGAAGGAAAGAAATGGAGTCCTTGGGAAGATGACACAGAAAAGCAAAACTTAAAAACCAAACCAGAAGAAATAAAGAAACAGTAAAGATCTTGGAGTTTACTGTCCCTGTTGCTGGGATGAGTGCATATTGTTTCAAACTTAGGATTCACAATTAAGATTGAGCTTTCCTGCAGGCAAAAAAGAACTGCAAGTTATAGAACAAAAAGCCTAGAAGCTGGTTCCTGCCCTTTGTTCAACTTCCCAATGACACAGTCGGAGATGTAGGCTCTTTTTGGTCAGCCACATTCACAAACTGGCTGTGTCCTTATGGTGACAGTATGGCTGCTGAAGCCCCAAACACTGCATCCAATGTTCAAGTCAAAGGCAAACAACAAAACAAAAAACCTCATTTATCCCTGTGATTTGGTCTCTTCATTTGTAAGATCAGCCCTGTTTGATACATTTCTTTTTCATCTCCAAATCCTGATCTAAGTCACAGTCCCCAGACTGGGATAAAGTTCTGTCATCCTGGAATAAACTGGAATGCTGTTACAGCTAAGGAGTATGGGTGAGGATGGCTGAGTGGGACACAGCGTCTACTCCCTTGTTTAATTCTGACAGTAGCTCTTTTATTCTAATAGAGAACCTGAGGCGTGGAGATGCTACTCTCCAAGTAAATTTGAACCTGTTGTCTGGCTCTTTCCAGGACCCTACAGTGGTAGAAAAAATCAGACTCATTGACTTCAGAAAATATATTGCAGCAGGAAGCATAAAGCTGTGGCCTAATATGTAAAGAACATCCCAGGAAACAACACGTTCCTTGGTCCCAAAGGGTGATGGCAGCGTTACTGTTGCCACGGAGACAGGAGGACAGAGACAGACATCCCGAGATGTGTTGACAACAACTGATGGCCTGTCTTCATCTTTTCTATTTTGCTACCACTGAATGCCACAGCCTGGGCTTTGCTCCAAGCATGGTCCTCAAGGCTGCAGCCTGATGTCAAGGGGCCACTGCTGGTGAGTGTCTCCATGCTGGTCAGGACTCTCGAGGTGGCACGGGTATCCCATGGTGAGACAGAACCAGCATGCCGGAGAGCTCTGACATCCATCACAAAGCCACTCGCTAGCCCATCAGCCTACGAACTTAATCTCTTCCAAGCATTCCCATCCTCAGTGAGCATGAGCCTCAGACCTGGCTGGGGTGCTGTGTGGCCAGCCTATGAAACAGGAGGAAAAGCATATAAACCATGGCAGAGCCTCACCTGGTGCCCCATTCTCATGGCTCCGGGACCAACACTGCTTTCCCCACCTCGCACCGGGGCCGCCACCTTCCCTGGGCACCTGCCCGAGCCCAGCTGTTGAACAGCGGCATCACCGCTGGCCTGGCAGCCACAGAATCCAGGCATCACCTCGACTCCCCCTTCGCCGCTCTGCTGAACTCTAGAGAGCTGAGACGAGCAGCTTTTACAGTTGGGTGTTTCTCTTCCCAACAGAAGCATCATTTCCAAGCACACTTCAGGAACTGAAATCATTGTTCCTTGTTATTTTATTAAAAAATCCAGCCTGGGGCACATGATAAGCAGCCTTATTTTCTTTTATATTTAAATGTTTCCAGGAAAAAACGATGCGGTATTTTGTGAAAGTGTTAAAGGAAGGTAACTGCGCATGGATTCTTTCCTCAGTGTTTAAAACCCTCTTCACTCCTATTTACCGCTGGGTTGCTTGCACAATCACTGTTCTCACACTCAGGCCCACCTGGATTAAGTAAATGACTGGACTGCTTAAAATAAAGCCCCAGTATCTAGCGCTTTTCACGTTGGGACCCATGTGTGGGCTCCAAACCTCCATTAAATTGAAAGCAGAATTGTGTGTGCGTACACGTTTTTGTCTGGAGACAGGATCCATAGATCTCATTGAGTGCTCCATTCGATTTATTGTTTTCCTAAAGCAGCCATAATGAACCACCACAAGTTTGGTGGCTTAAAACGATACAGATTTGTCCTCTCATCGTTCTGGAGGCCAGAAGTCTGAAATCCAAGTGTGCACAGGGCTGCAATTTTTCCAAAAGCTCAAGGACAGACTCCTCCCTGTCTTTCCTTCTTCTGGTGGCTCCTGACATCCCTTGGCTTGTGGCAGCATCAGTCCAAACTCTGCCTCCAGCCTCACGTGTGCTTGTGTTTTTATGTGTGTCTGTCTGCCTCTCACAAAGACACTTTCATGAGATTTAAGTACTGTCATAGTTCAGTATGAGCTTACCTCAATCTTTATCATAATTACATCTACAAAGACCCTGTTTCCAACTAAAGTCACATTCTGAAGTTCTAGAGAGACATAAATTTGCGGCGGGCACAGAGGTTTCAACCCACGGCCTTAAATTGCTAGGAACAAGTGAATTGTAGGGTAAAAGTCCCAAGGGCCTGGGGTGACATTCCAGGGCCCCCACCCCACAGCTCTGCCTCCACCTTCTGTGGCCAGCCAGCCCCACATGCTATTCCTGCCTCCTACCCTGGATGCCTTCTCTCCGAAGCTTTGCCATCTTCTTGCATCTTTGATGTGGGCGCAATGCTGGTAATGGTTTTAACTAGGTGCCCCCCTAAGCATCATGCATGATAGACAGGCGGTCGGATCGTGGGGGGGTCATACTCATCAGTGGGTTAGCGCCCTCATGAGTTCACGGCTAAGAGTGATGTCAGGAGGGAAGCCTGGCTGGAGAAGGTGGTTCCCTGTGGATGTGGCCACGATGGGTTTATCTTCCTCCCACTGCTCTGGATCTCTGCTTCCCTCTGCCACACTATGGGCCGTTCCTCCTCCGCCAGGCCCCTGTACCATGCCTGCTGGACTGAAACCTCTACAAACTGTGAGCCCAAGTAAACCTTTCCCTCTGTAACGTACAGCCGTCAGGTATTGTGTCTCAACAACAGATAACCGAGATGACACAACTCAACCGCCGACCCTCCTTCCTCCCTCCCTTGTCCAGCTAGAGCAGTCAGCCACTTTCATTACTGGCTCTACTTTCCTCCAAAAATAAAAGACTTGCAAACTGAAATCTGCATTCCTAACCTACCTAATACTGTGTGCATAGAGCTGACACGCATTGAGACCTGCAGGCTAGCAGGGGTGGCGAGCAGTCCCGCAGACTTTCCGAGGAGCTACCATCTGAGGAATGGAGAAAGAGCTAATTTAAGATCTAGGGGCAAGATCCAGTGGAAAACCAAGAGAAAGCAGCTGAAGATTAGCGTGTTTGGGTTGGTTTCATGCAAAAGTATCCAGGAGAGAGAGGCATTTCTGGGCCCCGGAGCACCAAACGATGATTATTTCAATTAGTGCATTTAAATACCGTGGGAGGACTGGAAGAAAAGATGATATTGTCATTTGACGCTCTGTGACTGATGAATGGAAAATGATAAAGGGGGGCACGAGGAATAACTGCAGCGATGCCTTAGCGTCCCCAACTCTTGGGCTTTGGCAAGAAGCCTCTTGGACAGCGTTTGTGCTGCTTGGCGGTGGGGCACCTCCGCTGCACAAAGGCACACAGCAGACGTGTTCCCCACAGAGCAGCAGATAGACTCAGGGAGACGGCAGAGAATTTGTTTGTCTCCTGAAGCTTCCGATGTCATCAGAGAGCCTTGGCTCCGGCCCACCCCAGGCTGCACCACCCCGGGGCCATCTCCTGCCACATCTCCCTCTCCTTCCTGTGGCCAGGTTGGCCAAGAAAGATTAGATTCCAGAACCTTGCAAAAGCTCGAGGCTGCTTGTGTCATCAAACGACCTTGAGAAAGTCCTGAGAAAGCATCTAAAATCCGTGTAGGAAACATTTTTCCAAAGAGACTCGGACAAAGCAGGACCCACCTTGCAAACCCAGCATCCGTCGCTGTCACTTGATGGTGTGTCTCGTCCGCTCCACTCTGTGAATGCTGGCTCTCCCCAAACACGGCTTCCCGAGAGCTCTGTTTCTCTAAATATCCAAGTAAACGGTTCCACCTCCACTCGCGTGTGCTAGAAGTTCTGTGAGCACTTCGGTACCCCAGAGCATGGAATGGACTCGGAAGAAGACGCCTCTCTCCTGGTCACCTCCGCACCCAGCTGCTTCTGTGCACAACTCACCTTTGTCTCGCCCCCTCCGGCCATCGGTTCACTTTTCCTGAGGCCTTCAGGGATCCGAGAAGTGGTTGCCTTCCAACCACTTCACAGCCACAGCCCGGTTGACAAGGGTGTCCTTTTCTGATCCTGTCCCACAGGCTCCTCTCCCCTGGGACCCTCCCACGCCTTCAGTTTCTCCCCTGGGACTGTCAGCATTTCTGGGGCCTCATGCACAAGCCCACATCCTCATGCCACCCACAAACACTGAAAGCCCTGCTTCCCTGTGGAGCCCTCCCACCCTTACAAATCTAGGCCGTGCCTGGAAGCAGCTAAATCAGGAAAAAAGGGGCTCATCTCTGTCAGCTATGGTCCCACTCAAGGAATTATTTTTCTTCATTAAAGAGTCATGCCTCAAGATGCATGCTATTCTTCTCCTAAAAGGCTGATTTTTATTTTTTTAAATGTATTTATTTTTTTGGTATCAGAGATCGAACTCATGAGCTCACGCTTGCCAGGCAGGTGCTTGTGCCACTGAGCTAAATCCCCAGCCCCCAAAGGCTGATTTTTAAACTAAAACATTTGTGTTTTCTCCCTGCCAACCTGCATCATTGTCCTATCAAAATATATCAAGATGCACACCATCACCAGATGCATTTTTCTTCATAGAAAACGTGATACTTTCTTGAAAACACAACAAAAACCCAGAAGCTAAGTCAGTCGTTTGAGTTCTTCAAATTGATGAAATTCTCCGGTACCAACCTATGGTGATGTCCCAGACTCGCTTCTGTGACTAACAGCTGGCTGAGAAGGACCCTCACATCCTTGCACAAACCCTTCAGGACCTGGGAGCTAGTTAGCACTCGCATCCTGGTCACCTGCGTTCCCACAGCACTGTCTAACCCACGGTCGCAGGCCTAGGAGCCAGGCCAGCCCACGGGGGGCTTTGCGTGCTGCAGCCTGGACCAATCCACGGCAGTGGCTTCTCTAACTTTTCTCCGCCTTTCATTCTCATGGTTAATCTCCAGAATCTACCTGTGTTCTTTCTGATTCGCTTCTACTCTAACCCCATACACATTTCTCTCTCCCCTGATAGATTTTTTTCTTCCTGATTTTGCCAGTCTGTATTCCCAGCTGGGGGGCTTCGTCACCTGGGCACTACTGGCCCAATGCTGCTGTTATAGGAGCTGTCCTGCACATTGTAAGATGTTAAGCAGAATCCCTGGGCCCCGCCCACTGGATGCCAGTAACAGCCCTACACAACTGTAACAGCCAAAACTGTCCCCCCAGATGGACAGAGTCCCCCCCCCTCAAATTTTATCAAGCTGACAAACACTAATCTAGAAAAATTGTGCTAACAAGGCCAGATGAGTGATTTCTTCTCTCATGGATACCTGGGGGCTTACACCCAACCCAGTCACAGGAGAGCCCACAGCATTAAGAGAACACAGTTCCTGGAGCAAGGCATAATTAGCAGAAACGAGGCTGTTTAACATCTATATTAAGTAACTCTTCAAGTTATAAAACCCACATGCTTTGTACAGACTTAATTCTAATGGGGCTGGTTAGGACCAGGGATACTTTTGTCATGGGATGTCAGTATTAAAACTTTAGTGGCTCATTACAGTGTCATTGCTTCTAGGAAAAGGTTCACACTTGAATATATTCATGAATTGATCCCATTCTTTACATTACAAAATAAATTCATGTAGAAAGAAAAATTAGAGACCAAAGCAGTGCAGAAGAACAGCATTAGGAGAAGGAACGGAGGAAACCCTGGTCTCTGCTCTGGTTTGGATATGGATTGATTGTCCCCCTCCGCCCCAGGCTTCATGCGCTGGAATTTAATCCCATCATGAAGGTCTAAGAGGGGATGGAAAGTTAACCTGGCTGTGATATTGCAGCGGGACTTCGGGAAGTGGGTGGGGTTGATGCCTTCATTAGGACAGAGCCTCGTGGCTGATCCCTCATGGCTTTGTAAGAGGCAAGAGACCAGATTTAATGCAGTCACCTGTGCTCCCTCTCTCTTGCCATAGTGAGGTTCTGCATACATGAACTCTACCACTGGATGGGATCCCTGTATCTTTTACCCCCAGGACTGTGAACCAAAATAAACCTGTTGTCTTCATAACCTACTCAGTCTGTGGTATTGTGTTACAGCCACAGAAAACAGACCAGCATGGGCTTCTTCTGTGCTTGCCTCTCTGTACCAGTAACTAGAACTTCAGGGTTAATAACCACTCAAGAAGCAGACTTTCCTATTGAAGAACTTACATCCCAGAGACCTCAGGACTCTGAGATGTGTGGCCCTGCGGCTTAGAAGTTAGTGCAGGTCTTTCGCTCTGAGACTCAGTTTACTGGTCTGTTAAAATATTGTAAAACTAAGTGTTCTAACTTTCTGGATTCGCTTCTGTCCTATCGCTTTTGTCCTATCAAAATATATCAAGATGTACACCATCACCGGATGCATTTTTCTTCATAGAAAACATTATACTTTCTTGAAAACACAACAAGAACCCAGTAAAAGACTCAGCCTGAGCTTTGGTATACCGTGAATGATCCATAACGTTAAAGATGATGGTGATGATACTACAGTGAAACTTATTATCAGTATTCTCAAAGTTCAAAATCAATCTGTGGGGAGGAGAGCATCAGGCAAATAGTTGCTTGAAGCCAGGAATGTTGGGTTGCGGGACAGAAATCTCGTGGAGATAGAGATGGCACCCAAAAGAGAACGGCTAAGGGAGTCACCCTGGAGGGGGCACCTGCGGTGGCACCAAGGTGACTGTATGTTTACTCCTCTCCTCGGGGATGTTGCTTTTTTAATTATTATTTTTAAAAGGGTAAAACTAAATATAACAAAACAGAACAAAGCCAATCAGAAGAAAACAATGTAAATGACACTGATTTCAAAGCAAGACAACAGATCTTCTCTGGCTACCATAATGTCTCTTGTTTTCTTCTAAATAGTTGTCCATATCTTCACACACAATTAATTCATATGAGACAAAATAATACTAAACTGATCATAACAGAGTAATAAAGGTATTACAGGCCTTCAAAACCAGACAATAGGGAAGTCAACAATGGCTGCCATAATGTCTCTCATTCTCTTCAAAATAGCTGCCCATACCTTCTTGTACGTTGCAATTAAACACTCCATTATTTACTTTTTTATTTTTATCCGTTTAATTAAAGGGAAAAAAAGCAGGATATAATATAGTAACCCACTTTGACTTTGTATTATCTCGATTTGAAGCCCTGTATTACTCTCACCATCTTGTTTTTGACTGATGTTCCCCTATTCTGTTTTGATGGATAGTATCAGGTTCGAAAGTTTAGGCATCAGCTGAGAAGATAATGAGATTCATTATAACGCCCATTCTCGTTGACTTTTATCTACTTTTGAAGACCTACAATGTCTCCAATGTTTTGGTTTTGTCGGTTTTGTTCTTTACTATTTTGTTCAATTGTATTATAACTAATGATATAGGCAATTCTATTAGAGATAGTGGGAGGCATTATGGTAACCATTGTTGATCACCTTGTATTATGTTTTTATATTATCTATTATGTCCACCCTTTTGACTTGACCGATTCTGTCCTGTTATGTCTCATTTGGTTTTACTCTCTTCCAAAAAAGCAATAAGAACCGTGGGAGCAATGAAACCCAAAATGTGTAACAGTCATTGTACAAAAGAGAGGAAAAGAAAGTGCTCTAAACTATATAACTGCATGTATATTTAAGTGTATAAGATAGAAAATGATATCACAGAGTTTTATTGGATCATTGAACAGAACTGTTTGCAGTATCATTGTTGGAATGTCCACTCTACAAGCTTTAATTTTGTGACTTGAACAATTATTTTTAAGATGGCAATATGTAATCCATTAACTAGTGATTTCCCACTGTTCATTTTTTTCTTCTGTAAATCTGTATAACGTGTACCCTTTCACTTTTTTTCTTTTCTCCTTAAAAAAAAAAAAACAATACAAAAGACTAAAACCACTCTGAACAAAGAACAATGGCATTCCTGGATTTCACAGCATGACGATATGGAATCAGCAATGGATACCATAGTGTCTCTTTTTCTTCCAAGGAGCTGTTCATTTCCTCATGCATTATATAATCGATTCTCCTAAACTGTTCAGGAGAAGTTCTAGGCATGTTCAAGCCTCTACATGTCTACCTATCCTTTCTGCCTTAGAGGGAAAAAACAAACCAAATCAAACAAAACAGATTACTAGAAAAATCAAAAACAAAAAAGACAAATAAATAACAATAGCAGAGAGCCCAAAACAATGATACAGGCTTTCAAAACACCGTGGTAGGAACAGAACTAAGGCTGATATTTTACACAGTGGACGTTGCTTTTGACTGAGGTCTCAAAGTAATCCCATACAGGAGCCCAAAGGAGCGGTCCCTGGTGGGGCGTCTGACACGCTGAAAGGCTTTTCTCCAACAACAAGCGCGGTAAGGACACACACCAGCCATGCCAGAGGAGACTGGCAAAGTCGAGGGGGAGAAGCAGGTCCAGAAAAGACGGGAATAGGAGAGCTTGGCTCCACAAAAGCCAGCTGGCTTTGGGACTCCACTTCTTCCCGCTCAACCCTCTTTGAAGGTGTTCAGGTTTATAATGCTCACACCCAACAGGGAGAGAACAAAGGCAGGAAGACCCGAAGCTATTCTGTTGCCAATAACCAGCCTGACAGTTGACATAGTTTTGAGTCTCAGATTCTGCTGGACTCCGGAGAGGACACAGGCGGGAGAGAAGCTGCCTGGGGGTCACAGAGGAAGCCTATGGTCAGTGTGATAAGGTTTCTTTTGTCTCCACAAACTAGAAAAATGCAAAGCTTTCGTGCTCATGCCTTCTTCAGAGGCGTATTTCAGCCTCCAAGCACAGCATTGTACGTACAGTTTTGTCCAGGAATCCAGGACACCATATTTCCTAGAAACATGACATCAAGCTTTCAGAGTGAGGGGAAAGGTCAGCCGGAGGCTCGCTTGGTGATTCCTGGAGCCTGAGCGCTGCCTTGGGAAGAAGTATTTGGGGGTTTTTATTATTATTTATTTGCTTTGAGGATTTTCCTGTTTTGAAATCTTATCAGTTCCAAAAACCCAGATATTGCCTTTAGCTTGTGTCAGAAGAAATCTCTTTATTGATATTTCTTTCACAAAGGTGTTGGGAGTCCTGGGCTAAGAAGCTCCTTCAAGCCACCTGTTTTGGCAAACACTTTGCCATTTGCTCCTTTATTTCAAGTCCTTGAAAAGGAGCTTTAATACTGTATCCCAACTGCTGGGACGCACAATTAAGTTCTCAGTAGCAATGTAAAAGACTGACTATATATATGTTATTTCAAAGATCAGGATTATTTCTTGTGTGGCTATTGGTTTTTATTTGGGATGAAATCAAACTGAAGTTTGCATTTCCTTCTGTGGGTTCTTTTTCCCCTGTGCATCTCACTTAAATCAGCTCTTGTGACCCTTCTCCATCATAAACCTTCTGCAAGAGATGGCCTAACAGAGGGGTTGAAGACCTTGACCTCATTTTAAAAAGGGATGCTCGGTTTTAAAGATTTACAGACACAGAGTTTCCTGCCTCTTTGATAAGAATAAGAATGCATTGTGAAATGATTTTAAAGCTAGCAACCAATTCTTCATCTGCTTTTTCTTCATCCTTAACTTACCTAATTACTTACAAGTCTGCAGTAATTCTAAAATATCATTGTAAACAAGTTATGAAAGTTTATGACTTTTTTTTTTTTGGTAAGAAGAATCAAACTCACAACCTTGTGTTTGCCAGACAGGCACTGCGTGGCTGAGCTATATCATTTTAAAAATTACACGCATAAATGAAATATATGTTTCCCTCCAGCAATCAAGCTCCAGTCTTTGAACCAGTTGCTGCATACCTGGGGTGACCAGGACTGTACCTTGTGTTGACAGGATTTTCCTCCCCACTGATATTTACTGAAGTCTTGGGCAAATGGGCAGACAGAGCTCCGCTGAGGGGGCAGCTGGACGACTGGACGGCTCGGCTGAGCGGGTCAGCCTCTTCGCTGATGGCCAGGTTGCTGACCGAAGTGCAAGAGTCTTCACCTCACAGTTGTGGAGGAAAACACGGAAGCCTGGATCCTCCAGTGAAATCCATCCTAAGATGGAATTCTCCTGCACAGCTAGAGATGAAGTTGTTTGTTCCTCTGTGCTGCTAACTCATTATGAACTATTTTACAAGCCACACAGTGACTCAGAACCACAGCTGAATCACAGTCTCAGTGAAACTGGACCATACAAACAGCTAACCACTGCAGGTTTAAAATTAACATTAACCAGCAACTTCTGATGCACATATTTGTGGGGTACAATGTGACGTTGAAATATGTGTGTACAGCGTGGATTAAGATATCCATCAACTCCATTAATTACCACTTTTGTGTTAAGACATTGGAAATTCGCTTAGAAATTTTAAAATGCTTAACATATATTTATTACCTATAGTGTCCCTCCAATCCCCCAGGTCTCCAACATGTATTCCTCCTGTGTGTAAAATTGCACTCTTTGACCAACTGATTCTCTCCCCTCATCCTCCACCCTCAATTCCTGGTGACCACTGCTCTAGTCTCTACTTCCATGAAATTTAAATTTTTAAAATTCTACATACAAGTGAGATGATGCAGTATTCGTCTTCCTGTCTCTGGCTTATTTCAGGTACCATAATATTCTTTGGGTTCAAGAATACCACTAAAATCCCGGTGTGCTGGCACATGCCTATAAAATCCCAGTATTCGGGAGGCCGAGGCAGGAGGATTGCTGCAAATTGGAGACCAACCTGGGTTATACAGTGAGCTCAAGGCCAGCTTGAATTGCACAGAGAGACTCTGTCTCAAAAAGACAAAAAAAGAATGCCATTAAAACAACACATACATAAAGCATATCGTTTGACTTAAAATATACACGTGCACTCTGGTGAACCAGTATTTGTGCTGCAAAGGTAAGGACTTCTCTGTAGGCACAGCTGCCTGTCACCGTGTGGAGAAATCTCTGTGATGATGTCACACAGTCACTAAGGGCCACACATGGCCCCAGTTACCTAGGTACCACACTGGACAGCTCAGGATATGAGTCCATGTTACCTTCTCTGCAGAGACCACACCCACAGGCTTCCCCTCAGATTTTCACTTTTGTTTTCTTTAAAATTATCATATAATTTTATAAAGAGGAGTATCCTTTTACATTTTTTCTAAAACATTACAAGTCTTTTACCGCATCTAACCTGATAAAGCAAACAGAAGTCACGTGTTTCCTTTAGTAACTTGCATTTTTAAGTCAATCAATGCATTCAGCACCTAGATCCCCTTCGCACCCCTTTGCACCGCTGTCTGCTTCCTCTCTTGAGAAAGTGAGTTTCTCACTTGGACGGGTCCAGAAGAAAATGAGGTCCAATCGACATAGCTGCTGTCAGCTTTCCTCACAGTCCTGAGCCATGAGACAAGGACTGTAATGACAGGCTCATGGAAAGTGCTCTACAGGGAGATGGGGACACCTAAGGTGAGACAGTAGCAGCCCTGTACATGTGTGTCTGGCATCCACAGCCTCTCAGATGCCACAGAGGTGCTGATCTTCTACATCTGAGAAGCTGGAGGAGCACAGAGATAACTGGGCACCAACAGGCTCCATCTCAGGATCTCAGCAAGACACTCTGCCCACCTCTGCCACCTCCCTCTGCTTCAGACATGGCAGACAACCCTTTATTTTCCACCAATCAGAAGCCAGCCTCCTGCTGTGGCTGTTTTTGAAATAACACATTAAAGGAAATTCAGCAACCAGAGAGAGACCAATCAGAACAAACAGAACACTTGGCCAGGGAAATGAAGACTCTAAAAATAGCATAGGGCATCTGACCAAGTAAATAAATAGGAGCCCTTAGGAGATTCAAATATAGGACTCAAAGCATGGACCTGATTTCTGGAAGGATGGTAGAGCGGTGAGTATTAGCACGTCAACCTCTCTGCGATTTGGAGTCCAGACACTGAGATATAGCAATGTGGGGGGAAAAAGGAGGAGGGAGGTGGGTTCTTGGGGTCTCTCAAGGATATGAAGCAAGAATCTGGGCCAACCAGAGAAGGAGAAGAGGCTGTAATGAATGATGAATGACCCCAAGTCAGAGGTCTACAGGAGAGGGTATTGACTGGTCGCCATTTCAGAAATCAACCTGGTCTCACAGCAGCAGTAGATTGGCTGCATCTGGGGCTCCCACGTCAAGGTGAGGCACAGCCATGGGAGACACCCAGGGTCAGGGAGCTGAGTTAAGCCAGCAAGCGGCACCCACAGTATTGTGGACTGAACGATTCAGGTGCCAGCCTCACGGCCATAAACCAGGATCAGCCTGCACTTCAGTGGAGCACAAGCGTAGGCTTGCTGGGCTACCTCATCCCCATAACACTCCTGCAGGATTGCTGGAATCAGCCCGCATGGATCGGGGTTCTGTCTGCCTGCTTCGTCTGCCAGCAACAGAAGAAACATGTGTGCAGTATACAGATTTTTTTTCTTCTTTTCCCTTCTTTTTTATTACAAAGTTTATTGATACAATCTAGATGTACATATTGATCACATCATCATAGGGAATTTGCACCTGCACCTGGTATTTCTTGGTACCTCTTTTTTTTTCCTCAGTCTCCTCCCCCCGCCCTTCAACCCCCCTTTCTCTCATTTACAAAGTTTTTTCCATTTTATCCTTTTTTCTCATTTTTCTTGTTTGTTCTTGTTTTTTTTTTTTTTAACTTTTTATCAGTACCAGGGATCGAACTCACGACCGCCTGTTTGCAAGGCAGGTGCTTATGCCACTGAGCTAAACCCCCAGCCCCGTTTGTTCTTGTTTTTATGTGTGAACAGTTTCTAGCTCTGTGCTGTTCTGTTCTCCACTCTGTTTCTTACTCCTTTCTTTCCCTCCTGTCTTCTTTGTGAGTTTCCTTCAGCCTCGCTTCTAATTTCTATTTCTTCTCCTATTTCTGTATTGTTTTCTTCTTTCCCCTATTAAATTTTCTCCCTGAAGATAAATTTGATCTACTGAGGGGATATTACAGTATATAATTTTCTGCTTTGTTCTTTATTTTGTTATATACAAACCTTGTTGCTGTGATTAAAGATGGCAAATTAATAATGTATAATTTTCTGTGTTGTCCTGTGTACTATTGTTATAGCTGATTGTATTTCTTTCCCCAAGATATCATAGTTGTTTTAATCAGCTGTTATTCCTAGTATGAGAAGACTGAGATTGTTTGAGAGACATAAACAATATTCTAGGCCAGTGAAAAGAACCAGAACTAGGCCAAATTATAACTTCTCATCCCCAATAAACTGAAAGAGGTGGGAGCTTGCAACAGATTCAAAGCCAAAAGCCAACTACAGTTAGAAGACATCTCTGAAAAGTAGTCATATGCTAAGGAGTTCTTGGTACTAGAAATAAAGTTACATACCATAAGAAATTTACAAGCATCAGCACATAAATGGATATTAAAAAAAACAGAAAATGAGAAAACATGGAGGCAGGATACAACCTCAGCCTTCCAACTCACCAAAAGCAAACCCAGGAGGGCACTGAGGTGAAACGGTTCAAAAGCCACCCACCTGAATTCTCCGAAATGGTAACAGAACTAACAAAGTAGTTGACTGAGGCATTAGAAAAAATCAAATTAGAAATAATTTCTCAGATAACTGCAAAGATGGTGACCATAATGAAAGGCATTCTTAGTGACTCTAGAGCAGTTACAGATAAAAGAGGAGCTTAGGAAAAGGTTGGAGACCATGATTGCCCAGCATAGAAAAGAAACAGAATCCATGAAACAGATGGATCAGTCAGACAGATATCCAAGAGATGAAAAATTCTATCGAAAGCATACACAGCAGAATCAATCAATGTGAGGACAGAATATCAGATCTAGAAGACAAGTCTGTGTTTACAAATCATGAAAGATTTCTCAAAAATAACACAGGATCACAAAAAATCAGTTCAACAGCTGCCAGATGCTGCAAATAAGAATAACATAAGATTGACTGCAGTCAATGAAAAAGAGGGAGATAGCACAAATGACATTTTAAAAAGATGTTCACAGAAAGGCAGAAAACTTCCCAATCAGAGAAAAAGAATTTGACATGCAGATACGTGAGGCATATAGAACTGCAAGTAGCCATGAAGGAATAAACAAACAGAAAAAAGCAAACATCAAGGGATAGAACAGTCAAGATTCCAGGAATTCAACACAAAAGCAGAATATTAAAAGCAGTTGGAGTGTGAACTTCCAGGAAGATGGGCAGAGCGGTAAACAGCAAGGAAAGGGCCACTCCGAGATTTGGTGTCCAAACAAGGGAATATGACTTCAACAGGCTGTGCCTTATCGCTGATCCCTGACACACTGCATGGGGAGGTAACTAGAACCTGTAGACACATGGTTACTAATGGCAACCCCACGGGCTAAACGGAGAAATGTACCAGTGGAACAGAGCAGGAGACACAGCAGACTGCAGGGGATGGTAAGTTATTTGGGTTGAGACATCCCTCAGGAGAGGGCAATTGGCTGGTAGACACCTTGAAGCAGGGCCAACTGAGCTCACAGCTCAGAACAGCTGTGGGCTGGCTCCATCTACCAGCTGCCAGTGTCAGGGTTAGGCTGCCAAATTCAAGGGAGGAAGAGGTCAAAAAGCTGACTCAAACTGGCAGGGAGCCTCGTTCAAGCTGGCAGGAGACACACAGAGCGCCGCAGGCTGGACATCCAGAAAGCAGCCTGAACTTTAGTGGAACTTAAGGCTTCCTGGGATTAACTGGAACTAACTTCCTGGGATTATCCACTAACCCACCATAAAACCATGAGTGGCCTGCCAGGATTAAGCAACACAGATTTGGACTCTGTCTGCCCACTTTGTCTACCGGTGACAGCAGAGATATGCCTTAAAGTAGACGTGTGTTTCTCATTTTCAACTTCATTTTTTTCTTGTTTTTCTATTTGTTTTGTTCTGCTTTGCTTTTTCTTGATCATTTGCTCCTGTTTGTACATGAGTGTGAACACTGTTTTTAGTGTTGCTTTGCTCTGTTCTGCTTTATTATTTTATTTTCTTCCTTATCTATTTCCCCGATCTCCTTCTCCAGTTTCCCAAAGGTTGTATAATCCTTCCTTATCCTCCAACCTTGTTTCTAATCTCTTCTTCTATTTCTCTGTTTTTCCCTTAGCCTCTTTTAAATCCTCTCCCTTGAGGGTAAAATGGTCATGATGAGGGCTTATTTACTGCATGCAATTTTTGGTTTGTTTTAGATTTTGTTATATAATTACAAATCTAATTCATATGGTTAAAGTTGTCAAAATAGTAGTTACCACAGTTTGTCATTTTTCTAGGCTGAGTTTGATGCTATTGTTACTGCTGATTATACTGCTTTACTAAGATGACATAGTTGTTCCAGTCAGTTCTTATTCCTGGTATGCAAAGACTAAGAGTGCCTATGAGTCATAAAAAAATTATATCCCAGGGCCAAAGAACCAGGGGCTAAGCCAACGGATAACAATTTCTCATCCACAATGAACAGAAGAGGTAAGACCTTGCAGCAGTCTTGAAACCCAAAAGCCAGTCTGAAAAGTAGTCATTTCCTAAGGGTTCCAAATACTAGTAATAAAGCTAGTTTCCATAAGCAATTTACAAGCACCAATCCAGGAATTAAACCAAAAAGAAAAAAAAAGATAATGAGAAGACATGGAAGCAGGATGCAACCCCAGACTTCCAGCTCATCAAAGGCAACCCAGGGATCAATGATTTGGAACAATTCGAAAGCCGCTCACTTGGACTCTCTGAAGTACTAACAGCAGCAATGTCAAAGCAGATAAATGAGGCTCTAGGAAAAATCAAAATAGAAATAATTTCTCAGATATCTACAGAAATGGTGACCATAATGAAAGAGTTAGTTAGAGACTCTAGAAAAGATAAATATATTTTTAAAAGCAGAGCTTAGAGAGATGGTGGAAATAAAGAATGTCCAACATAGGAAAAAAATGGAATCCATGAAACATTCAAACAGATGCGCAAGAGAATTTTTTAAAAATCCATTGAAAGTATACACAGCAGAATGAACCAATGTGAACACAGAATATCAGATACAGAAGAAGACAAAATTGTGGTTAGTGATCATGAAAAAAAATATTTCTCTAAAATACAATGGGGCCACAAAATATTAATACAACAACTGCTAGAAGATGCAAAGAAGAATAACATAAGGTTGGTTGTAGTCAATGAAAAAGTAGGAGATAGCACAAATGAAGTAAAAAAACCTGTTCACAGAAGTAATGGCAGAAAATTTCCTAAACATAGAAAAAGAATTTGATATATAGATAAGCAAAGCATATAAAACTCCATAACCATGAACAAAAAAAAATCTATGTCAAGACATATAATAGTCAAGATTCCAAAAATTCAACACAAAAACAAAAATATTAAAAGCTATCAGAGAAAAGAAAGAAATCACCTATAAAGGAAAGTCCACCAGAATCACAGCAGACTTTTCAACACAGACCATGAAGTCGAGAGGAGCTTACAGTGAAGTATTTCACCCTGAAAGCAAATCATCTCAAAGCCAGATTGATGTAGGCTGAAAAACTATCTTTCAAAATTGTAGAGAAATCAGATACTACCACAACAAAGGACACCTGAAGAAATTTAGGACCAAAAAACCAGCACTTCACAATGTTCTGAAGGATATTCTAGACAGAGACAACAAGGATACAACTCCATGAAGAAAGATAGCCTCTGTAACAAATGGTGCTGGAAAAACTGACTTTTCACATGCCAAAGATTAAAACCAGATCCATATCTTTCACCACGCAATAAAATAAACAAAAATGAATCAAAGATCTAACTATTAAAACAAAAATACTAAATTTACTGGAAGGTAGAGTACATAGAACTCTTGAAGACATGGGGGTAGACAAAGACTTTACAAACAAAACCTCAACTGCACAGGAAGTATTACAAAGAATCTACCACTGGGATCTCATCACGTTAAGAAGCTTTTTCATAGCAAAAAAAAAAAAAAAGCAAAGTGAAAAGACAACCTTCATCGTATAAAAAAAAATTTGCCAGCTGTTCCTCAAAGGACTAGCATCTAGAATATAAAGAACTCAAAAATAAAGACCAGCCTGCACTACATAGTGAGACCCTGCCTCAAAAAGAAAACAAAAGACAGAATTCAAAAAAGAAAACAGTAGAGAATTAATACTAGTTAATACATTGCACATTGTTAGCTCAGACTTTTTCGTTTTGCTTTTTAAAATAAAAACAAAACAGCAAGACTAAAAAAGATGAGTGTTCCTTCAAATATGAAAATAGCAACAAAAATGAAAAATCAAGGAATCCTGATACTACCAAAGGAAGATATCAATCCTGCAAATAACTTTAAAGAGCTATTCAATGCCTGAAAATAATTCAATATAGTAATAGTTTGAAAGATGTTCAGCATAGTATGAGAAAACCCAGATAACTCAACAATATCAGAAAAACGATGCGTGAACACAACAAGAAGTTTAAGAAAGAGATAGAAATCCTACAAAAGAACTAAAAAGAAATTCTGGAACTCATGAATACAATCCATTCAATTTTTAAAATGCAATAGAAAATGTCAATCATAGACTTGATTAGGCAGGAGAAAGAATTTGTGCACTTAAAGACAAATCACTTGAAAATATAGTCCAACAAAAAAGAGAATAAAAAGTAATGAAAAACCCTACTGGGCCATAGGACACGATCAAAGGAGCTAAGACTTATATTATGGCCATCTCATAAGGAGAAAATAGAAAAAAGTAGGATTATTTTTAAAAAATAGTAGATAAAATCCTGCCAAGTCTTTGGTAAGAGATTTGGAATGCAGATACACAAAGCTCAAAAGTCTCCATGTCCAGTCAAGTCAACCAAAAGCTTTCAAGATATGATGAGATCCAAAAAGTATTTTGAGTGTGTAGAGTTTTTAAAATGTATTACAGTAAAAGACACTGCCATTCATCCCCTTCAAGATCCCCATCACTTTGAACATAATTACCATCCTCGCTGCTTCTGAAACAGTCCCGAAAGTCCTCTGTAGTGAGTGTCATTGGCTGTGATGCCTTGATTTCCTGAATTGATTCAAGCCTTTTGATTTTCATAATCATTTTGTCTTAAGGAAGAACCAAAGCCATCATGGCGCCGGACCTGTGAGCGAGGTGGGGGAGGACACACCCTAATGTTTTAGGGTTCCATTCATTCCATTGGATGGCGCCAGGCAACAGCACTTTTTGTCATGTCATAAAGACATTCATGAAAGAGGACTTCAGAACTGCTTCCACACTTTTGAGGAGGGTTATGGCAATGTCTCTTTTACTGTAATACATTTTTAAAATTTAAATATTTGCCCTATATTTTGAAGTATTATAATTAAAAATGCATTTGACATATCAAACTGCTGGACATCAGCGTCCAGCTCTCTGTAGGGAATCAACTGTTTATTCTCATCCTCGTGTGCAGACTGGGAGCCGCAGTTCACAGCCACCGCTCAGTATCACAAAAGTATTGCCAGCCTTGGAAAAGATCAAAATTTTTAAATTTAAGTATGGTTTCCACCGAGTTTTGCTTTCCCATTCTCATACGTGAGGGACCATCTGCCATCAAACTGTCAAATACCAAAGACAAAGAGAAAAATTTGAAAGCTTCAAATGAGAAGTTCTTTGTATGAGGGAAAATTCATCAGGTTATCAGCAATTTTCTCCGCAGAAATTTGTAGGCTAGAAGGAAATGGGATGATATATTCAATGTTGGAAGAAAATCAGGCAATGAAGAACACTACACTCTGCAGAACTTTCTTTCAAAAATGAAGATAGAGGTAAAGACAAGATAAAAAAACAGAGGAAGTACATTACCACTAGGTGCCCCTTAGACTAAGACATGCTAAAAGCAGCTCTTCAAACTAGAAGATGCTAATATATATGACAGTATAAAACTCACTGTTAAAGCTGAGTATACCATCAAATTCCCAATACTCTAATAGGTCATCTCCTCCTTTTATGAAGTTGTGTTTCTGTAAATTCAACATTCCCTGAGCATTTACTTACCTCTTCTGATCCTTCCTTAGGAAACATGGAGGTGAGAAAACAATGTTCCACTGGAACTTAATCCTCCGATGAGAAATCACAACGTTGACACAAAATATTGATTCACAATTGTAACCCTGATTTTCTAGCCAAACCTTATTTTCTTCTTAGCTGCAGAGATTCCCCTGAACTAATTTCTCAGTGATAGTGTAAAGTTCTTCTAGACAAGTTCCCAGTCAGCACATGAACAAAGAAAGAAAGAAATACAAAGCACAAATGTGATTTTTAAATTTCCATATCCACAGTCAGCAAAAAAATCAACGTGTAAAATTACATGCTGTGTTTTATTCAATCTAGTCTATCCAAACATTATGTTTTAGTATGTAGTCAGGGTGAAATTATTAAGGAGCTATTTTTCATTTTTTTATCCTGAGTCTTCAAAGTCTGGTATATACATTTTTATTTTTATTTTTATTTTTTTTAATTTTAATTTTTATTTTTTGGTACCAGGAATCAAACTCAGAACCTTGCACTTTCCAGGCAGGCACTTGTGCCACTGAGCTACATCCCAAACCTATAAAAACATCTCAGTTTGGACTGGCTGCTTTCCAAGTGCTCTGTGGCTGCCATCCTGAGCAGCTGGGACCTAGAAAATCAGCATCTTTCCACAGAATTGTCGGGCCAGCTGTTCCCACTGTGATCTACCGCATGGCTTCGGTTTCTGGTGTATGTGCCCTGTATTACCCCTGTCACGGTCTGTGTTAAAATTTCCTGATTCATTAATAATAACTTCCATAGAGCTTTTTATGCTGGATGTATGTTGCTTATTTTCTGTCTTATAGTATGGGCTTCTCATATAAGAGAAGAAATAAGCTTGTGGGTCTGATTTACTTCACTTAACATTACGGTCTCAAGTGTCATCCAGTTTCCCACAAAGGACTCGAGTGTACCCTTCTTTGTGGCAGATTAGCAGTTCATTGTGTATAAATTCCGTATTTTCTTTACCCATTCATCTGTCAGTGGACCCACTGGCTGCTTCTATGGTTTAGCTGTTGTGAATTGTGCTGCTGTAAGCGTGGGTATTCACGAATCACTGAAATACGATGTTTTTAACTGTTTCAGAAAGATACTTAAAAGAGAAATTGTTGTGTCAAATGAAATGTCTAGTTTTCACTTTGTGGGGGAATCTCCATAGGATTTCCACAGTGGTTACACCACCAGCATCAAAGAAGGCTCCTCTTTCCTCTGAAGCATCTCTCGCAGCTGCTATTGTTTGATTTCTTGAAAACAGCCATTCTTTTTGGAGTGAGAGAGAATCTTGGTGTGGCTTTAATTTGCTCTGTTAAGTGTAACAAATCAAACAAACTTAAAGGCAGATAATATTGTTCTCCTTCTGTAAATGTGAAAGCTGAGAAACTCAGAAGTAAGTAATTTGCCTGAGGTCCTACAGTTGGGATACGTCTAGCTTAAAAGCGTGTCTCCTCCACTGTAGCAGAATGTTTTCTGTGAGGAGCCAGATAATAAATAGTTCAGTCTTTGTGTGCCACACACTCACGATTGTAAGTGCTCAGCTCTGCCACTAGACCGTGAGTGCAGCCACAGACAACATGTAAGTGGGGGGAAACCTTAGTGGGCAACAGGCTGGATTCATCCCTGAGCCCTAGTTTGCTAATATCAATCTATGGCTTATTATTGCTTTATTTAACTCTAACATTTCTTAGGACATTTGGAAAAGGATTATACGTACTGGACATCCCAGCAACCACGTGTGCGTAAACTGTCAGAATGAGACAACATGTTAGGGCTGAGATTTTGAGCCAGTTTTTAAAAATGAACGACCCCACTAAAATCAATTCTGCTAAATATTTTTTGACCTGGTTCTTGAGGAGTGGTGTATCTTCCTATCCTTAGACCCCAGTATCAGGTATTAGCGTCTCATTCTGTCGACTACAAATTGAGCACTCTGATTATGCCCATTTCACCATTTTCAATCTGAACCCCAATTTGAGTGGCCTGGGCCCCCAATAATCCAGAGAAATGATTATCTATATGAACTACAGGTTGTTCTCTGAGAGTAAAAACCACAAGTCAAGGCATGTGAGTTAGAACAAATATCTGTACAATTACCATAAACCCCGTAAGGGTTCTCAGGCTCTAACGATAAAATATAGCTGACTTTGGCAGCACAGGTGATGAATGGATAAATGCATGCATGGTTGGATGAACAGATGGAATAGATGACTGACTGACTGACTGATGGATGGATTGATTGATTGATTGGAGAGATGAGGCGAGTTGAAGAAAAAAGGGAAATGGCAGACCAAGTGCTCACCGTTCAAGAGAAAGGTTGCTCAACAGTAAAGATAATATAGGAAAATGTTGGGGATCCCTATTTAAGTGTCATCAAGGGAGCGGGCTGTTCTTCCAACCATGGCAAAACTCGCTCTCCTCCTCGTTCAGAATCTCTGTACAGCAAGTCAAGGTAATAAACTTCTAATCAATACAACCAGCTGCACTCTGTTCTCATTTCCAGCCACCTCATGACTATGCCTTGCTTTCCCATGAAGCCGTTCTGCACAAGCAGGACGTGCTGATCAAACTCTGACAGCTCTGACCTGTTTCCCCAAACCTGTTCCGTATTGTAAATTAATGAAGTGGTCTCTGGTGTGCGCTTTGGTTTCTGGGAGCCCTTGTTCGTGTGGACTCGCGATCCGAGATCAAATCTATTCTGAGACGAAGGAAGGAAGACCTAGCTGCTTGGTCTTCAGGGATGAAGGAGGGACGTAATCATTTCCCAGAGAGACTGCTTCCTGGGTCTTGCACACACTTTTGACATGAATGTAAGTTTAGAAGAAAGAGAAAAATAAAGCAAAAGCTCGGTTTCTGTTTGGTCAGCTTTCTTCACAAAATATCTGGTACCCATAACATAAAGGAAAAAATGGTTTATTTGGCTCACCATTCCAGAGATTTCATTTGAGCTTTGGTGAGCCCCAAGGCAGGAACCTTGTAGCAGAAGATAGTGATATGGCAAAGGTGCTCACTGCGTGGTGGCCAAGAAGCAGAGCCCAGTATCAGGGGGGAAGCACCAGCAAGAGGTTTGCCCTCCAAAGACATACTCCTCCCGGTGACCCAGCTCCTCCCCTCCTAACAGCATATTCAGCCGTGACTATCACAGGACTGATCCACCACTGTAAGTGTAGGTCCACGTGACCCAATCTCTTACCCAAGAGTCCCTGAAGATGACATTCCACTCCTCATC
The DNA here is from genome assembly GCF_034190915.1 of Cavia porcellus. Lineage (NCBI taxonomy): Eukaryota > Metazoa > Chordata > Mammalia > Rodentia > Caviidae > Cavia > Cavia porcellus. The sequence goes on from NW_026947487.1 coordinate 114,884,942, forward strand.
AACATGGCACCCAGAAAGATCTCCTTGAATCACACTTAATCTCCAAATACAAGGTCATAAGGTGACTATTCTGCCTACAACCAAGAACACATTCATCCCTTCACCATGGTCTTCACAGTTTGAGCATCGCTCAAAAGATGAAATCAAACTCTCCTCTGAGACTGAAGGAAAACCCTTAGCAGTAAACTTCTGTAGAAATTTTTTTAAAATGAATTATAGATTCCATAGATACAATTACACAGGGTAATTTTTCATTACAAAAGGGATAAATGGGGAAATGAAAAAGAATAGCACAAAAGCAAGACCAAAAGCTAACAGGGCAAAATTAAGTACTGTGACCCCATTTCCAGCACCTGGTTCACAGTGGTGAGCTGCAAGTTTCAAAGTGCTTGAGTAGCCCAGCCTCTGCTATCTTGCTGGTCAAAGCTCAAAGCTCATACAGCCTCTGTCTAGGCTGGCTTTGCCTGCCACCTGCAGATTTCTTCAGCAGATATTCTATGTGCCTGGCATCCTGGCTTTCTGGCAGCTCCACTGTACCTTCAGCTTCATGAAATTCCTTCTCAGGGTACATTACCTGACCTCCTGGGTCTTCCTTTGAATTATGTGTGAAACTTTCCCTTCAAGCCCTTGCATTTCACATAAAGTAAAATCAGTATCACATGGACAAGGCCAAGTTCTGCCACCAAGGTGAGCAGAACCTGGGCCCCCTTGGACCATGACAGTAGTGGTCTCTGAATGCATGGATGGCTGATCATGGTGAAATGAATCCCAGGGTGGTTCTTCTCAAATAGCAGGCCCAGGGCTCTTTTCTCAAATTTACACTTTTTTTTATTTTATGAAAATTAAAATAAAATTTCATAACAATAGTCCATACACTGTGTATCATTATTTTCAAAGCAGTTACTCAGAACATAAGACAGGGACCAAAAATATTCTTACAAAGAAGAAACACAAAGATAATAACAAAACTTTCAACAAACTAAGATAAACTAAGAGCATAAATAAAATCATTTTTAAATAAATAAGGAAATTAGCATATATATTAAAATGTGATTGAAAACAATGGAATATGGAGTTTGGGTTTACACTTTTGTACGCATAAGCCAGCAATGGGTAGAGATGCATTGATTTCTGAAGTGCCCTCACAGTGTGTTTTTCTTGCCCTGGTTCAAAGTACTTGGTTTCTTTTTAATAGTGCTAATTCCATCAGCTACCACAGCTTCTTTGGTCCCAAATTTATACATGCTTTTTTCAGGCTAAAATTTAAGTTTTTAAAAAGTCTGTACTTTTTGCTCCAGAGTCTCATGATAAAACTGGCTAAAAACACCCAGCAGCACACAAGCCACAAACCTTGGGCTGCCTTGAAATTTCCTCTATGAGATCAATTAGGCCATAGCCCTTAAATTCAGCCTTCCACAAAGTCTCAGACCATGGGCAAACTGTAGACAAGTTCTTTGCCAGAAAGTAACATGTGTGCTTCTAGTCCACTTCCCAAAAGAGTCCCACTCTGAAACTGCCCAATCCTGGCTCTGTGGTCTGCTTGTTTACCAGGATTCTGATCTTCTGAACTGATCAGGAATACCCACCATGCTCTGCTTACAGCAGTCTAGGGCTTCTCTAGTGCAAATCACTAGACCTTTCCAAATTCCTTCTGGAAGCCAGTTTCAGAGGCTTTGGAAACACGTGGTCTTATAGTCACAGCAGTGCCTGTAATTCTACAGGACCAGTTATCTGCACTGCTCAGATTTCCTTTGGCTGAAACAAGATCCCTGATACCCACAGTTTAAAGGGTTTAAAGGATGAAATGACTCAGTCTCAGAGGCATCATGGTGGAAGAGCGTGGTGGGGCGAAACAGCTCTCTTTATGGTGGCTGGGAAAAGCAAGAGACACACCTGCAGAGACACTTTCCCAGTGACCCAACTCGGGCTGGGTCTCACCTCCTAAGAGCACCCACCGATGAGGACAGTGCCCTGTGATACAACCACCTATCTGAAGTATTTTAATCCAGTCAAGTGGAAAATGAAGCCTTATTGTTACAATTTCTTTTCTAAGACACCGTGTTTTCCCTTCTCTGTTCTCCAGGGACTCCAGTGTTCTACAAATTGGCGCACCTGCCTTCTGGTGGTCAACAAGTGTGTACCACGTACCCCCACGATCACTAACCGTCCTTCCTTTTTTCTTCAACCAGCTCAGGAAGAAGAGTTTCTAGTCTTCTTCAGCACTGAGGAGCGCATTTGCTCCATACTATAAATGCTAATTTCCTGATATCTAGAACTTCCTGACTTGACTTGCAAGGCTTGGCTTACCTAAGATCAGCACTGGGGACAAGAATGGGGCAAGGCTTGACCAAAGAAGGAAGGCTCTTAAGGCCACTAAGAAAAGCACCCCGACTACATCTCTTAGGACCACCAAGCACAAAGTATGGCCTAACGGGAAGATGGTGAGGCAGAATGGGAATCAGAGCAGATGATTATAATGGTGTCATGGGTCATGGTGTCCTCCACCAGTCCTAGAACCCATCACGCCCTTCATGCCTCTCTATCTGTCCTGAGCACCTTCCACTTGTCCCTCTCTGTCGACCTCCCATGATTCTCTCTGCTCACACTGCTGCCCTCTACAAGTGACAGATGGATTCTCTTGCACTGTGGCTTCTTCACAGTGAAAGGAACTGGCAGAGAACAGAGGGTAGGACAATGGGTCAGGGCAGTCACTGTCTGAGCTCTTGCCACGTTGCATGCCATGGCTACCAGGTCCCTCTCTGGAAGGCAGCTCTGTATAAATGGACACCCTCCCTGTGTTCCCATAACAGCTTCTTCCCCTCTCCTGTCAGACCTAAGATGGTAACACTTCCGGTTATCACCAAGCCCCTGGGGATTCCTTCAAACTAGGCCCCCACCTTCACACATACTTTATGGATCTCACCTCATGTTATCTGGATTGCAGGCAGCCTTCATTTCTGGCAGGACCTTGACTGCGTCTCCTTCTGCCCAAATGTCCCTCCTTGGCCATCTCCACCTCGTGAGCTCCTGCTGATCCCTCAAGGAGGAGCACAAACTTTATCTCCTCTGTAAGGAAGTGGGGTAAGTAAGAAACAGTGCTGACTGGAACCCTGCAGACGTGGGACCGCATCCTGACTCTGCTCTGTAGCTGGGGACAGGTTTGATTCTCTAAAGATGGGGATGATAGCACCCATCTGAAGGCTGCCCTGAGGACTAAGCCTTTGCAAAATGTTAGACCCCATCCCCATGACATCAGCAATGATTCCTGCAATTCCTATACTCCCACAGCATTTTGAACAGCTTTACTGAAGTGATATCCATATAAAACAACTCACTCGTTTATACTGTCTAATGCTTGAATAGCTTTTGGTATATTTGCAGAGTTGCACATGTATCACCATAACCAATTTAAGAACATGTACATCACTCTGAAAAAGAAATTCTGCTTCCCTAGGCAGCATCTCTTCCCCATGCCACCCCTGGCAACCACTGATCTCCTTTCTGTTGCCATAGATGTCAGTGCTGGGCACTCCATATAAATGGAGTCACGTAGCGTGTGGTCTTTTGTGACTGCGTTCCTTCACGCTGGGTAATGCTTTCGAGGTTCATTCATGTTGCTCTGAGCATCAGTATTTTGTTCTGCTTTAGTGCCGTGTAATTTCCCCTGCACGGATAAACCACATTTGGCTCCATTCATCAGCTGACAGACATCTGGATGGCTTCTACTTTAGGGATGTCGTGAATAAACGCTTTTCCGAGCATTTGTGGATCCCACAGCATTTCCTGCAGGCCTAGAGTAGGGCTGTGACCACACGGTCTAGCAATCATTTGTTAACACTCTGCCTGCTCTTTACCCATTCCCCACGCACTTCAGGAAACAAGCACCCATGGGGCCAGTTGCTTTTAAGGGGTGAAGGTGAGGTTATTGAAGTCCTGACTCACAGAGGGCTGAAGAACCACCAATACTAATTGTTCTCCAACACTAGCACTTGATGTGTAAACGTATATTTGAGAAGGCGGAAAACAAAAATCAATGTAGAGTCTGATGGGTCATGCCGCTCAAGACAGAAAAGGTGCACAGTAAGACAGGACTGTGTGTGGTGGGGTGACATGTATGATACGGGACATGAACCGTAGGAAATTCTGTACAGGAGGATGCGTGGGTAGGGCTTTTAGGATGCAATGTTGCCGTGACTGAAAGACACTTCCTGAATCAGAATTAGACAAATATCACAGCTTTAAAACATCGGCGTCTCACTGATGATAGACAGGAGGAAGGCGACCAGAGGAGAGGGGAGGAGAAGTAACAGCAGCTACCAGGCCAGTGGATGTCACCAAAATATGTGATACACAGTATGAAAATGACCCTGAAACCCAATATTTTGTAGAGTTCATATGCACTAATTTTTTTTTGTTGTTGTTGTTTAACTGATGACTCAAAAATCCACATGGGCTCATGCATCAGATAAGGAATGTTACTGTAAACGAACAGAGAGGCAGGGAAGAAAGTGCGGTGGGTGAGAGGCTCCTGCAGAGGACACGCTAAGTAAACTCCAGGTGCACAAAAGCGATGCACACTGAGAGTGTGTGTTTGTGAGTACCAAGGTAAGGCTCAGCCTGCGTCTCTTGCGATCTTTATGTTTCTGACTCAGCAAACGCGAAACCATCCCCGCTGGGTCACCTCCTTCGCTCAGAAGCTATGCAGGGTAAGAAACTATTAGATAATAAGGTAACAAAGTTTCTTGTCGGTCACTTGCTGAATGTTGACAGGAGATGTCACAGCTACTCTGGCGGCGACCAATTGCTTTTCCTGTTCTTCACCACAACAATAAACGGCAGAGTCCGCCTGGAGCTGCCGTGATAAGACATCAAGAGAAACCATAAAACTTTCTGAAGCTCAAGAGAATGGAGTAAAGGGCAAAACACATTCAAAGGAGATTTTCTCATAAAATATGTTTACAATAGAAAATTGTTTAAGGAGGATATCCGTGACCTGACCTCTTGCAGAATAGCATATTTCCAGATTTACGTATCATAATTGCAAAAGAACACACTGACAGAAAAAACAAAAGGGGGACTCTTAGCAAATTCTGTGTGACCTGTGATATAGAAAGGCAAAAGAGTTTTAAAAGCACATGTATCCCAGAAGAACGTCATCTAACATGAGTGTTATCATGTGAGCTAACTGAAGACAGTGTCAAACCTCAGTCACCCTCCCCACCTGTGAGTTAAAGCGATCTGCACTAACTTGAAAAGGAGGAGGGATGCACGTCTGGATATTTAATAGCAGAAACACAACAAATATATTTTACTCCTACACCCAGAGTTTGCTTTGTAGTCCTACTCTGTAAAAGTAATACATAAGCAAAGATGATACATTACTTTTTAAGTGAAATTTTTATTTCCTTTCCAGGAAATCCTTGTTGATCTGAGAGAGGGCTGTGCAGAGGTCCCTGTGGACAGGACTTGATATGAAAGACAACAGCCGAGAAGCCAAAGAATGAAACAGTGTCGCAGCACTGATGAAAAGATTTCTTAGCTGCGTTTAATTTTATTTTTCTGGTTTCTCTTTCGGCCTCTATATCTGAGCCATCTCCCACTCAGTAATAAATGAAATTTGTTCCCTGAAATTTATGAGCTCCTCACAGTATAAAATAGCATTACAGAAAGGCATTCTTCATCTCTCTGTTGAAACCCTCACCATTCCAGACAAAGCACAAAGGAGCTCAAACACCATTCACACCCGCAAGTTCTTCTTCAATCATTATAATAAGTGATTTTTAAAAAACTAGACAATGGCTTTCAAAAGTCAAGCACACAACTAGTATAAAACAATCACATCTCACACTCTTATGTTTAGACTCCAGGACAGATGATGTGCTAAACTTCACGAAATAGGAGTTCAGCAAAGATGCCCCTCTTACACTCAGGTAGGCACGAGCAATGTGTTTCCTATGAAATAAGAACAATCTGGTGCAAAACATAAGTCCATTTTAAAATTGTAGTTGAAGGCCAGGTGGTGCATGCCTGTAATCTCAGCACTTGGGAGGCTGAGGTGGGAGGATTGCAGGTAGGTCAAGGTCACCCTGGACTACATAGTCAGTGCAGGGCCAGGCTGAACTGCTTAGCAAGACATACACACGTATTTGGAAGAACAGTTGTCCAGGGTAGTGGTGCATGCCTGTAATCCCAGTGGATCAAGGCCTGAGGCAAGAAGATTGAAGGTTGAAAGCCAGCCTTGGCAACTTAGTGGGACCCTGTTCCAAAATTAAAAAAAATATATTCAAGATGGTCAGGGATGTAACTCCATGAAAAGACTTTGGATTCAATCCCCCGGTACTACAAATAAAAAAGCACAATTGTATAGAAAGGACTTAATGCCACCAAAACACAATGTAAAGGTGCACATTTAATTTTGATTTGAGACATCATAACAGATCTTCTAAAACCAATCATTAAATCAATAGTGAATGTGAATAAAACTGGGCACAGTAGAGGCACTGACAGGTCAACTTCACAGATTGCAAAGATTCACATAATGAGTGGACAGTTCTGCAGGAAGACAGAGCTTGTAGGTCAAAGCCACAAAGAAAACAGCAGTAAGAGAAAATCTACACAAACTCAGCGTCGTTCATGTCTGAAAACAAGACAGCCCACCATATTTCAGGCAAAACTGGTGAGCAAACATGATCCCAAAGGTATGTCATAGTTAAACTTTCCCAGAAAAGTAAAGCATTGAAAAGTATCTTTGAGCATGAGCTATCAAGAAGTCAGGGCAAGAATAATTTCTGGAAGGAACAATTCACTGCTGTGACCATCACTTCTCCACCTCCTGGTTCACTCTGACGTCCACCTGCCCCCTGAAGTCTCTCTCCTGAGAAAACCAGGTGCCTTCCTGTTGCTAAACTTAGCCGGCACGGTGAAATTCTTGTCTTAGTTGATCAGCCCTGAACCCACTCTTTGCGGGAAACATTTTTTCCTCTCCTTTGCTTCTTCTAAGTAATGTCACTCATTGCCCTTCTCCGGATTCTCTTTCTCCATCTGGTCCACTGGACACCGTCCTCCGGCCTCTGCCCTTCTCGACTGCATCGACACAGATTACGTGCACAGTTCCATATTCTCTGCAAGCTCAGATCATCATCGGTGTGCCGACAACCTCTAAACCCGAAGCTCCAGATCGGGGCTACCCTCTCCAGGTCCCTCCGAGCCCCAGGCCAATATGTTTCATCTCCTGAGCATGGCTAGACCTGACCTCATAATTACTTTTCTTTCTCAAACTTGTTCTTGTGTAGTTATAACTCAATAAATGACACCATATCTATTTCACTGCTCAAACCAGAAGTCCCGGTTAACTCCTCTCTCTCTCAACAGCCAGTAACATGCTGATCCAACATGTTCATTGTTTTCCACATCTCTATAGCTCCCTCCACGCCCACTCTGTCACCTTAACCCAAGCCACAGTTACCTTCAACCGCATTCCTGAACAAGTCTTCGGTTTGGCCTCCTGGCAACAAACTGCATTTCTCCCCAAATCCTCTCACTGTGTCCCCAGAAAGATGTCTCAGAATAAAAGATCTGTTGTGCTCCCTGCCGAGCTCTACCAACCATAGCTATTTAAAACTTTCACTTTGGCTCTTCTTTTAGAATAATACCTTGAGACTCAGCCTTATGACACCTTCCTCCCCGCATACTATAAACATCTCTGTCTCTTTTGCATGAAGTCTTCCACTTTGGCCTGATGGGACATCTCCTCCTCTGGCCGTGCAGTGGCGTAGAATTTTTTTCTTTGTCTCTGTATTTTCTCTCCCTCCCACTTACTAACTCTCAACCTGGCCAATGTTGGACTGTGATTCTGGTTTCCTCTTTTGAGTTATGATTTCCTCAGGAAAGTTTCTCTTTCCTCCATTACTGGATCAAAGAATTCTAGCTATGTGTCCACAATCACTCTCCTACCTCTGACAACATTCATTGTGCACTCAAGTACTGGTGATCACCCACAACTGAATCAAAGCAGCAGGATCAAAGCTATCCCTCCCACCTCCATAGTCTCACGATCTATAAAAATGTGTGACATAGGTTTACATTTAGTAAGTGTTTCTGGAATTATACCTAGAAGACAAAATACTATACATGCTTTACCCAAATGAAATAAGCACTAAATAAGGAATAAAAACAAGACACACCACAAATTTCTCCTTTACACCCTGTAACAGTGAAACAGGAGCCACAGAGCCTCAAGAGAAAAAGATCATCATTCAATATTTTAGTTCAGACAGGTGCTAAGGACAAGAGCGAAAGAGAATGGGTCTAGAGTGGGGAATTATGCCAGTCACGCATTTTTCCTCCAATGTTGTTCAGTGTATAGTTGGAGTAATACTAACAGCATCAGTTATATAAACAATCCACATAGAGGTGTGCGAGGCGTAGCAGTGAGAACGTGTTCTGGGAAATGCATTGTCAGGGAATTCACCGTCATGTACCCATCTAGTATATGTTTGCACACATCTGGGCGCACCTGTCAATCACTTCAAGTGGCCTCTTGACCCAGGACGAGGCAATCACAAGACACAGAGACCCGGCTGTGGAGTGGCCTACAGTTTCCCGGCAAGCAGAAGACAAACATTGTAAGCTAAGGATTAAGAGTCGCGTCCATGCCCAAATCCCCATGACAAAGTCACCGTGTGCTGCAAATGAGTATTAATACAAGTAAAATAAAATAATTACTAGAAATTACTAAATCTATAGACTGCTAACAGTTGATTAGTATCATATCAAGCACAGTAGCGTGTTACACATTTACATGCCTGGCGGCGGAGTAATTTGTTACACCAGCCCACTAGGAACATGTGCCTGACATCTGACATCACCGTGACTACACCACCGCCACACAAAGGGAATCTTTGAGCCCCGCTGCACCCTCACGCAGCCTACTCCGTGTGCAGTCTGTCACCGACCGAATGCCATTATGCAGCACTGGACTGTACTTGAGATATTCGAAAGCAAGCAAAAACAGAAGCATTTAGGTGGGCACGTGGAACGGTGCTGCTGAGCTCCGGAAGCCGGTAAAGGCCTGGGGACCGATGTACAATCACAAAGTGTGACGAGGGGACAAGTGTTGGCTTCTCCCGCTGCAGGTGTCGGGGACAGGACCCCCACACAGCGTAACGCAGCCTCTCCGGCTGCACCTTTTCTGGAAAGGGAAGGAAGTGGCTCAGAGGAGCAGCAGTCTGGCCTGAGAAACAGTGCAGAAGAGGAAGAAGGTCAGAGCTTCTCCCGGATTCTGCTTTCTTCTTAGTCTCCAATTAAGCTCACAGTTCTGTGGCTAACAGCAGTGTCCTGCCTGTGTTGGTGTCATTAGTACGACTTTCCCAAGTCCTAGTTTCCTCTCTTCTGTGTTTTAAAGTCATCTGCACTGCCAGGAGATGTGCACAGGACTGCACTCCTAGAACAGGAACCCAGGATGGACCAGGAATAGGGCGGGGAGCCCAAAGTCCAAGGTGCCCTCCAGCTTCAGAGCTGATGTATCTGATCTGTGAAAACTCAGGCGAGCAGAGAGAGCTAAAATGACTCAGCCAGCATAATTATGCATCACACAAGGTGACGTGGGAGAAAAATGAAATGTGTGCAAAGAGGCTCAGCCAGGAGAATTCCAGGCCTGGAGTACTGTGACACGAAGGTAATTCCATCTTCCCCCATCGGCTGCCTCCACTCAACTATGAAGAAATTTTGCGGAAAACCTACAACACTATGTAAAACTATGCTGGTCTTCTAAGTAAAAACATTGGAAAATCTAGACAAAAGAAGTCTTAATGAATTTTTTTAACTCTTAAGGAATGCAATAGAAAAGCTTAAAGCATACAAGGTGCAATTTTAAAGAGGATGTGCGACACTGCAGAGAATCAAATGAATGAAGCAGAGAACAAAGACGAAAATTACTCAGTTAATATAGAACATTTAAACATATATTAAACGATGAAAGACAAAGCCTCAAAGGCAAATCCCAGAGATTCAGCCTACATACATACGGTGGAGCTAGGAAAGGAAAATGGACCAGTCCCAAGGGCTGATAGGCTCTCAGGGGCCTGCCCCTCGGGGTGTGCCAAAGGGCAAAGAAAGACAAAGAGATTTTCAGGCTGAGGGGCCGGAGGTCAGTGCCTCAGACTGGACAAGGACCAAGGTCTCTGCGGCTGGCCCACCTTTGTTAGCCGGTGAGAAGCGCAGGGAAGAGGTGGGTAGCTTTGCTAGAACGGCAACTGCAGTAAGGAGGGAGTTCGGTGAACAACATGTTTGGCATCGCAAAGGAAACAAGATCCCTTCCCACACCCTGGTACTTGCTTTCTTTGTGTTGTCCTCAGCAGATACGATCTCGCCTCAGCAGCACTGGAGTTATGGGTCCACACCCCACTCAGCCGGGAAGCCTGCAGGCTTCTGCAAAAAAATTCCCTATTCCTGAAGCAAATCAAAATCTGCCTCATGCGTTGTAGGGAAAAAGGAACTCCCCTGCACTGTTGGTGGGAGTGTAGACTGGTGCAACCATTGTGGAGGTCAGTCTGGAGATTTCTCAAAACGCTGGGGTTGGAAGTCCCATTTGTTCCAGCTATTCCACTTCTAGGCATATTCCCAGAAGAACTGAAAACATCATACCACAGTGATATATGTGCACCTGTGTTTATAGCAGCACAATTTGTAATAGCCAGATCTTGGAAACAACCTAAGTGTCCATCAACTGAGGAATGGATAAAAAAGTTGTGGTATTTTTATACAATGGAGTACCACTCAGCTATAAAGAATGATCACATTGAGATATTTATAAATCAGTGGACGCAGCTTGAGACCATGCTCATAAGCGAAATAAATCAAACTCACATGTATAAAATACCGAATGTTTCGCTAGTGTAAGAAATGGTAAGAATACATAAAAGTAGGTGGTAATCATGATTCCCCATTATATTGCTTTGAAGGCTTATAATGTTTTCATTCATTAGTTGGAATGGGTTTATTCTGGGTTGTTTGATTTTATTGTCTGTAATGGTATGAACAGCTATTTTGAAGAAAACAAGACATTAATAATAGCTAAGGCTGATTTAATACCATCTTGTTTTGAAGTCCCACCAAGCTTTTGTTCTTCTGTCTCCATCGGTTTTATTATGTTGTATCTTACTGGATTTTATTAGATGTGATATTATAAACAAAAATTTTTATAGACAAGGAGATAATATAGTAACCATTGTTCATTTTCTGTTAGTTGGTTCTAAATACCCTGTAATACTTTCATTCTCTTGAATGATTTTACACTGTCTTGTTATGTTTGATACTATAGTATTCGAAGGTATACTCAAATATTGCAAGAAAAGAGACACAATGGTAGCTACTGTTATGTCAGGTTGTCTTGTGGTGAAACACTACGTTGCTTAAACTGTTCTGTTCTGACCTGTTTTGTTATGTCCTCTTTTATTTTAATCTTTTTTTAAATTAAAAAAAAGATCTGTCTCATGACTGGGGGAATCACAGCTGGTTCCTGACAAGCAATTGTACTGAAAAAAATAATAACAGATATCACAAAAGAAAACTCCGTAGACGTAAACGTCTGATATTGTAGACTGGATGCAATAACCATTTTTAAGACAAGGTAGGGAGCAGAACACAACAGAACATACATTAAAAACAAGCTGAAATTCAAGAACTGGGAAATACACAGGAGCGACAGCAGAAGGACAATCTCTGTTACCTTCAAGGAATTAAAATCATACGTTTCATTTTCCACAATAAAGTCTAAAATTCGGTAGAGAAACTTTTTGAATGTACAAAACAGAAATGCTACATCCATCCAAAATTGTCATCTATGTTTAAAAGCTGCAGAAAGATGTTCTCATCTTCAAAGAGCTGAGACAATTTTCCATCCAGTTATTCCATCTCGGCTATTTGGAGGACAGTGCCTTACAAAAATTCTCCCCAAAATAAAAAATAACATTAACTGAAAGGAAATATAATTTATACTTCAAAGGCACTGTATTATAATGGTATAATTATATATGGTGCATAATTAAAATATAATGCACACTATAATGGACATAACGAGATTAATTATGACTACTTTTAGTTATAATTTCATGCATAAGTAAGGAGTTAAACACCAACAGGAAGCATGTTATCATTGTTAATTCTATTAATTTATTTAAGTCCATCAATTCTTCCAAAAATGAATAAAGGGCCACAAAAACCTAAAAATATCAGGAAGTTTTAGTTTTATTTGTTTGTTTTCAGTTCAGAGTTAGTGGACAAGAGATGTGGCCCAGCGGAAGAGCCCTTACCTACCATGCACAGGGCTCTGGGTTTAATCCTCAACACCACAAAATCAAACAAGTTAAAGACATAGAACTACATTCACATTTAAGATTCCCATAGTACATTGTAATAAAGATTAAATAGCATCGTCCAGTTTCACTTTAAGCCTCATTAAAGTAATTAATGCCAGAGTTGCTCCACCACCACAAACCAATAAAAGACTGGAAAAATAGGAAGCAGCTATGTACAGACGGTGGACAGCGGGCAGTGCAGGACATGACCCAGAGGGCAGGAGAACAGGTGAGGACCCCATCACTCACCTGTCTCTGTTTAATCACCCCTCCAGGGTGCAGCACAGGCAGGAAGGGATCAAGGGCCCAGTGAGCTGAGGGCACAGAAATTGGGCTTGGGGGTGACAGAGGCAGCTGTGTTTTGGAAGGTATGTATCGAAGAGGGGAAGTTATATCAAAAAAGCGCAAAACAAAACTTCAGGAAGGCCTTGGATATGCTGATAAATATTAAGCTTTACACATAAAGGGTGAAGTTATGCAGATCTAGATTCAATGATCTTGCAAACTGGGAGATATATAAATTTCAATAACCATTGCTAGAGATTTTGTAAACTATCTCCACGGACTTTTAAAAACTTTGTTTTGAGACAGGTCTCACTATGTAATTCAGACTGGTTTTGAACTCATTTATGTAACACAGGCTGGCCTCAAAGTTGTGGTGATCTTTCTGCCTCAGCCTCCCAAATGCTGGGATTACATGCACACACCACCATGCCCATCTATTTAAAACACTTTTAAAGAAAGATAAACAGTTTTCAGACATACAAAATCTGACAGAATTGATCTACAACGAACCTGTACTGCAAGAAAAGTGTAAAAATATACTTCAAGATGAAGGAAAATTGACGCTAGATAGAAAGTTATACTTACAAAAAGAAGTTAAGATACCCAAAATGTTATATGTGCACATAAATATAAAGTTTATTCTTCTCTTAAAATTTCTATTAATACACTGTTAACCATTTAACACAAAAATTATAGCAATATGTTTAGTGTTAACAAAATATGTAGGGTATTAAGAGCACAAAGAACAAGAGGGTGAATGGAAATCATCATTGACAAGGTTTCTACATCATACATGACATATCAATTAAAAAGAAACTGAGATAATTATAACATATATAATTTAAACAAATATATGTAATAATTCAGAAGACAACCTCATTTTAAAAAAGAATAAAGAGGCATAGCAAGTAAGCCAGTAACAAAGAAAACAAAATACTAAAACCAAATCAAAATAAATAAATCTAAAGTAGGGCAGAAAAAAGTCAGGAAGGAATCAAGAACAGAACCAGAATATAGGTACCAAAATGAAAGACTAAAAGAGAACTAAGTCAATAATCACACTAAATATAAATACTATAAACATTCCAATTAAAACAACTGTAAAATTAAATTTAAAAACTCTTACTGAATGCTACAGAAACCATAAATCTTTAAGAAATTAATTTTAAACATAGAAATAATAAGTCAAAATTAAAAGGACATGCCATGAGACACCAATCAAAGAAAAGGTGTAGTAACTACATTAACAAAATAGACTTCAAAACAGGATATATTACTTAGGGATAAAAACACATGTTGTGACAATAAAAATTCAGTTTATAAGAAGATATTGCCTTAGTTACTTTCTCATTGTTGAGACAAAATACTACACAGCCAAAGTTAAAGGAGAAAAGGTTTATTTCAGCTCAAACTTTGTAGAAGTTGCAGTCCATTACTGGCTGGCTCCGAGGAAGGGCAGCACGGCAGAGGGGCATCACAGGGGAGAAATAGTCCATGGTAGGGCAGGCAGCAGGCGGTGAAGCAGCAGGCCGGCCTTCTTTCTATCTCTTTATGTTCCACCCAGGCTGCAAGCTTATTGATTGCTGCTGAATACTCAGAGTGGGGCTTCCAACATCCACACCCTTAACCCAGGATCACACCTCTAGTCCATGCTCATACCCCCTCAATACAGCCACCTCCAAAATGCCCCACCTACAACTGCACGAGGCTTTCCAGGGACATCTAGATACAAATCATAACAGATTTATAATGATCTTTTAAGTGCTAAACGAAAAAGATTCAAAACACATGAAGAAAAAACTGGCCTAACTAAAAGGAGAAACAGGGATGTGCATTATCATAGCTGAAGATTGTGGAATTCTAACTCAGTGCTGGATAGAGCAGAAAGAATATCAGTAAGGATGTACAAGTTTGAACAACACTATAACCAACGGAACCTAATTGAAACATATGCAAAATATTCCCAACTCCAGGAGAAGACACATTCCCCTTCAGGGCACGCGGAACACAGCCCAAGACAGAACCACATGTTGGGACAAGGAAGATGTCCCAATAACTTTAGAAGAATTGAAATCATTAGAGTACATTATACAATCCTGATAAATTAAAATAGAAGTCAACTATAACTTTTTAAAATTTAAAAAATTCTACATAAATGAAAGCCAAACAACATGCTTTAAAACAATAGATTAAAAAATCACATAGGAGCCCAGCATGGTGGCACACACCTATAATCCCAGAAGTCAGGAGGCTGAGGTAGGAGGATCACTGTGAGTTTGAGGTCAACCTGGACTACACAGTAAGTTCAAGGTCAGCCTGAACTATACAGGGAGACCTAGTGTCAAAACACACACACACACACACACACACACACACACACACACACACGTTTGCAGGCAAAGGCATACCTGGGGAGATTTATAGCTTCATAAACTTACATTTGAAAATAAGAATAATCCAAAATCAATCATCTAAACTTAATTTAAAATTAAGAAATTGAGAAAAGAAGAGGAAATTAATCCCACTTTAAGTAAGAGAATGCAACACATTAAACACACAAGCTTAAATATCACATGGTTTCCCTTATATGAGAAATCCAAAGTATAAATAATTTAAAGAGCAAAATGAAAGACAGATGACAGGAAGATAGCTCTTATGCAAATGGGGAAGGGGATCCAGAGATGAAAGGAAGGGGGGAGAAGGAAAATAAAGAAAGAATTATGACGTGTTATGTATATGTACCAATTCCCTACAGTGAATACACTCTTTATACACTGAAACATACCAATAGATTTTTAATTTTTAAAAAAATGTAAAACATAAATAAAATAATGGATAAGAGAATGCAAATAATAAAAGTAATAAAAGAAACAAATACAATATGAACAAATACATGAGAATGTCAATATTACGAACCATGGTTATTTAAAAGAAGAATTAAAGGGCTCGGTATTTAGCTCAGTGGCACAGTGTCTGCCTGGCATACATGAGGTCCTGAGTTAGAGTCCAGATACTGCCCTAAAAAAAGAAGAATTAAAATAATAATTCATAGAGAATAATTCATAGAGAAAGGGAAAAAAAGGAAGCAAATCTCAATATTAGAAACAAAAATGGGGCCGGGGATTTAGCTCAGTGGTGTAAGTGCCTGCCTGGCAAGCACAAGGTCATGAGTTCAATCCCCAGTACCAAAAAGAAAAAAAAAAAGAAATTAAAATGACACATCACTATAGATCTTACAGACATTGAAAGATAAAAGGGGATCCAGGTGAACTGAGTGGAAAGGCCCAGAGAGCAGCGGCTTCATGGCAGCTGGGATTCAGGTGGGCCATATGGGAAGGCCCAGAGACCAGCAGGGAACTGACCAGAGCCCACAGGACGGATAGGTGAGGGGAAGTCCAAAGCAGCAATGACCATGTGACCACCAGGTAGTAGGTTAGGTGAATCAGTGCTGTGCTTGGTACCCAAGACATACGGAAAGAAGCAGGGTGGTGGGCCATGCTTTCTCTTTTGATTTTTTGTTCTTTTTTCTTTCTCTTTCCTGTTTTTTTAATCTATTTCTGTCTTTTGTGAACAGCTGGGGAGACTCCAGCCACAGAAAACTAATCCCATCCCCCAAACCCAGAGACCAGGTGCAGATCATCTCTTGCTTACTTCTTCATTCTTTGTCTTCTGCCCTCTTCTCCAGTTTCCCAAAGCTTGCATGATCATCCTTTGTCCTCCAGCCTCACTTCTGCTTTCTTGTCAGTTATGTTGTTTCATCAACTACCCTTTTAAAGTTACCCACCCCAGGGCAAAACCCCGGGGGAAACATCCTGCACACAAGCTCCCTATTTATGATCAGTTTGGTTATATGATTGTGGACTTTTGCTCCTGTGGTTCAAAATATAGAATTAATAGCAACTGCAATTTGTAAGTTTATAAACTGAGCTTGATGCTATTGTTATTGATAATTATACTGCTTTAGCTAGGATGTCATATCTGTGGCAATCCGTTGTTCTCCCTTCTGTAACAACACTGTAAGCTCTGCGGTAATAACCTCACCAGAGCCAAGCACCAAAGCTGAACAGATACCAACATCCCACTCTAATAACTGGGAAGGTAAGATCGTAGGGGCAGACATAAGCCTCCTACTCACAGGAGACATCACTGAAGAACAGAATTTTCCTGGAAAGGACTTGTGCTAATCATGTAGCTGTCTACTACAAAAACTTACAAGGAAACAGAAAAAATTACACAGAATACAAAATAAAAATTTTTGAAACAGAAGATGACAAGACCCAAAAGGAAAATGCAGTCTCAGACCTCCTGCCCACCTAGAACGAGCCTGGGAGACAATGAGATAGAGAAAAATGAAAGGTACAGACCTGAAATTTAGGAAATGAGAGCAACTGAAGTAAAGAAACAAATCTACTAGGCCATAGAGGAAATAAGATCAGAAATAATCTCTTTGGTTAAAAAAATGACAACAATCATAAAGGAAATGCTCAGGAAGTGATGAGTACTGATTAAAAAATAGAGGATAATATGAAAATGAAGGAAACCATGAAAGAGCAATATAGGAAACATACAGAATGCAAGAAATGAACTCAGAGAAATAGCTAGGAAAAAAGTTGACAAACAATTAAACAGAGGAGAAAAGTAGGGAACCAACAGGAGAAAAATAACATGGCAAAGAGAAGCCAGTGCACATCAGTTATAACCAACAATGTAAATGGCCTCAGTTCACCAATCAAAAAGAGACACACTGGCAAGAAACAAAATCCAACAATATGCTGTCTACAAGAAACATTTTTGGGGCTGGGGATTTAGCTCAGCGGCATAAGCGCCGGCCTTGCAAGCAGACAGTCGTGCGTTCGATCTCTGGTACCGATAAAAAAAAAAGAAATTAGGAAACATTTAACTCAGAAACAACTTCATAGACTGAAAGTCAAAAGGTGGAAAACAATACTCCATGCAACAGGAATCCAGAAAATAGTAGGGATAGTTATTCTGTTTTCAGACAATGTGAACTTCAAACCAAGAAGGATCGAAAGAGATAAAGAAGGTCACTGCATACTTGTTGGGGCAAAAATTCAAAGAGAAGAGATAACAATCATAAATATGTATGCGTCAAATACAGAAACATGCAACTATGTAAAACAAATATTAATACACATGAAAATTCAAATAAGCAATAACACAATTATAATGGGGGAACCTCAATACCCCATTGTCACAAAGTGATAGATCAACAAAAAATCAGCAAAGAAATATCTGAAGTGAACCAAATGTGTGAACAAAGGGACTTAGTACATGTTTAAAGTATTCCGACAACATCAGAATACACATTCTTTTCAGCTGCACATGGGACATTCCCTAAAATAGACTATATATAAGTCCACTGAATATGCTTAAGTAAATTCAAAGGAACTGAAATTATCTCATGCATATTATCCAAACATAGTGCAATGAAACTGGAAATTAATGCCCCCCAAACTGCAAAAATTCCATTATACATGGAAATTAAATAACACCCTCCTAAATAATCAGTGAGTCTCAGATGAAATTAAACAAGTAAATGAAAATGCAGATACAAAATACCAGGACATGCGGAACACAATGCAAGTAATCCTAAGAAGGAAATGTATAGCAGTGATCTCTCATATCAGGAAGACAGAATGAACACAAGCAAGCCAACTAGCTTGGCACCTCAGCTTCTAGAAGAAGAAGAGCAAGTCAAGCCCAAAGCCCACACAAGGGAGAAAATTATAAAGATCAGAACAGAAATTAATGCAATTAAGACTAAGAAAATAATACAAAGAAGTAATGACTCAAAGAGTTGTTTCTTTGAAAGAATAAATAAAATTGATAGACTCAGCCACCCTTATCAAAAAAAGGAAAGAAAACACTGACATTCATTCATTGATGAATGAAATGGTTGAAATCGTCACAGATTCTGTGGAAATCCTAAGGTTTATCAATAACTGTTTTGAAAATTTTTACTCACATATTATAGAAAACACAGAAGAAATGGACAGATTTCTAGATGTATGTGCATTGGCAAACCTGAATCAAGAAGATATAAAAATTCTGAATAACCCAATATAAGTTAATAAATTGAAAATGTAATTTAAAAAGCTCACCAACAAAGAGAAGCCCAGGTCCTGATGAATTCACTGCTAAATCCTACAAGATTTAATGACAACACTCTTCAAACTCTTTAATGAAATCAAAAGGAAAACCACACTTCCTAATTCATTCCTGGAGACAAGTATTACCCTGACACCAAAACCAGAAAAAGACCCAACCAAGGGAGAGCTACAGGCCAATCTTTCTAATGAACATAGATGTAAAAATCCTATAAGATACTAGCAAATAGGGGCCCAGGGTTTAGCTTAGCAGCCTAAGTGCCTGCCTGGCAAATGCAAGGTTGTGAGTTCGATTCCTGGGATCAAAAAAAAAATTGCTGGGGATTTAGCTCAGTGGCCTAAGCAGCTGTGTGGTTAAGTACAAGGTTGTGAGTTCAATCCCTGGTACAAAAAAAATAGAATGCAGCAAATCATTAAGATTATGTACCATGAACAAATGGAATTCATCCCCAGAATGCCAGGATGGTTCAAAATACACAACTCAATAAATGTAATACACCACATCAACAGAGCCAAAGATCAAATGATCATCTCAATAGACACAGAACTTCTAAAAGAATTCAACATATACTCACGATTAAAACCTGAGAGAAAATTGGAATAAATAATCTTTACCTCAACCTGATAAAAAGCTATCTAAGACAAACTAACAGCCAACATCATACTAAATGAACAAAAACTGAAAGCTTTCACTCTAAAATCAGGAAAAAGACAAGGCTTCCATTATCACCACTCCTATTCAATATAGTTCTGAAATCATTAGTCAGGGCAATTAGGCAAGAGAGAAAGAAATAAAAATAATAAGAAAAAGAAAGGATGAAGTTAAATTATCATTATTTGCTGATGACATCATCCTCTACATAGAAGACCCAAAAACTCCACCAAAAGACTCCTAGATTTAATAACCAAATTTAGTAGCATACTAGGTACAAAGTCAAAACTCAAAAATCAGTAGCATTCCTGTAGCTCACTGAGAGAGAAATTAGGGAAATCACTGTCGGTGTCGCTCCCGGCCGGCAGGAAGAACACGTGACAGATTTTGACAGTGTGTAATCTTGCCTTTATTTGTCTCCGCGTGGGCCCCGCGAGGCCTCTGCTCTGCCACCAGCCCTTTCTCGCCGGTGGACTTTCTCTATCTCTCTCTGTGCTTCTCTCTCGTAGCGGGAGAGGCACTCACTTTTATAGGGTAACAGTGGCCAATCAGTTTAAAGCGCGCGATGCGGGCTGATTGGCTAACATCAGTTGTTGCTAGGCAGACTATCTTACAGAGCAGGTTGTTTAAGTCGCCAGGGCAATCAGGGGGCAGGAAGCAGGCGCCAACTTGGCTCACTCGATGGGAGGGGTAACTTAGCTCAGGCTTTGCTCTTTTTTACAGGCCTCACGTCCGCCAAGTAAAGCGACCGGTGTCGGCCGCGGCTCCCAACATCTCCCCCTATTTTATTTACTTTGAATGAATGTATGCATCGCAGCCCGCCCTGGATCGAGTGCAGAGGCTTATGCCCTGTGTTGAGGCCCACCGTAGGCCCTTGGCTTGGACCCTGGTCGGCCGTCCCTGGGTCCGCCAAGGCCTTGAGACCCTGGTCCTTTTTCCAGGGCCAGGAGTGAACTGGACGGAACCTGGATGCACATAGGCATGCACTCATGCCCCTCCGTGTGATCCCCTCGGAGAGGCATCTAGATCTGGGCAGATTCTAGTAATCCAGCGGCTTTCGTGCAGTGTGGGGTAGGGCCTGGCTTAGGTCGAGTCGTGCTGGGGAGGCACGCTCTTACCCGTCATTGACTCACCCACCCTGCTGTATGGTGTCAATAGGGAAGGAGTGCAGAAGACCCGCCACATCTAGACCCGGTCGTAGGCCAGTCGAGCGAGCCATGCGTAAGCCTGGGGGTCATTGTGCCCATCACGGGCTGCTGCCAGGGCCGCATGGGCAACCAGGCGTACTTGACGCCGGGCCGCCGCAAGGCGCCCATTAATAAATGATGTGACCCATCGGAGCAAGCATGGTCCTATAAGCAGGAGCAAGAACAAGGAGTATAGAGGGCCTAACAAGGGTAGCACATAGGGGAGCAAGCCGTTCCAGGCCCCCAAAAAGGGATTGTCCTGCAGTTCTTTTAGGGCTCATCTTGTTGTTGGGTCTGCGGTTGGCCTCTGGTGGAACAGGCCTGATCTTCAGTCGAGGGACTTGTTGCATGTCAACCTCTCTGGGACCCACAGTGGTTCTCGTCCCGGTTCCTGCGGAAAAACACAAACCGCGCCTCGGATCCAGCTAATTACCGGATCCGGGCCCATCCATTGTCCTGTCAGGACGTCTTTTTATCTAACCCATCCTTTATTTTTTGGGGATGGGGTACAATGTGCCATAGCTGGGGAGCAATTTTCACTGTTTAAGTTTAACCGTGCCTTTGGGGGTAGGCCTTGGCTTACTCCCCCTTTTTGTTTTTTATTTTATTTATTTTTTTTTTAATTTTTTTTTTTTTATCGGTACCAGGGATCGAACTCGCGATTGCCTGCTTACAAGGCAGGCACTTATGCCGCTGAGCTAAATCCCCAGCCCCTGTTTCCTCGACCGGCGTTTTTCTCAGCCTGCTCGGCAGAGTAGCCACCCATGAAAATACCGTCCGCCCTGCGGCGCGACGTCATAGGACGGCGGTCGCGACAGAGTGGAACGGGGCGTCACTTCCTGTGCCGGCTGAGAGAAGGGAGGGTCCCCTGTAGCGGCTTCTCGGCGGGGAGCCGCTTCTGGAAAAGAGCTCCAGGGCGGAGCGGATGGCTCTCTATCTCCTCCCCGCCAGAGAGCGCTCGGGGGTCCTTTCTCCTCTCTCTGCTTTTCTCGGGCGGCGCACGCACACAATTCGCGGCGCAACTCGGCATAGGGGTTTTTGGCCTCTCGGCTTCCTGCCCCACCTTCTGGTTCCTCCTCGCTATCTAAGTTGGAGGACTCCAGAGCTTGGGTGTCCTCTATCTTTCCCTGGATTTTTTTCCCCTGGACAGATCCCTCCCGAGAGCATTCCGACTTTGCCTGCTCAAAAGCCTTGCGTGCGTCCATGATTTCCGCGTCTCTAACTGTCGACGGGAACCCCTTCCCCTCCCTTTCAAGGCACGCATGTATCATTTCCCACAGGGGGCGAATAGCCGGCGAAATATCGCCTTCCAATTCCGCCGAGGCGAGGTCCCCGCCTAACTTCTCCCATGACGGCAGGTTTAAATGCCCTGTGGGTAAAAACCAGGGAGCCACCCTATCTACCTCCGCTATGAATAGTTCCAGTGTTTTTTGACCTACCCTGAGGTCTCTAGCTTTTAAAAGCTTTTTAAGGGCCTTTACCAAGGGCCGTGCCTCCG
Organism: Cavia porcellus; assembly: GCF_034190915.1. Taxonomy (NCBI): domain Eukaryota; kingdom Metazoa; phylum Chordata; class Mammalia; order Rodentia; family Caviidae; genus Cavia; species Cavia porcellus. Next base: position 114,907,048 of record NW_026947487.1, read on the forward strand.
TGCTCGGTAAATTACCCATCCTCAACCTCTGAGGGCTGTTACTCACCGCGTGTGACTTAGAGAACCCGTCACCTACGCGTGAGCCTGAGGGGAGTCTAAAAGCCCTGTAGGTGCGCGCCACCCAGAGCCCAGGCTTATCCCCCACTCACCTGTCCGGCAGCACCACGCTGGAGCGTTGCACACCACCGCCGCGTCTCGGGGTTGATCAGTCCCCGTACGGGCCACCAGATGTCGGTGTCGCTCCCGGCCGGCAGGAAGAACACGCGACAGATTCTGACGGTGTGCAATCTTGCCTTTATTTGTCTCCGCGTGGGCCCCGCGAGGCCTCCGCTCTGCCACCAGCCCTTTCTCGCTGGTGGACTTTCTCTATCTCTCTCTGTGCTTCTCTCTCGTAGCGGGAGAGGCTACTCACTTTTATAGGGTAACAGTGGCCAATCAGTTTAAAGCGCGCGATGCGGGCTGATTGGCTAACATCAGTTGTTGCTAGGCAGACTATCTTACAGAGCGGGTTGTTTAAGTCGCCAGGGCAATCAGGGGGCAGGAAGCAGGCGCCAACTTGGCTCACTCGATGGGAGGGGTAACTTAGCTCAGGCTTTGCTCTTTTTTACAGGCCTCACGTCCGCCAAGTAAAGCGACCGGTGTCGGCCGCGGCTCCCAACAAATCACACCCTTTACAATAGCATGCCAAAAAATGAAATACTTAGGAATCAATCTAAAAAAGGAAGTAAAATATCTATAATTGAAAATTACACTACTCTGAAAAAGAGATCACAGAGAATACCAGAGATGCAAAGATATCCCTTGTGTATGGATGTGAAGAACCAGCATAGTGAAAATTTCCATAATTCCAAAACTGTCACAGAATCAAAGCAATGTTGGTGAAAATACCATTAGCATACCTCACAAAGCTAGAGAAAACATTCCTAAAATTCATTTGGAACCAGAAGAGATCTAGAATAGCAAAGACAATTCTGGGCAACAAGGGCAAGGCAGGAAGCATCACTTCCCTGACTTGAAATTATATTACAAAGCTACTATGATAAAATCAGCATGAGACTGGCAAACAAACTGAAGATCAGTGGACCAGAATAGAATATGCAGGCACAACTCCAAACACACTCAGCCATCTTATCTTTGACAAAGGAGCCAAACACAGTCACTGGAAGAAAGCCTCCTTAACAAATGGTTCTAGAAAAACTGAGTCTCTACATGCCAATGACTAAAACTAGATCCACGGCTATCACTAAACACTGAACTATGTGAAAATGGATCAAAGATATGAATATTAAAACAGAAAAACACTGGGGCTGAGAATCTAAATCAGTGGTGTAAGAACCTGCTTGGCAAGTGCAAGGTCATGAGTTGGGTCCCCAGTACCAATAAATAAATAAATGAAACAAAAACACTAAATATACTAGAAGAAATGGTAAATGGAAATCTTGAAAACACAGGTAGAGGCAAGAAAGTTCATGAACAAAACCAAAACTGCACAGAAAATACTTCAAAGAGTCAACAGCTGGGAACTCATCTTATTAAAAAGCTTTTATATATCAGAAGCAATCACCAACAGAGTGAAAAAAAAGCCATAGAGTGGGAAAAACATTTAGCCAATTGTCCCTCAGACAAAGGATTTCTATCTAGAATGTACAGAGAACAGAAAAAAATCAGGACCCCCAAATTCAAAGACCCACTCACAAAATGTGCATCTGAGATGAATACACACTTCTCAGATAAAGAAATACAAGTGTCAAATAAATACACGAAAAATGTTCTACACCATTGGACATTCAAAAAATGCAAATTAGAACACTGAGATTCCATTTCACCCCAGAAAGAACGGTTAGCATCAAGAATCAACTAGTGACCAGTGTTGGCAGGGCTGTTGGTGGGAATGCATTGTAGACTGGTGCTACCACTGTGGAAATCAGTGTGGAGAGTTGTTAAAATGCTACAACAGCTCCCATTCAACCCTGCTACTTCCCTTCTGGGTGTCTTCCCAGAAGCATTAAAAACATCATACAACAGCTCTATATGTGCACCCACGTTTATAGCAGCACAATTTGTAATAGCGAATCCTGGAATCAATCCAAATGCCCATTAATCCAGGAATAGAGAAAATAGATGTGGTGTTTTTAGGGCCAGGGATTTAACTCGGTGGCATAAGTGCCTGCCTGACAAATGCAAGGTCATGAGTTCAATCCCCAGTTTAAAAAAAAAAAAAGATGTGGTATTTTTATACAATGGAGTATTACTTAGTCACAAAGAAGGATAAATTTGAGAGTTTCATAGGTAAATAGATGCAACTTAAGACCATACTCAGAAATTTTAAAAAACCAGACTCACAGGTGTATGATTGCATTGTCTCCCTGGTGTGAGAAGTTGAAAGAGTAAATAAGGTCTAATATGTAAAATAAATATTGCAAAATGAGAAGAAAAATGTTTAAAAGGAAAAAGGAAATAGGTTGGGGAAAAGAAAAGGGCAAAATAATGCAAGTTAGTTATGCTACAAGTGTGTCTTAATTGACAGGAAAGAAAGGTTTGTGTTAATATCAGAGAATTTTTTATGCCCATATATTTTTTTGGCACCAGACATCAAACTCAAAACCTTGCATTTACCAAGCAAGCGCTTGAACCTCTGAGCTAAATCCCAGCCCAAGGCCCATATCATGTACTCTTGAGTAATTACTTTAAAAATAATAACAATATGCAATGTATTAACTATTGTTATCCTCCTATCATCTTATGAAATTTTGTTTCAGATTTTTTTCTATTAAAAAAGAAAAAAAATGACCACATCAATAGCTCAAACTAATAAATGTGACACGTTAGGTAAGACAGGTGAATTCCTTGAAAGATTAAAAATAACAAAATGTTGAAAAGAAGAAATATAAGGCCTGAAAATCTCCTTTTATGTTAAAAAATTGAGTTCAAAATATTAAAAGTTTCCACAAACTATATCTATAGCCTTCACTCATGAATTCTTTCAAATATTTAAGTAAGAAATAATACTAATCATGCAAAAACTATTTCAGAAAAACCATGAACACAGAAATATAACCTAACTTTCCATCTTAAAGAACTACAAAAAGAAAAACAAACTAAGTACAAAGCTAATAAGACTAGAGCAAAATAAATGAAGCAGAGAACAGAAAAATAATAGAGCAAATCAATGAAACCAAAAGTTAATTCAACAAAATTGGGGAAATTTTAGCTAGATGGAGTAAGAAAAAAAAGCATACACGAATGATTGAAATCAAGAAAAAAAAAGACAATATTATCAACCATAAAACAATAAACTAATTATTTTTAAAAATTCTATGAACAGCTTAACACCGTCAGGTAGTGCGAGAGAGACAGAAAACTTCCTACAAATGTAGAAACTACCAAAGCCGACTAAAAATATAAAAATGTAAACAGACCTAAAAGAAATTGGATTATTATGAATCAAACACTTTTCAGCAAAAGAAAGAGAAGGGTTAGATTTCTTCCCAGGTGAATACTACCAAACACTCATAGAGGAATTAACACTATACTTTCTCAAACTCTTCCCAAAAAAACAGAGGGGGAGCACTTCTTAATCCACTCCAGGAGAACAGCAGCACTACACTGGTACCAAAGCCAAACAACTCAAGAGTGGGCATATCCCCAATAAGCTACTATTAAACCGAATTTATAAACATTTTTAAAGGATCATATGCCATAAGCAAGTGTGAGTCATCCCAAGAGTGCCAGGCTGGTCTAATATACAAGACTCAATCAATGCTATCAACCATGTTAACAGAAAAAGACATTGTATGTTCATCTCTGTTTATACAGAAGATATTTAACAAAATATAATACCCTTCCATGATTTAAAAGAATAAAAAAACTAGAAAGAGAAAGAAACTTCATCAACTTTACTAGGAGCATTTAGGAAAAGCTAACAACTAGCACCATACTCACAGACAAAATATTGAAAGCTTCCCTCTAAAATTGCTAGGTTGACTTTTCCAAATTCTATGCAACATTATTAGAACTTGACGTTTTATGCAAACTAATTAGACAAGAAAAAAATACAATTGTCCAAAATAAAAAGGAAGATGTGAGACTATCTCTATTCATAGTTTGCATGATCATATAAAAAGGAAATCCTAAGAAATGTACACGTTATTGGAGCAAATTAAGTAACAAAGATGCAGGATGTAAGACTAACACAAAAATCAGTTATTTCTACACAGTGACAATGACCACTCCAGTGAATAAATTAAGAGTAATTGTATTTATAATAATATCTAAAGGAATAAAATATTTAATAATAAATTTGCCCAAGAAGTGAAATTCATGTACACTGAAAACAAACATTGCTGAAATATATTAAATAAAATGTAAAAATAGAAGCTTTATGTTTATGGATTAGAATATAGCATTGTGAAGATTACTATACTCCCCAAATCATTCTATAGATTCTATGAATATGCAAAAACTAACTCAAAATGGATTAAAGACCTAAACATGCAAACTAAAACTATAGAGCTCATAGAAGAAAACATATAAGTAAATGTTCATTAAATTTGGCTATAGCCAAAAAGAGGAAGGGGTTAAATGTTGTCTTAGTTACTTTTCTTATTGCTTGAACAAAATACCAACCCACAAGATAAAAGAGGAAAGGTTTATTTCCTCTCAGTTGTAGATGTTTGAGTCCATAGTCAGCTGGCTTCACGACAGCGTGGCACAGCAGATTGGCATCACAGAAGAAAAGCAGTCCATGGCAGACAGGCAGGAGGCAGCAAGCACGGAGCCGTCTGGACTTTTATCCATCCAGAAACTGGTATTTAAAATATTGTAGTGAGATGCCTAGCATTAAGGTAATATTTAAAACCTATACACTTACCTGTACATTAAACCTATACACATAATTATATACATAAATATGTATTTGTATATATATTATATGTATATGTGTGTTAATGAATTCACCAAAGAAAATCTGGCAGTGTCAGCAGTAAATTGTTAGCCTGTTAATGATGGTTCTCTTGGGAGAAAGGCTGTGGAATTAGAAAGAATTTCACTTTCCATGTTAAATGCATTTATAATATTTTAAAGCTTCCATCAAAGTCTGTCTGGTGTTTTTAAATTGGAGAAATTATGTAAATATCTGTTCATCTAGATGGGCTAGACAAATGCTAATTAGTAACTTAAGAGTTATGCTTAATTTTGAACCTCAAAATGTAAACTAATAGCCTTAGGTATCATACACTGGAGTGTTCAGGAATCTAAAAAGTGGGGTAAATAGTATAGAGTGGGATTATCATATCTTTATACTCTGCAGTTTTAGCCCATGTGTCAGTCAAGGTTTACTAGAGGAACACATATAACACAAGATACACAGAGGTATAAGAAATTACAAGACTGGCTTACGATGGTCAGCCACAGAGTTGGATGAGGCAGCCTGCAGAGGGTGTCTGCACGCCGGAGACTGAAGGGTCCTGCCCAAGAGCTGGAGTTTACTGCAGTGTCCTGTGCAAGTCCATATCAGGAGGTCAATGGGTTAATGATGGAACGCTGAAGAATCTATGTTGGAAGGCTGTTGAGGCACAAGCCAAACAGTCTACTCCAGAAGTCAAATACTGGAGCTCCCCTGAAGAACCAGCAATCAGCCCTTCAACACTTCCCTTTTACTGAATTCAGGCTACCCAGTGAGGTGGGTGCCCTTTATACCCACACCACTCCATGCCCTCCTCTTGCACAGGCCGAGGGCATTTACAAAGCGAGGACCCTGATCCTGCTAAATCGTTTAGGTAAACTTCTCAAGCTGACACAGTAAACAACATTCTAGACAGTAAGGACACGTCCTCTACACCCCAGGATGTAGAACTGCTGAGCTACTTAGATAAACTCCTAGACTTCTCAAGTCAGCACAAAGTATTAATCATTACAATCTACCCCTTGTCAACTTGGCAGCCAGGCACGTTTCTTTAAATCTGTCTCAGACACAAAGACAAGATTGTAATTGTGCCTAACATGTTTTAACTATCCTTCATACAAACAGAAGTGCATTAATTCCCTCACCATCATAGAGGATAAGTTTTCCTTGGGTGAACCTTATCCATATCATTCATAGCTTGAACATTATAACACAGCTTTAACAATCCTTAAGAACCACTATTAAATCTGTCAACATTATATTGTGTTAGAACCATAAAGTTCTGCCCCTGTCCCTCCCTAAAGACTCGTGCATGTTCCTTTATGCAAAAGGCATTTAGTCCATCTCTAAAGGTTGTCGAAGTCCCAACAGTTTCAGCATTGCTGAAAAGTCCAAGTCCCAAGTCTCCTCTGAGATGTAAGGCAAACTCTTAGCTGAAAACCGCTGTACAAATGAAAAGTTAAACACTTCCAACATTCAGTAACACAAAATAAACATATTCATTCCAAATTTTACAAATGGGGATACAAAGGATTGGGACAAAAGCAAATCAGAAATCCAGCAAGGCAAACGGTGGCAAGTTATAAGCTCCAAAAGGCTTGGGTGGCTCCACCCCTGTGGCACTTCTGGTGGTTACAGCTCCCATGACTTCTTTCTTGGGCCCACTTTACTAGCATCTTGCACTTTTCCTTAAAGAATCCACCCTCCTAGCTTTTCCAGACTTCTGGGGTCTCCACTGCACCTTTGGCTTCACACTCACTGCTTGATATATTACCTTCTTAGGGGCACACTCACTGGCCTCCTAGGCCTTTTGGAATTAGGGTGAAAGGCTTCTTAATCCCACAACTGTTGCATTCTGCATGCACCTAAAACCAGCACCACATGGATGATGCCAAGGTCGGCTGCCAGCAGGAGCAGTAGCCAGGCTTTCCTTTCTCTTGGCTGTAGGGATCAAGTGCCTAGATCAAATGCTGGGCACTCTGAATCCAATTTTGAGACAAATTTTCTATGCTGCTGTCATTCTGGAACATGGTGCTCTGTGACTTTCTCCTCAAAGGAAAGTCTTTCACTTTTGCAGTTTTAGGCTGCAGAGTGGTGACTTGCTGCTTCCTGTGATGCCCTCAGGCCATCTTTTATATTCTCCTGTTTCTACTCGGAAGGAGAGATATCAGCTCTGTCTTTGTAGCCCACAGCTTTACTGGTGCTTCCTGGTCAAACCCACAACAGTTTAAATCATTCTGCTGGTCTCTTTGCTCTTGATTCTCAACACAAATCTGGCTAAAAGCCCCCAACAATAGCTATGCCACTGCCTTGTCATTTGATTCTCTTTAAATTTCTTCTGCCAGTTTATTAGCTTACCACCCTTAATCTTATCCCCAGGCAAAGTCTCTGGGCACAAGCAAAATGCAGACAAACACTCAGCCAAATGATAACATACATCATCTGGACTCCAACAGTCCTTCCCAGGAGAAACTTCCCAAATCTGGCCTTTACTGACAGGATTTCTACCAGCCTTCTGGTCTTCCAAGCTCTGACCAGAATCTCCCACACAGAACAGCCCAAGGCCCTCCAGCTCTGCTCTTCCAGGTGATATTTCTGAACTTTCCAAACCCTTCCCACAAGCCATGCCCAAAGGCTCTTGGACCACATGGTCAGGTACAGCCACAGCAATGTAGAACTGCTGAGCTACTTAGTGCAGTGTCTAGATTTCTCAAGTTGACTCAGTGTATCAACAATTACCACCAGCCATGAATCCAAAATGTTTTTTGAAATTTCAGAAATTTCCCCAAAATTCACAAGTGGAATTTACCATGCACAGAGGACTACAGGGGAAATAAAGTGTTGCTCATGTATACAGGATCTGATCATAATATACAATGAATGCTTAAATTTCAAAAATATATTGCAGCAAAAGACACTGCCTCACCCTCAAAATGCTCCCCATTCTTTCAGACATACCCCTCAATTCTTGCACGTTCTGAGGCAGTTATGGAAATCCACTTTTGTGAGTGTCTTGCATAATGTAATGAAAAAATCCAGTGAATGCTGCTGCTGAGGCCCATCGAGTAGAAATAGTGACCTGTAACAGCATTATGGGTGTCATCACTCCCCTTACTCACCTTATCCTGGCACTGTGCAGTATCTGCTTTTCCACAGAGTCAAAATAACCTAGGCAAATATTTTGAATGGATTCATACATTGCTGTACCCATGACAGCACGACTAACAACATTCATGGGAGAGGACTTCCGGAACTGCTTGGGAAAGTTGCAAGAACGGCAGGATGTGTGTTTGAAGTGTGTGTGTGTGATACTTTGAGGGGGATTAATGTTTACGTGTTACGTGTCTTTTGCATGAAATGGTGGATGCCAAAGACTCACAAGAGTGGTTCGTGACTGGAGGAGCTGCCTGGCCCAATACTGTGTACTAATTTTTTAAAATTTAAACACTCGCTGTATGTTTTCAGCCACATCATGTGCACTGCTGTGGGTAACCTCCTGTCATCCCACAGATCCCCAGCCCCTCTCATTCACTTCTCAGCTCTGTTCACCCCACACCTAATTTGTGTACTAGGTATACGGGCTGGAGGTGATTTAGTCTATGATGGACATGTGCAGATTTCTTGTCATTATTCTCTAAATAATACAGTAAAATAGCTATTTATATAATATTAATATTTTACTAGGTATTACAAATAATCTGGACATAAGTTAAAGTATATGGGAGGATTGTATAATTTATAAGCAAATATAATACCATTTTATACAAGGGACTCAAACATGTATGAATTTTGGTATCCATGGGAGGAAGGCCCTGGACCAAATCTCCCTCACAAAGATGACTAGATGATGTATATATTTCATTTTTAAAAACAACTGATGCCTCTAATCTATTAATATCATATAATGTAAACTATGTGATTTGTCTATTAAAAGTTATTGTTACTTTAAAAAAATAGAAGAATGGATAAATTTGAATATTATTATACTGAGTGAAAGAAACTTGAACCCCTTCCCAAAAAAGTACACACTATAAATAGTACATGTAATATAAACTCTAACACTACCTATACTAACACTACAGAAAATAAATCAGGATTTTGCCAGGGGCCAAAGTTAGACAAGGGACTTGGCACAAAAAGCATGTATAAATATTAGAGGGTCATGGAAATAACCAATATCTTGCTCATGGTGGAGATTAGACAGATGTATGCATTTGTCAAAGGTTATAGACTGTAAGCACATGGGGCTGGGGATTTAGCTCAGGGGCATAAGTGCCTGCCTGGCGCAAGGTCATGAGTTTCATCCCCAGTACCAAAAAAAAAGGATATAAACACATAGCTGGTTTTAATTTAAGGTTAATATGGAGTAATTCTAAAGCCAACCCAAATGGATTAGCAAGGACTAGATTTATCACACATGCAACTGAAAAACTCATACATGTGAAACTATAGAAAAAGCAGAAAAAATATATGATAAAATGATTTGTAAAACACTTTATATGAGAAAACAAAAGAGAGATTCTCAAAAGACAAAACAAAGGAGATGAATCCCACATGGCCAGCTTGCTTCCTTGAGAGCATGAAGAGAGGGAGGCCAAGGAGATGTTGGTGAACTTCCTGAATATAGGGCTAAAAACCCAAGAAACCAAAGTTGTTGGTGGTTATGACTCAGAGCCCCAGGAAGAGGTGAGCTGCACAGAGAGACAGCTCCAGAGGTCTGCAGAGGATCCTTCTGGAACACTCTCCTGAGTTGTAATTAGTCTGGATGTAAGAGGAGACTATTTGAGCTTAGGAACAAAACCACCCAAAATTAACACAAATAATAGTGCCCTGGACACATGTAGGATTGGGCACAATGCCTGTCCCCACCATCTAAACTTGAAAATTCTGAGATTCATCACGCATTAATTAAGGTAAGCAGAAGCTTGCTGCCGTAGTGAGGCATATTAATGCTAGACTTGGCCTGTCTCCGCTCTTACTTGTCAAATATTTTTTAAAAAGAGACAAATTTTCCAATAACTTAACTGCATCCTTGAATAAAAATTTTTTAAATTTTATTTAAAGAGAAAAAAACAGAAAAAGGGTACAAGTAATACAGAATTTCAAAAAAATAATAGGAAATCACTAGTTAATAGTTTACATATTGTCATCTTAGAAATAGTTGTTTAAGTTACAGAATTAAAATATACAAAGTGGACATTCAAACAGTTCTGTTCAATGATCCATCAAAAACTTAGTAATATGGTTATCTATCTTACACACCTAAATATACATGCAGTTATATCCTTTAGAGCACTTTCTTTTCCTCTCTTTTTTACAATATCAATTATACATTTTGGGTTTTATTACTGCCACAGTTCTTATTACTTTTTTTTAAAATTTTTTATTTAAAGAGATTAAGACAAAAGAGATCAGAACAAAGCAGATCAGAACAATGCAAGTAACACAGCATTTCACCACATGACAACCTATATTTAACAGTAACTACCATAATGTCTCTTTCTTTGAAATAGTTAAGTATAGCTTCATATACGATGGTATCAAGTATAACAAAACAGTATAAAACCATTCAAGAGGATGAAAGCATTACAGGGCCTTCTGAACCAAATAGCAGAGAATGAACAATGGCTACTATATTATCTCATTTTCTATAGAAAATTTGTTTATATTATCACACATAATAATATCCAATAAGATATAACAAGATAGAACCAAAGGCAATAGAAAAAAAAATCATAGTAGGACTTCAGAGTATGATGATATTAAATCACCTCTGGCTATTCTAATGTCCTCTTTTCTTCAAAATAGCTGTTTATACTATCACAGATAATAAAATCAAACAAATAAGGACAAACCCATGCCAACTAATAAATGCAGACATTATAAGGCTTCAGAGCAATGTAATGGGGAATCATGATTACTATAAACTCTTACATACTCTTACCATTTCTTACACTAGGGAGACTATTCGGTATTTATACATGTGAGTTTGATTTATTTCACTAATGAATATGGTCTCAAGTTGTGTCCATTTGTTTATAAATATCTCACTGTGATCATTCTTTGTAGCTGAGTAGTACTCCATTGTATAAAAATACCACAACTTTTTTATCCATTCCTCAGTTGATGGACACTTAGGTTGTTTCCAAGATCTAGCTATTACAAATTGTGCTGCTATAAACATGGGTGCACATATATCACTGTGGTTGAAAAATATTTATAAAATACAAAATACATAGCACTCAAGAGACAAAATTTAAACTTCTAGTTCCAAGGGGCTGGGGATTTAGCTCAGTGGCATAAGCACCTGCTTTGCAAGTGCAAGGTTGTGAGTTCGATCCCTGGTACCGATTTTTTAAAAAAAAAAACTTGTAGTGTCTAATCAAAAATTTCCAGACATTCACAACAACATAAAACATTGCTGAAATTGGACAGACAATCCAATAATTTAAACATATTCAAAATCAACATACATCATTGAAGTACTTATTATAATGTATTTCATATGGAAAAGTAGAAGAAAATATATGTTAACAGTTACACTAATGTAAACATAGAAATAAAAGAAATACAGACTCAGGCATGGTGGAACAGCCCGTCATCCCAGCTCTTGGAATGCAGAGGCAGGAGGACTGCCACAGGTTCAGAGCCAGTCTGGGCTACACAGAGAGTTCAAGGACAGCCTGTATTACGTAGCGAGACTCTACCCCCAAAAAAGAAATATTAGAAATATTTAAAAAAACATGATTTCTCCAAAGCTTATAATTCGATACTAACAGACTCCAATGATGTGAACTGAATGAAATTCCAAATAATTCAATGTAATGATGTTTAAAATAGCCAGTAAATTCTAAGAGGCTACAAGTAAGTAGCTGAATGCATTGAAGAAGACAATGTAGGACATAAAAGAACAATTAAACACACACACACACACACACACACACACACACACACACACACACACTATATCTCCATAGTGTAAGACATGAAAGTGTAAATAAGATCCAAGAGCTAGAAACTCAAAAAATCTTGGAAATGAAAAATTCTACAAGTCAAAAAAACTCAGTGGAAAGCATCACCAATAGACTACATCAAGCAGAATAAAGAATATCAGACCTTGAATAAAAAATTGATGAATTATCATATTCAGACAATAATACAGAAAAAAGAGAGAACAGATATGCGTGAAAGACCAAATATCTAAAATGTACATATAGACAGATGGTCAAAGTTGAAAGGAATAGAAAAACTTTTCTAAGGAGGGAGGAGAAAAAAGAGAATAGATAGAAAAAATTGGGGGAAAACTTCGTAAATAAGGAAGATAATGAAAGACATAGAGGTAGGCAGAGAGTTCATGAACCAAACCCAAACTGCACAGGAAATACTGCAAAGAATCAACAACTGGAAACTTGTTTTATTAAAAAGCTTTTGTACATGAAAAGAAATCATGAACAGAGTGCAAAGAACACCCACTAAGTAGGAAAAAGTTTTAACCAACTGTCTCTCTGACAAAGGACTTCTATCTAGAGCATATAAAAACCTGAAAAAAATATGGCCCCCAAATTCAAAGACACAATCAAAAAATGGGCATCTGAGATGACACACACTTCTCAGATAAAGAAATACAAATTGCAAATAAATATATGAAAAAACATTCAACATCATTGGTCATTCAAGAGATACAAACTAAAGCAACACTGAGATTCTATCTCACTTCAGAAACGATGACTATCATCAAGAAATCAACCAATAACAAATACTGGAGGGACTGTGGGGAACAAGTAACTGTTTTCCACTGCTGGTGGGAATATAAACCGGTACAACCACTTTAGAAATCAGTGTGCAGATTCCTCAAAAAGCTAGGATTAGAGGTTCCATTCCATTCAGCTAGTCCTCTCCTGGGTGTTTTCCTGGGAGAATTAAAAACATCATACCAGCATGATATATATCCTCCCATGTTTATAGCAGCACAACTTGTAATAGCTAAATCTTGGAAACAACCCGAATGCCCATCTGCAGAGGAATGGGTAAAAAAGATGTGGTATTTTTACACAATACAGCACTAGTCTGCTATAAATAAGAATAAACTTGAAACTTTTATAGGTAAATGGATGCAATTTGAGACCATACTCATAAGTGAAACAAATCAGATTCCCAGCTGTAAAATTATATTGTCTCCATAGTGTAAGACATGAAAGAGTAAATAAGATCCAAAATGTACAATAGATACTGTGAAAGAGGAAGAAATTGCTCATAAGGAATGAACAAGTGGGATGGGGAAAAGGAGGAGAAGAGGAAGGGAACAGAATACACACACACACACACACACACACACACACACACAAGATAGCTAAGATAATCATACTACTAATTTCTATTAGTTCATTGAAAAGAACGGTCTATGCATATATCATTTGATAAATTTTTCATGGCAATATCTGGTAATCTGAGCAACTATCTTGGAGATAACAATACACAATATATTTACCATTATCAGTCGCCTAGTATCTTGTTTTGAAATGCCACATCATTGTTTTTATTGTGTTTTCACTTCATTTTATTTTTTATTTTAAAGAGGATAAAACCAAGGAATATAAAACAGAATAAAATCAATCAAAACAAACCAGTATAAGTGACACAGGACTTCAGAACTTTATGAAATCAACAATAGTTACCATAATGTCTTTTGTTGTCTTCAAAATAGCTGGAGGTACCTTCAGACATAGGAAAAATCAAAGAGAATAGAATAAAAACAATAAAAACAAAGCAATGAATGCAATAAAGGGTTTCAAAACAAGAAAACAGTAAACCCAAAATGGCTAAATAATATGTCTTGCTAACCCTTTAAAATAGCCGCTCATGCCATCAGATTTAACATAATCAAACAAAACAAAAGAGAATAAAACCCAGTCCAACAAAACAGAGAAAATGGTATAGGACTTCAAAACAAGATCATAGAGAATCAGCAATGGCTGCCACCCTCAGAAGGAGATCCCCCAGATGCCACACTGTGTACCGCTATCCTCTGAACCTGTGACCAGACCCCTGGCCCTAGACCTGCAAGGTCAGTGACACACCAAGCCCCACAGGCATCCAATTGCATTTCATCTCCCTAGCCATCATCCCAGCCTGCGTTTCTCTGGATCAGCGGGTCACTTACAGGGTGGGGCATGGGGATTCATACTTCTTGTTTGCCAGCCCAGCGGCCAGGAGGAGTTGGGGATCTTGCCATCCCCACTCCTGTGGTGACCGACACATGGCAGGGCTTGCTTCCTGGTGTGGCCTTGTTCTCTCTCCCCACAGTCCATGAATGGTGCTGACTCGTAGGGAAAGGCTTGGGTCTGACTGTCCTCACCCTGGCAGTGGCCAGTGCATTGCAGTGGTTCCAGGCAAGGCTCTGTTTTTTTCTCTTTAAAATAAAAAAAAATTAAAGGAGTGGGAGAAGTAGTTGAAGGGAGGGAAAAGACTTGGGAAGAAAAAGATTCAAGATCATGCACAAGAACAAATTCCCTATGATGTTGATCACTATGTACATCTAAAATGTACCAATAAAAATAAAAGACATAAACTGGTCATGGTGGTGCGTGCCTGTCATCCCAGCACTTAGGAGGCTGAGGGAGGAGGATTGTCATGAGTTTGCTGCCAGTGTTGGCTACATAGTGAGTTCAAGGTCAGCCTGAATACACAGTGAGACCCTGTCTCTAAATAAATAAATAAACAATCAAATAAAATGGCTTATCAAAAAATCTATTCAAAAAAATAACAAAACATTTCCCAAATCTTGGGGAAAATATGGACATGCAGGTACAAGATCAATTTATAAACTCAAACAGACATGACCAAGAAAAGAATATCTCCACATTATATTGTAATAAAATAGTCAAAATACAGAACAAAGAATATTGAAAGCAATAAAGGAGAAGGGCTAAGTCAATTATAGAGGCAAACCCATCAGAATAACAGCATATTACTCAGCATAAACTATAAAAATTTGGAGAGAAAAGAATAAAAGATTTTAATACTAAAAAAAAGACCTGTTCACCTAGATCACCACTGTACTCAGCAAAGGTATCCTTCAGAATTCAAGAAGCAATGAGCTTCCAAAATGAGAGCAAATTAATGAAATTTATGGCTGTTAACCTAGATTTATAGATCACACTTTAAGAAATCCTACACAGGGCTGGGGATTTAGCTCAGCACTATAAGCACCTGCCTTGCAAGCATGTGGTCATGAGTTCAATCCCTGGTACCAACAACAACAACAAAAACAAGAAGACGACTCAAGAAAAACACAGCTAAAGAGAATGGTAAAGGATAAATCTCAGTAGACTAGTATATAAGCAAGTAAGAAATGGGAAAGAATTAAGCATCATTAATTCAGTAAACCATCAGAACTCCAAAATGAATAAGGGATAAAAAATGGACATAGGTTATTAGAACAGACAAGAAAAACACAAAAGGACAAGAAATAGTACATATCTCTCAGTAGTAAGCATGAATGTAAATGGTCTTATTTCTCCAACTAAAACTCAGATTGACTGGATTTTAAAAAAACCAACAACAATTTGCTGCCTATAAGAAACTCACCTCTCCAGCAAAGAATTATACTAATCAAAAGTGATAGGATTAAAAATTAAACATAGCAAATGGAATGCAAAAGTAAGTAGGAGTCTGATACTCATAGCTAGCAAAAGAGCCAAAATTAGGAGTTACATACAAAGGTCACTATGTTAAAAGCACAGTCCATAAAGCTTTGAGTAGTCAGTGGGGTGTGATCAAAAAATAACAGTACGTGATTGAATTTTTTAAAAAATTATTGTCATTAAAACATAAAAAATGTGAACCATTCCCCATAAAATACCCCCACTTACTTCAAGCACACCCAGTGCATCATTTTTGCTGCTTTCTGAAGCAGCCCCAGAAGTCTTCTTCCATAACTGTCTTTAGCTGCACTACCATGGCTGACCTGATGCCCTCAGCCAATTACAAATGTTTTCCTGTCGTGGCATGTTGATAATTTGCACAGTGTAACACCCAGTGACTAAGATGAATGAGAACACACCATAAAGCTTTTAAGAGCTTGTGTAGACGGCACCTGAAACATTTACTGTCTTTTTTTATCATGCCTTGTGAAGACACTCACGGAAGGCAACTTCCAGAGCTGCTTCATGAAATAGCAAGAATAACAGGATAAGTGTGTGGAGGAAGCACTCTGAGGGGAATTAAGGGCAATATGCATTACTGTAATACTTTTTAAAAAATTGAATCCTTCGTTCTATTTTTGAAGACCTTCTTTGTAAACATAGATGCTCTAAAATTTGATGAACCCAGTTTGAAAAAGTAAATATTTCTGGACATAGTTGCGGTCATACATTGAAAACTGATAGTCAACTTAATACCAGAGGAATTAAATCACTAAGATGCTGAGCATAGATGTTTCACCTGAGGAAAGTTTCCATCATAGAGATGTGAAGAAGGAGAAGCTATTGCGTTATTGTGTTGAGGTATTGTTTCAGCCGTTGGTTCTCATGGAGGAGCTTTGGTCCTACATCGTGCACTGCTTCCTGGCTCAGAGGGGAAGACATGTGCCGCTTGGTCTCCAGGATGAGCTCATCACGCTGCTTCCTGGCATGTACCCGACTGTGCTTGTCGTCGGAGGAGCTCGGGGCCTCCGTGTTGCTGAGGATGGCTGTGGTGCATTTCAGGACAGCCCTGGTCTTTGTTGTCAGTGTGACTTCTCGGCTCCAGTGTAGAACCCTCATCCCACTAGCACAGCTCCTTCACCCCGCAGGCATAGACTTTCTAGCTTCCACCGCTGACCTCTGGGCCTTCCCAGCATGGATCTATAAAAGAGACTGGCGTGAGTCCTTCTTGTGGGCTCTGGACCTCCAGTTGGACCGTGAGAGGCATTATCCTGTTCTCTGGGTTTTTATCTGGACTCGTGTGGGACATTGCTGCGGGATTCAGGCCCTTGGCTGGATATTCTATGTCTTTAGTGTTGTGAGTAGATTTCCTGCATTTTCTTGTATTAACTCTGGGTGACCATCATAAAATAATATTATAAACTCCATGTCCTGATTCCAGTTGTTCACACAACCCCTGACTACAACAATCACCAATATAATAATAATGGGTAATTTCAATATCACCAATATATAGATTATCCAGACTACACTCTAAATCAAATAGGCTTAGACATCTAAAGAGTATTATATCTGACACCTATAGAATACACATTATTTTCTGGAGTTCATAAAACTTTTTCCAGAATATGTCACGTTTCAGGTCAAAAAAAGCAAGTCATAACAAACATTTTAAAATTAAATTTCTTGGATCTTTCCAGACCGTAATAAAATAAAACTAGAATTCAACAACAAGAGAGACTGTACAAGCACAAACATTGACACTCTAATTCAACGTAGAATTTGAAACTGTAGCCAGAGAAATCAGAGAAAAGACAGGAAAAAAAATTACAAATAGCAAAGGAAGCAGTCAAATTATCACTGTTTCCAGATAATCTGATTTTGTACTTATAAGACATTGAAGACTCTACCAAAAGCCATATATCTGACAGATAAATTCAGCAAGGTAGCAGGATACAAAATCCACAAACAAAAATCAGTAATTCTTACGGGCACCAATAACAAGCCTGCTAAGAAAGAAATCAGGAAAACATTCTTGTCCATTAGAGCCTCCAAAAAATAGTAAAATACCAATAAATAAATGCAAGCAAAGGAGTGAAAAAAAAACCCTCTGCAATATGTCATAAACCTGTGAAGAAAGAACAGATGATACTAGAAGACAGAAATTACTCGTGTTCATGGAGCTTAATGTCGTTAAAATAGACATTACCAAAACAATCTTCAGATTCAGTATAATTCCCAACAAAGTACCAATGACATTCTTCACAGAACTAGAAAAAAGTAATCCTAATCCACATGGAAACACAGACACACACACACACACACACACACACAAACTGTAAAGAACCAAAGCAATCCTAAGCAAAAAGGGTAATGCTACAGGCACCAAAGTATCTACATTCAAAACATGCTACAGATCCATACTGACAAAACAGCATTATATTGGCATAAGAACAGACACATGAACCACTGGAATAGAACAGAGGAACTAGAAAGGAACTCGTGTGTTTACAGGGCCTTGAGATTCTCAACGATGGTGTCAAAAGCACGCATTGGAGAAACGACAGCCTCTTCAAAGCAGGGAGCTGTGAAAACGGGGTATGCACACACAGGAGGTGAAACTGTCTCCATCTCTCCCTGCTAGTACTAAAACTAACTGAAAACAGACTCTAAAGCTTAGCAGAAGACCTGGACCTTTGAAACTACCGGGCAAGAGCAGGGGAAGCTCTGCCACATGAGGCCATAGACAGTGATTTCCTAAATAGGATCCACTCGTCAGAACACAAGAGCAAGAACTGGCCAATTAAATGACATCAAACAGACTTCCAGGAGAACATGGCGGATAGTTAACAGCAACTACCGGAGGCTCTCTGAAAGGCTCGGCTCAGAAATCAGGAATGATGCGGACTAAGGAGACATGAGCCGGTAGAGATATGCTCTGCTGACTCAGGAATGAACTGGGCTGAGAGAAACCAACTTGGAATGCAGTCCTGGTGCTAAAATAGGAACAGAAAAGTCTCGGTGTGGAGGCTGGACCCCACGCCATTGGAAACCGCGATTTGGGTTTCCTGCCGCTCGGCGGCTGGCTGCCTCCACAGCGGCTCGGCAAGGAGAGAGACGCGCAGAAGCTCTGAGAACGGGAGTCTGCGAACGGAGTTGAAAACAGGACGGACAAGGAGGCGTACACGAAAACTGACTGGTGGCGAGGTGAGTGAGAGAAACTGACACTCCATCACAGTTTGACTCCAGCGGAGGACTTTCTGGGCTCGGGCAGTCCTGTAAGAGCAGGGCGCGGTGGCGACTCCAGCCACACATCCCCCTCTCGGACGGGATTGGTGAAAAGTGCCTGGCCTGCGTGATGCTGCGGGCGGACTTGGTAGGCTGGCCTAACCCAGATCCCAGAGTCTGACAGTGGCCCGGAGGGGTGACTCCCTCATAGGCTGCCTAGTCCGTAACTCCCTGGTGTGCAGCGGTGGGCGGGAACACCTAACCAGCGCAATTTGATCAGGCTGTGGCTGACAGGCAGGGAAGTTGGGCCTCCTATGTAAGCTTGCATTTTATAAGGAACGGAGAAAATGGGGAAGGGAAGCAACAAGAAAGGCTCCTCGGCCCCCAATTCTGAGAAACAGGCAATAGCAGACACCGCACCAATAGACATTAAGCGCCATATGGAGAGCCTCATAGACCAATTCAGGAATGAAGTTATCAACGACCTGAAGCTAGAAGTATGCAGAATAGTTAGAGAAATGCTAAGCACCACCCAGGAAAAAACAGATGGTGGAATGGAAGAACAGAAAAAGAGGGGAGAATTGTTTGATGGAGAAAACAGAGAAAGCATAGAGTACATGAAGCAGGTTCAAAGGGACTATCAAGAAATTAAGAAGTCTATCCAAGACTGGCATAACAGCTTGAAAGAAACTAAGGACAGACTATCTGAGCTGGAGGGCAGACTTGTAATATGGGAGAATGAAATGAAAAACTTCTTAAAAATAACAAAGAAACAAACAGCAATAATACAAAGACAAGAAGATGATAAGAGGAGCCATAACTTAAGGATTAAGAACATAAAAGAAGAAGTAGGGACACAAACAAGTGAACTACAAAAGCTACTCACAGAAATAATCCAGGAGAATTTTCCTAATTTAGCAAAAGGTAAAGATACTCAGATGTACGAGGCATACAGGACCCCAGCTACCTACAACCCTAACAGAGAAACACCCAGGCATATAATAATAAAAATTCCAGAAATTCAATACAAGAACAGAATATTAAAAGCTGTAAGAGACAAGAAACAGACCACTTACAAGGGAACACCCATCAGAATTACAGCAGATTTCTCTGCACAAACCATCAAATCACGAAGAGCATGGGGGGAAATAATTCAAGCTTTGAAAGATAATCTCCAGCCAAGATTGAGATATCCTGCACAACTGTCCCTGGAAATTGATGGAAAAACAAGGTGCTTTCAGGATAAAGAGGAACTGGGGGAATTTGCAACCACCAATTCAACCCTACAGAAAGTATTGCAGGATATTCTAAAAAAAGAAAAATACAAAGAACCCAGAAATGGTGGCGGGGAGGCCACAACGAATGGAGCAGAGAACAAAATGAAGAAGACAAACTGACAGCTACTGACAGAAAAAGAGCTCAACAGAAATGAGACAGAGAAGATTGGATGATAGGAACAGCTATTTTAGAGAAAATGACATCTTAATAGGTAATACTGATTTAGTATCATCTTGTTTTGAAGTCTCATCTAGCTTTTGTTCTTCTGTGTCCAATGGTCTAAACAGGTTGTATCTTATTGGATTTTATTATATATGATAGTATAAGCAAAAACCTTTTAAAGACAAGGAGATTATACAGAAACCATTGTTAATTTTCTGTTAGTCGATTCTAAATACTCTGTAATGCTGTCATTCTCTTAAATGGTTTTACATTGTTTTGATATACTTAATGCTACAGTATATGAAGTTGTACTCAAGGACTTCAAGGAAAGAGTCAATATGGTAACTACTTTTAGGTCGGAATTATCTGGTGGTGAAACACTATTCTGCTTAAATGGTTATGTTTTGATCTGCACTGTTTTGCTGTTATGCCCTCTTTTTTCTCAATCTCCACTCCATTATTTACTTTTTTTATTTTTATCCGTTTAATTAAAGGGAAAAAATAGCAGGATATAATATAGTAACCCACTTTGACTTTCTATTATCTCGATTTGAAGCCCTGTATTACTCTCACCATCTTGTTTTTGACTGATGTTCCCCTATTCTGTTTTGATGGATAGTATCAGGTTCGAAAGTTTAGGCATCAGCTGAGAAGATAATGAGATTCATTATAACGCCCATTCTCGTTGACTTTTATCTACTTTTGAAGACCTACAATGTCTCCAATGTTTTGGTTTTGTCGGTTTTGTTCTTTACTATTTTGTTCAATTGTATTATAACTAATGATATAGGCAATTCTATTAGAGATAGCGGGAGGCATTATGGTAACCATTGATGATCACCTTGTATTATGTTTTTATATTATCTATTATGTCCACCCTTTTGACTTGACCGATTCTGTCCTGTTATGTCTCATTTGGTTTTACTCTCTTCCAAAAAAGCAATAAGAACCGTGGGAGCAATGAAACCCAAAATGTGTAATAGTCATTGTACAAAAGAGAGGAAAAGAAAGTGCTCTAAACTATATAACTGCATGTATATTTAAGTGTATAAGATAGAAAATGATATCACAGAGTTTTATTGGATCATTGAACAGAACTGTTTGCAGTATCATTGTTGGAATGTCCACTCTACAAGCTTTAATTTTGTGACTTGAACAATTATTTTTAAGATGGCAATATGTAATCCATTAACTAGTGATTTCCTACTGTTCATTTTTTTCTTCTGTAAATCTGTATAACTTGTACCCTTTCACTTTTTTTTTCTTTTCTCCTTAAATAAAAAAAAATGACATCAAACTAAATCTACTGTACTGCACAGAAGAGGGGATCACGTACAGAGGGGAAGAAGTCTTTGCCAGTTATGCATCAAAGGATTAATATGCAAAATATATAAAGAGCAAAGTTTTCAGCAACAAACACAAGTAATTAATCAATAAACAGCAAATGATCTGAATGGACATTTCACAAAAGAAGTACAAATAGCCAATAAATATATGGAAAAATACTTAATATCTTTAGCCATCAGAAAAATGCAGACCCTAACTAACTAATTAACTAAATAAATAAACGCTGCAGATGACGTAGAGAAAAGAAAGCTTACACAGTCTCGGGAGGAAGGTAAACTAGGACCGCCACTGTCAAACACAGCGTGGAGATTCCTCAACAAACTAACAATGCAAGTCTCTTGCGATTCAGCCGTGCCCTGGATGTATACTGCGAGGAAATGAAGTCAGCCTACACAGAGAAGCCCACATTCCTATCGTCCCTGGAGCGCTCCTCACAATAGGCGAGTCATGGAATTAATCTGGGTGCCTGCCAACAGATAAGTGGAGAGAGGAAATATGGAATATATAAACAAAGGAATTTTATTCAGCCACAAAGAAAAGGGAGTCCCGTCACAGACGGAACTGGAAATCATCGTGTTAAGCAAAAAGAGCCAGACACAGAAAGACAAGTAATGCACGACTTTTTTCTACTCTGTGGAATAAAAAACAGAGAGAGGGAAGGAGACAAATGACCTGAAGGAAGAAGAGGGATGACCAGGAAAGGGGAAAATCACGAAAGGAGGGTGGAGAGAGGGGAGGACAGGGAAGGTCTCAGGGAGGCTGGGAAAGATTAAAGCACAGTGTGGACGGATATCGAAAGGACAGTGAAAACTATCAATTTGTGCACTTAATAATATTCAATTTTACACTAGAAATAAATTAATTTTGAAAAGAAAAATGCACCAAATGGTATTAGTGGCAGATTAGATATGGCAGGAAGAAAGATTTGTGAGGATAAAGACTCGGGTACACAAATTATCCAAATGAAGCACAGACGCTCGACGTGGTGGTGCACGCCTGTAATCCCAGCGCTCAGGAGACTGAGACAGGAGGATCACCACAAGATCAAGGCCAGCCTGAACATAGAATAAGATCCTGTCTTAAAAAACATTATAAACTAAAAAAATAGCAGTTCATCAGAGCATTTTAAGTGCTCTGGTTTATATGTCATGGGAGTTCCTGTGACACAAGAGATGTGCATGGACAGAAAGCTAAAATCTGAAGACCAGTGGCCAAAATCTTTCCAAATTTGGGGAAAATTATAAATCGATAGATCCAGAAAGCTCAGCAAATCTCAAGCCCAAGAAACATAAAGGAAAATACCACGAGGCAGATTATAACCACTGTGCAGAAAAGCATGAGGACGGGGAAGAAATTTAAAGAAGCCAAAGAAAAAAGATTCATTACACAAAGGAATAAAGTAAAGAGTGACAATAGGTTTCTCATCAAAAATAATGTAAGCAGGAATAGAAGGGAACGGTATCTTTGAATGACTGAAAAAAAAAAAAAGCCTGTCAATCTAGAATGCTAGACTCAACCCTAATCCCCACCAAAAAAATTCCAAACCAAAGGTGAGGTAAGGACATTTTCATAGATGCAAAAGCAGAAAGAATTCTTCAGTGGCACTACGAGAGTATTAAAGGAAACCCTTCTGGTGTAAGGGAACTGATACCAGATGGAAATATAAATAAAAACAGAGGAATAAAACAAGCCACCAAATATGGCAGTTACAGCTCTGGTCTAGAGCTTTATCCTCTGGTTGAAGACAAAATGCTACCCCCCCCCAAACTAACTACAAAAACTGATAAAACTGACCCAAAACAAAGAGGAAAAAAACCCATTTTGGTACAGCACAAAGGAAACAAAGGCATGCAACATTCGGAGAGATATTACACTGGAAATCCTGCCGAGCTTTGGGTCAGAACTGGGGGAGAGTGTGTCTTTCCTACTGCGTTCGGTCTGCAAGGTTTCCGTGAGACTGTGGCAGGCTTTGAGGACCCCTCATTGCGATGCCGTGGTCAAAGTTCAGTTAATTTAGAGTGCGGGGTGACAGCTGCCTCCCGTGGCCTTATGAGTGATGGTCACATTCTCGACAGCTGGAGAGCACAGAGGGTCAACACTTCTCCCACTGTCAAAGTTCAGCTGTAGCTAGAAAATGTGTTTTTCTGGATGAGGTCCTGTGCACAAGCTACAGGGTGACAAAAAGGATGGGTTATCTGCACAGCTCCAGCTAAGCCAGAAGCTGATGACTGCTCAGAAGAGGCACAAAAGAACCCAGCAGAAAGGAAAAGCCATAGGAGATGTTATACGTCCTAAATGTTGAACGCGCTCCTCACCAACACATAGATCCAAAAGCCGAGGAGGAAAATCCAGTTGGTCTGAGGTATTTGAGCACAGTCTCTGTGTAATCACACCTGCCCTCTAAACCTGTGCAGTGCATAGCCCTGAAAATTCAGACGTAGAAAGAAAAGCAAGAATTCAAAATGAAAATCAGAGAATTCAGCGACTGCCTGTCACCAGAGAGATTGACTTCACAGAATGTCCAATGCAAATCACTAAACAACAGGGATACACGGATAGCTAGGAAGCACCTGGAAAGGTATTCAACTTCACTAGTCATTAGAGAAATACAAAATAAAGCCTCAGTAAGAGAGCACTACAAACCTATTAAAGTGGCTAAACACAACCAGACAATATCAAGTGTCAGCTTGGGTGTGGAGCAATGAACCTCTCAAATATTGCTGCTGGGGTTACAAAAAGGGAGACCTATCTTTAAAAAACTGTGGTGGTTTCTTATAAAATTAAACATATACTATCACACAATCCAGCCATCACACTCATGGGTATTCACCCTGGAGAAATAAAAGCTTACATTCATACAAAATTCAGGACACAGAGCTAGGGATTTAGCTCAGCTTCATAAACACCTGCCTGGCAATTGTGAGGTTGTGAGTTCGATCCCTAGTACCAAATAAATAAAACAAAATTCAGAACACAGACTGGTCCTCAAACCCTGCCACACTATCGCAGAATCCTTGCAGATTGAAATAATAGAAAAAATAGGGTAGAAAAGCTTGACTCACACTGTTTTTACCCAAAATTCAGCAGGATTTCAAGTGTAAATATCTCTATGCCTTTGTTCCCTCCCTAGAGCATGGGAATGTTGGGATTTGGTCAGTTTTGTCAGCGTTTGAAGTGATTTTGGGGAACACAAAGTCTTACCCTCCAAGGTCTCTCTGGGTGAGAACTGTAATTTTCAATCATTTCAATAACTTTAAAAATTAGTTTTATTTCTTACAACGTAAAAATGAAACAACCTACATGTTATTGAGTAGACAAATGAACAAATTATCTTACGTTCAATTGGTGGGGTATTGCTCAGTAATAAAGCAAACACAGTCCTCTGAGTCACAACATGGACACAAGGAAATGGGTCGTGGGCATGGTTGTACATCTCACCTGTTTACTCAGAATGCTTATGTTCTATGCGTACAATGTACAAACTCTATCTAAATAAAGTGATTTTTAAAAGTATAATTGTATAAATATGATGAGGTAGTATAAAGTTCATGATGCATATGAAAACAAATTGCTTAATGACAATACAGGGGTCAGAAGGACAGAACTGAAAGTGTATCATTGCAAAGTTTTTATGTTACAAATAACACAGTATCACTTGAATGTACATTCTGATAGGTTAACAATACTGTGAACGTTAAAACAGCCGCTTAAAGTAAGTTTTACATAAGTCAATGGAGGACACGAATTAAAATCACACACACACACAAATCTCAAAACAAAATAAGACAAGAGGAAGAGGAAACTAAGACTAGATGGGAAATGAAGAGAAAATAGATACTTTGCTATGGTTTTGATCTAAATGTCTCTAGGAGTCTCATACATTCAGATGGAGGTTTCCGTCACATGATGGGGGACATACTTGTGGCTGGATTGATGGATTTGCAGCTGTGTTGCTAGAAGACGGGACCTGTCTAGAGGTGGCCACCGGGGATATGAAAGCTGTCACTGTCCCCATTCTGTCCTCTCTCTGCTTCCTGCTCACATCCTTCTAGCATGCTGTTTCTGCCTCAGAGCCAGACAGAATCCTCTGAGCACCAGAAGCACAATACACCTTTCCATTAAGTTGTCACAGCAACAGCAAAGTGACTAATACGTAATAAGATGTGGGTTTAAACTTAACCATTTTGACAGTCACATTAAATGACTGTTGTTGAGAGAAAACCCAAATAAAAGCATAGACTGTCAGACTGGACATAAATAAAGACTCCATTAAATGTTGCCTATGAGAAAATAATTTGAAATATAACACTCACTGAAATAAATTCTGGGTACCTGTGTTAAAATCAAAGTAGATTTCAGAGCCAAGAATATTATGAAATATAAAGAAATCCATAAAAGAGGTCCATCATCAAGAGTGCATGACAATCCTGAAACCTAAGAGCCTAATAACTGGTCTCCAGAATGCAAAAAGCAAAAAATGATTGGGTCATAAAGAGTACTGGAGAAATCCACATTAGAGTTGGTTTCAGAACCCACTTCAATAATTTACAGGACAAAAAGAAAAGCAGTAAGTAAAGAGATCTGAGATTTACAGAGAACTTTGCAAAAATAGCAAGATGACACATTCTTTTCCAGGACACATGGAACAGTTACCAAAATAGATCATGTTCTGAAGCCCATGCAGTTTAATCCATTTAAAATATTTATGTCACTTAAAATATGTTCTCCAAACACAAAGTAAACATCAATAACATAAATATCTCTGGAAAATCCCTAACATATATGAAATTAAATAAGGCACTTTTATAGAAGGAGCAATTGAAAAGTACAATGAATATTTACATACAACAAATTTTTAAACTTTTACTCCATTATCTAGGCATGGTGGCACATGCCTACAGTCCCAGCACTATGGAGCCTGAGGCAGGAGAATTTCCACCATTTCAACAACACCTGGCTACATAGTGAGTTCAGTACCAGCCTGAACTACATAGCAAGACTCTGTCTCAAAAAAAGCAAACAAAAAAAATTCACTACAGTAAAAGTTACATTGCCATTAATGCCCACTTTGAACACATGAATACCCTCATTTCTGTCACTTTTGGAAGCAGTTCTGGGGGATCTCTTTTGCCAGTGTCTTTTTAGGGCTGCTTCAATGTCCTGAATCATTTCAAACTATTTATGGCAATTTCTGTCAAATGAAAACATTGCAGTATATATCCTCATGCATTTATCCACAGGGTCTGGCATGGTGTGATTTCTGGGTCTTCCCCAGAGTAACAGTGTTTCCTTTGTACAAGGCAAGCCTTGTAGTTACACAAATTCAGGTCATAGAAGCAACCACAACAGCACGACTCAAGACACTTACAAAAGAGGACTTGTAGGACTTCTTCAGAAATTGGCGGTTAAAATGAAACATGTTCAGAGCAAGGGGAATTATTTTGAAGGGGATTAATAGCCATGGGACTTTTGCTGTAATAATTTTTTAAAAAATAATTTAAACATTTTGATCGCATTACACTAAAGCTCTGGGGCAGAAGTGAAGGGGTGCAGAACGGGAGGGTCAGCTGGACTGCAGGTGTGTAACAGCCGGGGGCAGCGGATTTCACAACAGCCCCCACAGAAGCCAGAAGAAAGGCTGCAGCAAGAGCTTTGTGGGAAAAAGGAGTAACTTTGAACTTTGAATTAAATGAGGCAGAGAAGGGATGTTCTTTAGATTTAAAAAAAAAAGGACTAAAGAATTAGGTACTAGTAAAAATGCACTTGAGATTTTCCTAAAGGCTATAGTGGTTTTTTGGAAGCAGGAAACCAAATTTGGGGTAAAGTATAAGGATGGACAAATAATACTAAGTAGAAAGGGTGATAAACATATCAATAAATCTAATAACAATAGCCACAAATATTAATGTGTTATAAACAAAATCACAGCACACTCCTCAGCGATCACAAGGAACGAACTGCCGAGGTACCAACAGCGCGGGTGGCCCTCAAGGCCACTGTGCTGTAGAAAGACAGCCATGCCATTATCTGACATCCATGGGCCACAGAGGAGTGGTCACCAAGGAGACCTCCAGGGGCTGGATGGTTGTGTGTCTTCTTCACTGGATGGCCAGTGCCTGGGGTCATGGGAATCCACACGTGTGTGAAGATGCTTAGAACTCTGTGTCTTTCCCACACTGATCTCCTGGTGCTGATGACTGCACTGTAGTACACAGAACAATTAGGAGAAGCCAAGTGGCAGGTACAAGGATATCTCTGTTCTATCTTTGCAACTTCCTGGAGGCTGTAATTTTTTTTAAAAAAATGCAACATTGTTCTTCTATATTATTGGTGGGAATGTAAATTTGTACCGCCACTGTGGAAATCAGTATGGAGATGCTTCAAAAAACTGAAAATAGATCTACCGTAACACTCCTGGGTATATACTCAAGAGAATTAAAATCAGCATGTTCTAGACACCAGTGTTACAGATTCAAAACTGGTGGTCAACTTAACACCAACTCAATTAAATCAGCATGGTGCTGAGCATAGATGTTCCACCTGAGGAAAGTTGCCAGCATAAATGGAGACGTGGAGAAGGAGAAGGGAGGTGCTAAGGCATTGTGGGTTCTCCTACGAGTTGCTGTTTGAGCCGTTGGATCTCCTGGAGAAGCTCTGGTCCTCACATTGAGCATTGTTTCCTGGCTCCGGAGCGGAAGATGTATACCGCTTGGTCTCCAGGATGAGCTCGTCACGCTGCTTCCTGGCACGTACCCAATTGAGCTTGTTGTTGGAGGAGCTCGGGGCCTCCATGTCGCTGAGGATGGCTGTGGTGCCTTTCAGGACAGCCCTGGTCTTTGTTGTGAGTGTGACTTCTCGGCTCCAGCATAGAACCCTCATCCCACCAGCACAGCTCCTTCACCCTGCTGGCATAGACTTCCAGGTTTCCACTGCTGACCTTTGGGCCTTCTCAGTACAGATCTGCAAGAGAGACTGGCGTGAGTTCTTCTTGTGGGCTCTGGACCTCCAGTTGGACTTGTGGCAGGCATTGTCATGAGCTCTGGGTTTTCATCTGGACTCATGTAGGATGTTGCTATAGGATTCAGGCCCTTGACTGAATATTTTATGTCTTTAGTGTTGTGGATAGATTTCCTGCACTTTCTTGTGTTAACTCTCGGTGACCATCATAAAAATATTATAAACTCCGTGTCCTGATCCTAATTGTTCTCCGCACAACCCCTGACTACAACAACCAGCACACCCATCTTTATTGCTGGGTAATTCACAAGAACAAAGACACAGAACCAAGCTGCTGTTCATCAACACATGAGTGGGTTTCAAATGGTATCTATACACAGTGGAGTATTTTCCATCCAGAAAGATGAAAATTATATTATTTGCCAAAAAAAGGATAATCATCATGGGATCATCAAGTCAAGAAAATAAACCAGACTCAGAAAGACAAGTATGGCAGGCTTTCAGTAATGTACTAAATCTAAGAAAATAACATGAAATCAGAATAATGTTATTAGACAAAAGGAACAAGAGAGACGGGAAAGGAAGGGAAGGATAGGGAAGAGGGACGGGAGACGGGTACCTGCGTGCATGAAAATTCTAACATAAAGATAACTTCTGACGGCGGGCAGCTGGGAAGCTCAGACACTCACAGTGAGCCCAGTTTCTGCTGCGATTCATCAACTATCAGGGCGTACTGCTTAATTTTTTTGTACTTTGTTTTCCTTATTTGTTAAAGGGGAAAATAATATAGCTTTAATTTCTCCACTGAGAATATTGTGAAGCTGAATTCGACTTGACTACGTGTGTGTCTATTTGCATATTCAAAAAAATAAAAATACAATTAAATATTTACAGAGAGATCAAACCACTAGAGAATAAAAACCTGGGAAATAGAAGCGGAGATTGAGAGTTAAGCCATTTTAAGGTTTTTATATGTTTGGGAAGAGAATAAAACAATTAATTTCAAAAGTTCGGTTACATATGTGCATTAAATTTTAAGAATGATGATTTTAAAAATACAAGAAGAATGCATAGTTTCTAAATCAATGGGGGAAATGATAACAACAAAAATTTAAATCTATAGAAGTTAGAAAAAGAAGAAGTGGCTTGTGGAGACGTATACATTCTAAAATCGTAACATGATTGTAGATGATAACTATCTAGAAAGCATCTAAGTGGAAATCCGTGAGACGTAAAGAAAGCCACAAATTTTTATGAACTCCATCCTATTTATAGTTACCTACCCTGGAGGGAAGGGAACCAGAGCAAGTTGCCGAGGTGCTCAGGAAGGAGAAGCGCTTGTTAAGGAAGTAAAAGGCACCGTGAAGTCTGGACTGCCAAGTTGGCTGCCAGACACTGAAGCCAGCACCTCGCAGGGGCCCTGGTACCTCTGAGGGCAGCAGCGCGGCTCAGAATAGCTCCGTCTTGGGAGTGGCCCGTACCTCCCCTGAGAGACCAATGTATAAAGCAGACGTGACTGACACCCCACGGAGCAGGACCCTGAAGCAAATCGTTTGTGGAAAAACAGATGCACCTTGAACCATAATGTTGGGGGAAGTGGATCAGACACTCCAGCTTAAATATCACATGGATTCTCTTATATTAGAAACCCAAGGTCTAAATAAAGATCAAGGTGGAAAACAGATAATAGGAAGTAGAGAGATGGGAAGGGAAGAGGATGGAGAGGAGAGAGAGCACAAAAATAAAAAGAACCGAGATGTGTTACATACATGCACCAACTCCATGCAAGAAATGTAAAGACTATGTACTGCAAATAAGCAGGAATAGAAATTTTGTTTAAAATGTGGTATCTTCCATCATGGGAAACACCTCCAAGCAAATGAAAAGGGTCTAAGTCCATTTCCAGAGGCCCCAGCCCAGGGAGTTAACGCCTGTTCCCAACTCCGCACACTTCCAGGGTGGGGGCTCCGCCCTGGTACTGGCTGCTGCTCCAGCAAGGCCTGGGGCTCCTCTGCACACGCCCCTCGGGAGCACCCAGAGGGCAAACCCAGGCCCAGACACTGCTGCTGCCTGCCTCTCCGTACCCAGGAAAAACCCCAGGCAGAGAGGGCCTTGCCTTCAGGAAGAGGACCCAGTGATTCCCCAGCCAGGTGGGGTGGAGATCACCGGAATCCCTTCCTCTCTCCAAGTCTTAATCTTTCTACTTAAGACTCCAGCTACAACACTCCAAATGCTCCCTGATAGTGCATGTTTACATTCCTCGCATGGAGTTGGGGCATGATGGTACCACTGTTATTCCATGGTGCAGAACAGGAAGCTGAGGCCCATGGGGAGGTTAAGCAATCTCCCCAAGAGGGAAAGGTCTTTTAGGGCTGGAAGGCACTGGCCCAGAGTTTGAGGTCTGTGTGTCAGCTCTAAACGCCCCTGCACCATGCCTTCTGAAATAATACTGGAAAATAAAGAGGTGAGACTATCAAGGGGAAATCCTAATGGAAGCAGATGAGGGGGACAGCTCTCTCGCCTTGCAGTACACAGTGTGACACTGTAAAAGAACAAAGGGAATTAGACAAAACCAATCATCAAGAAACACATCGACTGCGTACATTAATTTAATTAAAAATGCTTCGGCAATCAGGGACTGATGTTTTAATAAGATGTTAACACAGCACTGAGTAACTGTGACAGGACTATAAACATTCATTTACAGTACAGAATTTCTCCTTCTGCCATTCACAAACATAAATCTCAGCTGAATCAGATAGTTAAGTAAAACAAAATTATGCCATAAAAATAGAACGAGTCATATTAAATACGTATGAAGCTCTAGGGAAGAGGAATGGCCCCATGATCGATGATAAAAGGAAACAGCACCCAACATGATGACATAAAAATGCAAAACTTCTATTAACCAAGTAAAGACGCAGACAGAAAATTCAGAGACAAACGCAAACAAAAACCACAACAAATACAATTTTAAAAATCATATGAAACACAGCTTCCCAATTCTGTCAAGCTGCTTTAAATTTGAATGATTAGTTGATATCTTTAAAATAAAAGAATTTTCAGAAATCAGAGAGAAAAATATTAAAATCCAGTTTTAAAAAACCGATGTAAGCAGAAAACCTACCTAAGACACTAAAGGTCAAGAAAGTCATGTTTAATTCAGTGAAAGATGAAATTAAGATGATAAGCCATATTACATTTCCTTTTGTTGGCATAGGTTTATTTTAAACAATAATAGTAAAATTGCAATATAAATATATACTCATGTGGACTTTCTAGGAGGCTATTGAACAAAATAACATAGTTACATTTTGTATGGCTTTGAATTAAGTAAATACTGGAACATAAATATAGCAGGAAAATTTTACTTCACGTATAAAATTTGAAATAATACAAACACTTTCTGAAACTTGAAAACCATAGCAAAACTCGAGTGCTTCCTAACCAAGTGAACTGCTAACTCTGAAGAGAGAGCTTAGCTTGGTAATTAGGTGTTTGAAACCCAGGATCAGACGACTTTTGTTCAGACTTTAGCTCTGCTATTTTTAAACTGTGTGACCTTGAACAAATTACTCTGTCTGTGTCTTGCTTTCTTTGTCCATGAAATAAAACTATAAGAACTGTATTGAATCCCAGCACTCTGGGGGAGGCGGGAGAACGGCAAGTTCAAGCCCAGCCTGGGCAACCGACATCCAGTTTCAAAATAAAAATAAAAAAGGGCTGGGAATGTAGCTCACTGCAAAGACCCTGGATTCAATCCCCAGTACCTCTCCCCGCAAAAGAACTACATCGTATGATGTTACACATATGAATTAATGTGTTACTTCAGAGTACAACGTGGCATATAAAAATATCACAGTATATGTAGTGACAGTGATGGTGACAATGATGACTGACTGGTCACATGTTAGTAGAAAACACACACCCACTATCCCTTGTTATTAAGACTCGTGCTGCTGCTTAACACCTGCAGGCAATTTTAGTAGACATTCATTATTTGACCATGAATACATTAAAGATAGAGCTACTAGGAAACAGTACGTTGTACCTTAAACTACTGAGTATTCACTTATTCTGTAAGTATATGCAGATACATGCACTTATCTTGCAAAAAAAAATGTAGATTAATTTGTATTTCTTAAATAATAATGAAAATAATATTTCTAAAATGGCACTCAAATAAATATCTTTAAAACAAAAGTCAAATGGGGCTGGGGATTTAGCTCAGCGACATAAGCACCTGCCTTGCAAGCAGTTAGTCGTGAGTTAGATCCCCAGTACCGATTAAAAACAAATTTATTTTAAAAAGCTATAACACATACTACTGCCATAAATTTTAAAATTTTTACAAAGTAAGTCTTGGGTCAAGTTGGAAATAAAGTCTACATATTGGGACAATTTAGAAAATTGCTCCAACAATAATAAACAGCACATTTCAAAGAACGTAGTCAAATCTATATTCAAGAGAGTAGTCAATCTTAAATGCCTTTATTAGTTAACAAAAATAAATTGTTGAATTCTTATTCAACACATCAATCTATAAAACTATAGAAAATGGAGTGAGTAAATATGATAAAGGAGAAATTAATACACTACAAAGTACACTAGAATTAATATGGCTGAGAACTGGTTCTCTGAGGTGAACAATTAAGCAAAGGATAAACCTAAAACTAAACAGGAAGTGAGAGAGAGACAGAACACAGACAAAAACATTTGGGATTCAAAATTGAAATATATATATATCTCTTTCTCAGAAATCTCACTTTTAAGTACAGCCAAAAAAATCCAAGTAATTTAAACAAGCCTCACTCAGCATGATATTAAAACAGTCACAGCTACAGTAAAATGAGCTTTATGTTCCTGTAGCAATAGGGAGAAATAGGAAAGCTGTCCATGTCAAGAAGATAGAAAAGCATTTTATAAAATACAGCATCCATTCCCGAATTATTAAAAACCTCCTAATGAAAACCAGTGTGGTGGAAAGTTTCAAAAATGGTGGCTTGCTAGGGGATCGGGCAGAGAGTCTCTGCAGAGAAATCATATTAGATGTTAGAATATGACAGCATGGAGAGGGCCAGACAAATGGATAACGATTCTTATTAACCAAGATAGCACGGCTGGAGGATTTAAGGTCGTGCTGACGCTGTGGCTGCTGATAATGGGAGTCTGCAAATCCCACACCTTTAACGTGGCACACTGACCAGTGGATCCAAGAGGAAAAGCTGTATTGGCTTTTGGCCACTGCTGGAAATTGAGACCTGGGACCCCATGAAGCAGCCAGAGCCACCTGGCTGCACCAGAGGAGATTGTGAGAAGCTCCAGAGCTCTGAAGCCAGACACCATGCAGTTTTCTGAGTGTTCCATGCTGTGTCAGGAATGCAGTGAAGGCAAGTGGCACAGTGTGCAGTAGACCCAAGAGGAAGACCTGCACTGAGTCCTGGTGAGTACAAGGGACTGGGTTCCACGGCTGCTGTGGCTGGCTGGAGGACATCTTAGAATTGGGCAGAGCCCACCACCACAGCGGCATCAGTAACACAGAGAGTCTGGTGGAGGACATCTCGGAGTTGGACAGAGCCCAGCGCCGTGATGGCGTCAGCGACACAGAGAGAACTAGTGGAGGACATCTTGGAATTGGGCAGGCCTGGTGCCGTGGTGACATTAGATAGTCGCTCTTGGCACAGAGAGGTCTGGTAGAGGACAGCTGGGATTAGGGCAGAGCCCTGTGCCATGGTGACATTTTTCAGCTGCTTCTGGCACAGAGAGAACTGGCAGGATCTGCTGGGGCTGAATCAAACCTCTAGTTGGGACCCAATAAGCAGATACAAAATAGTCACAACTCTGTGACATCCACAAAGTACAGCCTAACTTGCAGATTGACTGGCACAGAGGCTGGAGACTAGCATGCACCGTCCCTGCATCCCTGCCTACCTCAGATAACAGCAAATTGGGGAGGGCAGCAAAAACTCAAGTCAGCATGCTTTGGAAAGGCCCTAAGCAATACGGAGAGGGCCAGAGACTCCCCAGGACACTCCAGTCTGAAAGAAACCAGAAAAACGACAAGAGATAGAAATTTTAAAAATCTCCAGCTGCCCAACATGAGAAAATAAGCCCAGGAGAAGTAAACACAGAAGAGAACCAGCCCAGTAACCATCCAATATTGGACACAGCATCAGCTGAAATAAAAAAATACCTTCATAACCTCATAGATGAATTTAAAACTGTACTCGTGAGGCAAGATATAAAGAGATTAATTAAAGAAATGATAAGCCCCACTCAAGAGAACACAGATGGAAGAACGGAGGAAATCAGAAAACAAAGAGAAACTTCTGAAGAAGAATTTAAACATAACTTAGGATACATGAAACATCCAAAGAGATTACCAGGAAACTAAAAACTCCATTGAACACTGGCAAAATGCCTTGACAAAAACTAAAGTTAGCCTTTTGAAACTTGAAGAGAGATTTATGATATATGATCGTGAAAGAAAAGACCTCTTAAAAATAATGAGGAACCAGAAAGAAACAATTCAAAGGCTAGAAGATGACAAAAGGATACATAACTTAAGAATAAAGCATGTGAGTGAGGAAGCAGGAGTAACCAAAAATGAAACACAAAGAATATTCACAGATATATTAAAGGAAAATCTCCCATGTATAGGGAAAAGAAATGATATCCAGATAAAAGAGGCATACAGAACACCAGCTACCTACAACCAAAACAGATCTACACCCAGACATATAATAATCAAGATTCCAGAAATCTACCAAAAGAACAGAATATTAAAAGCAGCCAGGGAAAAGAAGCAGATTACCTACAATAGGAAAATTATCAAAATAACAACAGACCTATCAACACAAACTCTCAAATCAAGAAGGGAATGGGGAGAAATATTCCAAGTCCTGAAAGAAAATAATTTTCAACCAAGACTCATATATCCATCAAAACTCTCTCTCAAAATTAATAGAGAAATAAGATGCTTCCAAGACAAGGAGGAACTGTGGGAGTTCATGGCCACCAACCCAACCATACAGAGAGTGCTGAAGGACATTCCAGAGAGAGAGAGGAAGGGATACCAGGATTCCAGCAACAGTGGCAGAGAGGCCTCAATGAACAGGGCAGACAGTGGAATGAGGGAATAAGGTGGACAAATTATAGCAGAAAAGTGGAGTAGCAGACATGAGGCAGAAACAGTAAGCTATAGTCTTTAGTGTAGACAGCTCTGAAACACTATACAAAAAGGCAGAGGTCATTGTTAATAGTGTATCAGGATTTAAAAGACACAGTAGTCTTATCATCATATTTAGTTTGAATTTAATTTGTTCTGGTCTGTCCACTCATATCAGATTTTAGGGCACAGACATCTGACCCAAAAATAGCAGGTTATACCATGCTAACTATCCTTAATTTCCTATTAACTTAAACTGAAACCCTGTATTACTTACATTGTCTTACTATGACTGATCTTATTTGAATTCGATTCATTAGACCGCGGTTTTGCCTTGGCTGATTTTATTTGAATTTGGTATGCAACTACTCTGTAGATGACAAGTAGAGGCAACTACTCTGAAGATGACAAGATGTAAAAGATATCCATACTGGTATTGATTATTAGCAGCTCTCAAGTCCTACAATGTTTTCAAAGTTGTGTTTTTATAAAAATAGCTATGTAATACTATGCTTAACTATATTAAGCCTGATGATGTGGACAAGTCTATTGAAAATAACAAGAGAAAGCATAGTAACTACGGTAGATCACCTAATATTGTGGTCTTATGCGACTTTTACATTGCATGTTTTTCTGGGAATTTGTTTTTCTGCCTTGTTATGATTTTTTCCCTATAATACAGAGAGGATAGATATACACATAGACATTCACACATGAGAAGAATTTTTTAAACTATTTATGGTAACAGATTATATAATACAAGATGTAATGAACAGATACTCTGAAGAAGAGACACTAAGAAACCCAATGCTAATTCTGTAGCATTATGATACAAGATCTAGCAATACTATATTCACTGATCAGAGTGATATTAGTCTAGTCTCAAGTTCAATTTCAGCATATGTAAAGATAAGGACAGCTACTATGAAGAGAACGAGACACACTATGGTAGTTATTATTGTCTTTCCCAATGTCAGATCTTGAAGACCTAAAAAGCCTTCATCATCCTGTAATGATTTGATTAGTTCTATAACACGCAATATGTATTTAATGTGTGTGAAGATGAGGGCAACTATTTGGAAGAAACTAGAGACAATCAAATAAACAGTGAAGATCTCCAGTGGACTTGCTTTGAAATCTGTATTTCTTAAATTGTTTTTTAACTGTTTTGATATGTTTAATCTTACCCTCTTTAAGATAAAAAACAAGTGTGTAGAATTGATAATCATATTACTAAGTTTTGTCCGATCATTGAGCAAAACTGTTGGCAGTGTCACTATTTGAATGTCACTTTACATACTTTAATTTTATAACCTGCACAATATTTCTAAGATGACAATATGTAACTTATCAACTAGTGATTTCTTATCGTTTGTTTTTCTGTAATTCTGTATTATTTCTACCCTTTTTTAATCTCCATATATTTTTTGTTTCTTTCTCTTTAAATGAAAAAAAAAGAAATCCAGTGTGGTTTGAGATTGTCCCTCAAAGATTCATGCATCAAAAGCTGGCTCTCCTGGGAGGCAGTGTTTGTTAAGAGCTTAGGGCTCAGTGGGGGGCAGTTCGGTTGCTACCCTCAGCAGGGATTCATGCTGATTTCATAGAGGGAGGAGTTCCTGAGAGTGAGCAAGACTGGTCCTTCCCCGTCCTCATCTTCCCATGTCACCCTGAGACCTGCCCCACCAGCTCACACTCCTACTCGAATGCCACCATCACTAGGTGGCACAGCCCGGGTGACCCTCAGTGGCCAGACTCACGTGGCTGTTCCACATGGGATCTTCATCCTTCAAAACTGTGAGCTACAGTGTGTAGCAAAGTATCTTGTCTGGGGTATTTTGGTAAAGCAACAGAAATCAGACAACGACATGGAAATTAAAGTGTATACCTCTGATTTAATAAAGAATGTTAATATCAAGTTGCAAGATAACCAAGAACAGTAGGCTTATTTTATTTTATTTTATTTTATTTTATTTTATTTTATTTTATTTTATTTTTGGTACCTGGGATTTAACTCACAACCTTGCACTTGCTAGGCAAGCATTTATCCCACTGAGCTACAACCCTGGCCAGTAGGCTTATTTTAAAAAGATGTTAAAGACATTCTCATTAAAGTACACAAAAAGACAAAGTTTCCCACAATTATCTCTGCTATTTTAGATTACAGTGGAGCCAGGCATGGTGGCCAGCATGTAATGTCAGCATTCAGGAGACAGAGTGCAGGAGGATTACCACAAGTTAAAGGCCAGCCTGGGCCTTTAGTGAGACCCTGTATCCAAAAACAAACAAATAAATAAAATTAGGGGCTGGGGATTTAGCTCAGCGGCATAAGCGCCTGCCTTGCAAGCAGGCAGTCGTGAGTTTGATCCCTGGTACCGATAAAAATGAAAAAGACAAAAAAAATCAAATAAATAAAATTATAGGCTTCTTGGAGGAGCTCCAGTCTTCACCTTCATCTTGGATGTTGCCTCCTGACTTCCAGGGCAGATCCCTCAGCCTCCAGCACATGAAATTGTAGCCCCAAAATTAGAGCGGGGGGGGAAAAAGGGAATGAACAACAGGAAAATGACACCACAAGGATAAGTCAATATGTATCAGTTATTCCATCAATGTGAATGGTGTCAATTTACCAATCAAAAGACATAGATTGGCAGAATGGGTCAGTAAGCAAGATCCAACAATATGCTGCATACAAGAAACACATTTAATTCAAAAAGAAATTCATAGATTGAAAGTTAGAGGATAGGAAACAATACTCCATGCTACAGGAACCTGGAAAAAGCAGGAGTCATTATTCTATTCACAGACAAAGTAGATTTCAAACCAAGACAGATTACAAGAGACAAAGAAAGTCACTACAGCATTACAAAGGGAATAATCCAAGAAGAGCTAACAATCATAAATATATGTGCACCAAGTATCAGCACATCCCACTATATATTAATGGACATGAAAAATTAAATAAGCAACAATATAGTGTAAGGGGGGACCTCAGTAGCTCACTATCACAAATAGTGGCAAAAACCCAGAAAGAAATATGAGAACTGAACAAAATTTTTAACAAACGGATTTGGAAGATGTCTACAGAGTGTTCCATCCCACATCAGAATACACATTCTTCTCAGCTGAACTACAAAATAGAAACACACTAGCTCACAGAACATGCCTCAGTAAATTCAAAGGAAGTAAAATTATCCCATGCATATTTATCAGATCATAGTGTAAAAAAATTGGAAATCAACAGTAAAAGAAACCACAAGAACTCCATAAATACATGAAAATTAAATAACACTCCTGAATAACCAATGGGCTATGGATGAAATTAAATAAGAAATTAGAGTTTCCATAATTAATAATTCCAATACAACATAACAAAACTTATGGGACACATTAAAATCAGTCCTATGAGAGAAATTTATAATGGTGAATTCACAAATCAGAAAAATCCAGCAAGCTCAAATTAACAACCTAATATTGAACTTCAAGCTTCAAGAAAAAGAAGAGCAAGCCAAGCCTAAAGCTCATATAAAAGAGAAAATTATAAAGATCAGAGCAGAAATTAATGCAATGGAGACCAAGAAAACAACCCAAAGCATCAATAAATGGAAGAGTTGGTTCTTTGAAATATTAAATGAAATTGACAAACTCTTATCCACCCTTACCAAAAAAAGAGAAAAGACTTAAATTCATGCAATTAGGAGCAAAAAGAGTGAACTCACAACAGATTCTGCCAAAATCTAGATCATCAATAACTACTATGAAAACCTGTATTCTAATAAGATGAAAAACACGGAATAAATGAACAGATTCCTAGAAGCACATGAATTGCCAAAACTGAATCATGAAGATATAAAAATTCTAAATAAACCAGGATGAGTCAACAAAATTGAAGATATAATTAAAAACCTACCAACAAAGAAAAGTCCAGGCCCTGATGGATTCAGTGCTGAATTCTACAAGAAATTTAGAGAAAACTTGGTGCTGTTGCCTCTCAAACTCTTTAGTGAAATTGAAAGGGAAGCAGTATTCCCAAAATCATTCCTGGAAGCAAGCATTACCCTGATAACAAAACTAGAGAAGGACCCAACTAAGGGAGAAAACTACAGGCCTGTCTCCCTAATAAACATAGATGCAAAGATCCTCAGTGAGATACTGGCAAACACAATGCAGCAAATCATCAAGAAGATATTATACCATGACCAAGTAA
Source organism: Cavia porcellus (assembly GCF_034190915.1). NCBI lineage: Eukaryota > Metazoa > Chordata > Mammalia > Rodentia > Caviidae > Cavia > Cavia porcellus. The sequence continues at coordinate 114,946,938 of NW_026947487.1, forward strand.
GATTCATCCCAGGGATGCAAGGATGGTTCTGCATATACAAATCGAGCTGGGCGTGGGGGCACATGCCTGTAATTACAGGAGGAAATTGGAATTGATGATCTTTATCTCAATATGATAAATGCCATCTATGACAAACTAATGACCAACATCATACTAAATAAATGTACAATACACAAAGTTTTCACTCTAATGTCAGGAACAAAACAAAGATGTCCACTGTTACTATTCTTACCAATATAGTTCTGGCAAAGTTAGCCAGAGCATTGAGACCAGAGAAAGAAAAAAAAGGACTCAGGGTAGGGAAGGGAGAAGTTAAATTATCATTATTTGTAGATGACGTGATACTCTACATAGAAGACTACAAAAACTCCACCTAAATACTTCTAGATTTAAAAACAAATTCAGTCAACACCCAAAAATCAATAGCATTCCTCTACACCAATAACAAACTCACGGAGAGAGAAATCCGAAAAACAACCTTCATAATAGCACCCCCAAAAATGAATTATCTAGGAATCAATCAAACAAAGGAGGTAAAAGATCTCTACATTGAAAACAACAGTACTCTGGAATAGGAGATGGAAGAGGATATCAGAAAATGGAAAGTCATCCCTTGTTCTTGGTTAGAAAAAAACCAATGTGGTTGTTATGGTTTGTATCTAGATGTCCCCAGAAAGCCTCATGTGGCCATAGGGTCTTGAGAGGTGCTAAATATAGTGTGTGTGACTGATTCTTAGCACAATTCTGGGATTAAAGATGGTGGGATTAAGGACAGGTGATTGGTGGATCCATCCACTGATTGGACTGGCACCACCCTAATCTCGGTAGACTGACTACAGTTAAGGAACAGAAAGGTTTGTCTTGCTCTCTGTTGTTGGTTTTTCTGTCTCTGCTGCCAAGAACTGTTGCTTCTACCATATACCACCCTGCCTTGGAGCCAGCCAATGGTGGACTGAAACCTCTACAGACGGTGAGTCAAATAAGCCTTTTCCTCTTTAACTTTCCATATCAGGTATTTTGTCTAAGCAGTGAGAAAAGTAAATAAGATAATAGTGGAAATGACTGTACTTCCAAAATTGAGATACAGATTTAATGCAATCCCAATCACAATGCCAACAGCAGATCTCACAGAATTAGAGAACACATTCCTAAAATCTATTTGGAACCAGAAGAGAACTAGAATAGCAAAAGAAATTCTGGGAAATAAAGACAAAGCAGAAAACATCACAATCCCTTCCTTGAAACTATATTACAGAGCTACTGTGATAAGAACAGTGTGAGACTGCTAAAAAAAAAAATACAGATCTCAGCATCAGTGGAATAGATTAAAAGATGCAGAAACAACCAGACACAGGCAGCCACCTTATCTTTGACATTCACTGGAAGAAAGGCAGCCTCTTTAATAAGTGGTGCTGGAAAAACTGGCTTTCAACATGCCAAGATTAAAACTAAACCCTTATCTCTTACCATGCACTAAAGTAAACCACAGTGAATCAAGAATCTAAATATTGAAACAGAAACACTAAATTTGCTAGAAGACAGAATAGATACAACTCTTGAAGACATAGGGTTAGGCAAAGACTTTATGAATAAAACCTGATTACACAGGGAATATTGCAAAGAATCTATACCTGATACCTCACCATACTAAACATCTTTTGCATAGAAAAAGAAATCACCAACAACAGAGTGAAAAGACAACCCATAACATGTAAAAATAATTTTTCCAGCTGTTCCTCAGACAATAGACTAATATCTAGGTATGTAAAGAACTAAAACAAAATAGACCCCAGCACCACCAGTCCAAAACTGGGCATCTGAGATGAATAGGAACTTCTCAGATGAAGAAGTCCAAAGAGCAAATAGATATATGAAAAAAATGTTCAACATCACAGGTCATTATAGATTCAAATTAAAGCAACACTGAGAATCTACTCACCCCAGAAAGAATGGCTATTATCAAGAAATCAGGGCCTGGGATAAAGCTCAGTGGCAAGTGCCTGCCTGGCAGGCGTGAGGTCCTAAATTAAATTCCCAGTGTCAGAAAGAAAGAAAGAAAGAAAGAAAGAAAGAAAGAAAGAAAGAAAGAAAGAAAGAAAGAAAGAAAGAAAGAAAAATATATTGAGGGGCTATGGGGAAAAGGAAACCTCTCTCCACTGCTGGTGGGAGTCTAGACTGCTGCAATCACTGTGGAAATCAGTGTGGAGATTTCTTAACCAAAATCGAAGATTCCATTTGACCCAGCCAATCCCCTTCTTGGTATCATCACGAAAGAATTAAAAACATCAGATCACAGCGATACGCACACACCCATGTTTACAGTGGCATGGTTTATAATAGGTAAATCTTGGGAAACGGCCCACATGCCCATCAACATGAACGGATAAAAAAGATGTGGTTTTTTTTTAATATGAAATACTACTCTGCCACAAAGGATAACCTTGAGACATTTCTATCTAAATGGATGCACCTTGAGACCACACTGTTCTTGGGGTTTTTTTTAAGAGTACAAAACTGTATTGGAGAAGAGAGATGGGGGTGAGGACTAGCTCCTGAGGCAGGGGGGTCCTCCACGGGTTGCCAATGAGGCTCACTTCTCCAAGGAAGTTTTCTAGAGCAAAATCATGTGGTGGGTACAATTTGGGCCAAAATTATGATGGAAAAAGGTTACAAGTATAGCCGCATAGGTAGTATTGACCCATTGATAGCAGGCGCATACGGCTGGCATCATTAACCTCGGCTGATAATCTATACCCTTGTCTGTCTCAGCAGCCTTAAGCCTCAGAGGCTGAGACCAGCTCGTAGGTGAAATCCATCAGACGCACAGGGGCAGATGCTACAGTGTTTCTCTCCTGTGACAAACCGAAAGTGTAAATAAAGACCAAAATGTGTAATAGAGACTGCAACATGGGAAGATAATGTTCAAATGGGAAGGAGGTAAGGGAGAGGGCAGGGGGGAGGGAAGGAAGGGACAAAAAATAGAAGAGGAGGAAAAAATAGACGCAGAGCTTTTGTAAATAAAGAGGGTAAGAGGGGTTGAGGGAGGGAGGGGAAAAAATAAGCAAGCTGTATCACTAGAGGTGCAGATTCCCGATGAAGAGTGTGGTCCTTGTGTGTATCTACAGTGTACCAATAAACAATCAGATTATGTGGAAATTTTGCATATCATTACAACCAAGGAAAGTGAGGCGACTCTCAGGAAAGAGATGGCGTGTCTTTATCTGCCCACTGCATAAATACTTATCTAGAAAAATCAACTGTAAATATTAAAACTAATAGGTGCACTTTATAAAGCATCCTGTCATGCGATACTCAAAGCTCAGTGGCTTTGAAGAGTTTCAGCTTGCGATGATGACAAGTTCCAGAGACGGAGGGGGCACCGTGATGGGGACACGCGTAATTCCACAGCTGTGGCTTACACCTGGTTAAAATGGTAAGTTTTATATTAGGTACACTTTATCCCAGCAGAGAAAAGCTGGTGATTTAAATTACCCTGAATAACAATGGTGCTGTACAGTTGCTCGGTAGTGGGTTTTTTTCACACGTATAGCTGGTTTGCAAAGTTAATTGGGAAGAATATCCCCTTACAGTGCAGCAGGAGGAGAAGAGGCGGGAGGGAGGGCAGGGGCAAAAGTGAGGCGGCACAGGACACACAGGACACAGCTCCCGTGCTTTTTAAAGGTGCATCAGGTTCCTGGATGAAATGTTCGATATTGCAAAGAACTAGCATCTTCCCCAAATTAATCCTTACACGTAATTCAATTCTAGTCAAAACACCAGCAGGACTTCTCTTATAGTGTTCCACACACTAATTGGAAGATTGATCCAGAATGAAAACTGAGAGCAGCCAAGGAGACTTTTTTAAAGCCGTGACAAGGGCGCAGGAGCCCCATCAGAGGTGCGTGGTGCCACCAACCGCTGTTCCTCCCGCCAGATCAGAAGCTTGGATATTTCCTGCCGACCATCGGCACCCCCAGGAAAAAGAACCCCACTGCAAGCTGCTGTCATTGCTTTAGCATCGTGAATAAACGTGGTCCCTACAAGGGACAGCTATTCTTGATACGTTCTGCACGCTTATTTTTAAAATAAAATGAAATTAAAAGCACACTGTGTGAATTTAGCAAAAGGTGTTAACAGAACTCATTATTTTGATATTCTGGGGTTTGAGCTGAGTTTTTAAAATATTTATGTGTTTCTATGCAATGTGTAAAAGCAAGATGTTTCGTTTTTTAATGACTCTTCTCTGCAGAACTACACACGGCCGACAGATATATGAAAAAAGTGTTCAGCATCTCTGGCCATTGGAGAAATGCGAATTTTAAAACGCTAAGATTCCATCTCATACCAGAAAGACCAGCAACCATCAAGAAGTCAAGAAATAACAAATACTGGCCTGGTGAAGGTGACACTGCTGCTGGGGATGTAAACTAGTACAACCACTGTGGAAATCAGCATGGTGACACATCAAAGAACGAAAATTAGAAATACGATCCAGGGGGCTGGAGATTTAGCTCAGCGGCATAAGCACCTGCCTTGCAAGCAGGCAGTAGTGAGTTCGATCCCCGGTACCGATAAAAAGGAAAAAGATTAAAAAAAAAAAAAAAGAAATACGATCCAGGTATTCCCCATCCCCGAAGAGCTAAAGAGTTTACAGTGATACGTGCACACCAGTGGTTAAAGCAGCACAACCCATAATGGCTAAGCATATGGTCAGCAACAGACGTATAGATAAAACGTGGAATCGGGCTGGGGATGTGGCTCAGCGGCATAAGTGCCTGCCTGGCAAGTGCAAGGTCCTGAGTTCGATCCCCGGTACAAACAAACGGAATAAAATGAAGATGTGGTGGTATACAGTGTGGAACACTACTTGGCTGTATAGAAGGTCAAATTCAAGACATTTGTAGGGGAATGTACGCACCTGAAAAAATGTAATATTGAGTGAAATAAATCAGACACACAAGTTAAAATACCGTATAGTAGCTCTCATTTGAGTAAGGCAAAGTGCAAATAAAAAGCCTAACAGATAGAGGGCAGCAAGGGGATAGACCTCTCACAAACAGGAAGGAGGTTAAGAGCCTGGGGGAGGGGAGAGGCGATGAGTACGGGGAGGAAAGGCCAGGTGAGAGCCCAGGAAAGGTAAACATTGTTAGCACATGGGCTAAGGTTAACTCGATCAACAAGCATGAAACTGGGGAGGGAATTGACAGGAAGAGGGAGGGAGGAGGCGGGAAGGGAAGGGATTTGAAAAAATAAACTAACACTTGTTGGACATATACTGATGCCCCAAAATGAATGCAAATTTTGTGTACTAAAAACATGTACTAATAAAGAAGGCAATTTGGTTTTGGCCATTAATAGCGGCAGGTTTTGAGACAGCACCGCATAGCATATATACCTAAGTATATCAAAGTCAGTGTTAGGTTTTAAGTCAATAGGAAAATTATACATTATTCAGCGTTTGCTGTGGAAAGCACTGAGTAACCTTTTATGTAGAAAAATAACCCTGGTTCTCTAAATGACAGTGCCCACGCCAAAGAATTCCAAGTGGATTAAGGAGTTTAATGTCTTCGTACCGTTAACAAATATTTACCAAGGACAAAGTTTACAAGCGAGAAAGGCCATCCTAAGGCCACAGGGAAGTGGCCTTCACGACAGTGAAAAAACCCAAGCACGGCCACACTGGCCAGCTGTGACCTAGGGCTGCTTTCTGGGGACTTCCTTGGGATCAGAAAGATCTTCCCTGACCACAGCTGCTCAGCCCAGGGAGGGCTGTGGCCCGCCTCACACTGGGCTCCTGTGGTGAGCAGGGGGCTGCTGGGTGGTCGCCCTTTGGCTGTGGCCTCTCCCTTCACAGGTAGCCTTTGGTGAGTTCCTGCGCACCTTCAAAAACACTGAGTGGGAGTCACTCAGACATGACAGTGTTTCAGATCCTGCTTCTTAACATCTACGGGCAGATGTAGAAAATAAAGAGCCAACAGTCTGCAGAAAAAGGTGGAGAAGATTTCTGAGAACACAGGAGAAATGTAGCAATAACTAGATCATACGTCCTGGCACCCTGCTAATTACCTTTGTCAGGGTCAGGACCAAGGAAAGAGGAGTCTGTTTAAATCTCTCTCTCTCTCTCTCAAGAAGTAGGATGTCACCTGATACGTACGCTCTGAGGCGTGGCTTTTGGTCATGAAACTGCCTGATTCTGCTTTCTATCTTAACTGATGTTGCAACCACAGAACAGGCAGGAAAGGTCCCTTGTACAGCTGGCTGCTTAATTATCTCTTTGATAATGTCAAGAATGCACTCAATGGGACTCTGCCAGGGGCTGGAGTCCAGAGCCCTCCCTGAGGACATGCGAGGGTTCTGAATGGGGAAACAGAGGCTGAACAGGCGAGGTCCTCCAGCAGGGGCAAGCGTGGGGCTGGGAGGCCACGCCACGCGAGGGCTGAGGGCTGTGGGGTGGCCCGTGGGTGGGAGAACCTGTCACACGTGTAGGGCAGCAGCCAAGAAGCCACATACGTCCTTTAAGGATGTTCATCTCCATCCCCAGAGAAATAAAAAGCCACTAAAAAGCTAAAGGAGAGGAAAGGAGGGCCTGGCTCTGATGTATCTCTCTGTGGAGTAGCTTAGGATGGCAAAGCCCAGAAGCAGAAAGACCAGGGAACACTCTAATGAAACAAAATTAAAAATGATGATGTGGGTGATAAAACTTTGGCCAGGAGACGGAGAGGGGGAGAAGGAGGAGGAGAAGGAGATAGAGATGAAGATGATAAAGAAGAGTGAGAAGGAGAAGGAGGAGGAGACGGAGAACCAGAAGGAGAAGCAAGAGGAGGAGAGGGGACAGGAGCAGGAGGGGAGGGAAAGGGAGGAGAGGAGAGGCGAGGGACACAGAGAGAGAGAAGAGAAGAGCTGAGGATCCTTTCTGGACCGGTCCAAAGAAGTAAAGAATCCTTCAGTGGTGAGCCGTAAGAGCTCGGGTGTCTGCCTTCCCCGGACAGTGGTACAGATGACCCTGAAGTCCCTGGACCAGCCGATGAGACAAAGCACGGCACCATTTACCGTTCACACAATCACACAGGAGAGGGGCCAGGCTGGGCAGAAGCAGCTCAGGGTCAGACCCAGAGCGTGAGCTTGGTTTTGGAGTCGTGGGTTTACTTGGCAGTGTCATGGGAGAGCTTGGGAGAGGAAACTCGGGTAGTGGAGTCTGGGGCTCAGGGGACAGTGGATCAGGGTTAGACGCCACGGAGGAACCAAAGGAGGCCAGCTGTGCCCAGCGCCACGAGACCAGGAGAAGAACACGGCAAGATCATGAAAGGGTATTTTAACACAGGACGAATCGTTCCCAACGGTGTACAAGCGTGGGAGGCTGGAGGACCAGAGGGGAAAGGCAAAGCAAGGTTGAGAAGCTGGACTATTTATTGGACAGGCGGTGGGTGGGTCCATGTGAGCTTGTCATTTTCATCTCCAAGCATTTTTAAAAATTCCATAATAATCAAAAAAGATGATAACTGCGAGCTGAAAAAAACCTGATATAAAATTCAAAGGAAGGAATGGTTTTTTCACAGTCAATCCAACTCCTGAATAAAGTGTTGCTTTACCATTTAAAAATAAATAAAAATACACACTAGATGCAAAAAGACCAGAAAAAGAAGCCACGCGTACTGGGTTTTCAAACAGGAAAGTAGTTACACATGTTTTCACATTGTGGCTGGGATCAGCGTGTGTCTCAGGTGAATATTTTATTTATAAGAATTTGTAACAAGGAAAAGTGAAGTGATTAAAACTACTCAGTTTTTCTCTCCCACCAATCCTCAATTTTACCACCTTTTTTAGCCCATGAACTGCCTAGACAGCTAGTCAAGCATTATTCTCGGGGTGTCGGGGTGTGCTGCTGGGAGACACTAGCATTTGAATCAGTAGGCTAAGTAGCCAGCCCTCCTGAGAGGGATGAGCACCCTCCAGTCTCTGGGAGCCTGAACCAAACAAAGCAATAGAGAAGGTTGGACCTGCCCTCCTGCAGTCTGACTGCTGAGCTGACACACCTGTCCCTTCCCACCCTCCACGCCCCAGGTGCTCGGGTCTTTGGGCTTATAGAGGGGAATAATCACCACTGCTCTCTAACCCTAAGGTCTTTAAACCATGCCCCTGGCTCTCCTGGACCTCCAGTGTATGCAACAGGGTCATGGGTTTCAGCCAATGGTGTCCCATGGGCCAGTATCTTATAATAAGTAGATAGATAGATGATAGATAGATAGATAGATAGATAGATAATAGATAGATAGAGTTTATACGTCTTAGTCACCTTGTCATTGCCGGTACTCAGTACCCAATACCAACATACTAAAGGAACTCGCATTTGAATCCATAATGCTGGCTCCAAAGCAGAATGACATGGCACAGGGATATGGCAAAGGAAAGCTATTCACTTCATGGCAGACCAAAATCAGAGACAGAACAGCAGAGAGAGAAAGGCAGGGATGCCCCCTCCTTCCCTATGACTTTCGGGGAGCGACCTCTTCCAAGCAGGCTCCTAACACCAAGCCAGCTGCAGTAACCCCACAATCTAATCACCCTCCACCAGCCTTCCTTTGGAGTACATGAGGCTTTGGGGACATTCAGACATAAGCCATTGTAACATGTGTTTATATAATTGGTTCTGTTTGCCCGGAGAGGACTAAGTAAAGCAGATTTCTGTCAGAGTTTAGGGTACTACAACAAAGTACCATCGACTAGGTGGTTTTAATGACAGGTAACTTTCCATACAGTTGTAGCGGATAAAAGTCAAAGATCAAGGCAGATTGAGTGCTTGGGGAGGACCTGCTTCCTGTTTGTAGATAACTGTCCTCTCATATCTCCATACAGAGACCAGCAGGGACCATGACTGCCTCTCTTTGGTTCTTCTTATAAGAGCACTAATCCACCCTTCTGAACTGACTGCTCCCCAAAGGGCCCACCTCTGAATACAACCCCACTGGGGATCTGAGCTTCAACATAAAAGATTTAGGAAGACACCAAGAGTCGGGGCACATCTCTGTAAACCCAGCTACTCAAGAGGCTGAGGCAAGAGGATAGAAAGTTCAAGACCAGCCTAGGCAACTGTATTAGTCATTTTCCCATCAGTGGAATAAAGTATCCAACACCTCCAATTTAAAAGAGGACAGGTTGGCTCACAGTTTGGATGGGTTCAGTCCATGGACAGCCAGCTCCAAGTCAGAAACAGCATCAAAGAAGGTCGTGATGGAGTGAAGTTGTTCATGTTATTGCGGGAATCAGAGCAGGAGGAGAGCAGCCAGGGTTGAGCAGCACACCTGTCTAGGTCACACCCCCCAGTGACCTGCTCCTTCTGACCAGGTCCCAGCCGTGAGCAGCCCAATCAGCTGTGAATACATCAATGGGACTAAGGCACTAATGAGTATCCAGTGTCCAAGCATCTTCCAAAGCTCTGACTCTGAACACATGGGATTGTTGAGGGACAGGTTTTAGATCTAAACTGTGAGAACGGCTTCATGAGACCCAATGTCAAAATAAATAGTTAAAGGGGAGGAGGATGGAGCTTAAGCTGAGACCTGGGAGAGGGCGGCCACATTGAGTCCGCGGTACCTTGAGAGTACTTACATATGTATTTCATTTCCTGCCCTCTGCTGAGCAGTACGACAGCATTTTTCTTCCTCATACTTATTTACCTGTAAATTTCCAAAGTGTTTTTAAACTCTTGAAAAGCATTATTTTCGGGTATAGGCAACTACTTTGAAGGCAATACGATTCACTATGACGCCCATTCTGGTTTGACTACTAGCTTCTTTTGAAGTCCTGTAATGTCTCCAATGTTTAGGTTTTATTGGTCTGTTCTGAACTGTTGTGTTCAATTTTATTATATCTGATGATATAGGCAATTCTTTTTAAGATAGCAAGAGGCATTATGGTAACCATTGTTGATAACCTTGTATTCCGTTTTTACATTATGTGCTGTGTCTATCCTTTGTTTTGACTAACTGCTTTGTTTTGTCATATTTGGTTTTATTCTCTTCCAAAAAAAGTAGTAAGAACTAAGGAGTAATAAAACCGAAAATGTGTAAAAGTTGTTGTAAAAAACAGGGAAAAAAGTGCTCTAAAGGATACAACTGCAAGTATGTTTAGGTGTGTTAAAACAGAAAACCAATTACTAAGTTTTTGTTGAATCATTGAACACAACTGTTTGCAGTCTCACTGTTTGAATGTCCACTTTGTATGCTTTAATCCTGTAACTTGAACAACTATTTCTAAGATGACAGTATGTAATCTATTAACTAGTGATTTTTTACTGTTTTTTCTTTGAAATTCTGTATTACTTGTACCCTTATACTGTCTTTTTTTCCTCCTTTAAATAAAATTTTAAAAAAGAAAAACATTATTTTCACAAATTAAGAATAGCAATATCCAGAATAAAATATGATGTTGGCTATGCAGGAGGCTTCTACAAATTTCTGCTTTTATTGACCATGACCTCATCCCAACTCAAAGTCTGGCATCTGAAGAAAACATTTTGCATTCATTTCTTTTCAAAATTCTACTTCAATTATGCTCAAAATGCCCCATTCTCATCAATTCCGAGGAAAAAAATAGAAATCAGTAATAAATATGAAAAAATGTTCAGCACTCAGCTAATCAAGGAAATGCAAATAAAACCAAAAGGCAATATCTTTCATCTATCAAATTTGCAAATGCTTTTCAAATTCCAGTGCTGGTGTTGGCCAAGGTGAGATACAACTCATGTAATAGTGCTCACGGTGACACAAAATGAAAAATGTTTTGGCAAAATAGAGAAAAAGCCATATAAAGTCTCACCCTTTAACCTCGTAACTTTTCTGTTAGACGTCTTATTATGAAAAATAATGTGATCAAAGAAAAATAATGTGATCAAAGCCAACTTCTGATTTTCAAGATCGGAGCATCAGAGCCCTAGCAATAAACGCAGGGCAAATGCATGAAGCCAGATATGGTCACAGAGTTAGGACTCTGAGTCACACATTTCTGCTTTATCTACTTTACATGTTGAGTTCCAGTGAAGATTCACAATTTTTAAAAACAGTCTACCAGGGCTAAAATATAAGATCCATGAAGAATATATTTATGAATAATGTGCTCTCAGATACTCAAAACAAAGCGAGTGCGGTGTTCGGCTCATAATAGGTATTGGATAAACAGATGATGCTTGTTGTGGATTTAAGTATTTTTTTCCTGAGGAAAAACAGGTTTGACAGACTCCAAAGTCAATATTAAAAAATCAGTAGCTTGCCAGGGATTCAGCTCAGCAGCATAAGTGCCTGCCTGGAAAGCACAAGGTCATGAGTTTGATCCCCGGTACCAAAAAAAAAAATCAGCAGCCTTTTCTGTACCCCAACAATGATCTAGCTGAGAAAGAAATCAAGAAAACAATCCCATTCATAATAGTTTTGGGGAGAATTAAACTTTAAGAATCAGCCTAACCAAAGAGATGAAAAGCTTTATTGCTGTTTAGCTCTAACTATCCCCCCAAACGCTCATCTTCAGAGGTGGCCTGCTCTGAAGGAGGGAGACGTATTTACCACCTGTGCTGGTGTTGGCTTTTCTTGCTCTGCTTCTTGGTGGGGCAGTGATGAGCGCTTTTCCCCTTCCACCATACTGCTTCTGCATTTGAGCCTGCCAACCATGGACTGAAACTCCTGAACCATGAGCCAAACTAAACCCTTTCTCCTTTGAATTATGGGTGTCAGTTATTTGTTCCAGCAATGGAAAAGCTAACGAAGACAGACCTTTACAATGAAAACTACAGAACACTGAAGAGAGACATGGAAGGCGATAGAAGATGCAAAGATGCCCCGTGTTCATGGATAGACCATGAATTAATATGTCGAAATGCCCATATTACCAAAAGCAACCTGCAGGTTCAAAGCAATCCCCATCAAACCACCAATGACATTCTTCACAGAACTAGAAAAGCAGCCCTAGCATTCATACAGAAACACAAAAAACAAGAACAGCCCAAAGCAATCTTCAGCAACAAGAGAAAGGCTAGAGGCACCACAATATCTTGTAGGGAGCAGCTCAGAACGGCTGCTGCTGCCCTGCCCCTCCCACTTGAGGGCATTTTGTGTGTCAGCCTACATTTCCCATGATCCTCCCCTTGCCTACAGTGTGCATGACGTGAGCAACTTCCCACTTCAGCCTACATCTCCCATAATCCTCTCCTGCTTACCTCATATATCCGGATGTGACAATGACCTATCAGATAACACTCCGTGCCCTCTTCCTGCCCCATTGGCCCGCCTCCACCCTATATAAGTTGTAGCCATTTTAAGAATAAAGGAGACTTGAATGGAATCCTGCTTCGTCTCCATCTCTCTTTTCTCTTCATCCTTCATCTCTTCAGCCCTTCATCCCCGTCCCTTCTCCAGGCAAGGCCCACGGACCAATCCGCAGGACGAATCAATATCTGATTTCAAACTATGCTGCAAAGTTCTAGCAACAAACCAGCATGCTACTTGCACAAAAATAAATAGACCGATGGAACAGAAGGGAAGACACAGTAACAAACCCTCACAACCATAACCAATTCTCAACAAAGAAGCCAAAACATATACAAAGAAAAGACTACTTTTTAACAAATGGTGCTGGAAACACTGGATATTCATATGCATGACACTGAAACTATGTCCCTATTTCTTACCCTATACAAAAGTCCATTCAAAATGGATCAAAGATCCAAATATAAGACCTGAAACTGTGACAGTACTAGAAAAAAAAAAGAAGAAATATTTGAAGTCATGGGCACAGGCAAAGATTCCAAAATAGGACTCAAATAACACAGGAAATAATAGCCTAAAATCAACAAATAAGATTACATCAAATTAAAAAGGATCGTACAGTAAAGGATTCACTAGTGATGATACAGCCTGCAGAATGAGAGAAAATCTTCACCAGCTATTCCTCTAACAGAGGATTAATGAACAGACTACGCAAAGAACTCAAAAAATTTCACACCAAAAATCAAATAACTCAGTAAATAAATAGGCAAATGAATGGAGCAGACATGTCTCAAAAGCAATACAATTAGTCAATAAGTATGAAAAATATTCATTATAATGATTCCCTAAAGCCACTAGGGAGATGCAAATCAAAAGTATCTCACCCCATTCCGAATGATTATCATCATGACTACAAAAACAGTAATTCTGGCACAGATGCAAATGGAGAGGTCAGCCAGTTACTGCAGGCATGCAGGACGCTCTTTCTAACTAGGGCTAAGGGGAAGTCAGCGGTTAGATTCTGCAGCCTAGGTAGAAGGAGGCCCTGTGAGGTTAATTCTGCACCTCTCAGGGTGTACCACAGGTAGAGAAAAAAGTCAGGTGAGAACGAGAAGGTCAAAAGACCCTCTCTGTAATTAGCTTAACAGGTAAATGAAGGTGCGCAGATCCCCAGAGGCTCCCACGGGAGAAGCAGGGGTCAGCCACGTCCGCCTGGTGCTCTGAGCCTTCCGCTCGGTGCCCAATAAATGAACTTTCTCCATTAATTAGATTGTGACCCAATAGGAGATACCAGCTTTCCCTCGCAGGTAAGCAGGGCTTTATAATTTTCCAAATGCATGTGATTATCTCGCTCGACCTCACAACAGTCTTAGGAAGCAGGAATGGCTGTATTTTAATGAGAAAAAAATCACAGGGAAAAAATTTTTGCATGATTAATTAACCATGGTTTTAAAACCAAGCTCCAGAAAAATGCTTCTTTCAAATTGCCCACGTTGCTTTGGAGGGCGAGGCTGTCTGGTTTTCTCATCATCTCTGTGTGGCTTTGTTTAGAGAGCTCTTGCCCTGCCTGTACTATTCTTCCTAGAAAAGAAGAATCACCTGATTGTGACAAACTAAAGGACAATCATATCTAGTGTTTGCCTTTTTGTTCTGTTTTGTTTTGGTCTTTGTGAGACGGGGTCTCACTATGCAGTGCTGGCTGGCCTTGAGCTCACTTTGTAGCCCGGCTGGGCTGGAACTTGCAACAATCCTCCTGCCTCAGCCTCCCGAGAGCTGGAGTACAGGCAGATGCCACCACGCCCAGCCTCTAGTGCCTACTTGGATGTTGAAAACTGAGACGCGAGAGAGAATCCCTTTTCTAGTCCTCGAGTTTCACCTCCTTCCTTAGCTGGACACTGGACGCAGCCTGGGCCCGTATGGCCAGCAATGGTTTCCCAGCCTGCCGGGAAGCACCATGCAGAAGGCCAGCAAGGGACCCAGCTAAGAAAGGGACCCTGCCAGAAAGGGAGCCAGCACCCTGGAAGGGAAGTGAGCCTCCAGCCACTGAGCAGATCCAGGGTGGAGAGGGAACAGAGGGGAAGAGGAGGAGAGAAACTCACTGACTCTCTAGAGACTCTGCATGTCCACTCCTCATTCTGATGATGTTGTTATTGTACAGATGACAAATCTGAGGTTCAGAGAGGTTAATTTCTGAGTTAATAATAAACTAGTTAAGCCATAACTGTGACTTCAAGGATCATCCTTTACCGCTGGACCGTGAGGCTCAAGGTGTGGGTCCCTAACCAGTTACAGTAGCAGATTCTTGGGGCCACCCCTGACCTGCTGAACAGAAACTACAGGGGTGGGGTACAGCGGTGTGAGTGACCCCCTCCAGGCTATGCCGATAAACATGAAATGTGAGGTGCCCGGCCGAGATGGACCAGGACTGGACACTGCAGGCCAGACTGTGTCCATTGCCCTGCAAATGCAGCCACAGACACTAACAAACAAATGTGCTGATTCCATTCCAATAAATGCTAATTACAGACCACGGAGTCTACAGTTTGTTTCATTCTCATGAGTCACAAACTTCTATTCTTTTGCCTCACCCCACCCCAAGGCCAAACTTTTAAAAATGTGACAAAATCATTCCTCTCCAGGAGCTGCACAAAGCCAGGAGCAGACTGGACACACTACATGCCCCAGCTCCGGAGCCGGACTATCCTTCCTGGTACCTGCGAGCTCTGAGTGGGGCAGTGTTGCAGAGCGGCAACCCCAAAACAAAACGAAATGTCAGTGACCACATTCTCTGTGGTCCGATGGTTGTGACAACCAAGGAGGCTTCTGGGAAGAGATGAAAATCTTTGGGGCTTCACAGAATGAATAGGAGTCCAGCAACTAAAAACAATGAACATAGACTTCAGAGAGAAAATATGGCCTGGGTATCAGATGAAACGCACTTCCACCCAGAGTATTTCAGCCTTCTTGGCAGGCCATGCGGAACCCAGGGAGAGAGAAGCCAGGTCTCCTGTCCCGTGAGCTGACGGACTCTTGGGCTGAGAGTGAAGCCCCTTCCCACCAAGGGACCCGCTGGTTTGGAGGACAGGTTGAGCTGATAGCAACCCAGATAAAAAGCAACTAAACACTTGTATTGTTTGACTGACCTTGCAGGACTAAGGCTGGTGGTTTGAGCATCTAATGGGAGGAGGACGGTATGCAATATAGCAAATATGGGGGATTTGCTTGTGGCTGGTTTTTGAAATCCAGTATTGTTGTCACTGTTTTGTTTTGTTCCAATTTATTGTTTTGTTTTATCAGTGTTCCATTTTGGTTGGTTTTATTGTTTTGTTTCATTTGATTTTACTCTGTCCGAGGGAACAGACACCGATTGTAAAGGTAACAGGATATACTACGGCAACCACTGTTGGTGACCCATCGTCCCGTTTTGACGATCTGTGCCACTTTTATGGCTTTGTTTTGATTGCCTTTATTCTGTTTTGTATCATTGGGTTTTACTCCTTTTGCAATAATAAAAAGCAGTATTTCAGCGTCTTGAGCTAAAATGCTTTGGAAGTTGAATTATGTAAAAAGTATTTCAATGTTTCTGTCGACACCAACCCAAGGAAAAGCAAAACATTGCAAGAACCGAAATCACAGGCTTACGTGTGAGAATTGTGATCTATCCTTCCTCCACGACAGCCCGCAAGTCGTGGGGAGGTTGTCCTGTTCCCCACAACAAATTATTTCCGGTTGCAAATTTGGCTCTAGGAAATAGACTCCACGTATCATATAGTGCAAGAAATAGCTCTTTTGAGAGATTTTCTAGTTATACAAATTAGCTCCCTTGAGAATTGCTTTGTCTACCTAATTCTGTACACACCGTCTCCAAACACAAGAAACTTTCAAAGGGGAGAAATCTCTGTATGATCATAAATTATGATCAATTTCAGAGGAATGTTTTTCAAGTTACACATTTGCATTAGAACTGCTTTGACACCAGCTATTAAAAGGAAATGCTATCTGTCTGATAATGGTTCCTAGAATAAAAAAGAGGGTTTAATGACTGAGTTTGGAGAGTTTTGCTTTTGTTTGTTTTGGTTTTTGAGACAGGGTCTCACCATGAAGTCCAGGCTGGCGTTGCGCTTACTCTGTAGACCGGGAATTTGCAGTAATTCTCCTGCCTCGGGGTCTCAAATCCTAGAATTACAGGTGTGCACCCCCACGCCCAGCTGATCAAGTTGTTCCACGGAGAGGTACGAACCTCACTGAGCACAGTGGTTAAGAGTAGGAATGAGGCCCTGTCTCCAAGTTCAAACCCATTCTCCCACTCAACAAGCTGTTTAATCTTACCAAAGCACTCATCTCTTAGAACCTCAGTTTCCCTCACGAGAAAGCAGAGAAAATTAACAGTTGCCCACCACCTCTGATGGTGAAGATGTTTCTAGAGTACAGGCAAAGCTCAGTCCGCCCGCTGTTAATGTGGTTACTTCCCAGTGAACTCTTTCCTCTGAAACAAGACACCTTCCCCACCAGGGAGGGCAGAAATTCTGCCTCTGGGGAAGTACGGAGATTGATCCTTACCAGGATGGGACACTCCAATGGCTGAGAGTCCTTTGAGACTTAAAGGGAACAGAGTATTTGCATAATCTGAGAGTGGCTGAAAAAGCCCTAAGGACCATCACACCCTCCACTCAAGGGGCAGCAGGACTTGCCCCATGCTAAGGACAGAGGCAAGCACAGAATAAAGTCGGTCTGGTCCACTCACTGAGAGGCCACTTGCTGATGGTCAGGCACCTGTTTGCAGTGGGTGCAGGGACAGTGAAAAAGACTTGGGCCTTAGAGGACCTGAAGGTCCACCACCCACTGACCCTAACTACTGACCCCTAAATGTCGGGGACCAGGATCCATGGGGTCAGAGATGAACCGAGGACTGCAGGGTTCCTTCCACAATGCCAACCATCCTGCGGACCAAGTGGCAGCTGTGCTTGTCACGACCATGATTCCCTTTGTGGTGCTTGCACCCCGCAGTGGCTACCTGCAAAGTCCCTTCTCACAGTCACACTGGTCCTGGCCAGCGCTCCCATCTGCTAGATAATAACTCAGCACGGTCGGCGGTATGGTCCTCTCACCCCTGGTGACACTCACATGGACTTCCTTTGGTCACTCGCATTCTCCTCTCCCCTGGCTCAACGTGGTGACTTCTGGGGACTTGGGGAGGCAGAGGGAGCTTGCCCCTCCGCACACTGGATCCTGCCTCCGTCAGGAGTGCCCTGCAGTACGGGCTGCCCTAGAAGGCACTAAGTCATGTCTCCCAGGGGCCAGTGTCCTTATGTCTGTCTCTGGAAAAGGCTTCTAAAGAGAGGAATCTGTCCTGTTCTTCAGATGAGAGCCCAAAAGAAGGTCCACCCAGCCAAATGGATCTGCCTCCAAATGGGTTTCATAACTTCTTTGGAAGACATCTCCTACCTTACCGTGTGTGTCCCAAACAGAAGGACCCAGGGGCAGGAAAGGCCTTACATCCCTAAGAGAGTCAAAGCTCAGAGAGCAAGTCACACAGCCTGCCACACCTCCTTGTCCCCAGCTGTGGCAGGCAGGAATGCTGTCTCCTAAGCAACCAAAACAGAGGGCCCCATGGTCACAAACACACACATGGCCACACCCAGAAGGCCAGCACACCCAGAGACACAGGTCACAAGCTCAGATGCCAACCCTCAGGTTACGGGGCCATCTGAGTCTTTTAAAAAAGAAACAAAAAGGCATCTTATTTCTCAGTCTGGCCCGCGAAGTATCTTTCCAAGGACATTCCCTGAGTTGGCTTCGTGCCTTGATCTACTGGTTCTCCTGGGAACTCGGGGGATGCTGAAGTGGCAGCGCTCCATATTCATCTGTATACACCTGCTGATCCGAGGAGCCCGACTTAATGCCGCATTCGCTATAAAAGGCAGAGGAGGCAGCGGTTACACTGGCCTGGACCGTGTGGCCCTTTCCTGCTCAGGCTCCAGTTAGTGACCTCGAATGGGCAGGCCCTCGATCGCTCTTATTCTCTCTCCTCCCTATCCACTGCCTTTTCTTATTCACCAATGTCCTGCTCATTGGAACCACTCCCCCAGGAAAGCTGAAACCACCTGGCCTTGGAGTCTGGCATCAAGACTGAGGCCGGCATGGGGTGTGCCCACAGTCTCAGGACACAGGACAGAGAGCTGCTTCAGTCCTCCATGTGCCCGACTCTAAAATGGATCAGGCACAGACAGGTGCTGAAGAGCTGGCTCTGCAGACCAGTAGGCTGGGACACAGGGAAGCTGCTTCGTTTTTGCAGAACTGAACCTCAGGGTTGTGCTGGATTCCAGCCCCGCCCACACTTTGGGGTGGTCTTGAGAGCCCAAAGCCATAGGCTGGGTTGGCAGCTTTCCCCCTGGCCCAGAGCTGCCTGGAAATGCTGGTTCCCACACCCTTCTCTCCATGCTTCTGTGTGGTCATCTTGAGACACCAGACAAGTTACCTGCTGTCCTTGGGCCCCCTCTGTGCCCTGGGGAGCTTATAGTCTCTACATCACTATGAAGTTATAATGAGGTCACACACAGGGTACCTGGCGCATAGTAAACCTTAACTACCATGCTTTACATGAAATTAGCCAAATTTCCCAAACTTACTGTCCACTCTGTTGTTGCTTTTTTAAAAATTTTTTTCAATCAGTACCAGGGATCAAACTCATGACCATGTGCTTGTAAGGTAGGCGCTTATGCACTGAGCTAAATCCCCAGCCCCACTCTGTTTTCATGTATATAAAATCAGAGGTGCTCCTCCAGTACCACAAAGTTCTCCTTTTAGGGTCTGAACTCACCAGCACATTTTTTAAAATCTTTTTTTATGATTGCCTCACAGTTATACAGAATGAGGGGTTTCATTATGGCACACTCATACATCCATGCATCGCCCCCCCCCATGACCCTTCCCTCTCCTGATTCCCTTCTGTACCTGTCCCATGGAAAGTTTATAGTCAGAGACCAGAAACTGGAGGCCATGGATGAACTTGATCACCAAGGTCTGCACCCCTGGGGTGACAAGATGAGCCAGCGGGGCACCAAACAAGAACCAGCTTGTAAATAGACTCAGAAGTCTGCTGGGGATTTAGCTCAGCGGCATAAGCGCCTGTCTTGTAAGCACGCTGTCATGAGTTTGATCCCTGGTACCGATTAAAAAGAAAAAAAAAAATCAGAAGTTTGACCTCTACAAGTTACAGACTCTTCCAAGTAAAAAGAGCGATCTGGAATTCACTGAAATTCCATTTTTAAAGGCTGCCAATGAAGAGATTTTTGTACCAAGAAGCAGGAAAACCACGGGGTCAAAGTCATTTCCTGTCTTGGTCTGGTGTTGTCTTGGAATTTATTCCTAAGACAGATAAAGATGTTGGGTGGCTCCGGGGCAAAGTCAGTGCCAGTAACAACCGGCCTGATCTGCCTAATGTCAGCATTCTGTGGGTTCTGTGTGTAAATCATGTCTTCCTGGAACACTCCCTGCATTTCTGGACTGGACTGAGGATCCTCTCCCTTTGTCCCACCTTTTCCAATGGCATCAATGAATTACATTGTTTGTTTCCATTCTTTTTGAGACTCCAAGCTTCAGGATGACAGGACCGAGGTAGAAGATTAGGACTGGGTCAAAGGAGTAATGAACTGGGTCAATGAAAGTGTCAACGTCATAAAAACCCAGAGATCAGGCACAGAACACAGGACCCAGAACGACTCCATGGCTCCTGAGCACTGTACAGGAGCCAATCAGAAAGCCTCATTTGAATCCGCAGTCCAGTGCAGGACCAATCAGAGAAGTGCATTTTCTAATCCTTTGTTCATACCTGATTGTAAACCAACCAAGCCTTTCCACAGAGCAGTTTCGGTCTGACCGAGCCAAGTGAGATTTTGGTAGGACAACTGTCCCAGTGCCTTACTTGAAGGAGGACGAAACCAACCCAGGAACTTTGGATACAAAAGACCCCTTTCCCTCAACCTTCGGGCTGCTATGATCTCTCCTCCCTGTCCTGCCTTCAACAAATTTACACTTCAGCTGCCTTTTCTGGGTGTCTTATCCAATTCTCTATTCAGGACACCAAGAACCTGGGAGGAACCCAAGTGGGACACCACTGTCTCTTCTTCCAGCATGTGTCCTTAGCACCCGGCAGGGGACACCCAGCCTGCAACCTGGCACACAGTAGGTGTCCGTCCATATTCTTGGTAGGAGTGAATGGCAGGGCCTAAGAGGATTCAAGGTTTATCAGGAAGCTTTTAGATGGTTGTGGGCACGTGTAGTGTGTTTCCTGGATCTACTCCCAGCCCAATCTGGGCAAGCAGACAAGCAGTCACTTTCACCCAAAGACAAGGAAAAAAAGGACTCTGGAATGTCTTACCATGGGAGCACACGACAATGGATCCAGCAAACCTATGTGCAAGAGAGAAATGAATTCACAGACATTTCCAGAGCCCGCATCCACAAGGCTAAGTACCAGGGCAGTAACACAAATGCCAGCTGTTTGTTCACGGTTTGGATCAAAAGCTCTACACACATGCTTTGGCCATAGCAGTGAGAGAAGTCAAAGCGAGAAAACCAGGCTAGGCAGGACGGAGCCAGTGTGGACTAAACCCCCACGCCAGCATTCAGGGCTGTGATTGGCTGCCGTCCAGCCTGGGCCCGCGCTGATTGGGTGAGCCTGTTGCAGACAGGGCTGGCGCAGGGCTTCTTGGGAAGCTGCAGTCTCCCCCTGCCGACCTGCGGGGGTGGGGAGGTCAGTAAATAGGAGCAAGTTCAGACAGCATTGCTCCCTGGGGCATTGGCCGCCACAGCTAGGTCATGCAGAAGAACTGCTAGCAGAACAGAAACTTGGCTGGGGGGAAATGTTTTTGAAGTTGCAGTTGAACCTCCTGCCTTTGAGAGCAGCCAGCTCCCGAGCTGGGGTCCCCAGGTAACAGGAGACGGTTTCTACAGTCTTTGGAGCAGCGTGCTCAAGGCCAGGCCACTGGGCAGAGCAGGAAGGTGAGTCCTACAGGCACTTGTTAGAGCAGAACCTTTGGGAGCCAGGCAGTCAATGCACTACTGCATACCGAGCATGTCCAAGATGTTGGCCATATCCAGCCAGAAAGATCCTCATAACCTGAACCCTGCACCGGCTGAGGCCTCCCTGTGCAGGCCTAACACATCCTGCTTATCTTGCTTCCCTGGAAATACCTTTTCCTGTTCTTGATTCCTTCCTAAGAACGAAACCAAACAAACGGGGCTTGTAAGTCTCTGTGGCTTGGGAGACACATGGAACTTGAGGTGGAGTGGAACCAAGTGAAGACCTTAACACTGAATGTGGCCAGCTTGTTCCTAGATGACCTGGATGACCCTGAGCAGAATTTGCACCCGCCCCTTTATGCACATGTCGCCCCCAGGCAGCGAGAGACACTGGCTCTCTGGTCTTCTAACACTGCCTTGCTCCTTGTAGAGAATGTAAAACCCTCTTTCTTCGACCCTGCACTGCAGGGCCTCTCCCCAATTCCCAATCCCAGTTCAGCCCCGGCCCTCTCTGAGACCAGTGCTCAGCTGAACCTGGCCTGTGCTGCCACCCTTAGAATTCAGGCGGGTGAGTTAAGAGCATTATCTCTCCCTCACGCCAAGATCCACGCTCCTTCCTCCAGGTTCTCCCTGCCAGCCTACACCAGCCTTCCTAAAACATCTCTTTATCCACTTGCTTCTTAGCATTTGAAAGCTGCCAGTCATCACTGTCTGTCCTAATTTGCGCATCTCTCCACCTCTCTGGGCTCAGAACTGTCTATCCCTATGCCCAAGCCAGGATGTCCTCCTCCAGCTCCTCCCCCTACATCCAGTTAGCTACAAAGACCTTTATGTCCTCCTTCTGGGGTGGTTCTTGGTCAGGAATATTGCTGCATGCCATGAATCAGATAACTGGCCTTGGCGGGGAGGGGAAGGAGCTGTGATGACCAGAGGCCCTTGGAGAAACACATGCAGTAGAGAAGGCAGATTTTCCAGAAGAATGTTAGACAAGCGAGTCCCGTAACAGCATCTCTGAGGGTTTGTAGAGCTGAGCACAAGGACCTGGGGACTGTCATGTTTATGCACCTCATAAATCCTGACAGCTGGCCTCAGAAAAATGTATACAGAGCCATAATCTCAGGCAGAGTTCAGACACCAGCCCCGGGGTGCAGGGTGGGAAACGGTGGGCTGGGGTGAGTGGGGTGTCTTAGACAAAGAGGTTGAGGCAAAAGTTCATGACTGGAACCAGGGCAGGACTGGTTGTCTAGGACTGCCGTAGTAAAGTGCCACAGACTGTGTGGCTCTGGTGGGAGTTTATTTGCTGACAGTTCTGGAGGCTGAAAGTCCAGCACCAAGGTGGGGCGGGGCTGGTCTCCCCTGGGGACTCTCTCCTTGACCTGCAAATGACTGTCTTCCCCTGTGTAGCCAGTGGTGTTCTAATCTGGGCATATCAGGACACAGTCATGTTAGTTTCAGACCCACTTAATGACCTACTTTTAATCTTATGCCTTTTTGAAAAGTTCACAAACAGACATATTCTCAGATAAGGGGATTATGACTTCAACATCCAAACTCAGGGAGACATCGTCCAGCCCATAGCAAGGTCCTGTAGTCAGAGCCAACTGTCACCTGCAGGGACAATGGAGCTCTGAGTAGAAGCCAGAGCCACGGGGGAGCCTCCTGGGGTCTCCAGCCAATGGTGTTCCAAGATACTTCTCATGTATGAGCTTTCATTTCATCGACCGACTTCTGAGATGGAGCTGGTCAGGACCTTGGAAGCCTGATCCGTCAGCTTGGTTCTCCAAACGCAACTCTGTTCACATCTAAAGATGGAAAAACCCTCCCAGGCCACACGGAGAGCAAAAAGGCCAGTTTGCTTATTCGCTGTCTTAAGCTGCCTGAAATTGCAAGCTTGGTTTTTCCATTTCAGATAAAAAGTTTAGCCAGGTGTGATGGCGTATGCCTGCAATCTCAGCCCTCAGGAGGCTGAGGCAGGAGGAGCATTGTGAGTTCAAGGCCAGCCTGGACTACATATTGAGATCTTATCTCCAAAGCAAAAAGAAAAACAAATTTGGACAAACCTGGGCAATATATTTCTCCATATGATACAGAAAAGGATTACTAAAAAAATTTTAGGAGCCTTCTGTGGGCCCTTAATAATTCTGTGATACCGAGTCACAGAATTACTGAATGTTTCCGGTGGAAGAATAACAGGACCTTCATTTATTGGGGTCATTTTACTCCCACCAGTAACACACGCAGCTGGCTTTCTTAAAAAGAAACCATTTCTTGTTCCTTCACAATGGTTGCTTCGTGCGTAGCAATGAAGAAGCCCTGAGCGTGTGAGTGATGATATCTGCAGCAGCACAGTGCCCACTTCCTCCTCGTGCTCTACCCTGGCGTCCAGCAAACGCTGCCATCGCTCAGGCATCGTAAGGTGACCGATGCCCCAGGGACGGAACCACCTTCACTTATTTCCTCTGCTGTTTTCCTCCTGACTTCTTGGAACGATCGGCCTCTGCTTGTGACGCTGTGCTCTGCCCTTTCTCAGAGCCCTCCTGGACCTCAGAATAAGCTCCTGTGTGACTTGACTGGAACCGTAGGCCTCTACCTAGGGCCATCGTTGGTGACCCCACCTCGCCAGCTTTGCTAGAACCTCAGTTCTGTCCCCTCGCTACATCAGCCAGGACTCCACGCTGCACTTTACACATCGACCACAGAGCTAGAACACACACATGGTGTGTGCAGACACAAGAAAGAGGATGTGGACAGCATTCCCGGCATCATGCTGGGGCATTTCCTTTGCTCACTACACCCCAGGCGCTGTCTACACCAGTGGAACTGCACAGACCACACGGGGCCCCAGAGCCAGGCACAAGGTCTGCCAGGCTCCTGTCCTGCTCCCAGTGTATCAGACAATTGATTTTTTTAAACAAGTAGCATAAACCAACATAGGGGGCCATTGTCTCATGGTGAGAGCGGTTGGTGGGAAGCACTTTCCCCCCTAAAATTCATGTCTACTACCACCCTACTTGGAAATAGGATCTTTGCAGAAGTGGTCAAATTAAGAGGAGGTTAGATTAGATTCAGGTCCCTATAAAGGGAGCGATGTGGGGACAGAGACGCATACACAGAGAAGGAAGACACAACAGTAGAAACAGAGCTTGGAAGGCTGCAGCTACAAGCCAAGGGATGACAAGGATTGCCAGTGGCCCCCAGAAGCTGGGAACAGCCCTGGAACAGACTCCCCAAACCCCCTGCAGAGAACATGGCACTGTCCACACCGGCTCAATCTCCTGCTTCTAGACTTTAGAGCTGGGTAGGAAGGAAGCCAGTTCACGGGTGTCTGCTACAAAAGCTATGGGACCTGAACTAGTGGATGAGCAAACGTAGGCGTGGTCACTCGCCCAAGGTCATTGCTACGGTTTCCATCTAGATGTTCCCCTGAAGCCTCATGGGATCAGAGGCAGGACCTTTGGGAGGTGTTGGATTATGGGGGCTCAGAACTGGCTAGATGTTAGGTGAGACGGGGTCTGAAGAGGCGTGTCCTGCCGGGGTGACCTGGAGGCTTCTCCCTCTTCCCTCCTCTGCCCTGAGCAGCTGTCCTGTGCCAGGCCATCCTGCCTTAGAGCCAGCCGACTGTGGACTGAAACGGGAGCCTAAAGAAGCCTTTCCCCTTTCAGTCGTGAGTGTCAGGATCATCTCGGCAATGAGAAAAGTGACCAAGACGATCATGCAGCTAGCAGGTGGTAGAAATAGGGTTTTTAAAGTTTGAAAAGGGCTGGGGGTACAGCTCAGCGGTAGAGTGCTGGCTTAGCATGCAGGAGGCCCTGAGTTCAATCCCCAGTACTACCAAAACAATTTTTAAAGAAATAAAAGCTGCTATAACAAGACCATCTCTACTGGCGCACACCTGTAATTGGCTCTTTGCCCCAAAATATGACCTAACCAGAAAATAGCCCTGAAAATCTGCCTTCCAGACTGGCCACCACGCAAGAGAACAGTGACGACAGGTAAGGCAAGGATACAGTGGCTGGGCTGGTATTTTGATCTCTAATTTTCAAAGCTGATTGTGTTCCACCTGGGTCGTATTTCAGGGGAACGTGTCTCAGCATTCTGGGAAGCTGAGGCAGGAAGATTGCAAGTGTGAGTCTAGCTTAGGCAATTTAGCAACTTCCCATTATGTTTCAAATTTAAAAAGAAGTTGGTGAAGTAGCTCAGGACAAAGATCCTTTGTTCAATCCCTAGGATCCCCTCTCCACTCCTCCCAAAAAGTCACATGTCACACAGTTTGTTATTTAGAGTGTAAAGCTCAGTGGGTCCCAGCATGGTCAGAGCTGTGTCTCAGTTCCACTAGGCAGTTTGACTTCAGGACCACGCCCTCAATCCCTATGAAATGCTGGTAGACAGAAGAAAAGAAAGAAGACTTCCTGGACAAGTAAAACAAATAAAAAATTGTAAGAACTCCGGCCGGCCTGGTGAGCTCGCCCCACAATGCCTCTGGGTGAACAAGGCATTCTTCCAAATCCAGTCTCTTGACCCATGTTCGAGCCAAGTGAGGTTGGATAATCAGGGCTAGGACTATTCCCTTTTTTCTCCTTTTGCACAGTAGAATCTGGGCAGTGGGTCGGTTGAAACTGCACATGGGTGAGGATTCCTGGGACTCCGGGAAAGAGCCACCCCGGCAGTGAGAAGCCTTGCATGACAATGACAGAATCAGGCCAACAAGCTCTCCAGTGTCTACACCCAGACGGACGTGGTGGTGTATGTTGGCCATCCCACCTGGAGGCTGAGGCAAGAGGATCACTGTGAGGTCAAGGCCAGCCCTGAACTACATAGACCTGTTTCAAAAGGAAAAGAGAGAGAGCGTCTATAGATGAGATTCAGACGGGGAAGATAGAAGAACACCCCGTTACAGTTTGGATGTTGGTTGGGTTTATCCCCAGGATGCATGTCAGCAGGGTGGCCCTCAGTGTGAGGATGTTAAGGGGCGGAGCCTGATGGGAAGGCTTTAGGTCTGTAAGGTGCTGAGGTACTCCCATGGGACCCTGAGTCAGTGCTTCAAGATCAAGCTGTCACAAGGCCCCAGGCCCAAGCCCTGGTGCTTTCTGGCTCCCTGTCTGGCAGTGTGATGTCTTCCTCCACACCCCTTCACGGTGGTCTCCTCTACTCTGAGGTCCTCAGCAGGGCCAATCTGATTCTGGTGCCATAGCCGTGAGCCTCTGGAACGCCTGCGGCTCCTACGGCATCCTGCCTCAGATTTTCAGTATTGTAATGAAAACCTTTTGCTGCTATAGTGAATTACCTAGAGTTACAGAGCAACTGACACTGCCCTCCAAAAAGACTAAGACAGTCCCCCCAAAAAATACAATGAGAAGAATATAACAGCTTAGAATGCAGCTTGGGACATAAACCTAATAGATGTTAAATTAAATGTCTCCAGAGAGTCCTACATTCTAGTTATCGGCACCTCAACATTTATGTCTGAATCACATACCAGGTGGAATGTGGGTACTTTTTAATATGATCAATGTGATATAAGAAAGCTTCCCAAAGTAAAGAGTGCTCTGGGCCTTTAGAGATCTGAATATGACCTGGCCTAACAGTTTGTAGCTTTCATGCCAAGAAAATTTCTAACCACAATCCCTCTCACAGTGTTTGCAACCAGATCAAGGTCTTTTAGGACTCCAGCAAGGGCATTCACAGAGGCCCCTCCTCCACCTTTCCCCTGGAGGCCTTTCACATCAGTGAGCGCGGGACACATGTCCCATTGGAGCACCCTTAGGTGGACAGTACCTTACTTCCTGGCGGCCAGCAGATTGGGGGGTTGGTGGGGGCGGGGGGACGGACAGGCAGTGAGAAGCAGGCACTGGCACTTAGAAGTCCAGCTCTGGCTCAGCCTCCAGAAGAGAGGGGAGAGGGAGGCTGTGCTAGCGCATATCCCATCAGTCACAGGGAAGCCGTTCCTCGGCCATCAGTCAGGAGCCTCCTTGGAGGTGAGAAACGAGCCCGAACACTGCGCTGTGGCAGCTGATGTGTATTATGGAAGGTAGAGGCAGCAGCGCCTCCCTGAGACAGGTGCTCAGCGTGAATTATGCTGGATCAGGCTCTGGCAGGCGCCTGGAAATCAATGAGATCCTGCCTCCACGCCAGCCCTGCAACGCGGCCCTAGGAGGAGGAGCACCCCAAAGAGCAAGCAAGGACATGGGGGACCGGGCTGCGGAGTGGACACCGTGGTCCTCGTGGGACAGGTTACCTGTGCTACACCGCAAGCTGAACGCCTTCTGTCCCGAATGTGCCTCAGAGGGCTCCACGGAAAGGGAAAACGGGGTGGATGTGGAAAATGGGGTCGGCAAGATGTAATTGCTGAAGCCTGGAGAGCTGGGAGCTCACTATGTTGTTCTTTCTCCTTTTGTATACTTTAAAATTTCAATATCAACAAAAATTTGGGGGAAGAAGATAAATCTTTTTCTGCACTCATGGATCTTATCTCTCTGCAGATGAATACTGGAGCATGAGCCAGGCACATTATCTAGGCTTGTGATAACCTGAAAACTCAAGAGTGGGTTTTGGGTCTGCGTGCATCTACCCGGTTACACCCGCTGCGCTGTGCGGGTCAGGTCAGTGCGCACCGATTCGTGGACACTGTCTTCCCCTGACTCTCATGACAACCACATGAGCCTATTAAACCAGGGACATAATGAACCAGGCAAGATCAACGGGGAGTAAATGCCAGCCACAGGCTTCAAGCCCACCTCCGTCTGACTCCAGGCCTGGAACCCAACCCTGCCCACCCACACCACCAGCACAGCAGACGACCTCAGTGTCCAGGGTCAGCAGTGCGGCTCACAGCCGTCTGCGAGTGGAGGTCAGAGGAATCCCAGCCCGGCCTCTCTGGCTCTGCTCTCTTTCTGTGTCTGTCATTGACTCTTAGGCTCCTTCAGGTGAGGCTGGGTGCCTCAGAAGCCACACAGAGGGACCCGCGGTGGCTGCTTCTGCCGGAAAAGCTGCCCACACACAGAGCTGCATCTGGGTGCTCTGTAGGACCCCAGAACTGAGTTTGGGGGCTGGAAAGATGGAGGTGAGTGGAGCCTTAAAGTGACCCATCCGGTGGTATCTTTTAAATAAAATTGACTGTGTGGAGCTCCCCTCCCAGGTAAGTGGCGGCAGTGTGCCAGACTGCAAGCCCTGCCAGGGGAAAACCACCAGTGTCTCCTGAGATCTGCACCATGTTGGAGCTTAGGGCACTGGGAAACCAAACAACCAGCCTGCCTCCCTGCTAAGCAATAGTGAGCCTACCGGTGCACGGCCTAGAGTCAAACATCCCACTTCCCCTACCCCCGCTTCTCCTGTCCCCCCATTAGCAAATGGGAACCAGAAATCTGAGCATCTCCTGGGAGGTTGACCATAGCAAATAAGGGGGATTTCCTTCTACCATCTCTTTGAAGGCAAATATTTTTATTACTGTTTTGCTCTATTCTGATTAATGGTACTGCTATATTCAATATTCTGTTTTGATAAGTTCTATAATGTTCTGCATTTCATTTTATTTTGATATACATGATTGAAAGAACAACTATTGTAAAGATAATGAAATATACTGTGATACCTATTACTGTTATCCCGGTACCCTGCTGTGAAGTTCTGTACCAATTTCACTACACGGTCTCGGTTGGCTTTATTCTGTCTTGTTCTGTTGTATTTTACTACTTTCAAAATAAAAATAAAATTGACTGTGTCTGATTTCCCGAAAGACAATCGGGTTCCACCGGAAGCAGAATTTGAATGCAAGTCATTTGGGGGAGATACCAGTGGAAGGCTGCAAAGGCAACAGACGGCGGCCAAGAAGGGGTGTGAAGCTTTGGGGCTCAGTTCTCTAGGAAAGCCGGGAGACAGTGTAGACGGCTGGAGAGTTTTACCACGGAAAGCGGGGAGGAAGCCAGGGCAGTCACCTCCAACTCCCAGCCCCCACTGGCCAAAGGCTGCCCTCTGGCACCTCCAGCCCCTTTCTGGAGAGGTCGGGGTCCTGCTGCAGGACGCAGCTGGCAGGGATTAGGACAGAGGGCCGAGGAACGCAGGTGGGGCATCGACAGCGTTTGCTTCACACACACGACTCTTCAATAGCTATGTTCACTAGTCCATGTGCGCTGCACACAAAGATTACACGCATGGCGGGGAGCTGGTCCGTGTGCGTGACACATCCTAATTCTCTCCAACGCCCATTGCTCTCCCGTCCCTCCCCGCTCTAGACTCTAGCTCCCTTTCTCATTTGCAGAGAGGCTCTATCTCCCTTTTCACATTATCTATCTTGGGTTATTTATACTTTGAGTTTCTCATATGAAGGATGCTGTGCAATAGTTATGCTCGTCTGCCTGGTTTGTGCCACTTAACATTTTGGTCTTAAGGTGCATCCATCTCTCTATAAATAACCCAACTGTATCCTTCTTTATGGCAGAGTAGTATTCCATTGCATGTACATACCACATATTCTTAATCCACACATCTGTCCATGGGCATGTAGGTTGCTTCTGAGATTTAGCTATGCATGCACAGCTTTTAACTCATCTTTATCCCCCGTTGCCTAAGCATGCTTGATTCCTGCTGTAAATCTCTCTACAGTGTCTATATTAAAGCTAATGTGGCTCTTCCTGGGGGCTCACCTCCATCTCAGTCTGTAAGCTTTTTTTGTTCTTCATTTTAAACTGACTTCTCAAGTTAACCATCTAGTGGTTCTATACCATCGATGCTAGGACCTCTACTGCCACCAGGACTATGGCTCCTGCTACTGCTCATACACAAGTGTGTCAGTCTGTGCCAGTGGCAAGCTCATTAACAAGGCCAATGCATCATAAAATGTGTGGCCTGTGGGTGGCGGGAGCATGACCATATCCAGAGGACGGCTGTCACGGCCGGACACCCAATGCATGGTGATGGGGTGGGTTAATTAACACTTGGTGAATGCCTCGGTATATAAATAAGCCTTTGCCAAGGTTATTTCCTTCAGATAGATTTCTAGAGGTAAGTTACTGAGGTATCTGTCCAAGAATTTAAATATCCCATTTATATCAACATCAAATCTTCTTAGTGGTGCTGTCATAAAAACTTCCTTACCATAAAATCATTATTCCCTGCACATACACTCTTGGCTTTTGTGGTGGTGGTATGGGAGGTATGTACTGGTTACCTGTTTTGTTGCCCGTTTGGAAATTCTGAACTCTTCCCTATAAGAACTACGCAGTAACAGCCTCTGCTTTTTTTGATTTGGCTGGCAGGAAGCTCAATATCAAATCTGAAGTCAACTCCCCCCTCAATATCCCGTTCCTATGAGTTTGATTTTTTTTAATTCTTATGTACATTTTCCCATGTTATTCCATGTAAGTCCTTTTGGGAAGCAGATTCGAAATCCTTTACAGCACATGACAGAGTACAAACGAAACCAGACAGAGAGATACCGGTTTCCTAGTAAAGAAAACCCACAGTTGGTTTTATGGTCATTCCAGGGGAGCCTGTCTGTCTCCCCACCCACCGCCCTCTGCTCTCAGCTCTGCAGGGAGGGCGCACAGAGCAGTAAAAACCTCACAGTGCCCAGAGTTCTCAAAGCCAGGGTCCGCCCTGCAGTGTCCAGCTCTGTGACAGTGGCTGCTGGAGTGGATCTCACGGCCTCCACTTCCGCCCCTGGACGGCAGGGAGGTTCCCAGGTGAGCTCAGGAGCCCTTCCAGCTGCATGAGCATCGCATAGGCCACCTGGGCAGAGGAGACACTGATGAGCCTCACGTGGCTCTGGTAAGTCGGGGCTCTGGTAAGTCTGGTTTTTGGTGTTTTGGTTTGTTTGTTTGGGGGCTTTTTGTTTGTTTTGTTTTGTCTGAGACAATCTCACTATGTAGTACAGATTGGCCTGGAACTTACGTACGTAGCCCAGGCTGCCCTCAAACTCACAGCGATCCTCCTGCCTCAGCCTTCTCGGATTACAGATGGGTAATTCACCGTGTACTGCAGCTAGAAATCTGCTTGTTAACAAACATCTCAGGTAATCAACTCTTATGACCAAGAAAGGATGAAAAACACTGCTTCAGAGGCAGGAGTGAGGAGAGGCCTTGATGTCCTTGGGCCATGCAGCACATTTAGTTCCCACCTTGGCCTCTAGACCAACACGTCCATCAGTTTCACAGTCTCCCTGCCCCTGGCTGCCGCCTCCCTCCCAACCAGGGCAGTGTCCTCTCCTTAGCTGCACTGAACCCTGCAGGGTGCTCAGCAGCATTCCTGGCCTCCGCCCACTAGAGGTCAGGAGCAGCCCTCCACCCGGTCATGACAGTCCAGCAAGTCTCCCATACACCGCATCTCCCTGGGGAGCAGGGAGCAAAGTCACCCTTGACTGAGACTCACTGAACTATGGTGACCCATCATCCCAGTTCAGTGTGAATGCAAAAAGTTTACAATCGGGGAGATTCCCCCTCAGTCTCAGGCAACTGAGTTTGGTAACTGAGGGTAGCTCTTTAGGCCTCTGAGAAACCCCAAACAAGCGCCCAAGTCCAGATCAAGGATTTACAGAATACTTAGTGTGCGGTAGGTAAGAACCTCGCTGAGACATCCCACCTGGGGAACCCAGAGGAGTCTGATCACCCACCCCACTAGACGATGAGCCTGATGGCACCTCCTGTGCCCAGAACACAGCCCACGAAATACAATCAGTAAGAAATGCTAAATAATGAAAGGATGGATGGACAAATGGATGACCTGGTGGACAGATGGACAAATGGACAGATGGACATGCTAACTCTGGGGACTACGTTGTGGGGCCCAGTCTCACTGTTTCATTTGCTCCCAGACTGTGGACAGTAACACTTTCTGTGCAGAGCTGCAGGGAAGGTTAAGTGAGAAACAGCTGCGCGTGGACTTCCAGGGTCAGGGCGCCTGAGGAGTGCCTACGACACCGTGAAGGCCAGCTCCTTCCTCCTCGTCTGGGGCCAGAAAACTAATTAAATGATTCTGAAACGTGAGAAAAGATAGGAGAGGCTCTCACAATGCCCACACACAGCCGAGCAGGAGCACGGGAAATTACAAGTGCTCCTTATCTCTCCTGTCTATCTCGTGGTCATAATTTGAAATTGTCCCTAATTCAGATAATGGGTCCAATAAATGAGATTCCACGGTGTCCTGCTGAGTGCTCTCTCTATCTCTCTCTCTCTCTCTCTCTCTCTCTCTCTCTCTCTCTCTCTGTGTGTGTCTCTCCCCCTCACTCCCTGGCATCATGGAAACTGTCATCAGCATCTCTCGGTACATTGGGCTGATTCTCCCCCTGACCTGTCCTGGGCCTCTGGCCTGTGGCTCACACAGCGGTGACCCCTGGACCTTTGCACTGAGTCCTATCCCAAGCCCCGTTTTTATGTTTTATTTTGAGACAGGGTCTTGTTCAATTGTAAGTTGCCCATGTGCAGCTAGAACTTGTGATCCTCCTGCCTCAGCCTCCCAGAATGCTGGGAACATAGGCACGCTCCACAATCTCCTTAACAAGCTTCAAGTATATACAACATTCCCTGCGCACCCCTCCCCCCCTGCCCATGGGTGCTAAAGATTAAAGGCAACACCGCTTGCTTGCTAGGCAACCATTCAACCACCGAGCTGCATCCCCCTAAAACAGTACTGTTAACTGCATTCAGCAGAGGTTTTAGATCTCCAGAACAGATTCATCCTGCACCTCTGAAACTCTGTACCCTTCGACCAGTGTTCCTTACCCCGAGTCCTGGCTCTTAGAGAGGAGAGAGAGGTAGAGAGCCCAAAGGCCGACATATTGGTGTGAGCTGGTCACACGTGAAGGAAACGTAACTTCAATGGGCCGCGGAGCTCAGGACTCAAGGAGCCAGGGCAGGGCCGAAGTCAGATGGAGACAATGTCTTCCACCAGGGGTCCGGCCTCTTCCCTTCCCAATTAGATGCGTTATCCATCGTCTCCCAGGAAACCCCACCTCCACAGCCTCCTCTCCATCACCTCCTCTCCACCATCCCTGGACCACTGACCCTACACTCAGCCTTCTTCCATTCCCAGGATAACCCAAGCCCTTCTCCCTTCCTCAGGGTCATCCCAGAGCATTACTCTATCTGAAGCGTCCTGTGCCAGCACAGGGCATGCAAAAGGTGCCACCCCCTTGAGGAGCCTATTATGATTTATATCCAACAAGACCCCCCAAAGTCTCATGGGTTTAGAAGTGGAACTTTCAGAAAGTGACAGGGTCATGAGAGCCCTGCACTTCCTGGTGGATTAATCCATTCATGAGTTCAGATCTCCATGAGTTGTGAGAGGATGTTGGTCACCAGGGGCGTCTCTGGAAGGTAAATCTCCTGCCCTGGCTCCCTTCTGTCTCTCTGGCTCCAACTGCTTTCCTTGGCCATCCCTCCGCCATGATGTTTCTGCCTTGGAGCTGGAAGACCATGGACTAAAACTTCTGAAACCGTAACTCAGCAGAAACCTTTCCTTCTTTAAACTCCTGGTGTCAGGTGTTTTGTCCTAGCAACAGAAAATCTCACTAACACGGAGCCTTTCCTGACCTCCAGCTTCCCCAGACAAGGAGCGCTGTGTGAGTTTCCACTGTAGATATGATCTGCATCATCCTCTGAAATCTTTTCAGAATAATCTGATGTCTTTTATGAGCTAAATTATATTCCTCCCACCCTGGAAGGTTGGAGGAAGTGTTGAGTCTCTAACACCCAAATGTGACAGAATTTGGAGAGAGGTCCAAATGGGAGGAAATTAGGTTTTGATGGTATAGTTGTGGGAAGGGGCCAGTGATCATGTTGGAGTTAATGCCCTCATAAGAAGAGACCCCAGAGAGCTTGTTGTCAACCAAAATCAAATCAATCTCTCTCTCTCTCCTCCTCCTCCTCCTCTCCTCTCCTCTCCTCTCCTCTTCTCTCCTCTCCTCTCCTCTCCTCTCCTCTCCTCTTCTCTCCTCTCCTCTCCTCTCCTCTCCTCTTCTCTCCTCTCCTTTCCTCTCCTCTTCTCTCCTCTCCTTTCCTCTCTCCTTACCACCATGTGAAGACACAGGAAAAAAGTAGCCCACTACAAGCCAGAACCAAATCAGTCAGCACCTTGATCATGGAGTCGCCAGCCGTCTGAACCCTGAGAAACACCCTTCTGCTGTGTGAGCCCCCCGGTGTGTGGTGCTTGTTACGCAGCCTGAGCTGACACAGGCAGTGTTCACTGGCCCCTTGGAGGCCGAGTCCGTCTCGTGGTTCTCCTACATCACTCCCAGGTGAGACTGATGTTCCACCTGATTCAGAAACACAGAGGAGAGTTTATTTTCACGACGAGGGTGGTGTAGCAGCACAAACCCGTAATGGCCACCCCAGGAGGGCGGCAGGGAGGGGTCAGTTAGGGAAGCCCGAAGGAGGGAGTTGTGTCGAATCAGCCCTCATGAGAGGAGCCCTGGTGGCCAGTCATGGACATACAGGTGACCGCAGAGGGACTCAGAGGAGCAAGTGCTGGACGTCAGCCGCCTCTTTCTTCACACCTCTCGCTGATCACGCCCAGCCAGAGGCCAGAGGGAGCTGGAGCCTGATTCTGTCCGTACACGTCAGCCTTCTGGGCCCAGAGCAAAGGGAAAAGAGGAGGACAGAGCAGGGCTCACCTCAGCCATCAGCCGGCACCGCGTGGCACAGAGGGCAAGCGGGTGGTATCTGGGACATTCCTCTGGTCCCTCCCACAGCCTGAGCACAGCCATGCGATCATATTTGCTGAATGAATGAATGAATGAATGAATGAATGGCTACTCTGGGCCAGGACCTTCTCTCTCCTGCCCGGAGTCTTGCAGGCTATAAAGCAGGTCTTGAAGACTTTGTGAACCGTCTTCAGCTGCTTTCGAGGAGAAAGAACGAAAATGTTTCCCGAGCTCCTGGCTTGCTGTCTGTAATCCTTGACAATCAACACCATTTTCATGAACAACCGAGAACCTATGGCCTGCTCGTAGGCCATCTGGTGAGCATTCCAGATTTAGACAAAGGAAGACATCGTGTCTGGCGCACCTGCTCTGCGGCAGGTGTTCCATATGTCTGCTCTATATGAGGATGCTCTAGAAAGGCCACACGCTCTCGGAGAGATTGCATTCCTCCTCCTCTCCCACCACCCTGCCTTCCAACACCTTATTTAAGCAAGTTTCTCCATGCAGAGCTTTCGGTGAGGGTCGGACTGGGTTTAGAGGAACAGGGCATCGGCAGGAGTACATTGCTCGGCCCTCTCCTGAAGGACAAGGTGACCCCATTCACAGTGAGGCTGTGCTAGTCCCAGACTACCTCGGCCATCAGCTGGCACAGCAGGAGTTCCTTCCCACAGAATGGGGTCCTCCTCAGAGGGTGACACGGGCCTGAGGACTCCACACCGACCAGGCGGTGGTCAAGGCTCCCCGTCCACTGCCCCCCGTCTTCCCACTCTCTGCCACAGTCTTTCAGACCTGCAGTCCATTCGAAGCCTCGCCCTGTCCCTTCCCCGCTTCCTCTGTCTTTGCTGCTTTTCTCTGTCAAGGCCTCCAATCATCTTCTGCTTGTCCAATCGTGTCTTGGTGTCTGCTTCTTGGACTGACACATGGAGCCCGGCTGCTGGACAAACTGGACCAGCTACTGGTGCCTACAGTCAGGTGTTTGTGTGAGTTTGCATGCCTAGCAAAGCGAGCAGGCTTTCATCTCCTTGTTCTGTATTATTTTGTTTTATTTTTCATTCTCTGGGTGAAGCAGAATGATGGAATTTAGAGTTTGGGGAAGAGGAGAGCAGGTGGGTGGAGGTGTTGCCATGGTGACTTCTTGATCAGCTTTCAGAGCCAGTTTTCAGCTTCCAGGGGAGAAGGGGTAGTGGCCAGGAGTTGAAGAAGTTGCACTCAAGAAAGAAGCTGGGAAACAACAAAGAAGCCAGGAATACACAGACCAGATCTGACACAGAATTAGGAAAAAGGATACATATGCTCACAGCTAGCCCCAAACCAGAGTGCCCCGGCAGAAGCAGTCATGACCAACAGGAATTATCTTTTTGAAGACTGTATCTGTCAACTACTGCTGCGCAACAAACTTCTCCAATAACCTCCAAACTCAGCCACTTATAACATCTTTTATTATCATTAATTTGTCCACAGATTATCTTGACTTTGGCTGATCCTGGCTGTGCTCTGCTGAGACACCTCTGCTTCAGATATCTCTCATCTCCCTCCTTGGAATACCTGGATATCCAGGCCAGATGTCTCTCATAGTTATGCCAGAAGAATGAGAGAGCTAATAGAACTGTACAAGACCCCCCTACATCTCAAAGCAAGTCACATACTGGAGGGTTGGAGAAATACCCTTCATTCATGAGACACAGTAGTATCTCAGTTCATGAACTTGATTCTTTCCATGATTCTGGTCAGAAACCAAGTTGAACAAGAACCAAATCAAATTCAGTGGTTGGGTTCAATGTTGACCTTATGGGGGAATTAGGTTTCACTGCATGTGGACTTGGAAAGGACAAAGCACCTCCCAGGGGGCCACCAGCAATAAAGGCGATGACAATGCATGAGGAAGTGAACACGAGTGATTTAGTAATGTGCCTACGGGGAACATTTGCACCGTCCAACTTTGAAGAATTTGAGTTAGGCCACTATCAGTAACCTAGTTTCCTTCAGGAGTGAAAATCCCCTACCACGATTTGTCTGCAACTCTCACCACATTCTCTTCTCCTGAATATCAACTTTGCAACTTTGTCCTCATGCCAACGTCTTTCATGGTAGCCAGATGGCTGAGGCAGGTCAGGACAGAGTTCCTAAGGCATCCAATAAAAGTCCAGAATTGCCAATTGCAAACACAAATCAAGTGTGGCGGGCAAATGATGTGAATGGCGCACTCAGGGCTGCACACCTGCCCATCACAGTTCTAACAGGGGCAAGACTGCATCGTTGGCGCTGCTCAAATCTCATACCTGTTACACATCACAGCAGAGGGAAGCACGGGTGCTCTTAGGAAAGGGAAGAGGGCAAAAGAGATGTGGAACTGGTATTCAAGACAAGCACATGCATTTCCTGCCCTCAGGGAGCTCACAGTCAGCTGAGGAGAGACAGGTCAATGATTCCTTAAAACATATGATTACAAACTGGTAAATCCTATGTAGAAAAGAAATAAACAGGCTGTTACTGGATCAAATAATTGGCTACCTCTGCTGATGAATAGGGAAGACGGATCTGGAAAGGCAGGATCTGGATAAATCAGGTACAGGGTGTTGTATGTTACGGACAGAGAGAAAGGATGGTTAGAGCCTCCTGGGTGAGGGAACAGGTGCTGGGACAGAAGAGACAGTGATCTCGGAGGCAGCTGAGAAAGGACCAGTGTAGACAGGGGTCAAAGACAAGCACAGGAGCTGTGAGGTGTAAGGCTAGAGAGAAGACTGGGGTACAGACCATTCACAACACAAAGACACTCGGTACGGTGTTTTACATCTCAAGAGAAGTTGCAATCCTGAGAGATCCTGGGTAGAGAAAGGACACATTCGAGCTTCATTTTCTTTATCCCCATGTACCATGAAAAATGGCTTGGGATTGACAAGAGGGAAAGACAGACCAGCAAGGAGGTGACAGCTGTGGTCCAGGAAAATAGGGTGGGAGATGAAGCCAAACAGGCAGATCTGGAGGTTAAAGCACAATCAACAGCGAGGGAAGACGCTCAGGTTGGTGACCACTCACCTCCTGTCCTCCTGTCCAGTAAAGGCATTCTGGTTTCTCTGTGGATCTCACTCAGTGGTCCACGGAAGCCATGCAGATGGTCATGGCAGCAAAAAGTCCAAAAGGAATTCTGAATCAAAATCCCCCTGAGATGGCCTCAAAAGTTCTCATTCTGCCAGTGTGAGGGGTTTTGAAATCAGAGACCCGGTTTTCAGTCCCCTGCCTGGCCTTATTAGCCAGAAAGTCTGAGTGACCTACTTTCATTTCTCAGAGCTTTAGTTTCCAGATCCACAAGATGAGGGGTAGGGTACTCCCTGCTTAGAGGTGGTTTTAGCCTGGGTTGGTTAGATTGGAGGATGCATAAGAAAACCTCACAAAGGGTAAAGTGCTATAAAATGCCCGTCAGTTTGCTATAATTATGTCAAATACTCTCTGAGGAGAGAACATTATCTAGCACATTGGTTTCCACTATGATTTAGTCTATATTTATTCGCCCCCACAAAGAGAAATTGTTTCATGGGTCTTTGTGCCATGTCATGCTCCTGCAAATGCAAGGGCCAAGCCCTCTCTGTGAGACTTGACAATGAAGAATTTCAAATGGAAAAATACAAAGAATCCTATTTTGGGTACATATTTTTGCCACTCAGAAAACTTGTCATCAGTGACCTGTCACCTGTGTCTACAGCCGTCTTTGATAAATTGCACAGGTGTCAAAGCCACAGGCAAACAAATGTTCAGCACACAATGGGATCAAAAGAGGCCAGGCAAGGAGCTGGGTTGGTCTCAAGCAAAGATTTTACTCAAATTCATTAAGCAAAGAAAGATCTGAAACAGAGAAGCCCAGGTCTCTGGCAGACTGAAACACGGCTAATTCTAGGACTTGTCACCAGCTTCTCTCCACCTTTCTCTGGCAGGCCCTCAGATGGACTTCCCCTCACAATCCCCCGGGTTCGAGTCCAGTAGAAAAAAACAGACAAATTTTCTTCCGGGTAGTTCCTGGGCTAGTCCTGGGTTTCATTCTGATTGGACCAAATTGAGTCACGTGCTCATTCTCCAACCAATCATTTGGCCGGAAGGATACAGCGCTGCTGATAGGGTGCGGACCTCTCACACCCACCGCTAGATGGCGAGAGGTGGAAGAAACAAAAATCAGGGATCAGTGCAGAGGAGTGACGCCTGGGACCCCAACTCTTCTCAGCCTGCCTCAGCTTGAAAACGTTCCAAGCACCCCAACTCCTTCCTTTTTCCTTTCGACCTCGCGATGGCACAAGCTTCCAGCTGTTGCCACGCTCTGGGTGCCTTGTTGCTTCTCCTCCAAGAATATTCCCGTATGAAAATGTCAACACCCGTTCGGATCAGCTTACTTCTTGCTAGAAGTCTAACTTTTCTATAGCATTGCTCCTCATCCGTGTCTTCCTGTGCTTCTCCTATGCCTACAAACTGGCTCGGCTTTCCCCGAACCTGATGCAAGCCTCTCTCAGTCCCTTAAAACGCTACAGTGCAGGTCACTTTGAACTTTATGGTCTTCTTGAATCGGTTTCTTCTCCCCAGAAGTTTTGGAGGCTTCCCCCTTGATGGCCTTCAGGACATGGTGTTCCTGGGTCCACGTTTGTTCTCCTGTGATGTCTCTCTCTTCTGTCCTCTGAGTCTGGGATGTGGAATATTACCTGCCTGTGCCCTTTGCTTCGGTGCCTTTTGCCTAAAGCCCCTACAGCTGATCCTACTCGGCCTCTCACTTCATCGTGAGCTCCTCCTCATCATCTGTGAGCTCAAGACTCAAAGCTCT
This sequence comes from Cavia porcellus, assembly GCF_034190915.1. Taxonomy (NCBI): domain Eukaryota; kingdom Metazoa; phylum Chordata; class Mammalia; order Rodentia; family Caviidae; genus Cavia; species Cavia porcellus. Next base: position 114,986,647 of record NW_026947487.1, read on the forward strand.
GGACTCTAGTTTCTGCCTGCCTAATGGTCATTTCCACCCGGACAATCCACAGGCCCCTGGACACCTCCCACATGGAGCCTGTGTTCTTAGGGGTCCCCAGAGCCTTTCTGGGATCCTTCAGGGCCTTGCACTTTAATGGAATATATAGGTAAATACGTGGAGGTTTATTGTGGCCGGAGCCCCAGGAAAGCTGGAGTTATAATTACATCTGAGACCAAAGCCTTGAAAATTCAACCCAGGAGGGAGGGGTACTGGTATAGATCCTGCATCCGAAGCCCTGAGAACCAGCCTCTGATGTCCGAGGGTGGAAGAGGGATGCCCCAGCTCAAGAAGGGGGCGCGTTTGCCCCTCCTCCCCCTTCTGCTCTGGTCAGGCCCTCGATGGAGTGGACAGTGCACTCCCATGTTGGCAGGTTTGACCTTCTTCCCTCGGTCCACTGATGCAAGTCAGTGCAGCTACCCCACTAGAATACCCAGAAACACTATCTAGGCAGCCTTCTGGTCACCCCGGAGCACAGGCCTCTTCACAGAAATCCACCACCTCGGAACCCGTGTTCATGCGCCCGTTCCCTTTTCACTGGCTGCTCACTTCCATCCGGGATGCTGCTGACATTCCGTGGGTGTGTTCCACGGGGCTAACGTGCAGGCCACCGCGGCTCCCCTCCGGACTCCGCTTCCTGCTGGCTTGTGCACGCCCCCCGCCTGGGGATGAGCTGCCGCATCCACAGATGCCCAGGGGCTGCCCATCAGGGTCTCGGAGTAAAATCCCTGCATATGCCTTTCTGCCAAGCTCCCTAACGATCTGTATGTTGATCTACTTGAGAATTCTTGATTTCAATGACCTACAAAGATAATTTTTATACTCCACATTTTCTAATAGATTCTATTTTGCTTTAATCATCAAATAAAGCATCAAAGAAAAATAGCTCCTAATTTTAGATGATATTCACTATCTTTGTCTGAGGTGGTATTTTCCTGAAAAGGAAAATCTTCGTATACTTTAGGGCGCATCCAAGCAGGTAAACTACCACCGTTCCCACTGACCTGAGGGTTACACTAGCAAGTTCAAGGCCACGGTAAACACAAAAGGGGGAATGTGGCAATCAGGAGGGAAAGAGAAATGAAGAAAAGGGAACACATCAAAAAGTTAGACCATAGCTCGTGAAATGTTACTAAAACAAATAAAAATTACCAATACAAATAAAAAGATGAACGAAATTAAGGGCAAGATTTCAAGATACACGAACAACTTGGTCAGCCACCTTTGAGATCAGTCTTTTGTGGCTCTCAACATTTTAAGTTCATTTTTGTTTTTGTTTTCCCAGGATTTGCCAGACACAATTTGCCTTTGCAAGCCACTCAAAAGCTTGAGAATGTTCTCGACACCTTGGAGATAACATTCCACGCACCACATTTCAAGGCACTCTTTTACCAATCGCCTCTCTTTGTAAACAACCCAAGTGGACTTTGGTATGCATTTCCATTTCCATGGAAAAAGTTCCATTTTTCTTTCTAATTTCCACAATTATTCTTTCTCCAAGGTTCAGACAAAACAAGAAAGTATATTCTTAAAGCTCTACCTATGACCTCCAACGCCACACTTCAGCAATGTGAACTGAAGTTGTACCCTAGGCTGTGGACCATCAAGTCTTTTGTGTCCCAATGACCTGAAGGCTCCCTGGGCCTGCAATTTCCTGTCCAGCCCAGTCCCCACATCTAAGCAGTAACATGAGCTCAAGGCCCTCGGATGCCAGCCTGGCAAAGGAGGCTCCGTGCAGATCTGCGTGGAGTAGGATGGAGTCCCACCCCACCCCCACTCCCTGCCCCAGAGCAGAGCAGACCAGAAAAGGATTCTGGGAACGCTGGAGTGTCCACCTCCTCTGCAGAGCCTTGGACAATGCTGGGCTCCCAGCCAACCTCCATGGCATTTTGTTTGCCTTTTGCATGCAATAGATATAAAGCAGATTCTGATCCGTCTCTCTTATACCAGCAGAGAATCACCTCCAACTCAGGAAAGCCTTAAGTGAAAAGCCAACCTTTTCTCACAATGGCTCCTCCCTCTCGGGTTTCTTTCCAACACTAGCCCAGAACCTTAAAAGTTCTAGAATGCCAGTCGTAGAGCCTTCAAAATCATTTTCAGTAAGGGGCAGAGACAGGACCAAAGCTCCTGAAACTCAGCCCTGTGCTCTTGCTATTGGTGTATAAATCAGGATTCTTCAGAGGGACAGACAACGCATGAAATTAGCCATGACACTGGGGCTTCCTGCCCCTTCCACTTGGAATCACAAGCATGTGTATTTAAAGCAGCTTCGGTGGGGCACAAGAGAGGCTCATTCAGCACCACAGATGCGCAGGAGAGCAGATCAAGCTCTCAGAAGTCACATGAGTGGGGCCTGTGCACCTGCTGCCTGCCCTGCCAACCATTCCTTTGGGAAACTATGCCTCTCCCTCTCGTGAAGTTCTTATGGATGCATCCATCACGGAACTTTGCCCAAAGAACTCACTGAAGGTATCACATGACGTGGTTGGACCAATTACACGTTCAACCTACAGTGGACAGAAAAATGACCACTTGAAAACACCCATCTCCTGCCCCCTAGAACCTGTGGATTTGTCACCTTACAGGCAAAGGGGAATTTTCTACAGCAGATAAACTAGGCGGTTAGTCCTGACATCAAGGCAGGGAGTCGTCTGTGTCATCAGGCTGGACCCAGTGCAGCCCTGAGTGTCTTTGGAAATGGAGGTGAACAGTCAGAAAAAGAGGTGTGAGGCCAGCAGCAGGGTCAGAGAAACTCTCCATTGCTGCTTTGCAGGTGAAGGGGCCGTAAGCCAGGGAATGCTGGAGGCCTGCAGAAGCTGGAGCCTCCAGGGAAAGCCAGCCCGCGGTGAGGGCCCACACCCCACGTGAGGGCAAACGGTATCCCTCTGAGGTGGCCTGGGACTTCCCCGGTGTCTTAGTCCCAGGAAAGGTGCTTCTTTCAGACTCCAAACCCATCACCACACCTTCTGCACCTCGCTTCCCAAGGCTGCTACGTGGGAAGGGTTAAACACTTGAGATATTGTTTTTCCAGCACCCATTTACCTTTGTGGTAATGACAACACCAACCTGTCCTTTGGCAGGCGCCCCTTTCTGATTCTCAGTCTGATGACTCAAGAGAGGGTGACCTGTCCCTCCTCCAGCCCACCGCCCATTTGGAGAGTGAGCATGCGGTGCCATTCTGACCAATCACATGTCCTGCCCCGGGCTTCCCGACCCAGGGGTAACAAAGATGGGTGTGATTGCACTCAGGCACAACAGTGAACCCAAACCTCCACTGAAGCTGTGGACAGGAGGCTTTCTCGCCGCTGAGCTTCCTGGTGGGTAGCAGAGGACTGTCCTAAGGCCCTCACTGTCTCCCGCCTGTGACCTTGGGGTGCGAGAGAGTGATTGTACTTTGTGTCCCCACAACAGGGGAGTGGTTTTGGGCCATGAATGGTCGTCAAAAGTGACAGCTTGCCAACTCCAAGCCAGACCCTTGAGAGGCAGCTCGGATTCCACTTGCACCAACCAGATGGTCAGGAGGAGGAGAGTCGGCAAATTTGCTAATCCACAGAAAAGATGGAGACGTATGGAGATGTGAATAATCCAAACAGCAGCACAGAGCAAAAGAGTTCATCTCCAGCTGGGGGCAGAGCTCACTCTGTCAACCAGAACCGTGAGCTAGAAAAATACATGCTGGTGATTGTAAGTCACCGAGTTTTGGAGTATGGTTCTAGCATTATTGTGGCAACATGTGATTAAGCCAAGCTAGCAGATGTAAATGTAGACTTGTTGTTGGCCACTGCACCAAAATAAGAGAAAACTGTGCCTGAAAATGAAGCCATAGAAAGAAAAACAAAGGCAAAAGATGAACAGGTTTGAGCTAAATGGCATAATTTCAGTAACTGAATTAGCTCTAGCCCAAGACTACTGAGTTCAGTAATTCCATTTTTTCCCAGTACATTTTTATTAAGCACTTACTACATGCTCATCATTGTTCTTGGTGAGGAAACTAGAATAAAGAGCCAAACACACACAAAAATCCCCATCAGCATGGATAATATATTGGCACACATAGGTGATAAAGGCAATATGTAAAGTGCATGGTATGTTAGAAACCAATGCATATAAAGAGGAAAACTGAGGGGAGAACATGAAATCTGAGGGAAGGTATTAAGGTTTTAAATTGGGAGGCCAGGGAAGGTCTGACCGAGAAGGTAATGCTTCAGCAAACTCCAATGAGTCTCAGGGGTGTGTAGGGGCAGCACAGGAAACAGAACGGAGAACACAAAGGCTCTGAGGGACAAAATGCCCAGCATGTGCAAAAAGCAGTCGATAGGACATGGTGGACGGAGCTAGGAGGAGGAGGCAGAGCAGCAGGACGTGAGCTGAGTGTGCGAGCTGCACAGTGTCCTGCACATTCACAGCTAACAGAACTTCAGAGTGTGACTGCACTTAACATCGCGTCTGTGCAGATGCACTGAGTCCAGGGAAGCAAGGCTGGAAGACACTCAATGTCTAGAGCCATGGCTCATACCTAGATGACCCCGGAGCCTCACATGCTCATAGGCTGGAGCACAAGGTGTGACACGGGGATTAGGGAGTGTGGCAACCAAGGGAACCCATCTGCTCGTTTAGCGGAGTTCTGGGTGTGGCTGAGTAGACTTACTGAAGACAGAGCCCCGCCTTGGATGTGGATGGCACCAACCAAGATGCTTATATCCCGAGTGTAATTAAAAGGAAAGGGAGGCCAGGCGTGGTGGTGCACCCCTGTAATCCCAGCACTCAGGAGGCAGAGGCAGGAGAATCACTGCAAATTCTGGGCTGCACAGTGAGATACTGTCTCAGCCCCTTCCACCCTGCCAAAAAAAAAAAGAGGAACAGGAGGCTTCCTGCTTCCTGCTTCCTGCCTGCCCTGCCGTGGACTGCTTCCCCCCCCCCCACCGCCATGCACACCTGCCACGCCCCCCTGCCTTGGAACCAGCCAGCTATGGATTGAAACCCTTTGAAACTGGGAACTAAACTTTTCCTCTTTTAACTTGTGGTGTTGGGCACCTTGTCCCAGCAATGAGTAAGTAACTAAGACGTCTGTTGTCTTTACAAGAAAAGGAAAAGCATATACATACAGAGAGGCAGGAGAAATTCATGTGAAAATGGAGGCAGAGATTAGCATAACACTTCCACAACCCCAAGATTGCCAAGGGCTGCTAGCATCCACCAGAAGCTGGGACAGATGTATGAGATGGTTTCTCAGACCTTTGAAGGGTTTATGTCCCTGTTGACATCTTGATTTAGAACTTACGGTCTCTAGAAGTGTGAGAAAATAAAATAAAATTCTGTTGGTTTAAGACACCCAGATTAGGGTCATGTTACCATGGCCCTAGGAAATTAATATAGAGAGACATTGGAGATCCATATTGGAAGATATGTATCAGGAAAGTCACTTGATGTGATTTACGTCTTAATAGGAGTTCTGTGATTGCAGTGCAGAAATTACCTTATAGGGGAAAAAAGGCAAACATGGCCATTGGAAAAATGCAGGAAAGACTTTATGTTCACCTACATGAGCTGGAGAGAACTGGAGTCTAGGTAGATCCGTAGGTAGAATCAGCAGGTCTTCTTGCCAATTGGATGTAGAGGGTTAGAGAAGCAGAAGTGACAGGAATGCAGCCAGAGACGTGGGCTTGGGTTACACAGCTGTGGAACTGCCATTGATTGAAATGGGAAAATCACTGTGGAGCAGCTTCCTGTATGCACAAGAACTGCAGGAGATCTGCTGGGGACCTGCTGCTTTTGAGGACCTCTTATTCACCGAAAGGAAGATGCTGCCACGCAGCTGTACATTCTAGAGCCCAGCTCCAAGTCGAAGCCAGGGATATAAATTTGAGAATCATCAGCCCATGAGTGGGGTTCAAACATGAGGCTGGATGAGAAGAGAGGAAGGGTAGAAAAGAGAGATGACCAAACCCTAAGTCCTTGGACATTCTCACCTTTAGAGAGTTACATAATGATCTAGAAGAGCGACCAGACATGGGAGGGGACCAAGAGAGGTTGTCCCAGAAGCTGAGGAAGAAAGTGCACCCAAGAGAGAATGACCAGCTGTGCCAAGTAAAACTGACTGGTCACGTCAGACAAGGTCCGAGAAAGCACCACCGGGCCCTGAGCAGAGCAGCTCTGAGGAGGGAGATGTGGAAACCTGACGGTGGGCTGAGCATGAGTGGGGCGAGAGACACTGGGAGAAGCACATAGAACCAAGTCTTCCAGGAACCCCCAAACCCATAAAATTCTTATTCTTCCATAAGCTATTGTGAATTGACTTTCTGATGTTCACAACCAGCTGCCCTCAAAATAAGACCAGACTCACAGAGGTAGATGACAGAAGACAAAGGGTGATGTTGATCACCTACTGTGTTCTAAGAACCTTATATACATCATATCACTTAATTTTAACTTAATTGTAGTAAAGCTATATAATAGTGTTTTTTATCCTCGCATTACATATAAGGAAATTGAGGCTCACAGAAATTAACTGTCTTTGCACTCAAACTCAGCTCTGACTCTAAATCCTATAGCAAGCCAGAAGGAGACAAATGATATTGAAGGAAACAAAGGGTCACTGCACCCTGTCTTTGATTGATGCTCCTGTTATGGCTTATGTCTCGATGTCCCCCAAAGCCTCATTCACACACTTACAGGCAGGCCTCTGAAAGGCGGCTGGGTCACAGGTGTGTGACAGCTGATCAGTCCCGCTGGGGTAGCTTAGTTATGGGCGATGAAATTATGGAACACGGAAGCCCCCCTGGGAGGGAGCGGCATCACCCACCAGGCTTGGAACCTGGAAGGATAAAGGGGAGAAGGAAGGCAGGCTCTCAGCTGACTGTTTCCCTGCTGCCACCCCACCGTGCCATGGCACCGACTGGAGAATGAAACCACTACAAACCGTGAGCCAAATGAACCTTTCACTTGTAGGAGTCTGATATTTTGCTCCAGCAAAGCAAAAATAACTAAGACAGTACCAAACCTCCTCAGATTTTAGAACACCTAGAGGGCTTGCAAAACAGGATGTAAGGGGTTTACAGGTATAGCTCAGTGGGAGAGCACGTGCTTCACAAGTCCAAGGCCCTGGATTCATTGTCCAGGATCAATCAACCAATCAATAAACATAGGTTACTAGGCCCCTGTCTTAGCCCTGGCAGGAGAAGCAAGTGAATGGGCATGTTTAATGGGTATCACCTGGTGCTCCTGCTACTGGGCCAAAAGTTGTGAGGGCCACAGGTCCTCCAGGCCAGGGTGCTTCCCGACCCTGTTCAGGGCTCTGAGTGGAGCCAATGTCCAGGCTGCTAGCCGGAGCCCCACAGCACCAGACCAGAATCACTGGGCGTCTCCTTGCTCTGAGCAGGTGGGCAGGTAGGTAGCGGACACTCCATTGCAAATGTCCCCTGCGTCCACAGCCACACCACCCTGAATGTGCCCACTCTATTCAGGAGTCTCATGCAGGAGTCTATATGTGTCATCATATAATTATTGTGATCCAAATATGAGATGTGGGAGTCAGAAACACAGTTAAACAAACCTGACCAGCATGTGATCCACAGGGATGGCTCTCCCCAGGCCCCATAGACTGGGTAGCTGCGATCACCACCTGCAGTTCGTGTCCCTGGCTTCCGGTGTGCAGCCCCTGCGAGACGACGTGGAGGACAGACCGTCTGCACCTCAGCCAAGGCCAACCCAGGGACCTTCTGGCTGGACGGGCCACACTCCTGTGCACTGTCTGTGTCTCCCACCGGTGAAACTGTATTTCTGCTCCTCTTCGGCCCTATCTGTCCTCATCCAGAGTGAAACAGGACTGAGCTTCTCCGGGGTGTTTGTACCAAGTGGCGAGAATGAAGAAGTAAACAGCGATTTTGGGAACAGGCTCATGGAAATGTTTTCCTGACTCACTCGGGTAGTAGCTGTGCGGTCTCTCTGAGCCTCTGTTTCCTTTTCTATAAAACAGAAACAATGCGAGATATCTTATGGGCTTCTATTGCAGATTATCAAAACTGTCCTAAGCCCAGAGTGGCCGGGCATGAATGGAATCATTCATTCATTCACGTAACAAGTACTTGTTGAGAAGCTGCTTGTCTAGAGGAGATGAGGGTGGAGAGAAAGAAATCAGACTCAAATCCCTGCCATCCTGGAGGGCCACACCCGGTGAGAGCAGTCAGACAACTAGTGAAAAATATCTACCATTGTGGCATATTAAAAGGAGCTAAGGTTTTGGAGGGGTGATGAGGCTTCCCACAGCAGGGGCGCACGGAGGCACAATTTTAAATAAGATGACCCGAGAAAACCTTGTAGCATTGTTCACTGAGCCAAGACTTGAGGAGGAAGTGACCTCAGCACCAGAGTACTTGGGGCAAAGGCGACAGTAAGCATGAAGGTCCTGAGGTGGGACACTCTGCACGGCTTTGAAGACCAGCAAAGAGGTCACAGGGCCAGAGCAGAGCAAGAGACGGAAAGACGGACTTAATAATTAAGTGGGTTTTTGTTAATGGAAGTTAAGAGCCAAAGATAAGTCACTGTGACCTGAAGTCCATTTGCCTGGTGACAGCTACCTAAAAATTCACATTTTTAACAGCGGCAACATTTTCTGCTTGACACATCAGCTCTTTGTAAGCATATTTGTGTAGCAGGATCTTTTGCTATGGTGCCAACTGTAATAAAAGTGACCTACATTAATACCGGGAAAACTCAGATTCCTTGAGATGGAGATGATCCCCATCAACTCTCTGCACTGGGAAGAGCAGCAGGCCCTCCAAACCCTTGTCCCCGGTTGTTGTCTGCCCTCTGAAGTCTGAAGCGGCCACCAGCATGCTGTGACAGGAGGACACCGCTTCCCACTTGCGGCATCCTAGCCTTTTTTAACGGCCCTGAACACTGCAGGGTCGAGGGTGAGCAGACAATCAGGTCTGCAAGCATTAGGGGAGGGCAGAAGAAATCCGAATCAGTCAGGTTTCCCGTTGCTGGGACAAAGGCCCAGCCAATGCCCACAAGCTATAGAAAGGGGGTTTTCACTTGGCTCACGGGTTTGGGGGATTCGGTCCATGGGGAGGCATGGCAGAAGCTGCATTGTCAAAGGACACAGTGCAGGAAAACTGCTCACTGCATGGAGCCTGGAATCAGAGAGAGGAAGGGAAGGAGCCAGAGAGGGAGCCGGACCGCCCAGGCTCACCCTCGGTACACACGGCCCCACCCAGGCCCCACCGCACAACAGCACGGCTATTACCACGAGTCCACTTGTGAGCACAGCACCCCACAATCCAATTGCCTTCCCAAGAGTCCCTGGGGCACATTCTAGATCTAAATCATGATAGAACGCAGCACAAAGCCCTTCTGGGAGAGCAGAGTGGCCGAAACCAGCTCTCAGTCAGCTTAACTCAGTCTCTGAGTTAAGCACTTTGTTACTCTTCCGTGTTCCATTTATCTGCTCATCTAATTCATCTTGGCAGGGCAGCATGTGCCAGGCACGGTGCTAGGCTTGGGATCTATGCTGAATAAGATAGGGGGTCTTTTACCAACAAAGACACAGATACACTAATCCCAAAGGGACACAGACCGATGAAGGAAACGAGGGCGATGCAGTGACAGAGTCTATCAGAGCCTATTTAGGGGATCCGGGAGGTCTCTTTGCAGGGAGACCTCGTGCTCTGAGACTCAAAGAGGAGAAGGAAGAACGCGGTACCCAGCTGGGAGGAGCCCACGTGATGTGGATGTGTTACAGACCCAGGAAAGCTGCTTGGTGGGTGAGGAAAGGGAGGTCGTGGCTTTGGGATTTTATCCCAAGCACCCACTGGAATATCACAGGGACCTCTGGGCAGGTGAGTTCCCAGCTGACCGCAGGCCTCCCAGCCCACACGCTGTCCCGGTGTGGCACGTATTCTTCTGTGGCAGAGGGAGAAGACTGTGTCAAGGCTTTGGTTGTGACCGCTTCCCCCAGTGGAAGCATGGCTTCCCAGTGTGGCTTCCCAGTGTGGAAGTGTGGCTCCCAGGGACAGGCCATCAGAGGACACAGGTTCCTTCAGTGACGCCCACTCAGGAGAAGCCCAAAGGAACTCCCTCCTGCAGGAAGACCGTGTGGAGAGGGTGGCAGCCCCCAGCCAACAGCCACCATCACTGCAGGCAGAGGAGGCAAGCGGCCCTTGGGTGCCCCAGGCCCCAGCCCTGTGCAGCCACCACAGCAGAGGCACTGCAGCTCTGCACCACGCCAGTGTTCAGCCGGCCCTGGGACCTGTGACCTGGTCTGTGCTGTTGCCACCCCTGCCCCCGAGTCCGTACATCTGGACCCAGCTTGTGCAGCGGGCTTTGTTTAGGGAGACGGGCCGTGCTGCCTTTGGCACCGTGGAGAATGAGCTGGCCAGAGACAAAGCCGAGCGGGTGACGGTTCCTAGACATTTCATTGCTGGAGGTCTAGGTCCAGAGGGACAAGAATCCAAGATCCCACAAGGCACCCTCTCTGACCTGAGGCAGAACTCCTAGCCGGCTCCTCCTGCCTGAGGACCCACCTCACACGCAGAGAACTGGGGTAGGAAGGTTTTCCTCCAGCAGGAGGCGCCCATCCACAGGCTGGGGGTCGGGGGAGCCCTGCCTTACAGGCCACATGGAACGAACAGGAAGCAGCACGCTCAGCTGCGGGGCACCCACAGTGCGGTGCCCGTGAGGAGGAATTTCCTTTCCACGTACGCGCCCAAGGGCACGTCCACCTTCATCTCATCGCCTAACAGATATTTGTCAGAACTCATTTTTCTGTGACGTGTAGCATCCAGTCCTGTAGAGTGTCTTTGCTTCTTTTTAAATATCATTTGCTATTTTGCCTACTTACAGCCTTTTAAAGACTTTTTTTAGGTCTTACATCACATATGTCTAAGATAACTGGCTAAAAATCCTTGAAATGCTGAAAGGGAGCCCCAGGGAAGACCTAGAATAGAAAGCGGCTGCTCACCATCCAGGACAATCACCAGAGTTCAGTGTCAGATCTCTGTGATGCAAAATTCAAAATCCGGATGCGGTATTCATGCGTCACAGCCATGAAACGAGTGGGCCGTTTTATTCTATCAGTATAGAACAAATATGCCTGGATAATAGACAATTTAGAAAATGCCCACCCCAAAAGGAAGAAAAGGAGGGAAGGGAAAAAGTTGGGGAGAAATCGAGAATCACCCCATTACCTGCTAGCGGCTCACTGAGATCCTGATAATCCATGTGGTCCCAATAAGCTGCTTTTGTTGCAAGCCAGCTCTGCGGTGTTTTTGTTCATTCACGCAGTGCATAAATACATTTATTAAGCACTCGTACGTGCCAATCAGGGAAGCTACAACAATGACCAGCTAATTCCGACAGACTGAGGCTGCTGCAGGGCAGACAGGAGACGCCCCCTGCCCTGCTGGCGCTGGAGCCCAAGGAGTGATGTCCGCCTAGACTTGAGGAGTGGGTGGGAATTAGGCAGGAGAAGGCTGTGGACTGGAGGGCGGCTGGCAGGGAGGGCAGGGAGCGGCCCACATATCACAATAGCAGAAGGAGGCGCGTTGTGGCGGAGCCTGGGCCACACAGAAGAGGACACCGGAGGGGATGGAGAGGAGGAGGGGAGACGGGCAGGTGGGAGGACGTCAGGAGGCAACATCAACAGGGCCTGGTGCGCGGCTGCCTACCAAGGGGAAGGGAGGGGGGGCACCAGGGAATGTGACTGTTCAGTGTTGGACACCGTGAGCTCCATGGGACGGGTGTCCAGCGGGAGCTGACCAGCGGAGAGGTGAATGTGACTTACGCCTGTGTCGCTGTGTCTGGTTTCCGGGTTCCTGCAGGAGTGGAGCTCATTCGGACCCAAGACGTTGGCATAACCTCAGGCAAGTGCTCTACGCCTGGGCGGCATCCCCAGCCCGGTTAGTGTAACCTTACAAGAAAGATGGAAGCCAGCTCGCTCTGACAGCCTTTTACCCTCTCTCCCTCACTGACCATTCCCCCAGGCCACAGATGAGCGGTCTGGTCCCCAAGACACGGTTTGCAGAGGAAACAGGTTTCGAGTAGAGCAGGACAGAGTCAAGAAGTCACCCCGTGATATAGCTACAGAGTTACCAAAAAAATGTCTGCAGAGCTTCCAAAGCAGGCCAAGATGGGAAGATGCCTTACAGAAACAGTGCAGATTTACTACCAAAAAAGGAAGAGTGGAAGGAAGAAGGGAAGAGGGAGAGAAAGGAGAGAGGGGGGAAATGGCTCACAGATATAAAACAAAGGACTCAGTCAAGGAAAAATCTCGGCCAAAAGCAAAGGAAGCTCCTCACGCTGACTTCACATTATAAGAGCATGAACCTCAGGAAAGCAAGATTTCCAAACAAAGTGACTAAACAACAGAACGGAAGTTTTATTTTTAAAAACGGTCACCAAAAGCACACTAAGGAAGCAAGTCAGGACCCAAAACAGTATTACAACTCTAATAAAACATCCACAACAGAAACTGTGCTACTGAAATAAAAGGCTGGCAGTGTAATTAAAATGACAGCTCCCTTAGAAGCATTGGAGAGGACCTAAAAGAAGACAAAAGAATAATCTGACAGATGGATGCAATTGCTCAAATAGACATTCAGCAAACAAACAGAAGACAGACGTAAAGACAAAGTACAGATTAGTTTCCTGAAACGAAGACAGAAATGACAGTAATACCCACATAATCCCAAATGAAAGCAAGTGTCGGCTGAGACTATTATACCCAGCTGAACATCCCTCCCTCAAGGGATAGCGGACGGACGCATGATCATTACGGAAACAATGACTTCAAAATGAAATCCAGGGCTGTAGTGGGTTCAATCCCCAGGACCACCACCACCACCCCAAAAAAAGAAAAGGAAAGGAAATCCAGTGTTAGGTAAGGACGTTTGATAAATAATTCAGGAATTTAAAAGCTGTGGGGGACGGCAGGTGATGACCGTCAAGTCTATTTCAATATACAATGAACAGTGGAGGAGGAGGAGAAATGTATTTATATCAATGAAGTTTGGTGTTCTAAACATGAAAAATTAAAAATAACCAGCATGCCATTTAAAAATTAGTAAAAAGAATAAAAATAAATGTAGATGAATGCTCATGTTTCCTAGCAGCGATTAATTACACTGAGGTTGAAATGTGTCCCCGTCCCCCCTACCCGTCCTTAACCGTACTAACCCCCTTCCCTCTTCCTCCATCCTAACCCCGCACAGCTTCCCTCCCCCGTCACCCCCTTCTTAAAGTAATATTTAATTCTATCTCTCACCCTAAAACGCATCTATTTAAAATCCAACCATTCGGGGCTGGGCATTTAGCTCAGCGGCATGAGCGCCTGCCTGGCAAGTGTGCGGTTGTGAGTTCGATCCCCGGTACCGGTAAAAACAAAAAAGAAAAAAACATCCAGCCATCCCTTCCACTTCACTATAGCATTTACTTGAACTGAATTCAAAATAAAATTCAATTACCTAAGTGAATATTTTTAATCAAAAAGCTGTAAGGGAACGCTTACAGCTCTCCCCTAACTGCATACCTACGTCGGGGTGTTTATCAGTGTTAACTGTGGTTACTTCTGGATGAGGAGATATTGTTGGTTTTCTCCTGAACGGATTTTTTTCCAGATCTTCTGATTTCCTAAAAGCAAACGCGTGAGAACAACCCTCGGATTCCGTCCAAGAGTGCTGTCAGCAGGAAATCAAATAGCAACAGAGGCTGGCCAGGCTTTGGGGGATAAAGAAAGCCTTCTACAGTGCTGGCAGGAATCTAAACAAACACTAGCATTATGAAAATCAGTATGGTGACTCCTTGAAAAACTTAAAACAGAAATTTCACTTCTAAGTATCTTCCCAAAAGTGTTAAAGACATCATATTACAATGATCCATTCATATCCATGTGTGTGTGTGTTTTTATCGGTACCGGGGATCAAACTCACGACCAAGCGCTTGCAAGGCAGGTGCTTATGCGGCTGAGCTAAATCCCCAGCCCTTATACCCATGTTTAAAGCTGCACAATTCATAATTAAAGCTTGGAAGCAGCTTATGTGTCCACCCAAGATGAACAGATAAAGAAAGTGTGGTATTTACACATCATGGAGTACTACTCTGCCGTAAAGACGGATAAAGTCGGGTCCTTTGCAGGAAAATGGACGTACCCTGAGGCCATAAGGTTAAATAGATCAGACACACAAGCCTAAACATCTTATGGTCTCTCTTACATAAGAAACTCAAAACTAGAGAAAAATAAATGATAAATACAGCAATAGAAAATAGGGAGATTAATCTTTTGAGAAAGGGAAGGAGACCAAGAGATGGAGAAAGGGCGAGGAATGGGAAAGAAACCGGAAGAAAAAGAAATGAAGCTGTGTTGTGCTCACGTGCCCACGCCCCACGTGGCGTAATCATGAAGTACTGCACACAGATACGAATAAAAATGTTAAAGCACTTTTTTAAAAAGCGCATTACTGCTTTCAAAAGACCCCAGACCGGTTGTGCCGCTAACTGACAGCAGAAGTGACGCCCGGGACTGGACGGACTCCGGAGGAGGAGCGCGGAGGGAAGGGAGCAGAGGCGGGCGCAGTGCGCAACCTGAGCTCCCGTGCTCAGCAGACCTCAGGACCACTAGCCCGCCCCTGCCTGGCCGAGCCAGTCACCTCCTGCAGAGCCTGCGGCTTCCAGCAGCACCGCAGAGCCCCGGGCAGGCCGAGGACCGCCTCTTCCCCACCCCCAGCAGCCCGAAGCCGGCCTTGTGTGGCCAGCGGGACCCTGGCCTCGCGTGGGTGTCTCCCCAGCCAGAGCCCGGGACCCCAAGGCAAACCCCAGGGCTCGGTGGTCAGTGCAGCCTGAGTGCCCTCCCCTCCTCGTCCTTCATTTCCTCATCAGCCCGTCCAGTCCTGCCCTGGGCGGGGACTGCACGTGGGCTCCACAGACGTCTAATTCCCTTTTCCATCCCCCTCCCCTCCCTCCACCACCTCTTGATCGCCTTCCCCCTGAGGATCTATTATTTATGTATTCTCTATTTTATTTGCTCTTGATTTATACTTTGGGTTTCTCATATAAGAGAAACCATGCACTATTTAAGCTTGTGCGTCTGATTTATTTTACTTAATATTCCTGTGTCCAGGTGCCTTCATGTTCCTACAAAGGACCCAAGTTTATCTTTCTTTAGGGCAGCGTAATACTCCCTGGTGTGTAAAAACCACATTTTCTCTCTCCATTCCTCCTTGGATGGACATGTAGGCTGCTTCCAGGACTTATCCACCATGAATTGTGCTTTTTTGTTTGTTTTGTTTTGTTTTCATTTTCAAGATAGAGAAAATGCCATCCACATCCCAGGCAGACCACAGGAAGCTGGTTTGACATGGGCTCCTTGCCATTTCTAGAGTGAATTAGACAGAAGCCTGGAGCGGCTGACAGCTCCTCCACCCTGTGAAGCAAACACTGCCCAGGAAGGAGCTGAAACAGGGGAACCCGGAGCCTACACGGAGAGTGAGAGAAACCAGGTGACAGTCAGCACGCAGAGGTGGCCGCGCCTGTGGTCAGCCCCGAGCCGAGCTCTCCAGCCATAGCTTTTCCTTTGGTGTCAGCCACGTGGAAGGAGGATTTTTTGCATCTCTTGCAAGTAAGAGAATCCTGGTGCCTCTAAAGAACATTGAAACAAGATCCTCTTTCCATGCTCACCTTTTTTTTAAATGGAAAAAAGATAAAACAAAACTTCATAACTAAATAATAGGGTGACAATAGTTAATACACTGCACATTGCTGTAAGATTCTGTTTGGAGAGAAAAGCTTTACCATCTATATGTCACACATCAAAACAGACGTACAGGTGGGTGCATTCGGAGGTGGAGAAGGGAAGATCCCAAGTTCAAGTCTAGCCTGAGTATCAGGGTGAGACCTCCATCTCCTAAAAAAAAAAAATAGAGGTACAGAATGGACCTGCCACTGAGGAGCCCTGAGTGCTGCCCGTGTGAGCACCAGGGCTCACACCAGGGCTCAGGCACGTGGCAGACTGTGTCCCTGCCGAGGAAGGGTAGCCAGCCCTGTGCCAGGGGCACAGGCAGCAGTGTCCTGGTGTGTCTGAGCGTGGGGCTCTGTATCAGCGAGCTTTCCCTTCGCCGAGACCCAGTACCTGACACCCATAACTTAAGGGGCCAAGGTTTGGTTTGGCTCAGGTCTCGGAGGATCCTGTTTCCGAAGGGCTGGCTCCATCCACACAGATGCTGTGCCAGAAGGGCACCGTGCAGGGAAACCGCTTGCTCGGGACAGCTGTCCGTCTGTTCTGTAAACAGCTGTTATATCTGAGCTCAAAAATAATTCCCCCCCCCCATTTTTTTTTTGCAATTTTGAATTTTTGAGGGACGCTGCCAGCTGATTCGCACCCTCACACAGCCGGGAGCACGCTTCACTATCCATGAGGTGTTCTTAATCTGATAGAGTGGACAGGTCAGGATAAACACTCACAGGTCCCACAGCTGGCTTCTTGGAATTCTGGAAACCTTCTGGAATTGTACAATTGTTCAACTTCCAAGGAGGGTGTCTGTGGCGTCATTTGGATTCTCAGAGGGGTTCCTTATGCCACGTAAATTAAAAAATGCTAATTGAAGCCGGGCGTGCTGACTCACGCCTGTAATCCCGGCACTCGGGAGGCTGAGGCAGGAGGATCGTTGCGAGTTCAAGACCAGCCTGGGCTACAAAGTGAGCTTAAGGCCAGCCTGAACTGCATAGCGAGACCCTGTCTAAAAAAAAAGACCCAAAAAAAGCTAATTAAAAAAAAAAAATTACAAGTAGGGTGGTATCCTGGCTGAGAAGCAGAGGAAACGTATGTCTCTGAGGGAAGGATCTGAAAACGGTTTCGACGTCTGCAGTGAGACCAGATGCAAGGACTCCCAGCTTTCCTGGCCAGCACTGCATTAGTGGTCGCTGTTACAAACAGCCCAAACATCTCCTTGGGAAGGTTTAATGTTTGTTTGTTTTGCGATGTGGTCTCACCATGTGGACCAAGCTGACCTCGAACTCAATCCTCCTACCTTACCTCCCCAAAAGGTTTATTTCTTGCATTTCTGCTCAGCTCGGCCGCCCGTGCCTTCTCACCGCAGCACTAGGGCTGAAGGGACAGCTTGCACCCGAGACCTGCAGATCTTATGGCGGAAGCCAAGCGGTCAAGCCACATTTCTGCTCAAATGTGGCATAAATCGCATCTACTTGCCTGGGCTCCATTGCTCAAAGCGAGTCACCCGGCCAGCCCTGCCAATATATGCCACCTGCAGAAAGCAGTCCTAAAATAAGAAGAGTCCACTCGCTCTAGGAAGTCACATAGCAGAAGTGTAGACCTGTGATACCCTGAGAGGGAGGGAGGAGATGGCTGCAGACAACACCGCAGCCCATTTTAGCAGGAAATGACCAAGGGCCGGAACAGCCAGGCCCCTGACCCAGGTGCCTGTCACCCCAGGAAGCCTTCCAGCAGGGCGACGGGAAGGAGGACCCAGAGCTCCCAAACTCTGAGCCGAGTCTCAGCCGCAGACCCGCCAGCTTCCAGGGGTGAACCACGAAGTCCTCAGAGCTAGCACCCCAACATCTGGAGCCCACGCAGGGACCTAAGGAAAGATCAGACTACAGGGCCCGAGGGATGCCTGATGCGTGTCCTAAGAATAATTACTGCCCCCGGGCCCTGGGTTGTGGGGGTGATTTCCCCTTCTGTGTTCTGTTGCATTACTGTGCTACTTACATAAATATAAAAGCAAGCACCTTTGAAAACACGTGTCCAGCGCCAAGCCTCACAAGGGTAGGGAAGTCCGTGTGTCAGACAAAGGCACCAAAGTCATGGGATTTCAGTCCTTCGGTGTGCATGATCCTGTCGTCTTCTGTAATGACTGACAGCCTCACGCTTGCCAGGCAGGCGCTTGTGCTGCTAAGCTAAATCCCCGGCCCTACCTTTTTCTTTTTTTAAAGACAACTTTGACTTCACTTCTGAAATCCAGACATTCCTGTAATTTTCCACTTGTAGATTCTGTGTGAGACTAAAAAAAAGAAAGGACTGAGGCCACCTTGAGTTCTGCATGCAGGAGATGCCGTACCCTGAATTTTCTTCTGGCCCCAGAAAGGAGATTAGGCAGCTGAGGCTTAAAAATGTCTTAGCTGACATCGGTCAGTGAGAGGCCAGCCCCACGGCTTTGTAACCATGAGTTTTTGTTTGCTTAGCTTTTTTCTGTTTTGGTTTGGTACCAGGGATCCAACGAACTCCTGACCTCACACTTGCCCCTGAGCCTTACCCTCAGCCCCTGGGGCAGTGTTTTGTGACAGTTAAATATGAGACTAAGTCAGGTTGAACCTACCTGAAGGTACAGCGCTGTGCACAGGACTCTGTGCCTCAGCCGTAGACTCCGGAGTTTTATGGCCCTGCAAACCTTGGCCCTGTATTTGACAGCTTTGCAAACTGTTAAATTTCCTTGGCTTCTATTTGCTCCTTTTAAAATATGGGATAATAATAGCGTCTACTTCATCAGGGTGTTTTCAGAATTAAATACTGTACCCCTATCTAAAGCTCCTGGCACGGTACTTAACACACAGCGAGCAAATGAACGTATTTAAGCTATGAACTCCAATATAACAGGGACAGAAATGATTGATTTATGCCTCCTTGCATAAACCTCCTCGTCCTTTAGGGAAAAGCTGATGCGATGTGATCAGCATTCTTCTGTCCCTCCTCCCGGGCAGCTGCCATTGTGGGAATCGGCCAATCAGTGGAAGAACCAGAAAATATGGTAAACAGGACCCACAAAACGCAAGTGAACATTAAGAGAGAGAAGCAGAAATTGTTGAAAAGAGTGGAAAAAAAGAAACAGGATGAGACCTGCCGGGCAGGCGTGGTGGCAAACGCCTGCCATCCCAGCATTTAGGAGGCTGAGGCAGGAGGATCATGTGAGTTTGAGACCTAAACTGCATAATGGCACACTATCTCAATAAAAGAAAGAAAGAAAAAAGGAATAGGATGAGAGACCTGGGAGCTGTTGCATAATGTA
Organism: Cavia porcellus; assembly: GCF_034190915.1. Classification (NCBI taxonomy): domain Eukaryota; kingdom Metazoa; phylum Chordata; class Mammalia; order Rodentia; family Caviidae; genus Cavia; species Cavia porcellus. The sequence goes on from NW_026947487.1 coordinate 115,005,696, forward strand.
AGAGAGGCTATGGCTGGGGTAATCTGGAAAGGAGCGTGAGTTGCCTACTGGTGCTGGATGTGGGCTGGCTCTGAAGACCTCAGGGGATGCTGGTGCGCACCTTGGGTCCTCACCACAGGGGCCCCCTAGAGTCACGTCTTCAGGGACCTGTGAGTGATCCGAGGGACGGCCAGGAGATGTGAGGCCTTTCGTGTCCTCATCTTGACTTCCAAGATGGACCTCTGCCGTGGTCCTTCCTGAGAACAGTCACTGAGTCCATCCCACGGGAGAGGAAGGGCAGGGAGATCCCACACCTTGGGGAGGAGGGAGCGTCAGTAATTTCCGGACAGATTTTAAAATGACTAACAAGATTTTAGGGAGTGTTGGTGTGGGCTGGAAATTTGATTCCCTTCGGTATTATGAAGGGCCTGCATGTGAGGCTTAGAGTTATTTTAACTTTTGGCTACACCGTGGTTTCATTCTAGTGACATGGTCACTAGATTCGCCTGTATTGTACCCACGGGTTTATCTGTATCATGTTAATGGAAGATCTGAGTATTGTTATAGACGAAGCATAGAAGGAGAGAGTACAGGTAGTTGGGAGCTTGGAATAGGGGCAGTGTCTGGAGCCGTTCTGTGACAGCAGTAGTCTTGTAAGACAAACAGTGTCCGGTGTGTTTTCCCCTCATGCTGTCTCACTGTTTATTTTGTATCCTTACTTCTCACAGAATTCCTGTAATTTATCTTCCAAAGGTTTGACTGAATTTCTAATTTCAATGTAACATACAATTTCGAAGAGCTCTTTCTTGTTTTCTTATTTCTGCTTTTTAAAATTTCTATTTCTTTCTTTCTGTGTGGTCTTTTTGAGACAGGGTGTCCCTCTGCAGTTCAGGCTGGCTGTCAGCTCACTTTGTAGCTCAGGCTGTTCTTGGACTGGTCCGATCCTCCTACCTCAGCCTCCTGAGTTCTGGTATTATACCTGTGCACTACCAGGCCCAGCCTATGTCCACGTCTCGTAACTTCTGGGTCTTGTTTTATAGATCAAGTTATTAGTCTTTCTTGGCATAATTCTTAAACTATTTTAAGTTTTTCTTTCTGTTTCTTAAACTATTTGGCTTTCCATTAGAGTTCAAGAACTTTTTATTTTGGGATAGATTATGCTTGTCTTTTCCATCACCTTTTTAGTGTTAATCTATATGTTTTAATATGTTAAATATATCTCATGTATACAACAAATAGATGGGTTTTACAACAGTCTCTTCCTTTCAGTGTGTTTAGTCCATTTACATTTAATGTAATGACCAAATGGGTGGGTTTAAGTGTACCAACTTGACATCTGTTTTCCAACTGACTCTTGTGTTTTGTTTCCTCTGCTCTCCTTACCTGAGTTCTTTTGGGTTGACTGTAATCTTTTAAGTATTCTATTTTGTTTTCTCTGTTAGCTTCTTACCTATAGCTCTTTGGAGCTGTCACTAAAGAATCACTGAATTATTTATTAATTTATCTAGAACTAACAACAAGAGCTTTAGCTTATAAAAAATTATTATTTTTAACTAGTGAACCTTCCACTTCACACAGAGACAACTATATAAACCCACGTATCAATTCTCCTCTATTCTTTATTCAATTGCTGTCATAGCATTTATTTCTATACACAGTATAAACCTTTGTTACAGTGGTATTTTGCCAGAAAGAGTTAAATGCCAGTAAGAAAGAAAGAAGGAGAGAGAGAAAACAGGATGCAGGGCGGGGACCCTAATTCTTCCTCCCCAGGATGCAGTGTGTCCTTCTGCTCTGGCTGCCGTCGGGACTCCTGATGTTTATTTTCAGCCGTGTGAACTGACGGGCCCAGATGCTCCTCTCTCATGCTTCTCATGCTTAGGATCACTGTTTCTTACGCCTGTAAGTTGACTTCAAACATTAGAGAAGTTTCAGGCCATGGCATGCAAATATTTCCTTCCATTTCACTTTCTTCTCCTTCTGGGATTCTGCTTCGACACATACTCGATGTTTTCACGCAGGTCCTGAGGCTCTGCTCATTTTTTAACATTTTCTCTCTCAGGTCTTCAGGCTGAAGAGTTTTACTGCTTTGCCACCCAGTTCCCGACTCTGTCGTCCGCCTTCTCACTGTTAAACGCCACCAGGGGTTACGCATTTGAGTTTTCACTTTCGATGTCTAGAATTTGCATTTGTTCTTTTTCTGTCCTCTCCATTTCCGTGCCAAAATTGCCTATCTTTGTTCCTTTAATTCTTGGACTGTAATAGCTGCTTTAATGCTTCCAGTTTTCAACTTCAGTGGCTATGATGTCTCGGGCTTACTCTTTTTTAAAATTTTACTTTAAAGAGAATAAAACAAAAGAGGACAGAACAAAGCAAATCAGAACAATGTGAGCAACACAGTACCGCACCACAAGACAATCCAACGTTAACAGTAGCTGCCACACTGTCTCTTTCTTTAAATTAGTTGAGCGTAGCTTCACATACAATAGTATCAAACACAAAAAATAGTATAAACCCATTCAAAAGAATGAAAGTATTACAGAGCACACAGAACCAAATAACCGAAAATGGACAATGGCTACTATAATATCTCATTTTCCATAAAAAACTTATTTATACTATCACACATATTAAAATCCAATAAGACACAACATGATAGAACCAGTGGAAACAGAAGAACAAAAGCATGGTAGGACTTCAGAGCAAGATGATATTAAATCGAGATTGGAAAATGGCGGCGAGCTAGGGGATCGAGCGAAGAATCTCTCCAGAGAATTCAAACTCAAAGATAAAAAAAGACAGCATAGAGAGGACCAGACAAATCGATAGCGATTCTTATTAACCAAGACAGTACAACTGGAGGATTTAAAGTCGTGCTGAGACCGGAGGCTACAAATCCCGCGCCCTTAAATCAACAAACAGACTCGTGGACTCAGCACGAAAAGCTGAGTTGCTTTTGGAGACCGCGGGAAACTGAGACCCAGATCGAGACTCCAAGTAGCAGCCAGTTCTGCACCGCTGCACCAGAGCGGATGTACAAAGCTCTGGCGATTCAAATCTAAACGGTGCACAGAAATCTGACCGGTCAGCGCTGAGCCGCGAGTGGGGGAAAAGTGGACAGCTTGGTGTGCGGCGGTCCCGGAACGAGGACTTGCACCGGACCCTGGTGAGTACAGAAAACCCCGCCGCTGCTGGGTTTGACCAGAGAACAGCTGGCCCGCCACCACGGGGAAATCAATTACACAGCGTCTGGTGCAGACATATTAGCCTGGCGGCAGAAATCGCAGCTTAGTGACATCACCAGGTCCCCCTGTAGGGAGGGCTGGTGGAAGACATCTTAAGTCCTGGCAGAGCCTGATTACTTGTTGGCTTCAGCTCCACACAGAGAACTTAGTGGGAGCCATCTTTGTTTTGGGCAGATCTGCTTTTCTGGTGCACCTATCACAGAGAGGTTTGGAAGAGAACGGCTGGGACCTGGGCAGAATCCTGTGCCATTACCCAGCTGCTTCTGATTCAAAGAGAACTGGCAGGAGCTACTGGGGCTAAACCAAGCCTCTGCTTGGGGCCCAATAAGCAGATACAAAATAGTCACAACTCAGTGACAACCAGAAAGTACAGCCTAATTTATGAACTAACTGACACAGAGGCTAGAGTCTAGACTGTACCGCCCCTACATCCCAGCCTTCCCCAGATAACAGCAAATTGGGGAGGACAGCAAAAACTCAAGCCAGCACGCTTCTGAAAGGCCCTAAGCAATTCAGAGAGGGCCAGAGAACTCCAGGACAGTCTGAAAGAAACCAGAAACATGACAAGAGATAAAAATAAAAAAAAACCTCCAGCTGTTCAACAGGAGAAATTAAACCCAAGAGAACTAAACACTGAAGAGAACAAGCACAGTAACCATCCTCTACTCGACACAGCATCAGCCGAAATTAAAAAGTACTTACATGATCTCATAGAGGAATTTAAAGATGTACTCCTGATCCAAGTGAGGCAAGATATAAAGAGATTAATTAAAGAAATGACAAGCCCCGCCCAAGAGAACACAGATGGAAGAACTGAGGAAATCAGAAAAGAAAGAGAAGCATCTGAAGAAGAATTTAAGCATAACTTAGAATACATGAAACAGATCCAAAGAGAATATCAGGAAACTCAGAACTCCATTGAATATTGGCAAAATGCCTTGACAGAAACTAAAGACAACCTTCTGAAACTTGAAGAGAGATTTAGGGCTTATGAACGTGAAAGAAAAAGCCTCTTAAAAATAACAAGGAACCAGAAAGAAGCAATTCTAAAACTGGAAGATGATAAAAAGATACATAACCTAAGGATAAAGAATGTGAGTGAGGAAGCAGGAACATCCAAAAATGAAATACAAAAAATATTCACAGAGATATTAAAGCAAAATTTCCCACGTATAGCAAAAAGAAATGATATCCAGATAAAAGAAGCATACAGAACGCCAGCTACCTACAACCAAAACAGATCTACGCCTAGGCATATAATAATCGAGATCCCAGAAATCCACCAAAAAAACAGAATATTAAAAGCAGCCAGAGAAAGGATGCAGGTTACCTATAACGGGAAATCTATCAAAATAACAGCAGACTTATCATCACAAACTCTTAAGTCAAGAAGGGAGTGGGGAGAAATATTCCAAGTCCTGAAGGAAAAAAAATATGCAACCTAAGTTCATATATCCGTCAAAACTCTCTCTAAAAATTAATGAAGAAATAAGATACTTTCAAGACAAGGAGGAACTGTGGGAGTTCGTGGCCACCAATCCAACCCTACAGAGAGCGCTGAAGGACATTACAGAGAAAGAGAGGAAGAGATATCAGGATTACAGCTACAGTGGCAGAGAAGCCTCAGTGAACGGGGCAGACCATGGAATGAGGGAATAAGGTGGACAAATTATAGCAGAAAAGTGGAGTAGCAGACATGAGGCAGAGACGGTAAGCTAGTCTTTAGTAGAGACAGCTCTGAAACTATATTTAAAAAAAAAAAAGCAGAGGTCATTGCTAATGGTGTATAACGATTTAAAAGACACAGTAGTCCTAGTGACATATTTAGATTGAATTAAATTTGTTCTGGTCTGTCCACTCATATCAGATTTGAGGACACAGACCTCTAGAACCAAAAATAGCAGGTTATACCACGGCAACTATCCTTACTTTCCTATTGACTTAGGCTGAAATTCTGTATTACTTACATTGTCTTACTATGACTGATCTTAATTGTATCTGAATCATAAGACTATTGGTTGGCCTTGACTGATCCTATCTGAAATCGGTATGCGTGTTAGAATCAACCCTAAAAGTAGAGGAAACTACTCTGAGCATGACAAGATGTAAAGGATATCCATACTGGTATGAATCAGTAACAGCTCTCAAATACTACAATGCAGTCAAAGATAAGTTTTTATAAAAATAGGTGATAGTATGTTTAACTATTATAAGCCAGTGATGTCGACAAATCTATTGAAAATAACAAGAGAAAACCTAGTAGCTACGGAAGATCATTTATATTATAGTTTTATAAGTCCTATCCATTACATGTTTATCTAGGAAATTGTTTCGTTGTCTTGTTATGACTTGGTTTTCCCTATAATACAGAGAGGATAGGAACAAATACTCTGAGGAAGAAACCTGAAAAACCCGAGGCTTATTTTGTAGCATTATAATATAAATTCTAGCAATCTATTGCTTGCTGATTAAAATGACTCTGGACTGGTTTCTTCAGCTCAACTTCAGCATATGCAGAGATGGGGATGGCTATCACAAAGAGAATGAGAGATGCGATGATAGTTGGTATTGTCTTCCCTAATTTGGAACTTGAGGACCTAAAAAGACTCCATCATCCTGTAATGATTTGATTAGTTCTATAATATGCAATAAGTATAGAAAGTGGGTGAAGTTAGGGACAACTATTTGTAAGAAGCTAGAGACAGTTAGATAAGGTAGATCTCCAGTGGACTTGCTCTGAAATCTGTATTTCTTTAAATTGTTTTTTATTTTTTTTTAAATGTTCTGTTCTGTTTTGATATGGTTAACCTTATCCTCTTATAGATGTAAAACAAATAGGTGGGACTGATAATCATATTACAGAGCTTTTGTTCGGCCATAGAGCAGAATGGTTTGTAGGGTCATTTTTTTTTGAATGTCATTCTATATACTTTAATTCTATAACCTGAACAGCCATTTCGAAGATGACAATTTGTAACTTATCAACTGGCAATTTCTTACCTTTTGTTTGTCTGTAATTTAGAATTATTTCTACCCTTTTTTTTAATTTCCATGTATTTTTTTTCGTTTCCTTTTCTTTAAATAAAAAAAAAAGATGATATTAAATCAGCAACGGCTGCCATAATGTCTTGTTTTCTTCAAAATAGCTGTTCATACCATCACATATAATAAAATCAAACAAAACAGAATAAAACCATTCCAACTAATGAATGAAAACATTATAAGTCTTCAATACAATATAATGGGGAACCATGATTACCATAAAGTCTTTGGACCCTTACCATTTATTACACTGGGAAGACTACATGGTATTTATACATGTGAGTTTGATTTAGTTCACTTATGAGTGTGGTCTCAAGTTGTATCCATATCTCAATGTGATCATTCTTCATAGCTGAGTAATTCTCTATTGTATAAAAATACCACAACTTTTTTATCCATTCCTCAGTTGATGGGCACTTACGTTGTTTCCAAGACCTGGCTATTACAAATTGTGCTGCTATAAACATGAATGTACATATAGCACTGTGGTATGATGCCTTCAGTTCTTCTGGGAATATGCCCAGAAGTTCAATAGGTGGGTCAAATCCCAGCTTTTGAGGGATCTCCAGACTGATCTCCATGGTGGTTGCACCAGTCTACACTCCCACCAACAGTGCAGGAGAGTTCCTTTTTCCCCACAGCCACCCCAGCATTTGTTGTTGTTGGTTTTCTTGATCCTGGCCATTCTTCAGGAGTGAGATGGAATTTCAGTGTGGTTTTAATTTGTATTTCTCTAATGAGTAATGATGATGAACATTTTTTCATGTATTTATTTGCCGTTTGCATTTCTTCATTTGAGAACTGTGTATTCATCTCAGATGCCCATTTTTGGATTGGATCTTTGAATTTCAGGGCTCTGATTTTTTAAAATTCTTTATATGTTCTAGACAGAAGTCCTTTGTGTGAGAGACAGTTTTTCCCAATTTGTAGGTTTTCTTTTCACCATGCTGGAGATTTCTTTCAGCATGCAGAAACTCTTTAGTAAGATGTGATCCCAGTTATTGATTCTGGGAAGTATTTCCCATGTGGTTTGATTCTTTTTCCTGAATTCTCTACCTACCCCTATGTCTTCAAGATTTTTACCTACTTTGTCTTCCAACAGATTTAGTGTTTCTGTTTTAATATTTAGATCTTTGACCCATTTAGATTTTAGTTTAGTACATGGTGATAGACATGGGTCTAGTTTTAGTTTTCGGCATATGGAGAGCCAGTTTTTCCAACACCATTTATTAAAGAGACTGTCGTTCTTCCAGTGAACATGTTTGGTCCTTTATCAAAGATGAAGTGGCTGAGTGTGTTTGTAGTTGTGTTTCTAATCTATTCCATTGATCTTTGGCTCTGTTTTGATTCCAGTACCATGTTGATTTTACTACTGTTGCTTTGTAGTATAACTTCAAGTCAGGGATTGTGATGCCTCCTGCCTTGCCTTTGCTGCTTAGAATTGCCTTTGCTATTCTAGATCTCTTCTGGTTCCAGATGAATTTTAGCAGAGATTTCTCTGAGGTACACTAGGTATTTTGATTGGGATTGCATTGAATCTGTATAGCAGTTTTGGGAGAATGGCATTTTCACATTCTTCCTATCCATGAACAAGGGGTGTCTTTCCAATTTCTGAGGTCCTCTTCAATTTCTTTTTCAGGATATTATAATTTTCCCTATATAGACCTTTTACTTCTTTCATGAGATTAATTCCTAAGTATTTCATTTTTTTTTGATGCTAGTGTGAAGGGTGTGGCTTCTCTTATTTCTCTGTCAGTGATTTTGTTGTTAGTGTAAGGAATGCTAGTGATTTTTGGGTGTTGACTTTGTATCCAGTTACATTGCTGAATTTATTTATTATGTCTAGGAGTCTTTCAATGGAGTTTTGGGGATCTTTATGTAGAGTATCATCTCATCTGCACATAATGATAATTTTACTTCTTCTTTTCCTATCTTTACCCATTTTATTTCTCTCTCTTGTCTAATTGCTCTGGCTAGTATTTCTGGTACTATATTGAATAGGACAATAATCCTTGTCTTGTTCCTGATTTTAGGGTAAAGGCATTTGGTTTTTGGCCATTTAATATGATGTTGGCCCTTGGTTTGTCATAGATGGCCTTTATCATATTGAGGTAAAGACCATCTATTCCAATTCTCTGTAAGGTTCTTATCATGAGTGAGTGCTGGACCTTATCAAAAGCTTTTTCTGCATATATAGAAATGATCATGTGATTCTTAATTTTGGCTTTATTGATATGGTGGATTACATTTATTGATTTACATATGTTCAACTATCCCTGCATGCCTGGGATGAATCCCACTTGGTCACGGTGTATAATCTTCTTGATGATTTGCTGCATCCTATTTGCTAATATTTTATTGAGAATTTTTGCATCTGTGTTCATTAGGGAGATCGGTCTATAGTTCTCTTTTTTAGTTGAGTCTTTCTCAGGTTTTGGTACTAGAGCAATGTTTGCTTCCAAGAATGACTTAGGAAGAGTTTGAGGAGTGTTGGCATTAAGTCTTCTTTGTATTTCTTGTAGAATTCCTCAGTGAATCTGTCTGGGTCTGGGCTCTTCTTTGTTGTTAAGGATTTAATTACATTTTCAATTTCACTAAGAGAAATTAGGTTATTCAGCAATTTTACATCTTCTTGACCGAGCTTTAGTACTTCATATGTTTTGAGGAATCTGTCCATTTCTTTTGTGTTATTGAACCTATGAGAGTAGAGATTTTCAAAACAGGTGTTGACGATCTTCTGTATTTCCACGAGGTCTGTAGTGATTTCACTGTTTTCATTCCTTATTGCACGAATTTGAGTTTTTCTTTCCTTTTTTTAATAAAGTTGGCTAGGGGCTTATCAATTTTATTTATTCTTTCAAAGAACCAACTCTTTGATTCATTGATTCTTTGGATTGTTTTCTTAGTCTCAATGGCATTAACTTCTGCTTTGATCTTTATAATTTCCTCCCTTCTTTTGGCTTTAGGCTTGACTTGCTCTTCTTTTTCTAAATGTTTGATGTGTAGCATCAGGTTGTTTATTTGGGTTCATTCTGTCTTCCTAATGTGGGAACTCAGTGCAATAAATTTTCCTCTGAGGACGGCTTTCATTGCATCCCACATATTCTGGTAAGTTGTATTTGTATTTTCATTTTCTTGTAGATATTGTTTAATTTCTTCTTTAATTTCCTCTGTGACCCACTGATTGCTCAAGAGTGTATTACTCAATTTCCAGGTGTTTGTGGGGGTTTTGCAGTTTCTGTTATTATTAATTTCTAGTTTAATGGTGCTATGATCCGACAACATGTGTGGGATAATTTCTGTTTTTTTGCATTTACTTAAGTATGTTCTGTGGACTATTATGTGGTCTGTTTTAGAGAATGTCCCCTGTACTGCTGGAAAGAATGTATATTTTGATCTTGTTGGATGGAACACTCAATATGCATCTATCAAGTCCATTGTTCACAGGTGTGATTCAGTTCTATCATTTCTTTGGTGATTTTCTGTCTGGTTGATCTGTCTCATTGTGTCAATAGTGTGTTAAGGTCTCCTGTTATAATTGTATCATTGCTTATTTGATTTTTCATTTCTGTTAATACCTGTTTTGTATAGCTGGGTGCTCTGGAATTTGGTGCATATATATTTAAGATTGTTATCTCTTCCTCTTGAAATTTTCCTCTAACTAGTATGTAGTGACCTTCTTTATCTCTTCAGATCATTCTTGGTTTGAAGTTCACACTGTCTGCAAACAGAATAGCTAACCCTGCTTTTTGGGGGGTTCCTGTTGCATGAAGTATTGTTTTCCATCCTTTGACTTTCAGTCTATGAATTTCCATTTGGATTAGATGGGTTTCTCGTAGACAGCATATAGTTGGATTTTGTTTCTTGATCCATTCTGCCAGTCTGTTTCTTTTGATTGGTGAATTGAGGCCATTTACATTAATGGCTATAACTGTTATATATTGGTTTATTGTTGACATGTTATCTTTATGCTGTTGCATCTTTACCTTTCCACTCTTTAATTGCCTGCCTTGCTTAGTGGTTTTTTCCTATGTCTATCTAGAATGTCTTTCAGTATTCTTTGCAGGGTTGGTTTGATGATCATGAAGTTCTTCAGCTGTTCTTTGTCATGGAATACCTTATTTCTCCATCCATTCTGAAGGACAGTTTTTCAGGGTACATCAGTCTAGGTTGGAAGTCATTTTCCTTTAGGATCTGAAATACCTCACTCCATGCTCTTCTTGACTTTATTGTTTGTGTTGAGAAGTCTGCTGTGATTCTGTTAGGTTTTCCTTTATAGCTGATCTGTCTTTTCTCTCTAACAGCTTTTAATATTCTGTTATTATGTTGATTTCTTGGATGATGATTATTATATGTCTGAGTGTAGTTTTACTTTGATTATGGCTATTTAGAATTCTATATGCTTCATTGATCCTGATGTCAGTTTCCATTCTCCTGTCTGGGAAATCTTCAGCTATGACTTCTGTAAATAGCCTCTTGATATCATTTGTGTTGTCCCCTTCTTTTTCATTTATCCTTATCAATCTTATGTTGTTTTTCTTTGCATCGTCTTGCAACTGTTGAATTGTTATTTCCTGATCCCGTGTTACTTTTAAAAGATCTTTCCTTTCTTCTTCACTAGATGCAATCTTATCTTCGAGTTCTGAAATTCTACCTTTGCTTTCATTGAGGTGGTTTTGCCATTTTCAATGGAATTTTTGATTTCTTGTATATCTGTTTGAATCTGCTTCATACATTCTGTTTGTTTCTTATATTGTTCCTCTAATTTTTTAATTGTGTCTTCTTTAGATGTGTTTAGCATCTCTTTCATTACTTTTATCATTTCTTCTTTTACCTGGGAGATTATTTCTAATTTAATTCCTTTAAAGCTTCCCAGAGTTGCTTCTTTATTTCAGTTGCTATTATGTCAGGTATTTCAGGTGTATGGCACATATTTTCTTCTATGTACATGGCTCCTAGGCTTTCTTGGGATGAGCTGGAGGTTTGAGATTGCATTTTGCTCTTTCATTTTGTCATTTTCCTATATTTTTCAGTTTCAAGGGATGTTCCAAAGCTTCTCCCAGGTGTGTTGGAAATCACCTTGTGCACCCCTCGGCTCCCTGGATTGAAAGAAGATCACGAGGCATGGTGCAGTCAGGCCTGAGGAACCTCCCGTGCCACCTCTGGGTGTTTCAGGACTGTCTGTATCTTTCATGACTAATGATCACATTTTTCTGTTTCCTTGTATGTCAAGCCTCTCTAGACTGGAAATTAGATCTTGTGGCTTATATTTAGTAGTAGGGTCTTACTGCATATACAGTTGCAGTTTTTAAATCTTCTCCAGAGACATATTGATTCCACAGTTCAAATCACCAGCCAATCACCTCAAACTTGTATACATTTAGTTTTACGATTTGCAAAGAATTCCTGGAAAATCCCGTGTGTTTCAAGCACCTCTGATTTTATAAGACTCAATTTCCAAACCTCACGTCATACAATGGTATTTTCTCTGTTAAATTTTTTTTTCAAAAGTCTTCTCTCGAGTGTTGACTACAGCTTGTGTAAGAGAAGACAGTGCAGCTGGGCTGCACTGGGAGGCTGAGGCAGGAGACCTTCAGCTTCCTCAAGGCTGTCCTGAATGACAGTAAAATGCTGGCTCAAAATAAAATAAGAGCGGCCTCACATGTAGCTTACCTCACAGCAAGGCCCTGGGTTCAATCGCCAGTGCCTCAAAAAATAAAGACTTAATGCTTTCCATGAAGAGCTAGTGAATACCAACCTACATATTTCCATTTTTATCAAGCAGGAACTACTTCTCAAGTTGAAAATAGAACCCACATTATCAGGTTGCACTGTTGTTTTTTCTTTTTCGAGACAGGGTCTCACTATGTAGTGCAGGCTGGTCTTGAATTGCTTATGTAGCCCAGGCTGGCCTCAAACTCATGGCAGTCCTCCTGCCTCAGCCTCTCAAGTGCAGGGATTACAAGCATGCACACTATACTCAGCTAGTCTGCACTACTAAAATCACTATGTTACAGTTAGCTGTGTTATAGTTGATTGAACTGCTGGTGTCCAAAAAAAGATGCATCTACCTCCACATCCCCAGGACCTGAGAATGTCCTGAGCCTTATTTGTGAAACCAGTGCTTGAAAAATGTAATTCAAGATCCCAAGATGAGATCATTTCATGTGACCCTCATGGCTTCATACACAATGACAAATGTCTGTCACAGGGAAACAAAGGCAGGACCACGTGAAGGTGGAGGGAGGGACTGGAGTGATCCCAGCAGCCACCAGAAGGAGGAGGAACCAGAGAAGGGGCCCCCCACCCCACCCCAGAGCCTGTGGATGGAGCATGCCCCCCCCCAGCTCCTGGACATCAGACTTCTGGGCTCCATCACTGTGAGAAAACAGATTCTCTTGTCTTACACCCGTTCCCTTGTGGTAATTTATTACAGCAGATGCAGATTAATACAAAGCAAAGTAATCTATACATTCTCCAAAAAGACAGGCTGCCATGCCAGCCACACGGACGCCTCCTGGTCTTTTCCTTGAAGATTTGATTTCCTTTGAGTTCACGGCTTCCTTTTGCCAGAACTTGAAGCCCGCCATCCAGCCATGCTATTACGTGAATGTGTTTTGCTCCCATAAGGTTCAGATGCTAGAGAGTGGCCCCTAATTTGGTGGTATTAAGAGACATAGACTAGGGGCTGGGGATTTAGCTCAGTGGCATAAGCGCCTGCCTTGCAAGCAGGCAGTCATGAGTTTGATCTCCGGTACCGATAAAAAGGAAAAAGACAAAAAAAAAAAGAAAAGAAGAGACATAGACTAAGCAGGGTATGATGTGCACCCCTGAAATCCCAGAACTCTAGGAGGCAGAGAGGTGGGAAGATCACAAGTTCAAGACCAGTCTGGGTAATTGAATGACTTAGTGAGACCTTGACTCAACAATTTAATAAAAACCAGGGGTTGGGGATAGAGCCCAGTGCTAAGGACCCAAGTTTAATCCCCAGTACCAGAAAAAGAGTTGAGGGTGAGGCAGCCTAGGAGGAAGTGGTCATGGAGGGTGTTGCTCTCAGAAAGGTCAGGGCTGGGTTAGTACTCCTGAGAGCTACTCCTTATAACGGAGTACGCCTGGCCCTGCACCCGCCCCGGCTCCCTGTCTTGCCGTGAGATCTCTCCTCCCCCCACACTCTCTCGTGAGGTCACATGTGACACTGACAGGGCCACCACCACTACAGGCTGCCCACATGGCGTGGCAGATCCTGGCCTTCCCACCAAAACTGTGAGCTCATGAAACCTCTTTCCCTTGGAGAACATCCAGTCTTGTGTTTCTTCGGTTTATAAAACTAATTCAGAGGAGTTATGAAGGTGTATGTTAAAAATAGGAGAAACTCTTTCAGTGGAGTGTATTAGGAAACAGTTTTCCTGCTGATTGCACAGCTGAGTGCTTTCAGCTGCAGGACACTGGGACACCTGAGTCAAAGTGACCATAGCCCAGGAACACTTACTATTTCACATTCCAGAAGATCAAAAGTGGGGCGAGCTCCAGAGTCAGCATGACACAAGTAGCATCAACCAGTTCCTTCTGAAGTCTGCAGGGTCCTCCTTAAAGTAACCACAAACCACACCTTCAACCTGAGGAGGCGCCAACTTCCCTGAGATCCACGAGACTCAGTGGGCACCAGGATGAAATGGAGGTTGTGTGGGTTACTTTCCTCTCATTGCTCAGACATAATAACCAATGCCCAAAATTAAACATGGAAAGGTTTATTTAGCTCACAGTTTGTGGAGGTTTCTGTCCGCAATCAGCTGGCTCCAAGGCAGGCTCACATGGCAGAGGGCAGCGGTTCATGGCAGCAGAGAAGAGCCAAGGCTGTAAGAGCAGAAGGGAGGGGCACGGAGAGAAGACTCTTTCTGTCCCTCATAATGCATGTGGGTCGCCGCCACCCCGGGGAGGGTGCAGCACTCACACCCATAATCCCAGCAGCAAACCATGAATTTATCACAAATTCTAGAAGCCTGCCCCCATGACTGCATGAAGCTTTGGGGGACATCCAGACACAAACCATCGCAGAGGTCCTTCCAAGAAGGACAAAGATGGTGGATGATGGGTAGGTATGACATCTAAATGACAGTGCAATAGTGTGCCCATCCCACCCAGCTACCTTAAAATATCACTGCAGACAGTCCCTGGTGAAGATTCATACCTTCCCCTGACAATTACACCCTCTTATTCCCCTTCATTTGCATTCCAGATTTATCATTTCTTTGCTTTATTTTTAAAACATGTTTATTTTTAAAATATATGTTGTGTGTTATTTTTAAAATATATGTATGCAAGATGCAACATTATTTTATATATGTTTAAACTTAAGATAGGACCATACTGTTGATACCATTCAGCAATTTATTTTCCTTATTCATTATCAAATTTGTAAGCTATATCCACAGAAATATTTGAAGCCCCTGTTCACAGGTTTTCACTGATGTAGTCCAGTGTCTTTAATCTTTTTCCTGTTCATGAGCATTTTCATTCATCTTTTAAACTCTACAAAGAAATCTGAGCTCAGTGTGGTGGCACACGCCAGTAATCCCAGCGCTCAGGAGGCTGAGGCGGGAGGATCACCGTGAGTTAGCAGCCAGCCCGCGCCACACAAGCTAGTTCAAGGCCAGCCTGTGCTACATACCAAGACCCTGTCTCAGAAGAAAAGAAAAAGAAAGAAAAGAAAAGAAAAGAAGGAAAGACTTTTGGACATTCTCAGTGTATCTGGCTGTGCATTTGTGACTATATTTGTGAGAGAGTTGCCTCTTGATATGTAAGTCTACAGGTGGCACTAATGATCATGTATAGCTTTAGCTTTTGTGTCCTTAATGGAGGCTGTAACAGTTTAAATCTCTAACACCCATGTATGAGGATTCTGCTCTCTTCTCTACCCCTGTTAACATATGCTTAGTGCAACTTTAAAATCTGTTCATCTAAAATAAAATAAAATCTGTCAGTCTTGCCAATCTTCTTTAAATCATCTGTGGTTTTTGCTAACTTCTCAGCTCCACATAGGCAGGGCTGTGTCTGTCCATTCATCCCAGACCCTAGTCAGGGCCTAATACCTGCTGTGTTCCGGGAGGGAAGGGTGGACCCTCGTGTGTCCTTAGAGAGCAGAGTCCTGGCCTCTTTCTTGTTGTGTCTGAGGTCAAAGACAATGTGGGCACCCTAGTGACAGCCTGTCTCAAAATATAAATACAAAAGTTCTGGGAATGTGGCTCAGTGGTAGCACAGCAGGGGTCAACCCCCGTGCCACAAAGGGAGAAGCCAGGGAAGGTATTATGGTCTCAGTGCAGAATGGCCCCGACGGCCCACGCGTGTATAGGCAGGCTTCGGAAGGTGACTGAACCGTGGGGGTTTCTAGCCGACTTTCTGTTGAGCGCGGTGGCCTGGCTGGAAGAGACAGGTCACTGTGAGGGATGTGGCAGGGGTCACAGCTCGCCCCACTACCCCGCAGCTCTCTCTCCTCTCTCCTCCCCAACACCATGACTTGAGCAGGTTTCCTGCGCCACGCACTTCTGCTGTGACATTGCTGTTTTGGAGCTGGCTCGCCATGGACTGAACCGTGAGCCAGCATCAGCCTCACCTCCCTTAACTTGTGGGTGTCGATTATGGTTTCTGAGCAACCAGAAGGTGACTAAGACAGAAGGTATAACCCATCCATTTACTGGGACAGTCTCAACAGAAAGTGAAGCAAACAGACAGAAAGACAGAGACAGATAGAAAGAGAAAGAGAGGCTGAAGAGTAGGGAAAAGTTATCTTTTGCCCTCAAATTTCCCGGAGCCGGTGGAGGAGTCACCTGTTCCCCCCTGCACCCAGGGTGCCTGGGCCGCTCACCCCTCCACTGTCCCCCCAGGTCAGGGTCCTCTTCACCGTCAGGCTGCTCGTTATCCAGATACATCAGTGTAAGCTTTAATGGAACTGGGGACAGGAAGAGGTGCCCCGACCTGGATGAGGGGAGGAAAGGAGACATAAAGGAAGCGGCCCCACGAGGAGCATCTGCACACACCAGCTTGGCCCATGCGGGGCCCAGGAGGAGAGCAGCAGTTCACCCTTCCTGTGAGCTGACCAGCACGTGGGCTGAGACTCAGGAAGCCCCCGGCCCCACCATAAGCAACCAGCAGGCTTGGAGGGCAGGCTGAGCTGACAGCAACTGAGGTACAAAAACAACTTAATGCTTGTATGGTTTGATTGGCTTTGCAGGCCTAAGGCTGGCAGTCTGAGCATCTACTAGGAGCATGATGATATGCAATATAGCAAATATGGGGGATTTCCTCCAGTCTTGTTTTTGAAATCCAATATTCTGACTGTTCGATTTTGTTCTAATTAATGCTCTGCTTTGATTGGTCTTACTCTGTTTTGTTTTATTTGATTTTACTATGTCTGATGGGATGGACAACTATTGTGAAGACAGGGAGCAACATTACCGGAGCCCTTGTTGATTTCCTCCATCCTGCTTTGAAGTTTTGTACCACTTTCACTGTTTTGTTTTGATTGGCTTTATTGTTTTATTTTGTTAGGTTTGATTGTCTTTAAAATAAAATATAAAAATAAACACACCAGCTTCTCACCACAGGGCCCCGATGAACAGGCTTGGTTTTCTCCCTGTTCTTTTCAGATACCTCCTCCTCCCACACAAAGCACAGGACAGATTCTAGGAAAAAAGACCACAGAGGGCCTCTCCCAAGACAGAAGCGGCGGGGACTCCATCCAAAGTTCGCAGTGACAAATCTCCTGCCGCAGTGGTCTGTCAGGGGCGCAGTGCCACCTGGAGGCACACGGAAACGTGCAGGGACATCTGCAGTGGCCTCCCTGCTGGGATCTTAGCAGGGCAAGGCCAGCGATGCGGAGCGGCCCCCAGCGTGCAGGACAGCACCTGCCTGGCCAGAAAAGGCAGCCATACCCCTGCTCCGCAAGCTGTCACCCCGGCGGCCAGGGGAGGCTGACAGTGTGCCTCCACGTGGCCCCAGCAGTAGAGCAGGCCTGGTACACACCGCTGGTGAAGACGCGAGGAGGATGCAGACGCCAGAAACCAGCTCAGAATGCAAACGCCGCCCGCCACAAGCATGCTCTGAAAGCCAGATGCTCACTCTTCAGGAAGAAGCAGACTAGGAAGCCAGAGGGGAAAGGCCTCCTGCGGGGAAGAGAAGGAAGTTTCTGTCCATGAGGGAAACGATTTTGTCCTCTCTTCCTGGGAAGCTATCGGGTGCTGTCTCATCTCACAGGGGGACTCAGGGGCCTTGAGAAACACGTGCACGCTGACACTGCCAGGCCACCCAGGCCTGTGTGCCCTGAGCCTCACTGCAGACAGTGACCACTGCTGCACAGGGCACGGCGAGATCTGCCAGGGCACCTGGTGACAGGGGTGGGGGCTTCCAAGAAGGCGCAAGAGAGGTCCCAAGGCCATGTGACAGGAGGGAGGACAAGTGACCAGGAGCTGGGGTCTCCAGCGCAGGGCACGTAGCTTTGAATGATCAGATTTCTCCAAGTCTCTGCTTCTCGTCTGTAGAATGAGGGTAACAACATCTGACCTAGAGGGGAACGGGAGGATTAAATGAAATACCCTGCTCGGCGCTGAGTAAACCTTTATTGTCTTCGCCATTATTAATTCTCTGAAAAGCAGCCCTTAGCAAATCCGTGGTCCTGCAGCCGCTGGCCACCCTGGGGAACGGGAGGGCACGCTCTGCCGTGTAGCTCAGGGACACAAGCAGACCTGGAGAACACCGTGTTCTTAGGAGACACAAATGAAGTCATTGCATCCTGCCTCTAAGTCCTTTTGTTCCCTGGTTGACCAAGGCAGTGCTGTGACTCACACTTTACATTATAATTGTGCTTCTGTGTCCCTCTGGTGGTAAATATTTCATTTTTAGGCTTTTATTTTTCAAAAATGAAGGTTTTCCAGCCAACTTCTTCCCATTCAAACTTTACAGAAGACACACACCCCACCCTGCCAACACCACGCCCTCCGCGAAGCCCAGGCCTTTGCTTGACCAAGGACTGGGTTCGTGCTTTATTCCATACACTCCAAATACTGACACTAATAAAAACACTTGGCACCTGTTTTCCATTAAGACTGTGTTTCAGAGTGATGTTTACAAAACCACTTCCCCAGCCACCGCTCTTAGATTTGATGAAGCAACAGAGAAACACGGCATCCACGCATCCTCATCGGAGGGGCTCAGCCTCAGCTGCTTCCCAGCTGCAGACCGGGGCCCAGCCCATCCTGCACGCGTCCAGGCGCTCCAGCAGAGGCGCTTCGGGCTGGGGTTTCCTGACTCCAGTCCCCGCTGAGGTTCCCTGCTGCACACTTTGGGAACAGTGCAAACATTGCCGAGTTACCATTTTGGTAGAGATGACGCAGCATTAGACAGAGAAATCAAGGTAGGAGCAGGGCAGGAAGGGGTTTCACTTTTTGGTTTATCAAACTCAGATCTTCATTCAGAATGCTGAGAAACCCCCACTGGACATCTGGTGGGCAGACAGCAAGCCCCACCCATCCAAACACACAGCACAGCATTTGATTCAAAGCAAATCTACTACTTAGGCGTTTTCTACGCAGGTATAGTGGGCCAACTAAAACTCCCAGAGACACCAGCTCCTAACCCTGGGAACCTGTGTTATCCGATGTGGAAAATGGATCTTTGTGGGAAAAACTAAATTAAAGATCTGGGGGGGGGGGGACGGGACTATCCTGGGTCACCTGGAGGGTCCTAAGTGCCCTTACAAGAGACAGGCAGGGGGAGATCAGTCACGGAAAGGAGAGTGCCACCCGGGCACAGGGGCCAGGGACTGAGCGATGCGCCACAAGCCAAGGACAACAGCCCCCAGGAGCCGAGGTCGAGGCCACCACTCCGTGTGGGAGGAAGGGGATGGACTGGTCTCTGGAGCCTCTGGTGGAGGTAGAGCCCAGTTGACACGGTGGTTCAGCCCATTGAAATCCTCCTCAGGTCTCTGACCTCCAGAACTGAGAAAGAATAAAGGTCTGCTATATCTTGTTTTTGTTTCCGCCAAGCACCGTTGTGGCCTCTGGTACAGTGGTCATAAGAAGATAACATAATGTACAAACAAAAGACAAATTACGATGGCGCCTCCCAGGGTAACCCCAGTGCTGTCTGAGGTTGTGCAATACAACGGTCACTTTCCCCGCTTGACTGCTCAAGTGTAAAGTCATGAAAATTAAATCAAATTTAAAATTCCCTTCCTCATCCTCCCACACGGCTCCCAACAGCCCAACATGCCCACGGAACCCAGAGCTATGAGATTACAGGGCGCAGACACAGAGCAACGATCTGGGCAGGCCCGCAGACCCCACCCGGCTTGATAAAGAGCCTTCTGGGTTTGCCTTCGAAGCCTCCCTCTGCCTGGCAGCCCAGCTGGCATTCCCTGTTGCTTCATCAAATCTAAGAGCGGTGGCTGGGAACCCAGCAGGATGTGGGTGAAGCCCAGGGAGCGCAGTCAATCGTGGCTGCTCTTTGCTGAGCAGGGCTTTCCTGCCCTCTCTGGGGAAAGCTTTGGTGTTGAGGTTGTCACTTTCCCGACTGGATGCGAGGAAACTCAGGGAGGACAAGCTCATGGGGAGGGGGAGAGCACTCTTTGTTACTTTTTAAACTAGCTGTCGCTTTTTTTTTTTTTTTTTTTTTTTTTTGGTGCCAGGGATTGAATTTATGACCTCACACTTACCAGGCAGGTGCTTAAACTACTGAGCTAAATCCCCAGCCCCTGAAGCTAAACCTTGAAAGCAGCCTATGTGTCCATCCACACAGGAAGGGATCAAGAAAATGCGGTTCTTACACACGACAGCGTGCTACTCTCCCATAAAGGAGAAACCTGTGGCGTTTGCAGGAAAATGAGTGCACCCTGAGACGGCAACGTCGTGAAATAAACCAGAGTCCCAGGCTAGCACGCTTTGGGGCCCTCCCTGGGCCTGATTCGTGCTTCAGGGGAGACTACAGAGCGCTAGCCAAGAACAGCAGAACACACTGACCTCCACCCCTCCTAGAAAACACCAACGAACATCTGTACAGTCCGTGTAGTTTAAAAGCAATGCCATGGCCTCCCTTGACCCCACAACTGGTGAGGCAAGATGTCCTTTGCAGATGAGAACCCCGAAAGCTCCAAGGGGCGAGGTGACTGGACCTGCCGGAGATGTGCTGGCCCTTGGTACCCTGGCCGCCGCCTCCTCCTCCCCTCCTCCATGTTGGCCCGGCTTCTTCTTGGGCACACAGCTGGGTCTCACTTACTGTGGTGCCTGCCTCAGTCAATCAATCAAAGGCCCCTAAGCTGGGCTTTGACACCTCACTCTTCCCCACAGCAGGAGGCTGAGATCAGTCAGGTCCCAGGAAAAATGAGACAAATGTTTGGGATCACAATTCTAAGTAGTCGGCCCCAGAAACCAGGATGTCGGACACATTTACTCACTGCAGAGAAGTGAGTGCTTGTGCTGAAACAGAAGGTTGTGTGTCTCATCCGAGACGGAGCTGGGAAGGCAGACGGAAGGCGTTTGGCTCACATGGCAGTGTGCATAGGTTTCAGTTTTCACACGCGTGTGTGCACACACACGTACATACACACAGGATGAGGTTCCCAAAGACACCTGCACAGTGATAATCCGAACTCTACCCTTCACCTCACGGGAAATACACTCGATAGGAAGAAGATGCTGCCATTACGTCCATTTCACGGCTGAAGAAACTGAGGCTCTGAGAGTTTACCTAATCATACCCTCCATCCACTCAGCTCCTAGGTGGTGGAGCTGAGATTTGAATATCATTCTGATCCCAGACTCCTAGCCCTGGAGGTGTTCTGTCTCTCAAGAAAGTTGGGAAAAGACAATAATATAGATTCATAGGAATTTCCGTGAAAGATAAAAGTTCTAGGGAGGAAAAAAAGTGTTCAGAATCAACATAAGTAAGCTTCTAGGTGGTCATGCGTATTTCTCTATTTTTCCTTTTTGTTTCTTTCTCTCTCTCTCTTTCCCTTTTTTTTTTTTTTTTTGTTGTTGTTGTTGTTGTTGTTGTTGTTGACAGGCTCTCACTGTGGAGCCCAGGCACTGTGGCAATCCTCCTGCCTCAGCCTCCTGGGTGCTGGGATTACAGCCATGCACCGCCATGCCCAGCCATATTTCATATTTGACCATAGTGCTTCTGAACACCTGGCACTTCGATTGCCAACATTTTTTTAAAAGCTGCCCTTAGTCTTCAGCAGAAAGACTCAGAATTCTTCAGAGTCAAAAAGACCAAAATAAATCTTAAGCACGTAAGAAAGAACCAGCAATTCTGAGTAAAAAAAAAAAAAAAAAAGTGTAAAAGAAGTATGTCTTTCTAACAAATTATATTTCTGGATGAAATTGCTTCTTGACTACGAATCTAGGATTCTTGGTTTAATTATTATGGAAAATTTCAAGTATTCATTAAAGAGAGGAAAATATATGAAACGCCTCTCCAGCCATCACCGAGCTTCAAGCACTTCCAGACTCACGGCCCAGCATGGAGCTCACCCCCATACCCGCCGTGTTTGCTGGTGTGTATTTCGCCCACACATCCGTCACTTCCCCATCAATACTTCAGAGCCTCTTCAACTGATAAGGACATTCTTTAAAACATAATCACAATGTCATTATCACACTTAACAAAATTACGGTAATTTCTCAACCTCACCTGGAACCCAATCATATTCAGATCTCTCCAACTGCTCAAAAAATGCCTTTTTCCTGTTGGCTTCTTTCCATCAGGACCCAGATTCATGATATTTGTCATCTAAGCAGGGCCCTTCCCTCTCCTGTTTTAGGCTGGTTATTTGCTAAAGCACCAGGGTCACACTGTCATGGTTCCCATACAGCCTCATGCATTTGGACGTCTGTAAGGGCCATGTGACTTGTGCCTCTAGAGGGCACACTTTTGTAAACAGGAAGATAGCAGCTTAAGGAGAGTCAGGAAAGTATCAGTTATTTCATTTTTTCAAAAAGAAAAGCAGTGTACAATATGCATTAGTCTCACTTGTAGCACTTTATAAACTTTGAGTTTGATCAGTGTATTCAGTTCACTGGTCTGGTTCTTTGCTGTTTGTTTTGATTTTGATACAGAGTCTCACTGTCTGAAATTGCCTAGGGCTGGGCTCAGACTTGCACTCCTCCTGCCCCAGCCCCCCAGGATGCTGGACCTGCAGATCTGCCCCATCTAGCCTGGGTCGATTCACCCACTTTATAGAGACCCACCAACCTTGCTTTCCTACCTGATATTTGCAAACACCCAATGATTTTACACCTCACCCACCTGCTGTTGTGTTGGGGCTGTACGGTAGCTCTTTCCTACAGGTTTTTTGTGTTTATTAGCTAGAACTCCTCAAGAAAGAATTTTACTGTTTCAGCAATAAAAAGGAACGCAGGCCAGACTTGCTACAATGCAGATGGACCTTGAAAATGTTACCCGAGGTGAAAGGAGTCAGTCACAACAGACCACATTTTGTTCTTCTCCGTTTGTATAAAATGTTCCCAATTGGCAACTGGATAGAGACACAAAAGAGCTTGTGGGCTCCTGGGCTGGGGAGATGGAGGAGGCTCCAGGCCTTCTGCCAGAGAGAATGTTCTGCAGAGCAGGGCCGTGCTGGTGCTTGCACAACTTCGCATCTGCAACAGCCAACGTTCAGTTCAGTGCATGAATGGTGTGTTACCTAAATTGTGTCTCAAGAGAAACGTTGACAGAACTTCTCTTCAGACAGCTGTTTGGTGACTGGGAACATGGAAAATATAAATATTTCATTTGCAGCAGAGTAGTGGGTGGACAAGCCAGCAGAATCCTGCGAGGAGCCTGTCTTTTGATGCATTTTCATGAACTAAAACATGTCTGCACATTCGGTGTAATTAAATGCATTCTATTAGTCTTTAGGTGCCTCCTTGCCTCCTGGCACAACATGGCCCGGGCTCCCGGTGAGGTGCCCTGCCCGGGGCTGGGATGGGCGCTCCCCAAGGCCGCCTTGGACTCCCCGGGGGACAGCGATACTTCATCACACACTGTGCAGGGTGGAAGGGGTTAATGCTGAGGCGCGTTGTCCGCAAGGCACAGAACTAGGAAACGCGCTTTTTTATTTTTATGTTTTGGAAAGACAAAAACAAATCATGAACTCAAAGTAGCATGTATTTCCAATTCCAATGCGATATTCCAGTGTTCTATTCGGACTTTTTTTCTTGTAGTTGTTGCTCTTAGGTTGAAAATCACAGTTTCAAGTGACACTAACATAAATTACCTGTTTTATTAGGTATATGTGATATTTTAGTGTTATAATTTCAAGATAGTAATATTATTTTTATCACCAACAAAGTCTTTTGTTGTTGTTTTGCCTTTTTTGTCTTTAGAATATATCTCCTTCTAAGGAGGTGGACTCAAAATATTGTGTTTGCTATAAAGAACTGAAAAAAATATTAGGTCCCCAAATTCAAAGACCCAATCAAAAAGTGGCATCTGAGATTAATACACATTTCTCAGATGAAGAAGTACAAATGGCAAATAAATATATGAAAAAATGTTCACTGGTCATTTAAGAGATGCAAATTAAAACAACACTGAGATTCCATCTTACCCCAGAAAGAAGGCTGTCATCAAGAAATCAACCAATAATAAATGCTGGAGAGGCTGTGGGGGAAAAGGAACCCTTCTCCACTGTTGGTGGGAGTGTAGACTGGTGCAACCACTGTGGAAATCAGTGTAGAGATTCCTCAAAAACCAGGAGTAGAGGCCCCATTCCACCCAACTATTCCCCTTCTGGGTATCTTCCCAGAAGAATTAAAAACATCATACCCCAGTGATATCTGTGCACCCATGTTTACAGCAGTACAATTTATAATAGCTGAGTTTTAGAAACCCAAATGGCCATCAATCAAGGAATGGATAAAAAAGACATGGTATACCATGAAGCACTACTCAGCAATAAAGAAGGATAAACTCTCTTTTATTGGTTAATGGATGCAATTTGAGACCATACGCATAAGTGAAATAAACAGTTTGTGCTTATATTGTTTGATCAATTTTTCATGCCTATATCTTGTAATCTGAGCAGCTTGTTTGAATAACAACGCACATTATAAAATTTACCAACCATTGTTAATCTCCTATTATCTTGTTTTGAAATTCTCTATCGTTTTTAGTTTTTTTTCTCTTTAAAATAAAAAATACTGTTTGAACCTTTGAAATAGTAACCCTTTTCTCTCTGATTGTGCAACCAACCAGAAACATAGTCGTTCTTTATTTCAGTTCGTTGCAGTTTTAAGGATTTCTCTCTCCTTTATGGATCTTAGTATCACTGGACAGAACTCTCCTTCTCTGTATGGATCATGGCACGCCATTGTCCATTTGACTCACGCCCACTTGGTGGACGTATACGGCCCTTTTTATTCTAATTGTAACTATCTAACAATGTGCCTATCAAGTACTTACAGAAAAATAAGGAAAAATACATTTTAAGGTCTTCCAGGCTAATAACTAATTCAACACTTAATTTATTCGTTTGTCCATTAAAGCTTAATTCTCTCAGTTAAAAAAAAAAATGTACTGAGCATCAACCATGTACCAGTCACCAAGAGCGACAGATAACAGCACGGAACAACAGGGTATACGGCGTCTGCCGACGGGGTGTCAGTCTAGAGACCACTCCAACCCCATGTGTCAGGTCATGGAGTAAGTTATCTGCTAGCTGAACCACACAACAATTCCAGCAGATGAAGCCGTTAAAACGACTTGTATGATCTCTAGATAACTTTCCAGTTTATTTTATTTTTGTATCTGTTTTAAAAAGATACTTTTCCCTATTTTGGCACAATCCTACTAAGTCCGTTTATCACATCAACAATCAAGGGATACTGGGAAATTGGGATGCGAGGTGTTTTCTGCAGAAAATACCCCAGGGAAACCGGTCGTCTGTACTGAATTACAGGATGTTTCTCCTCTTCTCGGTTCTCGCCCTCTGGAGCGAGGGGAAAACAAACACCCTGAGAACTACACAAGGGCTTTACTCTGCAGGCTAACTAACGCTTTACTGTCATATTCAATATGACAATATGTCACATTAACATCCTCGGTGCATTACATCACCGATAAGAACCTTCCCCTCCCCCAAAACTTCATACAAAGCTGCTTCAGGAAAGTGCTTAAAAAGCTTAAAAATTAAGTAGGGGAAAATAAATAAGCTAACCATGATGCCAAAAGAGAAAGAAGGTCATTAATTCCAAAGAAGTAATCATCCTGTGGACGGCAGTTACATCAGAAATAGCCCAGGTCAGTGCTTTTCTAATTTTTATATACATACGAATCATCTGGGGATTTCACTAAAATGCAGATTCTCAGGCGAGAGGTCCAGCGTGGGACCGGAGACTGCATTTCCAGCAAACTCTGCCCGGTGATGCTGCAGGTGCCGGCCCATGGACCACCGCTGAGTGGCAAGGGACCAACGAGGGCGGGGTCATCTGAGCAGAGGAGGCTCCCTTCCGACCCCTTCCTTGTCACCCACCACCTCCCAACCTCTTTCACACGTCCTTCATTTGCCCTGTGGAAGGAGGAGCTAGTTCTCCAGCTGTGCAAAGTACAATCATTCCCAGCGGGCACAGCCTTTATGAAATGGCAGGTACAGGATATCTTGCTGGTCACAGGGCTCACTAGACTATCTGAAATTCCTCCTATTACAAAGCTATCTACAAATACTACCTAGCGTACGCCACAGTGCATTTTTAAGGCAAGGTGAAGCTCACCTTGGTGGTGAAAACAGAGAGAATCGCAAGCCAGAGGAGTCAGGGCCAGCGGATACTGAGTTTAGGACCTGAGGTTCCCACTCATACACTAGAAAAAGGCGGAAGCCACTGGGTCTGTAAGGAACAGTGTGGGAAATAAGACTGGCATGTAAAGTCAGGGCCACAAAGGGTGGCCCTCCTAGAGAGGCAGACAGCAGACCATCACAGCTGCCCGGAGGGATTACAGTAAAGCTTGTGCGGCTCATCCAAGGCTCCAAGCCGAAAACGTTTCCCCGGAATTCGTGACCATCAGTATTTCCTCCCCTATCCCTGAATAACTTTTACTACTTACATGATCCAGGATCCCCGGACCGTAAACTTAACAGGAAAAGTAGTTCTGATCATCAAAAAGATCAGATATTATGACCAAGTAGGCTTCATCCCAGGGATGCAGGCACAGCTGAACATAATAAGTAAATCAATACAGTGTATAAACAGAGGCAAGGAAAGTATCACACAATCATCTCAATAGACACCGAAAAAGCCTTTATCAAAACCCAGCATCCTCCCATGATAAAAAGTAGGAAGAAAATATGTGTAGAAGGAACTTAATCTGACGAAAGCCATTTATGATAAACCTACTGTCAGTGTCATATTAAATGGGAAAAAACTGAAAGCTTTCTCTCTAAAGAATCAGGAACCAGACAAAGATTCTACTGTCATAAGACATGATGTCACATAATCTCCACTCCTGTTCAACACAGTATTTGAAATATTGGAGCCTGGTATGGTGGTGCATGCCTGTAATTCCAGCACGTGGGAGGCTGAGGCAGGAGGATTGTTGCAAATTCAAGACCAGCCTGAACCACATAGTGAGACCCTGTCTCAAAAAGACACACACACACACACAGGCGCATGTATATGAGAAAGAAATATATATATATGAGAGAGAGAGAGAAATTAAGCAAGAGAATTAATAAAAGAATTAAAAACATAGGAAAGGAAGAAGTCAAATTATCATTATTTGCAGATAACATGATCTTTTATGTAAAAAAATCAAAAAAATCCACCAAAAACTTTTAGAAATAATAACAGAATTCAGCAATGTAGTGGAATACAAAATGGGCACACAAAAGCCAATGGCAATTTTGAACACTCCTAATTAACTTACTGAGAAGGAAATTAAGGGGGAAAATACCATTCATAAGAGCACCAAGAAATATTACATACTTAGGAATTAACCCAAGGAAGTAGAAGACATCTCTGACAAAAACTACAGTACTCTGAAAAAGGAAACTAAAGAACATATCATAATATGGAAAGAAATCCCCCTGTTGCTGGAAAGGCAGAACCAAAATAGTCAAATGGACATATTTCCAAAATTGATATATAGATTTATAACAATCTCAATCAAAATTCAATGGCACTCTTTATAGAAGTGGACAAAACAATTCTAAAATTCATATGGGCCAGAAAAGACCCAGAATGGCAAAAGCAATCCTCAGTAAGGAAAAAAAAAGTTAATCCAGAAGCATCATTATCCTGGACCTGAAGTTATATTACAAAGCTACTATAATAAAAACAGTACCGTACTAGCACAAAAACAATAGGATCAAAGATGTAGGAACAACCCCAAAGGGCATTCAACTATTTGCCCTTTGACAAAGAGACCAAAAACACACATTGGAGGAGAGATAGTCTTTCTAAGAAATGGCGTTGGGAAAACTGGCTGCCTGTATGCAGAATTCTAAATCTAGACCCATATCGCAGTATGCACTACACTGAAATCACAATGGATTGAAGAAATAAATGTTAAACCCAAAGCATTTAATCTGGTAGAAGACAGAACTCTTGAAGTTGTAGGCGTAGCCAAGGACTTTCTGGACAATTGCACAGGAAAGTAATTCCAAAAATCCACAAATGGAATCAAATTAGATTAAAAACCTGCTTCAAAGCAAAGGAAACCACAAACTGAGTGAAAAACCTAAAGAATGGGAAAATTTTTTTCCAGATACCTCTCAGACAAAGGACTAATAACTTGAACATATAAAGAACTCACAATATGAGACCTCCCAAATAAAAGGTCCAATCAAAAAATGGTGAGTAAAGACATGCTCAGCATCGCTGGCCATTAGAGAAGTGCAGGTTAACGCACTGAGATTCCGCCTTCTCCTGCAAGAATGGCCATCATCAAGAAATCAAGTAGAACAGGCATAAATACCTGTGATGAGGTGGAAGGGAATCTTTCAGGGTTGTTGGAAGGAATGTTAACAAGTACGAACACTGTGGAAATCAGTGCGGAGAGTCCTCAAAACAGTAACACTGGAAATTTCTTTTGACTCCTCTTAGTGTCTTCCTGAAAGAGTTAAAGTCGTATTACAGTGACGCGTGCACACCCGTGTTTACAGCAGCACAATTCATAACGGCTAAATCCTGGGAGCAGCCTCTACGCCCATCAACAGATGAATGGACACAGGAAATGTGGTATTTGCACACAGTGGAGTATGATTCTGCCTTAAAGATAAACTTGAGTCATTTGTAGAAAAATGGACGTACCCTGAGACACAATGTTAAGTGAAATAAATCAGACACACAAACTTAAATGTCGCATGTTTTCTCATACATGAGAAACCCAAGTTATAAACACAGAATAAAATGAAAGGTAGATCTAGGAAGGAGGGAGACAGATCCTTCCCAAATGGGAAAGGGATAAAGACGGAGGGAAGGTGAGGGAGAGGAGGGGAAGCGGATGAGAAACACAGAGATGGTTCTGTACGTGCGCCACCTCCACCCAAGCAATGTGAACAAGGACCGCAAACATGGATTAGGCTGCACCAAGCCCAGTTCAACAAGCTCCTTAAAATATTCCTAGAAAAATAAATTACAAACACAATGAGAAGCGATCTACCGTGAAGAAGACAGCAAATCAGACACCCAGAAGTGTTACATATCAGAAACTTCAACTAGAATTACTGGATAAAAGCCAGTAAAAGAAAATCTCGAGGATCGAGAGCAATGGCCACCCCAGCAAGCAAGCCCAGTCTGGGAACCAGCACCACGGCCATGCGCGGGCCACCTGGACTGGGAATGGCCAGCCCCCAGCTCCTTCTGGGGCAAACAAGAAGTACCAACCCCGCCCCGTAAACAACCGGCTGATCCAGAGAAACGCAGGCTGGGATGCTGGCTAGGGAGGTGAAACGCAATTGGACGCCCGTGGGGCTTGGTGTGTCACTGACCTTGCAGGTCTAGGGCCAGGGGTCTGGTCACAGGTTCAGAGGATAGCGGCACACAGTGTGGCATCTGGGGGATCTCCTTCTGAGGGTGGCAGCCATTGCTGATTCCCTATGGTCTTGTTTTGAGGTCCTATATCATTTCTGTTGTTTTGTTGGGTTGGGTTTTATTCTGTTTTATTTGATTATGTTAAATCCAATGGCAGAGGCTGTTTTAAGGACAGCAAGACATATTACAGTAGCAACTCCTTTGTTGCATTCATTGTTTTGTTTTTTATTGTTTCTATTGTGTTCTGTCTGATTTTTACTATGTCTGAAGGCATCTGCAACTATTTTGAAGCCATCAAAAAGCATTACGGTAACTACTGTTGATTTCATAATGTTTTAAAGTCCTGTATCTCTTACACTGGTTTATTTTGATTGGTTTTGTTCTGTTTTATCCTCTTTAAAATAAAAATATTTTTAAAAAGAAAAAGAGAAAATTTTGAAAATAAGCATTGAAAATATGTGAAATGAAGATACATGAAAAGTTTATGGGTGAAATGGAAAATGAATCAAACCAAACTTTTATCCATATCCAGAATGAGTGTTAAAAAAAAAACTTTTAGAAAGGAAACATTATACGCACTGAAATTAAAAACCCAATGGATTGCTTAGCAGAAAAGAGAACAGAAAAGACAAGTCATTGAAAAGCAGATTTTGGAAAATTATCAAGAATGTGGTACACAGAACCTGACTGGTTGCTCCGTTACCAGTTCTGCTCTGTAACTGCAGCCTACCTAAATATCGTGTGTGTGTGTGTGTGTGTGTGTGTGTGTGTGTGTGTGTGTGTGTGTGTTTGTGAGAGAGAGAGAGAGAGAGAGAGAGAGAGAGAGAGAGAGAGCGTGACAGGGTCTCAATATGTAGCCCAAGCCGGCCTCAAACCGTCAGGGAAAGGATTAACGTGATAGTCATCAGGAATGTTTGTGTTCACTGAAGTAACCTTGGCCGTGTGCCTTTCTGCGGGGAGCCTGGCTACCTGAAAGGCAGTGTGCAGAAATAGCACGGGAAACCCTGAGCACTGCAGGCTAGCCCACCTGGGATGCCCCTTCAGCCCGCAGGCCTGTGGGCTCCGACTCTTACCTGAGTGCAGTCCTTAAGGGACTGAGAAACCTCGTGTGGCACAGTGTTTTCCCTCTCGCTGCTGAAGCTCCGTCTCACGCAAGCTGCTTCCCCAGAGGATCCCCTTCGCCTTTGGTGCTGTCCCCTGCCTTGCTGTGTGGTAATCGATTATTTGACTGTATTCACATCTGTTATACTTTTATGATAAACTTACTTTCATTTTTAAAAAAGAATGTGGTACACAGAAATAAAGCAATAGAAAACTTGAAAACACTTTTTTTTTTTATCAGTACCAGGGATCGAACTCATGACCTCCTGCTTGCAAGGCAGGTGCTTATGCCGCTGAGCTAAATCCCCAGCCCCGAAAACTTGAAAACACAGAAGAGAATATAAGAAGGTCCAATGACTAGAAGGGCTCTAAAAGGAGAAAAATAAGGTGAGTGAAGGAAACAAACATAGCTGAGAATTTCTCAAAACTTACGAAAGGCATGAATCCTCATCCATGGGAAGTACATAAAATCTCAGCTAGGATTTAAAACTCTACACAAGACATATCCTAATAAAACTGTCCCTTTGCTCTGCATCCTCTGATGCTCCGCATCACCCCCGAAGGAAAGCCACACCCTTTAAGATGTAAGTGGCTCTTCTGGACATGGGCCCTGACCTGCACCACACTCACCCCGTTCATCACTGTGTCACCAGCACCTAGCAGTGTTAAGTACCTGATAAAGAAGACGGAGGGTCTCTGCATCACCCTGCCTCAGTCTCCAATAACCTCTTAGGCTTCCACCTCAAGGAAACTGTCATGGTTTATGTCGGTGTCCCCCAGGCCTCATAAGTTAGCATTGTGCATTTGTGATGGTTCATTGTCTAGTGCTTGGATTGATGATGTCAGTGCTCCAGCTGCATAGGGGTGGAGCCAGGATGTGATGTAATGGCAGGAAGAAGGTGTGTCTTGCTTTTTATTGGTTCCTGTTTGCTGTTTGCAGCCACCATGAAAGGTGGCCCAGCCATGCCCACCTGTCTTGGAGCCAACTGAGTGTGGACTGAAACCTCCAAAAACTGTAAGAAATAAACCTTTCCTTTCCCAACTTTGGGCTTCAGGTATTTTGTCTCAGCAACGAGTAAAAAGTAACCAAGACAGAAACCTTTCAAATACCTAGAAAGCTCAGAAAGCATGCATGCTCCAGAGAGGAAAAACAGAGGTTCTGCTCTGATCCACAGCAGGCTAAATGGAAACACGGCATAAACCAGCAGTGGTACAGTGACGGAGAGACACGGCATATGGGGGAACCGGCTTCCTGTACAGACAGGAGTTCAGGGAGACGGAATGGGGCCAGAATGGGATGAGCTGTAGGGATCTGCAGAGCCTGAGCCTACCTTCTTCCTCCCAAACCCTGCACCCCAGTACCCCCACCAGTTCCAAATGAGACACCCCAAGTGACCTAATGCATCCTGCCAAAGGGCGGGGATGTATTTCTAACCCGGGTTTGCATGCACTATAACAGCACTGTGGCGAGGGCCCTTGCTATGTTCACATCTCAGTGAATCTCCACTGTAACCCCACGTGACCCGTATAGTCACTGGGTTGAATTCATTTAATCATAACCGCCTTCACCAGCAACCAGAGAGACCTTTACAAAATATAACTAAAATGAAATCCTAGCCAGTCCCTACCTTCAACCTCCTAAAGCTTTCAGATTTCCTCTGATGAGATCCACATGCCTTGCCATGCTTTCAAGGCCTGCACAACCCAGGCTACCCACCTTTCTCCCCTGCTGACTCCAGCACCCTCTCCCGGTGCAGGCACATCTCCCTCCCTCCAGGGAGCTGGAAATGGGAATGGAGATTCTGCGGCCATCGCTCTGAGCGTGCATTTTTTCTGTAGGGATCATGAGCTGGAATCAAGGGAGAGTAAGACCTCAAAGGGGTGGGCTGGGCCGGGAGGAGGCTTCTCTGAAGTCCTGAGGGCGACCCAGAGGCAGGCCAGACCTGAGCAGGCCTGAGCGGACCGCTGAGCCCCTCCCTCCCCATCACTGCATGTGCCCACAGGGTGTGCTAGAGTCCTCTTAATAATCTTTACAGTTGCGAGGTTCAGCACAAGACTCTGAGACCCAGATGGGCTGGGAAACAACACCAGGCACAACAACCCCAGGCCAAATCGCTCTCGTGGTCACAGAATCTTTACCGCAGACAAATGTTACCCGGCCGGGACTGCAGCTCAGTGGCACGGTGTTTGCCTAGCCAGGGAAGACCCCAGCTTGCCCAGTCCCCTCCCAGAGAAAATAACATCATTCCTACTGATTATTTAGTGCTTACGCCTGGGGTCCTATGAGCTCTATGATAAACAAGCAAACCAGCCCAACAATCTCATTTAAAATAAGGGTTGAAATCCAGAGAGGCTGAGCCCTTTGCGGGTGACACGTCCAGTCCAGGTCCGCTTCAGAAGATCCAAGCGCCCCTGAGCTGTCCGTCAAGCTTTTGTGATTATGCAGGGTGGGGCTGAGGGCAAGAGGCATCTGAACCCCAGAACTCATCCTGGGCCCAAACCCAACCTCGACCACGAGGCTTCAGCTGCGGTGTCACTGTACAGGCGCTGACTTTCCACCACTGAAACCGGAACACAGCCGTGTTTTGCTTTTGTTTAGGTTTTGAGTCAGTCATTAAACATTCACCAGGACTTCACTGGTTCTGGGAGATCACTTTAGCCTTTGGGTTTGTGGTCCTCAGAGAGCAGTGACAGCCTGGCCTCTTAACACCCAGAAGAGAGCACAGCATCGCATCCATCACTGAGCCACGTGTTCAAGGCTGTCTGAAAGGAGCCTACCGGGGATCAAACTCACAACTGTGTGCTTGCAAGGCAGGTGCTTATGCCACTGAGCTAAATTCCCACCCCTCGAAAGGAGCGTTTTAAGTGCTTCAAGCTTTCAGTTCCGGGTTTGGTTTCTAAATAAAATAAATCATCTCTGTATCTTCATAGACATCACTCCAAAGACACACCTGTAATCCCAGCACTAGGGGAAGCTGAGGCAGAGGATCAGAATTTGAACCTAGCCTGGGAAACAGCAACTTAGCAACTTAGAGAGAGCCTGTCTAAAAATAGAAAAAACACAAAGGGCTGGGGCTGTAGGTCAGTGCAAAGGCCCTGGGCCACCCCCGCCACTGCAGTCCTGGGGGAGGGGTCACCCATCCCCGCCTTCTCTGCAGCTCTTTTCCTCTGACACAGGATCTCCTGACCTCCCCCCTCACGGGCACAGACAAGCTTCCTCAGATGCTCTCCCCTGCCTTCCCTTCCTCCTGTCTTTCAAACGGCTCTAAGGTGCCAGATCCAAGGAACCCAGTCAACTGGCTGCTCGCCCTTATTTGAGACAGTGGCACGCCCTCCTCTGTGCCCCGCCATTCTCCGGGGTCCTCCTGCCTCTGTGCCCACTCCTTCTCCCCCACTGGGCTCCTTCTGCTTCCGCACTTCTGAAAAGGCTCTGAGGCCCGCCCGCTGTGAGCTGGAGATAATGCTGGGGAGGCAGGGGGGCTCGAAAGCCACTGCCCGCTACTCCTCAAAGGGGAAATATGCAGGAATATGTTACTTAATCATTTCTTTTAGTTAAGTGAACCCTAAAGTTCCTGTCTGCTCCAGAAGACAACTTCCATGGTCAACACCAACTTTGGCCCGCAGGGCTTTTGCTGCCACGAGTGCCCATCTTTTCATTCTGCTCTGGTTCCGGCAAGTCCTCCCCCCACCTCACACGCACACACGCACACACACACACACACGCACACACGCATGCACACACGCACACCCCTCCTCTCCAGTGCCTCTCCCCAGGCAGAGCCCGACCAGCACACATGCACTCGGCGAACGCCTGGGACGTCCAAGTCTCTCCCCTAATCCCTGACCCTGGTCAGTCTTGCTCAGATTCCCCTCGGATCTATTCAGGCCCCTCGACCACTAAAGCCACTTCCTTCACTCGGGCGTCATTTCTAATACAAGTTAGATCAAAATCTGATTGGTCTCCCTGGGTGCAACCTTCTTTTCCTTCTGTAGTATCCCCCAAACTATACCCAGCAAAACAAAGTTGAAAGGTATCTTCTAACCCTTTTCCCCAAAAGCGTCACCACCATACTAAAATTTGCACCTGGTCATCACTGAACTAAAGCTAAAAATCTCAAGAGAATTCAACAGCCAGGTGTGATGGTGCTCACGTGCAATCCAGCACTCAGGAGGCTGAGGCAGGAAGATTGCGGATTTTGAGGTCAGCCTGGGTTACATTACCAGGCCTTGTCTCAAAAAGCCCAAAGATGACTGGGGATTTAGCTCAGTGGCATAAGCGCCTGCTTTGCAAGTGCAAGGTCATGAGTTCAATTCCCAGTTCAAAAAAAAAAAAAAAAAAAAAAAAAGCCAAAAATATATAACCTTTTTAAAAACCTCAAAAGAATTCAAAGCTATTTATGATCTCCCCCCGCCATCAGTTCCCACATTCCCATCACGCTGAATGACCTCAAGTTTCCCAGAAAGTGTCCCATTTTCTCTTGTTTGTCAAAGGACACCTCTGCCAAGCAGCTTTCCTGGCAAGACTCCGTCTCCCTGATGGCTGGGCCTAAGTGCCCTTTCATGTTTCCTGTGACACCTCCTTAATCAGGGAACTTTTGCAATTACAGTTGGCTACAATAATGATCACCTCATCAGTTTGCTACAGGATTCCACAGGCAAAGTGGCCCATTTCTGTGCTCAGCGGCT
This sequence comes from Cavia porcellus, assembly GCF_034190915.1. Classification (NCBI taxonomy): domain Eukaryota; kingdom Metazoa; phylum Chordata; class Mammalia; order Rodentia; family Caviidae; genus Cavia; species Cavia porcellus. Next base: position 115,040,767 of record NW_026947487.1, read on the forward strand.
GACACTCAGGGAGACGATAGCCATTCGTGCTCTTGTCCTGGGAAGGACCGAATTACTTCCGGTTCTATGCCATCCCTTCACTGAATGTCATCCTCCATCCTCACCTTGCTAAATGGATGTCCAGCTTCTTGAATACCCCCTGGGTCAGAAAATCACTTACTAAACACCGTGACCAACCAGGGCTCAAGTGGACGTGACACACAGGATTCCCTGGATGGAGCCAGCAGCCACCCAGCTCTTGGCACCTGAGAGAATGCCCGAGCCCCTGCTGGCCATGGCTCGGAGTTGCTGGCTTCACGTCATCTCAGGTCTAAGAAACAACCGGCAGAAGGAACACTGAACATCCAGCTGGCCACACGGAACATCCGAAGAGCCCTGTACCCAGCAGAGAGGAGACGAACCGTTCCGAGGTCAGTGCCAGGGAGATAATGGCACCCCCAGTGGGCACATTCACCCAAACGGAGAAGCAAAGCTCTGTGACTGAAGCGCCAACTGGATGCAATCCTATAAGTCGTGCTGTGGTTCCAGGATGTCCTGGACACTCCAATGGAGCAGTACCTGCACATAACCTGTGTTCAGCCTCATCAGGTGGGATTACTCATGAGACCTAATAAAACGCAATGCTGGGCAGTTGTGACACTGTGTTGTTTAGAGAATGAGGAAGACGTGTGTACGTGTTCAGTGCAGACAAACTGTTTGCGTATTTTCAGTCCTGCTCAGAGGGCCAACTGGTAAGCACTTAGTATTTTGGAAAATGGCTCTCTAAACACAGAATCCCTGGGACCTGTCACAGAGTTAACACACCTGGGACTCTCCCGGTTCTTCTTGCCCTAGGTGGTGTTTAATCCTCAGAATCATCACATTGTCAAAAATCAATGTTTAATCTTTGCAATCGTGTTGTTGTCAAAATGCCATTTAAATCTAATTCTAGGACAGTCTACGAGACAGGAGGAAAACGTCTTAAATATTTTATTGAGGGAGGTAAGTTACTCAAGTGGCTGCAGACAGGGGGATACACACAGCGGGCAGGTGTGCGGGCAGAAGCGACGGCCCCACAGCGCGGCTCAGCACGTGTGCAGAAGCCAGGTTCTCACACCTGCCCACAGCTCAGCTCTTCCCGGGCCACTCTCCATTCAAAGGACTCTGAGACCACGTAAGAAAGGGTTCTTTCCGCTGCCCATCAGCAGTCCTTAGGTCCTCTCTCGGTCACCATCCGGGGGAAAAACAACTTATTTTCCAGCTTCCTCAGAAGGATGGAGAAGTCTTTTTCGCATCTCATTGCCGTGTTCCCTGCTTCTGGTTCTCTTTTCCATGTACTGGAAGGAAAAAGGGAGAGAAGAGACAGCAGGTGTCATCATTCGGATCAGTGAGGCTAAAAACATCTGCCGACATAATTTTATTTGTATTTTACTTCACCGCACGTGAGGCTGCACACAGGGACCTCAGAGGACGCGGCCTCATCGGTACAGGACCAGCCAGCTGGGAGTCAGCATCTCCCCAGAGGGCACCCGCTGCGTACTCAGGCGGATGGGTTCCGGGCTCGCCCTGCTGAGCTCGGCGTCCAGGAAGGCCCCGACGCCCTGCTTACGAGGGCTGCCAACTTGACGGTGCCCTGCGGAACCCTGGTCGGGGCCCCTCGTCCCAAAGTCTTCACACTGAACAAAACTCTATTCCCTTGTAAACTCCACTGCCCTCCTTCCTGCCTGCCTGCTGAATCTTCACACAGCTGACAGGTAACACCACCGGTTTCCGGAACACACAGCTTCCGACAGTTTTCCAATAGAAGCTGTAAAGTGACCTTTACTGACATCAGTGTCCAATACTAAAAATCATAACTAGGGCCAGGGATTCAGCTCAGTGACACGGGTACCTGCTTAGTAAGCATGAGGTCATGAGTATGATCCCGGCACAAAATTTTTAAAACATCAAAATCGTAACTAGAATTAAACGCAGAACGCTAGACATGGCCTGGTCAACACAGACAGTGGACCTAGTTCTTACGACCTAGTCATATACTCTATTTTATAATGTTGAGAGTAAAAGGCAATCAGCCAGGAATGGTGGTGGTATGCCCGCAATCCTAGCAATCGGGAGCCTCAGGCAGGAGGGTCACCAAGAGTTCGAGCTAAACTACATGGCTCGATAGTCAAAAAGGGAGGGAGGGGGCTGGGTATGTCGCTCAGTGCAAAGGCCCTGGGCCCAATACCCAGAACCACAGAAAAGTTTCCCAAGTCAAAGCCTCTCAGTACCCATGTTATCCTTTTGACCCACACAGAAATTTCCAGCTGGCTGAACCTCCTAGGCTTTCTTCACCATGGACAGGTAACAAATTTGATTCTCCCAAATCCTAATATTGTACAATCAGTTATGTCAAATGCAGCTTTTTTCTAGGAGGTTTTCTGTCTGGCCAACAGGTTATAAATAACAGAAAATACAGAGCCTGGCACTTAGACAAAGTACTTAAATTTTCTTAAACAAATGGTTATTAACAAAGTTTAAAACAGAGAAACTTGAGCCAGACATAGTGGTGCACATATATAATCCCAGCACCTGGGAGGCTGAGGCAGGAGAACTGCTGTGAGTTCGAGGCCAGCCCGGGCTACAGAGTGAGCTCAAGGCCAGCTTGAACCTCAAAGCAAGACCCTGTCTCAAAAAAAAAATCCCAAAACAGAGAATCTCGAATACAAATGTTTCTGTGTGTATATGTTTATAGGCTTACTACAGACATTCTAAAGGTGAAGGATATTTTCCCCTGGGCAGAGGGAAAAAAGACTAAAAGTAAATTCAAATAGGGAAGAGCTGAGCATACAGAACACCTGGACATTAAAATGTTTCAGGAGGCAGATACAGACCGAGAGGCCTCAGAAACAAACCAGCAGCACAAAAGGTAAGCAGGGACTTGACTGGAAGCCCTTCCCCGCCCCTCCTGACTGAGGGCCCAGGATTTAGCTCAGCGGCATAAGCGCCTGCCTTGCAAGCACACAGTCGTGAGTTCGATCCCCGGTACCAAAAAAGACAAAAGCTGCTGACTGACTGAAAGATACTGCACATCTTTTTAAATGACAGTTTTTCAAGCTTTCTTTCTTCCTCTTGAAGAGGTCACTTCAAATCCCAGATGAAGCACCAGGTCCCCTCAACTAAAATCATTCAATCTGTCATACACGAAATTTCCTCCTGGGTGACTGGGGAGGGGCGGGCTAGGGGGCCGCTCTGCAGACAGCACCTGCCTAACACGTCCAAGGGCCTGGGCTCAGAACCGCAGAGGAAAATCACTGGAGAAAGGGAGACTCAGCCCAAACCACAGTCTAGAACATGGAGAGATCCTGCCCTTAAGCAAAGGACTTACGCTGGGGGTTTAGCTCAGTGGCATAAACCTGGCTGGCAAGCGTGAGGTTTCAATCCCTGGTACCAAAAAAAAAAAAAAAGCACAGGACTTAACAGCGATCTGCCCCAGCCAATCAGAATCGGTAGAGGTTATTAAGGATAAGAGTACTGCACAGCAGGCCAATAAAATGAGTTACAGAGCAAATTAAACTAAATTAAAATACATGTTAGGACAGCTCCACAGAACCTCATGGTGGCCCCTGCAGAACAGGAAAATACAGTCAGAGGACACAGAGGGAGAAGTGGAGAGCGGGGAAGCCTGCGGGGCAGAGCACGCCCAGGAGCGCAGGCCCAGGGGGTCGGAGGGTGAGAGCGGGCGGGAGACACTGAGCACCAGGCAGCAAACCAGCGCAAACCGCCCGCAAGACCTAGAGGTCAGGGAACGAAGTCAAGGAGAAGACGTAAAACCTACACGGAAAACACACACAAAAATAAATATCTACAGCATTCTACCAAACAGTCACTAGCAGAGCTCAGGACAAGCTGAGAAAGAAACTTCATATGAAGTTCAATCAATAAAGCTGCACTATATAGAGAAAAAAATCTTAACAGGTAAATACTACAACTACAAGCACACATGAAGGAAGAAAAACAAAACAGCTTCATCGAATAAATCAATATGGGCTTTATTTTTCCACTAGCTAGCTTCCACGCTAGCCTTTATATAGGAAAGAAACATTTTTCAAAAATCATTTTAAGGGCTGGGGATTTAGCTCAGCGGCATAAGCGCCTGCCTTGCAAGCAGGCAGTCGTGAGTTCGATCCCCGGTACCGATAAAAAAATGAAAAAGACAAAAAAAAAAATCATTTTAAATTTTACATACACATGCACAGACACAAAATTATCACCTTTACACTCAGGCTGAGGCAAGAGGATTGCTGTGAGGTCAAGGCCAGCTGGGCTAAAAAGGGAGCTCAAGGCCGGCCTGCCCTACACAGTGAGACCCTGGCTCAAAAAAAGAGACAGATTTCTAGTGATTGCCATATGGAAAATAATTCTAAAAAGGACTACAAAATACACAAAATGAAGAAATACAGATGCTAAACAACTTCAAATATTTAAAACTTTCAATCTGAGACTAACTGAAGTTTAAAAATATGAAAAGTAAGAAATGAACAGACACTAGTCATTATATATAATGTTTTCTCTTTTTAGTTATTAGTTTAAAGGTTCTGGTCACGGGATGCACAAAACAGAAATGAGACTTCTTCCAAAGGTGTAAACGCTCTCTGCCTGTCAGAGCTCCCTGGAAGAGCACACAGTACACAGTCTGCTGACCACTCGCCTGAGGCCTCCGTCCCGTGACTCCAGCCCGGAGTAGTCAGTCTCCCTCGGTCCCTGTGGTCCCTGTGGTCCCTGTGGCTCGCACACCGCGTAACTACAGAACGCTCCAGCTGTGGACGCTGAAAAACCTGAACCTGCCTTCCTCATCGTACAAGGAAACGGGGCCTAGTTTTAGTCACATGCTCGTCAGCCAGTGGCCACTGTCTGTCTGCTAATCACCAGCACAGTGTCTGAAACCCTAAAACCATCCAACTGGCATTTTGCAACAAAGGAATTTTCATCACTTGTGTGCCTGGCAAGGGGACAGCAACATTCCAAAGCTCTCCTCAGGGAACCTCGTCTCTCAATTTTATGGGTCGGGGGAGGTGCCACACATACTTAGTTGGTTTTCGCACTGCACATGGGGGGAAACTTTAACAATGACAGCAATATACAATATTCAAAAACGTTAGGTTCTATGGTTCAACTACTTCTAACCCTTGACATTTTTCTTACCTCATTCTTCAAGCATTTTCTCATCTCTCGATCAAGATCGTTACAATGCCCCAAAAACTTCCGGATGCTGTGCTAAAAGGAAGAAAAGGGGTACAAATGTTTCACCCACAGGACAGGACAGGCCACCGCCCCGACAGTTTACATAGCTACTACCCTGGAAACGAGTCTACGGCGCCACTCTGTTAAGAAGCAAAGTAATAAACGTGCAGATATTTAAACCAGCTCCTTCTAGACCTCACTGCAAACGAGAAATAAACGCTTATAGGTAGAAACAAAAATTTTTTAAAAACACACAAAAGGAAAATGATTTTACTGTTAAGAAGCTCTCCTGACACGACGTCTCACAGAGTACTAAGAAGTCAGCAGCTCACCCCGTTTCTTAGAGGACACCTTAAAGCCGGAGCATCCCCCATTTTCCACTGAAGCAATGGGGTCCAGCTGCCGTGCGGTCCCCAGGACAGGAGCAAGGAGAAACTAAGTGCTCCGGCAGACACACTGCCCTGCGAAGGAGTTACTTACAAATGCATGGTGTCAGAGCCGTTCTCTCATTTGTGTCCACCCAAAATGTCACCAGAGGTGTATCAGATGCTGATTGGGCGTGGTGTGACACGCCTGCGATCAATCCCAGCACACTGGGCGGCTGAGCCAGGATCGCAAGCTTGATCCCAGCCTAGGCCATTTAGAAAGACCCTGTCCCAAAATAAGACAAATAAAGAGCGGTTGGGGAGACAGAACTCAGTGTGAATGCCCTGGGTGTGATGCCCAGTACGCACTGTGAGAAAGAAAAATCAAACTTCCTCTCTCCCGCTCTCTCATTCACTTACGATGTAAGAAAATCTATATCCCAAGTACAAAGTCCTTTTTGTTGAACAAAATGAAAATAAAATTCCCCAGGGATCCTAATTCTATAAATATGATCATAGCAAAAAGCATGAATACTCTGAAGCAGGCTAGGATAAACCTGAAGGCAAGGCCCTGGGTTTCAGTGGGCCGTGATCAGGGTGTGCGCATCACGGCTTCCAGGGGTCGGAGGGCACAGTGATCATGCAATGAGACGTCGTCAACGCTTGTGGCTGTAATAAGCACATTTTCCCTTCTCTTTCTAATCATGGCTTTCATGGGAACCAGACAACACATAATTACTAAGCTATGCCTCGTGTTGTTATCTTTTTTTTTTTCCTGTTTTACTATTTTAAAAGCATTTTTTCAGGCCTACATTGAATAAATGTTGTTTTTCTGGCAAGCTTTTAAGAATCTAAGATCTCCTATTTGTTATCTACTGGCCTTTCCAGAACAAACATTTCTTGTGTGTTTCTCCTAAACTATTTCCACAGCAGCAAACGGGGATAATGCTTTTACTCCTTCTAGTCAAGTAGAAATAAAAGACTAGACTTGCAGAACGTGAAAGGATATTTCAGTGTATTTATTCATATCACTCCACAGACATACACCTTATTTTTAAATTCAAGATGAAGACTTGTTTCCGCTCACCTCACCATTAACTGAGCCCAAGTGACAATTACACTTCGGTGACATTGTGTAAAAAATGTCAAGGGCAAATGCTCCTGCTGGAGTGGCACAAAATGCCTGCACTCTGTGATTCTCCTCTACACAGGGCAGATCCCTACCGTCTACATCAGATTCCTGATGTCAGCTCCTGGAGAACCAAACCAGCCAAGCAATGGACTGAACAAGGGATCAATCGCTAGACATCTGAGAACCTGTTACACGGGGAACAAAGAGCCAGGCTTGAGGGATACAGCAGGACGCAGTGGACCTGGCCGCAACTGCCCTGCACATGGCCAGAGGGGAGAGAAAAATGAACTACCTGCCTGTCATGGTTTATTCTGTGTCCCCCAGGCCTCATGAGTTTGCATTGTGTGTTTGTGATGGTTCATTATCTAGTGCTTGGATTGATGGTGTCAGTGCTCCACCCACATAGGGGTGGAGCCAGGATGTGATGTAATGGCAGGAAGAAGGCGTGTCTTGCTCTTTGCTGATTCCTGTTTGCTGTTTGCAGCCGCCCTGAACTGCGGTCCAGCCCTGCCCGCCTGCCTGGGAGCCAACTGACTGTGGACTGAAGCCTCCAAAAACTGTAAGAAATAAACCTTTCCTTTCCCAACTTGGGTATGAGGTATTTTGTCTCAGTGATGAGTAAAAAGTAACTAAGACACTGCCATTAGGTGGTGTGCAATGCAGGGATGCCCAGAGGCTCCAGGCACCCTGGCAGGGGACACACAAGGTCAACACTATCTTCCTAGAAATCCGAAGGCCGCAGTCTGCTCGCTCTCCTCCTCTCAGAAGGGTACTGCAGAGGTTTCCACAGGCCACGTGAACCAGGTCACAACAATCTGAACACATTTGGCTGCTCTTGATTCACTCAGACATAAAAAGCAATTGCAAAAATGCAAATGCAGTGCCATTTCCTCACTTTTTGCATTTTGAGTAATAGCTGTATGAAAAATACCAGGTAATAGGCTTAGTTTTAAAATAAATTAATCCTTAAGTTCTTCACTTTCATTATAATTCAGTAAACACTGGCAGATAAGCAAAGCCCTACAGGGTCCTCCATACACGTGAGAATGCAAAGCAGCCTGAGGACAGCTGCCAAGCGAGGTGCCATTTAGTACCGAGACAACCAAGCTGGAGAGGGGCAAAGGACAGGAAACAGCCAGTCCAGCCAGGACGGCAGGAAAGGTGCTAAATCCTGACTTGGAAAAGGTCGAGGGGAGGTAGGAGGCAATGCTCCACGCTGCACGAAGGGAAGAGCACACAGAAGGCTTAGAGGAAACAGCATCCTTCCCTGCAGGAGAGCAGGCAGCAGTGAGCCGTGGCGGGGGAGACGGAAGATCAAGAGCTGCGTATGCACCGGCTCTCAGAAGCCTGGATCACCAGGCCAGAAGTCCAGGTTTCATTCTACAGGCAGAGGGAGCCGTTTAGGGGAGCAACAATTAAACTGACTTTTGAAAGATGGCTACAAACGTGGTGTGGAATGAACACCCACACAGAGAGTAATGAGACACACCCGACAGGAATGGGAGGCGGCCTCAGTGAGCGGGGCCGGCACAGACCAGCACTTGGTGAGCGAGCCATTCAAGGGACAGCTGAGGCGGACGAGCGGGTGTCTGGCTCGGACCAGTAAATAGCACCACAGCGGATAGTGGAGAAAAAGTAGTTTTTGTTTGTTTATTCATTGTCAAGATTTTTATACTATCTATAAGAGCTGTATTATTCACACACTGCTTTTATAAGTCAGAAAAACATACATAAGGACTTGCAAGTAGCACTGAGGAAAACAGCCATTCTAAATTCTGTACTGTAACCGACAAATGAGGCACAAAGAACTTCAAATAGCCATGATCAAAAAAATTCAAGCCAGGCACATCATAGTCAAGATTCCAGAAATTCAACACAAGAATAGAATTTTAAAAGCTGTTAGAGAAAAGAAACAAATCACATATAAAGGAAAGCGCATCAGAATCACAGCTGACTTTACACCAGAAACTTTCAAGTCAAGGAGAGATTGGAATGAAGCACCCCACGTTCTAAAGGAAAGCAGCTCACAACCCAGACTGATGTACCCTGCAAAACTAACTTTCAAAATCGATGGAGAAAAAAGATACTTCCATGATAAAGAACATCTGAGGAAACTGATGGCCAACAAAACCAGCACTTGAAAATGTTCTGAAGAACATTCTAGAAAGAGATAATAAGGATTACACCTCCATGAACCCCAACGGAAGGAATCCACCAGGAAAGGCGAACAATTAAAGTGGGGAAAAATGGGGGACAACAACAGGAAAATGACATGACAAGGATAAGTCAATACATATCAGTGTAACTATTAATGTTAGTGGTCTCACTTCACCAATCAAAAGACACAGACAGGCAGAAAGGATCAAGAAGCAAGACCCAACAATACGCTGCATGTAAGAAACACATCTAATTAAAAAAATTCATAGACTGAAAGTCAAAGACTGGAAAACAACATGCAACAGGAACCCAGAAAAAAGCAGGGGTAGCTACTCAATTTGCAGACAAAGTGAATTTTCAAGCCAAGACTGATTAAGAAAGATAAAGAGGATCACTACATTCTCTAAAGTGAACAATCATAAATATACGTGCAACACATACCAGTGCACACAACTATATAAAACAACTGCTAACAGACATGAGCAATCAAGTAAGCCCTAATACAGCAGCATTGGGAGACCTCAACACCCCAATGTCACAAAAAGACAGCTCAACTAGACAAAAAAAAATCATTAATGAAATATTAGAACCGAATCAAACTTTTGAACAAATGGACTTAAGAGATGACTATAGAGTGTTCCACTCACATCAGAATACCCATCCTTCTCAGCTGCACACAGGACATTCTCTAAAACAGATGATATACTGGCTCATAGAACATGGCTAAGTACATGCAAAGAAACTAAAATCATCTCATGCATACTATCAGACCACAGTGCAATGAAACTGGAAATCCACAGCAAAAGAAGCCACGAGAATTTCATAAACACATGGAAGTTAAATAGCACCCCACTGAACAACCAATGGGTCACATATGAAATTAAAGGAGAAACTGGACAGTTTTTACAGCTGAATGATAACAATACAACATACTTGAACTTGTGGGACACCATGAAAGCAGTCTTCAGAGGGAAATTTATAGCAGTAAATACCATATCAGGAAAACAGAGCAAGTGCATACAAACACCTTAATGGGGAACCTCAAACTTCCAGACAAGTAGGCAAAGCCAAAAGCTCATACGAGGGAGGAAATTATAAAGATCAGAGCAGAAATTAACACACTGCAGACTAAAAAGCAATACACAGAATCGATCAATCAAAGAGTTGGTTCTTTGAAAGATTAAATAAAATTGACAAACCACTAGCCAATCTTATCCAAAAAAAAAAGAAAAGACAAGACTTCAATCCTAGACCTGGGGTTTAGCTCATTGGTACAAGTGCCTGTCTGGCAAGTGCAAGGTCATGAGTTTGGTCCCCGGTACCAAACAAAAAAAGACTGCAATCCGTGCAATTAGGAATGAAAAGAGTGAAATCACAACAGATGCTGAGAAATCCAGAAAATCATCTATACCTACTTCAAAAATGTGTATTCTAATAAAATGGAAAATGCAGAAGAAATGGACAGGTTGCTATATACATATGAATTACCAAAGCTGAATCAAGAGGACATAAAACTCCTAAATAAACCAATATCAGTCAATGAAAATGAAGATGCAATTAGAAAGCTATCAACAAAGAAAAGCCTAAAGCTCTGACGGTCTTACTGCTGAATTCTACAAGAAATTTAGAGAAATTTACTTCTCAAACTCTTTAATGAAATTCAAAGGGAAACAATACTCCTAAATTCATTCCAAGCATCACCCTGATACCAAAACTGGAGAAGGACCCAACTCAGAAAGAGAGTTACAGGCCAGTCTCCCTAATGAACACAGATGTAAAATCCTTAGTAAGAAGCTGGCAAACAAGGCCAGGGATACAGCTCAGCAGCACAGCACCTGCCTGGCAAGTGTGCGGTCATGAGTTCAATCCTTGGTACAAAAAAAAAAGATACTGGCAAATGGAATGCAGCAAATCGTCCAGAAGATTACACACTATGAACAAGGGGGATTCATACCAGAGATGCACGGATGGCTCAACATGAACAAATTCATAAATGTAATACATCATATTAGCAGAGCCAAGGACAAAAATCATATCATCATCTTAATAGATGCAGAAAAAGCTTTTGACAAAATCCAGCACCCATGCATGATAAGAACCTTACAGAAAATTGGAATACATGACTTTATCTCAATCCGATGAAAAAGTCACCTATGACAAACCACCAACATTATACTACATGGACAGAAGCTGCAACTACCTCTCAAAAATCAGGAACAAGACAAGGATGTCCACTGTCTCCCTCTTATTTCAACACAGTCCTGGGAACTTAAGCTAGAGCAATCAGACAGGAAAATGAAATAAAAAGAATAAAGATAAGATGGAAAGAAGTTAAACTATCATTATTTGCAGATGACATGATACTCTAGGAGACTCAAAAACTCCACCAAAAGACTAACAGATTTAATAAGCAAATTCAGTAATATAGCTGGATACAAAGTCAACACTCAAAAATCAACAGCCTTCCTATATACAAGTAAGTCATTGACAGAGAAATCAGGAAAATAATACCATTTACAATAGCACCCCAAAAAATGAAATATTTAGGAATCAATCTAACAAAGGATATAAAAGACCTCTATATTCAAAACTACAGTACTCTGGAAAAGGAGATTGAAGAGGATATTAGAAAATAGATATCCCATGATCTTGGGTGGGAAAAACCAATATAGTGAAAATGGCCATACTTCCAAAACTGTTATACAGATTCAATGCAATCCTCATCAATGTATTAGAGAAAACAATCCTAAAATTCATCTGGAAACAGAAGGACCTAGAATAGCAAAAGTTAAAAAACTAAGGTCAACAAAGACAAGACAGGGGGCATCACAATCCCTGCCTTGAAATTATATATTAAGCTACAATGATAAAAAGTGTGGTACTGCCAAAAAAAAAACAGACCTGAAGATCAATAGAACAGATCAGAAGGTGAAGAAACAACTCCAGACATACTAAGCCACCTTATCTTTGACAAACGTGCCAAAGGTACACTTACTATCATTCACTGGAAGAATGATAGCCTCTTTAATAAATGGTGCTGAAAAACTGGGTTTCACATACCAAAGATTAAAACTGGACCCACATCTCCCACCACCACGCACTAAGCCAAATTCAAAATGGGCCAAAGATCTTAATATTAAAACAGAAACATTAAGTCAGCTGGGAGACAGAGTAGGTAAAGGTCTTGAAGACACTCGACTGCACAGGAACTATCATAAAGAATCAACAACAGGGATCTCATCCTACTGAAAAGCTTTTGCACAACAAGAGAATCACCAACAGAGTGAAGAGACAATCCACACTGTGGGAGAAAATGTGTGCCAGCTGTACCCCAGACAAATGACTACTATTGAGAACATATAAAGAACTCAAAAATATCAGTCCTCCCAGATTTAAAGACCCAATTCAAAAATGGGCATCTGAGATGAACACACACTTCTTTAATGAAGAAATGCAAACAGCAAATAAATATGTGAAAAAATGTTCAGCATCACTGGTTATTCAAGAGAAGCAAATTAAAACAACACTGAGATTCCACTGCACCCTAGAAACAATGGCTGCTATCAAAAAATCAACTAATAACAAATGCTGGAGGACTTGTAGGGAAAATGGAACATTTCTTCATTGTTGGTGGGAGTGTAGACTGGTGCAACCACTGTGGAAATCAGTGTGGAGATTCCTCACAAAAATAGACTAGGGGTCCCATTCAACCCAGCTCTTCCCCTTCCGGTATCTTCCCAAAAGAATTTAAAAGCATACCACAGTGATATATATGCACTTCTGTTTATAGCAGCACAATCTGTAAAAGCTAGATCTTTTAAACAACATAAATGCACATCCAGAGGAATGGATAAAAAATGTGGTATTTTTATACAGTGGAGTACTACTCAGCCATAAAGAATAAACAGAATACTTTTATAGGTAAAAGGATGTAACTTGAGACCATACTCATTATAAGTGAAATAAAGCAGACACACATGTATAAACATTGTATTAGCTTGCTAGTGAGAAGCTGAAGATATATAAAGTAATTGAGATAGTTATATTAATGATTTCTCAGAGTTCATTAAAAAGAAAAATTTGTGCTGCTATGTCGGACAATTGAACGCAGATATCTTGTGCTCTGGATGAATGATCTGAGGGACAGAAAAGATTCGATCTCCTTCTCACCTAGAAATAAGTGTGAGTAAAGGAAGGTTTATGCTTTTTTTTTACGTTCTTCCCCCAGTACTTCATGCTCCTTTTGCCTTCAGTCTTGTTTGTTTGATGTAAGAGACTAAGCTTTCATGGGAGAAGCATGCAAAACCTCTGTATTACTTCCTTGTCATATTTTAAATAATCTTTTTGGGGGACTCACACTCATTACCTCGCGCTTCCCAGGCAGGCGCCTATGCCACTGGCTATCGCCCCAGCCCCGTATTTTGAATAATCTACTTTTATGTTTACATATTTAAGCTGCAGAACGTTCTGATATACACACTTAATGACTGCTTGCCCAGCCAATCACCATGTCTAGTGTCTTGTACTGTTATCTAGTTTGTATGTAGGCAATATGAGTAAGAGCAATTAAAATCTGTCTTAGAATTTTCAGTGTACACTTTATTAACTCCTCAATTTTTTTAAATTTTAGAATATTCCAACACTTACAGCGAAGAGGTGAGGGCGGCACTGACAGCGCTCCATATAGCTCACACTGAGGAGCCCTCACTACTTGGTGTATCCATTACAGTGAAGCAATACTGACCCACTGATGGAAAACTTCTGCACCCTAACTGCGGGTAAGGGGGGTCCTGCTGAGCAGAGCACTGCACGAGAACGGCCCGCAGGCACTGCAACCACGGACATGATACCAGGACACAAAACACAGCGAGCAAGAGTCAGGGCGGGCCGAGAGGACCCTGAGGGGGTAACACGGGGCTGTTCTTCAGGACACTCGGGGAGCACTAGAGTTCCAACACAACTGCGGACAGCTGGCACCACAGACGACTCCGTCCCGTTACAGACTCTGCACCTGGACGGAGCCCTTGGCAAATGAGGGGCAGCGTCACCAGGCACGCGTCGGGCACTCCCATGTCCTTCAAGTCCAAGGCCACGCGCAACGCAGCCTCTCCCGGTCACCTGGCCGCCTTCCTCGCTGGAGCGCCCGGCCAGGCACAGCACGGCTCCAAGGCCCTGGTGTGGGTGTCACTTGAACAAGGTGCTTGAAAAATGGTTACCAGTTTGGGAAACCTTTTTCCTTTTTGGAGACAGTCTCACTGTGTGGTTCAGGCTGGCCTTGAGCTCACTATGTGGCCGGAGCTGAGAAGCCTGTCCCCTAATCCCCATGACACACTGATGACCGCCTCTGCCCTGGAATACCAGGGCACACAGAAGCCTGTTTCGGAACTGCTACTCCACTGCCATCGCAAAACTCACATTCTACCCACAGCCGCCCACAGCTCTGCCTTCACCGATGTCCAGCTACTTGGGTTAGTTCACATCTTCCTTTAGTGTGACTGGATGGCTTGTTTGGAGTGAAGTTAAGTTCATAAAGTTTTCTTCGTATCCTGTTTTCAGTTTTCTTCCCATCCTTGCTTACTTCCTTTGAAAATGTGAAGCTTTAGCAAAACTCCAAGCATAGGACAAGGGCCGGGGGTTTAGCTTAGGTGCGTAAAGTGCCTGTTTGGCAAACGCAAGGTTGTGAGTTCAATCCCCAGCACCAAAAAAAAAACAAACAAAAAAAAAAACACAGAGTAAGTATAAGTTATACAGGACTTTATCTATGCTTTCTTAGTATTTCTGTGGCTTCATTTCTGACATTCACATGTCTGATCCCCTAGAAGTACACAGATTCAGATGTATGCTATAAGGCATGATCAGTTTGGCTTTTTTCTCAAATGACTATAGAATTGCCCAGAGCCAATTATTTAAAAATTCATCTTCAAAATTTCTGACAGTGGCGGTAAAGCAGTAACTGCCAGAGTCCTAGGCCTCCCCACAGTGATCCCAGGACAACAGACTTGCACTGTGGTGCTGAGTACGGAACCAAACAAGGGATGGTAATAGTCACCCAGCTTTCAACCCAGAAGCAAATTCCAAGTAACGCAGCAGGAAAAGAAACCCAGGAGAACAGTGACCTCACGGAGCTGAGGAGGCAGACCTCAGAGTCCAGGGAGCCGGATGCTCGCGGTGGAGATACACCACAAAGGAGCCCAGAACTCGACCCCAGGAATTCATTTGCAGCACCTGCCAGATGAGACCTCGCAAGGCCACGATGAGCACAAAAAACAACCCAGGAGCTGTACACAGGAATGCAAAGCGCTCACAGGCCAGGCAGTCTGTGGAGCTCCTGAAAGCCACAGGAGAGATCTCCCTGAACACTCAAGTCAGTCTGAGAACCCAGAAGTCACGCTTTAGCAGTGAGGCTACCCAAACTCGAGGACAGGCTGATCCAGACAGTTCTAAAGATACCTCAGAGTGGCCTGACGAAAGCCGCGGCCATCCCCATAAGTTAATGAACTGCCCACCGATACAAAAGATTTGCGGTCAACAAGATTCAACACCAAACAAAAATCAAGTCTCTGTGTGGACACTGACAAGCTGATTCCAAAACCTCGGTGGAAGTGAAGAGGACCTAAAATAGCCACAGTCAAATCTGAAAGAGGACAAATTAGGAAATTTCCACAGGGCGACTCTGAGTCTTACAACAAGGCAACAGATAATCACAACAGTGCTAAGGACAGGCATACAAATCAGTGGAAAAAACTGGAGAGCCTAGAAACAGATGTGCCCACCGATGTGTCGCAGGACTTGACAAACTAACCAACAAAACAACTCTCAATGAGAAAGGCCAGTCTCTTCAGCAGATGGTAGTGAAATACCTGGCCATCCACATGCAAGGAAGTGGACCTGAACTCACACTTCATACCACACGTAAAAGTTAACATGAAATGATTCACAAATCTAAATGTAAAAGACAAAACTAAAGACATGAGCAGAAAACACAGGACAAAATCTTTGCAATGAGTAAACAAAAAATCATCCTAGAACATAAATAACAAACTACAGATAAAGAACAAATACAACGTCATCAAATCTGCAAGCTGCTCGTTCAAACACAATCTTGAGGAAATGAAAAAGGACACCACAGACTACAAGAAAACATTCACGAGAGACGATCAGGCAGCAAACTTACATGCCAAATGCTGAATTCTTACAACTTGGCCGTGACATAAGCGACTCGACTTTTAAATACGAGCAGAAGTTTGTATGACTGGTCAATAATCAGGAAGATGCTCAGTACCAGCAGGGTACGGTGGCCCACATCTGAAGCTCAGCCCTCAGGGGGCTGGCTGAGATCAGAGGGTTGCAAATTCAAGCCCAGCACACACAACTTAGCAAGATCCTATCTCAAAAAAATTTTAAAAGGCGTTTGGGAGGGCGATGCAGTTCAGTGTGGAGGCTCTGGGTTGAAACTCCAATGCTGCATAAATAAATACTCAAAAGCATTAGCCATTAAGGAAAGACAATTTCAAACCAAAAAGAAACACTACTATGTACTCATAGACTGAAAGTTATGTATTTACAATATCAAGTGCTGCTAAGACTAAGGAGCCGACAGGATTATAAAATAGTACAGAACAAACCAGGCTGTCGATGCACACCTGTAAACCCAGCAATCTGGAGGCTGAGGCAGGAGGACCGACGTGAATTCAAGGCCATCCTGAGCTAGGCAGTGAGTTCAAGGCCAGTCGGAAATATACAGTGAGACCTTGTCTCAAACAACTAAATAAATAAATAGCAAAGAATGGAAACAGCTGGACACTGCCTTGTAAAGTTGAAGGCTTGCTTACCTACCATATCAACTAGTCACTCCAGTCCTGGTATTTACACAAGAAATAAAAAGATGTCCATACAAATACATGTACACAGAGGTTCATCGTAGCTTTATTCAGAATGGCATGATTGCACACAACCTAGTATTCATCCACAGGGAAATACACTAGTACATCATACAGTGACTGCTACTCAAGAACAAAGACGAACTAATGATGCACCCAACAGCACATATCGGTCTCAAAGAACATGGAGCTGTACACAAGAATATACAATGCAGAGAGCACATTTATAAAGATTCTACAACATCAAAGCTAACCCACGTTGAGAAAAATCAGTCCGGGGGTTCCCTGCACCCAAGGTAAGCTCAGGGGCTGGCTGGGGAGGGGTACGGGGCTCTGGGGTGAGAGGCATGCTTTATATCTCAGCTGTGGGGGCGCCCTCATATTTGTCAAACTCAGCAAACTGTACACTTTAGAAAGATTAACACTGTTGTACACAAACTATTTCTGGATTCTGCCATCTGTGGTTCCAGTGATTTGAGATGCCATCTTTATTATAAGACATCCTTTTGTTTCCAAACAGAAATTTTAATTCAATTTCAATTTTAAAACAGGCATGGAACAAAAGGCAACATACATGCAGCCTGTGAGAAGAGTACTTCAATCAGGACTGAAGCCAGGCGTGGTAACACACCCCGTGAGCCCGGCACGCTGGGGATCGGAGGCAGAGGCTCAGGTCAGGCCCAGCCTTGGTAAGCGGGCAAAGCAGTCTCGAAATTTAAAAGGGGCTGAGGACGTAGCACAAAGGCCTTGGGTTCAACTTCCAGTACCAAAAACAAAAACAAGCCAGCGCTCTCATTTAAAAAACTGTGGCCTTCCACTTGATTAACCTAGGAAATAACCCTGAAGACATATAAATGATATCCTTATTTATATCTGTGCTGTGAAAAACACAACACTCTTGCAAAGGCAACAGAGCCCCTCCCTCTCCAGCGTGCCTCTGCTTGGCTGACTCCTGTCTCCTCTCCTGTCTCTGCCTAAAACTTACTACACAGAGTTGAAATCCTGCTACGTCAGCACGGTCGGTTTCCACCCTTTAAGAGGGAAGCACTTCTTATCTTTACTCGGAAAAATCTGGAGCTGTTGATTCACCTCCACGGCCTGGCCACTGCTCAGTCGAGTCAGTGTGCAGCGGCCCCCAGCCCTCGATCTCAATGTATGACCAAGACGGTTCGTCTGAAATACAGAGCTGTCAACTCCTGTGAACAACTTTTGGACAACATTCTCTGAGCGAGTAAAAATGTCTGACGTTAGGTTATAAGTATCATTCATGTTACTCTCGGTATTTGGACTTTACTGATTTAACTGGAACTTACTATTCTTAAAGTTTATATATCCACATTTGGAGTATCATTAGGAAAAATAACTAATGTACCACGAAAGTGACAGTAACTGGGCATGATTGTGCATGACCATCACACCAGCACTCTGGGAGGCTGAAGCAGGAGAATGGAAAGCCTGAGTCCAGTCTGGGGAACTTAGCAAGACCTTGTCTTAAAATTTAAAACAAAACAAAACATTTTTTTTTGTCCTTTTGAGTCAGGGTCCCGCTGTGCAGTTCAGGCTGGCCTTGGGCTCACTTTGTAGCCCAGGATGGTTCCAAACTTGCAATGCTCCTCCTGCCTCAGCCTCCTGAATGCTGGGATTATAGAAATACACCATGCTGCCCAGCTCAATTTTTTTTTTTTAAATCGGTACCTGGGAATCGAACTCATAACCGCACGCTTGCAAGGCAGGCACTTATGCCACTGAGCTAATCCCCAGCCCCCACGGCTCAGTTTTTGAGTCAAGGACGTTCTGTGTTGCTTAGGCTGACTTTGGACTCACTATCACCCCCACTGGCCTGGAACATCGTTCCTCCTGTCTTAGCCTTCCAGGTGCCAGGGCGACAGGCATATGCCACCACCCCCAGCTCTAAAATTAGAGAACTATTTAAAGGGACTAGAGATGTAGCTCAGTATGAAGGTGCTGGACTCAGTCCCCAGTGTGGGAGAAGAAAAGCTAAAGTAAAACACAAATGCTTATAACAACTGCGCCATGAGTGAAATGTTTTCAAACAGCTAATATTGAACATTACAAAAATACCAGCTTAATTTAATTCATTCCAAATATGGGTTTTTTAAATTTTAACTGTGGAATTCTGCTTCCATTCAAACAGCAATCAGGTAAATCCATCAGATTAGTCTAATCATAAATTAAATCTAGGGAACATATAATTATATAAAACATTTCAATTACCATTACCAGAATGGTAGCTATCAAAGAGAAGAAAATCTTAAAATAACACCATCATGAAACTTCCGGGAGAACATGGCGGACAGATAACAGCAACTACCGGAGGCTCTCTGAAAGACTCGGCTCAGAAGCCAGGAATGGTGCGGACTAAGGAGACATAAGCAGGTGGAGATATGCTCTGCTGACTCAGAAATGAACTGGGCTGAGAGAAACCAACTTGGAATGCATTCCTGGTGCTAAAACAGGAACAGAAAAGCCTCGGTGTGGAGGCTGGAACCGCGCCATTGTAAGCCGGGATTTGAGTTTCCCGCCGCGCGGTGGCTGGCTGCCTCTACAGTGGCTCGGCAGGGAGAGAGACACGCAGAAGCTCTGAGAACGGCAATCTGTGAACGGCAGGGAGGCGTGCACTGACTTGTGGTGAGGTGAGTGAGAGAAGCTGACACTCTACCACAGTTTGACTCCAGCGGAGGACTTTCTGGGCTCGGGCAGTCCTGCGGGAGCAGGGCGCGGTGGCGACTCCAGCCACACATCCCCATCTCGGGCGGGATTGGTGAAAAGTGCCTGGCCTGCGTGACGCTGCCGGCGGACCCAGTAGGCTGTCCCAACCCAGATCCCAGAGCCTGACGGTGGCCGGGAGGGGAGACGCGTAGGCTGCCTGGTCCGTAACTCCCTGGTGCGCAGCGGTGAGCGGGAACACCTAACTGGCGCAATTCGATCAGGCTGTAGCTGACTGGGAGAGAAGCTGGGCCTCTTATATAAGCTTGCATATATAAGGAACAGAGAAGAAGAGGCAGCATGGGAAGAGGCAGCAACAAGAAAGGCTCCTCGGCCCCCAATTCTGAGAAACAGGCAATAGCAGACACCGCACCAATATACATAAGGCACCATATAGAGAGCCTCATAGACCAATTCAGGAATGAAGTTATCAACGACCTGAAGCTAGAAGTATGCAGAATAGTTAGAGAAATGCTAAGTACCACCCAAGAAAAAACAGGCGGTGGAATGGAAGAACAGAAAAAAAGGGGAGAATTGTTTGATGGAGAAAACAGAGAAAGCATAGAATACGTGAAGCATGTTCAAAGGGATTACCAAGATACTAAGAAGTCTATAGAAGACTGGCATAACAGCTTGAAAGAAACTAAGGACAGACTATCTGAACTGGAGGGCAGACTTGTAATATGGGAGAATGAAATGAAAAACTTCTTAAAAATAACAAAGAAACAAACAGCAATAATACAAAGACAAGAAGATGATAAGAGGAGCCATAACTTAAGGATTAAGAACATAAAAGAAGAAGTAGGGACACAAACAAGTGAACTACAAAAGCTACTCACAGAAATAATCCAGGAGAATTTTCCTAATTTAGCAAAAGGTAAAGATACTCAGATGTATGAGGCATACAGGACCCCAGCTACCTACAACCCAAACAGAGCAACACCCAGGCATATAATAATCAAAATTCCAGAAATTCAATACAAGAACAGAATATTAAAAGCTGTAAGAGACAAGAAACAGACCACTTACAAGGGAACACCCATCAGAATTACAGCAGATTTCTCGGCACAAACCATCAAATCACGAAGAGCGTGGGGGGAAATAATTCAAGCATTGAAAGATAATAATCTCCAGCCAAGATTGAGATATCCTGCACAACTGTCCCTGGAAATTGATGGAAAAACAAGGTGCTTCCAGGATAAAGAGGAACTGGGGGAATTTGCAACCACCAATTCAACTCTACAGAAAGTATTGCAGGATATTCTAAAAAAAGAAAAATACAAAGAACCCAGAAATAGTGGCGGGGAGGCCACAACAAATGGAGCAGAGAACAAAATGAAGAAGACAAACTGACAGCTACTGACAGAAAAAGAGCTTAACAGAAATGAGGCAGAGAAGATTGGATGATAGGAACAGCTATTTTGGAGAAAATGACATCTTAATAGGTAATACTGATTTCGTATCATCTTGTTTTGAAGTCTCATCTAGCTTTTGTCCTTCTGTCTCCAATGGTCTAAATAGGTTGTATCTTACTGGATTTTATTATGTATGATAGTATAAGCAAAAACCTTGTAAAGACAAGGAGATTATACAGAAACCATTATTCATTTTCTGTTAGTCGATTCTAAATACTCTGTAATGCTGTCATTCTCTTGAATGGTTTTACATTGTTTTGATATACTTAATGCTACAGTATACAAAGTTGTACTCAAGGATTTCAAAGAAAGAGACAATATGGTAACTACTTTTAGGTTAGGATTATCTGGTGGTGAAACACTATTCTGCTTAAATGGTTATGTTTTGATCTGCGCTGTTTCGTTGTTATGCCCTCTTTTATCTCAATCTCCACTCCATTATTTACTTTTTTATCTTTATCCTTTTAATTAAAGGGAAAAAATAGCAGGATATATTATAGTAACCCACTTTGACTTTTCATTACCTTGATTTAAAGCCCTGTATTACTCTCACCATCTGGTTTTTAACTGATGTTCCCCTATTCTGTTTTGCTGGATAGTATCAGGTTCGAAAGTTTAGGCATCAGCTGTGAAGATAATGAGATTCATTATGACGCCCATTCTTGTTGACTTTTATCTACTTTTGAAGACCTACAATGTCTCCAATGTTTTGGTTTTGTCGGTTTTATTCTTTACTGTTTTGTTCAATTGTATTATAACTAACGATATAGGCAATTCTATTAGAGATAGCGGGAGGCATTATGGTAACCATTGTTGATCACCTTGTATTATGTTTTTATATTATCTATTATGTCCACCCTTTTGACTTGACCGATTCTGTTCTGTTATGTCACATTTGGTTTTACTCTCTTCCAAAAAAGTAATAAGAACCGTGGGAGCAATGAAACCCAAAATGTGTAATAGTCATTGTACAAAAGAGAGGAAAAGAAAGTGCTCCAAACTATATAACTGCATGTATATTTAAGTGTATAAGATAGAAAATGATATCACAGAGTTTTATTGGATCAATGAACAGAACTGTTTGCAGTATCATTGATGGAATGTCCACTTTACAAGCTTTAATTTTGTGACTTGAACAATTATTTCTAAGATGACAATATGTAATCCATTAACTAGTGATTTCCTACTGTTCATTTTTTTTTCTGTAAATCTGTATAACTTGTACCCTTTCCCTGCTTTTTTTTTTCTTTTCTCCTTAAATAAAATTTAAAAAAAAAAAAAAAAAAAAAAATAACACCATCATGATCAGAAGAATCAATGTTAAACATAACGGTTTGAGCACCCTACCGTTAGGAAGAAGAAAGCATTTTACCGCGAGAACACGGACTCCAACTAGTATTTACACTTCAGAGTTCCCTAGCAATCGTGCTTGGCTTTCACCAATCGTAAAAGAGGTGGCTTCTGGGTAAAAAGAACACATACAGCAGTTGCTAATCTTTATTAAGCTCAGACACTGTCACGCCCTCCGTTAATGAGGACGACATGTAACATCAGTGTACCTAGGTTTCACCCGTGCTTTACGGTCATTTTTGTGAACTCTTACATTTTTGTGACATTCCTTAAGCAAATTAATCAAGACGTTGCATTCTTCCGTGTGCAGGTGTGGAGATAAGTCAGGATGCATCTTCAGGAGGTGACGGGTCACAGCGTGCAACCTGCGAACACAACGACATGTTGAATTCACGTGAAGACACTGGCGGATGCCATCAAAAACAGTTTTCATGAGAACTTGCAATGACCCTTCACAGAAGAGAATGTTAACCATTAACCAGCTGTGGAACCTTCGGGAAATTACTAAACTTGGGCTTCCGCTTCCTTATCCTTATCCAGTAACTTGGCAGCCTAGCAGTCTTCACTGAGCCTGCCAATCCAGGAGGAGGGAGAGGCGAGCCCTCAGTACAGCACCCCCTGGAGAAGCGGCCTGCCTGCACCAACAGGCCTGGCGCCCAACACCTCCTCACTTTCCCCAGACCCACCGCCACTCACTCTGTTCAGATGAGAGTCTACCAATTACGAGAAATGCATGCATTCTTTTAAAATGTATACTCCTCTGGGGGTATCAACCAGTGTCGCATTAGTGTGAATTAATACCAAATGATTTCTTTTTACCATTTGGCTGAGAAACCCGAAACAGTACAGTGAAAAAGAAGCAGGTGTGCAACTTGTTTTTTTTTAAATTTAGCAGACACAGCTATGAAGTATTACATTGGAAACAGGGCTTAAAGGCTTGAAAAAGAAGTACAACTGTTTCATTCACAAAGGAGGAAAGTAGCAACCAGCCAAAGGACAAGGCTGTGTTCAGGTGTGTGCTACGTTACATAGTGTTATTCGGCTATTCCTTAAAAAAATGTTAAAAAACTATTCTAAGTGAGAAAAAAACTACTGAAAGAATCAACTAACTGCTTAAATCTTTTAAAAATTCCCAAAAAGGAAACACAGTAACTACCTCTACCCATAAAGGTAGCCATTAGCAAAGACAGAGAGAGAGAAGGGCGGGGGAGAACCAAGTGTTGGACAAAATATGGGAAAATTGGGGCCCTTCTGCCCTGTCGGTGGTAATGGACAGTGGTCAGTGTTTATCCTACTGCTGATTCTAGTTCAGCTACTGTGGAAAGTAGTACAGCGATTAGTCAAAACCTAAGGACAGATTCCCATGGCACTGAAGGCGGCTCTTGAAGACTGTGAAGACCCACATCCACAGTACCTCACTCCCAACAGCGAAGACAGGCCACCCAAGACCCACACCCAGAAGAATGGGGAAGCATGCTCCTGTGGCCCAGGAGACGCCCGAGTTGCCACCGGCCTCACACACGATCAGCTTGGGAACTTGGGTCACAGCCACAATTTTAGGTCTGAGTTACAGGTTACAGGTTACAGTTAGGTTACAGTTAGACCTAACTGAGTTACAGTTAGGTCTGGCCGCCTACCGCCTGCTGAATGACACCGTCATGTCACACGACAGAACGGTGTTAAAGAAGAGACAGAGACAGACGAGCCTCGGCCGGTTTGCAGTTCTGAAAAGGCTGAGCCAGCAGCAGGTCCTGGGGCCAGAGCCTCTCCAGGAAAGAAAGCACAGCAGAGTCCAGAGGCTCCTGCGGAAGGGGTCCCTGCATCCTCCCTGCCCGCAGCCAGACGTGTCCCCCGGCCGGTGAGCCAGCACACAACTGCTGTTCCCGGCAAGCCAGCCACATTTACAACCTCCTGGTGAGTACACTAGCAAGATTATTGGTGTTTCTGGGGAATCACACACATTATCCAACCCTTTTTATTGTGAAAAGGTTAATTAACGGGTGCTTCAGGAGGTTTGGAACATGTTATGGATATTTTCAATATTTCTTATGGGAAAACAGTCTTGACTTACAACCAGCTTGAGTTACAACCAGCCCTTGCAAACAAATTAATTTCAAAATAGTAAGCCTCAGAAAGGATGGGAACCCGCCTGGCAGGCGCAAGGTCGTGAGTTTGATCCGCGGTACCAAAAACAAGAAGGAACAGAAATCTAACATATGCTACAACACGGGTAACTGTGAAGTCATTATGCTGAATGCAGTAAGCCAATCACAACAAGACAAATGCTGTATAATGCCATTCATATGAGGCACAGTACTCAGAGCTGTCAAAATCACAGACACACAAAGCGGGATGATGGCTGACAAGAGCTGGAGGGGGAGAGTAAGAAGTGCTGTGTAAGGGCAGAGCTTCGGGCTTACAAGACACCGGAAGCAGGGGTGGGAGCTAAGGACGCAGCTTAACAGCAGAGGGCTCGCCTAGCACAGGTGAGGCCTGGGTTCATCCCCGGCTCTGTAGAATTAAGTAACTTTATGACAGAGACAGAGATAAAAGACAGAGAGATAGAGACAGAGATAGACAGGCACAGATACAGAGACAGAGATAGACAGAGACAGAAACAGATATAGAGACACAGAGAGAATTCTTTAAATATACGGGTTTTTTAAAAAAGTTTTTTTTGAAAGCCAGGCATGGTAGCACACACCTGCAATCCCAGCACTTGAGAGGATCATAAAGAGTTAGCTATTAAGTTCAAGGTCAGATTAAACTACATAGTGAGATCCTGTCTCAAAAAACAAAAACAAACAAAAAACAACCACCAAAGTCAAACAGTGACGAAAGCACAATATTATGAAAGTACTCAATTCCAATACCGTGTGCACTGAAAATGGCTACTGTGATAAATTTCACGTTATGTGTATTTTACTATAACTCTAAAAAGAGGGAAGAAGAAAGGATGGAAGGATGAATGGAAAAAAGTGTAGGAAAAAGTCTCAACCTCAGCCAAAGAGTTCTTAAGCATATCAAAAGCACGATCTACAAAAATTTATTTTTGAGGCAGAGTGTCGCTTTGTGGTTCAGGCTGGCCTCGAACTCACGGCAGTCGTCCACCCTTACTCCTTACAGGCATGAGCCATAACACCTGGCTAGAATTTTTTAAACACTGGTACCTCACCAAAATTAAAATTTTTTGCACTTCAAAAACACCTCTGAGGGCCCAGGATCCAGCTCAGCGGCACAGCACTGCCTGGCAAGCACAAGGTTCTGATCGAGTTCCAGTGCAAACAAAAGCCCCACTGAGGAGACCAGAGGTCACGTTTTGTGATAACGACAAGCCAGTATCACCAGCCGTCACACACGTTCCACTCTGGGCCGGGACTCTGAGAGCCGTGCACGGGCAGGGGAGGGAGCACAGGATCGCTCTGCTGTCTGCTCAGTTTTGCACCGTCCCAGAAACTAAAATGTATTAAAATAAATATCAACAAAGCAGGCAAGCACAGACTGGAACAGTGATGGCAAACCTTTTAGGCTGGTGCCCAGACTGCAACCCAAAACCCACTTATGTATCACAAAGTGCAAACACTGTGATTAAACCTGAAATCTGAGGTTTTAGTTTACAAAAAACACTTCATACACTAACATCTTTTGTAGTAACACCCATGCTATAGATTCGCCACCACTGGACTAGAAGATATCAGCAAGTCACATATACGTGCCCAAGGTGTACACTTTAATCTAAAATATACAAAGAATGCTCACAATTCAGTAAGACAAATGTTATGGCTTACATCCCCCCAAAATGACATGTGCCCACGGGGGGTGGGGGGGGGGACTCTGGGGAGGTGAGTGGATCATGAGTATGTGGTACTGGGTCAGGCCACAGGTGAGTTTATAGCTGGGTGTGGGGCTGAGAGGTGAGGCCTGGTACTGCCAGCAGTGGCGGCACACACCTGTTGTCCCAGTACGCAGGAGGCAGAGGCAGGAGAATCACTGTGAGTTTGAGCCCAGCCTGGGCTACACAGTGAGTTCAAGGCCAGCCTGAACTGCATAGCAAGACCCTGTCTCAAACAAACAAACAAACAAACAAACAAACGGTCTGCAGCAGAGGTGGCTTACCGTGGGCATGGCATATAAATATAGATATAGAGCTATAATAGGAATTGTATTTATGTCCCTGTTAGTCGCTTGAGAGCTGTGGCTTCCTGCCTGCCATGCCATGAACCACGTCTCCTCTGTGATGCCCCCTGCTATGCCACCCTGCCTGGGAGTCAGCCAGCTATGGACTGAGATCTCTACAAACTGAACATTACAATAAACCCCTTCTTCTGCAACCTGTGAGTGTCTGGTATTTAATACCAACAGTGGTAAATAAGAAAGACAACAAATAATCCAATTTGTGGGGAAAAAAGGGGACAAAAAATCTGAACTGATACTTTACCCAAGACACAGGAATAGCTAACTAAGCAATGACAATCCACCCAGCACCATTAGGAAATGCAAATTAAAATTACAATGAGATTTCATGACGCCAACCAGAATAGTGGCACTGAAGCTCTTCCACGGTGGGGTGACATTCGGGTGCACCTACTATGTAAGCTGAAAATGCATCAATACACCCGGTCCTCCGAACGTCAGGTCCCAGCCTACCTACCTTACGTGTGCTAGAAAAATCTCCACTAGCCTACGGCTGAGCAGGATCATCTGACGCCAAGCCTACTCACCAAGAGGGGCTGACTATCACTTGTAATTTATCAAACACTACACGTGAGCGAAAGGATGGCTGCATGGGCACTCACCATCAACGCACACAGCTGAAAACACGCTTGGCCTGAGGAATGCTGAAGCGCTGGACTTAAAATTTACTGCTGCGTGACGTGGATGCGACAGTTCCTCTGTCAATCTGCCTCCCTTCTGCAGAGACCCCGAAGAGCTGGTGGAAGGCGTGGGGAGCCCCGACGTGAGCTGACGACCCAGCAGGCACAGTGCTTCTTACGGTGTGATGGAGCTCGGAACACGCGGCTTGCTTTCTCTTTTCATTATATATTTCTCTGTAACAAACGAGGGCATCCTGTATCTGCCTGTCGGCTCTGGAAAATCTCTCGTAATTGCCGTCCATTTCTTCTAACATCCTCATGCCCCTGCTGATAGCAGCAAATGCCTCTGCCAGCTTCTCTGCTGTGAACTTTTGCAGGGGCTTGGGTACCAGCTCTTCCTCCACTCCAACTTTTTTACTTCTTTCTCCCTGCAATTCAATCAGCTCCTGACCTGAAATCTCCTCGGTCTTGACGCTGGCAATCCCAGGAACACCCTCTTCATTGATGTCCAATTCTAGCTGTTTCCCAAACACCAGTATCTTATTACTTGCTACTTCATCAACGGCATGATCTGTGTTAAAGCCTTTGAATGGGTTCCCGTATGTCTTCAAAACTTTCTTCCAAATGCAGCTCATGCACTACTCTGGGACCTCTCCCCATGCTGCAGCAATGTTCTGGACAGCATTCAGAATGTTAAAGCCTTTCCAAAACTCTAACAGCCTCTGGCCAGATTCACTGGCTTCCACAGCCTGCACAAATGTCTGCCGTAAATATTGTGCTTTAAACGCAGCTATGGCACCCTGGTCCATTGGCTGAGTGTGGCTGTGTTCAGTGGTAAACACGCCACTCTTACATCAGGATGCATGGTGCCGATTTGCTGTGGATATCCCGGAGCATCATCTAAGATCGGAAGAATTTTAAATGTGATGCTGTTTTGCCTGCAATATTCTTTTGCCTGTGGAATGAAACAGTTCAAAAACCAGTCTTCAAACAACACGATGTCATCCAGGCTTTCTTGTTACGGCGATAATGAACAGGAAGTGTATGTTTGCTCACGTTCTTAAAGGCCCTGGGGTTCTCCGAGTGGTAGATCAGAAAAGGCTTTAATTTGAATCCTACAACATTTCCACCTAAAAGCAGAGTTACGTGGTCTCTGGACCCTGGTATTGTCTTGGACTCCTGATCAATGTACATGCACTCTGGCATTCGCTTCCAGAACAAGTTTGTTTCGTCAACGTTAAATATTTGTTCTGGTAAATATTTCTGTTCTACAATTATCCTGTGCAGCTCTTTTTAAAAAGCTTCAGCACATTCGACATCAGCACCTGCTGCCTCACCAGTGACCTTAACAGTACGAAAATTATGGCGCTTTTTGAAGCGCTGGAACCATCCATGACTTGCTGTGAACATCTGTGTATACGTCAGATCAGCATGCTCTTTGAGCATGTTGAAAAGACTTCTTGCCTTCACCTGGATCGTCAGCAGGCTAAGTGGGATGCGGTTCTGTATCTGCTCCTCTGTCCACTCAACCAGTAACTTTTCCATGTCATCAATTGGCCCGGCTCTTTTCTTCGTGATGATGGTGGACTTAATTGATGCTGACGATTTCACTGCATCGCTGATCCACTCGTTATCCTTTAAGATGGTTGAGATGGTGGACTAGGAAAGGCCTGACTCACGGGAGATGATCATCATGGGTTTGCCACCTTCGTGCTGGGCAATTATTCTGAGTTTCATCTCAAGAATAATTGCCTTCCTCCTCTTCTTTGCATCACAGGCAGGAGACACAGATCGGCACTTTGCAGACATCATTGAATACAAAAACACAAAACACGATATCCAGAATGCATGGGTAGCAGTACACTGTAAGGTTTACCCTTGTGATCACAAGGCTGCCTGGCAGCTCCAGCTGGCTGCCCCTGCCCAGCATCAAGAGTGAATACTGCACCAGATGGCCCAGCCAGGAAAAGACCAAAATTTCGACGAAAGGTTTTTACTGAATGTGCACTGCTTTCACACTTTCATAGCACTGTAAAGTTGAAAAATCCTAAGTCGAGCCACCGTTATGTCAGGGACTGTCTGGAATCAAAATGTCAGACAATACCAAGCATTGGTTAGGATGTGTAGAAAAATGGACTTCGTGCATCGCTACTGAGGATATAAAATAGTACAGACACTTTGGAAAACAACTGAGCAGTTTCTTAAGAAGTAAAACACAAACACCATACAACTCAGCAACTGCATTCCTAGGAACCCACCAAAAGACGTGAATGTTCACAGCAGCATTTTGTAATAGCTCTTTGTAACAGCCAGTACTGGAAACCATCTAAATAAATGTCTATTAACGGGGTAGGTTTGTAAACAAAGTGTGGTTTCTCTATGTAATGGAACACTACTTAGCAACTAAAAGGCACGAACTGCCGATGTGCGCTCTAACACTGAGGAGTCTCGACAGCCCCACGCCAAATGAAAGCAGCCAGACACAAAACACTACTGACTGGTGCATGACTCCATCTATGCACAATAAATGTATTTTTACCTTTGAAAAAAGGCAAATTTATAAAAACAAAAATCAAATCATCGGTTGCCTGAAGTGAGGGCACAGAAGAACCTCTTTGGGTGACAAAAATGTTCTACAGCTGAGTTGGAGTAAGGCTACCTGATTCCACAAATTTACTAAAATCACTGAATTCGCTTACAATGGGTAAATTTCATGATATATAAATTATGACTCAATAAAGCTATTTTTTAGGAAAAGTTCTGAGAAATTCAAACTGCCTATCCTACTCTCAACAGATCCCAAAGAGTTAGCACACAGCCACTGTTCGAGGCTGCAATTTCTATCAGAGCACTGTTTCACTCGGTAACTACTAAACACACACCACAGCTAAAGTCACACAGCAAGACGTTGCTCCCACCTAAGTCCTCATCTGAAAATAAAAAATAAAAATGAAAGAGAATGAAATAGAAAATCAAAATGCAGCCAACTAACAGGCTTTGCAGACCTGTTCTGTCCGCCTGACACGGACTATAGTCCCGTTAATGACGGAAATGTGTTGCTTCAAAGAATGAAACGTCATACAGCTTGGCAAGGTCGGTCACATAAAACCATCCCAAGGGCCAGGGGTTTAGCTCCTGAGTTAGCTCCGAGGTCCTGAGTTTGATCCCCAGTACCAAAAAACCCCAAAACCACATAAAGCTACCCCAACATTATTGCCTGCACTATGCATACAGCAGGCACATACCAGTCACCTGGTTTCCGCCTCACTTACTTTTTCTGCACACAGGTTTAGCCATCTAGAAAATGTCATCAGCGTTTTATTTTCTAAATGTGTTTGACAAGACCTTTTTGGATATTTCTACCAACCAACCTTCAAATTTGTGACTTTATAGTTCAGCAAGCAAGCTTAGGGATGAACTGAAACAACTCTTTAATCGGGAAAGCAAATACAGCCGGGTCGGCAGCTCTCTGTGGTCCGACTCATTTCCTGCCTTCACAGCCGTGGAGAGCAGTGCACGTGCAGAACCTGCACACTGAATCCAGCCTGTCCTAAGCTGGCAACACATGATACAATATTGACACTCTTTTCCGTGCAGTTACGTGATCATAAGGGAAAACGACCCAAACTCCACAGCAGTGATGAGAACCTTCAGAGACAGCACCTGAACTGCAGCCCAAGACCCACTACTTACCGCAAAGGGCCAGCACTGCAACTACCCCTCAATACTGAGGCTTTGGGACAGAAAGAAAACCGCTGCTCCTGGCGCTCGGCTGCTGGCAGCTGGGCTCCCGAGCCCGCAGCAGCACACACACCACAGGCGGCCCACGCCACCCCTGCACTA
This sequence comes from Cavia porcellus, assembly GCF_034190915.1. NCBI lineage: Eukaryota > Metazoa > Chordata > Mammalia > Rodentia > Caviidae > Cavia > Cavia porcellus. Next base: position 115,071,652 of record NW_026947487.1, read on the forward strand.
GTGTGTTACACAGCCACTGCTTTGGGGCTACGTGTGTTCACGCTCCATCATCTACAAACACCCGTCCGTGTTGGCAGAGACATTCAGCACTTCATTATAAAACAGGCTGTGCCCGATAATTTTACCAACCGAGGGTGTAGGTGTTCCAAGCACATTTAAGGTAGGCCAAGCTTCAGTGTTAAGGAGGTCGGTGTGTTACGATTCCCTGCTGTTTTATTTTTCTGCAGTGCTGAGGATGAAGCCCAGCACCTCAGGCTTGCTAGACAAACGCTCTCCTCTGAGCCACCTCTGCGATCCTTCAGTGACGCCAGTATTTTCTCTCAACTTAAGAATGAATTTCTAGATATAATTCCACCAGAATTCAAGAGGCACCCATACTTGAGAAGGCACTTGGCTGCTACGGTAATACATACACGCATAAATATGTAGCATCCGTTATTTTACTCCCTTGAGAACAAAAGCTTACTTCAGATCTATTATATACAGAGAGAGAGAGCTTTAGATCCAGCTAGGGTACCAAGTCTTCTGTTCTACTTTTTAAATTTTAATTGGCAAATTATTTCTTGTCCTAGATGACTATTTCAACAATGGTTTAATGGTTTAACTTAGTTTCCATTTTTCTTTTAAGGCAGGTCTTACTATGTAGCCCAGGCTGGCCTTGAACTCACTATGTAGGCCTGGCTGGCCTCCAACTTGCTGCGATCCTCCTGCCGCAGCCTCCCTAGTGCTGGGATTACAGACCTGCACCACCACGCCCGGCTCGCCTACTCTTCCTGATAACAAGACTGATCACCCTAATCTAACCGACTCCTCACTTTATCCGACATTTTCCTTTCTTTCACCACATCTGTTAGTTACATACTGTCTCCTCCCCTTTCACCCTTCGCTTGTGTGACACCACCGCGTGTCACCTGCTTTTGCCTGATGTTGGCAAACAATCAGCGATGCTGCAATCCCCTGGGTGTAAGACACAAAGTACACATAACTGTGACACAGTGGCACTGTGCTCTCAGGACATATTTAACTCCTGGGAACTTCCAGGAGTACTTTTCCTTCTCTAAGGACACTACTATAAGTCAATGTATTTTTTGATAACTAAAGGAAATCAAAATATATATTCTACCTTCTTTTAAAAGTTTCCTCAAACTGCGGCCCTTCCAGGGGGAGAGCCAGCAGCGGCTCCTGAGATCTTCGTGAACCATGTTGGAACTTAGGGCACTGGGAAACCAAGCAAGCAGCCTGCCTCCCTGCTAAGCAATAGTGAGCCTACTGGTGCGCGGCCTAGAGTCAAACATCCCACTTCCCCTACCCCCGCTTCTCCTGTCCCCCCATTAGCAAATGGGAACCAGAAATCTGAGCATCTCCTGGGAGGTTGACCATAGCAAATAAGGGGGATTTCCTTCTACCATCTCTTTGAAGGCAAATATTTTTATTACTGTTTTGCTCTATTCTGATTAATGGTACTGCTCTATTCAATATTCTGTTTTGATAAGTTCCATAATGTTCTGTATTTCATTTAATTTTGATATATGTGATTGAAAGAACAACTATTATAAAGATAATGAAATATACTGTAGTACCTACTACTGTAATCCTGGTAACCTGCTGTGAAATTCTGTGCCAATTTCACTACACAGTCTCAGTTGGCTTTGTTCTGTCTTGTTCTGTTGATTTTACTAGTTTCAAAATTTAAAAAAAAAGTTTCCTCAAATAATAATATGCAATATAACAATATTGTTAAATTCCTATCTTGGTTTGAAATCCTGTATCATTACTGTTTTTTGTTGTCATTTTGCTTTTGTTGTTTTTTGATTGCTTATTTGCTTCGTGATTTTTCTGGGTTTTTCTCTTTAAGAAAAAAAGAAAAAGCTGGGCAGGATGGCACACACCTGTAATCCTAGCACTCAGGTGGCTGAGGCAGGAGGATTGTTCCAGGTTCAAGACCAACCTGAGCTACAAAATGAGCTCACGGCCAACCTGAACTGAATAATTAAACCCACCTCAAAAAGACAAAAATAAATAAATAAAATTAAATTAATTAAAATTAAAAATGAAAGTTTCTTCAAAACCCTGAGAAGGTAGTGATAGTTGAGAAATAATTGAATGCTTACTATGCACCAGACAAGTCTTGTAACTGAATAACCACATAGTGGACAGCCTTCTAACTCAGCTGAATTCTAAGAACTGCCTTTTTATCATCAAAAGATGCATTACCCATACTTTCATGGAAAACTAGGCCCCATGTCAGACAGTGTGTGGCAGCGTTAAGACCTAACACACACACACACACACACACACACACAAAGACCTACCACACTCTCTCACCCTAATGGACTTTTTCCATGTTCCAAATAGGAAGCCTTCACACAGTATGTAAATGATATAAACAGAGAGAAAAAAACATTCCCCCAAAAAACTCTGGTTGGTAACAAGTATATCATGTACTAATTTTAGGCTTAGAATCCAAAGAAGTCAGCGTAGTATTATCCTGTATTATTAGAAGTAGAGGCTCTAACTAGATTTTTAAAAAAGAACTGTATTTGTCATTGTCAACTCATGCCAAGCACCAAGCTACAATCTGAACACTGCTGTAGGCTGAGGATTCAGGATGGAAATCGGTCTGATGCTAGATTTAAACAAGAACCCAGTGATGCAACTGGGAATATTTACCAACTTGGAGAAGTCCACAAATGAGGAGGCAAAAATGAAGCAGCCCAGTTAGAACAATCAAATCGAAAGGAGACAGGGGTTTGAGGGAAAAAAGGTATGGACTTGACTGCTTATCTGAGTCCCAAGTTTCCCCTTCTGTAAAACAGCGTTAGTTGTTAAACTGTATCTCAGGGGTTTTCAAACAACATACAGGAGCATATCTGAAGCAGTGCAGTGTGACCTGTAAAGATACAGTGTGACGGGTAAGGTACCAGTCACACAACAGGATGACTGAAGGATGGCACTGTGATCTGTCTGAGGACAAGCCTGCAAGCCAGATGCTCAGGTCACAGAGCTGTCCCACAATCAATCAGGTGAGGGGGAAGCTCTCAGCATCCCATCTGCTGACCCATGCTCAAGAGGTGTCACATCCCACGCTGATTAAGAGTGTTAAGGGCTGGGGATTTAGCTCAGCGGCATAAGTGCCTGCCTTGCAAGCAGGCGGTAAAAAGTTAAAAAAAAAAAAAATGTTAAGTCCTTTGACAATAACAACACACAGTGTAATAACCATTGTTATTCTCTATTTGATTACGAAATTTTTACTTTCCTATAAAAAAGAAAAAAGGATATTAATAGTGTATCTTGCGCACCTGAAACTTCTTCTCAAAAATTTTGAGTTTACTACTTGTTTTAAGTGACTTTCAAAACTAAAATGCACCCTTGAAGGTCAAACATCTGCTACTACGAAGAGTACAGAAAGCAGTCTGGGGTGGCAGCACACACCTATAACCCCAGCACTAGGGAATGCTGAGGCAGGAGGATCACAAATCCAAGCTCGTGCGGGCTACACAGAAATCAACTCCAGCCTAAACTACACAGCAAGACACTATCAAGAGGAAAAGAAAAGAAGAAAAAGAAAAAAAGAAAGACTCCAGATGGGAGTGTAGCTTGGGGGCAGAGCATGTACAAGGCCCTGGATTCAACCCCTAGCATTAAAAACAAAGAAAAAGAAAAGACAAACACATCCAGAAAGAAAAGAAAAATAACACAGAAATTATTGCAAAGGGGTAGTGCACTAGTTATGAACATTAGCAGTATGGCAGAAACCAAAGCAAAATGGACATTCCTTAGTGACAGGAATTGAGGCCTGTTTCACTGATAAATTCCATCCAAACAAACATAAAACTTCAGTCCCACCAGTAGCCAGCTTCAGAAAGCTTATTCTAACACTGTAACTCAAAGCACCTTTACAAACTGAAGGACAGTACAGAGAAACACAAAGCTTCAGTCCCACCCTTCCCCCGGTATTTACAAATCATCAGAGCAACCCTCTCGCGGTGACACCTCCCACTGCACATCGGCCCGCGCACCTCCAGAAGCCCGCACCCGGGACACCAAAACCTTCCAGTGAAACCTGAAAGTCTGACGCTTTGCTGTCTGGCTGACATATGCTCCTGACAAAGCAGTTTGAACTTTTCCTTGGATTAGGCGGAGAGGGTGGAAGCCGCAGAGCACCAGCAATAAAGATATAAAAAAATAGTTTTATTTCATTCATTCCATCTCAGTCTAATGCAAGTCAGGTAAAGTTTTTGAGCACAGTATTCGATGATAGCACATTTCAACCACCAGGTGGCACAGTGAAAAGGGATAAGCTTTCCAGTAACACTTCAGCAAATCTATTATTACTGCAGAGAACCCTGCATTTTAATGTCACTTGCTTTTTCTTTAGAAAGATGCCTGTAATCCCAGCCAGAGAGGCTGAAGCAGAAAAGTGCGGTAAATTTGAAGCCAGCCTGGACTACAAAATGAGGTCAAGCACAGCCTAAACTGCGTAGCAAGACCTTGTCTCAAAAATAAATAAATAAATAAATGAAATAAATGAAATAAATGAAATAAGCAAAATACAAGCCAAGCCCAGAAAAGTCTTGTTCAGAGTCTAAAGAATCTGCTCTCCAGAAAAAAATGTAAGCTAACAATGTTTCTTGAAATGTACCTTAAAAAAGTAAAATATACCTTCTAAAAGCCCACATTTAAGAGTGCCCTGGATTAAGTTACTGTTTCCCAACTTTTTCAACCTATGAACCAACCACACTGCAGCAGAGGCAGCAGACAGAGCAGGGTGCAGCCCACTCTGCCTATTTCTACTCATGACACCAAGTGACAAATGTAAACTGTCACACTCCTAGGGCGGAGGTCAAACCAGGTTGGTACAGAGAGCAACAGGTTCTCAGAAAGCAAGAGGGCTGGGGAAAGAGGACTTAACTACCATGACTTCCACAAAATAGCCCCTCAAAGAATGGGGCCTCCTGGGTGGCTTTCCCTGTACCATCATTTACCAGTACCTACTGAGTGCTGAGCACTCTGCCAAGTCATATGAATTTCAGAGAAAAAACACACAGGTTAGAAAAAGTATCTTAGGCAGGAAATTCAAATCGCTTCCGGGAGAACATGGCAGACAGATAGCAGCAGCTACGGAGGCTCTCTGAAAGACCCAGCTTAGAATTCAGGAATGGTGCGGAGTAAGGAATCATAAGCAAGAGGAGATAGGCCCTGCTGACCCAAGAACGAACTGGGCTGAGAGAAACCAACTGGGAATGCAATCCTGGTGCTATAACAGGAACAGAAAAGCCTCAGCGTGGAAGCTAGAGCCTGCACCATTGGAAGCCGTGATTTGGGTTTCCCGCCAGCACTGCTGCATCTACATCAGCTCGGCAGGGAGAGAGACGCGCGAAAGCTCTGAGAATGGGAATTGGTGAAGGGAGTTGAAAGCAGGACGGGCGGGGAGCTGTGCATTGACCTGCAGTGAGTGAGAGAAACTGGGACTCTTCCACAGTCTAGGAGACTCCAACAGAGGAAATTCTGGGTCCAGGCAGACTTGCGAGAACAAGGCGCTGCAGTGACTTCAGCCACGTATCCCCCTCTCAAGCGGGATTGGTGAGCAGTGCCTAGCCCAAGTGACACTGCTGGCTGAGACCCAATAGTCTGGCACAGCCCAGGTCCCAGCTCCTGAAGGTGACATGGAGGGGTGGGCCCCGCATAGGCTGTCTGGTCTGTAACTCCCTGGTGCGCTGCAGTGGGCGGGAACACCTAGCCAGCACAATTCAATCAGACTGTGGCTGACAGGGAAGGAAGCTGGGCCTCCTATATACGCTTGCATATATAAGGAACAAAGAATATGAGAAGAGGCAGCAACAAGAAAGGGTCCTCGGCCCCCAATCCTGAGAAAGAGACAACAGCAGACACAGCACCAATAGACATAAAGCGCTATCTCCAGAGCCTCATAGACAAGTTCAAGAATGAAGTTATTAATGACCTGAAGCTAGACATAAGCAGAATAGTTAGAGAAATGCTAAGCACCACCCAAGAAAAAACAGATGGTGGAATGGAAGAACAGAAAAAGAGGGGAGAATTGTTTAATGGAAAAAATAGAGAAAGCATAGAATACGTGAAGCAGGTTCAAAGAGATTACCAGGAAACTAAAAAGTCTATCGAAAACTGGCATAACAGCTTGAAAGAAACTAAGGACAGATTATCTGAACTGGAGGGCAGATTTGTAATATGGGAGCATGAAATGAAAAACTTCTTAAAAATAACAAAGAAACAAACAGCAATAATACAAAGACTAGAAGATGATAAGAGGGTCTATAACTTAAGAATTAAGAACATAAAAGAAGAGGTAGGGACACAAACAAATGAACTACAAAAGCTACTCACAGAAATAATCCAGGAGAATTTTCCTAATTTAGGAAAAGGTAAAGTTACTCAGATGTATGAAGCATTCAGGACCCCAGCCACCTACAACGCAAACAGAGCTACACCCAGGCATATAATAATCAAAATACCAGAAATCCAATATAAGAACAGAATATTAAAAGCCATCAGAGACAAGAAACAGATCACTTACAAGGGAACACCCATCAGAATTACAGAAGACTTCTCTTTGACAAACCATCAAATCACGAAGAGCGTGGGAGGAAATAATTCAAGCTTTGAAAGATAATAATTTCCAGCCAAGATTGATATATCCTGCACAACTAACCCTGGAAATTGATGGAAAAACAAGGTGCTTCCAGGATAAAGAGGAACTAGGGGAATATGCAACCACCAGTACAACTCTACAGAGAATACTGCAGGATATTCTAAAAAAGAAAAATACGAAGAATCCAGAAATAGCGGCAGAGAGGCCACAATGAATGCAGCAGAGAACAAAATGAAGAAGACAAACTGACAACTAATGACAGAAAAAGAGCTCAACAGAAATGAGGCAGAGAAGATCAGATGATAGGAACAGCTATTTTGGAGAAAATGACATCTTAAAAGGTAATACTGATTTAGTATCATCTTGTTTTGAAGTCTCATCAAGCTGTTGTTCTTCTGTCTCCATTGGTCTAAACAGGTTGTATCTTATTGGATTTTATTATATATGATAGTATAAGCAAAACCTTTTATAGACAAGGAGATTATACAGAAACCATTGTTCATTTTCTGTTAGTTGATTCTAAATACCCTGTAATACTGTCATTCTCTTAAATGGTTTTACATTGTTTTGATATATTTGATGCTACAGTATACGAAGTTATACTCAAAGATTTCAAGGAAAGAGACAATATGGTAACTACTTTTATGTCGGGATTATCTTGTGGTGAAACACTATTTTGCTTAAATGGTTATGTTTTGATCTGCGCTGTTTTGCTGTTATGCCCTCTTTTATCTCAGTCTCCACTTTATTATTTACTTTTTTATTTTTATCCTTTTAAGGGAGAAATTAATAAAAAAATAGCAGGATATATTATAGTAACCCACTTTGACTTTCCATTATCTTATTTAAAGCCCTGTATGGCTCTCACCATCTTGTTTTGACTGATGTTCCTCTATTCTGTTTTGCTTGATAGTACCAGGTTCGAAAGTTTAGGCAACAGCTGTGAAGATAGTGGGATTCATTATGACACCTATTCTGGTTGACTATTAACTACTTTGAAGACCTATAATGTCTCCAATGTTTTGGTTTTGTTCTTTACTGTTTTGTTCAATTTTATTATAACTGATGATACAGGCAATTCTATTAGAGATAGCAGGAGGCATCATGGTAACCATTGTTGATCACCTAGTATTATGCTTTTACATTATCTATTATGTCCACCCTTTTGATTTGACTGACTCTGTTCTGTTATGTCACATTTGGTTCTACTCTCTTCCAAAAAAGTAATAAGAACTGTGGGAGCAACAAAACCCAAAATGTGTAATTGTCATTGTACAAAAGAGAGGAAAAGTGCTCTAAACGATATAATTGCATGTATATTTAAGTGTATAAGATAGATAATGATATTACTGAGTTTTGTTGGATCATTGAACAGAACTGTTTGCAGTCTCACTGTTGGAATGTCCACTTTATAAGCTTTAATTTTGTAACTTGAACAATTATTCCTAAGATGACAAAATGTAATCCATTAACTAGTGAATTCCTACTGTTTATTTTTTTCTGTAAATCTGTATAACTTGTACCCTTTCTCTGCTTTTTTCTTTTTCTCCTTAAATAAAATTTAAAAAAAAAAGAAAAAGAAAAAGTATCTTAGTGAATGCATGTAGTAAAAGCCCAAGGAGTGTTTGCTGAATGCTGAAATTATGTTTGAGAATTAGTTCACAACTCATTATGGTTTAAAAAAGGGTGGAAAGAGGCTCATTTTAAGTTAACTAACCAAGTGCCCTGGCCTGTAGATATGAGAGACACAAAAGGATCACAACAGAACTTTGATAGTGTCATGGTGTATACATTGATCTGCTGAAGATCCCACATAAAACACCGGTTAGGAAGACACAGCACGGGAATCTTTAAAGCCAACAAAAGGTCTCGGAAGGTCTCTGCCGCTTAACAAGCAGCTGGACAGGAATCTCTACGATGACAACGTCTTTGCAGCTACGATCGCTCTAACAGGCCCCATTTCCTACACGCCAATTCCTGGGTAAGTGACAGTAATAATACAGTTCACTGCGGGGTCCTCGTGCCAAATATGCGAAGGCGTCACTTCTCAAGCACGACACGGCAGACGAGGCGGCCCAGGCTGGGGTGAAGAGGAGCTGGGTCAAGGTCACGGGCTGGCGAGGGACAACAGGGGCGCCGGCTCGCGTCCAAGGGCGGAGACCCCGGGGCGCACCTCCGCCACCCTAGCCAAGTGCCCAGCGGGCTCGGGCAAGGGCTCATCACCACCCACATGGACGGGTTCCCCGGGCCCGGCCTCCGAGGACAGGCAGGACCCGGCTCCGCGAGAGACGCGGGGTCCCCAGCCCCCTCGCGCCCGCAGCGAGGCCCAGGAAGAAGCTACTTCTCAGAGACGCCGGGACACCCCTACTCACCGAAGCTCGCCCACACCGGAGAGGCTGAAATCGGGGTCAGTTAGGAAAATTACGACCCACAGGTCTGCAAAGCATGAACTACTCGTCGCCCCGCCCCGCGGGAGGCCAAAGCCGGGGCAGTCCTTACCACCACGTTACTCGGCCCGCCCCGCCGCCGTCAATACCCTCACCGCCCGGGAGGCGCATGCGCCACCGCCCTCGACCGGCCCATTTTCCTGCTCTGCGGGGGAAGCAGAACGATCCAACGAGGATCGGCAACGCTAAAAGATCAGAGAGAACCCAAAGGCAGGTTTAGTGACCCACCATGCCTTTACGTAAATAAACTCTTCTCCTGAGAAGACAGAAGCGGCAGCTCAGCGAGTTTCCTTTCTGTCGAGGCCCCCAACGTACCCCCTGTGCCCAGGTCGTAGTCCAAAGTCCTAGCTCGATGGGCGGAGCTTGTAGGTGGTGGGACAAGCCATTGGTGATTTTGAAGACGCTCCGGCGGGAACTGTTGCGGAGAGGGCTGAGGGTATGGGCCGGTAAGACAGCCTCTAGCTCTATGAGGTCGGTCTGCAAAGTGATGAAAGCTTTGAAGAAGTCAGACTCCAGGCCTCTGGGGCGGCTTTTCCATGGCTGCTGTGTGTGTTAAGGTGTAGGACTGGTGCTCAGTCTTGGTCTGGGGGTGGGAGACAGGCTGAAGTGGAAGAGGGCTGTGTGCCGCTTTTTGACGTCACATCCGCCCGTAGTGGGGCAGGGACTTGCCTGGCGAGCGTCTGGGCTTGCATAGCGCTGGAGTGTCACGTGGGAGGCCGATTTAGCCTCGCACAGAGTTGGGACTTTGTTTTGGTCTTTAGTTCCCTTGGCTTCCGTTGCTTTTTATTCATGCAGGCTTTCGCATCACTCCTTATGCTCCCTGTTGCTGCAGTGTTAAGCGCCCAGGAACGTTAGTTAAAAGCTGTTTGTCATAGTTCATTTAACAAATGACATTTGAACATAATACCCAGCACTGTGCTAAAGCGCTAAGGACAAAAAGACTTAAAAAGTCTGTTAAAATTTCGTTAAAGGGTTTTGAAACTGCTGATAAGATGAAGTGCTTTTTAGGTTTTTTTATGGTATTCTGGTGAACCTTACCCACAGTTGAGAATCAAATGAAGTGCTCTTTAAAAATCTTGATCATCGCCGGGCACGGTGGCTCGTGCCTGAAATCCCAGCACTCAGGAAGCTGAGGCAGGAGGATCGTTGCGAGTTCGAGACCAGCCTGTGCTTAAAGTGAGCTTACTGCATAGCAAGACCCGGTCTCAAAAAGAAAAAAAAAAAAAAAAAAAATCTCCATTATGCTTCCTTACAACGCCCTTCTCCCTCCTAAGTATTCTTAGTGGGGGAAGTGTTGGTTTGATATTTCAGCGACTCTTGAACCCTAATCCTTCCCAGATAATTTTCTGTGAAATGCTGCTCATGAAGACTATCTGCTCACTCATTCTATGAATGTTTATCAAGTATATCCGTAAAGGTTCTCAGGCTTGCTATACTTACTAACCTACCAACCTAACAGTTGTAGATGCTAGAGGTTTAGCTATGAATAAGACATTTGTAATGCTCCAGGGCACAATGAAATGTTATGAGTGCAGTAAAATGATCGAGTTCATTTTAGATAGCTCTGGAAAGATAATAAGTAGTGGAGGATGAGGAAATAACTTTGGAATAAATCTGAGGAGAAGATATTTAACTGGTACCTGATGTTACTGGATGAACCTAAAATTGTCCCCCAAAGTCCCATATGCTAAGGGTTGATCTGCACCATGTGGTGCTCCTGGGGGTGGTGAAACCTTCAGGACCTAAGGCCTAGTGAGAGGAGGTCAGGTCACTGGGAGCATGCCTGGGAGGGGGTCTTGGACCCCAGCCACTTCTCCCTGAGACGAACAGTCTGTGTCCACCATGCATTCCTGCCATAGTGTACCATGCTGTCATAATCCCACAGCAACATGGCCAAACCCATGCACTGAAATCTCTGAAACTGTGACCCAAAATAAATCTTTCCTCCTTGTGAGTTGTTTATCTCGGGTATTTGTGACTGCAACAGGAAGCTAACTAACATGCCAGAATTACAACAGGAAATAACCCATGTGAATATGTACAGCAAGAACCTCTAGGCAAGGGCGGTTATCATTCTGTATTATAGAAAATAAGCCAGTATAACTGAAGCTCATAAAGCCAGAGACAGGGAGGCAAGAGCCAGACATGCAAGACCTTATAGATCATGGCGAAGATTTTAGCCTTGAGCATCAGACAGGATGCTTTTGTCTCTGGACGAGGCAGCAAACAAACTTCATTTTCATGGTCCTGATAATGTCCCTACATGTTGGAGACCACAAATTCATAATGGCTGATTTTGCATATTTCCCTCAGGGAGAAAATGGAGGCTTGGGATTGCTGGTACCACCCATTTGAGATTTCCCATTGAGTGTTTAGGAATGAGCCTTCCTCTCCCACCCATTAAGACTAAGATCATGTACACCCTCTTGAGTCATCTCAGGATTACTTTTGCCCACTGAGTCATAAACCTCTGAGTCTTACGCCAAATTGCAATCTTTGGCCAGCGCCACCTACCACTGTATACACCCAGAAAATCGGGGCTGTTTGGAGTGTCAGGGTTTGGCTCATCTGGTGACATCAACTTCCCAGCCACTCATGTCCTGCTACACTGGTCTCTTTTGTTTTATCCTGTCACTGTACCCCTAACACAGGCAATCGGGATTCTTCGCTGGGTCCCCGTTACCTACAGTCATTTATTTGTTTGTTGGGGATCCAACCCAGAACAGAAGATCTTGCAAACAAAGATCTTTATTAACTGACTCTTTATTGCCTGGAGACGTGTTTAAGGGTCAAGAGATGACGGTAGTTCTCCCTTACTTAGTTTCGCTCTCTGCAGGTCAGCTGCCCACAGTCAGCTAAAATGTCACACGGTAAATTCCAGACACAATTCATAAGTTTTAAACCAATTTCATCTCAAAATATTGTTACAATTATTTTATTGTTGTTACTCATCTCCTACTGTGTGTCCTCCTGCCCTTGTGTCCTAGGGCTGCGCTCTCAGAGTATCCCCGATGGACTTGGTGAAAACCTAAGTGACACCATATCCCATCTCTGTTCAGCACCTTCAGAATCAAAGCGACCATCCTCGCAGTGACTTGTGACCTCACTGCCTGTCTACTCCCGCCTTCCTGGAGGCTGCCTGTCCCTGCTCCTCACAGGCCCCAGGGCTTTTGCACTTGCCCTTCCCTCTGCCTGGAAGTTTCTTCCACCCCTTGACTCCTTCTCCTCCAAGGATGGCCTCCAATGTACCTCCTCAAGGCCTAATTCTCTGCCTCCCTCTCACATCGCTCCTGGCCTGCCTAACCCTATCCCATTTTCTCACTTCATTTCTCCCTCTTATTTTGTGAGGTTTTTTAATGACTCTCTCCTCACTAGAATGGATATTGCACCGAGTTTTGTCTTGTGGGATATAGCTGTAACTATTCACAAAGCCCAGAAATACCTGGCCTCCAGGTGCTCGGTCATGGGTTATACAAATCAGGCAGCAGAGGGCAGATAGCACTGGTGTCTCCGCCCTTTTTGTGGAGATGAAGCAAAATACCCGAAACTGCATATTTATGAAAAACAGACGGAGAAAGAGAGAGCACGCAAGCTCACAGTTGCAAGCTTGCCCGTGCAACATCATAGAGGCCTCTGCCGAGGGATGCCTGGCTGAGGGTGGCCTGACGAGAGCTTCATGGTGAGGGCATGTGTGAGATACAATCACATGCACAGAAGAGAGATCGCGTGGTTGGAAAGCAATTGAGAGCTCACTTCATGATCCATTCCGGGTGACTGACCCAGTCCCCTGAAAGAGCACTAACCCCCTCACGGGGTGGCTCCCCTGTGACCATCACCCGCCACTGTCCCCACCTCTTAAACATCCATCACCTCCCTCATTCCATTACAGACCTGACTTCTAGCCATGCACCTTTGGGGGACAGACCCCCCCCAAACCTCAGCAGAACTGTTTTTTTATTTTAGTTCTAACACATTTAACTATATGACTTAAAGTAATTAAATCTTCATGCTGAAGCACTGTTTAAAATGTGGCTAAAAAAAGGGGAAGCGTGGGGCTGGGGATTTAGCTCAGCGGCATAAGCGCCTGCCTTGCAAGCAGGCAGTCGTGGGTTCGATCCCTGGTACCGATAAAAAGGAAAAAGATTTAAAAAGGGGGGGGGGGAGCGTTTAGGTGTTTGACCTCCAAATAAAATCCTGGCAGAAGGGCCAGGGATGTAGCTCAGCAGCATAAGCACCTGCCTGGCAAGCGCAAAGTCCTGAGTTTGGTTCCTGTTACAAAAAAATCCTGGCTGAAAACTTCGGTTAGGTTAAGGTTCTCTATTTGATAAATTCTTTGTTGTGCTCTGTTTTGTTCCAGTACCAGACAGATGGACGTGAATCTTGCTGAATTTGTCAGGAGGACCATCTTAAAAATCCCCATGGCTAAGATGATGACAATCTTAAAAACCTGGGGTTTCTTGTCTGAAAACCAATTGCAAACCCTAAACTTCAAGCAGAGGAAAGACTCTTTCGCTCAGGACTTGATTCTGCAGTGCGAGGTAACAGTGTACAAAGTATGAACCTCAGGACCGGGGACACGGCTCACTGTTACAGTAACACGCTGCCCTTCTGCATCTCCCTTTCTGAACGGTAGCAGAAAGCGCCACTTAGCTGTATTAATTGGCTTTTAATAAGATATGCTTAGCTGAGTGTGGTGGTGCGCGCTTATAATCCCGGCACTCGGGAGGCTGAGGCAGGAGAATTCCCATGAGTTCCAGGCCAGCCTGCACTACATAGTGAAACCGTGGGCCGGGGATTTAGCTCAGTGGCATAAGTGCCTGCCTGTTAAGCACGAGGTCGTGAGTTCAATCCCCATTACCAAAAAAAAAGATTTGATCATAATGAAATTCTGTCTCAAAAAGAAAAGAAATGCTCACAAATCAGGAAGACAAAAAAAAAAAAATACCAGAGAGAAAAGTGTATTGATTTTACTTACTTGGTTTTTTATTACTTTAAAATAATTTCAGGGGCTGGGGATGTAGCTCAGAGGCATGGCACCTGTCTGGCAAGCACAAGGTCCTCAGTCTGATTCCCAGTTCCAGGAAAAAAAAAAAAAACAGTTAAAAGAATTTCAGACTCAGAAAAGTTGCAAGTGGAGTACAAAGGATCCTCGTGCTCCGGGGTGTCTTTCCCTCATTTGTTGGGTTGTTTTTCTTTTGAAGCAGGTCTCACTATGTTCTAGTCTTGCCTGAAAATCACACTATAGCCCACCATCCCTGGCTTTCCTCATTTTGTTTTTAAATAAAAATAATTAAAATTTTAAAATGTTTGGCCTAAAACATCGTACTTCTGAAACTGACACTGAAAAAACAATTTAGAATAAAAAGGCATATGTTACTAATATTAAGATACTAATATTAAGATAATATAATTTAGAATAAAAAGTTATATGTTACTAATATTAAGTATTTACATATTATGTAATTGTACATAACTGAGCATTGTTTTAAAAACAAAAACATTGAATCCAAATGCATGTTGATGAGTGATTCATCCATAGCAAAACAGTCCTTGTGTACAACCTTCTTTGTGTACAACACTGAAAGAAACTGAACCAGGCGTACGGGCTCATGTCAGTACACAGCACTTGGGAGGCTGAGGCAGGAGGATTGCAGCAAGTTCAAGGCCAGCCTGAAGGACATAGCGAGACCCTGTCTCCAAAATAAAAAGAAGAAAAACGCAAAGTTATGTCCACATTCAGATAAACTCTAGGAAACACCTGTAGTGACAAGAAGCAGGGCTGGGTTGCCTCACATCCAAGGGTTGAGAGGGAGGGAGGTGGAGGCTGAAAATGGTAGAATTCGGGGGCCAGAAGGAGGCGCAAGAAAATCTGGGGATCTGCTGTTCACCGTCTTGACTGTGGCGATGGTTGCCCCGGTCCACGAGCTTGAGGGAGGAAGGCTTGGGTCCTGCTCATCCCCCCATGCCGAGTTCCCTTAGGGAAGCACAGTTGTGGCGAACTGAGACATTACTGTGTTCACCAGTCACAACTTGCAAATCGCAAGCTTAACTGTGCAACTTTTACTGTATGTTAATTATACTCTAATAAATAGGTTTTTTTAAAAAGGAAAAAATTCAAAGTGATACATGAAGACTAAATTCAGGGAGAAGAGCTGTAAATACCCGGACAGAGAAAGGAAGCAGTCCTGTCTGTGGAAACCTAGATGGAGACGCTTGCCCTGCCCTAAGTAATGCTGAAATCTGCTCCCTTAAAGCAGCCAGCACCAAACCCCCGCCAGCTTTCCGCAACAGTTTGTCCTTTCTTTCAGGAGAACCGCGCAACTATCAGTGACGTGGCCCTTTTAGACATCGTGTGTAAGTTTGGTGATTTATACTTCCCCGGTCAGTTTCATATGTAAGAATGCAGATTCTAGGGTCGAGGAGACCTGGTGTCCCCTCTCTGTCTGTCCCTTATCTGTCTTGGGCCCTTTGCCAAATTGCACTGCTACTAATTTTCAGACTCCTTGCTAAATAGAGATCATCAGAGCCTGTTTCGTGGGGGCATTTGAGGAATTCAGTGAAGCGATATCTGCAGAACTCTTAGCCAGTCCCTGGCATATCCTAAGCACAAAATAGGTATTTGTTGCAGTGTATAGTATTATAGAACTAGGAAGTATATTTCTGAAGATTTGTTACTACAGTGTAGCATTGGTTTGAAAAATTTATTTTGTTTCCTTTTGCTTTGTGTTTTATTCAGCAGGTAGCATAGGGTAGGCAGGGTCTAGGAACACAGATCCAAGCTCTGGATTTCCCAGCTTGCTTACGTGGCTCCATAGGAGCCCTGGGGGAGGGCAGGGGACATCTCTGTGCCCCAGTATGTCCATCTGACAAAGCTGTGCAAAAAGGACTATCACACAGTTGTGATCAGAATTAAAGAAAAGCACATAGTTAGTACTAAGAACAAAGCCTGGTTAGCTACCAGTTGATGGCTGTCATTATATGCTAACTTCTGCGTGGCATGGAAGTATCCCCAAGCCCACCTTTATCCCTTTAACAGCACTTGGGCCCAGTGTGACATGGCGGCCACTTACTGTGTTAGACAGAAAAGCAGGTGATGCATTATAGAAACACAGCTGTAGGACCAGGGGTATAGCTCAGCGGCACAGCACCAGCCTGGCAGGCGCGAGGTCCTGAGTTCGATTCCGTATATAAGCACATTACTTCAAAGCTCCAAGACAGACTGTTAAGTAATAAATGTTTCCTTTCTCAGACACACAAGTTCATCAGCACCAGAAAATTTGGAATGTTTTTCACATGAACAGAAAACCAGGTAATATCTCCCATTCTAAATCGTGTTTCAGAACAATGTAAAAGTCAGCAGAACCGTGTCTTCTCGCGTTTCTCAGCACACGAGGCAGCTGCTCCTGTCCCCGCAGTGCCCTGCCCAAGGCACAGGCAGCGTTTGTGTGATCTCGTCGTCTGCGCTCTGAGTTTGCACGAAACGCCTCGCTTCAGGGTTCTCTGCAAATCTTTCTATTGAAGACGTTGTTGCTCCCTTCATTTCTGCTTTTCTTTGCCCTTTGACAGATGAAGAGGTTGACATTTTTGATATGGAAGAATTCAAACGCACATTTAAGAAAATTCTTCACAGAGCGTTAAAAAATGTAAGAATAAAATTCATCCAAATTTCCATGAAATTCAGTTTAATGACGTCTGTGCGGTTGACATGTGCCACTGTCTGGGGATAGTTTTGTTTGTGTCTTTGTTTGTTTTTGAGACAAGGTCTTGCTGTCTAGAAATTCAGTTAGTCACATTCCATACTCTGCTACTCCATGCGAAAGACAAACCCTAAAAGCTCTAAAACTGTAAACAAGAATAATGAAAATGAAAATCCTCCCCTCTCCTCTCCCCGGCCGCTTAGACCTGGCTGCCCTTCCCCAGTGGAGCTCTGCAGTGACCCAGCTCCTCCGTCGGCCCCTCCAGTGCACCAGCAAGGGGCCCATGTGGTGGTCACTGCAGCTCTGATCTTACCTAACTTCGATGACTCTCTGACCTCTAGCCTCTGACGTTGGTCAGTGCCTCTCTGGAGACCCATGACGTACAGGCATTTTTGCTTTTGTAGTGGGCAGCAAGGACACTGCAGACAGACCTCTTCTGGGGCAGGCATGGTGGTGCATGCCTATAACCCCAGCACTCAGGAGGCTGAGGCAGGAGGAGCACCATGACTTTGAGGCCAGCCTGGGCTACATGGTGAATTGAAAGCTAGCCGGAACTACATAACAAGACCGTGTCTCAAAACAACAACAAAAGAATGAGACCTCTTCTGTTCCAAGCAGTAGTGGCCCCGGAAACCCCCCAAAGGGGCCAAGCTCACACTGCTCACTAGGGAAGCCAGACAGCTCTGCGCCTCCGTGTCCTGGGCTGCAGAGAATCCCTGGCCTGCTGCTTTGAGGGGATTTGGCAAAGCAGCTAGCAACAAAGTGGGCGGTTTGCTAGCACCAGCAGCCGCCGTAACAGCCTGCTTTTCCTGGCGTGGAGGCAGGGGAGGAGGTAAAGAGCACATGGGCCAAGTGTGCCTGGCTCACGTTCCCTTTGCAGAGTCAGACCACGCGGGCTGAGCAAGGCTGTCAGACTCCAGTTCGATTGCTAATCGTGTTTCCAGGGTTAGAAAGGCCCGAAGTTATCCAGGAAACAGAAAACAAGTAGAACTTATGAATCCCGACCATAGAACATTTCTTTAAGTAGACTTTAGCCGAGCTGATGTTGAAAACCACTAGGATCAAAGCCGGGCGCCTGCATTTGGAAGGCTGAGGCAGGAGGATTGCTGTGAGTTCAAGACTAGCCTGGGGTACAAAGTGAGCTCAAGGCCAGCCTGAACTGCATAGTAAGAGCCTGTCTCAAAAAGATAAAAAAAAAAACCCAAAACACTAGGATTAGACATGCCATGATCCCAGCTACCTGAGAGGGTAAGACAAGAGGATTACAGCTGCCAGGGAATCCCAGCACTCAGGAGGCTGAGTCAGGAGGATCTCTGCGAGTTCAAGGTCAGCCTGAACTGCACAGCAAGACTGTCTCAAAAAAAATTTTTTTGACACTAGCCTGACCTGATCTCAAATAAAAAGGACCAGGGATGTAGTTCTAAGGTAGTAGCCCTGATTTCAATCTCCAGTATTGAAAAGAATTTTTTTTAACTGCTATCTTATTTGTAAAGTTAGCTTCAAAAACTCTTATATAGGTGAAGGAACACTACTTAGCACAAATCCAAGAAATTATTGAAAAATACTGAAATATCTGATTGTAAGTTTTTGTTTGATTGGTTGGTTTGTTTTGGTTTTGTTTGTTTTGGACACCAGGGGTTGAACTCATGACCTTTCCAGGCAGGCGCTGTGCCACTGAGCTAAATCCCTGGACCCGAACATAGGTTTTTTAAGACACTCGTTGCCTTCCAGAAGACTTTGAAAGGCATCAACTCGTGTTTACAAAAGAATCAAAAACTGTCTTCCCGGGGCAGGCAGTCGTGAGTTCGATCCCTGGTACCAATAAAAATGAAAAAGACAAAAAAACAAAAAAAAAAAAAACTGTCTTCCCAAAGATACCAAAACCCTCATTAAAAGTAGGAGACAAGGGGGGCTGGGGAAAGAAACAAAAAAAAAGTAAGAGACGAAACTGCCAGGTCTCGATCTGCGTGCCCTACCGTAGTGGGGTCCACTGCTCCCCGAAAGCACCTGCAGCTGGTGCCACAGTGAGATGCAGCAGAGAACCCGCACTCTCCTCCTCAGGTGACGGTGAGCTTCCGGGACGCCGAGGACGACTCGGTCTGGATTCGAATCGCCTGGGGAACTCAGCACAAAAAGCCCAACCAGTACAAACCCACCTACGTGGTGTACCGCTCACAGACCCCGTACGCCTTCACCTCGTCCTCCCCGCTGAAGGGCGTTGTGCCCCTTCTGGGCCAGGTATGCAGGGAGCCCCGCTTAGCTGCCCTGTTTGCTCATCTCGCCTCCGCGGTGTCGCACACCCTCAGCGTCTGCTGGGGGACACCACACTGAAGTTCTAGTCTCCTGCAAGGAGCAGGGATTGCTTCTCTACAAGTGGTATTAATTTGGTGCTCTTCTGCTTTGTCTTTGTTGTTGTTGTTTTTGTTTTAGGGGTTTTTTTTTGTTTGTTTTTGTTTTTTTGGTACCAGGGACCGAACTCACAACCTGATACTTGCCAGGCAGGCGCTTATGTCGCTGAGCTACATCCCTGGCTCTCCTTTGTCTTATAATCTAAAAGAATACGTGCTGCATGTTAAAAAAAAAATGCAGCCAACACAGAAGTCTCAAAAGTCTCTAAAAACCTCCAGCTCTTTCCCTTTCTCATTTAGCCCCTATTTGATATTTCTTTTCAAAACACATTTTATCACCAAAACCAGGATAGTGCATGTATAGGGTTAGTGATTTGCTCTTTTTACTGAATAGAATATGTCCCTAGGGTCACATACAGTGTTTTGCCATGACCATATAATCTGCCTGTTAATGACCTTTATTGTCATTTGTAATCATTGTCCCCATGTTCCATACACAAAAACATCTTTAACACAACGTAGGGCCAGAGATAGAGCTCAGCGGCACAGTGCTTTCCTGGCAAGCTAAGTTCATGAGTTTGATTCCCGGTACCAAAAAAAGAGAGAGACAGCCTTAGAACACGTCGTCGTCTTCATCCAGAACCTGTCTCTTTCTGGTTCTGCCTTGGGTTTCAGCATCTTTTTCCAGGGTGAGCAGCCTCCCTAAATGGGCCGAGGCAGCCTGGACTACCTAGAAATACTCTTGTCTCAAAAAAAAAAAAAAAAGGATTCTCGGGATTTCTTTTCACCCTTAAATGAAAACTATTCACTGATAACAGCGCCTGTTGACAAATGTGATGAGAACCAACAGTAACCGTAACAGCCACTCTGATTTTTACGTCTAAGGCACTGATGACCGCCAGCAGACACCATCAGATCGTGCAAATGGACCTGAGAAGCCGGCACCTGGACTCTCTCAAGGCTATCGTTTTTAAACAGTTCAACCAGGTGAGCCAATCGGTGATGCTTTTCAAGCTGAAGCCTGTTGGAAAGGAGCTGGGGCCACTTGAGCAGGTGGGGGGGCCACTTCAGGTGCCAGCGGAGTGAAGGAAGCTTTCATTCGTTCACATGAAACGTACTGATTCTCATATTGTCACCTTATAGTTGTGTTTATACCACTCAGGTCATCGTTGGCTGTTGTAGATCCCGGTATCCAGACCACTTTCCCCAATTAAGATTTATTTCCTCTTTGCAGTAACCTGACTCTGTCTTAAATACATGATTCTGTTTTGCAAGAAACAATTATTTTGTTTCTTTGGGACAATTATTTTGTCCCAAGCAGGTGACATAAAGTGTTGAAATTACAAAGGGGCAAACATGGATTAAGCCCTCCAGCTGATTTTCTGAAATGATCCACATGTATCGTTCCCCCTTGATGAGAACAGATCTGTCCTTACAGGCTCAGGTTTTCTCTGCTATACGACAGCTGTCTGCTCGTGTGTTCAGACTCTGTCAGTAGACAGTGACTGCTCTGTGTGTATCTTAAGTAGAAAGAAGCGATAGGTCTCTGAAAGTTGCCCTTCTTTCTGGTTGGTTAGTTGACTGATTGGTTGATTGTTTAATTGGGTGGTTGGTTGATTGGTTGGCTGCTTTGAGACAGCATCTCATTATGTAGCCCAGGCTGGCTTCACACTCACAGCGATCCTCCTGTCTAACCCTCCTGAGTGCTAGGATGACAGGTGTGCACCACCACACCCGGCTTGCAAATTGCTCTTTAAGGAAAACAGTTGTACCGTAAGAAGTTAGGTCATGATTGTCTCCCGTCACCTTCTGTCACCCACCCTCCCCGTGAATTGGTAGGTGCTGTTTTGCTGTAATGGGGGGAAATGGACATTGTCAGACATTCTATTATAAAAGCAGTGGCTTCGTGGGGGGAAGGTGGAAGAGATTCAGACTTATGGGGGGACATTTTTCTGGAAGGGGCTGCTTTTGGGTGTGGAGGTAAAACAGAAGTGTCACGTGGCTGGTGCTGCCTTTGAGTCCTCTAGGCTCTCAACTCCTGCCACACCGGATCCATTTTCAGGATAGCAAAGTAGAGTTCCCCAAACAAAAGCCACATCCGAGGCCCCCACGGTCTCTGTCACCTCTGTATCCTAGGAACAGTGCTCAATACTAACTTTATAGGGTGCTCCACGGCTTTTCTAAACTGCCTGATCCATGTTTGTAGTTTCAAACCAACTAATGTCTGCACTTCAAGGTGTTGTGAAACACTCACATGATTTGTTTCCTTTTTCCCCTAGGAATTTGAAAATCACAACTCTATAACACCTCTTCAGGAAGGAACCCTTGGACTAGATATAAACAGTATGTATGCTTTAGGATAAAACTGAAGTATGGCCGAGAACGTGCCATGTGCTCATAATCCCAGCACTCAGGAGGCTGAGGCAGGCGAACTGCTGCAAATTCAAGGCCAGCCAGAACCACATAGCAAGACCCTATCTCAAAAAACAAAAAAACTGAAATGTGAAGTGCATCCTTTCCTCTCTTTAGTTTTTGTTATTGAGTAAAAGGCACATATGTACATAGGTCCTGATACACAACTATTCGCTGTTTTTAGAAAAACTAAAAAAGTGAATACCCATTGGAGGACAGCCAGGCTGGCTCAGGTCTCCCTTAGAATTTACTAGAATGGCATCCAGTAGCAGTGACAGTGGAGGGACTGGCTGGCACCTGCTGAGCTTCCCTGGTGCCAGTCCCCACCCTAAGATGTTTATGTGCATTATTTGCTCAGGCTGTGCAGCAGCCCGTTAATGAGTGCTAACTCTCGGGGACCCGGGTTTCCTGGAGGCTTGGAAGCTCAGGTGCCGTCACACAGGCAGGAGGCGGCAAGGCACAGGTGGAATCCGTCTGTGCCTGAGCGTGGCGCTGCCCCCACAGTTTCTAGGGGTCACAGTACAGGACTCCCCCTAGCAAACCCAAGAGGACAGAGTATGAAACACAAACATGGATCAGGTAGTTCAGAAAGGCCATGAGCACCCTATAAACTTAGAAAAACTGAGAACCTTCGTATCTTCTAGCAGCAGTTAAGCAATGAAAGGAAATGGTACAGCTGTTTATGCACACAGCATTTACAGCGTTACAGTGGCATGGGAACCACTATTAATGTCACGCTCACAAAAGAAAGTGGGATACTGAATTGTGTGTATTTTATAGGCCTAGCTTAAAAAAAAATATATATATATATATGCATCTGTATTTTTACTTACTGTAAAAAGAGCTAGATAAACCAGGATATAACTCAGCAGCACAACACCTAGTTGGCAAGCACAAGGTCCCGATTTCATTTCCTCGTACCAAAGGAAGAAAAGAGCTGGACAGAAATACATTAAAATGTTACCAGCGTTCATCTCTGGGTGGTGGAATTTGGGGATCATTTTTATTGTCTTTTAATGACAAGCCTGTCATTTCTACCTGCTCTACATAACAAATTATTAGCAATCCAAAGGAACCACACACGTTATTTTAAGTTACACCAATCATGTGAAAGCTGAGGAATGGGAAAGGATTCTGTGAGTATATTGCTAATGTCTGTTTCATTCGAAATCCTCTCCCTCTAGTGGATTCAAGGATCATTCATGAAAACACCGTAGAAAAAGAAAGGGTCTGGAGAGTAACACAGGAAACGTTTGGGGTCAGCCCTCCGCCTCAGCTGGAATTTGCACAGTACAAGGTAGGAAGCTGCAGGCCACATTCCTGTGGGCTGGGAGCTTTTTTAAAAAACGAACAACAACCCGAAACGTTCCGTTTTCATTTACCACTTCAGTATGTTCCCCTGCCAGCACAAGCAAAGGGTGCCTTTGGAAATTCTGCATTTGCTGCTGCATTTTGTCTCGCATGTTAATTCAGGGATAAATGCCTGGCTGTGAGCTGTATTTTGCAGGGAGGGGGGTGTAGTTTATACCTTCCAGCATGTCCACAGCGAGGCCAGTACTCAGCACATACTAGGTGCTCATAAATGCTCACTGAAGGAGAGAGTGCCTAAATGAGACATATCATACCTTACGTAGCCTCATGGGCATTGCATGGAGGAAAATCTAGTAGCCTAGGTACACTGCAGACGAAGCTTGTCCCGCTGCCCACTGGGAGGGCCAGTTAGTGGGCGCTGGGTGGTCACACAGGCTCCTCGGCACCACTAGAGGAACATGAAGTTTCTATCGTGCTCTCCCTAATCTGAGTCCATGATCGTACTTACAGCCCCTTCTTCCCCCAGATCCTCCAAACAAGTGTGTCTTTGGGTTCCTACAGCCGCTTCTGCAGCACACACTTAAAATCTGCTATGCAGAGGCCAAGGA
The DNA here is from genome assembly GCF_034190915.1 of Cavia porcellus. NCBI lineage: Eukaryota > Metazoa > Chordata > Mammalia > Rodentia > Caviidae > Cavia > Cavia porcellus. The sequence goes on from NW_026947487.1 coordinate 115,095,103, forward strand.
GATAGCTTAGCGGCACAGCACCTGCCCAGCAAGTGCAAGGTCCTGAGTTCAATTCCCAGCACCTCCCCACCAAAAAAAATCTGCCATTCATCTGCTCACTCAGGCCCAAAGCCTGATGGGTTGATTAGTTTCTAGTGAGAGAAGTTGATCGAAACCTTTCAAGTTGGGTTCTCCTGATAGCAGGTTTTACCTGAGCTCCTATAAACAGCTCATTACTAGGACACTGGCCTTCAGTGTGTGGTCCCGAGACTGCCAGAATCGGTGTCTCTCGGAATGTGGAGGACGAGTGGGCTCTTGGTCCTGTCCCCGGGTCGGGGCGGTGGGACCTGTCCCCAGCCCTCAGGTCTGGGATGCGGATTCACAACGCTCCCCTGTGCACCCCTCTCAGGATGGCTGTCTTTTGAATCTAGGTACACATTTATTCATACGTGCTACTAGTTTTTCCATACCCCTTCTACTTTAGAAAATCTACATCTTTAGAAAATTGGTCAGACTGTTGCGGTGAACATCCATTTTTTTCTTTGCTAATTCACCAACTGTTAAATTCTGCCACAATTTGTTTTGCTCTTTATTCTAAAGCATGTGAATTACTTGCAGACATTATTTATTGCCCAAATATTTCATCGTATTGTCTCTTTTTGTTTTTTAGTACTAGGGATCAAACTCATGACCTCACTTGCCAGGCAGGCACTTAAACGCCATTGAGATAAATCCCTGGCCCTCTCTCTATATTTAAGAATCATGTTAAACTTAAAAATAAAATTTGAGGGCCAGATTAGCTCAGCAGTGTAAGTGCCTGCTTGGCAAGGACAAGGTCAGGAGTTCAATGCCTGGTACAAAAAAATTAATTGGGCTGGGGATTTAGCTCAGCGGCATAAGCGCCTGCCTTGCAAGCAGGCAGTCATGAGTTCAATCCCCGGTACCGATAAAAAAAAAAAAAAAAATTAAATTAAATTTGAGGCTGTGTATGGTGGCACATGCCTGTAATCCCAGCACTGCGGAGGCTGAAGCAGGAGGGTACTATGAGTTCAAGCCTGGGCTGCACAGTGAGCTCAGGACCACCCTGAACTACATAGTGAGACCCTGTGTTAGAAAACTTAAATAAATAATATATAAGTAAATAAATAATAGTATATATTATATAATATGTTAAGAAATAATTATAAGTAAAGAAATACATATTTGAAGGGGAGGGAAAGGGGAAATAAAATGAATTAAGATGTGTTATATACATGCACTAATGTAATCCTGTAATGATGAATGTAATCATTACGTACCACAGACATGTACTAATAAAAATAAAAATTTAAGTTAAAGAGCTAGGGATTTAGCTCAGCGGTGTAAGCGCCTGCCTGGCAAGCACAAGGTTGTGAGTAATTAATTAATTTTAATTAAAATTTAAAAAATTGAAATGAACTGTAAAGGCCAAGTACCTACAGAGATGGTAGCCCTGTGATATTTGACTATGGGAAGGAATTGTAATAATGCTTTTAGTATGGTGATGGCATCAGGGTTTGAGAGTCTCTTCAGGTCTCGTTTAAATACTCACTGAAACCTTTGCAGACAGAGTGGCTGTGTCTTGGATTTGCATCAGCACCGCCCAGTGGGGTGGGCCAGAGGGCACACCAGATTGGCCACCAGCTGGGAACTGACTCAGCTGGGTGCTGTGCACCTGGGAGTCACACTGCGCCTTAGTCCTGTATGTGTTTTAAATCTTCCCTGTAAGAAACTAAAAAGAGCTGCCTCGGTGGCTCAAAAGACACAGCACTGTCATATTGAAATGACAACTTTCAAAAGCTAGCACTAAAAAAAAAAATAAAAAAGAAAAAGAAAATGGGGCTGGGGATTTACTCAGCGGCACAAGCGCCTGCCTTGCAAGCAGGCAGTCATGAGTTCAATCCCCGGTACGGATAAAAACGAAAAAGACAAAAAAAAAAGCTAGCACTGACTTTCCTTCAAGAATGCAAACGGTAAAGGCCACCTGGGGGCGGCGCTGGCCCGCAGCATCTCCTGGGGCCGGGTGCTGCGAAGGCTGGCAAGGCTGGCGTTGGGTCCCTTCCATGTGCCGGTTGCAGTTAGCAAATTAAATGGTCTCCACCTCTACTGACGCCTGTTTCCTCATGCAAAGATTTAGTCAGATGCACCATCTGGTTTCATTAGCTTCTGCTAGTCCAGTGGATAACATCAAATAGTCATTTATTAATGTGTTTTTTGATAGCTTGAGACGAAGTTCAAAGGTGACTTATGTGGAGGCATCTTGGCCGACAGGGAAGAGCCCCTCCGGTGCCTGATAAAGTTCTCTAGCCCGAATCTTTTGGAAGCGCTGAAATGCTTAGCTCCAGCTGGTGAGTGGTCAGCTTAATTTATGAGCTAGACAAGTTAACACAGACTCCGTGGGACCCCCTGTTGCTCATGAATCACCTCTGGGCTTTCCTGTCACACCCAGGTTTGCAGATCTGCTTCTGTGCTGCATGTGGGGAGGGCTCCTGGTCTACCCTCTAATCTAGGCCATTTTTAAATGCCTGATCCTGTGTTCGCCACGTTATTATTTTAATTTTCTTCTGTTTTAAATTTCAGGTATTGCAGACGCTCCGCTTTCTCCATTGCTCACCTGCATACCCAACAAGGCAATGAATTATTTTAAAATTAGAGATAAATAAGATGTATGTGGTTTTATAAGCCCAGGGGCGCCTCGATCACATGGCACATGCATTCCAGTTCCTGGCTAGCTGGACAGCGCCTGTCTGTAAACCCGCTTTTTAGAAACTGATCTAAATCTGGAAATGGCCCTACAAGTATTGGGGCTGTTCCCCCCTCCCCACCTGCACCGTTTTCTGATAAGCAGAGCAGGAGTGGGCAGTGATGTGTCACGGGGTATATGTTTGGCTCCGGGTTGAGCCTGGGTGCCGGGTGCTGTGAAGTCAAGCATGCAGCACCATGGCTGAGCCTGTGGCTGTCGTGTCTGGTGACCTTTTGCCCACTCCTGCCTCTCCACAGTCCTGGGAGGTTTAGTGCCAGTTGCTGGTGACGAGATTTTCTGCTAAGCCTCAGATCACAGGAAGAAGCACCCAACTCTGCACTTCTAGGTATTGGGCCATTCAGAGGCTAAAGCGTCCACTGATTGGTTATTGCAGGAGGTGGCACAGCCACTGATTGGCTCACATAAAGCAGTTGTTTCACTGTAAATCTGATACTTTTCATAGTGTAATTTATCACACCTGTGACATTCAAACTGACATTGTACTGATTTGTGAATAATAAAGATACTGTATTGAAAAACTGCTATACTAGTTACTTTACTTTTGATGAAAATCCTTCCGTGAACCAGGCATGGAGGCGCACACCTGAAATCCTAGTGCTCAAGGGGCTGAGGCAGGAGGATCACTGTGGATTCGAGACCAGCCTGGTTTACATAGCAACACGCTGTCTCAAAAAGAAAATCCTTCTGTGATTACCACTAAATAGCATGTTCTTATATACCATTTTAAAATATATTCCTATCTTGTCCCAGAGAGGATTTGGGGTTATAAAAACACATTATTTAAAAATAATTAAGGGCAGGGCTATAAGTTTAGCTTAGTGGTTCAGGTGCCTGCCTGGTAAATGCAAGGTTGTGAGTTCGATCCCTGTTAAAAAAAAAATTAAGGGCAACTCACTCGAGACCCCTCCCTCGTCTCCTGTCTCAGGAGTTATTCCTGCTCCTCGTTCACTCGATGCTGCCCACCCCCTGTTCCATTTCTCCAATTTCCTACACTAGAAAAAAAAAAAGGCATGGTGGCACATGCCTGTGATCCCAGCACTTGGGAGGCTGAGGCAGGAGGATTGCCACAAATTTGAGTCTAATGAGCTACACAGCGAATTCAAGGCCAGCCTGAACTACATAGCAAGACCCTGTCATCCCCCCAAAATATTAAAATAATAATAATAAGCCACATTTTTAGTTGGGCATGGTAGGACATGCCTATCATCCCAGTCTTTGGGAGGCTGAGGCAGGGAGATTGGTGTGAGTCCAAGGCCAGCCTGGACTACGCAACAAGACCCTCAAAAAAAAAAAAAAATTCTTAATTATAAAATTAAAAGGTAAAGAAAGCTGGGGAGAGAAGAGGACAAGAGAGAACAGAATAAAGCCAGGGATGTTTCTATGTAAGAATCCACATTTCTGTATGTCCCTCACCAATTGCTAAAAGATAAAAAAAATTAGCACGGTCTTTGCCAATGGCCAAAGCAGAGAAGAAGACAGCAGTTGTGGATCCAGCTATTATAAAAGTCGGATACCAGTTGCTTTTGATGAAAATCAAAAGGAGTCTTAAGTATACAGAATATATAACACAGAAAGGCAGATGCTGAATAATGCTAATACTGCCTGCAGGCTGTTGGAGACCACTGCGAAGCGGCTCTGAGCAGAATTTAAAATTAACCAATTGGCTTTCTGTGTTTATCTGTGAGTCTGGTCTAGGCCTCGGCCCCTTGCCTGGGGACGGGAGCTGATTCATAGTAAGTGAACCTCTATGAATCCTGGTCCTGGCTGAGGCCTGCAGTGGCCTGTGAGGCCAGAGATACCTCAAGGGACAAGATAAGGCCACAGCTGCGGACACCTGGTTCCAACATCATTTAAGTAGGTAGAGACTGGAGCTGCAGGCATGTCAATCCTGCTGTCTCACTCCTGCCATAAATGTCATCATGGAGATAAGATGGCGCTCCTAAATTGGCATAATTTACTGCTTGGAGAAGTCTCTGAAGTGACTCCCCAGGTTCTGCTCATTTCCTTTTCCTCAGTATCCTGCTCTTTTGTTTGGACCTAGTAAATATGGGCAGCCCCGAGAAGCCCTTTGTCTTAGCCCCTGTCATCACCACAGAGTCAAGAACTCTGCAGAGGGTTTTGATCCTCCTGGAGCCCTAAAATCCTACCATTTGTGTCATTTATTTAAGCCTTCACCATACACTTGTTTGGGAGATTGGGGATCTAGACCAGGTCCCCGCTAATAGGCTGCAGAACATCGGATATGAAAGACTGTGTTTTTAGATTTACCCTAGAAACATCACAGACGCTTCAGTCGTTTCCCGGGGGCCACTGAGTGTTGGGCTGATGGACAATTTCCTCTTGTGCAGTCGTGGTTTCCGGCGTCTCTCCCTGTGTGTGTCCTGCCCGGGGCTGTAGTGTCCGCATGGGGCCTGCACAGGGCCTGCGGTTCCTGGAGTGACTTCCAGCAGCCTCACAGCATTTGCTGGTGTTTGGCAGGGATGGCGTCTGGAGCCGAATAAGAAGATAAAAGTCATATTGTATATCCTGTAATGACACCACCTGGGCTGACCCACCCAACAGGCTCCTGCTTAGAAAAATGGGAGAACCTGCGCTCCCAGAGCCCTTATCTGCTGTGTACTTTATGGTTGTTGGGAGCCGCGGCCGAGCCCGGTCGCCTTACTTGGCGGACGTGAGGCCTGTAGAAAAGAGCAAAGCCTGAGCTAAGTTACCCCTCCCATCGAGTGAGCCAAGTTGACGCCTGCTTCCTGCCCCCTGATTGCCCTGGCGACGTAAGCAGCCCGCGCAATAGAATAGTCTGCCTAGCAACAACTGATGTTAGCCAGTCAGCCCGCATCGCGTGCTTTAAACTGATTGGCCACTGTTACCCTATAAAAGTGAGTGCCTCTCCGCTACGAGAGAGAAGCACAGAGAGAGATAGAGGAAGTCCACCGGCAAGAAAGGGCTGGTGGCAGAGCAGAGGCCTCGCGGGGCCCACGCGGAGACAAATAAAGACAAGGTTGCACACCGTCAGAATCTGTCGTGTGTTTTTCCTGCCGGACGGGAGCAACACCGACATATGGTCACCTTCGGATGCAGTTCAAGAACAAAGCATAACCCCACAGCCAAGGACCTCTATAGCCAAAAGGCTTGTATTGTCACAAAAGCCACCACAGATGGAAGAGTTGGCCAGTGCTGAGTGAGCACTAACTATATGCCAAGCACTGTGCTACTGTATTTCATATGCTTTACTTTTTTTGTGTGTGTTACTTTCATAACAGTATTATAAGTGGTGCAGGCCCATAATTCCAGCACTTGGGAGGCTGAGGCAGGAGGACTGTTGCGAGTTCAAGATCAGCCTGGATTACAAAGTGAACTCAAGGCTAGCCTGAACTGCATAGCAAGACTTTGTCTCAAAAAGACAAAAATAGTAACAATAGTGTTGTTATTATTATTATTATTATTATTATTATTATTATAAGATAGGCAGCATGATTAATCTTCGTTTACTTGAGTAATGACCAGGCAGGCAGACTCCACAGCCTGCACTCTATAAACAGCAGGCTAAATAATGCCCCCTTCTCAAACAGGTCCAGGCAATCCCTGGAATCTGCACTTTGGAGAAGTTCTCTGCAACACCTTGATGGGCCCAATGTAATCACAGCATTCTCAAGAATGAAGAGGAATAGAGTCACAGAGAGATGTCAGAGTGGCTTGCTACAATGGTGGCATACATAATCCCAGCCGACTGGGCAAGCTAAGGCAAGAGGATCACAATTTTGAGACCAGCCCAGGCCACATAGCAAAACCCTATCTCAAAATAAAAATTTAAAATAAATAAATTAAAAAGACTGGCTAACTCACTGGTAGAACACTTGTTTAGTATATGGGAGGCCCTGGGTTCAATATTCAGTACCATAAAAAAAAGAAAGCAAAAAAGTGATCTAATGGGACAAACTCAACTCATCACTACTCATCTTGGTGGAAGGAGCCACCAGCCAAGGAATGCAGGCAGCCTCTAGAAGCTGGAAAAGACAGATGGATTCTCCCCAGAGCCTCCAGAAGGAACCAGCCCGGCTAACACATTTCAGGCTCCAGACCTGCAGAGCTGCAAGACAAATTTGTTATGGCAAGATGCTAAATTGATGGTAATTTATTATTAGCAATAGAAAACTAATACAGCTAACATGTAAAATTTGGACATTTTCTTTTCTTTTCTTTTCTTTTTTACCTTGTAAGTCACACAAACAATTTTGGACATTTTCACAAAATAATGTAGCCGAAGATACACAGAACCTTCCCCGTTTCAGACAGTGTACTTCCGGTTGCACTGCGGTCCTCAGCTGCTTATGTCTGTTTAGGTGACCTACTGAGTCTCTTTAGGCATTGAGTTTTCAGGAGCATGCACTAAGCTATGCTGTTTCCCAGACAACGGAATTTCAGTAACTGAAACAGGCAGGTAGTCTGGCGAGATAGCGCAGCGCAATAATCCCAACACTTTGGGGGACTGAGGCAGGAGGATTCCGAGGCCAAGCCCAGCCTTAGCGATTTAGTGAGCTCCTAAATCAAAATTAAAAAGCTGGGGATGTACCTCAGTGTGAAAGCCCTAGGTTCAATCCCCAATAGAAGGGGAAAATCTAGCAGGTAAATAATAGGATCAGCCCTATCGATTTAACAATCCTGTCGCTCGTACAGAGCGATTTAGGGCAAATTCACCTCTGTATGCCTAAATTTCCTTTCCCCACCACCAATGCTTTGATTTGGGGTCCCGCGGACCAGCACGCTTTGCCTGTCGGCCTGCAGTTTCTGCAGCCCGCCGCCTCCCCCGGCCGGCAGGGGGCGCACGGCCTCCGGATGCTAATGAGCCCCGAGGCCCCGCCTCCTGCCGGAAGTGGCTCTCGGGGGCGGGGCCTGCGAGCGGGACCCGGGCCGTGCGGGAGCCATGGCGGCCTCAGAGGCGGCGGCGGCGGCGGAACCCGCGGCTCTGGCGGCGGGCGCCCCGGCCGTCCCAGCGGCCGCGAGGGGAACCGCCGCCGCCGCCTCGGGCCCGTGGGGGACTCCGGGGTCCCGGCTGAGGGGCAGCCGGCCACGGCCCGCGGCGACCCGGCAGCAGCCCGCGGCCCCGGCGCCGCCGGCCCGGGAGCTGATCCAGCCGTCGGTGAGCGAGCTGTCGCGGGCCGTGCGGACCAACATCCTGTGCACCGTGCGCGGCTGCGGCAAGATCCTGCCCAACAGCCCGGCGCTCAACATGCACCTGGTCAAGAGCCACCGCCTGCAGGTGAGCGCGGCGGGCCGGGCCTGGCTCCCGAAGCGCGGGGCGCACGCACGGCCCGGGGCGCGGGGTCCGGCGGGGCGGAGGAGGCGCGCGCGCGGCGGCCGGAGCCTGCCCTGCGGGGGGCCCACAGCCCTCAGCACCTGGCCGGGGTGCACCTGAGCCCCACTGCTGTGGATGGACGTCAGCCTGCGGGGCCCGCACCCCTCCCAGGTCCTGCCGGTGCTTCAGGGTGGGCTCCGAGCCCCTCCAGGGACGAGCGTCCCTGGGAACTGCTCGGGAATGAGACCCGAGGGATTCTTCCAGAGGGCCACAGTGTAAGGTGACAGTGGTGCGATCTGGCCGTCATCAGCGTCGTATAAACAAGGACCAAGGATTTTCAACCTTTGGTACTCTATGGAAAGCTTATTAAAAATCCAGATGCCCGGCCCCACCCCAGACCGATTAAGTCATGATTCTTCAGTCATTACAGTAGGAGTTTACTTCATCGCTGAGTGTCAACTCCAGTCCTGAGGGCAACCGGGAAAGGGCAAGTCATTGAAAGCCGCGTGGGAATGCGTGGCTTTCCAGGATCCCATTTGATTCAGTTACCACTGTTGAATGTTCTAACCCACTTTTAGGTACATCTCTCTTGGAAATTTCTTAGAATCGGGCTTATAAGCTCCAAACAGCAGGCATTTTGAGGTTGTAGCCTGTCGCAGGACAGGTAAGGGCGCTGTCTGTGAAGGGAGTTGTATCTACCAGCTGAACCAAAGAGCAGCTGAGTGCGTCCTGGGAACATCCAGCAGGAAATGCACCCAGGGTTTTGCTAAAGACCGTGCTGGAGTTTTGGGTTTCATCAGCACTCAGGTGCAACATCGGGAACACTTTTCAATGTATTATTTCCTCTTCATACTAAATTTGAGCCAAATCTTTCATTTTCTTAATTTTATCCTAACTTAGGTGTGCGAACTGTGTACTTATAGGGCTTCTACAGCTTAATTTGTTGTTTCTCTACACTTACACAACAGCCAAGACCGGCCTTCAGTGTCATCCCCTCTGCGGTGACCGCCAAGGAAAGGCATTGTGTCTTGGCGCAGAAGGTGAAGCTGCCTGTTGCGGGGACTCTCCCTGGTGTTGGTCGAAATCACTCTGGCCAGCGTTTCTTTGCAGTTTGTATTGTTCTTGTCTCAAGAATTGCTGTCAGGGACTTTCTGTGTCTCAAGACTTTATTAAGCCTCTGCTTGCATAATGATAACCACTTTTTAGGTCGAGTTGAATCGAATGCAAGACACTTATTTCTGATTATGCTTTAAAAGATATCTCAAGTTTGGGAATCCACAAGAGACCAGGATATGACACAGGAATATGTTTGAGCAAATAAAAATGACCACTGACACCTCTTCTCTTGGAAGCAGCACCCTGCCTTGCGGAAGCCACACGAAGTCCTTCTTCCCATCTGAGGTCTTCCGTCTTTTGGCTGCCACTCACCTGCAGATGGCACAGTGTCCCCAGGCTCTCTCTGAACAGAAACATCGAGCAGTCGAAATATGGACTCTTAGAAGCTTCCTGCCTGGGTCAGCAGGGTGATCCTTTTCAGTAGGAATTAAAGAAGTCTCCCCCAGAATCACCACTGTCGTTTTTTCCTGCTCTCTTCTGCCTTTCTAACCTCAATGCCCGCAGCCTCGGCCATCTGCCGTCCTGGTAGGAAGACCTTTTCTGTCTTGGACACAGGGTCTCGCCATGTAGCCCACACTGCCCTGGAACACCCGGAGATCCTCCTGCCTCCAAGTGCTGGGATTATAGGTGTGCCCCACTCCCATTTTCTTTAATAAAAGTGGCCCAGGGGACAGAAAATAGCCATGTCACTGTGGTGGTGCCCCTTGATGGGTTTTCCCATGTCCACATGGTGCTGACCAACTCCTCCCTTCAGCACTGACCTTCTTACTCTTCTCCCAAACCCAGCCTCCCACTTTTCGAATGCACCAGTGCTCCCCCAATCAGCTCTCACTAGGTCATTCTGCCCGCCCCTTTACCTCCATCCCTGTGGATTCCAAATAAAGCCTGTGGTTTTTCCTTTGTTCCCTCCAGAGGGTGCTTGTCTGTTCAGCAGCTCTCCTGTGCCCGCAATAAATGCCTCTTCTTTCTTTCTCTGTTCTCTCTCCTTTGTCTCTCTCTCTCTCACTTCAAAGGACCAGCACCCTAGGCCAACAAATCCTCACCTCATTACTGCTGGAAGGCACTTCAGTTCACACATTACTGCATTGTTTTGGTTTCATTTGACTTTTCAGACAAGATCTTGCTGTGTAACTCAGGCATCCTTGAACTCTTAAGCAGTCCTCCTGCCTCAGCCTCCTGAGTGCTGGGATTATAGTTGTGAGCTATACACCCCCAGCTTCATTACTACATTTTTGACACATGTTCTCACAGAGAACTGGAGAGAGGAGGCAAGAGAAGGCACAGGACAGGGCCTTCCTGGAGAGCGGGCTGTGGTTTCAGGAATATCCTGGATCAGTCAGGTGTTGGCACCACTCTTCTGCCCTCAGGCTACACTGAGTGTGTGGACTATCTTCTATTCAGTGGAAATTTTCATGGTCTGGGTTAGAGATAACTGCATTACTCTAATTTCTTTTGTTATTTTTTATTTATTTTTGAGCCACAAGTCTTACTGTGTAGGTCATGATGGACTTGAACTCACTGTGTAGCCCAGAACGCCAAGTGATCCTCTTGCCTCAGCCTCCCAAATGCTGAGATTAAAGGCATGTCCCACCACACTCAACTAACTGTTGCTTTTATGTTTTCCAGGCTATGGTCATTTTTATTGCTTTCTGTATTAGATGCTGTATAGTTCTCAGTTTATTGTAATCTTTTCTTCCAAAGATACTCCACCTGCAATCAAATATCCCATTCCGAATGTAAATGATGACCAGATAGCTCTGAAAAAGATGATGGGTAAGGACAGGGAACGGAATTGGAAGCTGCAGAGTATTTGCTGCCTTTGGCTTTATATGGGATCTTAGTTCCGTGTCTGTACTCAGTGACCATATGGAAACCTGGACCCTGCTAGCTCACCTTGCCTGCAGAGGGATCCACGGGAGATGGGAGCTGCGCTGACTGGAGAGCTGGAATGATGGGGAGAGGAAGAGTGGGAGGAGCGGGCCTCCCCTGACTGCCAGAAAGGCTTTTGTTCCTTGCATCTGAATGCAACCAAGGGGACAGGAGAGAGCACTTAAGAACCTCTTATCGAGCAGCATTTAATTTTTAAAGCATGGCTTGCAGGGCTTTGTATTCTATTCCATCCAGGGGTTTGCGTTCAGTGATTTGCCAGAAAAAATCCTTTAAAAGGAACAGAAAGGTTCCAGCTTGCTCCGTCGAGCATATTATAGACGAATTACTGATTTTCTGTTTGCAACAAGATGACAAAAGCAAACTGGTTTCCTTCTCACGTGCTCTCTGTGAGGTGGTCACATGCAGACCGCATTTGCAGGTCTCTGCAGGCCTCCCCTTCTCCTGCACTCTTCAGCTGTATTTCTCCTTCACCTTATTTCATTCTTGCTCATTTTCTTTATCAGTCCATGTTTGTAGTATGTAAGGATCACATTCCTTCTGGGGCGCTGACCCACGGACATAGCCCATCTTTTCTCATCTCCTTCCCCTCTACTCCCTGTCTCCTCCTTCCATCTCTCGATTCCTTTCCCTTCTGCCAACGATCTGTCTCTCTGTTGCAGCACAGTTAATGCCAGCTAATCTTGAAAGCGGCTTGTGTCCATCAGCAGATGAATGGGTAAGGGCCTCGTGGTGTTTATAACCATGGAATACTGCTCTGCTGTAAAGAAGGATCAATGGGGTCCTCGTGTGTGTTTTCCCATCTTGTTTTTAAATCATTTTATCTCTTGCAAATTCTGTCACTTAAAATGTTCTGCAGAGTATTTTGGTTTTGAGACAGGGTCTCCATGTACAGTCCAGACCAGCCTTATGCTGGCCTCCGCTACCACCCTCCTGACTCGGCCTGCTGAGTGCTGGAGTCACAGGTGCCATCCACCGTCCCTGGCATACAGTGTTTATTGTGGTGGACATTTGTTTCAGTGAGACACACAAAAGATACAGTGCCAGAGTCTCGTACATTTTATTCATAAACAGAACACCACTTCCTGCTGTGCTCGTTCAGGGTACCACTGCCATTTCTCCCCTCCCCGGCCTGCCCTTGAGCTCCCTGACTCAGGACAGGGTGGGAAGAAGCTGCGCTCAGAGAGTAGGAGCGAGCGCGGTGTTGGGTGCAGGAGACCGTGGCCTGGGGGGAGGGGGGGGGTGTTGTCATCCGTTTGTGTTTAGTGGCCTCATTCCCACACAGGGAACGACTCTGGCCCAGGAGCTGGGTGGACTTGCGCTGTACAGGACGCTTAAAAGATTTTAGGTTGGGGGGGGGTTGTTTGTTTGTTTGGGGGTTTTTTGGTACTGGAGATCGAACTCATGACCTAGTACTTGCCAGGCAGGCACTCATACTGCTGAGCTAAATCCCTGGCCTGGATTTTGGGTTTTCTAATGAGGGATGCTTACCTAGTAATGCCTGCACAGATGTCTGAACATCTGGACTCTGAGACACGTGGGGTCTGGAGCACTCTGGAGGAGGGAAGCCCTGCCCTCGGGGACAGAGTCACATGGAAGAGACAGAGAGTTGGGAGCTCTGTGGGAAGGGGCGTGGGGCCACCAGCTGGAGCAGCCGGACCTGGCCACGTGTGAATGCAGAAGAGACAGAAACAAGAGAAGGTGTAATGACACAGTCCAGAGCTGGGGACCTGAGCAGAGAAGGGAGAGACCAGACATGGCGCCTCAGGGGAGCCAGGCTCCTGTCACGGTGCAGGAACCTGGCGGGGGGGCAGGGCCGCCAGCACCCTGGGTTCCATTAGGAGTGTCGAAGAGACCTAGCGCGGGAGAGCAGCTCCCCAGCATGTGATCCAGCCTGATAATGTTCTATGAAAGAAGCTAATGTTCAAGCCGGCTGTGGTGGCACGCGCCTGTAATCCCAGCGCTTGGCAGGCTGAGGCAGGAGGGCAGCCCAGGCTACGCTGTGAGTTCCCAGGCAGCGTGAACTACATATACCAAGACCCAGTCTCAGAAAAATAGAATGGAATAGAAAAAATAGCTTTTTAACAAGGAAGGAGGGCCGGGGTACAGCTCAGGCACAGCGCCTGCCTGGCAGGAGCAAGGCCCTGAGTTTGAGTCCCAGTACCGAAAAAAAAAAAGAGCTCAGAGCCCTGTGGAGCATTCGCCCCACGCTTCATTCTCTCCTGTCACACTCTGCTCTCTTTGTTCCGCTGAGAACAGGAGAAGGAAAACTCCAAAGAGATTGAAAATGTCCCATAGAACAGCGGATGGCTTGGGCCAATGAGGGGAGGTTGGCAGGCTGGGCGGTGTCAGTTGCCATTAAACTCACAGCTACCAGAACACAGAAAAAGCAGCCCCAGTCCGTCCGTCATGGACAGAAGGCATGAAGTGCCCTTTGGGTAAGTTTATTGGTGTCCAGTTAGTTGGCAAAAAGGGAAAGAAAGAACAGAAGCCCCGCAGCCAGTAACTTGTGCCTAACGTGAAGTAGGCACTGTGCCGAGCCCTTGGTCTGAATTACCCTGGGCCCCACAAGCTAAGCTGTCCCCATCTCACAGATGCGGAAGCCAAGGGTCAAGGTAAAGGGGCAACCTGGAGAATCCCAGCTATAGAGAGCAGCCGCAGAGCCCCGGGTAACACCTGCACCTGGAGCTCGGGGACGCTGCACGCCAGAACATTTCACACCCAGACGTGGATCCCCAGTTCCACCAAAAGCATCACATCAGAAGGAATACCTCGGCTGGGCGAGGGTCCCTAAATCTTTACTCTGTGGTACTATATAGTGACTCTAGGGACTTCTCGCTGAGCTGCATCCCTGGCCCTTTTATTATTTTTTATTTAGAGATAGGGTCTTGCTAACCTCTCAAGATGCCCAGGCGGGGCTTGGACTCACGATTCTCCTGTTGCAGCCTCCCAGAGCACTGGGATCGCAGGCTTGGCCGCCAGCCTAGCAGGCGTGGATGTTTGCACAGTGCGATTCTCAGGGCTTCCAGGGTGGAGACTGCACCGCCTTTAGCGTGCTTGCTTTCCTCTTCTGTTTCGGAAACATGGTCTCTCCGTGTATTCCAGATGGGCCTCACACTCGCAGTGATCTTCCTGCTCAGCCTCCTGAGTGCTGGGATAGTAAGTGTGTACAACCGTGCCCAGCCTGCTTTCTTTCTAAAGCAGAAACACTACAGAAAGGTGTGTTAGTTTCTGCCCTGAAGAAATTCAGTTGGGAAACAGAAACCTCACAGGAAACTGACCGCAGCCTGAGGCGGCAGGATTGCCCTGAGTTCGAGGCCAGCTTGAACTATGTAGCAAGCCCTGTGTCCAAAAACAAAGAGAGAAAAGGACAGTATTGAAGGTAGATGAAATGCAGGGCTGGAGTTCAGGGCAAGTCCGGAGCCTCAGCTGTGCCTGTGTGTGCGGCGAGCTTGGAGGGTTGCGCGTGTGACCTGGACGCTCCCTGCTAATCCGGATCCTGAGGCACAGCGCGTCCTGGGCCAGGTCCCCGCAGCGCTGCGGGCTCGTCAGGCCTGTGCGGCTGTCATCCGGATCTGCCGGCCTGAGTGGGCGGGAGTGGAGTGGAGTGGGAAAAGCTGGTGTGGGCGGGCGGAGCGGGCTGAGTGTGAACAGGGGACCGGAAAAGCAGCAGCGTGACGGCCGTTGGCGGCCGGGTGGCTTGGGAGTCTGTGTCCCTGGCCGCACCTCGCAGGGGTGCAGCACTCTCTGGAATGGCAGGTTTGGATGACGCTGGAGAGAAAGGCAGTGGGTCGGGAGCTGCTTGAGGGTCCGAGTGGCCGCACGCGGCCCGCAGGACTGTACAGGGTTGAGCGTGGGACCGGGCAGCCGCTTTTCTCAGCCACCGAGCAGGCACAGGCCAGGTCAGTCACATCCCTGAGTCCCCGAGGAAGCAGGCAGGGCGGTTTGTGGCCGTCACTGAAACAGCTGATGCGGAGAGGAGATGGCTGTGCCCGCACTGGTGGCCCTGGTCCATGGGACACTAGAGGAACAGTTTTCAGCAGTAGCACCCAAGGCCTGAGCACACCCATTTCTTTGGGACCCACAGAGAGAAGCTGTCACCCCCAACAAAAAAGAGCGGCAGTCTAGATGTGGTGGGACATGCATGTGCACTGAGCACTCAGGAGGCTGAGGCAGGGGAAAAATGAATTGGAGGCCAGTCTGGGTTGCACAGTGAGTTCAAGGCCATAGGCTACATGGGCAGACCCTGTGTCACAGGGGCAAGAGGTGGTGACCCCACACCAAACAAAGCAAAATAACAGAAAAAGAGAAACAATTTTGGGTCAAGATGCCAGACAACAGTTTTACTGCAAGTCACCTGTAGTCCCCACCCTGCAGCCTGTGAGCTGGCATCTCAAGCTAACCCAACTCAGCAAGCATTTTAAAACTCCCAGCTAAATAGTCAGTTGAACCGGGGGTGGTGGTGTACACATAGGTATGCACAGAAGGCTGAGGCAGGAGGTTCTCTTGGACCTGAGAGCTGGGTACACAGGCATGTGCCAACTGGGCTAAGGAGGCTAGGGCAGGGGCATCACTGAAATTCTGATGCCAGGAATTCAGGATCAGCCCAGGCAACATAGCAAGACCTGTCCTCTTACAAATAATTTTTTTAAATGTAAAGAATGTTTACAAGTTAATTGCATATCTAACAAAAAATTATTAAGACTGAGTTAGTATATTAATAAAAAGTATAGCTGGGCATGATGTTGTGTGCCTGTAATGCCAGCCCTTGGGAGGCAGAGGCAGGAGGATCAATGAAAGTTTGAGATCGGTCTGGGCTATGTAGTGAGACCTTGTCTCAAAAAAAAAAAAAAAAACAAAAAACAAAAAGAAACAAACGGTTAAAAAGTGCTGCGGAAGTCAGTGCCTGAGCGTAGGATTGAACCCAAGTGCCTCAGTGCCTGAGGGTGCCGAGGACCAAACCCAGGACCTGAAGCACGTCAGGGAGATGCACAGGCCCTGAACTCATTCCCAACCCGTGAAAGCTGTTCATCCTGGGCGCTGCATGATTACAAATGTCAAATATAGCAAGACATCCAAAGGTGTGCCAGCAGCCCTCGGCTACATGGTGGGGCAGTGTGACGGTCAGAGAAAGTCAAGGTGCCACTGATTAGGAGGCCCCGGGCCTGGTCACAAAGGTTTCTCAGGGACACAGACTAAGAACCTTGGAGGTACAAAAACAGACCAGCCTGGCTAAGGAGGCTAGGACAGGAGCATCACTGCACTTCTGACGCCAGTCGGACTAAGCAAGCCTGTCTCAAAACACCAAGAAAGAAAGCAAGAAAGGAGAAAAAAGACCAGAGATGATGCCCAAATCTTGAGCCTGTGGTCACTACACATACAATCCCACTGCAGCAGAAGCTGGCTACCAGGGTAGAGGTCCAAGTTTAGGCAACATTGTAAAAGAACAGAAAGAAGTAAGATTTTTTTTTTAATAAAGGAGTTTTGATGTTGGGCATGTAACTGCTTAGCATGCCCTGCAAAAATAAAATAGAGTTGCATATGATTTCAGTAAGAAAAGTGGCCACCACAATCAATGTATGCCTGTAATTCCAGCTGAGTCAGGAGAATTGTGAATTTGTGGCCAGCCTGGACTACGTAATGTAATCCTGGCTCAGAAAAGCGGAGAAGCATAGAGAGAAAACTGTTTTTGTGGAATTTTTGAAAAAATTCTTAACAGACTTATCGACGTATAATTTACACACTATGATATATACCTGTTTTAAGTGACTCCATTCTTTCTAGTGGAATTATACTTTTATAATCTACTAGATTACACTACTAGATTTATACTTGTATAAATCTACTAGATTTGTACTTGTAAAAGTATAATCAGTTATCAGACTGCTGCTCCCTGTGTCAGCGACACTGGGGTTCTCTGTATCCCAAACATAGAATTGAGCAGGAGACCGTAGTAGGAGGGAGGCAGAGATTTGTGACAGGAAATGCACACTGCGTGGAGCGCGAGTGGGTCGAGTTGACCTCGTAGCATCCTGTCTGCTCCAGGGGGCTCCCAGGGACAGCGCCCAGAGCTGGCCGCGGTGGGTGGTGAAACTGACCTCCCCGGGTGCAGAGCCCGATGCCGCCACACAGAGCTGCAGCTCGGGTATGTTTTCCTAGAATGTGGGGAGAACGCGGTAGAGGTGGGGCTGGCGACTGGCTACACCCTTTTTTAGTCAGCTCTGCGTCTCTACCCTCAGGCCTGGTGAAAAGGCCTTGACTGGGGGCACGGGAGGGCTGCAGCAGAGCGCAAGGTCCCTGGGCAGGCAGAGACGGGTGGAGTTTAAGGGGGCGGCGAGAGTGACGTAGGGACAGCTGGTGGGGGAGTGCTGCGCATGCGCCAAAAGCAGGACGTTCAGTTTTCAGGTTGGCGCAGGAATGGGGGAGTCAGTGTTGAAGGGGGGTGCTGTCCTGCATCACGTGGGTCGGCGCCACGCTGAGCCCGGCAGCGCTTCCCATAGACGGAACCCATCGCTGCACGGGGGAGTTTTGGATTTTTAGGGCCGTGAACGGCTCATGACAGCGGGTTCCCCGTGACTGAGCAGTCCCCGCGCTGCTTATGGGGCCCAGGCCAGGGTGCAGGGTGCACGCCCAGGGCCGGCTCCAGCAGGACCTGGGGACAAAGGGGAGCGCCGGAGGCTCCCGGGTCTCCTGTCTGGCGGCCCAATTCGTCTCGCCTGAGAAGCACCCCTTGCCCACTTTCAGGCACGGCTTTCTTCCCCACCAGCCCGGGCGTCGGTGTGCTGGAAATAGTGATGGAAAGTAATTTTGCTTTGCAGGACGGCATAGTAAACCCGACAGTAAGAAAAGACTTGAAGACGGTGCCGAAATTCTACTGCTGTCCCATCGAGGGCTGCCCCAGAGGCCCCGACAGACCCTTCTCACAGTTCTCTCTCGTGAAACAGGTATGCTGCTTTTTTAGTACTCTCCTGGGACACTGAGCGCAGGGACCGCGCGGGCCAGCGGGTGGGAGCGCCGAGTCGCAGCCCGGCGGTGCTCAGCCTCCTGTGCCCCCCCCAGCACTTCATGAAGATGCACGCCGAGAAGAAGCACAAGTGCGCCAAGTGCGGCAACTCCTACGGCACCGAGTGGGACCTGAAGAGGCACGCGGAGGACTGCGGCAAGACCTTCCAGTGCACGTGCGGCTGCCCCTACGCCAGCAGGACGGCGCTGCAGTCTCACGTCTACCGCACGGGCCACGAGATCCCCGCGGAGCACAGGTGACGGCGGCCGGCCTGGGGGCGACTTCCAGGAGAGGCGGCACCATCACCAAGGGGCGACGGCCGCGGGAAGGAGGGGAGCAGGGCTGCGCGGAAGAGGCTGCTCCCCAAACCGCAGCAGCGCATGTTCCTGCTTTTTGTTGTTTTAGTTTTCTCTGGTGTGGGACTCCCCACCCCCGCACGAGACACGGTGGTGTCCGTGTGGGCTGTGGCTGGCCCGCACGCACTGTGTCACCCAGACTGGCTTCGAGTTGGTTATGCCCTGCCTCGGCCTCCTGAGTGCTCCGCGTGCGCGCGCCGCTGTAGCACAGGGCCGCCTCTGTACCTCCGGTGCTGCTGGCCCCTTTTGTTTTATTTGTCCTCCGTGAGGGGCTCACTATTCCCACCTGAAAACGCCCCTCCCAGGGTCAGGCTGCTAAGGGTGAGTTTCATCCCGAGCTGCGCTTTAAGCCAAGGTCCATCTTCCTGTGCTGCAGTAGCGGCCTCCTGCTTAGCTCTCCTTCTAGTTCTGGTGCTCACAGCCTTAAACAAGAGAGGCGTCCCTTCTTCCCAGTGTGCTCCTCTTCTGGACCGCTGCCACCCTGACAGCCCGGATCTCAGGGTAGCCGAAAGGGCGACCTCTGTGGGTAGAGGGTGACCTCCCAGGGGAGAAGCCCTGATGTGGGGGAAGGCCGTGCTTTTACACTGCTGTCACTGTTTTCAGGGACCCACCTAGCAAGAAAAGGAAAATGGAGAACTTCCTGCAGAACCAGAAGCTGTCCGCAAAGACCATCGAATCCTTGAGCAGCCAGCCACACCCTCCGCAGGACCCCCAGGAACTGGAGACCTCAGAAATCAAACTTGTGGCCTCTCTTGAGGACTCTCAGGGCCCCAGGAAGCAGAGTGGCCCCACACCTCCGAGACACCCTCAGAAGCTGCTCCTCCCAAAGCCCAAGGTGGCCCTGGTGAAGCTTCCAGTCATGCAGCTGTCACCTATGCCAGTCTTCGTGCCCACGGCCGACTCCTCGACCCAGCCCGTAGTGCTGGGAGTCGATCAGGGCTCTGCAGCGGGCGCCGTGCACCTAGTGCCCCTGTCGGTGGGGGCCCTGATCCTGGGGCTGGACTCTGAGGCCTGCTCCCTGAAGGAGAGCCTGCCTCTCTCCAAAGTCATCAGTCCCAGCGTCGAGCCAGTCAGCACCGGCGTCCAGGTGAACTTGGGGAAGTGTCCTTCTAACCCTTCCCAGGAACTGGGGAGCCTGTGTCCAAGGAACGGCATTTCGTCCATCAACGTGCAGAAAGACCTGTCCTGCGCCTCACAGCACTTGGTCCCCTCTGTCCCATGGGTCGGCCCTGACTCCTCCGTGTCGTCTTGCTCTCAAACTGACCTGTCGTTTGATTCGCAAGTGTCCCTTCCCATTAGTGTCCACACTCAGACGCTCCTGCCTGGTTCTAAAGCAGTGTCATCCATCGCTGCTCAGACAGACGCCTTCATCGACCCCTGTCTTGAGCCAGGCGGGGTCTCCAGGGAGACCCAAACCTGCAGGGTACCGGAGCCCCCCAGCCACCCCATGCAGATGGACCAAGCTGGGATGTGTGGGGACCTCTTTGATAGTGTCCACTCCTCATACAGTGTCCCCACAGACAGTATGATAAGCAGCAGTTTAGTAGCGGAGACCGTCACCCACAGTTTATTACCTCAGAACACCCCGAAGGTTTTGAGTGATGACATGGAGAAATCCACGCCCCTGCTGCCCTTTGGTGGGCAGAGTGGCATGCTTCCTGCGCAGACCATGACGGACAACCAGACCCAAACCATGGACCTGCTCAGCGACCTAGAAAACATCTTGTCAAGCAACCTGCCTGGCCAGACGTTGGACAACCGTGGTCTTTTGTCTGACACCAATCCCGGGCCTGACACCCAGCTCCCCTCCGGTCCCACCCAGAACCCCAGCATCGATTTTGATATTGAAGAGTTTTTCTCCGCCTCCAACATCCAGACTCAGACTGAAGAGAGTGGCCTCGGCGCCATGAGCACAGAGCCAGTCCTGGAGTCGCTGGACATAGAGACCCAGACCGACTTCCTGCTCGCAGACCCGTCTGCGCCCCCTTACGGGTGCAGGGCCGGCGCCCACTTCCTAGGGCTCGAGATGTTCGACACGCAGACGCAGACGGACTTAAACTTCTTCCTGGACAGCAGCCCTCACCTGCCCCTCGGCAGCATCCTGAAGCACTCCAGCTTCTCCATGAGCACCGACTCCTCCGACACCGAGACCCAGACCGAGGGGCTGTCTGCCGCCCGGCACGCCCCCGAGCTGGAGGGCAAGGTGCAGCAGAGCAGTGCCGAGACGCAGACCAGCAGGTCGGGCCTCGAGGCCCTGGGGAGCTTGTTTCTCACCAGCAACGAGACGCAGACAGCCATGGATGACTTCCTGCTGGCCGACCTGGCCTGGAACACCATGGAGTCTCAGTTCAGCTCCGTCGAAACCCAGACGTGTGCCGAGCTGCACAACTTCTAAAGGAGCAGGCCAGTGCGGGTGGCATTGGCCATTTCCTCCTCCCAGACTTCAAAAAAAGGCCGAACAGGGATGACAGTGTTAGCTCCGGTGAATGTAGTCCATGACATGGTTGCTTAGGTTCTTTGCCATCCTTTCCTTTTGTACTTGTAAACAGTTCGCGTGTAAATGTGCGTGTATCATACAGTGTAAGATGTTGATCTGAAAATGTTTTCGTGTTGCCTACAGTCTCGCTTTCACAGCTGGTCTTTCCATCTGTGTTAAACGCGCTCAGCCATTTAGCGGAAGCCAAGCTTACCGGCACCGGGGTGCAGACTCCTCCCGTCTTCAGTGTCTTAGCAAGCGTGGCCCGAAAGCTGCACCTACAGTGCTCGAGATGCCACGGCACTGGTACCCACTTTGCTGCCTCTCCCCATCTCTGCTCCCCTCAGACACCACAGGAAACCGGGAAACCGCAGCTGTCTTTGTGCAGGTTTTACAGTGGTTTCCTGAAGTCCTTCTCCTGAGCAATCACTGATGCGGGCACAGTCCTGCCTCACCGGAGGTTGTGGCTGTGGAATTACCGCCTACAGACGGAGCAACCAGCACTTACCAGAAATGGCGAGGGTGACGAAGTTGAGGCTGGTTAAAGAGCACGGTACCTCCCTGTGCTCTCACCCCACCATCAACCCGGCAGACACCTGTGAGCAATGGTGTGGGGTCTCTGCACCCTGCACACGGTCCCTCAGCGGGTTCCACTGGGTGCCTGCCACGCGATCCCATCCTGACACCACCTGCAGCCCAGCCCTGCGGAGCGTCTGGCAAGCTGCCGGAAATCGGAGTCGCCATCTCTCCCTCCTTGAGTTCCTTTAATTTGCTAGAGCAGCTGGCACAGGACTCAGGGAACCACAGGCCGTGGGGTGGGTCTGGGCGACGAAGGGCTGCCGGGGGGGGGGGGGGGGCAGTGCGGGAAGGGGACAGAGCTGCCACGCCCACGCAGTTAGGACCTCCATGTTCTAGGACCTCCTGGGTTCAGCTGTCCAAAGCTCTTGGAACCCAGTTCTCTCGGGTTCTGATGGAGGCCTTGGTG
The DNA here is from genome assembly GCF_034190915.1 of Cavia porcellus. Lineage (NCBI taxonomy): Eukaryota > Metazoa > Chordata > Mammalia > Rodentia > Caviidae > Cavia > Cavia porcellus. The sequence goes on from NW_026947487.1 coordinate 115,116,980, forward strand.
ATCAGCTTACCCTGCAGCCCCACTCCCCTCCGGGAGGCTGGTAAGAGGTGCAAACAGCCCAGCGGTCTAACCAGGATGGGTCCCATCCTAGTGCTGTCTGGGGCCGTCAGCCCCCAGTGATTGCAACAACAGCAAAGGCTTACTACAGAGTCCCGGGGGTTACAGCGTGTGCGCGCCAGAAGGGAGACCAGGTGTCCATGTCACATTACCACGTCCACAGACACCTCACTGCACCATGGCGGCTTCCCATCCACTTTGCCCACCGCTGCCTCCCAGGACTGTCCCTCCTCGGACTGCAAAAGCCGAAAAGGACGTTGCCCCCATGCCCAGATTCCACTACTTCGCACTTCAAAGCTTTACGGGACAAGGGTGCAATCTCTGGCCACTTCAAAGTGGCTTTTCCTTCACCCCCACTCATCTTTTCCCTGAATAAGGAAGCACGTTGGTCGAGGATATATATTGTGCCTTGAGGCTAAGTCATACAATAGATCCATCCAAATGCCGAGTCCTGCGCATCCTTGCTTTACTTAAGGAGTAACATAATCTTCAAAGAAAAGAAAGAAGGTGGAAACCTATTGCTTCAAGAACGTGTTCTGTGGTTTTGAGCCAAGCACACAGTCAAGTACGCTTCGCCGGTTCTTTGCATCCAAGGTCCTGACTTATAGTTGCCCAGCTGTCAGGAAAGTGACTCAGCCCAGCCTGTGAGGTCTGCATTTACTCCAAAATGCCCCGCACAGGTTTCTTCAGAGCGAAGAAGTGGACTAACGGTGCGCTGAAGCACGTCAGTGCCGTGCTGCTAACACTCATCCCAGCCCACACCACGACCTGATAAGGACAGACCAACAGCAGCCGGGCGGAGATGAGTTCAGCCTGTCGGACAGTGTGCTTCGATCGCAGTTGCCTGTGAACATGGGTTTCAAACATAAAGCCTTAACTTAAGATTGTCATTGTTTTAGAATTGTCACTGCCTTAATGTTCAGACATTTATTTAAGTCATCCTGATAAAGGAGAAATGCATGTTTGTTTATGGCTTTTTGTAAATATCAATGCAGTGATCTATGGCTTTAAATGTTTTTTGTGTGTCCGTGAAAATGTTTGTTAAGTCAGCCAATAGTTATTTACAGACAAATGGAGCATGTGATTGTTCTTCGTGTGCAAGAACTGTTTCTCCCCAAAACTGTAGTCCACTGGCTTGTCTTGAGGTTATTTGTAAAAACTGAAATCAGTGATTAAACAGAAACTAGTGTTCTTCTTTTGCTGTGAATTCTTCAAGCTCCTACTCATGGTGTGACTTACTCTGTTGCCTTAGCTGTTTACAAATTCCGTTTTCTGAAAGCCGCATGATGGAGTGATCGTTACTGTTACTGTCATTACTGTTCTGCCTTTGTTCATGAAAACACGCTAACAATTTTCCTGGAAAAGGTACTATTACCAGTTTCTGTTTTGGTGGACGGACCCAAAGACTATACACCCTAGGATTTCTTGTTTTGGGAGGGTTGGGGAACAGGGTCTTGTGCAGTTCAGGCTGGCCTTAAACTCAACTATGTAGCCTAGCCTGACCTTGAATTTGAAATAATCCTCTTGCCTCAGCCTCTCAAGTGCTGGGATTACAGGCATGCACCACCATGCCCAGCCAGGATTTCATTTTGTTTGAAAACATTTTCAACATATAGATTTAGTCAGTGGGCTTTTTTTTCTCTTATGACAGGATCTCACTGTGTTGTTCACTCTAGTTTTGAGCTCACTATGTAGTCCAGGCTGGCCTCCAACTCGAATTGTCTCAGCTGCCCGAGTGCCGGGATTACAGGTGTGCGTCACCACCCCCAGCTAGCAGATGAATTTACTCTGGCTCACCTATTCATCAGGTGTGACCTCTGGCAGCTGCCTGGGGTCCCTGTAAACTGTGGCTCTGGCTGAAGGACAGACACAAGAGGCTGGAAGATGGGTCGTTCTGGCCTCCATCACCGATGTGCAGGACCAGATCAGCGTGCTTCTGACTCCTCCAGGTAAAGACCAAACAAACATTTCAGGCCAGGGATGCAGCTCAGAGGCCCAGCACCTGCCCAGCTAGTGCGAGGTCCTTAGTTCAAGTCTGGTATCAACAAAATTTGAAAAATAAACATTTCATCTACTTACCTGAAAGATGCTAAGTAAAGTTTGAAGTTACCTTTTCATTTGAAGAAAATGCATAGCATCAGTCTAGCTGTGAAGTCACTGATACTAACACCAGCAAGTGACAGTCATTTTCATTTTCCGTCTATGGCTTCAGTTTTAGAGTGCTCAGAGGAAGCCCACCCGAACCTGCCCATACTGGCTTAGTGTAGAGCATTTGCTCCAGTAATTCTCCCACATTGGGTCATGCAAAAGCGCCTCTGCCAGTTAACTCCAGAGGAAAACGGTCCCCAGTCCCAGTGGGCAAATACACAGCTCGTTTAGTGCAGGTTTCAAACGTGCCAGAGTTAGAATTTCATTCTTCAGTATCTTGAGCCCAATCGTACCCACCCTACACCCTTCCTTTCCTTCTTCCTTGCTGACAAAGCCCCAGTTTTATCCTGCTAGATCGAAGGGGTAAATTATGTCAAATTTTGCCCCATTTAAACTGGCCCAAGAGACTCACCGTTTTCAGGGGCCGGCTTTGGTGTGGACGTGGAACTCAGTTTGACCCAGTGGGACCGGAGGCACCTGCTGGAGGACATCTGAGAAAGATACCTTTTACCAAGAAAAGGAGGCACCTGGAAGAAAGTGCCCGTGTTCTGCGGTAAACAAATAAACCCATGCGCCAAATGTCCTCATCAGTGCATTGAACGAGACCATAAGAACTGGAAAAGTGCTGGTCCGTACCCCAGGTAACCACCCCGCTTTGGGGAACTGTGCTTTAGGAATCATTCACTCTACACCGTCTTACTGCAGGTCATGGGAGTGATGCTTATGTTGCTGTACCTGAAAGGCTAGCGCTGTTCCTGAACTGCAAGCTGGTATCAATCCTGTTTCTCCTGTACCTTCTTTCTTTTGGGGAGGGTTGGATTTGGTATAATTTAAACCCACTGAAAGCACCATTCTATGATAAGGCGTGCTTGAGAAATAACTGGATGGCGTTCTCTAGGCTGGGTGTGGTGGTGCACACTTGCAATCCCAGGACTCAGGTGGCAGCGGCTGCAGGGTCACTGCATATTTAAGGCTGACTGTGTAGCCTTAAAAATAATTCTCTAAATAGATACCATAACGGTAGGAATCTCTTTGACTTCCAGTTTTCCTAAAATTTTTATTAGAGAAGTCAGTCATGAAGATTTGAGAAAATCACCCAAAAAACTTAAAGAGATACTAAAGGCCTGTCATTTATCCCAAGTTCAATGTTGGAGTCTATCACTCTTCAGGGTGCAGGCAGATGAAAACACGACTGACAGTCTACAGTCGATGCACAGTGACGTCAAGCCCTTCAGAGAAGCTAAACATGAGATTAAGTAGGCTGTCAAGATCACTGTCCTCGAATTTCAATAAGCAGAGAAGCTAGTTTCACTTTTGTTCTGCTTTGTTTTGTTTGAGATGGGTTTTCCCTGACGGGGACCTCAAACTCATAGCAGTCCTCCTGCCTCAGCCTCCGGAGTGCTGGGATTACAGGTGTGCAGCACCATGCCCAAAGTACATGGGGGAAAAGGTGTTGAAGTTCAGCGGAAAAAAATTCCCTTCCACCTACCCATCAAAAGTAGAGATTGGCCAGAGGTCACTCTGCTGTGTCACACATCATAGCGGCTGCCTCTAAGTGTTTACCGAACCGCTTGGCACAGGCAGTTGGAGAGAACGCCGCTGAAACAGACTCCTGAATGACATGCTTAAATGTAAATATATTAACATCTCAGGGTCACCCTGCAAAGCTTGTCTGGAGGAGGGAAAGAGGGAGGGAGAGAGGGAGGGAGGGAGAGGAGGAAATGAGAGGAGGGGAGGGGAGAGGAGGGGAGGGGTGAGGAAGGGGAAGGAGGGGGGGAGGAGGGAGAGGAGGGAAGGGGGAGGGAGGGGGAGGGGCAGGACCTACGTCTGCTGCTCTTCCCGAAGGGCCTTCACTGTTCCTAGAAGGGGCTGCTCGCCTCCTTCTAGCGGACACTTGGGAAGGTGCAGCAGAAGCCCTGAAGGACCAGAGCACAACTGGGGGTGCGGGGTGGAGGACGTCTGCACTCCTGGGGACCGAGCCACCCCTGGCACCCAGGCGGAGACTGCTGCCTGCGGGTGAGAAGCTCCGTGGGGCACTCCTGGGTGAACTCCTGCGGGGCCACCGGCGTCCAGCGGGCGGTGATGGTGGGGATGCTGGCGCCAGCCGGGAACCGTCCGGCCCGGGTGGGACAGCGCCGCCCACTGGCAGGAGCATCTCGGGCACCGCAGGCAGCCAGCTTGAGCCTGGCGCAGAAAGGGGGCGTCAGCAGGAGGCCCGGCCTCCCGTCCTGGGTACAATGGCACTTTACAGCACCTGCCCCACCTGTGGGGTTCCAGTCCACCGCTTTTTATTTTCAGATGTTGCTGTAGAAAGTGAATCTGAAAAAATAAAAAAATCGACCAATTAATCAAATCAATCTCCTTAGGAGCTTTTGCTCCCGAGGGTGTTATTAATTGAAATCACTTGGAGGTTTTGTTATTTTTCTTCACACTAGAAAAGCCAGGGTGCAGAGCATGTCTGCAGGAAACCTGGGGAAGAAGGAATTGCTTGCATGTTGAGGCGTTGGTCAGATCTGCAGGAACGTGGGCCGGGCTAAGATGCCAGCATCAGGAAGGACCTCAGACCGGGCCCCTCACTTCACAAGGCAAAGGTAGCAACACCTTCGCAAAATTGGGGTGAGTCAGCCGGGTGTGGTGACGCATGCCTGTAACCCCAGCACTCGGGAGGCTGAGGCAGGAGGATCATTGCAAATTCGAGACCAGCCTCAGCTACAAAGTGAGCCCAAGGCCAGCTGAACTGCATATCGGGACCCTGTCTCAAAAAGACAAAAAAATACCTGAGTGACTTCATCAGAGAAACAGGCTGAGCCCCAGTCACAGAAAAAAGTCTAGGGGGACCTGATCCGCGACCTGGATCACCTGAGCAGAGACGCAGATGCAAACCAGGTCTTCTCGCTGCGGGCGCCCCCAGCTGGCCAACCCGGAGCGCTGCACAGTGCAGGCCCCAAATGTGGAGGAATCTCTGCTCCATATTTTGTTAGGTTAATGGTTCATTGGAAAAGGAGACTGTCAATCTTTGCGACGAGTTCTGGGAAGTAAGCCTAGGCCCCTGCACCTGTCAAACAAATCTTTACTAAACTTGGGCCCTTTGTTCACACTGGCTGTCCTCTGAATTCTCCATTATTATACAGAGCTGAGGGCACAGTTCCGTGGTACAGTACTTGGCTAACATGCTCAAGTCTCCAGGTTCCGTCTCTAGAAACACACATAAACACCTGTAAGATTTGTAACTCTTATCTGAACAAAAGACTGTTTTTAAAGAAGAATTTTCCAGTGTACGTTAGCTCAGTAATTTCACATTGTTTGCACCGAGGTAAGTACATTCAGGTACGCAGGGGAGGCTGGCCCCTGCTACACACACACTTGTGAGTCTCACAGAGCGCACTGATGCGCTACCCCACCGCTTTTCAGAGAGGGCTGGGAGAGCGGGAACGGTGGCGCCGTACTGTAATCCCAGCACTCGGGAGGCTGAGGCAGGAGCATCACCAAGAGTTCACACACAGCCTGGGCTCCTAGTAAGTCAAGGCCAGCCTGATCCACATCGCAAGATCCTGTCTCAAAAAATTAATAATAATAATAAACAAAAAGGTTGGGGAAAAGACAGACAGCTGAGGAGGCTTCCAGAGCCGGAAGGTCCTCGGCCCGTGCTGGTTCCAACACTCAGTGTCCCAAAGCAGTGGGAAGCCAGCTTCCTCTTCAGGACAGGATCCAGGTGGCTTCCTTATTGTCAAAGAAAGACAAGAAAACAGAATCCTAAAAACTGCTTTGTTGGGAGCTGCGGCCGAGCCCGGTCGCCTTACTTGGCGGACGTGAGGCCTGTGGAAAAGAGCAAAGCCTGAGCTAAGTTACCCCTCCCATCGAGTGAGCCAAGTTGGCACCTGCTTCCTGCCCCCTGATTGCCCTGGCGACGTAAGCAGCCCGCGCAATAGAATAGTCTGCCTAGCAACAACTGATGTTAGCCAGTCAGCCCGCATCGCGCGCTTTGAACTGATTGGCCACTGTTACCCTATAAAAGTGAGTGCCTCTCCCGCTACGAGAGAGAAGCACGAGAGAGATAGAGAAAGTCCACCGGCGAGAAAGGGCTGGTGGCAGAGCAGAGGCCTCGCGGGGCCCACGCGGAGACAAATAAAGGCAAGGTTGCACACCGTCAGAATCTGTCGTGTGTTTTTCCTGCCGGCCGGGAGCGACACCGACACTGCTTCTAGATCACCAAGAAGTGTCAAACTTCAGTAGGCCAATCGCCCCCCAATGGCAGCTGTGCTACAGCGCTCTTCCGGGCTGGTTTCCTTAAAACCACCATCCAGGGCTGGGGGAGAGCTCAGGGGCACAGCATTTGCCCAGCTCACACAGGGCATCGACTTTGACCCCTAACATGACAATAAATAAATAAAGACCCGGGGTAACAGTCATGACAAAGACCAGCTACGAAAGCATGTTTACAAATACAGTCCACATCATCGCGGAGGAAATGGAAATTCCAGTGTTCCAGTATGTCTACTTAGGCCACTCGAACTGTGTGATTACACAGGAGTTTCAGGGCCTGAGACGCAGCTCAGCCGTACAGCACCTGCCTGGCAAGCGTGAGGCCCTGAGTTCAATTCCTGGTACAAAAAAAAGAGAGCTTCAGGGTTACACACATCCCAAAATACTTCCTTTGGGGATCTGTAGACAGAACCACTTGGCATTAAAAATATAACTCATTTACAATGTTTAATTTGTATTCAAGAAAGCATTTGGGTAAAATAAAATGAGGGCAGAAGGATGAGAGAAAGGAGGAAGCGACAGCCTGGACCCCTAAGTGACTAGACGCCAGGGCTCCCAAACGCTGGATACACCGTGGGGAAGCAGCAGCCGGTGGGGTGACGGTCATGAAGTGACCTTTTTTCTCTTTCTTTCTCAAATGGATTATCATTCTGAACCTGCCTCCCTGGCTGGATTCTGTCATATCTCCAGGCAGAGGAGTAGTGACAGGAGGATGTCGCACCCAGGACACAGAAGTGACAACACATGGTGTCCATCCCTGGACATGACACGGGGGAGTGGCACCTTGGACAACAGAATGTTCAGTTGGACACAGGCTAGCGTTTTCTAGTACACGGCTGTTTCCGATCTTCGTTGCACAGTGAATGAGGCAGCAGACAGATACTGTCTGGTCCAAAGCACTTTGACCTCAGTCACCTGGAGTGCTTAGCTGAGGGCTCTGGGGCAGGACAGAGGGTCCCTGTCAGCTGGGAGGACAAGGCTCACCTTCCCCAGGGCCTCTGCCGGACATGGACCGGCGAGGCAGGCAGAGGCCGGGCTGGCACTGCCAGTCTGCAGTTTGCAAAGAGCCGAGCTACAGAAGCAGGCCCCCATGACATGGTGTTCTAGAGCCCGGATCCAATCCCAGCCCAGGAGGTTCAGCTGCCTCCAGTTCTGCTTTCCAAAAGGATGGGATGTGGACAGGACAGAGCATGCGGCCAAGAGACAAGAGGAAGAAAAAGGACACAGAGTCTGGCAGTGCTCCTCAGGGCACTCTATTGTCACAGTCAGAGGACTCTGTGCACAGAGGCAGGGATGACAACCCTGCTCACGGTGAGGGCCGGCAGGAGGGAGCTGGGGAGCCCGCCCTCCAGCCTGGCCTCTGGGAAAGCGTACTTCTGGGGGTTCCTGGGAGCTCCCAGCCCCCTGGCTTTGAGTTTGTCTCTGTAGTTTTGCAGGCCACGTTTCTGCAGGAGCTGCAAGGTGGCCAGATAGGGGAGGGTGCTGGGGTATGGGGGGCACTCGGAGCTCCTCTGGGGCAGCAGGGACCAGCTCAGGCAGCACTGCTCCGCATCGGTCAGCAGGGACCGAGCCACGGGGCCGGGACCAGGGCCAGGGCCAGGGGCAGGGAGAGGGATAGGGATACGCCAGGCTCCACTGAGTGGACGGTGTCCAGCCAATCCCGAGGGCCTCAGGTCCCTTTTCCTGTCTGTTGTTTTCAATCCCTGGGCACCGGCCTCCGTCTCTTCCTTGTTCACGCTCTGCGCCTCCTCTTCTGACTGCCAGAAAAAGTTTTCGCTGCAGCTACTCGGACCCGTGGGCCGGTTCTGGGATGAGGTTGTCAGAGGCGGCAGGACCAGGACAGCTTTGGAAGTCAGATAGTCAGAGACGGTGGACGCACGCTCGGCCGCCGCGGCCCTCACACCCGGGATGGCCCAGTCCTCTGTGCACCAGATGAACTCCTTGATTTGCAGGCTTTTTTTTCCTTCAGGGGCATAGGAGGGAAAGCAGGTTCTGCTGGCCTCCCTGGGGGTCGTGCCCCGACCCCGGAAGGGCCCCTGAGTCTTTGTGTTCTGATTCTTCTTCAGGCTCACCTCAGACACAGCCTGGGCCTCTGCCTTCCTGGGCTCGCTGGGGGGCCTGGCCGCCTCACTGCCCAGAGAGAGGCTGGCACAGAGCAAGCAGCTGCTGCTGGTGCTGTTGACACCCTTCACTTGTTTCAGCTTCTTCCTGGGCCACACGCAGGCAGTGGGAGAAGTCTTTCCCCAGCCGTGGACCTGCCAATAAAGCAGCATGTTCATCTCTGGGGGAGATGCACTAGTTGTTCCCAGTTCTGGCCACTCATATTGTGAACCAGCACCTCTTTCTTAAAATCAGTTCATCTTAGCCGTAATCTCAGCACTCAGGAGGCTGAGGCAGGAGGATCACTGCGAGTGTGAGACCAGTGTATTTCCCCGAGAGGCTGGAGGATTAGCATTGAGTGGGGACAGGGCCCTGCAGGCACCTGACCCAGGTGTCCAGCACCTGGCCACAGCCCATACACCTGGAGCCCCTTGGCTGACCGAGCTAAAGAGGTCACTGTTAAAACAGGGCTCAGAAGACCATATTTGCAATGCAGATAATACTAAAGTATCATTCATCTAAATCTCTAAGTTACCAGGCATCCTTGTTACCAGGGATCAATCATGCCACCTTACAGTGAATTTTGGATTTTGTTTTAAACTTAGGGTCCCTTTCTTGACGCTAAGAATAAACCCACAGGGCTCTGCAGAGCACCAGGAAGACAGAAACCTGCAGGGTCTCAAGGAACTCAACGTTTGATGAAGCAGCCCAGGTTCTGGGTCCAGGAGACCCGGATGCAACATCCTGGCTGGGTGAGATCTTGGGCCATAAGTTCATTTTCTGCCTCAGAGTACTCACACACAAAAAAGGAAGCCTTACTGACTCCCAAGAGGGTGACTGAATGTGAGCACACATTTCATGATTTTCTTTTGTTTTGGCTTCGGTGTTCTGAGACAGGGTCTCACTATGTAGCTCAGGCTGGCCTCAGACTCATCACATAACCCAGGCTGGTCTTGGACTCATGGAAATTTCCCTGTCTCAGCCTCCTGAGTGCTGGTACTCAGGTGTGCATCCCCACACCGGAAATATTTCATTATTTTCTAAATCAGTCTCACTTTCCTGATAGAACTCAAGTACAACAGGGCTCAGAATGTGAGCAGCCACAGATACCCAATGGCACTGCTACCTCATCTGTGACATTTTACCTCTGTATTTCATTGACCGTGCATCTTTGGTAATATTAACTATTGGGGCAGGAAATGCTTTATCAAACACTGAAGTGAATGAGACATAAGTCAAGAAGACACTCACGGCTTCTTCCCACCCGGTGCCAATCGCAAACTCGTCAGCTCTCGTATCCTCTGCCAGTGTAAGGTCACTGATATTGAGAAGGCAGTAAACATGATTCTTTTCACTTCTTTCATCCACACAAGTAAAGCTTAGCTCAGTTTCTTCTGGGTTTTGAATTTCATTATTTTCATTATTTTCTAAATCGGTCTCACTTTTCTGACAGAGATCCATTACTGGGATGGTTTCTTATAATTTTTAACATCTTCTTCCTGCAATTGGAAAAGTGGATTGAGTTTAGGGTTTTCATTTGTTGGATTGTATGTTTTTTGAGACAGAGTCTCAATATGTAGCTTGGGCTGGCCTCGAAATCACTAAGTAGCCCAAGCTGGCCTGGACCTGGTGGCGATCCTCTTGCCTCAGCCTCCCTAATGCTTGGATTTCAGACAAACACCACCATATCCAGTTGGGCTTAGTTTTTAATGTTAATTTTTTTTAAAAAGCCGTGAACTCAGATGAAGCATCTTTAAAACAGCTGGACATAGACTGCGAACAAGACTGCGATACAAAATCATCCACTGCCAAATTCGTCACACTATAAAACTCGAGGAGGGATGGGATGAGCAATCCTCACAACTGCAAAAAGGAAATAGAGATGAGACTACGTTTAATAAAGGAGTTCACGGATTTAAAGGCCAGACTGAGAGGTGACGAAAACTGGAAGACATTAGGGCAGCTTTCGTGCGAGGTTTATTGTGCCCATTGGACTGCAGACAACACCGTCTGGAATTTGGAAATCTTGAAAGCACACTTCACTGACCTAAACTGTGGGGGTGGGCCCAGGGATGACTGGCGTTTGCCACAGCGAATGGAGAGGAGGCCCGCCCAGGATGTGGGTGGAGCTATCTGATAGGCGGAGGCACGTAGAAGAAAAACGGAGCCCTGCACTGCGCTGGGCTTGGTTTCTGCTTCCCAGCTCCAGGGGGCCACCAGCATGCTCCTCTACACCTTCAACCACGGCGTCCCCACATGCCTGAAGCGAGGGCACTAACTGACCACAGACCGGAAGTCTGCATCTGTAAGCCGAAGGAAACCCGCTCTCACCGAAATCGCTTTTCTTGGGTGTTTTGCCGCAGTGAAAGGCCTACAACACTCGTTCTTTTGTGGAGGGGTGCACCATGCACTATGGAATGTGGGCTCAGGTCTGTCTTTTTTCTTTTCTTTTCTTTTTTTTTTTTTTTTTTTTTTTTTTTTTTTTTTTGAGACAGGTTCTGTTGTATAACCCAGGTTGTCCTGGAACCCCTGGCATCCTCCTGCCTCAGCCTCCAGCGAGCTGGGATTACGTACTGCACCACCACACCCAGCTAGGTAAACTATCCTTAAGCGCCTGTGCCACAGATGCCCGTGACACCGTGCTGACATCAAGTCGGCGGGGGCAGCTGCTCTCAGTTTTCTTGAGTACTTACCTAACAGCAGAATTGTCAAGTTACGCGATGATCATCGTTCACTTTATAGGGGTTTAACCAAACTTTTTCAGATATTTACAAAACCACTGTTCATCTCCTCCAGGAATGATGCAGATTCTGATTCCTGCACATTCTTGCTAGTGCTACGTCATTTGTTTTGGGAATTAGTGGTTTTTGTTTTTGTTTCTGCAGCACTGAAGGTTGACCAGGGGGCACTGAGCTACATTCTCAGCCTTTTCTTTCCTTAACTTTTGAGACAGGGTCTTGCTAAATTGTGAATTTGTGAGTCTCCTGCCTCAGCCTCCCAAATAAGTGGGATTAGAGGGCTGTGTCACCATGCAGGTGAACAACCAGTAGCTATTTTAGGAAGTACAGTAGGGATACAAGAGTGGAAATGTAGAAAGGGGATGAATTTACTGACTTTACATTGTTTTTAGAAGCCAAAAAGTTGGAAGAACCCAAATGCTTGCCAGTAGATGGATGGGTAAGTAAAATGAGGCACTGCTCAATACTGATTATTCAGCCATAAAAATCAGTGGGTTCTGACACCTTGCAAACGCGATGAACCTCAAAAACATTGTGCTGAGTGAAAGAAGCCAGACATATTACATGCATCTATTTATATAAAATATTGAGAATTTGGTAAATTTATAGACAGCCGAGAGTTAGCAGGGGCTGAGTGGGGAAGTGGGATGATGGCGCTTCTTTTTGGGCTGATGAAAATGTGCGCGCGCGCGGGGGGGGGGGGTGGTGTAGGGATTTGGCTCAGCTGCACAGTGCCTGCCCGCCAAGTACAAGGTCCGGAGTTTGATTCCTAGTACCAAAAAAAATAAAAAAATAAAAAAGAAAAGGTGCTGGAATTAGTTGAGAGTTACACAAGACTGAATATTCCTAAAACTACCGCTGAATGGTACCCTTTAAAAATGATTACAGTTATAATTCCAGCACTCAGGAGGCTGAGGCAGAAGGATCATTGTGAGTTCGAGAGCAGCCTGAGCTATAATGTGAGCTCAAGGCCAGCCTGAACTGCACAATGAGAACCTGTCTCAAAGAGACAAAAAAAGAAAAAGATTAAAATCATGGCTTTTATGTTATATAACTTTAACCAAAATAAAAATAGACACTTCACAGTCTAGTAATCTAAGTTGGCTCAATCAAAATGAATTGTGAATTTCTTGTGAAATCTACAGGAAAAACAAATTTGTATTGTCCTGCTAATCACAAAAGAAAAAAAAATATTTCTAGGAGCTGTTTAAATCATTTCTGAACTATATAAGGTTACTTATAGACTTTTTTTTTTTTTGGTCTTTTTCATTTTTTATTGGTACCAGGGATCGAACTCACAACTGCCTGCTTGCAAGGCAGGCGCTCATGCCACTGAGCTAAATCCCCAGCCCCACTTATAGACTCTTAAGCCAGCACTAAAGTTGAAAATGCAAAAGACAGAGTAAGCCAGAAAGAAACCAGGTAGGTGTGAGCTTGTGGGACAGGAGGAAGCTTCTAGTGGACCACCCTTTCACCCAATAACCAGGACGATGGAAACAGTTCCCCCACAGGTCCTAGAGAGCATCCCCAAAACAAGCAGACACTGGGGGAATCTAGTCTTGGGGAAAGAGGGCTGAGTTAGTCTCACATCTTCTACAGTTTCCTGTCTTGGTGCAAGACAGCAATTGGCTTCAAGAACTAAGGGTCAGAGTTCAGGACAACCAAATCAGAAAGGAAGGAAATTCTAGTAGGGAAAGAGCAGAACACCAGAGCATCCCCAAATTCTGTGCAGAAGTTTTGCTCAAATCTCTGGCTGATGCTTGTACTACATGATCACAGGTCAGATTCCAGGCAGTCAAGATAAAATGAAAAGAACAAAGAGTTTTCTGGAGCCAGCCCTGGTGCTGCACACTGTAATCTCAGCACTTGGGAGGTTTAGGCAGGAGGATCTCCTTGAGTTTGAGGCCAGCCCAGGCTACAAAGCAAGACCCTATCTCAAAACTAACTTGGGCTGGGGATTTAGCTCAGCGGCATAAGCAGCTGCCTTGCAAGTGTGCGGTCCTGAGTTTGATCCCTGGTACCGATAAAAACGAAAAAGACAAAAAAAAAAAAAATTAAAAAAAAAAAAAAAAACCTCCCACAAACCAAACAACTAAAGACAGCTGCCACTTCTTCAGACACAGATCTCAAATTCTTCATCATCAAAAAAAAAAAAATCTTCCTTATTTTAAGGACTCAATTGCTAATGTCTTAAATGTGTGCATAGAACTGAGGGTAATATTTCCTATGTGGGCTGACTACCAGTATCTGTTTTGAAACATGACTCATATTGATCTGAAACCAACACCTAGTGATTAATCAAGGATTCCTAAAATACTAATTTTAAAAACATACCAACAAATACTGTTGGGCCGGGGATTTAGCTCAGCGGCATAAGCGCCCTGCCTTGCAAACACACAGCCGATCCCTGGTACCACAAACAAACACTGTCGTTATTTTTTAAAAAGCTGTATCCCAATCTTGAGTAACACCAAGATTACGATCAACTACAATTTTAAGATTTATTTTTCACATGGTCAAAAATCTCTGCCTTTGTCATTCTGTATCCAGTTTTCTGTGTATTAATAATGGTCCAGAGAATGTTGATGGTAAACAGCCAAAGTTCAGGCTGTTTAAGTCAAAATCAGGCCACATTCCTTAAAACTCTTTACCACCTTGCTTCTTATTAGCTCTACGCTTCTAGAACTGCATGATTAAAAGAACCTTGAATCTGTTGTCCGAATTTCAGCCAGAGAAAGTCAGGTTTTATATTAGCCCGTGTGTTGAATGAATGAATAAAAACACTTAGCTATGGTGGAGTTCAGTTATAGGAACCAGTTAAATAGGTCTGGAAGTTGGCCTGGGTATTCTGATTTCTGTTGACTGTACAAGACTGAAGAGACTACAATCTTCCAAAGTTTTGAAACACAGTGGGCCAGGGGATGGGTGAACCTTTGCATAAAGTTATGCATTTGCATTACCCAACTGGCATCATCTGCTCACGTTCCCAAGAGTATAAATCTTCCTATGTTAATCATCTGGGCCTTTTATCTACAGAACATAGCCGCAGTGTGGTTCTCAGAACGCTTCCTAGGAGCACGGTTTGTGCAACCATCCTTCTGACTGGTTATTTCTACTGCTATGGTCTCCCAATTTTTTCACTTTCTTTTCTCAGTTTGCAGGCAGGAAAGTACGAATCGCCACACAGAGCCAACCCCTCTCTACTAGAGCCCTTCACACAGCTCTCCGTCCGGCCCTCTAATAGCACCGCCCCGCCCACGCAGGTCTCACCTCTTCCGCGTCGGGCTCCTCCCTTTCATGCGACATTCTCCTCACCTGGCCCCTCCCCTTGCCCAAAAGCTCCCTCCTTGCCACAAAGGCCCCGCCCCTTCCCATACTGGCCACGCCCGTAGAGGGCCGCCCTCCAAAGTCTCCGCCCACTTCCCTACCCAACCGTTTTCCTCTTGGTCTGGTCTGGGACCTCCCTGTCTCCCCTTTTTGCTTCCTCGCCTCTGATAGTCGCTTCCTTTAGAACAGGTGAAAGCCTCTCTCTCTGCCGCTGGCGGAGTGGTCTGCGGTGTTGCTCCACGAGTAGGAATGCGACCTTTCACGCCCTCATAAGGGGCTAAGTCGGGTGGAAAGCTCCGCAGCAGCTAGTCCCGCCCAGCGGGCTAGGGCCGACACACAGCCGCCGGCTGTCCGTTGCCCTGGGTTACGACCGCGTTGGGGGCGGGCCCGCTGAGAGGCGCGGCGGAAGTGACGTAAGCATCCGCGTGCAACAAAGCTGCGGAGGCGGGCCGCTCCCGGCAGGCTCTGCGTGGCACGTGGAGGATGCCTGCGCCCTTCTCGAAGCCCAGTAGGCGGCGGTGGTGATGACCGTGGGTCAGGGCCCCGGACCGGCTTCCAGCCGAAGACCCACGCAGCTACAACCGGTAGGGGAGGGCTCCTGGGACAGTGGCCGGCTGGTCCTGCCGACCGTGCCTTTGGTCTGCAGCCCGGTCGCCTGTTTCCTGGGTAGAATCGCGCGTGCTGTGAGAGAGGCAGAGGCGACGCGCCAGGGCGCTGCAGGCCCGGAACTCCCTGGGACAGGTTTTAGTTCCCTGCCTCAGGAGTGCCCGCATGGTGGGCCTTTCGGCCCGTGAAATAAGAGCATTGGCATCCTGACATAAATGGAAAGTAGCCCTCGTTAAAGTCAACAACTGCTTGAAGATGTATTGCAAGCCCGACACCTGCACACGTGTGGTGCTGCCCAGTTTGGTTTTGTAGGTTTTTGTACTTAAATACATTCCTGTTGGTATCCTAATATATTTTCCAACCGGGAAATAATGGTATATATGCCTGCATACTTATAAAGTTACTAAAAACGGCATACCAAATCACACTACTTAAAAATTAATTTATCATAAATAGTATATATACTATCCACATTATCAGAAATACTGGCATTTAATGATGCTATGACACTTTCAAAAATAATGATTTGGTACCAACAACATTTACTTTAAAATATATGAATAACCTACTCAAAAGATGGATTTTTTTTTTTTTTTTTGTCTTTTTCCTTTTTATCGGTACTGGGGATGGAACTCACGACTGCCTGCTTGCAAGGCAAGCGCTTAAAAGATGGATATTTTCACTGCTTTTTTTCCTGTTCAAATTTGTATTTGAATTTTTATTCCTCCTCCACTAAACTTTATTCGATTGTATTTGTGGTCAGAGATGGTTCTAGTTTTTTTTGTAGAAGTCACTTGACGTATCAGCAAAATGTAAAGATGCAAATATCTCAAACTTTTAAAAACATTCTCACACCAAATTCACGTAGTCTTTAACCAAAATGGTGGTGCACACCTGTAATGCCAGCACTTGGGACGCTGAGGCAGGAGGATCACCATGGGTTTGAGGCCAGCCTGGGGCTACACAGTTCAAGGCCAGCCTGGACTACATAGCAAGACACTTGCCTCATAAATAAGGAGGTGGGGATTTAGTTCAGCGGCATAAGTACCTGCCTTGCAAGCAGGCGGTCGTGAGTTCGATTCCCAGTATCGATTAAAAAAAAAAGTAAATAAAATAAGTTACTTTCTTAGTTTCCGGGAAGTTATCAGAAGTCTTAGCCAAGATTTACTAAATGAGTACTAAAATGAGCTGAAAGTATTCTTCTGCCTACATGTGGAAGTTGAGAGACCTGAAATAGTTTCTTCACACTCCTTGTGCCTACTTTGAAATCTGCTGTAATCACCGCTTAAATGCTAGCAGCTAGGAAGTCTGAAAGCATGGTTGAGCACAAATGTTAAGGAACAAAATAGTACTTGTCTTGTTTTCTGTTTTTCGAGACAGGATCTTGCTGCGTATTCCAGGCTCTCCTTAAATTAACAGTGAACCTCCTGCCTCAGCCTCCCAAGTGCTGGGATTACAGGCGTGTGTGCCGTCTTGCTCTGCTGGGACAAAAGTGATTGTCTAGTGATAAAAAGTCAAAATAGTGGTTGGAGTGGAGACATCTGAAACATTACTATTCTGGTGGTGAATTTTCAGAATCAGGAGGATATGAATATGCTTAGAGTCTGAAAAAACAAAAATAGGTGAGAAAAACTAGGGATATATGAGAACGTACCTTGCTCAGTTTTTATATAAACCAAAAAATGCTGTACTAAAATCTATTTAAGCCAGACATGGTGGCACATCTATAATTCCGGCACTCAGAAAGCTAAGGCAGGAAGATTACCATAGAATTTCAGGCCAGCCTGAGCTGGACTAGAGGTCCGGTTGGATTACTTAGGTAGACCCTGTCGCACAAAACCAAAAAAAAAAAAGAAAGACTAAGAAAATGATCTGTCTAAAGGGAGGAAAATACAGAGAAGAGATAATCTGTGTAAAGTTAAGGGTCTCCTCTGAGGAGACCCAAGGTGGGTGTGTGGTTAGATCTGAAACAGTGACTGTTAAACAGTAATAAAGATACAATTATTGATTGCATTGCTGGGGATAAAACTCAAGCCTCTCACACTAGGCAGTTGCTCTGCCACTGACCTACACCCCCGTGCCATTAAAATTTCTTTTGAAGCATAATTTTAAAAAACTGAAGGTGGGCTATACTCTTGCCTGTGCAGAAATTAGGAAAAAAATTCTGTGCACAGGACTTGCTGGAACTGAAGCACAAACCTGTCTTGCATAGGAGATGGCCTTGCAGGGTGCCCTCCAGTGATTTAACTAAAAACCAAAGCTGTCGGCTTCACCTGGGAAATGAAATAAATGCGAATTTAATCAGTTTGGAAGGCCTTTCAAAGGATCTGTTTGGGGAGCCAGAGGCACAGTTCAAAGGCAGAACTCTCACCTAATATGCATGAGGCAAAAATGAAACATAAAACCCCTAATCTATAATTTTAGTACTATCAGAAATAATCAAATTCCTGGAGGTGGTGGCACATACCTGTAATCCCAGCACTTGAGACAGGAAGATCACTGTGAATTTCAGGCTACCCTAGGCTGTGTTTTGAGTACAACGTCAGCCTGAACCACCTAGCAACACTCTGTCTCAGAAAACAAGTGCCAGGTGTGATGATACATGCCTGTGATCCCAGCACTTGGGAGGCTGAGGCAGGAGGGTTGCTGAGAGTTGGAGGCCAGCCTGGGATACACAGTGAGTTCAAAGCCAGCCTAAACTAAACAGTAAAGTGAGAGCCTCACTCAGAAAGGCAAAGAAATGACAATGGAATTTGCTTTGTAGTCTAAATACTGTGCACACATTTCCTCCCTCCCCCAATTGGCTCTGTGCACTTGGCTAACATTAGAGAGCAAGCAGTGTCTACCAGCTGAAAATGCCATTTGTCAGTTTAGCTGTGTAAGCCGCAAAGAACATCACTAATCAATTCCGAGTCTAGGCTCAGAAGCTTCACCGTGTCCACTTCTGGTACTTCAGTGGCAGCCTGAATGTGAGTCAGGATTCTTCAGAATCCAGGTGTACAGGTTGGGATGCTGAGGCAGGAGCATCACTGTGAGTTCAAGGCCAGCTTGGGCTACACACCAAGGCCCTGTCTCAAAACCAAAAATCCCTAACACTATGCTGATCATAACTACCACTTTTCCTTGTTTTTCCTCTTCTGCTATGATGAAAAACAAACCAGGCATTTATTTTTGACTATCTTAAAGATGACCGAGTGCTGGTGCTATCAGGCAATTAATTAGATTTTCACCTAAGAAAAACCAGATTTGTTACTAAAAAGAAAATGTTCTTAATCCGTTGTTTTGCTGTTGTTGTTGTTTGTGGAGACAGGGTCTTGCTATGTAGTGCAGGCTGGCCTTGAACTCACAGGGATTCTTCTGCCTCAGCCTCCCACATGCTAGGATTACAGGCCTGTGCCACCACCCCAGGCCTGTCCTTTCATTTTTATGGTTTAAACGTTCCAAGGCTAGAGATGCTGCAGCTGAGTAGTGGATCAGTTGTGGAGCACACTTAAGGCCTTGGGTTCCATCCCCAGTACTGCCAGAAGCAGCCAGCCCCCTTTCCAGGGCCCGGGGATATAGCTCAGTGAGACCCTGGGTTCGATCCCTAATGCTGCAAAAGAAAGTAAGATGCACACCTGTAATCCCAGCACTCAGGAGGCTGAGACAGGAGGATTGTTGCAAATTGGAGACCAGCCTGGGGCTACGAAGTGAACTCAAGGCCAGCCTGAACTGCATAGCAAGACCCTGTCTCAAAAAGACACAAAAAAGTTTTCCATAAGTTAATATTAACATCTTCATAAATATTAGACTCCATGAAATACATCAAAACAAAAAGCATTAATGTTGAACATTTTATTTGTTTCTTACTGTGCTGCAAAGCTGTTGCCTCAGTGTATAAAAACAGCCTCAGACAATGCAGTCTACTGCATTATAAGAAAGTGTCAATTAAGAAAGTGTCATCCTTCGTCTGACATACACGCTCTGTAAGGCTTTCGACCCAAATCCAGGAAGAAATGTAAGCAAGTTACAGCATTACATAAGGCTTATGATAACAGTGTTATCCTTGAATTACAGGATTCTTACAGCTAGTTTTTACCAGGGATAATTTCATGAATTCTGAATATCAGAATCTATAGCCTAGTCTAAAAATCATGAGGTACATATAAAAAGATACACATTGTGTTTATCTGCAATCACTAGGGCGTTAAGGGTATTTCCGTCCAGGAGCAGTGATGACAGTGGCTCCTTTTCCATCATGACAGCACTGCTATAAGCTGTTATCTCAAGTCTCTTGTCTGCCACTAACTGCAGACAGCTCTGCTGAAGAAGACACTTCACACTAGTTTATTTCGGGTGCCACTTCACTCCTCGATCGACTTCACGTATTTCTCATATGCTTCTTCACTCATGAGCTCATCTAGTTCTGAAGGGTCACCCACTGTCATCTTGATCAGCCAGCCTGCAACCAAAAGAAGAATCTTACATTTCAGTTACCTTTTGAAAAAGCCAGATCCATGCAAAATGTAAAATGCATGGAACTTTTAAACATTAGCCCTAAGAATTGATAAGATAGTTTTATATCACAGTTGAAAACGATGATACCCCATTGCGTTGGCCCATGAGAACAAGACTCCAAACCAAAAGGAGAACTTTGGAAACGTCACCTGCCCCACCACTGTGATAGCTTTGGGCTCCTGACACTGAGTCTGGAAGTGCTTACAGTGACCACCTAAGAGAACTTACTAGAGACCACATGGATCACCGTACTGATAGGAAAGCCGAAGGCCAGAGAAGGCTGGTGTTTTAACCTGGAGTCAACAGCAAACCTTAGGTGTCCCATGTCTAGAGGATGAGGATTGCAGATTATCCAGTGTATAACACATTGGGGCTAGCATTAACTCCAATTATAACCAACTGTAGTAATATATGGTTTCTTCACTGGAAATAATATCCATTAATAATAGTTAAGTACTTGGCCCTGGGGTGAATACATTTGTTCCATTTTCAGTACACAGACAACACCAGAAACGCTTAGCATTCACCTGGTAGGGATACTAATATACTTTAATACACTGTACTTTTTTTTTCTAATAAAACTTTATTTTCAAAAAAAGATTATAGCCAAAGTAGAGCCTATTATAATGTTACAAAATTCTTATGTTGTAATAAACAAAGACAGATGTTTAAATCTTTAAGCCAGGTGTGATGGCACATGCTGTAATCCCAGTGTTTGGGAGGCTGAAGCAGGAGGATTGTCATGAGTTCAAGACCATCCTGAAGTACATATCTCAAAAAAAACCCTATCTCAAAAACAACAACAAAAAGGAAACAAAAAACAAACCAAAAAAATCCAAAACAAATCTTCAAATACAGGGACTCAAATATCTAATGCTAGGGATATCTTTTTTTTTTTTGGTACCAGGATTCAAACTGACAGCCTATGCCTGCCAGGCAGGTGCTTACGCCACTGAGCTAAATCCCCAGCCCAGGATCGTCTTTGTTTAGGAAAATATGTACCAACACATAAACACTGACTAGAGTTAGAAGGCTGGGACAGCAGACCAAAGAAAACCACAACCTAATCTTAATTTTGCCACTAATTGGCTGTGGGACTGACAGATAAAAGTCCTCAGGGCCTGAATTTATGACCTGGAGAAAAGTGCTGTTAGTAGACAACCCTCGACTGAAGGGCAACAGTGTGCACCCCACTTACCATCTTCGTAACAAGACTTGTTTACCAGCCCTGGGTTTTCTGCAAGAGCTTCATTTATTTCAGTTACCTCCCCTGACAGAGGAGAATAGAGTTCACTGGCGGCCTTCACGCTTTCCAAAGCACCAAACTCATCTACATGGAAAACAATTCAAGAACACAAGTGAATGACTCGAAAATATAAAACAGTAACAAGTGGTCCACTCTCATATAGTCAGGGTAAAAACAAAAAATTCTAAGAAGCCCTAACGGTGAGTGACACACAAGGGGTGATGTGCTTGGCCCCTTACGTTCAGTAAAACTCAGTTCTCCTTGGGGCTCACAGTGGCCTGGGACAAAACAAAAGAAAACCCTTAGGAGGTGACAGCAATGGAGAAGTTCCTGGGGTCAGAGTACTCTCCTGCAGACGACAACAGAAACCAAGCAACAAATGACAAGCAAGTCCAGGAAGGCTGGAAGAGTGATCCAGACAGGATGCAATCCGTGCAGGAAGGAACCAACTGTCTCCCCCGACAGCAGGCGCCGTCCAGAGATCACAGGGAAACTGCAACTCAGAACGCCACAGGTGGCCCGAGGGGTCAGAGGAAGGGGTTCTGGAGTCACCAAAAGGCCTGGAAGCTGAAGGCTGAAATCCCAGGAAGGAACCAGGTGAAAAATCAGAATTTAACAGGAATAGGTCCCAGAACAATTTGTGTGTTGGAAATGGCAGAAAAATTTCAAGTAGTTACTACAAGTCTGTTCAGAGCCAGGTGTGCTAACACATGTATATAACCCTTGGCATTGTGGGAGGCCGCGGCAGGAAGATCGCAAAGCAAGCTGAAGCCCAGCCTAGGCAATGGAGGCAGGTTCTCATCCCCAAGATAAGAGCTGGGCACATACCCATAATACCAAAACTAGGGAGGCTGAGATAGGATCGTCATGAGTTTTGAAACTGGATACAGCCTGGAAGACCCTGTCTCAAGAAAACAAAAGCTACAGTGGCTAGGCACGTAGCTTATGTACTCAGTGTGAAGGCCCTGGGCTCAATCCCTAGCATCAGGAAACAAAGGTGTGTTCAGAGACTTAAAGTTCATCACAGTGAGCTGACTTACAGAGGAGGATTTGCAATGAAAAATTTTAAATGAGCACTCTAGAAACAGAAAGCCTGATTTCCAAAATAAAAAAGCCCAGCAGACAGCATCAATAGCGGGCTGGGAACAATAGAAAGATGTAAGAAATATGAAGATAGAGCAAATAAACCCATCTCAAAACAGACCACAGGGTCACCAGAGGGACCCATCAAAGAAAGACTTGACAAACATGGAACCAAACTTACTTAGATGTGTGGATATGGCTAAAAAAAACAATGCAGAAATAATGACCTAAAACAGCACCAAATCTTTTTTGTGTGTGTGTTTTTCCTTTTTATCGGTACCAAGGATCGAACTCACAAACGCCTGCTTGCAAGGCAGGTGCTTACGCCGCTTAGCCAAATCCCCAGCCCCTAACAGCACCAAATCTTGGTGAAGAAAAGCAACTTATAAGTTCACGAAACTCAGCAAACCCCAGCAGAGTGAACATGCAGAAAGCCACACCTACACCTGCTGTGATCAGAGTGCTTACAAATCAGCACTCAGAGGGAAGGAAACAGGCCAGTCAGCAACACTGCATCGGGCACAGACCTGTTACCGTGGAACCCCGCGGACAGCAGGAGCATCCTTCAGGGGTGAATGCGAGGGCTGGGGATATGGCTCAGCCACACAGCGCCTGCCTGGCAAGTTCGAGATCCTGTTTCATTGCCAGTACCAAAAAAAAAAAACCACCAAAAAGGGGTTTTCAGATAAACAATGACAAGGCACCATCCTCCCTGCAACACATTTTGCAGGACACCTTCGGGCTAAAGGCTGTGACCTAACATCACCTCAGATGTGCCGTCCACCTAAGGAATGAAGGGTTTATAAGTGGAAAAGGTGCCAGGTGTGTGGCCTCCGCTTTTAACCCTGCACTTAGGAGGCTGAGGCCAGCCTGGGCTACAGTGATCTCAGTGAACCACTACTACTCAAAAACGAAAAACAAATTCTAAAACTTAACAGAATGTGTAAACTACAAATCAAAAGATGGCCCAGGATATAGCTCTGGCAAAGTGCCTGCCTGACAGGCACAAGGTCATGAGTTTGATCCCCAGTACCAACCAACCAAATAAATAGTCAATAAGTTGTTTAGAATTAGAAAAGCTCCAAATATATGGAAATAAAACGAGTCAAAAAGTCAAGAGGGTCAGGCCTATGGCACATGCCTATAGTCTTGGCCCTCAGAAGGCTGAGGCAGGAGGACCATTGCAAATTTGAGACCCACCTGGGCTACAAAATGAGCTCAAGGCCAACCTGAACTGCACAGTGAGACCCTGTCTCTAAAAGACAAGAAAAAAGAAACCGGAAGATGAAATGATGAACAGACTATATCATAAAAATTTGCAAGATCTAAAGGTGCTCAGAAGGAAACTGGTTAGGTTTAGGTTTTTATATGCATAAATTGTTTTCAAGTCCATAGCCTGGACTTATTAAAAATAATAAGCAGGCAATTTTTAGAGAAGAGGCAGTACTTGAAGGGCTAACTCTGGTGAGACCTGGAGGTTTCCAGTGAAGGCTTTTTGGAGAGGCACCAATTTACCAGGCAGGGCAGCAGGATACTGGCCATAACCAGAGTCATGGGCTTGAGGCCACCACAGCTACTAGAAAGAGAAGTGGGAAATCCTAGGAATAGGAGAGACAGAGAGGAGACAAAATTCTGTGTGAAACTCTGCTCTAGTCTCTGATGATCCCTGAACGATACCCATATGGGGCCATCCTCCTGCCTCAGCCTCCTGAGTGCTGGGGTTTCAGGCATGTGCTGACTTGTTTTTGTTTTTTTGAAACAGGGTCTCCCTATGTAGCTCAGGCTGGCCTCCAGCTCACTGCTGTCCTGCTCAGCCTCCCATGTGCTGCGCTTACAGGTGTAGGCCACCATGCCCGGAAACTTCTTCAAACATGAGTTGTATTCACCACGTTAACAGCATAAAGGAGAAACTAGCTATGATTTCAACAGACGAAAATGAACTTGACAGAACTCACCTAGTAATAAAAGCCCTGAGTAACAGAAAAGAGCCTCTTCAACTGGTAACAAGCATGTGAAACCCCACAGCTAGCATCATGCCTGTGATGCTCACCAAGCACTTCCGCCTAAGATGAGGACAAACGACCATGTCCACTCCCTGTAGCCAGGGTTACACTGAAAATGCACAGACACTAAAAGTGAGCTTGACCTCGAGCTAGAGAGGAGGGGAGGGGAGGGGAGAGGAGGAAAGAAGAGACAAAAAGAATTAGGGTGTGTTTTGTCCATGGACTAACTCCCCACAACAAACGTGATCATGATGTACTGAACACATGTAATAAAACCTTTTTATAAACAAGCTGCTTTTCAACAAGTTGTGCTGGAAACATGCGTAAACATAGGAGGAAAAGTGAAATTCAACTCTTACTTCCCATGCACAGAAAATACCCTTGGACATGAATTCTAAAATAACACAAAGTTTTTAACAAGAAAGCAAAGGAAAATTAAGACAACTTCCAGTGAGGTAAGTGATGGGGAAAAAACAGTACAGTAAATGAGTCTGGTGTGATGACACATGCCTGTTATCCCAGCACTTGGGAGGCTGAGGCAGGAAGATCACCGCGAGTTTAAGGCCACCCTGGGCTGCACAGGGAGACTCTCAAAAACAAAACAAAAAACTAGATACTTACACGAAATCCCAACCAACCCTAACTAAGGAGTGAGGATAGACTGGGGAAGACCCAGTCTCTAAAATTTAAAAAGCATTAGGGATGCAGCTCACTGGCAGATCCTGGTCTAGCATGCATGAGACCCTGGGTTCAAGGTTTAGGAAACAGATACGTAAATTCTGCAGGACTGTAACTACTAAAAGCCAGGCTTGCTGGAACACAAGTGCAGTCCCAGTTCTCCAGGATGAAGAAAGGAGGCTGCAGATTGGGAGTGCCACCTGATGAACTTACGGGGCCCAGGCTCAATAAACGAACAAGCAAACACAGAAATGGGCAGGGGGTGTAGCTCGGGGCAAAGGGCCTGGGCTCCAAAATAAGAAACATATAAAACCTAATAAGTATACCTGGTACTGTGTTGTGACATCTGTCAGGCACTTTCATTATGCTGGACATCTGCTCATTAACTAATTCTCACAGGCAGATAGGACAGGAGGTAGACACCCTAACATACAAACGAAACTTAAGTAATTTCCCTGAAGTCACAGAGGTTATAAGCTCTGGAGCCAGGGTTTAAAAAAGCTAGGTCCTAACTCAAGCCAGTGTACATTCTTGGTACTCTACTGCCTATAAAGAAAGGCAGGTCTGGGGCTGGAGATTTAGCTCAGCGGCGTAAGCACCTGCCTTGCAAGCAGGCAGTCATGAGTTCAATCCCTGGTACCAATAAAAAGGAAAAAGACAACAAAACAAAACAAAACAAAAAGATCTGTCTTTTCCTTCCTTCTCTCTCTCTCTCTCTCTCTCTCTCTCTGCAGTGCCAAAATTAGAACCCAGGGCCTTGTATGTGCTAGGCAAGTACCCTACTATGGAGCCAAATCCCCAGACCCTAACTTGTTACACCGAACAGACCTGGGGATTACAGATTACACCATCCATCCATGTGCAGGACGGAGACAGGAAAGGAGCTCAGAGCTATTTCCCGGTACTTCACGTCTTCCATTCTAAAGTCTGGACAACCTGTCATCTCTCACAGCTTAGGGTGGCCAGACTGGCTTCCAGTGGGAATTTGCCGTGTCAGCGACAACCAGAATCTGTCCCACTCCTGAATTCTGACACCAAAGCAGAAAGACAAGGAAGGAGGTTGTGTCCCTGATGACTTTAGATGAACCAAAGGCTTGTATGAGAATAGCAAACCCGTTACACAATTGGACTTGAATACTCTGTCTCTTGAAAGCATTCAAACCAACCCTGAATTCAAAGAATATTTAGGTTAACACCAAAGAAAAGGCATGCCATTCCAAGATGAGAAAAATACTCACCGTGCTTTTTCAATTTTGTCCCAACTTCAGGCAGGCTACAGTACACAACATCTCCCAGAGCTTCCTGAAAAACCAAGATACAGAGTTCTAAGAAGCCAGACTAACCCCTCCAGGAAACAGGAATGCCCTACAATCCAGACTACATATTTCACACTTGTGGAGCTGCACTGATTTTCCTCTTAACTCCTTTAAAACGAGTAATTATTCTTAGGAGCTGGCTCCCTGGCCGATCTGGCCCTGACGCTGTAGAGACCCATGCAGGAACCCTACACCCACAACAAGGCTGCGACTCCGGGAGCACTACAGCGCTGTCTCCAGTTTCCACACCGTGACCTCACTGTGCTCCCTGATGTCCCCCAGCTGTACAAGCCACAGTCCTCTCCACCTTGCAGCTGCAGCCTCCACTGCGGAAGGGACCTCTACATCAGGTGACTGAATCACCCGCCCTGGTGACCTGTGTCACATACTGTGTGTGATTCCCCTTGCAGATAAAAACTCCCAGAGGCAAGGACAACATCTTACATAATATTCCACACAACGCCCTGCGCCGGCCTGACGGTGGTGCCCAGCTGTGTTAAGGAACATGTCACTGTCACTGGCCCTCGGTACCCTAAAATCCCACGTCTCAGGAATTCTGTCCTCCCTCACTGGGTGCAGGCAGTTGAAAATCACTAGCCCCGCTGCTTTGTGGGCTCTTGCATTCTTCAGTGGTATCCCAGTGTAAGGCGCATGAGGACAGGGAAATGCAGAGAGAAAAGATGGGCTAAGCGAGAGGCTTTGCTCTGTGCATTCTGTGCCTGTCCAACAAGCTCCCCGCTTCTTCACTGCTGGCCTTCGGCAGCACTGTGCCCACAAAATGCTGGCTTTTTTGCCTGTTCTTTCTTTTTTGTACCAAGGATCAAACCCAGGCCTTGAGCTTGCCAGGCAGATGCTGTGCCACTGAGCTACATTCCTCGCCCTGCTCCTCTTCTTACCTTAAATGCTTAATATAAAGTAGTTCTTAAGACATATTTCCTACATTAAGTGTTAACCCAGTATCTCCTATAACCCCACACAATGCCCTAATGTAATTTGTTTGATCTCTGATTTAGGGACCTTTAGAAGGAACCAAAGTACTGTACTGAAGGTTCTGACGGGTTCGCACTATGCAAATTGTGAGGGCAGACTATCATAGATACCTCAAGACAACCCAATCAATACCTGTGCAAAGTTGCTGATTCCCACCGTTCCAATACCATTTTCTGTTGTTACCCATTCGTGTTTCTCTGTGAACTTGCGCACTAAAACAGAAGACCAATATTTCAGAAAACAATTAGGTCTTTTAAAGCCCTTTCCATGTCTTTGCACTCAAAAAGTAAGACTTCCTCAGTCCTGGGTTTGTTGACTGCTGCTCAGAAGTTCCCTCAGAGGAAAGAACAAAGACAACATGTAGACAGCATAGTTTAGCTGGGGATGGCAATGCATGCCCATAATCCCAGCACTTGGTCTTTCTGAGACAGTCTCACTATGTGGCCCAGCCAGGGCTCCATCTTGCAACTATCCTCCTGCCTCAGCCTCAGCCTCAGCCTCCCAAGTGCTGGGATTACAGGTGTGCGTCACCACACCTGGCTTTCCACTTGACTTTAAAGTCCAGAAATCATTTTGACTAGACATGCTGCTTAGGTTAGACTATTTTAGTACGATTCTCCTTTAACCCTTGGCCCAACAAGTAAAACATCAGAAAGATTAAATAATTACTTTTGTTATTGGGGCCTGAAAAATAAGGTTTTTGGTCTCAAAGTCAGGAGTTGTAATACATGAAAGTTTTGCATTTTTTCCTTTCACAGTCACTGGATAAAATTCACTTTATATTAATGTTGATTAGTTTTTCTTACTACTTATTTGATGGAATATACTCATATTCCATTTCGTCTCCCAACTCTCTGAGATACTATCTTACTACCTCTACTTTTCTGATGAGGGAAACTGAGGTTCAGAGTTGAGCAACCTGCCTAAGATCACAGAGCTCCTCGGACAATGAACCAGTGTTAGAAGTAGGGTCTGTCTGCTTTTCAAGTGCTGGGTGCACGATACCCAAGTATGTACAATTAGTATGACACAGTTAAAAAATGTGTGATTGTGGGCATTGGCATTTTGGCAATATTTAACTACCAAATGCAAACAGAAAAAAAGACAAAAAAAGAACAAACCCTAAACAAACGGTATGTAGCCTTGAAATTCTTGTCTGAAAAACGATTTACCCTCATAATATTCAAATTGAAGATGCACAAGTGTTACAAACAGTTGAGAGAATATTGGTAAATGAAGACAAGCAATGTGTTACGCTTCAAGCTTTGGGATAAATTAAATGATCAGCAATTCCCCCAAACGCTTCTATAACAACTGAACTTATGGAGTCAGTGTCCCTGCAGATCTGTGTGCCCTCAGTCAGATTAAGCCGGGCATACAGCTCAGTGGCACAGTGCCTGCCTGGCAAGCATGAGGTCGTGAGTTTGATTCCGGTACAAAAAAAAAAAAAAAATCAGATTGCATTCTTGTTACAAAAAGTAGCATCTCTGGGCCACAAAGTCAGCTCAAGGCCAGCCTGCAGTGCATAGCGAGACCCCGTCTCAAAAAAGAAAAAAAAAAGTAGCATGTCAAGTATTTACACGTAAAGAAAGCTGTTTCTCTACGTGCTAATTGCGCTGAAAGCGCACCACGCTCAGGAGCAGGCCTTCCAATTATTTGCAGTCTCTTTAAATTAATCCGACGTTCAGCCCAGTGTAGTGGCCAACGCTTATAATCCCAGCACTCAGGAGCCCTAAATTCAATGCCAGCCTGGGGTACACAGTGAGTTCGAGGCCAGGCTGAATTACATAGGAGACCCTGTCTCAAAAAAAATTTTTTTTCTTTTCTTTTTTTTCTTTTTTTTTTTTTTTGCAAAAAAAGTCTGTTGCGGCCCCAGGACACATGTGACTAAACACGCCCCAGCAGAACTTCTGTGAAGAATCCAAGGGACTTTGTCTCACCTGTTTTCCAAAAACTCAGCTGAATCTTCGCCCTCCCGTCCATTTTTGCTACAGAACATCGCTGCAGTGCTGTCACGCTAGTTAACTGCTGCTGCTCAGTTCAACTTAGTTCTCAGTGAGGGCCATTTAATAGACTAAGACCTCCACGTTTAGGATCTCGCAGCACACACAAAGGTCCCAAGTTGAGGTCACAAAGACCAGAGACCCTCAGTGAGCCCTCTTGCCTTCCTGGCTGCAGCGG
The DNA here is from genome assembly GCF_034190915.1 of Cavia porcellus. Classification (NCBI taxonomy): domain Eukaryota; kingdom Metazoa; phylum Chordata; class Mammalia; order Rodentia; family Caviidae; genus Cavia; species Cavia porcellus. The sequence goes on from NW_026947487.1 coordinate 115,146,213, forward strand.
GCAGCTCGCCCCGGGACCTGGGCTGACAGCACCGCCCAGCGGTCTCGCGGGCCTCCCCGCCCAGGTCCTTTTACCCGCAGCACGAAGATCGCGCGCGTCTTCCCGCGCCATTTAGGAAAGACAGGCTGCCAAGACGCAAGGGTCCCCAGGGTGAGCAGGGGCAGCTGGGGACCGAGGTGCCCGTGGCCACGTGCAGCGCACTTACTCGCGAGCAGCGCCGATCCAGTACGCAGCGACCGCACGGCGCCCGCCCACAGCCGCCAGGGCCGAATCGCGCAGGGCGCGGAGGACACCGAGGCTGCGCGCAGGCTGCAGGCCGCGGCGCGGACGCACCCAGCCACTCGCAGCGCCATGTTCGCAGGGGTTCCGAGGGTCGCCGAGCTGCGCCTGGGCCGCCCGGCCGGGGCGGGGGAGGGACACGAGGAGAGGAAGGAGGCGGGGCTCCCGGGCCGGAGCGAGCCGGCTGCTCTGGGATGTGGGGGCGGAGCCTCAGAGGAGCGGAAGCTGATTGGACAACGTGTGGGGGCGAGGACCTCCCGGGCCGGGAGCGGCCGCGGATAAGGCGGCGCGCCAGGGGGCGTGGTCTTGTGATAGACCCTGAGGCCCGGATGGGGCTGGCAAATGAGGGACGGAGAATAGCAGGTCGCCTGGAGAAGGGGGCGGGGCCACTGCCAGGCCTCGGTGCAAAAGTCCCCAGTCGCCAGGACCCCTGCGGGCAGAGCTGCACTGCTGGAGAGGGTGTGAGACGTCCTCAGGCGGGGCCGCCCTGCTGGCCCAGCCATTGCCGCACCAGTTGAGCCCTGAGGCCCTGATATAGGGCGCGATCCCGCCCTTCTGCCCAGAACCAAGGTCACCCTCGCCGGGTTCCTTCACCTAAAGATGGTCGGTGGGCTGGCCGAAGTCACACAGACGTACTGAGTTCTGATATTTGAAATACAGAAAATGATCCAAAACCCCAGTGTGTTACTTCACAGATCTCAACAGGCCCAGGGACCCAAACGACACAGATGGAAAAATAGTGCAGAGGGGACAGGACTTGTCCTAGGGTCAGGAGTGGCTTCCCAGCGCATGCTGGACCGGATCAGTGGTTACTGCAGGGATGTCCAAGAGGCAGAGGGTGGAGAGGCAGTGGGGAGCCTTCCTTGCTTAGTCGTCTGCTGGCCTTTCCAGCAAAATGGAATTAAAGGAATGCAGAAAGGAATTAAATTCTGGGAAAGACCTCAACTTCGCACATATTTGTACATCAAAGAGTGACTAGAGTGGGAACCTTCAGCCTCTGGGCCTGCAGTCCCGAGGGGCCTCAGAGGACTGCAGGGCGGTCATGCTGTGACCTCAAGCATGACCTCGCCCTCTGTGCAAACACTGTCTTTTTAATCCTCTCCCAGCCCTTCTGGCCACCATTACTCCAGACTCATTGACCAGATCGCCCAGGCCTGCCGGGCTCTAGGCTTTTATAGCAGGAGCAGCTGCCAGGGGCAGGAGGACTTGCTGTCCTGCCTGCCAGGCTTGGGAAGCCCACAAGGTCTGCTCCACACCCCAGACCTTGGCACCCTTTATAACGTCAGCATTCTGTTTGTGTTGCTGCGATGTCACAAGCCAGCGCAGTGCCACACACCCCGTGCCCCGCAGCACTTTACCACCAGCTTCCCTGGGTCACTGGGAGGGAGAATAGTCACATAGCGATGTGTGGGTGACGTCACAGGCCCTGCCACCAAACAGCTGTGTAGCAGGGCTTTTGCTTTTTTTGATTTTTTGAGACAGTTTCTTGCTGTGTAATTAAAGCTGACCTTGAATGCTCTGTGTGACTTTTTTTTTTTTTTTGGTAATAGTATATTAAAAATTCTTTTTTTCCTTTGTCTGACAAATGTCTGTAACATCCATAGTTTGATATTTTAAAGGTCAGGACACTGCATTTGGCACAGGCAGTTGAGAATTGCAGGTGGTCATTTCTTAGGGCACCTCAAGCAGGGCCTACTAATCTGTCTGAGCTGATAGATGTCTTTTTCTTTCAGTAATATAGAAGAGTGCTACTCTGCATAAAGAAACATAAACTTGAGTTATCTGTGGGAAAATTAATGTACTTGAGACCATAATATTAAGTGAAATAAACCAGACACACAAGCCTCAATATCACATAGCAGAGAAACTCAAAATTGAGATAAAGAGCATAATAAAAGATAGATAAGAGGAAGTGGAAGGAGGGGGCAGGGAGGAAAGAAAAAAGGGATAAGAAAAGGAATGAAGATGTGCTGTAAACAGAGCCAGGCGTGGTGGCGCTCACTGTAATCCCACACTCAGGAGGCTGAGGCAGGAAGATCGCCAGGAGTTTGTGACCTTGTTTCAATCAAAACAAACAAACAAAAATCACTGAAGGAAGTATCCTTTCGATATTTACAGTCAATACCGAAGTGGAGGGTAATGAGAAAGAGGGAAGGGAGAGTCAAGAATTAACTTCTCCAGGTGCTGGAACTTTCCCTATGTGAAATGCAATGTGTGGGGTGAGTTTCTGTGCGGGTCTGTGGGGCAGTATGTGGACACGGCTGTGGGTTGTTTGGCGAGCGTGTCTGCATGGACAGCTTATACCTACCTGCAGCATTAAAGAATGGATGGGGCTTAGGAGGTGAAATTTCCCAAGGTCCCATTTATACTGCAGGTTACATGGCGCTCTGTTTGTGAAGGCGCCTGGGCCCGGGATCTGTGGATCTCTACTTGTTTGACACAGGGTCTCACTCTGTAGTCTGGCTGGTCTTGGGCTCACTACGTTGCCCAAGCTGGCCTCACACTTACAGCAATCTCCTGCCTCAACTTCCCAAGCGCCGGGGTTCCAGGTGTATGTCCCCCGCTCTGTGGGTCTGTGGGTTTTGACTGGGTGTGGTGGCACATGCCTACAACCCAGCCCTTGGGGGGCTGAGGCAATGGGACTCAGCACGTTTGCGACCAGCTTGAGCTATATAGCAAGACCCTGTCTCTAAATACATGAAGATAGTACATGGTGATAGTTTTCAGCATATGGAGAGCCAGTTTTTCCAGCACCATTTACTGAAGAGACTGTCATTCTCCCAGTGGATGTGTTTGGCCCCTTTATCAAAGATGAAGTGGTTGAGTATGTTTGTAGTTGTATCTTCTAATCTATTCCATTGATCTTCAGATCTGTTATTTGGGTTTTTTTGTCTTTTTCCTTTTTATCAGTACCAGGGATCGAACTCACAACTGCCTGCTTCCAAGGCAGGCGCTTATGCCTCTGAGCTAAACCTCCAGCCCCTTCAGATCTGTTCTTATTCCAGTACCTTGTTGATTTTACTACAGTTAAACTTTGTAGTATAACTTCAAGTCAGGGATTGTGATGCCTCATGCCTTGCCTTTGCTGCTTAGAACTGTCCTTGCTATTCTAGGTCTCTTCAGGTTCCAGATGAGTTTTAGGAATGATTTATCTAAATCTGTGAGGTATGCTAGTGGTATTTTGATTGGAATTGCATTAAATCTGCATAACAATTTTGGGAGAATGGCCATTTTTGCAGTGTTTATTCTTCCTATCCATGAGCAATCCTATCCATTTTCTGAGGTCTTCTTCAATTTCTTTTTCAGGGTGTTATAATTTTCCTTGAATAGATCTTTTGCTTCCTTTGTTAGATTAACTCCTAAGTATCTTATTTTGTTGGATGCTAATGTGAGGGGTGTGGCTTCTCTTATTTCTCTCTCAATGATTTTGTTGTTAGTGTATAGGAATGCTATTGATTTTTGAGTATTGACTTTGTATCCAGCTGCATTACTGAATTTATTTATTATACCTAGGAGTTTTTCAATGGAGTTTCGGGGGTCTTCTATGTAGAATATCATGTCATCTGCAAATAATGATAATTTAATTTCTTCTTTTCCTATCCTTATTCCTTTTATTTCTTTCTCTTGCCTAATTGCTCTGGCTAGTATTTCCAGCACTATATTGAATAGGAGTGGTGGTAATGGACATCCTTTTCTTGTTCCTGATTTTAGGGTAAAGGCTTTCAGTTTTTGGCCACTTAGTATGATGCTGGCAGTTGGTTTGTCATAGATGGCTTTTATCATATTGAGGTAAAGACCATCTATTCCAACTTTCTATAAGGTTTTTATCATGAATAAGTGTTGGACCTTATCAAAAGCTTTTTCTGCATCTATAGAAATGATCATGTGGTTCTTATTTTTGGCTCTGTTGATATGGTGGATTACATTTATTGATTTGCATATGTTGAACCATCCCTGCATGCCTGGGATGAATCCTACTTGGTCATGGTGTATAATCTTCTTGATGATTTGCTGCATCCTGTTTGCTAATATTTTATTGAGGACTTTTGCATCTATGTTTATTAGGGAGATTGGTCTGTAGTTCTCTTTTTTGGTTGGATCTTTCTCAGGTTTTGGTATTAGAGTAGCATTTGCTTCCAGGAATGAGTTGGGGAGAACTGTTCCCTTTTAGTTTCATTGATGAGTTTGAAGAGTGGTGGCATTAAGTCTTCTTTGAATTTCTTGTAGAATTCCACAGTGAATCCATCTGGACCTGGGCTTTTCTTTGTTGGTAGAGATTTAATTACGTTTTCAATTTCATTAATTGAAATTGGGTTATTCAGCAGTTTTACATCTTATTGACCCAGCTTTGGTAATTCATGTTTCTAGGAATCTATCCATTTCTTTGTTATCAAGCCTATGAGAGTAGAGGTTTTCAAAATAGGTATTGATGATCTCCTGTATTTCCACAGGGTCTGGACTAAACTAAAGTCGAAGTGGATAAAAGATCTAAATATTAAAACAGGAACACTAAATTTGTTGGAAGACAAAGTAGATAGAAATCTTGAAGACATAGGGGTAGGTAGACAATTCATGAACAAGAATCAAACCACATGGGAAATACTTCACAGAATCGATAGCTGGGATCGCATCCCATTAAAGAATTTCTGTGTGTCAAAAGAAATCTCCAGCATAGCTGAAAGAAAACCCACAAACTGGGAAAAAAATCGTGAACAGTCCCTCAGACAAAGGACTTCTGTCTAGAACATATAAAGAATTTTAAGAAATCAGATCCCCAAAATTCAAAGACCTGTTCCAAAAATGGTCATCTGAGATGAATACACAGTTTTCAGATGAAGAAATACAAATGTCAAATAAATACATGAAAAAATGTTCAACATCATTGGTCATTAGAGAAATACAAATTAAAACCACACTGAGATACCATCTCACTTCTGAAAGAATGGCCAGGATAAAGAAAACTACCAACATCAAATGCTGGAGAGGCTGTGGGGAAAAAAGAACTCTCCTGCACTTTTGGTGGGAGTGTAGACTGGTGCAACCATTGTAGAGGTCAGTCTGGAGATTTCTCAAAACGCTGGGATTGGAAGTCCCATTTGACCCAGCTATTTCACTTCTGGGCATATTCCCAGAAGAACTGAAAACATCATACCACACTGATATATGTGCACCCATGTTTATAGCAGCACAATTTGTAATAGCCAGATCTTGGAAACAACCTAAATGCCTATCAACTGAGGGATGGATAAAAAAGATGTGGTATTTTTATACAATGGAATACTACTCAGCTATAAAGAATGATCACATTAAGATATTTATAAATAAATGGGTGCAGTTTGAGACCATACTCATAAGTGAAATAAAATCAAATTCACGTGTATAAATACTGTATAGTCTCCCTAGCGTAAGAAATGGTGAGTACATAAGATACAAGAAACTCAATAATTACAGTAAAAGGATAGGAATCTGCTTAAAGGAGGAAAATAATATCTCAGGAAAAATGAGGAAAAAGAAAAAGGAAGGGAAAAGAAAAAATATTTATAATTATATAAACACACTTAGCATAGTTAAGATGATTGTGCTACAAACTCTGTAAGTTTTTGGAACAAAATAGTTCACATTCATAGGATTGGAACAACTGTGCACATTACTGTATGGTGATCTGAGGAACTCTTGAAGATCATTATGTAGAATAACAACCCTAGTTATGCTCACACCACCTTGTTTGGAAGGTCTACACTGTCAGTGTTCTGGGCTCTTTGCTATTGTTGTTTATGTGTTTTTCTAGTAATTTGTTTTGTTTTGTCTTGGTTTGTTTTCTTTTTCCGTCCAATACAGAAAGGATAGGTACACATGTAGAGACTCATGCATGGGTAGAACTTCTGAAAAGTTTATGAGAATCGGTTGTATAATGTATGATGAAATGAACAGCTACTTTGAAGATAAAGAGACTCTAAGGTACCCAGTGCTGATTCCGTAGTGTCATGATGTGAAATCCAGAAATAGTGTTATTCTTTGTTCAGAGTGAATTTCAACATACATGAAGGTATAAACAGCTATTTTGAAGAGAATGAGAGACACTATGGCAGCCATTGTTGACTTCCCTATTGTCTGTCTTGAAGACCCAAAATGCCTACATCATCCTGTTCTGATCAGTTTTATACTATTTTGTTTTGTATGAATTCACTGTGTGTGAAGATATGGACAATTATTTGGAGGAAAACAAGAAGCAATAGACAGTAAAGATCTCTGGTTGTCTTGCTTTGAAATCTGTGTCTCTTACATTGTTATCTTATGATCGGTTTTGTTCTGGTTTGTTATGTTTAATTTTACCCTCTTTAAAACTAAAAAATTTTTAAAAATAATCCTACATGAGCTAAAGGTAGTAACTTCAGAAATACTAAAGATTAGATTGTTAGTGACATTAGATTTCTTTTGAAAATCAAATAGCTCCCAATATGTGTGGCTTCAGAATCAAACAATTCCTTCCCTCTGGGGAAAAAGGGAAGAGGCAGAGGTGGGGCACAGAGTACTCATGACCAGGATGTGATGTGTGTGTGTCTTAAAACTCCACACTGAATGCAAACACTGCATATTACAAACATGTACTAATAAAAAATACTAATTTCACTAGAAAAAAAAATAAATACATAGAGATAAAAGAAAGAAAGGCAGAAGAAAATATACCACCCAGCTCAAGAGTTTAGAACCAATTCAAGCAGCTAAACCAAACTTAGAGATGAAAGGTGAACACAGGACAAAGGATAAAAATTGGAGCTAAGACGGAGAGCTGAGGACCCCGCCCCGGGGAAGAAGATGTAGGGAACATGCTAAGTTAGACCTCGGCGGCCTCTCCCTGCTCCAAGCCGGAGAACAGGTGCCAGATAATGAGTCTTTGAATCCCAGCCTCTTCCCGCATTATAGCGGCTACATTAGGTAGAAATACTGCAGGCAGTCAGACAGGGCTCAGCCGTGGGAGGTCAGCACAGAAGCCAGCTGGAGGGCGTTCACTGAAGGCCAGAGAACTACTGACCTGTGTGCTCACTTCCCCTGGGAGGGCAGCAGTGATCGGTCTTCTCAGGGGCCACCAGGTGCTCTTAACTGACAGACCCTCCTTAACCCGGCCCTTGCGGGAGAGACCTTGTCTGTCCGTGGCTTTTGCTACGTGACTTGCTTCTCCGTACGCTCCTCACTGAATCAGTGTTACCCACACCCACCCTGTGATTTTCCATTGGATCAATATTAACTAAGCAACTATACTTGTAATCTGATCGATCAATCGATCGATCGATTGATCCATTATAGTTCTATCCCACTTTAAACCCTCCTCACCTCATGGCGTGGCTCAGTAAACACCCTTGAGAAGTGGGGTTGGGAGGCACCCTGCTTTCCAGGCCCCCTTCTGTCTCTCTTAGACAGAAACTTGCTTTCTCTCAATAAATCCTTCCTAGTCTTAACCTCTGTTGTTTCTGGAATTGATTCCAGGATGTCAGAGAACATGAGCTCAGCAGTTCAGACATCCAGCGGCTTGGGAGTTATGTTTCCCCTCTGGGACCCACGCTCTGCATGTAAGCTCAGGACAGAGACCCTGAGTAGGTCAGTCGGGTGGACAGTGGTATTTACATTGACATCCCCAGATCATCCGCCCAGAGCGCAAGACATCTGTCTTCAATTGTCTGAACAATACCAGTGCCGGTCTTTCTCCTCAGCACAGTGGGCCTTCTTTCCTGCTTTGGGTTGGTCTCCACTGAGAGCTTGTTATTACTATGCTTTCCTTTCTTTTGCTTTTTTCTTTGCGTTCTGGTTTTTGAGACAGTCTCTCAACATACAACAGACACAAGCCTCAAGCTCTCTGCATCCTCCTGCCTCAGCCTCCTGAGTGCGGGGACTCTAGGCGTGCACCCCACACCTGGTTTATTATTTCAGTAAACACTCTCCTGAGCTCTTTTTGCTCTCAAATTTATTCTTCATTCTGGGGAGACAAAGAACTGGAGTTTATTCACGATGAAATATTTCAGCTGCACCTTGGAGTCGCCTGGGAGTTTAACACACATTGCCACCTGGGTCCCAGGCCAGCAATTCTGATGTATTGGGGTGAAGTCTGGGCTTCCAGCATGCAGCCAAGCGTGGGCATCCGAGTGCAGGGAGGAGAAGGGTACACTGCTGACCCGTGAGAGGAGGAGCCCTGGGGGCTGCCGGGAAACACTGGCAGCTGAAACAGGTCCTGATCTTCCCCTCGAGCTTCAGCAAGGACTTGGCCCTGCTGGATTTTACACTCTGGTCTCCATTCCTGAGACACAGCCTGCTGGGTTTCAGGCTGGTGTCAGACTTGCAGGGGATCCTCCTGCCTCAGCCTCCCAAGTGCCGGGATCATGGGCACAGGCCACTAGGCCTGGTGCTCTGTTGTCTTAAGTCACCCAGTTTGTGATACTTTGTCCCAATAACCCAGGACACCCATAAGACACCCATTAGCTTTGTTTGGAGAAGCCCTGAGCTAGACTCATCCAGAGGCAGCCCATGACCAACCAGAGTTGAGATAATTAGAGACTTATTCTTTATATAATTTCTTTTATTTGTGGGAGGAAACACACATGAACAAACAGGCTCTCAAAACTACATCCTTCTGGGGTCCTGGGGGTGCAGGCTCCCTCTCTCTCTCTGTCAAGCATGCTTGAGTTAGGTGGGCAACATTTAAAAAAAATCTCAGCTTGTGTCCATTGTGGTGACACACGCCTGTCTCCACACTTTGGGCGGCTGAGGCAGGAGGATCACAAGTTTGAGACCAGCCTGGGGAATTTAGCAAGAGCCTGTATCAAAGGAAAAAAGGGAAAAGGTTTGGGGATGTAGCTTAGTATCCAGGCTCTAAATTCAACCCCAGTACCTCAAAAAAAAGTTCTAGAATTAAGAATTAGATAGCAGTGGTTGCACACAGTATAAAACACCTGTACGTTTCAAAATGGTGCATTTCATGACACGTGAATTATATTTACACTAAAAAAATATCAGCACAGCTTGAGTTTATCTTCTGAGCTTTACACGGAAGGGCTCTGTTTAGGAAACTAGCTCCAGTTGAAGGTGGCCTAGCTGCCTGCACCCCAACCTCCTGAACAGGGTACAGCTCCACTGCCCGTGTGTCTAGCTACTGAGGACCCTGCTTCCCTGCTAACGTGAAAGCCTGTGTCCTGACCACGTGGCTATAACACGTCATTGCAGGGCAGGAGCACTGGGACATGACGTGGGCTGTTTCTGCCCTTCACCCCAGCGGGGAGCGCCTGGGGTAACTGACATTGCAATGTGTGCTGTTTGTGGGCAGGGGACGGAGCCAGGGCCTTGTGCATCTTAGACAAGTGCTCTGAGCTGACCTGCAGCTTCAGCCCTATTTATCTTTTATTCTGAGCAGGGTCTCGATAAATTTTCCAGGCTGGCCTTGAAGTTGGTTGGGCTCCTTCTGCCTCAGCCTCCTCCTGAGTTTTCAGGTATGTGCTATCACACCCCTTGCCTGCTTGTGACTTTGGGGGAGTAGTATTTTCCTGGGCTGCGGTCTCCCCTCCTGCGAAATTGGGGCTTTGAGCTATGATGGCCTCCTAAGCCCCCCAACTATCAGCCCATCTTTTCTTTTCTTTTCGTCTTCTTTTTTTTTTTTTTTTTTTTTTTTTGGTCTTTTTGAGACAGGGTCTCTTTGTGCAGTTCAGGCTTGAACTCACTTTATAGCCCAGGCTGGTCTTGAACTTGAAATGATCCTCCTGCCTCAGCCTTTCGAGTGCTGGGATTACAGGCATGGGCCACCACACCGAAGGTCAATGGCGAGTTAGAGCCAGCTGAAGGGACTCACCTGATCACATTTTTGCTCCTCACTGAAGGCCACCAGGATGACAGAGACAAACAGATTCAGCACCACAAAGGTCATAAAAATGACACATGATCCAATTAGGAAGGAGCCAAGCACTGGGCTGGAGTCCAGGACCTGACGGGAAGAAGCCAGTGCCACTCCTGTGTCTTCTGTCCTAGCAGACACTCCCAACCCAGCCCTCAGAAGAACGCATGGTCCTCAGAGCTGGGCGCAGCTGGAGCCAGGAAGTCCCCTCTGCCAGGGGTGGGAGTGGGCTGCACCCCTGCCCCCCACTGCCTCCTCCAAAGCTAGCACAGCTGTGCTGGGAACATCCCCACCCAAGATCAGCCACACAGCACCCCCCATCCCACCCCCCGTGTAGCCACCAGCCCCTGGAGCTCTTCTGTGAGCAGGGCTCCCCAGGACGGGCTGCCTAAAGGAAGGGGTTTGTCTTTTATCTGTCCAAGATTGCCTTGGGTTTGCCAGGCCATGAGCCCAGGGGATGGGTGAGCAGGAAATAAATTTTTGATTTTGTTTGTATTTATTGGGGGGGAGGGGATGTGTTGAGGTGGCCTCACTCTGTACCCTCAGCTGGTCTCAAACTGGAGGTGATTCTCCTGCCTCAGCCTCCTGAGTGCTGGGATTACCAGCCGGCACCACTACACACCCAGTGATTTTTCTGATTTTCTCGAGGACTTGTAGCTCCCCACCCCCACCCGTTACCTCCTCATAGTTGAAGATTCCTAGCTGCAGGCTGATCATCGTTTCCAGTGCATCCAAGAGGGTTTTGTAGGAACGGAGTTTCCAACCAAATAGTAGGTTTGACTGCCATGGAAAGAGTCCTCATGAGCAGGGAAGGAAAGCCGCCGCCCCACCCAAGTGCTGCAGCCTGGCACTGCGGCCCGGGTCTCCCTGCCCAGGCCTGGCTCACGTGGACGGGTGTGCACAGAGTGTGTGCATACCTCTCCTCTTCATGGGCCCACACATGCAGACCATGTACGTGTGAGCTGCCCACACGTGGCACCTTGCACTCGGGTCACCTAGCTGACCCTGTGTGGGGCCTTGTGACACCATGCCTGGCTGGGCTGGGATACTTCCCACAAAACCTCCACAGAGCCCTGGTTTCGGAAGGTGGGGATGGAAGCTGGAGAGGAGCTGGGGGAGGCCCTGGCTGGGGGTGGTGCACAGCCAGGAGGGGGGTGAGGGGTCAAAGCTGAGTGGGGCTGAGCCAGAGGGAAGTCTGGACTTGCAGCGTTGGGGCACGTATTTGGGTGGAGGTCAGGATGTGGCAGGCTCAGGAGATGGTCTTCCCTGTCCTCACCACATGGTGAAAGAAAGAGTTTAAAGTCTTAGTCACAAGAGAGAAAGCATGTCACAGTACTGTCAGTGTCCAGTGCTGACTGCAGCAGCTCTGGTCCCGTGAAATGGGTGCCTTGTGTGTAGGGTGCCAGGTGCTGCTGTCTGTCTCCACCTAGCTCCAGGCCACTGGGGAGCCACTCAGCCACCAGCACGGAGGGAGTTGCCATCCCTCTAGGAAGTAGCCCTGAGGCTCCCGAAGCAGGCCCAGGATGGCACGGGGCCTCCATCGGGGCATCGGCCCTTCTGCTCACAGCCCATTCCGCCTGCCTCCTGCTCGGCTGAGCCCTCCACCCTTGCCATATGAGGAGGCCAGTGCCTGAGCTCCCTGCTAAAGACTCAGACTCAGAAGAGCCCCTTTCCCCTAAGCTCCCGGAGCCTCCATAACCCTGACTGTCCACTCCACACCACCAAGCACCTTGGGCTTCCGTGGAGAGCAGCCCCGGGGTTCCCACAGGGGCCACCTACTGTGATAGAATAAGCCAGGAGCATGATCAGGATGACGATGAGGAAGCCCGAAATGTCACCCCAGGCTCGGCGCAGGGCCGACGTGATCGTGTTCATTTTGGGGTTCAGCCTGAGCAGATGCCAGAGCTTCACGGTGGACAGGAGCACCAGGAAGGCAATGATGTATCCGAGGGCAGCGTCAGCCGCTGCTGTCTCACTGAAACTGACCCCGCTGAGGGGCAGATGGGGAGGGAGGGTTGGGGACAGGGTCTCACTGTGGAGTCCAGGTCGGCCCCGCTCCCCGGGGTGCCTCCGCCTCCCTAGTGCTGGGGTCACAGGCAGGGGCCCCCACTCGGAGCTGCCTCATTTGCTTTGACGCGCGTGAACTGTGAGATGGAGCAGCCTCTTCAGCTCCACTTCACAGATGGGGACAGAGAGGCGGCCCAGGGTCACACACTGTGCCGAACACAGCGGGACAAGCTGAGGCAGGGGAGTGCGCAGAAGCTCCCCTTCCTGCCCAGCGTCACACCTTACTCTCCGTTCTCCTCTCAGGTCTCTGTGGGACTGCATTGTTTGTCACTTGCTTGTTTGTTTGTTTTGAGTCCCCTTGCTCGGGCTGGCTCCCGACTTGAGATTCTCCCTCCTCCGCCTCCCGGGCAGCCGGGCCTGCAGGCGTGTGCCACGGTGCCCGGATGTTTTAAGCTTGGCTTACTTTTCTGTTAAAGCAAGCATTAGTCCCCTCCCACCACACGCGTACTGGGACCTGAGGCTGGGGCCTCAGACACGCTAGGCAGGTGCTCCGCACTCAGCTGCCGCGCTAGCTCCTGCCTCTACATTTAATGCAGTCCTAATATTAAAAGGGTCATTAAAAAGGACAGGCCTGTGTCTACTGACATGAAAATAAAAAGTTATAGAAAAGTGTTACAGGCTATCAAGTTTGTAAAAGCATTTAATATATAGAAATAATTTGTTATACATTAATATAATGTTTTTATATATATTTCTTACTATATATTTCAGGACCTAACTGTAAGAACAGCTCATCTATGCTAATAAAACTAAGTTTACAGGTTTCTGAAATAAACACAAAACTCTGGTTAGTTGATTAACCAGATTCAATCGAAGTTAAGTTGCAGGCTTAACTGTGCTCGGCTTTGCATGGGAGCATCTCAGGTGAGTCCTCGCCTGGCATGAGCAGTGTCCTTTGTTTAAGAGCCTTATCCCAAGAGCCACAAGAAGAGAGGACGGAAGGAAGGAAAGAGGGAAGGGAGGAAGGGAAAAAGATAAAATGAAAAACAAAAGGAATTCACATTGTACCCAGGTTTCTGTTGAAGCCGGCAAGATTCCTTTTGTTCTCTGTAAGTCGGTGTAGAAATGCTGGCCATTAAGCCAGGCGGACGGCGCGAGGAAAAGCTCCCTTTAGCAGGGAGAAAGCTGCTGCCTCCTAAGAGCCGGTTAGTGCCACTTCAATATTGTTCTCCCTGCCCGTTCAGCTAAAACTCTGGAAAACCAGGATGGGTCCAGGCAAGGTCACCAGGTCTGGTTGGCCTAAGCAACCCGGAGCAAGCCAGGCTCACTGCAGCCCGCAGCTAGCTGTGCTCAGAGATGCTGCGCCACCCTTTGTTTCTGAGCATGTGACTGGGCAGTGGAGCTGAGCATGTGCAGAGATGTGCCCGGGCCCCTGCTCTCCTGTGTGAGTGGGGACGCCCCTGCTGAGAGCCCCTTGTTTGCTCAGGGCGCGCTGCTCTGCACACAGGTCACAAGCCTTTCTCTACCCCATTATCACTGGCTTTGGTGCCGTCCAGATGCAAACGCCCCGCACCCGGTTATCAAATGAGAGCTCTGCTGGGAACTTGTTCCACAGCTAGAAAAGCCAGTCTGTGTGGATGTCAATCAAACATGGCCAGGTGTGTGGTAAGGCACACCTGTAAGCTGAGGCAGGAGGATCACTGTGAATTCAAGGCCAGCCTGGTCCACATAGTGAGACCTTTCTCAAAAAAAAAAGGAGAGAGAAAAAAAAAAAAAACTGACATTTTCTGATCATAAAGCGGGCTGGGCCAAGGACTTAGCAGCTGGGCCTGCAGATGCCTAATGGATGAACAAAAGCAGGACAGAGCCCAGCCCCTGCCCCGCCCCTGCACAGAGGCATGGTCAGCATTCATGGAATGTCTGTGTTACAGGTTCGTTTTGGTTTGGTTTGGTTTCGTTTTCTGCCTTTTTGAGATACGATCTTCGTATGCAGTACAGGCTGACCTTGAACTTACTGTGTAGCTCGAACTCATGGTGCTCCTCCTGCCTCAGCCTCCTAGTGCTGGGCCCAGCCCTGTACAGGTGTATTAGCCTCACTTTACCAAGCCTGTCTCATCCACTTCTAGACTGAAAACACCAAGAGAAGAGAAAAGTCACTTTCAGGATTTGCCAGGCTATCACTTTGCCAGTTTTTACAGCCTCCAGGGCCAGGGTCCAGGCCCTCCAGAGCAGTATCCACAAGTTTGAAGTCATTGTCCTAAACCTGAGTCACCTGGACCCCAGGAAAAGCAGAGCCGGGCTAAGGGATCGATTTCCCCGTGGTGGGCCTAAGGCAGCCTTGAGGGAGACAGCTCTCCAGAGCCTGAGAGCCAGTCCTGAGACACCCATCACCCGGCCGCACCACCAGGAAGACCTGCATGGCCGGCTGTGCCTTGGTTTCCCTTTTCTATAAACCCCAGAGCTTGGGCCAGCCCCGCAAAGACAGATCCTGAGCCTGGTTCCCTATGCTTCCCGGCACAGCCCCTGTGATGGGAGCTCCTCTGCCGCTCTTCCCCACAGTCCGGGGCCTTGACTGACCCCAGAACTGATCCCAGAACTTCAGTGACTGGCCGGGCACGGACGAGGGTGGCTCCAGCGGCGTAGCCTGAGGTCCCTCATGTGTCACCTCCAGCAGGTTCGACACAGTTGCGTCCTAGTGTGGGGAACCACCCAGGTGACCCTCCTTAACTCGCCTTGAAAAGAAGAGCAACTGTCTCCATTTTGGGTAAACCTGGCCCTGTCTCCGTGTGTTGATATGCACAGAGCTGGTTGGGCTATTTCTTATCACTTTAAGCAATGTAAACGGGGCTGGCTGAGGAGCTGATGTGTCACCTCTGAAGCAAAGTGACAGGTCAGTGTCACCCTGCCAGTGACTCCCCAGATCTGTGGCTGAGCTGGGCAGGATGGGAAGCCGTGCTCCACACTGTCAGCTGGGACTGGGCCTCGAGAAAGAGGCTGTAACTACCCAGGACAAACAGGACTGTGCATCAGAACTGAAGCACCAACCCAGGCTGTTAGAAACTACCTCAGACGTTGTGCAGCTGCTCTCTCTGCATTTCTTGCAGGGGTGATCTCAGCCCTCCTGCCTAGCTCGGCTCACAGTAGTCATGGCAGTCACGTATTCCCTCCACTCTCACCATCACTTGTCCCTGAGCCACGCCCCTCATGGAGAATAAAACCAGGAAGAGGGGCTCTGGGTCAAGGCTTTTGTTCCAGTGAACCCCATCTTGTCTGGGCTTAGGACCCCTTGGCTCCCCACAACTGTGTCTATGTCTCAGTGTCTTTATGCTCACCATGGGTTGCACTGGAGTGATTGATTGGAATTCACTCACTACACTTCTAGTAACTGCTCCATGGGATGACACATATAAACCTTCCTGGGCCTCGTGTGACAAGGGTGGCAAGGGGTTCAGACCTAGAACGCAGCCCTGCATCCCCGGGCAGTGATCGGCAAGCTACTAGAAAGGGCCAGAGAGTTCTGCCACCGTGACTCCATCTGCCACCGCAGAGGGAGGGCAGCCACAGACAGTGCGTGTGCAAACGGCTGCGGCAGAGTTCAGTAAAGCTTGATTAACACCACCAGGTGTTAGGGGCAGAGCTGGCGGGGCTGACCCACTTCTTCCCCTGCCGACCCCTTCCGGAGCTAAAGCACCTTTAGGTGTTTGAAAGAACTGCCTTGCCTAGCTCACGGTGAGTTTGAGGCAGGTCTTTTTTGTTTGTTTGTTTTCTTTTTTAGACAGAGCCTTGCTGTGTGGTACAGGCTCGTCTCAAACTCGTGATCACTCTCCTGCCTCAGCCTCCCGAGTGAGTGCTGGGATTACAGACGTGCACCACCACGCCCGGCAAGGTAAGTCATTTCAGGTCTCAGAGAATGCTAGCAATCCCGAGGTGTTTCTATCAATGGAGGTGTCTGGAGAGGGGAGAGTTTGTGTCTCGTGGGTAATACGGCATCGGTTGAGTGGTTTGTTGCACGAATGAGATGGCGTTAGAGTGGATCAGGGAGAGTTCAGATTCTTTTTTTGTGTGTGTCTGTGTCTTTTTCGGTACCAGGGATTGAACTCACGACGACACACTTGCAAGGCAGGCGCTTATGCCGCTGAGCTAAATCCCCAGCCCCGAGAGTTCAGATTCTGAGTCCTGCGCTGCCTCACGGTGACCCTGCCCAAGAACTCTGACCAGTGATTTCCTCCTCTATAAAGAAGAGGACGAAGAGACAGGAGATGCTGATAGTATCATTTCTTGGCAGTCTGGAGAAGACAAAAGTAAATATATTCTTAAAGTGCTGCTCTAGGCTAGGGCAAAGCTCGGTGACAGCATACATGAGGCCTGGGTTCGATTCCCACTGGAAGTATGACTGCCTCACCTCAAGCAATAACTCGATGAATATAAGATCTCACCTATAAAAGCTGAGAGAAGGACACAGTGATCAAGGTGAGCCCTGGAGCCTGGAGCCGTGCAGTCTACATTTTACTTACTGATTTATTTATTGTTTTGTTTTATTTGAGACAGTCTCAGTACACAGTGCAGGCTGGCCTTGAACTTGCTTACGTAGCCCAGGCTGCCCTGGAACTAACTCATGGGGATCCTCCTGCCTCAGCCTCCTGAGTGCTGAGATTACAGCTGTGTGCCACCATGGCCACAGCCTAGACTTAAATTACTTCTCTGCCACATTTAGCTGTGTGACTTTAGAGAAGTCTTACGAAATTCCCGAGCCTTGGTCTCTTTGGTAGAAATACGGTAGTGATGACATCTGCCTTTAGTGGTTTCATTTTTCTTTTTGTCATGGAGAATTAAACCAGGGCCTTTGCACTGAGTTATAGCTCAGCCTTTTTAAAATTTTGAGACAGGTCTTGCTAAGTTGCCTACACTAGACCGCAACTGCAAATTCTCTTGCCTCAGCCTCCTGAGTGCTGAGCTCTAGTCATGGGCCTGCATACGTGTTCCCCTTGCAGGGCTGAAGACTGAGCCCAGGGCTTTGCACACGCTAGGCAAGTGCTCTACCGTTGAGCTCCGTTCCCCCACCCTTTCCATTTTTTATTCTGAGATGAGGTCTTGCTAAATCATCTAGCTGGCTGCCAACTTGCAGTCCTCCTGCCTCAGCCTCCCAGGTAGCCGAGGTTACAGCTAGGCATCACCTCACTGGCTTCCCTCTGTCAGGTCGTACAAACACAAGACATTGACCATGATGTCTAGCATACCCTGCCGAGCACCTAGTGGACGCTTGATAAATGGTGGCAGAGGTGGGCTTGCTGGGCACTAGTGCTTGCGAGAGTGCGCCCTGAAGCTGAGAGGGACCTCAGCAAGGTGCCACACAGCCCTGCATTGCAAACATCAGATACTGTTTTTGTTTCTTGAGTCAGGGTCTCACTATGCAGTTCAGGCTGGTCTCAGATTCACAGTGATCCTCCTGCCTCAGCTTCCCGAGTACTCGGCTAGCAGGCGTGCACCAGCATGCTTGGCTGCAAACACCAGCAATTGTTCTGTTTTAAAGTCTTCTGCAGACCGGATGTGGTGATGCCTGTCTGTAATCCTAGCCCTTAGGAGGCTGAGACAGGAGGATCACAAGTTAAGGCCAGCCTGGGCAGCTCACCAAGATGCTATTTTATTTTTTAGATATAAACCATAACACCTTACTTGGGGAATTTTGTCTTAAACTGTGTTTTCAAGTTGACTTATCCTCAACCTCCATACTAATCTGTTAATCTATGCAGTCCACAGTTTTCAGATGTTAGTTCCGTTTAAAAAAAAAATATCTTCCACATCTCATGAGGTTTATATTTTCCTTTAACTACTTTAGCATCCTGATTGGTTAACTTCTTCATCTCTGTTAGGTTTCCACTGGTGATTCTGTTCCTGCTTATCTGTCCCATGTTCCTGTTGGGGGCCCTCGGCAGCAACTTCCTAATTCAGTGCAGGAGTTGTGTTCTCAATGTCCTTTTACTGAGGTGTTATGAGTTTCCTATTACTGTGTATCTCAATTCCATAGTCTTCTTTAAGAGCATTGGGCTTTATTCTAGAAGGCAAGATGAGCCAGACCCTATTTCAGAATAACATGTAAATAGTTAAGGTGGTGCATGCCTATAATCCCAGAACTCAGGAGGCTGAGGCAGGAGGATCGCTGCAAATTCAAGGCCAACATGGGCTCGATAGTGAGTTCAAGGCCAACCTAAACTACGAGGGCCAGTGAGACTTCCAGAGCCTCCTGCTGACCTTGGGCCTCAGAGAGAACCAAGGGCGGGCCAGCAGAGGTCCAGGGACTGGGGACAGGGCCACTTACTCTGCCCTGTGCTTCCGATAGCGCTGGAGGTCCCGCTCCGCCAGGACAGCCCTCTTCACAAACACCGCCAGGGCGCTCCAGCTGGCCAGGATGATGGCCAGTTCCAGCAGGTTCCACTTGCTGCGGAAATAGCGCCACTTCTGCCTCCGCACACGCTGGCCCTGGGGAGGAAGGAGCAGAGGCTCCGTCCAGGCTGGTGGCCGTAAGTGTCCCCCACTGGAGGCTCCTCTCCCTGCCAGGAGGGCCTTATGGCCAGTGTCAGATCAGGCAGGCTCTGAGGCCCTGGCCCCTGGTACACACCCCACTGCAGGATTTGTAAGAATAAATCCAGGGTCAGCCATCCAGGTGGCAAATGCCTGCAATCCCAGCCCTGGGGAGGCTGGGGCAGGAGGGTCCCTGTGAGTCTGAGGCCAGTGTGGGCCCCAGAGGGAGAGGAAGGGTGTGGTCCGGCCCACGAGCCCACCTGCACCACCATGTAGTAGAAGAGGAAGACGAAGTACAGGAGCTCGGCTGCCACCACGAAGGGGTGCCAGCCGTCGGGGAGCAGGAGCAGGCGGAGGCTGTGCAGGGCCGCGTGGGTGGAGAAGGTTCCTGGGGGCGGAACGGAGCATTCATCACCCGGGTCCCCTCGAGCTGGGAGCCCTCCTGCGGGCTGGCGGCCAGAGAGGCCGGGATCCTCAGACACAGAGACTCGAGGGCCTGAGGGTGACGTGTGGTGTGCGGTGCCCTGGAGCACCCCCGAGACGGAGGCGGGCATTATGTGCTGCCCAAGTACACTGAGAAAGCAGATTTTAAAAGGACTCCACCGGAGCCGGGCGTGTGGTGGCTCATGCCTGTAATCCCAGCACTCGGGAAGCTGAGGCAGGAGGATTGTGGTGAGTTCGAGACCAGCCTAGGCTACAAAGTGAGTTCAAGGCCTGAACTGCATAGCAAGACCCTGTCTCAAGAAGACGAAAAAATAAAATTAAAAAAAAAGAGAGACATCACGAGGAGTCTGTTCACCACCACCAATATGCCTGATAACCCAGCCTCTTTCTCTTACTTTCTGCAGTGATTCTGGGGTGACAATGTTCCAAACCATTTTGACAATAAGGCCTGAAGACAAGTCAGCCCTACAGTGACCAGAGGAAAGGACAGAAGCCATCAGAGTCCCTGACTGTGGTCTGTGGTCACGGACTCAGCAAGGCCAGGGACCCAATCTCGACCTCTTCTGTGCAGAGACACAATTCAGTCAGATGTGGTTTTGGACACATTATTTAAAAACCCCCTCTTTGAAGAGCAGAAAGGAAGCAGGGTGTGGCTGTGCCTGTCTGTGGTCCCAGCACTCGGGAGGCTGAAGCAGGAGGATCCCTGTGAGTTCGAGGCCGGCCTCAGCTGCGTGAGTTTAAAGCCAGCCTGGAGTTCACAGTGGGGCCCATCTCAAAAAGATAAAATAAAAAGGAAACAAAGAAAAGAAAACGTCCCAAAATGTGCCAAGAGGAGATCTAAAAATGTAAAAATAAACTAAAGAACGATTTGAGAGAAGCTGTGACCTTGCCAAACCTTGGGGGAGATGAAAGCTATTCACCACCCAGATGTTATGTATTGCGAGCTGGGGACGGAACCTTGACATGCTAAGCGCACTTTAAAGTGATATTCACTTTATAATTAAAATGTAAGTTAATGTATTTTGAAGGTTCAGTTCGAGCCAGGCCTGGTGGCACACACTGCCATCTCAGCCCTCGGGAAGCTGAGGCAGGAGGATCCCTGTGAGTTCGAGGCCAGCCGGAGCTGTATAGCGTGTTGAAAGCCCAGCTGAACTGCATAGCGAGATCCTATTGCAAAAAACCAAAAGAATTAAAAAAAAAAAAAAAAGAAAGAAAGAAAAAACTTCGGGGTGTAATGAAAGGGTGCCGAGTGGTAGACAGGGGGCACACTAGCTGCACAGGCTGTCAGCGACGGTTTTTGAGGCTGGTTAGCATTTTATGTACCTGCTTGCTCATTTCCTAAGGTCCTGGGATGGAACTGGACCTCCTGAGTGCTGGCCAGCACCTGCTGGTCCTGACTGTATTGTGCTTTTGTTTTGAGAAACCATCTTTCTGTTGCCCAGGTGAGACTCCACCTTGGGATCCTCTCGCCCGGCCTCCCAGTAGCTGGAATTACAGGTGTGTATGTGTGTGTGTGTGTGTGTGTGTGTGTGTGTGTGTGTGTGTGTGTGCGTGTGCGCGCGTGTGGGTGTGTATGGTGCACTTCCGCTGTGGATTGATGGGCAGGCTGTAAACTGTCTTTCAGGTGACCCCATTTGTTAGCAGGTCCCCTCTCCTTAGCCTGCACCCCACCGGCAGCACAGTGGGGAGCTCCGGCTAAGGACAGGGCTAAGCTCAAGGCCTCCAGCTGGGTCCCACTGGGGTGACTTGCAGGACTCAGAGTCCTGGAAGAGAGGGCCCAGCCTGACCCCTCATTCCCCAAACAGCTCTTTGCCCTGGTTCCCTGGGTCCCGCTGGGCAGCAGGGATGTGTATGGGGGGGGGGGGCTGGGCCCACCCAGGGCCCACCCAGCGCTCACCCAGGCCGCTGGTCTCCAGCGTGAGTGTGACCACACAGAAGAGGTTGACGTTGGCGTTGTAGACGGTGAACTCCACGAACACGGCCCTGGTCCGGGTGTCCAGCCAGGCGTGGTTAAAGAGATACTGGAGAACTCTGTGGGAGAGAGGGGTGCTTGGGGCACCTCTGTCCCATGAAGGGCCCCTGTCCCCCAGGTTTTGGACAAATCCAGGGTTTCCTGTCTCAGACGCCCCGGGAATGACGCTGAACCCTCCAGCCCTTCCCACGGACACGGAGGAGCTCGCTCCCGCCCTGCTTTGGAGCACGTGGCTTCCCTTTGTGCAGAGGAATCGAATCAGCCTCACCTGGACGCACTCTGGCGCTCAGTCCCCAAAGGGACCACGTAGCCCCCTCCGGGGTACAGAGCGAGCCTGCCCCACGTCGGGTACCCTCGAAGCTGGCTCTGGCTCTGGTAGCGCCAGGCCAGGGGAAAGTGGTCACCGCTGTCGGGGGCAGAGGCGTTCCAGTCTTCCCCGTAGTCCGCCCGGTCTTCCTGGTCCAGCGAGTATGGCGCGCGGCATCCACTCAGGGAGGCTCGAAGCTGTGGGGCCAGCAGGCAGGAGCCGTCCCGGACCCTCACCTGGCGAATGTGGGCACTGCCAACCAGCTTGGAGTTCCCATCTGTGACGAAGCCTGTGAATAAATGGGGGGGGGGTAATCCCGCAGGAAGTCACCCCAGTGCTCTTCTTGGCCAGATGTGAAGGAGGACATCCTCGGGCCCAGCACAGAGAAGCCAGGAGGCAGCCAGCCGCGGACCACGTCCCCCAGAACCACCGTGCCCTCAGTGCCCGCCTGGCTGCAGCTGCGCCTGCCCTCGGCCTCCCATCCCGGGGCTCACTGTGCCCAGCCAGGCTCCTCTTCCGAGTCTTCCACACTGTCCCCTCCTCTCGGTCACCGCCACCCTGTCTTTGGTCAGCCCTGCGCCATCTCCCCAGCTCCTACTCAGCGCCCCTTGGGTTACTGTTTCTCAGTATGCACTTGCAGTGCCAAGTCTGCCTCCTCCTGGGGCGGGAGCGAGAGCTTAGCACCGCCTAGCTTCCTTCAGTCCCTGGCTCTCCTTCCCATCTGCAGAGTACTGTCTCCCTGTTTCCCATGATCCGCCTTTTAGTTTGCTTTTTAGTGATGTTTGTTTCAGGTTCTCCTAGGAGAGCAGGTGTGTGCTGAGACTTACTGATTTATTTCCCTTGAGGCGCCTGCGTCCCCTGCAGACAGCTCCTGGGAACGACCCCAGGCTTGTGTCCCTCCTCAGGCAGAAACTTCCTGACTCAAGGGCAGGGTGCAGACTTCTGAGCTCCCCTCCTTCAGGCTGCACCCCTGTCTCTGTCTCCTCCTGGGCCTCAGGCCTCCTGGACCCCAACCCTGCGCTGTGGCTGCACGGGTGCTCCTCGGTCCAGGAGCCTGTCCTGCTCCGCCGGCCAACTCTGCCTGTGTGCGAGCGCCTCTCCCTCACTGCCTGGGGTCCCCTGGCTGAGATCACTGGGGACCCACACCTGCTGGCAGCGGGCGCACGCCGGCGTGTACCTGGGTGTGGGCCGTACAGGTTGCTCAGGAGGGTGCTGTTGGCCCACTCGAAGAACTCTGGGAAGCCCAGCGGGTCGGCAAAGCCTCTGGCGAAGCTGCGCTCCAGGTGCCTGGTGAGGTGGAAGGCGCTGGGGTCCCTCTGGTTGTAGGCCGCCAGCAGCAGCATCCACAGGAAACCCAAGTACACTGCAAAGCAGGCACGGTGCGCCTGTCAGGCAGGAGCTGCCCGAGCCAAGCTCAGGAAGGGAGTGGATGGTCAGCCCGGCCCCGGCCTCTGGTAACCATGGACATGGTCCTGACAGAGACCACAAGGCCTGCTGTCGGGCTGCAAATCCCAGCCCTACCATTCCCCACCCATGAGGCTTTGCAGGTGATTCAGCCCCCACTGGCTCACTCCTGTCTGTGGAATCTGGGTGCTAATCTACGTAAGAGATGAGATAACAGCCCTTGTAAAGCACCCCAAGCAGACCCTGCCCGG
Organism: Cavia porcellus; assembly: GCF_034190915.1. NCBI lineage: Eukaryota > Metazoa > Chordata > Mammalia > Rodentia > Caviidae > Cavia > Cavia porcellus. The sequence continues at coordinate 115,169,270 of NW_026947487.1, forward strand.
AGACTGAAGTTTCCAATCCCTGGTACGGGAATTGGATCCAGAGCTTTTGCACTGATTGCATTCCCAGCCTGCTCCTTTTAAACAAAAAAAAATTTTTTTTTAATTTTGAGACAGGGTTTTTGCTTAATCGTTAAATTGCCCAGGCTGGACTCACACTTGGGGATCTTCCTGCCTCAGCCTTCCAGAGCGCTGGATACAGACATGTACCACTAGGCTGAGTTTGTGTTAGTGTTTCTTAAACAGGGTTTTTTTCCGGTGTGGCATCCACCACGTGGCATTTCAGAGGGTGCAGTAATGAAGTAGACGGGTGGGTTCTGGGCCTCGCGGAGCTGGCCTGACTTGCTGGAGACCGGAGTGTGATGCAGGAGACAGTGACGGGTGAGATGTGGCCACGCCCCTCCCTCCCCATGCTGCGCCTCCTGTCCTGATCTCCCCTCCCAAACAAGCTCCACACACCCCGAGCTGCTCCTCGGGACCCCAGAAGAGACACACCGAGGCTGGAAAGCTCTGGGCCAGAGGGCCAGGCAAAGTCTCACTGCAGACACAGTGATTGGCAGAGTGTTAAACACCAGAGGAGGCGGGTTGGGCTGGTGTTTGTCTGTTATGTCAACATGAAGGAGGCTGAGACAGGAGGGTTCTGAGCCGGAGGACAGCCTGGGCCAGGAAAGACCAGGAGGCAGGCCCTGAGGAGCCACAGCGGGGAGCCCGGACTTCCCTCAGGGCCTGCGAGGGCACCAAGGGATGGCCAGTGTTGGAGATGGGAACAGGGTGGTGCCCACCCAGGATTTCCGAGATGAGGGCCAGCGCCTTCTGCTCCTTCAGCCTGGCGGCTTTCATCTGCTCGATGGCGGCAGGTGGAGGTGGCTGGTAGACGCCCCTGCGGCTGTGTCTCCGAGCCCTGAAGACGGCACAGGGACCTGTGGAGGGAGGATACCGGGCAGTTCCTGGATACAGCAGGTGTGGGACGGGCCCTGCATCAGCAGCATGAGGACCCCGACTCCCCAGCATCCACAGGAGTTTCCACCGTGTCGTCCTGGCAGGTGCTGATCCAGCTGTCAGGGCCCCGTGTCCATCTGTCTGTACCACCAGGGCATTCCTCACCTCCCTCTTTACCCTCATTGTGAGCCTGCTTCACCCCAACTGCCCATGCTTAGTAACAGTATGAAGTGACATGTTCCGTCAGACCTCAGGGCCTTTGCACATCCCACTGTGCAAGTGCTTCTTTCCCCTGCCGCTCAGGGGACAGCTTAGATGCCCCTCCTGCCAGAGGCCTGCAGTGTCCAGCTCCTCCCAGCCTCGCTCTCCTCTCAATCACTGTGCACTCACTTTCCTATTAACGTCACCTCCCCTTAGGACCTATTTATTCCAGGAGTGGGACCTGTCAGCCCAGGCATTGCCAGGTGTGGTGGGGACCCTTCTGGGCTGCTGAGGCTGCTCTGAGTCAGGTCACAGTGGGGCTCACAGAACCCGCTAATCTCCCCGAAATCAACAGACTATGCGTGGTTTGGTGTGAGCTAAGCTAAGCCCGGCCGAGGTCACCACGTGGCACGGTGCCCGTGGGCTTCTGTTTGCGCCTGGTTTATTTCCCTGAAAGTCAAATCCATCTCAAGAAGGCCGCTTCTGTCTTGTTTGCTCCTGTGCTTCCGTTACGCTCTTCCTGTCCACACGCTCCCGGCCTCGGTGGGAGGAAGGGACCGGCCAGGGGTCCCGGACCGAGGTCAGTGTGCCTGGGTCCAGCCCGGCTCCCTCCACAGAACTCAATGCCATTTCAGATCTGCGGTCCGGGGGTCCAGCGGACAGTGGCCTTTTGCAGTCTACCTGCAAGCGGGCTCTTGCTAGTCTAAAACCCCAGGAGCTGAGTCTGAGGGCAGAGCCCCCTGCTGGGGGTGCGAGGGGAGGCCCTCTCCGGGCTGAAGGGGCTGGGGGTGTCACAGAGGTGGGGGGGAGGGTCGGGAGGAAGGCTCTGGGGGGCAGCAGGAGTCGTCTGCATCCAGCAGGGTGAGGGCTGCTGGGGAGCGCCCCACCCTGCACGCTGCTCAGCCCCTTTACCTGGGCCAGACAGGTGTCCCGGCAGGGGCAGCTCCATCTCCTCGTCCTCATCATCTGCTCTCTTCAAGACCATCGCAAAGAAAGCGGCGAAGCCCAGCACCTGCGGGCACCGGGTGTAGGAGCCCGAGTCCTCCCACCCCAGCCTGCTGCCCGCTGGCTCCCCCGCCCCTCGCCTCGATCCTCTGCCTGCGGAGGGTTAGGGGGTGGGGGATAGGGCAGCACCCGTCGCGTCCTGACCTTGAGGGGCTGGGTGACGAACACACTCTCCACCAAGGACACGGCCATGGACAGCAGCCACCGCAGGGAGCTGGCGCGCCCATAGTGCAGGCCATAAAGCATGGTGAAGAAGGCGGCCGTGCCGCTGGTGACCGCCACCAGGAGCCAGGCCACCAGGGCGCACCACCAGGGCAGGCCGCGCAGGGGCACACTGGCGCGGGGAGCCCTGCAGCGGGGATGATGGGCAGGTCACCTGCATGGCCTCAGCCAAGGTCCTGGCCGCTCAGGGCCTCAGTTTACCCTTTGTCAGCTGCCCCTACTGTGATGAGTACAAGTGGGTGTCTTGTTCAGGACCTGCCCTGTTTTAAATGCTTTCTCCCCATTTGCCCCGTGGTTACTTGGTTACCCTGCGCCCCAAAGCCTGCATCTTTAAGCATCTGGGCTGGGGATGTAGCTCCATGATAGAGTGCTTGCTTAGCTTGTGTCAGGCACAAGGTTGAACACCAGGTTAAAAAGTTATTACAGGCAGGCATCATGGAGCAGCCCTAGAGTCCCAGCACTCTGGAGCCCGAGGCCAGAAGATTGCAAGCTTGAGCCCAGCCTGGGCAACTCAGCAACCTGGAAATCCCGTCTCAGAAAAAAAGAGTAATAAAAAATCTCATTACAGAAAAATAATCAAAGCTGGGCGAGATGGCGCACTCCTGTAATCCTAGCACTTGGGAGGCTGAGGCAGGAGGATCGTAGAAAGTTCAAGACTGGCCTGGGCTACAGAGTGAGCCCAAGGACAGCCTGAACTGCATAAAGAGACCCTGTTTCAAAAAATACATTAAAAAATGATCAAGCACAGTGAACCCGCAGGCCTTCATCAAGTGATGCCCGCAGTGGTCACCGTGCTGTTGCAGATCCTGCATCCACCCTGCCCACGGGGAGCTGGAATATTTAAAAACACATTCCAGACACAATCACCCCCAAGTACTTCACAAGGCATCTCAAAAGTGATCATTTGCTTCCCCAGTTACCACACCACATCTACCAAATCAAGGATTCTTCTGCACCTTCTGATAATCTGCCCCCATATAAATCCCACTGCTTCCGAGCGGTCTCCCTCTGCAGAGGAAGCATGGAGACTCAGAGGATGAGAGGCCGATCTGCTGGCACACAGCAAGGAGACAGCACCCGAGAGAATGGTTACAAGCTGCACAAATCGTAGCCAGGCATGGGCCTGGAAGCCCAGCACTCAGGAGGCTGAGGTGGGCGGACCACAGTGAGGTCAGGCCACCCTGCCCTACATGGCTGGACCCTGTCTTAAAAAATGCACAGATCGTAAAGTGACCTGCAAAGGGCCGTGTCTGCCAGCTCGGGCCCTGATCACCCCCAGCCTCCCTGAGTGCTTGCAGCAATTCTAACCCTTTCTGCTGAGCATCTGGGGTACCCTTCTGGGGTGGCTTGAGGTGTCCTCTGGCAGGTCCCAGACAGGGCAGGTGCCCATGGGTCAGGGAGGGCATTACCTGGCACGGGCAGGGGCGGCCACCCCCAGGTGGCCTTTTAGGGTCCGCAGCTGCCCGAGTGCCCTGGCATGGTCTTGTTGCTGTGGGAAGCCGCGGGGTCCCAGCAGCTGCAGCTCCCGCTCCAAGTGCTCCAGCTGGCCATAGAGATACTGCCTGCGGGCGGCGTCCTTCCAGAGGTCCATCCAGGCTGCCTCAGGCCCGGGGCACTGGGTCCTCTCTGGGGGACAAGGGAAGAGTGATCAGCTGGTGCTGAGGGGCGGCAGACCGGTCACGGCCAAGGGGACAGCAGTCAGGCAGGCACCTCCAGCTCAGTGCAGGGGACCGAGGTTCGAGATCCCACAGCCCAGAGGCCTTCAGTGTTTTTCTTCTAGCCTTTTATCAGGGACATTTCCCAAATGACCCTGGACACAAAGGAAGGAGAAGAGCTTCTCCATCACCCCACGGCCATGGTGTCTGCCTTCCAGCCAACCTTACCTCATCTTTTTTCCTCCCTGGGAAAAAATTATATTTATTGTGTTTTTGAGACAGGGCCTCGATCTGCAGTTCAGGCTGGCCTCACACTCACTATGCAACCCAGGGAGGCCTCACACTTGAGGTGATCCTCCTGCCTCAGGCTCCTGAGTGCTGGGATTACAGGTGTGCACCTGAAAGTCCAGTTTAAAGGAAAATTTAGAAACAGTTTGTGGGGGCAAGTGGTCTCATTATGTAGTCTAGACTGGCCTTGAACTCCCCGTATAGCCCAGGATGGTTTCTAACTTACAATCCTCCTGCCTCTGCCTCTAAAACCATGTTTAAAATTATGGGGGCTGGGGATTTAGCTCAGCGGCGTAAGTGCCTGCCTTGCAAGCACGAGGTTGTGAGTTTGATCCTCAGTACCGATAATAAATAAATAAAAACAAAATTATGGAGGTAACACATCTGTAATATAAGGGGAAAAATTCGAACCTTTCCACTATTTCTTGTGCGTTTTAGGAGAATGCAGCCCATGCATCGGTGCCCAGGGAGGGACGTGCTGCCCACACCAGGAAGGGCTGGGCTCGGACCCGTGCTAATCTTCCCTGGGAGACCCCAGCAAGAGATGTGGAAAGGAGCCTCAGGCGCAGAGATGGCTGTGCGGGGTGGGGACAGGGTGAGTACAGCAGGCGGCCTCGACCCACCGAGAGAGGCAGACACAAGGCAGGACTCGCCCCCCAGCCGCCTGCGTCACCCCCTTCACCAAGGCTCCCTCACCCAAGCCTCAGGCAGAGCCCAGCGCCAACATCTTCTGTGTCTCAGGCTTGCAAGAATGTTTCAGAAGATGCCAGCACTGCCAGTCCTAAGGCTACCGACTGCATACCCGCTTGGTGTCAGGCTGGATACCTTAGAGATCCCACCCAGGCCTCACAGCTCGCCAAGCAGGGCAGCTGCGCAGCCCTGTTTTATAGACAAGGAGCCCGGGACTCAGAGAGGCTGAGCAGCTTTCCCCAGGTTGCACAGCTGCGATTGCAGCCGGGGACCCCAGGAGTCTATCTGTATCCCTAAGTCTTTAGCTGGGAATGCCACAGCACTCTGAGCAGAGGTGACCGTCTGCCAGGGTGACTGTCTTGGGCAGCCCTGTCCAGCCTCTTGCTCTCGACGAGGACCAGTCTGGAGCTGAGCCACTGGCTTAACAGTGCTTAACAGTGCTTAAACCCAGCCCACCAGACCCCGGGCTGCAGGGCGTGTCCATCACCAGGAGGCCCACGGAGTGACACTGCTCTGCGCTGGCAGCTGGATCTGTGTGGCACTATAGTTAGCTCCTAAAATGTCCCCAAAGAGTTGAAACCTTAGCCACCAGCCTGTGGTGCCACTGGCTTTGATTTGGTTTCTTGTTTTTTTTTTTTTTTCGGTAATAGGAATGGAACTCAGGACCTTGCACTTGGCAAGCAGGTGCTGTGCTGCTGGGCTGTGTCCCCACCCCTGTTCTGGGTCATTTTGAGACAGGATCTTGCTGTGCAGTTCAGTTGAACTCATGGTGATTCTCCTGCCTCAGCCTCCTGCGTGCTGAGATGACAGGCGTGCACCACCACGCCCAGCTTTTAATCAGGAGATTAAAGAGACCAGAGAAAAGGTTTCCAGCCTGAGGCTCACCTCTTTTGTCTGCCTCACCCCCCTGCCCCACGCTTCTGGAAACAGATCAGCTTAACTGCAGCCCTGACACTTTCCAGGAGGAGGAGCTGAGGCTCGCAGAACGGAGGTCCAAGGTCACAGAGTGGCCCCCAAAGAGCCTATCCCAGTGACGAGGGGGACAGTCCCCACCTCAAATGATGCAGCCAGGTGCAGGGTGAGCGCCAGGAGAGGCCGAGGGGCAGAAGGTGCTGACAGATGCCCGCACCCCTGGGTGGGGTAGGGGCTGAGAGGGACCAGGGGGAAGAGGAACCTAGGCCGGCTGATGTGCAGCTCGGCATCATGGGGATGGCAGGTGGCCATGGCGTAGACGGGAGGGGACTCCGCAGGAGCCCTCAACCCTCCCAAGCCCCTGCCTGAGCCTCCACCCAGCCCTGAAGCCGCAGCCCTTGGGCAGCATCGGCCAGTGCACACCTGTGACCGGCGCAGGCCCGAGGGCAACAGCCAAAGTGTCCGCTGTCCCCCCGGCTTCCTCCCGGTGTCCCCGTGCTGCTGCTGGGTTCTGAGGGTGAAGGATGTCTTCCGCCAAGGCCAGCAGTGCATTGATGTCCATCAAGCTCAGAGAGTCCCCGCCCAAGGCTGGCGCCGGCAGCCTCAGGGCTCCACACAGCAAGCTGACCAGTTGCTGTGTGTCCTGCAGGGAGACCGGGTGGGGACAGGACATGAGCTGTGGGCAAGGCGTGTGGCCCGGGCGTCACCAGCATCTGCGCTGGAGCCTCAGCTCTGCCCATGAATGTGTGGCCTTGACCTCCCCAGCTCCCGCTCTGTCACTGCCAACATCCCCCGGTCCGGGCGTGTTCCTAGGAGTGGGCACACAGCCAGCGCAGGGGAAGGTGCAGAGTAGCCGGGATGGTGGCCACGTCCACCGTAACCTCAGCTGCCTGGTGCAGCACAGACTCTCCGCCAGCCCAGCCAGCTCAGGGAGACCCTGTCAGGAGAAAGGGAGGAAGGCAGAAAGGGAGGGGAAGAAAGAGGGAGACAGAAGGGCTGGGATGCAGCTCCGTGGGGAGAGGGGCTGCGTGTGATCCCCGCCCACAAGAGGAAGGAGAGCACGGGGATCATGGGTACACACCTACCACCCCAGGATTCTGGGAGGCCGAGACAGGAGGATCCAAAATCTGAGCCTAGCCTGGGCAATTTGACAATTTAGCCATTTAGCAAGAGACGCTATCTCAAAATAAAAAATGCCAAGATCTGGTGACAGAGCTCAGTGAGCAGGCTCTGGGTTCATCCCCAGGACTGGGGAAAAGACAGCTGAGAGAGAGAGAGGCGGGGGAAGCACCACACCACGCTGGGGAGGCTGAGGACCTGCCTTGGTCACGGCTTCAGGTGTGACGGGGCCACCGTCCAGGGGCCGCGGGGCTGGGGCCGGGCCGGGGCTCCCAGCGTCCTGCTCCTTGGCGCCCCGAGGCCGGGCGTGGCGGAAGAGCTGCACGATCAGGAGGTTGATGGGGAACATGAGCAGGGAGCTCTCCAGCCCGATCATCACCTCCTGCCAGGTGAACTCGATGTCTCCTGGGGAGGAGGCGGGAGGGTCAAGGAGAGCCCCAGCCCCACCGCCCGGCAGCAGGTGGCCACACACTGCAGGACCAGCGGGATGCAGCTCCAGGAGGTCCCTGCCTGCTGGAGGTGCCTTCCTTTACCGGGGACCTGGCCACACCACGAGGTCTGTGCTATCAGTGTGACCGGGTGGCCCGGGCACATGGCATCAGCGTGACCTCTAGAGGCACAGAGGTCCAGGAGAGCCATGGTGACATCATTCAGCCACCAAGAGAACATGGTGTCCTGCGGCTGACGTCACCCGGCCACAGCCCTGTCCGGGACAACAGACAGCAGGAGTTACCCAAGTCCATCTTCTGCTCCGCGGGGTCCTTGGGGACGCCCCAGAACATGATGCTGGTCAGCATGGTGCAGAGCAGCATGGAGAAGCAGCAGGACACCCGCTGCACCCGCGTGAAGCGGCTCCTCGCTGAGCTGCTGAAGACAGAGTACCAGAGGTGGCCTTCCTGGAAGCCTGCGGACGTCCTCAGGAAGAACAGGTGGCTGCAGGTGGCAGGGAGAGAGAGCGGACCTCGGGAGACAGGAAGGGGCTGGGGTGAGGCACCGCCAGCCTGTAATCCCAGCACTCAGAGGCCGGGGCAGGAGGATCGCTGTGAGTTCAAAGCCAGCCTGGACTAAATAGCAAGAGGATTTGCTTAGACAGTACCTGAACTGCTTCCTGTCCTGCTCCGTGGCCACCGGAAACACCTTGTCGAGGACACAGTCTCCCACGTCGATGGACAGCCACGAGTTGCAGAGGAAATACCACTTCTGGCCCGTGGCCAGGTCGTGGACCAGCACCCGGCTCACATACCTGGAAGCAGGGACCCAGAATGCTGAGGACAAGGTGTTGGGGTGAGCCCTTCCCGGGCACCATGAAGGCAGCCTGCCTGCAGAGATGGCATGTTCCTTCTTTGGCCTTTGCTTGATCAGAATTGGAGCTGGAGTGGGGGGTAGCTCAGGCACCCAGCGGCAGAGCCGAGCCAGCTCCTCAGCAGGTGAGAACTGTGAGCCCCTAACTGTCTGGGCACCCAGCTAGGGCAGTGGCAGCCCTGAGTGGACAGAATCACCTGGGGGAGGCGCGTGTATGCACAGGGGACCCGAAGCTGTCACAATTCTACCTACACTGCAAGGCTGGCGTCTCTCTGGGGTTCAGGAGCCCTGCGGGAGACTCCTAACCTGAGTCAGGTCTCCTCGGCCTGGGCAGGACCTGGGGTCACCGTTCCTCTCAGCAGCTGCTTACCTGTTGTTGTTTTTGGTGTTTTGAGCAGGGTCTCACTATGTAGTTCAGGCTGCCCTCAGACTTGCAGCAATGCTCCTGCCTCAGCCTCCCGAGTGCTGGGAGTACAGTACACCCAGCCGGACCTGGGCATCCCAGTCTGATCTGAGACAGCTCCAGAGCTTGGGGGCTAGGGAGGGGCTGGGCTGGCACTGGCCTGCACTGCACAGGGCTCTCCCTCTCTCTGCCCACCCTCCCTGGCCTCCCTGCTGCCCACATCCACCTCAGCATCTGCTCCCCAGGAACCAGGCCCTGGCCGGGCACCCAGAGCCCCCATGTGCAGTCCCTCGGGTGCACGGGAGGCAGCAGTGTAAATGCTGCCTACTGTTGCGGGCCCATCAGACTGGCCTCTCCCACATGGGCCACTAGTGTTGGCCTCGGACATGGGGAGGAACAGAGTTCTGGGTGTACAGCTGGGTGACCTTGGGCGAGTCTCAGGTCCATGCTGCCAAGGGCAGGACTGATGCTGGACACCGAGCCTATGCCATTGTGGCTACTGATGGGCTGTGCGGAGCTGGCCCCGGGCCTCTTGGACCTCGGTTTCCTCATCTGTGAAATGGGGATCCCTGGTGTGCAGAGCGGGGGCCTCACCTCAGACTGCCTCCTCTCCACTCACCAGGATGGCCGGTCCCCTGAGTTGTCATGCCACAGCCGGAGGCTCCGCAGCTCCCCCAGGGGGGACAGGGTGGACAGCAGGAAGACATCCACGCCTCCGCGCTCCAGCCGGGGGGATGCAGGGTCTGCCAGGTGGTGCGGCTCGCTGTCTCCGTCCAGGCCATGCAGGGTGATGGTCACCTGAAATCCAGGGACCAGGGTGGCCATCTCCACGTGGCCAAGGAGCCCGCTGGCCTTGCTTCATGTGAGGTGGCTGAGACCAGCCAAGATGGCCCTTTGTGCGTCCCCCCCACACCTCAGACCTGCGCAGGGTCCCTTTCTGTTGTGTGCAGAGTTGGGGCACTGTCCAGATTCACAGCATGAAATCAATCACACTCGCAGAAAGTTTGACTTTTCAAACACTACCCTGATTGTTGATTGATAGACTGATGGTTTTTTGGTTTTTAAAGCCAGAGTCCACTGTCTGGTTCAGAGTGACTTTTGACTTACATAGCCCAGACTGGCCTCCAACTCATGGCAAATCTCCCTGCCTCAGCCTCCCACATGCTGGGATCATGTACTTGTTTGTAAGGGCTGCAGAGCAGGACCTGTTTGCCTCCTAACAGTTCCATTTTTAGCATCTCAGAGTGCCGAGCACTGAGCCGGGTGAACGAATGCCTGCTGCTTTGAACTACGAATTCCCAGGGCCCAGCCCCGCCCTGCAGGTGGGAATACCAGGAACCAGCCCCGGAGCGGGTGTCTACGCAGGCAGCGCTGAGGCGGGGCCTGGCTCCCTGGGTGTCATGGCAGACATCAGCCATGCCCGCTGCACCCTGGCCTCGGGAAGCAGGGCTCCTCGTCTACATCTGGCTGCCTCTTCCCCCAGAGTTTGCTTTGACCTTGAAGCTAAGGGCTGAGAAGGAACACTGGAGGGGCGGGGGCACCTCGGTTTCCTCCTCCCTTGCAGGGCGCCTCGGGCACTGCTTCTGAGCTCCCATGGGTGCTCACAGGGTGGCCAGCTCCGTCCTGTACCCTTTACTGCTGTCTTCCCTTCCCTGTGTGCTCCCCACTCGGCCCCTAGCACTCCCCGGGGTCCATGCCAGCGGAGCCCCTTGCCCGCCACGCCTGTGTCAGAGCTGGCCCCCGGGCAGCAGGTTTCCCACTCCCGTTTAATTATTTATTTTGGGGCTTTGGAGACAGTCTCCCTTTGTAGCTCAGACTAGCCTTGTAGTCCTCTTGCCTCAGCCTCCCGAGCGCTCCGGTACCTTTGAGGACGTGGCCGCCCCTCGCCGGTGTCCGGTGTAGACGGTCACCAGGTAGTGGTACTGGGCCAAGGGGTCGTTGTCCTCCAGCACTGTGATCTTCGCCTAGAGGAAGCACCGGGTTAGGGGAGCTTAGCTGTCACACGCAGGCAAGCACGAGCCGTCATTCACGCCAGGCACAGCAAAGCGGTTCAGGCGTGCTGTCGGCTCCTTCCAGCAGTGAAGGCTGCTCTGTCCAAACTCGGGCCTTGAACCTCTTGGTATACCCTGCGCGTCCTTGTCCACTTACCTACTGACCACTCCAAGCACCGCTGAGTCCAACCAGTTGAATAATTAATTATCAAATTGAATAAATTCGATAAAATCGTCATTTTACATTTCCTGTTATATTATCTTACAAAATTAACAAAAACGTGTATTGTGCTCATCCTGCATTTAAATAATTGAACTAGTATGTGGTTAAAAAGCCGAAAGCAATGGTCAGGGATTTAGCAAGCGCTAGGCTGTGAGTGTGATTCCCCAGCACAGAAAAAAAAATAAAAAAAGACTTTTTAAAAAAGGCCAAAGCTGAGGCAGGCGGATGGCCTTGAATTCAAGGCCAGGCTGGGCTACACAGTAAGTTCAAGACCAGGCAGAGCTACAAAGTGGCAAGACCATGTCTCAAAAAGCCAAAACAAAACACACACACACACACACACACAACACACACACACACACACAAAGCCCAAAGTACATTCTGTGTTAAAACATAATCTTACATTAGAAATGAACTTGATAGTAATCTAAAAATATTCATAATTGGTCTGGTAAACCATACAAACTCTTCACACGAAGTGCCTCGTGATGGTAAACAGATTCGCTTTCAAGGAAACCTATTTATTTTTTCTTTTCTCCTTTTCTCCTTTTATTTGTGTTAATTTTGGGGGACTTGGGAAAGTGGGGAGTTTGAGATCAGACCTTGCTGTATAATCTAGCTGGCCTTGAACTCACAGTGGTCCTCCTGCCTCAGCCTCCTGGGATCACAGGCATGCACCACCACACTTGGATTCCAAGGGAATTTAAAAGGAATGAAATATTAAGATAGTTTAGCATAAACAAACAAACAAACATTCACTGGGGGTGACCAGAGGCTGCCGCAGCCTCGGAGCTCTCTGGTGGGAGGAGGCGTCCTGTTGCTGGGAGCCCCTCTTCAAGGACAAAGGAGTCCCTCGGCGGAGATCAAGCCTGTCTGTGCTGTCTCTGTGATGGAGATCCAGGCCTCCCAACCCTACCTGAATCCCCCTGCACCCCATCAGGGCTGCCCTGCTGGACCCAGGAGCCCTCGCAATGACCCCTGTGCCCCTGACCCCATCTCAGTGTCCACTTCCTGGGAGCTTGGCTGCACTGGGCACATAGTGTGACTGTCCAGCCACTGCGTGAGTGCTGGGTCATTGCCCTGGTGGCGTTGCTGGGGTGGAGAACGTTTCAGAGCTCAGCCCTGATGCCACTGTGGGTTCCCTCATCCTCCAAGGCATGGTATGCACCCCACACAGTGCATATGTTGGAAAATTAATAACCACATCGTTTCCAACAGTTTGTTGCAAAATCTGTTGTTGGATCGCACTTCTCGGGCCCGTTTTTAACTCCTGCTCCTGTCTGATGACCTCAGGCTAATGATCCATCTCTTGATCCTTGGCCACCTCCTCTCTGAGATGACAAAAGTCCATGTGATACGGGGGACACTCAGCAAGCTCGGGGTTCCAACCCTGCACACTGCCAAGAGGAGGAAGAGGCACAGCCCAGATCCCTGGAACATCCCGAAGGATAAGTGACCACGGGCCAGCCTGGGCCTCAGCCCTGCCCGTCTCCACCAGCAGCATGACTCAGAGTGTAGGGCCTGGCCGGCTCAGCCTAGCCACTGCTGGGATAGGCTGGAGGCTCGGGAGCTGGGCAGGAGGTGTCGCCTCCCGTGTGAATGGCCCCCAGCATCCCAGGACACTGCGGCTCGGGTGGACTCCCTGGTCCTGAGGACCCGTAGGCCCATCCACGGCACTGCTCTGGAGACTCCACACTGGAGCACAGAGACCAGCCCAAAGCTTGCCTGCCTCCCGTCACCATGGTTGGTTTTAACCTGCGTCCTGTGGCTGTGAGGAACGGAGCTGGGATCCAGCCACTCCTGTGAGCGCTGAGCCCCCACGCGACGAGAAGGGGTCACCCAGCACAGGTGCTGCTGCCCGGGGTCAGGCCTGACAGCTGTCAGCAGTCAACAAAGGCTCAGGAGCAAAACCACCCTGGGACTCTGCTGGGAAGGAGCACTTTGTACAGGGGCTGAGGGTTCCAGTCATTCGTAGGATGCTGGATGCTCCTCCACACCATGTGACACGAACTAAATCACAGGGTTTCTCCTATACGAGAAACTCAGGCTATAAATAAAGAGTAAAATAACACAGACAAGAAGAAACAAGGAGATAGACCTTTCGCAAATGAGAAGGGGACTAAGAGATGGAGGTTGGGAGGACATAAAAAAGAATCACTGCATTTTGAGACAGGGTCTCTTGATGAACCCCAGCCTGGCTTTAAACTCATTGAGATCATCCTGCCTCAGCCTCCCGAAACCTGGGATTGCAGGCCTGTGCCACCACACCCAGCTCAAGAATGAAGATGTGTTATACACATGTCCCGACTCTCCACGATTGGTGTGTTCATTCTGTCTTGCAAACGTACTCGTAAAAAAGTAAAAATTGAGAGAAAGGGGCTGAGAGGCCAGTATTCTGGTTAGGGCCCCGCCCAGCCCCTTGCTCTGTCCCTGCCATGCGGGGCCCACGCCCTCACCTTAGCCCGGTCCTGCACGTCCTTCCTCCTCGCCCAGATCACTGCCAGCACGTAGAGCACGCACAGGCCGCCCACGGTGCCCACCACCACGGGGTTGTCCTCGAAGGTGGCAAAGAGCTCTGCCGTCTGCCGGACGTTGACCACGTTGGGCATCACCAGGAAGCTGCTCCCGAAGAAGGTGAGGTGGCTGCAGAGGCAGTGAGCCCAGGAGCGCGTGGTCCTCGGCCCCACCTGCAACCAGGGAGCTGCTGCAGCGGGGCTCAGCCCTGGGCCCCGGCCGGGAGAGGAAGCCCCGAGCAGACCACAGTGGCGCCAGACATCGGCCTGCTGCCCGGCCAGCCTCAGGCTGGGAAGGGATTTCTCCCTTAACCGTGCACAGGGAGAGCTAGGTGCGCCCTTTTTTGGTGCATGATTTTATACTGAGCAGGGTAAGTTTTCCTTCTTGCTGTTACCCCCTACAGTGCAGACCAGCGACAATGCCCATAGCGTTCCCGTGGCAGCAGGCATCCTGTGCAAGCTAGCGATGGTCTCGAGCTATGGGGGCATGTGACAAGGTCCTGTGCAGACGGCGACACTTCTTTACCACCTGGGATTGTTCCCTGGACACCAAGGGACAGCAGCACGGGAGAATGCTGGGGCCCAGCTTCAGGACTCTCGTGGGCTTTTTTGTTTAAATTAAAAATGAGTTTTAAGGGTCAGGGATCTAGCTTGGTGGGACCTGGCACCAAGCTAGGCAAGTACAAGGTTCCTGATTCCAAAACCAATTACTAAAAATTAATTTCAAAATTCTATCTATCTATCTTCCATCTCTCAGCACTGGGGATTGAACTCGAAGGCATGTTACAAATGATCTCCGTCCCCAGACCTTTTTTGGTTTTTATTTTGAGGTAGGGTCAAGTTGCCCAGGTGGGACTCAAACTTGGAGTCCTCCTGCCTCAGCCTCCCAGAGCTGAGGTTACAGGGCTGCATCATCACATCTAGCTAGGAAATTTATTGTTGTTGTTGTTTCTGAGACAGTCTCACTGTGTAGCCCCGGCTGGCCTCAAAGTCAGGAGATCCTCCTGTATCAGCCTCCCAAGTGCTGGGAGTACAGGCACGCACCACCGTGCCCAGCTCAGTTTTTAATAATGTAGGAAATGTCTGAGAACTCATCCCTGTACTGGAAAACTAGAAATTTCCAAATAACTCGGGTCTCGCTGTGTCCTCCCCAGCCTGGTCATCGTGTCCTTGATTTCATGGTCTCTCCTCGGTCTGAGTGTTTCACGCGGCCCTGGCTGCGGCCGTGGGGCTCACTGCGCTCTGCAGTCAGCATCCTTCGCCCCATTTCAGGATGGCAGCCTCAGCGAGGAGGAGTGCAGGGCTGACCCGCGTCTGGCTGAGGGCAGAGCCCGGAGCGCCAGCCGCTGCCCCACCCAGATGCCACAGGAGCCCCAGGCTCTGCACACAGCCGCTCCCTGCCAGCTGCATGGGCTCGGGGAGGATGCCTGCGCCTGGGCTTGCTTTTGCGTCAGAGGCTGCGCCCAGCGTGGGGGACCCGCCGTCTCCTGGGCACTCATTTCTTCCTGGGGCTGTGGGGGCCCCCAGAGTGTGACAGCCACAAGTGAGGCCAGAATGATGAGGGGGACAGCAGGAAGGGGTTCGTCCTGACTCTGCTTCTGGGCTCTGTGGGATGGGGATGGGGCTCTGTGTCCTTAGACCGTAGACTCGTGTGTCTCACCTGCTTCCCGTGTCCTCTGCTGGTGAGAGCTGTGTCTGTATTTGTTGATTTATTTAGCGGTGGGACCCAGCTCTCGGCATAGAGCGGAGGGTGTGGCTTAGCACTCACTTCCTGGGAAGGGACCTCTGGCCTCCCCCAGGCCCACGGCCAGGCCTCTCTGCCTCAGCCTCCTTCCTCTATGATCATTTATTCCCAGTGCTGAGCAAAGTACGGGTCTGGTGCCCTGGGGAACTGGACATTATTTACGTGATCTTGAAGCTAGAGGCCCAGTGACCTCTCTGCCTGGTGCCGTGGAAGACAAAAGAGTATGTCTCAGAGGTCACGAGTCAGGGAGTTTCTTCCAGGAAGCAGGTGACAGGTAGGGGTGTGTTCTGGGCACAGTGGATGGCATGTGCAAAGGCACCGTGGTGCACACAAGAAACTGCACCAGCTGGGTGTGGTGGCGTAACCCCAGAACTCAAGAGGCTGAGTCAGGAAGGTCACTACAAGTTCAAGACCAGCCTCATAGAAAACAAAAAACACCAGAGCAAAAGCACTGAAGGAGACCCTCCCCAAGCCAGAGTCACCCTGCCAAGCTGCCCGCCTCTGCCCGCTCTCTTTACCTGGCACCCGGCGTCATCCCAAATCTCCCGGACCTCGTCCCAGAACATGCAGTGGGACAGGAAGGTGGTGACGCCAATGGTGAGGTCCTCCCCAGGGGACAGTTCCAGGTCGGACTCAGGGACCACACTTAGGTAGTAGGTGCCTTCCCCAGCGGGCAGCTCCTCGGGGCCCAGGATCCACGTGGCCGGCTCATCTGAACGGCAGGTGATTTTTTTCTGTCCCCCCCACCCCCTGTGGCTTCCAATCCTCACTTTTACCTGACTTTTTGTTTTGTTTTGTTTTTAGGCAAGGTCTTGCTGTGTAGTTCAGGCCAGCCTTGAGCTCACTATGTAGCATAGCCTGGCTTTGAACTTGTGGGGATCCTCCTGCCTCAGCCTCTCTAATGCTGGGATTACAGGCGTGTGCTCACTTTGGAAGGCAGCCACATCCCAGGGAGCAGCTCAAGAAACAGCCCAGGGGGCAGGTGGGTACCTGGAGCCGCCGCTGGTGGCAGGCGGGTTTGGGCGTCGTAGCTGGTGGCGTTGGGGTGGTATCCGTAGCCCAGGCTGAGCCTGAGTGGGACGCCAGGGCCCCCGTGCAGCTGGACCCCCAGAGCCGACCCTGGAGAGGTCACGTTCACCTGCAGCACCTCAGCCCGGGTCAGGTTCAGCAGGGTCGGAGCGCTGTGTCCTTCCGGAGGCCGGGGCAGCAGGATCTGTATTAGACATGAGGTCAAGGGCAGAAGGCGGTGCCGGCCAGGGCACCATGGGCTGCTGTCCAGTGCTGGGCAGAGTGAGCCCCAGGGACCGAAATCCAGACTCCCCCGCGCCCTCCTCAGAGCATCCTGAGGCTGCTGTAACAGATGACCACGGGCACAGCTGGGCGGCGTCAAAAAGCGTGGATTGGGGGCCAGAACTCTAAAGTCAGCTTCTTTTCTTTCTGCTTTTTTTGAGATGAGGTCCACTATGTAGCCCAGGCTGGCTTTGAATTTGCCGAGATCCTCCTGCCTCAGCCTCCCAGGTGCAGGGATCACAGGTGTGGGCCACTGCACCACACTCGGGTCAGAACCAGCTTGCTAGACCTCCTTCAGGAGCTTCTGGAAATGGCCACGACCCACTGCCTCCCGTTTCCAGCTTCTGGAGGTCACACACCGTCCTCAGGTCCTGGCCTCAGCCTCACCCCCCCCCCTTTGTGCCTGCCATCCAACCCTCTTTCTTCTCCTGTCACCAACATGCCCTCTGTCCCCATTTTCTGAGGCCGCTGTGGCTCCCCTGAGCCCACGACCCATCCAGCCCAGCCTCCCACACCCAGAAGTCCTTGTGCCGGTCACAGAGGCAAAGTCCCTGGCAGCACGGGGCTCCAGGGGTGAGGAGGTGGACACCACTAAAAATGGTGATTAAATTAGTCATCAGTGCTGTGCTGGGGACTCCAGGGGCTCCACACTGTAATCCCAGCACTCGGGAGGCCGAGGCAGGAAGATCCCAAGCTCAAACCCAGTGTGGGCAACTTATTGAGACCGTGTCTCCAAAAAGGGCTGCGGCTGTAGCTCAGCTCACGGGCCCACAGTTCCATTGTCAGTGCCAACCAGCTAACCAACAACAAAAATGTCATTGATAAGAAGACTTGGTGGCCAGTAAAACATTATTAAAGCCTGGAAGAATCTGACCTCTGGTGCACGGTGGTGCGTTTGTGTTTTTGCTTAACTTTAAAGAAAATGCAGGGCTGAGGGCGGAGCTCAGTGGGGCAGCCCTGGCCTAGCATGTGGGAGGCCTTGGGTTCAATCCCTAGCACTGCAAAAGGTAAAACAAATTAAATCGAAGGGGGAATGTTAGAAGTTACATTTATGCAATGAAGAAAATTCCTTGTTCCACATCAAAAGATGGGCGAAGGGTCGGACACTAGCGGTGTGAAGGGAAACCCAATGTTTAAGGCAGGGTGGGGGTCATGCTGAGCGAGTCCCTCTTTAACCGCTGTGTGCATCACTGACCACCTTCTGGCCCCGACCACTCCGAGGAAGCCCAGCTGCTTCCGAGCGCCCGGCTCCTACCTCCACCTTCTCGGACAGGTTCCTCACGGGGATGGGGTGTCCACTGGGGCCGCTCAGACACAGGCTGCCCACGGTTCCGCTGACAGTGCGGCCGCTGCTGGCCCGGAAGGGGCTCTGCGGGAAGCTCATCATCTGGAACCAGAAGTGTGCGGTGTGGGCTGAGGCCCCGGGGGCCGGAGGTGACCCGGTCCTGCACTGAGGAGTGCACAGGCACCCAGCCCTGGCTGCTGCTGGATTTGGGCGTGCTCTGCCCTGGGAATGGTGGCCTCACAGGGCTGGCCCTAGAGCCCCCAGCTCAGACCTGGCTGAGCAGCGGCTGGGATGTGAAACCCTGTGGCCTTTCTTCCCCAAAACGCGCTGGAAAGAGCCTGGATTGGGAGCCCTGTGGCTTTGGCTCTCCAGGCTCGTCTGTGAAATGAGCACAGTGCTGCTGCGTCACCCACAGGGCTGCCACCAGCGAAGGGCCTCGCCGGTCCCAGGTGGCCACGGCTGCCTTACCCTGATGTCCACCGGCTCCTGTGCGTGCTGCGCAGAACGGAGGGTTCCGGCAGGCAGGGTGAAGGCCGCCGAGTTAGCAGCGGCCACGTGCAAGGAGGCCCCTCGCCACTTCCACGGCTGTATCCTGGCCACGGGGTGGGGACAGAGAGAGGAGGAGGTCAGCGCCCCGCTCTGCAGCCAGCCGGGCAGCAGGGTTCTAATGTCTCTGCTCTGCTCTGTGCGTCAAAGGCAGCGGGCACCACGCTGGGCAGGAGGCCTCAGGAATGCCGAGCTCCGCCAGCCTGCTCCCCGCTGTGGTCCCGCTCCTGGAGCGGTGCCTGCTCAGGAGGTGTTCAGCGCGGGTTTTATGTTTGAGGCAGGGTCTCCCTTGCAGCCCAGGCTGGGCTGGAGCTGATGGTGGTGATCCTCCCGCCTCAGCCCCCTGAGTGCTGAGGTCACAGGCGTGCACCACCACAGCCAGCTCACAGATTTTGCTAAGTGAATGCATAAAGGATGGTGGACGTGGACGTTTCTCTGTCTCTCTTCCCTACCCTCCTTGACCTTTGATGCCAGGGTTCCCAGCCCCCTCCTTTCTGACCTTTGACTTCGCCCTCTCTGATCAGTCTGGGGACCCAAGAGAGCAACTGGAGGACCCAAGGCTGGGCGCAGGCCACCTGCAGCTGCAGCACAGGCCCTGCCAGTCGGTGGGGTGGGGACAGAAGCCGTCCCCAGGCAGTGGTCAGGGCTCGGTGACAGCGACACTCTGAGGGCAGATTCCCCAGGCAAGTGCGTGTCCATGCAGGACATGGACACTGGAGGGCAGGCCCCGTCCACCCCGCCCTGTCCCACAGCTGCAGGGTGACATCTCTGCTCGCTCGGTGGCTGGGACACGGCACCGAACCCTTCCCTTCCTGTCCTGTCCATCTCGGGTTCCTAGGACGCGGGTTCGGAAGACGTGAGGTCAGCGCGTGAGCTTCTCAGTTACCTGTTTGTGTACACGGAGATGGAGGGGGTGGCCAGGGTGGACGGAAGTCCCCCAGGCAGCGTGCCCAGCAGGAGGGCGGTCTGCAGGTGCTCTGCCACCCTGAGCAGCTGGGCCACAGGGGCTGCCTGGAAAGGGAAGTGGGGGACACTGCTGAGAGCCTTCACCCCGAGCCACCTTTGGTGATGTCACCAGGCTGGCGTGGGCCAGGGCAGGAAGGGGAAGACAGCACGGTGGGTGACCGTGAGAGGGGGCACTCAGACAGATCCAATCCCAGCTCCTGCAAGTGCTGTGCATCCTCCCGGCAAGTAGAAGGGGAAACTGAGGCACAGCCAGGCCTCCCGGGGAAGCATCCAGCTCACGGTCCCTGTGCGAAGCCATGTGGCTCTCTGTGCTGCTGACAGCCACACTCTGTCCAGGTGTTGTTCCGGGGTGGCAGGGAGCCCGGGCTAAGCTCTGCCCACACTGTCCACATCCAGATTGAATATTTCCTTGGTGCAGGGTGCTATGTACACACCAGGGGCTTGATGCTTGCACAGAGATCCCAGGAGGGCGCTCTTGTCCGATGAACCAGGAGTTTGCAGAGACTTCCCGGGGTGCATGTGATTCCCCCACCTTAGCTGGGGGCTCACACGGGACAGGTCAGGGGCGCCTCCACTTGCAGATGAGGAAACGAGGCTTAGGGAAGTCAAGTGACCTGCCTGAGGCCGAGGCTTGTAGGCCACAGATGCCGGAGTCGGGCTCAGGCTGCCTGGCTCCAGAGCTGCACGCTGCCCACTGCACCACCCTGCCCCGCTTGCTGCTTGTGATGCTGCGCTCTGGAGCCTTTCCTCCGCTCCTTGGGAAGCACCTTAGCCGCTCTGCCTCAGTTTCCTCATCTGTGACTTGGGGCAGAAGATCCACCCAGGACTTGGTGTGAGCTGGCCACACAGCGGCCGTGAGGTTCACATCCAGCCCGGGACACCCACCTGGCTGGCGTTGGTCTCGCCAGGGTCCTCTGGGCCGTGGCTCAGGGATGCATCCAGTGCACTTCCCATGGCTGCAAACAGGTCCCTGGTGGCCGCCTGGCGCCTCTGGTCCTCAGGACGGGCGGTGGCACTCGCTGTCAGCAGGGCCTTGCTGGCGAGGTACAGAGCTTGGCTGGCCTGCACGGGTTCACCCAAGGAGGAGCAGCAGCATGAGCCCCCACCCGGCATGGACCGACCTGCAGAGCAGAGCATCAGGGAGGGCCATGCCAGGAACGAGCTGATATCACATGAGTCGTCTGGATCCCTGACGTGCGCCCTGGTCTGGCCTCCGTGTGAGGCTGTAAGTTCCCCAGGGGAACAGGCAGGTCTGTCTCGGTGCCCTTCCCAGAGAGCCTCGAGCACCACAATGGCCTCAACACAATGTGCTTACAGCAACATGGCTGCCCAGCGACTGGGAGGGACAAGGGTGGGCGGGTGATGGACAGACAGGTGGATGGGAGGTGGGTGATGGACAGACAGGCGGATGGGAGGTGGGTGATGGACAGACGGGAGGATGGGAGGTGGGTGATGGACAGATGGGTGGATGGGAGGTGGGTGATGGACAGATGGGAGGATGGGAGGTGGGTGATGGACAGATGGGTGGATGGGAGGTGGGTGATGGACAGACGGGCGGATGGGAGGTGGGTGATGGACAGACAGGCGGATGGAAGGTGGGTGATGGACAGATGGGAGGATGGGAGGTGGGTGATGGACAGATGGGTGGATGGGAGGTGGGTGATGGACAGATGGGAGGATGGGAGGTGGGTGATGGACAGATGGGTGGATGGGAGGTGGGTGATGGACAGACGGGCGGATGGGAGGTGGGTGATGGACAGACAGGCGGATGGAAGGTGGGTGATGGACAGATGGGAGGATGGGAGGTGGGTGATGGACAGATGGGAGGATGGGAGGTGGGTGATGGACAGACGGGAGGATGGGAGGTGGGTGATGGACAGATGGGTGGATGGGAGGTGGGTGATGGACAGATGGGAGGATGGGAGGTGGGTGATGGACAGATGGGTGGATGGGAGGTGGGTGATGGACAGACGGGCGGATGGGAGGTGGGTGATGGACAGACAGGCGGATGGAAGGTGGGTGATGGACAGATGGGAGGATGGGAGGTGGGTGATGGACAGATGGGTGGATGGGAGGTGGGTGATGGACAGATGGGAGGATGGGAGGTGGGTGATGGACAGATGGGTGGATGGGTGGTGGGTGATGGACAGACGGGCGGATGGGAGGTGGGTGAAGGACAGACGGGAGGATGGAAGGTGGGTGATGGACAGACGGGCTGATGGGAGGTGGGTGATGGACAGACGGGCGGGTGGGAGGTGGGTGAAGGACAGACGGGAGGATGGAAGGTGGGTGATGGACAGACGGGAGGATGGAAGGTGGGTGATGGACAGATGGGAGGATGGAAGGTGGGTGATGGACAGACAGGCGGATGGGTGGTGGGTGATGGACAGATGGGAGGATGGAAGGTGGGTGATGGACAGATGGGAGGATGGAAGGTGGGTGATGGACAGATGGGAGGATGGAAGGTGGGTGATGGACAGATGGGTGGATGGGAGGTGGGTGAAGGACAGACGGGAGGATGGAAGGTGGGTGATGGACAGACGGGCGGGTGGGAGGTGGGTGAAGGACAGACGGGAGGATGGAAGGTGGGTGAAGGACAGACGGGCGGATGGGTGGTGGGTGATGGACAGACGGGCGGATGGGAGGTGGGTGAAGGACAGATGGGAGGATGGAAGGTGGGTGATGGACAGATGGGAGGATGGAAGGTGGGTGATGGACAGATGGGAGGATGGAAGGTGGGTGAAGGACAGACAGGCAGATGGGTGGTGGGTGATGGACAGACGGGCGGATGGGAGGTGGGTGAAGGACAGACGGGCGGATGGGAGGTGGGTGATGGACAGATGGGAGGATGGAAGGTGGGTGAAGGACAGACGGGAGGATGGAAGGTGGGTGATGGACAGATGGGAGGATGGGAGGTGGGTGAAGGACAGATGGGAGGATGGAAGGTGGGTGATGGACAGATGGGAGGATGGAAGGTGGGTGATGGACAGATGGGAGGATGGGAGGTGGGTGAAGGACAGACGGGAGGATGGAAGGTGGGTGATGGACAGATGGGAGGATGGGAGGTGGGTGATGGACAGATGGGAGGATGGGAGGTGGGTGATGGACAGATGGGAGGATGGAAGGTGGGTGATGGACAGATGGGAGGATGGAAGGTGGGTGAAGGACAGACAGGCAGATGGGTGGTGGGTGATGGACAGACGGGCGGATGGGAGGTGGGTGAAGGACAGACGGGCGGATGGGAGGTGGGTGATGGACAGATGGGAGGATGGAAGGTGGGTGAAGGACAGACGGGAGGATGGAAGGTGGGTGATGGACAGATGGGAGGATGGGAGGTGGGTGAAGGACAGATGGGAGGATGGAAGGTGGGTGATGGACAGATGGGAGGATGGAAGGTGGGTGATGGACAGATGGGAGGATGGGAGGTGGGTGAAGGACAGACGGGAGGATGGAAGGTGGGTGATGGACAGATGGGAGGATGGGAGGTGGGTGATGGACAGATGGGAAGATGGGAGGTGGGTGATGGACAGATGGGAGGATGGAAGGTGGGTGATGGACAGATGGGAGGATGGGAGGTGGGTGAAGGACAGACGGGAGGATGGGAGGTGGGTGAAGGACAGATGGGAGGATGGGAGGTGGGTGATGGACAGATGGGAGGATGGAAGGTGGGTGATGGACAGATGGGAGGATGGGAGGTGGGTGATGGACAGACGGGAGGATGGAAGGTAGGTGATGGACAGATGGGAGGATGGAAGGTGGGTGAAGGACAGATGGGAGGATGGGAGGTGGGTGATGGACAGACGGGAGGATGGAAGGTGGGTGATGGACAGATGGGAGGATGGAAGGTGGGTGATGGACAGATGGGAGGATGGGAGGTGGGTGATGGACAGATGGGAGGATGGGAGGTGGGTGATGGACAGATGGGAGGATGGAAGGTGGGTGATGGACAGATGGGAGGATGGGAGGTGGGTGATGGACAGATGGGAGGATGGGAGGTGGGTGATGGACAGACGGGAGGATGGAAGGTGGGTGATGGACAGACGGGAGGATGGAAGGTGGGTGATGGACAGACGGGAGGATGGAAGGTGGGTGATGGACAGACGGGAGGATGGAAGGTGGGTGATGGACAGATGGGAGGATGGAAGGTGGGTGATGGACAGACGGGAGGATGGAAGGTGGGTGATGGACAGATGGGAGGATGGGAGGTGGGTGATGGACAGACGGGAGGATGGAAGGTGGGTGATGGACAGACGGGAGGATGGAAGGTGGGTGATGGACAGACGGGAGGATGGAAGGTGGGTGAAGGACAGACGGGAGGATGGGAGGTGGGTGATGGACAGACGGGAGGATGGAAGGTGGGTGATGGACAGACGGGAGGATGGAAGGTGGGTGATGGACAGACGGGAGGATGGAAGGTGGGTGATGGACAGACGGGAGGATGGGAGGTGGGTGAAGGACAGACGGGAGGATGGGAGGTGGGTGATGGACAGACGGGAGGATGGAAGGTGGGTGATGGACAGACGGGAGGATGGAAGGTGGGTGATGGACAGACGGGAGGATGGAAGGTGGGTGATGGACAGACGGGCGGGTGGGTGGTGGGTGATGGACAGCCGGGAGGATGGGAGGTGGGTGATGGACAGACGGGAGGATGGGAGGTGGGTGATGGACAGACGGGAGGATGGGAGGTGGGTGATGGACAGATGGGAGGATGGAAGGTGGGTGATGGACAGATGGGAGGATGGGAGGTGGGTGATGGACAGATGGGAGGATGGGAGGTGGGTGATGGACAGATGGGAGGATGGGAGGTGGGTGATGGACAGACGGGAGGATGGAAGGTGGGTGAAGGACAGACGGGCGGATGGGTGGTGGGTGATGGACAGACGGGCGGATGGGAGGTGGGTGAAGGACAGACGGGCGGATGGGAGGTGGGTGAAGGACAGACGGGAGGATGGAAGGTGGGTGATGGACAGATGGGAGGATGGAAGGTGGGTGATGGACAGATGGGAGGATGGAAGGTGGGTGATGGACAGATGGGAGGATGGGAGGTGGGTGATGGACAGATGGGCGGGTGGGAGGTGGGTGAAGGACAGACGGGAGGATGGAAGGTGGGTGAAGGACAGACGGGCGGATGGGTGGTGGGTGATGGACAGACGGGCGGATGGGAGGTGGGTGAAGGACATACGGGAGGATGGAAGGTGGGTGATGGACAGATGGGAGGATGGAAGGTGGGTGATGGACAGATGGGAGGATGGAAGGTGGGTGATGGACAGATGGGAGGATGGGAGGTGGGTGATGGACAGATGGGAGGATGGAAGGTGGGTGAAGGACAGACGGGAGGATGGAAGGTGGGTGAAGGACAGACGGGAGGATGGGAGGTGGGTGATGGACAGATGGGAGGATGGAAGGTGGGTGAAGGACAGACGGGCGGATGGGTGGTGGGTGATGGACAGATGGGAGGATGGAAGGTGGGTGATGGACAGACGGGAGGATGGAAGGTGGGTGATGGACAGACGGGAGGATGGAAGGTGGGTGATGGACAGACGGGAGGATGGAAGGTGGGTGATGGACAGACGGGAGGATGGAAGGTGGGTGATGGACAGACGGGAGGATGGGAGGTGGGTGATGGACAGATGGGAGGATGGGAGGTGGGTGATGGACAGACGGGAGGATGGAAGGTGGGTGATGGACAGACGGGAGGATGGAAGGTGGGTGATGGACAGATGGGAGGATGGAAGGTGGGTGATGGACAGACGGGAGGATGGAAGGTGGGTGAAGGACAGACGGGAGGATGGAAGGTGGGTGATGGACAGATGGGAGGATGGAAGGTGGGTGATGGACAGACGGGAGGATGGAAGGTGGGTGATGGACAGACGGGAGGTTGGAAGGTGGGTGATGGACAGACGGGAGGATGGAAGGTGGGTGATGGACAGACGGGCGGGTGGGAGGTGGGTGATGGACAGACGGGCGGGTGGGAGGTGGGTGAAGGACAGACGGGAGGATGGAAGGTGGGTGATGGACAGACGGGAGGATGGAAGGTGGGTGATGGACAGATGGGAGGATGGGAGGTGGGTGATGGACAGACGGGAGGATGGAAGGTGGGTGATGGACAGATGGGAGGATGGGAGGTGGGTGATGGACAGACGGGAGGATGGAAGGTGGGTGATGGACAGACGGGCGGATGGGAGGTGGGTGATGGACAGACGGGCGGGTGGGAGGTGGGTGAAGGACAGACGGGAGGATGGAAGGTGGGTGATGGACAGACGGGAGGATGGAAGGTGGGTGATGGACAGACGGGAGGATGGGAGGTGGGTGAAGGACAGACGGGAGGATGGAAGGTGGGTGAAGGACAGACGGGAGGATGGAAGGTGGGTGATGGACAGACGGGAGGATGGAAGGTGGGTGATGGACAGACGGGAGGTTGGAAGGTGGGTGATGGACAGACGGGAGGATGGAAGGTGGGTGATGGACAGATGGGAGGATGGGAGGTGGGTGATGGACAGATGGGAGGATGGGAGGTGGGTGATGGACAGACGGGAGGATGGAAGGTGGGTGATGGACAGACGGGCGGATGGGAGGTGGGTGATGGACAGACGGGCGGGTGGGAGGTGGGTGAAGGACAGACGGGAGGATGGAAGGTGGGTGATGGACAGACGGGAGGATGGAAGGTGGGTGATGGACAGATGGGAGGATGGGAGGTGGGTGAAGGACAGACGGGAGGATGGAAGGTGGGTGAAGGACAGACGGGAGGATGGAAGGTGGGTGATGGACAGACGGGAGGATGGAAGGTGGGTGATGGACAGACGGGAGGTTGGAAGGTGGGTGATGGACAGATGGGAGGATGGGAGGTGGGTGATGGACAGATGGGAGGATGGAAGGTGGGTGATGGACAGATGGGAGGATGGAAGGTGGGTGATGGACAGATGGGAGGATGGGAGGTGGGTGATGGACAGACGGGAGGATGGAAGGTGGGTGATGGACAGATGGGAGGATGGGAGGTGGGTGATGGACAGATGGGAGGATGGGAGGTGGGTGATGGACAGATGGGAGGATGGAAGGTGGGTGATGGACAGACGGGAGGATGGGTGGTGGGTGATGGACAGATGGGAGGATGGGAGGTGGGTGATGGACAGATGGGAGGATGGAAGGTGGGTGATGGACAGATGGGAGGATGGAAGGTGGGTGATGGACAGACGGGAGGATGGAAGGTGGGTGATGGACAGATGGGAGGATGGAAGGTGGGTGATGGACAGATGGGAGGATGGAAGGTGGGTGATGGACAGATGGGAGGATGGAAGGTGGGTGATGGACAGACGGGAGGATGGAAGGTGGGTGATGGACAGATGGGAGGATGGAAGGTGGGTGATGGACAGACGGGAGGATGGGAGGTGGGTGATGGACAGATGGGAGGATGGAAGGTCGGTGATGGACAGATGGGAGGATGGAAGGTGGGTGATGGACAGACGGGAGGATGGAAGGTGGGTGAAGGACAGACAGGCGGATGGGAGGTGGGTGATGGACAGCATATGGATGGATAGATCAGTGGACAGATGGTTCATGTTTAGGTGGGTAGAAGATAGATAAATGGACAGATGGGTGAGTGGACGGACACAGCACATATCCCAATTTTGCTGTATCTGTTTATTTAATGTTCAGCTGCCCTGATAGTCTGAAAGAAGTGGTGGGCACAGTCCTTCTGTGGACTTGCTTCTGAATTCCCAGTGGTTCTGGTACCAGGTACATAAGCACCCAAGAAGTGTTTGTTGAATGAATGAATGAGCACATTCATCCATGTACAAGTGCCCAGAAGGATGGACGGCTGTGGATAGGTATGTGTGTGCCTGTGCACACCTGAGCCAGACGAGCATGTGGGTGTGCCCGTGGGAAGCATCGCATCGGCCGCACCGGGGTCCTGAATTAAATCCGGCCTTGCTGGCCTCAGGCAGGAGGAGCTGAGGGGGCCCAGGAAAGCCTCCATCTTACTGTTTTTATAGGTGCATTTCTTTTCAGTAGTGGGCTTGAACCCAGGTTCCCGCTGAGCCGCACCCCAGCCTTTTATTCTGAGGCAGGATCTTGCCAAGGCACCAAGCTGCACAGGCTGGGCTCTAACTTGCGGTCCTCCTGCCTCAGCCTCCAAGGGGGCTGAGATCATGGGCAGGTACCACCACACCCAGCAGTCACGGCTTCTTCTTCAAACCACGGCTGCCAGAACCCTGGGCACGTGGTGCTCCAATGTCCGTCCCCAAGAGGCAGATCCCGATGCGGGGATCTGAGGCCGAGCCATTGATTTGGAGGCGACCTCAGAAGCCCTGGCGGAGGAGGGGGAACCCGAGGCCAGGAAAGGCTGTGTCAGGGCAGAGGTGCGGCCAAGCCTGTGGCCCCGGCTCCGTGCTGCTGGGTGCCACCTGCAGGAGCACGGGGAGCTGGGGTGTCTGTGCTGTGCCCTGCAGTCCCAGCTGGGCGGGGGTGGGGGGGACTAGAAAGGCAGGTCCTGGATGTCAGGCAGGCATGCTCAGGGCCAGGGCAGCAGCCGCATCTCCTGCCCACCCTCGGCCCTCAGATATGTGGATCTGGCTGCCCACCATCCCCGCTCTCAGAGTCACTGGGCAGTGGTGGGGCGAAGGCTGCCTCTAGTGCAGACCCGGGGCTGTCAGAGGGGGACAGGAAAAGAAGACTGAGCAATCCTGGCAGCCCCAGGAGAGCCTTGGTGGCACTGGGCAGCAGGAACTCACCTGAGCCGTGGGCACAAGCTCGCGGTGCTGGGTCAGGTCCTTCAGCACCTCGGCCAGCTGCTGCACCCTCTGCATGTCCCGCAGGCCGGTGGTGACCTCAGACAGCGAGCCCAGCACGTGCTCTCTAACCTTGGCACAGGCGGAGGAAGACAGGAAGAGGGAGCATCATTCCAAGGGCTCTGCGAAGCCCTGACCAGGGTCCCCAACTCAGAGCACCGTGGGCAGGCCGGGTGGCGGACCCCAGAGATGCCCAGTCTTCACATTCCCTCCCTATCCCTGCTGGCTGGAGCCACCCAGCAGGTGGCTGGCACTGCGGGTGGTACAGAGGAATTAAATCTTTTCACTGTAAAATTCCCTGCCGGGTTCCGAGGCCTGTGACCCCCAGACAGTCCCTCGATGGAAGGACCAGGAGGGAGATGACATCAGCTCCTGGAGGCGCTAACAGCTGCTTTTCTGGGGGTCCCTGACCCTCACCCCCCACCCCAAACAGCCGCATGCAGACTCCCGGCCTCACTGTCCGCCCGGTGTCCATCTTCAGCAGTGGCCCGGAGCCCTGCGCCAGGGTCAGCACGGAGGACACAGACTTGGCCAGCTGGAGAAGCCGCTCCGGGCCATCAGGGCCCTGCAGGGTGGCAGTGATTTTCTCCTGCACCACAGCCTGGAACGCCACGTCCTTGACACGGGTGTCACCAAGTCCCACCTGATGGGGAAATCAGGAGTGAGCTCAGTGGTTCACGTTCCAGGCCTGGAGCTGGGCGTCACCCTGGGCCTGGGCTGGGCGCCTCCTGAGGCTGAGGGCAGCAGACCAAAGCCAAGGCTTGGCCAAGCGGCTGCCCCTCTTCATCTGTGCCCGGTCCTCAACCCTGCTGCTGACCCTGGAGCTTCCCGGGGTTTATCCAGGCTCTGCCGGTGTCCACGTGGGATCTGATCCCCGTCCTTCTGCTTCTGCACTCTAAGGGTGCGGATCTAACTCATGCGTTGGACGCAGAATTCAGGACCAGACCACATGGACACAGAGGGACTTCAGAAGGCAGAGCCTTATTACACTAGTGGGCTGATGGTTTCAAATCATCGGCCGGGATTGCAGTTTTTTTAATCATATATGTTTCCGAAAGGAAGCACAAAAGGCAGGTAATACAACATCCTACATTGGTTACACGTCTTTGTGGCTAACTGCTAGGCAGAATTCACTCTTATAGGAGGAGCACCTATGAGGCTACCATCCTACCACACAGAGGGAGAAGCTGTGGTGTCTGAGACCGGCAGAGGCGTCCTTGCAGTGATAAGCCTGGGTCTCGGAACCCTGGGAAACGTTCCCTCCTGGCTGAGCCACACTCACCGCAGGGTCAAAGCTCGTCAAGTCTGCAGCTGTCTAACCACGAGAGCAGGCTGTGTCTTTCGGGCTCAGCTTTGAGCAGGGTTAGAAATGTGCTTATTATTAGAAATGCATGTTTTACAGTGTCCTCTGCATTACAATAGCCTCTACCACTCGGCTCTTCTGCTCCAGTCCACCCCTCAGCCTGGGACTTGGGCCACTAAGCCATGAGAGCCCCCAAACCTGCACCTGCGTGTCCCGAGGCCGTGGCGCAACGTAAATGCCCTGTGGGTATTTATTTGTCAGAGGCGTGAGAGGATCAGTGTGCTGCCCTTCCTCCTCGTCATCCTTTGGTGATGCCCAGGGGCACAGAGAAGTTCCCAGGTAGAAGTGGCCACCACCACCCACCTTGACCGTTGCTTGGGTCTGCTGTTTGTCCCCTGCTTGATTGGTGACAGAAACGACCACTGTCACCACAAAGTCATCGATTTCTTTTCCAAGTGGCAGATACACAGACGGGAGGGCCGGCTCAGGGCCGCAGTGCAGGCAGGAACCTGGAGAACGGACATGGAGCCATGAGGAGGAGGAGACAGCTCCAAGCCCACCGGAGCCTAGGACACCAAAGCCCCAGCTCCCGGAGGTGTGAGTGCTGGCGGGGTGCTCCGCTGGACCCAGCATCAGACACCACAAGGACGTAAGCTGTACCCTGCAACTAGGGCAGGGGGACCTGAGCCCTCTGAGGCCCAAGGGAGGATGGTTTCCAAGGGTGCCCCACGGAAGAGATGCAGAATTTCGGAGTTAAGAGGGCTGTGAGCCACACTGGGCCGCAAGGGAAACAGCCAAGCCAGGTGAGTAGAGGTCACGCAGGGGAGGAGCGGCCACTGGAACCTGTGCGTCACATCTCTGATCATCGCCTTGGGGCGGACATCACACTTAGGGGGCCCCACATCCTGCCAGCCTCTCGCTCACAGAACACATTCCTTGCAGCTTCTGAGAGAGCGACGATTACTGTGCTTGGAAAGGACAGCCCAGGAGCTGAGGGGACAGTAGAGGCTCCAGCTGGTACCTGATTCCAGGCAGAAACAGAACTCCAGGGGGCCCAGGGACACAGAGGCATTGCAGAGAATGGCGAAGCTCGTCAGAACGGTGCCCTGCTCTGGGACGATGGTGCAGGCAGGCACCACGGGGGGTGGCAGCGTGCTGATCACGTAGGTGTCCTCCCCGTAGGCGTGCTCGGTCAGTGCTGTGAGTGAAGACAGCGCACTCTCAGGGGGCTGCGGGCCACGAAACTCCCATCATGCCTCAGTATTGCCCATGACGATTCATGTGGTGACATGAAACACAGACTCTGGGTCCCTCTGCAGACCTCTTGGAGATTCCCTCAGGCCCCCAGATCCTCACAGCTCACAGCTGCCCCTGAGGCAGGGAGCCTGGGTCTCCCTTGGAGAAGCTGGGCAGCAGCAGAGGAAGGGAATCAGACAGCTCTGCCATTCATCAGCCAAGTGACCTTGGGTTTGACCTTCATGAGGGTTAGCATCTATGAAATGGGCCCATGATAATAACGGCTTCCTCGAGGAGGACGCCTACTGGGAAACGGTGAGTTACTGAAAGCCAGTGAGCCAGAAAGGGCCAGAGCCAGGATCTGGAAGCAGGGGATCCCACCCCAAAGCCCACCCCTTTCTAGCACCCCCAGCACTGCAAAGAGCCCCCAGGTGACCTGCAACACCATCCTACATACCCAGGTGCAGTTGCCAGTTTTTATTTTTTAAGCGTATGCACCCAAGGTCTCGAAAAGGGAGATTTTTTTTTTGAGACAGGGTCTCAATATGTATCTCCAGCTGGACTTGCGCTCACCATGCAGCCCAGGCTGGCTTTGAATTTGCTGAGATCCTCCTGCCTCAGCCTCCTAAGTGCAGGGATTACAGACATGCACCACTACACCCAGTAAGAATTTTAACCAATTACAACTAATTCCTGTACCTAAACTCAGTTCACAAAGTGCAGGGTGGACCTAGGGGTGTCCACGTACCCAGTCCCAGTGCCTCTTGCTATCTAGGACCACTATAGGGCATAAAGATTCTGAGGAATTCTTCCTACGAGGGGTGATCACTGGGCTCCTCACTTTGAGACTGCATTTCCCACGCTGGGCTTGCTTCACAGGAAGGCCTGGATCTCCTGCCGGAGCAGGCCCGCGGATGCCCTGCCTGTCTCACTGTGTCTGTCATCTCTCTACATAATCCCCATTTTGAGGCAGGCAGGTGGGGAAACTGAGGCATGGCAGAAGTCTCCCGAGTAGAAAGCTGTGCCCTGCTCCCATGTACACGGGATCCCCCTATTTTGCCGTCCTGGGTTTATCTTGGTTCCTGCCGGGGTGGGGAGGATTCTCACCCGTGGCTCGGACCCGGATGACTGGTCCCCAGGAACGCAGGGAGCTGCTGACCAGCCTCAGTGTGGAGGTGTCGCTCTGCAGCAGGGCCGGGGACCTCGGCCAGAACCCCGGGAGCCTGCAGGCGTCCGGGAGCGGCTCGGCCTGAAAGAGGCTGGGGTCAGCCCGCGGGCCTCAGCGGGACACGGGCTTTCCCAATGTCAGCGCAAACAGGCGGCCCCCGCTGTCTCCGGTCAGGGTCACTGCAAGAGGAGCTGAGGCAGGGCTGTGTGTGCGAGTCACCTACAGAGGGACAGCGTGCAGGGGACCAGCAGGGCAGGGAGGGAGCGACCAGGTAAAGCCAGAAGGAAGGAGAGGCAAGGGCTGTTAGAGCCCCACGCCCATCGGCCACCACACCCAGCCTGGAGGGACCAGGGACAGCGGCAGCGGAAGGAGGCCTTGGCTGGGACCACGAGTCCCCGGTGCGGGGTCCCTGTGGCTCACGCTTCTGGACCCAGCTGCAGCTTCTCGCCCTGCTGCACATTCCCTCCCTTCCCTCCAGCACCCTGCCCGACCCTGCCAACCCCAGCGCGTGGACTTCGTGAGGCTGACTGCAGGACCGGCCTCCACCACGGGCCTGCCCATCACAGGGCAGTTTCCATGCGAGCGGTGGTCAGCGTCTCACCTGCTCCGCAGAGGGGCTGTCTAAGTACCAGCTGAACAGGGCCTCCAGGGCGTCGCCTTGCAGGGTGACTCTGAGGAGAACATCGTCGTCGGAATTCACAGGCCGGCAGTTCTGCTCACAGCTGAGAGGGAAGCAGGGACAGGATGGGGACATGCTTCGGGCACTGTGACCCTCGGCCTTGTGGGGTCTTGCCCAGTTCAAGTCCTTTGAGGGGGGTATGTCCTTTTGGCAAATACAGGGTGGAATAAAAGTCACCACAGCTGGACCCCTCCACCAGGACACAGCCTCGTAGACAGAGGTGAGTACTGATCCGGGAGTGACTGGGGCACAGGACCTGGCCAGATCCTGTCCCTGCCACGTAGGGATGATCACCTTGTGCGAGCCCCTGAAACTCGCAGAGCCTGAGGGTCCTCGCCCGGCCATCCCTGATTCCCGTTAGCTCTGATAACAGCGAGGTGGGGGTTTCATGGTACGTGTTTCACCCCCGGCTAGCAGCGCACGTGATGCTTACAGCAGCCCTGCGTGTGACTGCAGGAGCCCCGGAGCACGCAGCTCAGGCTCAGAGAATGCACATGACGGGGCCCAGACGACACCCTCTCGGGGTGGATGGGGCATGGACCATCGAGTCTGGACCTGAGTCCTGGGCCTTCTGGGTGATTCCGGTCTCTCACTGGACACCTGGGAGGTCACGTTGGCATCTGCTGTGTTCCACCCACCCCCTGGTCCTCCCTGTCTTCACTCCATAAGCTCTGGACCCCGATTGCTTCTCTTCACGCCTGTGCTGGACCCCGCCACACACAGCTGTCCAGCTCTTTGTGGCTGTGGCCCGGACCTCAACACCCCAGTTCCTGCACCCTCCGTCTCTACTTGACCCAGCCAGTGGGAAGGCTGGAGAGGTCAGGGGCTGCCAGGAGCCCTGCTCCTTCCCTGGGGGCAGCCATTGGCAGGGGCAGCGCCCCTCTGGCCAGGACCAGGGCTCCTGCTGGGAGGTCCCCAGCCCTCAGCTGCAGCTTGTGGGGGCTTCCGGTCACAGCCCCTGGCCTGCATCTCCACAGCCCTTGGAGTGACAGCTTCCTGTCCTGTTGTCCCCCTGGTCTTTCCCTCAGTCCTGTCCACACCTGGAAATGGAACCTTCATTTCCTGTCTGTTACCAGGTCCCCTTGGAGGGAGCCAGCGCTGCACAGGGCCTCAGCTGGTGGTCCAAGCTGCTTCCTGCTCTGACCTGGCCTCCTGTGAGACTCTAAGCAGCCGCCCTGAGGCCTCTCTTGACTCCTGAGGCCCTCTGCACCCCTTAGCAGGGTTTTGAGGGAAGTCATCACCATGTCCCATGACTGAGACTCTTGGGTGGCATCCTCAGGGAAGTGCCCTGCCTGAGCCAGGCCCTCCGGCTCGGGCTCCCTCCTGCCCTCCGCCCCCCACACTGGCCTCTTGTGTGCTGACCGTCCTCTCCTCCCTCCTATTTACTCTCTCTGTTCTCTCGGCATCCCCCCTTCCCTTGGAGCTCCTTCTCCTCCTCCTCTCTGTTGAGCCCCAGCCCCCACAGCCCTTGCTGACCTGTGAAAGGGGAGTTGTGTTAGACCAGCCCTTCCTGCCTGCCTGCCTGCGTGCGTGCTGACCACTGGGACCCCTCGGGAACAGAGTGGGCAGGCGCCTGGAACCAGCAAGGCAGGAGCAGGTCCATGTGCCCACCTGACCCGAGGCCTGAGGTCCAGCAGGGCGGACACGTAGAGGCAGCGCTCCACCTCGCTCTGCAGCTCCCGGCCCCTCAGGACGGCCAGCCGCAGGGTGACAGCAGAGTCCGGCGGCGGCAGGCAGGACGGCGGGACCACCAGCTCCCTCTGGTCTGTGCGGAGAAGCCGCCTCTGCACGCAGCGGCCCCACTGAGCCCAGCAGCGCCCTGAGACAGAGGGAAGCGCTGTCACCTGTCAGCAACCAGGAGCCACTCGGGATCTCACGGATGCTCGGGCAGCACGCAGTGGGAAGGCCAGGGCACCCGTGTGCTCCGGTCGGCCCAGCAGCTTCCCCCAAGGCCGTCCATCCTCCTGCTCTTCCTCCAGCCTCCTCTGCTCCCATCCTCACTGTGGCTGTGCTCTGGGTACAGCTGGCTGAGGCAGAGCCGCAGTAGCCACCAAAGCTGTCATTGCCCACAGAGGAGGACACCCATGGCTCCCTGTCCCTGTGGGTGCTGTGGGCGCCTGGGACCTGTCTCTCTTTCCCCGGGCAGCTAGGTCATCACCGGCTTTAAGTTGGCAACTCCAAAAACTTCAGCTCTGTTGACCGATGTCTCTGTCAGCACCTCCGTCCCCGCCCCACCGCGGGGATCCCAAGGTATGCCTGGGTTCACCCTCCGCTCCGTGGCCTGAGCTACACGCGTGCCCTCTGCATTCCCGTGATGAGAACCGAGGTTCAGAAGGACGTCCTGGCCATGAAGGGGTTGATATCAAAAGCCTTGCAGTTTCTGCATGACTTCTGCTCAGTTATTCTGTTTTTAGCAATTTAATTGAGAAAGCAGCCACAGATGGAAGCCAAGACAGAACTATAAAGCTTGTCACGGTGGTATTTACAGTGACAAACAATTGGAAACAACCTAAATATCCAAAAAGATGGCTCTGGCCAATAAATGGTCATTTATCAGCTTGACAGTCTACTATGCAGTCAAGATAGAGGTCACCAAGGCTGTGGAATAGGCAGGGGGTGACCCAGGAAGCAAAGGGGGGCAGGCGGGGACACTCATGCTGTGTCCAACAGAGTCAGGGTTTCCGGGTGCCCTGGAGAAGCAGAAGGACAGAGAAAGTGGCCTTTGCTGAGGACACGGACAGGACCCACAGCCAGCGAGGGCTTAGCTTTCTCCTCCAACCGGACACAGAGTGGACAGAGGGTTATGTGACCTCTGATCGGAGGTGGTGCTGGGGCGGGCACTCATGACGCATGAGGAACTGATTGGAATTCTCTTCAGGTGTAAATAGGAAAGGAGATTAGGACTGGAGGAGGAGGAGGAGGAAGTGGCCGGCAGGATAAGCGCCCCGCTTTGGCCTTCCACTTTGTCAGACCACCGCCATAATGTGCAGTAATCCGCACGGGGCAAGAACCCTTCAGACAGAATGTGTGTGTGGCTAGGGGGTCCTGTGACAAGGAGGGCATGGTTTTAAAACCAGGTGCTGCGGGGTGGTTTGTCAGGAAGTAACCTGTTAGCCCCCCCACATCCTCCTCCCACCCTCCCTCACCCCCTCTCCACCCCAGCTTGGAGGGAGGGCGGATCCACCCCAGCCAGCAGGAATGTTTCACCACTGATCTCTGACTGTTTGGATTCCAGCTGCATTGAGAAAAAGCAGGCTGGCTTTTCAGGGTTAATTATTATTTATTTATTTTGGTTTTTGACACTAGGTCTCCCTGTGTAGCTCAGGCTGGCCTTGAACTCACTCTGTGGCCAGGCTGGCCTCAGGCTTGCATTGATCCTCCTGCCTCAGCCTCCCGAGTGCTGGGATTGCAGATCTGTGCCGCTAAACCTGGCTTTTGGGCTCATTCTTTTTTAATTCTTTGTATCTGCTGTCACCGCCTTCAGGGCCACCTCCCTCCCTCCCACTCCTCACCTCCTGTTTCCACAGAATTTCCTGTCCCAGGCATGTGCACGTTATGCAGAAGTTACACCTGGGTGAAGCAGAGTGAAGAGCCGCCACCTACCGCAGGACCAGCGGAAGCCTAAGTCCCTGTGGGCCTCGGGCCAGCCCAGCGTGAGGGTCGTGAAAGGATCCACGTACAGACCGGGCTCCACGTACAGCTCTGTGCTGCCCCCGTCGCCCTGCAGAGGAAGCGGCTGCTGAGTGGCCCCCTTGTTAGCGGCCTCACGAGGGGAGCTGTGCACCCCACGAGTCACCAAGAGCAGCCACGGGTGAGGCCTGGGGTGGAGGAGTTGTCTCCCCTCGGGATCCCTGGGGAAGGGACTGTCTGGCGAGGGTGGCCCAGGGCCCACTGTGCACACATTGGTGCTGGCTGAGGCCACGCCTGGCCAGTCCTTCCTGTCTGCAGATGGAACAGAGCTCCAGCGCTTCCCCAGAAGCTGGACAGGAAAGAGGCACATAAACTGACAATTAAAACTCAGAGAGGCAATGGTGCATCGGTAGAGGATGGCCAGGGCAGTCTCTAGGACAGGGAGAGGAGGCCACAGGTGAAGCCCAGCCAGAGTCCCCTGTCCTCCAGGTTCCACTGCGCCTAACCGCCAGGGCTGAAGGGTCCTATCTGCCAGTGCCAAGCCTGGCCTAGGCAGGTGGAGACCAGCTGCTACCTCTGTGACCTGGACAGTGGGGACGGGGGACGTTTCCCTGGAGGACAGGCTCCTGGGACACCAGCCGGGAAGCAAGCGCAGGAGGCAGAGGCTGCGGGAAGGGGTCGGCAGGCTCCGGGTGTGGATCTGATGACCTGACCCACAGCGCTCGGGCCGCTGGCCCAGGCCGAGAGCCCCTGGCCGGGAACAGCACAAGCCTCGCACGGAGGGGCAGCAGCTCGGGGACCTGCAGGTAAAGCCAGGCCCCTGCCAGGGCATCCGGGGCCGACCCACGTGTCTGCCGCTGCACCTAGTGGACCATCGTGAGCCTTTGGTTTTGGTTCTTCCATTTTGTCTGCCTCCCTCAGCAAACCTCGCCAGGCAGGGGCCGGACTTCACTCTCGACTGCCTCCCACTCCCCCCTGCCTGCCTCCCACTCCCCCCTGCCTGCCTCCCACTCCCCACTGCCTGCCCCGAGCACCGCAGGGGTCCACGCGGCTACCCCGGAGTCAGCCTGTGCTGAGCAGCCCAGCAAGGAGAGGAAGGCTCGGGCACGCCGTAAAAACTAACCGGCGTGCGCTTTTCTCTGTTCCATATTGTGGTTTTTCGTTTTTTGTTTTTTGTTTTGCTGTCTTTTTCCTTTTTTATCAGTACCGGGGATCGAACTCACGACTGCCTGCTTGCAAGGCAGGTGCTTATGCCGCTGAGCTAAATCCCCAGCCCCCTGTGTTTTATTTTTTAAAAATTATTATTATTGTCAGCCTCCCTGGGTAGTCCAGGCTGGCCTTGAACTCATGGCCCGACTCTGCCTCCTGACTGCTAGGATGACAGGTCTGGCCTGGTTTGCCAACATACGCGTTAAAAACTGTAACTCTTAAGTACCGTGTTAACCGCATCCCATGAATGTAAATGGGTTATATTATCATCATCATTCAGTTAGAAAGATTTTCTGATTTTCTGTGTGCTCTCTTCTCTGATCCACTCATTTCTATAGAAGCCTGCTGTCTAATTTCTAGGATGTCTGGGAGCTATTTACATCTCTTAAACGCTAATTGTTGGCTTACAGTGTAATTCTTTAGCGGTTGAGGCCATGGTTTGTTTGATTTCATTCTTTCTGGGCTCTATCAAACAGAAGAACGATCCTGAGTGCTTTGGTTACCGGGACCAACAAAACAAAACTCAGAACTGAGGCCCGGCCCTTGGGCATCACTCAGAACTGAGACCTGGCCCTTGGGCATCACTCAGAACTGAGACCTGGCCCTTGGGCATCGCTCAGAACTGAGACCCGGCCCTTGGGCATCGCTCAGAACTGAGACCCGGCCCTTGGGCATCGCTCGCTTGCAAGGTTGTTTTTAAAAGAGACTCACATTCGTGTCTTCAGCATCTGTTCCAGAAGGCTCTCGGAGACCTGCGAACACAGTGGAATCGGTGTCAGGCCATGGCGGGGAACCTCCTAACAGGTTATTAACAGACTGCGGGCTGGCAGCTGGCTCCTGCCACAGAGCCGGCCACTCAGGAGGCCATGACGGTCCGTCCTGACCGCCGACCTGATGAGAACCAGAGACACGGTGAGGGGTCTCTGGGTAGCTCGGGGGGCTCCAACTAGTGAGGTCACTGACCGATGGACGGCCGTAGTGGATGGCTCCAGGAATGGCTCGGGGCCTCGTTAGAATAACTGAGCCATCGCCCCAGCAGAAACCTGGGAACGCTCTGGGTCCCTGCTCCTTCCTCTGCAGCGTCCCCAGTGCCTGGGTGAGGGTAGCAGCACACACTCAGGAGATGCAGAGCAGCAAAACCGCGTCTGGGCTACCGAGGCCTCTGCGCAGTGAGGAAGAGGCAGCCGCCAGTGCAGGTGGACCGCAGGCTTTCGAGTCCACTGAGCGCATCTCTGTGCTGTAAATGATTAACTGCCGTTTGAGGGCTGGGTGAAGAGGCCAGGTGAGGAGCCCGGTTTGCAGCCTGGTTTACGTCCATGGTGCAAACACCCCCCCAGCATGGAGCTCAAGCTGCCAGGCCACCATCACGGCATGTATATTGAGGAGAGATCGAGCTGTAGGGATGCGGCCCGGCCACCAGCTGTGCGTCCGCAGCCCCCCAGCGGCTTCTGCAGGCAGTGCCCACCTGCAGCTTACGCTTTCTGAGCCTTCATTTCCTGCTCTGTAAGACCGAAGGGAGCCTGATGCTCAGGGCTGCAGGAGCCCCGAGCGCTGTGTTTATCCTACCGCTTCACAAACTCCAGGTCTGCTGAGAACACTAGTAGCCGGGTGTGGTGATGCACACCCGTTATCCCAGCACTTGGGAGGCTGAGGCGGGAGGATTGCTGTGAGTTCAAGACCAGCCTGGGCTACACAGTGAGTTTAAGGCCACCCTGAGCTACATAGTGAGACCCTGTCTCAAAAAAACACAAAACGAAAAACAAAACAAACAAGGGTATATATAATGAACACTAGCATGTCACACTTAAAAAACAGAAAAAAAGTGCACTCAATTAATATGTTCTGGAGATGGTGAAATGTTAATATTATTAATGTCTAGCAATAAAGGCTGGTGATTAAGACAGAACTTAGGACTTCTATGTGATTTGCTAGGCTCTGGTGACTTGGACGTCTTAAGAGCTGGATAGACTTGTAAAGATTCTATGAATTCTTATTCACACAACTTTGCAGGCCTGTAAAATCACACAACGCAAGAGCTGGACATGGTGGAGCGTGCCTGGAATCTCAGCACTCAGGAGGCTGAGGCAGGAGGGTTGTTGAGTTTGAGACCCCTTGGACTACATAGTGAGTTCAAGGCCAGCCCGAACTGCACGGCAAGACCCTGTCTCAAAATAAAATGAAACAAAACAAAGCCATGGTGAGATGCCAGCTAGAGAGCTCTCTTAACCTACAAAGGAACATAGTTCATTAATTAGATGAAATCAGGAGACATAGGTGCTATCTCTGCTCCTCCCACAAATTATCTGAGGGACTTCTGCAAAGTTAATTAACTTCTCTGGGTCTCAGAGGAGGGCCAGGGACAGCAGAGTGACATGGGACACCGTCTTCCCATGCAGGCACCCAGGTCCCGACCTTGGTCTAGCTCCTGGGACACCATCTCTCCCCTCCTGTCCGCCCTGGCTTGGGTGGACCTGCGGCTTCGCTCTGCTCCGGGTGCACCTGGGACCCTGGGCTGCCCAGCTGGAGTGCCCAGTCCCTCTGGT
Organism: Cavia porcellus; assembly: GCF_034190915.1. Classification (NCBI taxonomy): domain Eukaryota; kingdom Metazoa; phylum Chordata; class Mammalia; order Rodentia; family Caviidae; genus Cavia; species Cavia porcellus. The sequence continues at coordinate 115,209,115 of NW_026947487.1, forward strand.
CTCTGCAGTAAACTCAGGGATCATGAACTGAACCAGGTCCAGCCCGAGGAGCCTCTGGACCTGCGCTGCGGATACCCGGTGAGGCTGGCCTCTCTCTCCCCTCGGGGACCAGCATCAGAGCCCCGGGGCTGCCTGGCTGCCACTGGGGAGGAAAGAACCAGGAGGAAGCCAACGCAGACCCGGGGTGGACGCTGGTGACAGACGCAGCCGCGCTGAGGGCGAATCCACCCCCTGGACTTTTTGTTCCGTGAGCGGCTAAACTTTCCTTCTGACCAAGCCCATGAACTGCTGTCCTGGCCCTTGCTCAAAGTCCCCACAAACACACTCCAGGGGGGACTTGGAGCCCCGCCACCACCTGGTTCCCCGGGGCAGCCAGGGCCCACCTTGCCCACAGCGCCTGAAAAGCCACACGGCTGCCTTCCCAGCATCCCCTCCCGGCCAGAAAGAAAGGCCGTCCCCAGAAAAGAGGGCGCAATGGAAAGGTCCTGGCTGACATGCGGTTCCTGGAGCTGCAGTCACCATCACAACCCACAGGGGATAAAGATCTGGAGGAAGCCAACGCTGAAAGACAACACTGCAGAAAGACAGACGGCTTCGAGTCCCTGCAGGCACGGCCACCCACCGAGTCAGCCCTGGAGCTGCTCATCTGCTCGCTTCTTCCATGAGAGGGGAAAGCTCTGACCTTCAAGCTGCGTTGGACTTCCTGGTCTGCGCAGCCCAAAAAGTCATAAGGAATTCAGCCGCCCCTGCCTCCGAGTTCCAGGGCGGAGGCTGAACGTTTCACTGTACAATTAGCTGCCCCTCAGTATCTGCAGGGAATCGGTTCCAGGACCCCAGCGCTCTTAGGGGGCTGAGGAGGAAGATCACAACTTCGAGTCTAACCTGGACAACTTAGCCACTTAGCGAGTCCTTGTCTCCAAAAAACAATAAATAAAATAAAATTAAAATAAGTAAGGGTTGGGGTGTAGCTCATGAGAAAGCCCTGGGTTCAGTCCCCAATACTGCAAGAATTTAAGAAAGAAAGAAAGAAAGAAAGAAAGAAAGAAAGAAAGAAAGAAAGAAAGAAAGAAAGAGAAAGCTCATAGATCTCAAACTCAAGGCTGCTGGAGGTCCTCATACTAAATGGGACAGTATTTTACGTAGAATTCATGCTTATTTCCTTCCTTCCTTCCTTCCTTCCTTCCTTCCTTCCTTCTTTCTGCAGGGCTGAGGATAGAACTCGGGGCCTCTCAGATGCCAGGCAAACCCTCTACCACTGAGCTACACCAGCTCAGCTGTTTTTTAAATCAAATTTATTGGTGCATTTTAGATCTACATAATGATATACTTTAAATCACTTCTAGATTATTTGTGAAACCCCAGATAACGTACATGCCTTATAAATAGTCGCTACTCTCTAGGTTTAGGGAACAAGGACAAGAAAAAAAGCCCGTGCACGCTCAGTACATATTCAGTATTTTCCTATTATCTTTGGTCACTGCCTGAGAAGTCTGGATTTCTGCGGAATTCTACACGCATTTGGTGCCCTGTGTGAGGGACCCACAGCAGCCCCCCAGCAGTGCCCTGGACTCCTTGCTTGTGACCGTGACGCTTCCCATCTGCAAGCTCAGGCTTGAGAAGGTGTTTCTCACCCGCACGGTGACCAGAAAGGTGCCTGCAACGTGAAGGACAGGGGCCTGTTACAGTGTCATCATGGACAGCTGTCCCCGCGTGGCCTGTCCAGTCCACGCCAAGGGGGGCACCTGAAGCTTCACCCTCCCAGCATTTAGTGAGCACCTGCTGTATACCAGGCATGGGGTGAATCCTGGGGACACAGAAGTGGAGTCTCTGTCCTCCAGGGCCTTACAGTCAAGGAGACACGTGGACAGGAAGTGCCAAGCCCCAGGGAAGCTAGCAAGGGGCACTGCAGGCTGGCACGGGGTCGCCTCAGCATCGGGAGGGATGGAACCAGGGCTGAGCTGAACATGGAAGGGCGAGCAAGTGCTCGCCAGCGAGGCCCAGGTCAGCACCTCCACGTGCTAATGCCCCTCTCTTGGCCCCGTCCATTCCCTCCCTCCTGCTCCCCATTCTTCCCCCGGAGGAGTCCAGTCTGCTGGTCGTGGGGGGACCTGAGAGCAAGAACAAAAGTCCCGGAGTGTGCAGGACTTTTGTCCACCAGTCAGGGCTAAGCTTCCGCACCAGTAACTATGGTAACTATCACAGAACTGAGGAGACAGAGCAGAGGGGGTCATGGCCTCCCTGCTGCGTCCCAGCTCCTGAAAACTGTATTCTGCCAGCTCCAAGCTGGACCTGTGGCACTTGGCAAAGTTCAGTGGCTTTTCTCCAGGTTATCTCGCAGCTGCTGTCTCTGGCCAGGTGCCTGGCTGAGTATCTGAGGTCAGGAGAGCTGCAGGCAGGGTCCTGGGAGCCGGGGACTCTCCCCACTTCCTGACCGCTGAGCTCATCACACGCCCTCCGGGATGCCCTGCTTCCCTGCCCATGGAAGGCAGATGTGTGCTGTGTCCTCCCCTGGGGTGCCAGCCTGTCCGTCCTCAGCCAGCACTATCCTCACTCTTCTCCTCAATGCCCTCTCTCCGCCACCTTTCGGTTTCGCCAGTCCCCTCCCCTACCCAGAGACCAGACTGTGGTTTCCTGTACCATACTGTCCCCTGCGGAGATCTGAATACACCTGCTCCCTTCCAGCGGTTCTTGGGGGGCCGCCTGTGTTTCAGGGAACCTTTGGCAATCGGCTGCCATGACTTGGGGCACCGATATTATTAGCAGCTACTGGTAAAGTCCAGGGATGCAGCTTAATACCATGCAGTGTGCACCCAGGACGATCGCTGTGACCGAGAGTGTCCAGTGCCACATGTCAGAAGTGCCAAAGCCCAGAAGTTCTGCGGCTTGGTGGACCCTACTTGGAGACCCAGGACACACTGGCAAGAGGAGCCAATCAGGAAGGGAAAAACGGGGAGGATGGCGAGGGCGGCTACCAGTCCCAATACCTTCCACAGGAACTATCACCCGGTAAGTTCCAGATGGCTCTCCGAAGCTCTCTTCTTCCTGGGAGAAGTTGGCGCTGAGACCGGTCACCTCAAAGGTCAGCCCCTCCAGGGTGCCGTGAGCCACAGAGACATTGATCATCAGGTCCTGGCCAAGCCCCACTCGCGTGGAAACCCAGGAGGCCTGCAGCCCTGAGAGCAGCTCCACGAGCTGGAGCTGGAGCGTGAGGTTCCCGGAGGGCACAGAGGTGGGGCTGTCGCTTCGTGCGAGGATCTCCAGGAGGTGCTTCCCCGGGCCCAGCAGGTCCTGGATGTCTCTGTCCAGGGTCAGGTTGTAGGGCAGCGAGCCCTGCTGGGCAGTGGACTCAGCCAGGGTTGTGTTACCCAGGAGCACAGTGTAAATCACGCCCGTTCCTAAGAAAAATTGAAGAATGTTGGAATGACGCTTCAGCTGGTCATTCTAGGATGATTCAGACTCAAATTCTGATGTCAGCTAGACACAGATACAGATACAACGTGACTCGGAAGCGTAGGTCCCACCCCCACCCCCAGGTCAACACTGAGCGAGGTCCAACTGAGTCATATCCTAACTTGCACAGCCCTGACTTCCCTGGTTACATCCACAGACTGGATCTGTGCCCCATCAAAAGATGCTACTTGGGCTGATATTGAATCAGAGACAAGAGAGTCTCTATTGGAAGGAGGGGTGATATTTAAAATAGCACCTGAAATTGTGTGAGCACCAACCAATTAGAATGGATCTCTGAGGGACCAGATGGACACTGTGACCAATCAAAATGAATTCTATAAATTAGTATGGGTGCCATGACCAATCAGAATGAATGCTGTGACCAATCAGAAAAGATGCCATGACTGAGCAGAATAGACATCTTGACCGATCCAAACTGATACAGTAACCAATCACGATGCCTCTATGCCCAATTAGAAATGACACTGTGACCAATCAGAATGGAACCTAGCCATAACAGCTGGTATGGCAGAACAGAAGGCACAGCTGAACATCAGCCCTGACTAAGGGCAACATGGCTGTGCCCAGTTGGTGTGTACCCCCCAGGTCCCACATTCCCCCAAAAGGAAGTGGTGTGGAAGCTCTTAGATGGGACTGAGCATTCAAAATAGAGCTTGGGAAGTGTGGGAGCTCCCATCGGCTTGCTGGCCTTGTGACTTAGGGGACATTTCTGAGTTTTTCTGTACTGCCATTTCAGGCAGATGAAAAGCACTTGAAAGAGTGTACGGCACATAGAGGGGCTAAAGAAATGATAGCTAGAAAACCAAGTCAGGGCGAGGGGGATGGCGGCCACCGTCATCCCAGGAAGAGGCAGGAGGATCACCATGAGCTCAAGGCCAGCCTGGGCTACGTGGTGAGTCTGAGGCCAGCCTGAGCTGCATAGTGAGAGTTTGTCTCTAATGAAACAAAACCAAAACTAACTAACTTAATACATGATCGGTGTTATTAATTAGTACATCTGGGCACTAGCTGGACAGACCTGAGGAAATCAAGTCCCTCGGTTTGCCTCCACCTGCCAGATTCTGCAGACTCACCTGCACCGAGCTCCACCTGGATCCACAGAGGGTCCCCGAGGACAGCCCTGCAGAGGACGCCAGCTCCTGACCTGGACAGGCCGGGGCAGCCAGTGACACTGAGCTGCTCCATCGTGTCTCGCAGGGTCACCAGCTTCTGGGCGGTCACATGCCACTCGCTGGTCGTGCACTCTGCAAACACGGTGAAGTCTCCCGCGGACGTGAACTGGTGGCTCACGGTGCTGAACAAGCTGCCGGCCACAGTCAGAGTCAAGAGCAGCCTGGGGATGCCTGACACCTGTGCACACATGCCTTCACACAAGCATTCACACACACGTTTACACACGTACTCGCAGCTCCCCTGCTCTGCAAAGGTGAAAAATGAAGAGAAAATGCTGTCTGTCTGCACCTGGCTCTCGCTGAGGAGTCTCAGAGCAGGAGAAGAGCACAGAGCCTTCGGATCAATCGGGGAGGGAGGTGGGTGTCAGCCACAAGTCCTTGTGCAGACACTTTCTCCCTGTCCGGGCCTTCCTGCTCACCTGTGAAATACTGTCCCCCACCCTATAACTCTGTCTAATTTTCCCATCTGTAAGATGGGATCAACTACTAGACATAGCAAGGTGGGGTTTTAGAGTTTTGTTTTTTTTTTTTTTTTTTTGAGACAGGGTCTCACTATGTAGTCCAGGCTGGCCTTGAACTCATGACGATCCTCCTGCCTCAGCCTTCCCAGGGCTGCTGGCATTACAAGTGTGCACTACACCCAGCTTATTTTGTTTCCCAGTCACCTTCATCTCTTAGCTCTCACCCAAGGGTAGCCTAAATTATGAGGTGTTCGTTTGACATCGCAAAAGGAGAGATCGCAAAAGACATCATCCCAGGAGGAGACCCGTCTGTGCCGGCAGAGGGAGGGACCAGGAGCCCAAGCACACAGGGAAAGGCTCCAGCTTTGCTTCATTTCTCTTGCTCCCCTCTGGCCTGACCCCAGGTGTCCCCTCTCCCAGAGGGGCACTGGAGGAGAGGGTGATGCAGACACCTGCATCCCCGAGAGAGCCCGTCTTTCTGTCCAGGAAAGACACAAAGGGGGACCTTCATTGGAAAATGCAAAGAATGCTTGGAGAAGAGGGTTCTTTACAAATCCATGCAATTCACGAGCTCCTCTCCAAACCCACATGAGCCCACAGGAACAGCTCAGGCTGCAGGCACTGAACCAGGGCCACACCCCGATGCCGTGTACGTGGCGATATCTGCTCTGTGAATCGAACCGATGCCAGAGACAAGTCAGACATGTCCTCTAAACCTGCCTGGCCTCCTGTTCACATCACACAGATATGTTTAAAAATCAGACCCAGAATCTTAGAACATACTACTCAGATCACAGAGAATGCACACTAACACTGCTTGACACATTGAGAACCAGGAAATTGAATGACTTTAGATTCCCCATCAGAAGCTGGGGAGTTCGGAAAACAGTGAAACAATGTTCTTGAACAGCTCAAAGAACAGAACTGTCAACACAGAATGCCAGATCCAGCAAAAGAAACACCATCTAGGAATTTACATGCGGATTTAAGAACAAGCAAACAGTAACCCTCTGTGGAAACAGAAGGATATTTTGGACAGCAAAAGCCAGTCTCTCTCTCAGTGATCTCTCTGGAAGAAACAGTTTGTTTCATTCTCAAACTCTGGTGTCAACCAAAATTGCCCAGGACTAAAAGGTAGAGAAACGAATATTTCCTGAGTTCTCACCCAAGGAGGAGACTGAAAAGTGCTCTTAGAAACTGCTGTCAGCATGAGAGAGAGGTACTCAGAATACGAAGAGAGTGACAGCTTCAAATATCACACTGTGAATCCATGACCGAGTACTATGGTTTGTATCTGGATGCCCCCAAAGCCTCATGTAGTCATGGAGGCACTTTTCGGAGGTGTCTGAATCCAGAGCTTGTGATCGATTCATGACCCAATACTGGAATTAAGGGTGTGAGAGCTACACCTGCCCAGGGCGGGGAGGCTGCATAAATACAATGAACAGTTATCCCTCTGTCATGTGCCACCCTGAACCAGCTGATTATGGACTGAAACCTCTACAAAACTGTGAGCGAGCTAAATAAACCTTTCCTCCTTTACCTTTGGGCATTGGGTATTTTGTCTCAGTATTGAGAAAAATAACTAAGACACCCAGCAATTCCTGTCTTACATATACATCTGATACAAATGCACACATTTATGTGCCAAGACATACTAGAAAGTTTGTGGTAGCACAGTTTGTGACAGCCCAAAGGGAGACACCATCCAAAAGCTCATCAACTGAATTAGTCAGCTTTTCCATTGCCGAGACGCAGCACCTGACATCCACCATTTAAAAGAGGAAGATCTGGTTTAGTTCACGGTTTCAGGAGACTCAGTCCATGGTAAGCTGGCTCCAGGCAGGAACATCACGGTGGAAGGGTGTGGTGGAGCCGAGCTGCTCAGCTCCAAGTGTGAGAAGCAGAACAGGCGGACAGTGCCAGAGGGGAATGGGCCGGGGGCCAGAGGGAGCCCCAAGGTCACACACGCATGACCTCACAGACACACCTGTGCTTTGCTGAGCTACCAGGATTTCCTCAACCCACTGAAACTGACAAGTCAGGATTGATGGTCCATGTGTAAGTAAACTGATAACCATTCACAAACCAGAGTTTACACAGCAATGAGAAAAATAAATCACGATTATGGAAATATCCATAAATCCTAAAAGTAGTGTGGAACGGAAGCCACACACAGAACATACACTTTATGATTCCATTTGCATAAGTCTGAAATACATGTCTCCCCTAAGATGTTAGGGAATTAGGGTGTGCTTACCCTTGGGGTGGGAGGTTAGGAGGGGACAGGTGGGGAAGCTGGTTAGGTTTGTATGATGTTCTCTGTCTCTCTGTGTCTGTCTGCTTTTGAGACAAGATCTTACTATGTAGCTCAGGCTGGCCTCCAACTCACGGTGATCCTCCGACCTCAGCCCCCAAGTGCCAGGATTACAGACTTGAGTCTCCTTGGCCGGCCATGTTTGTTGTTTCTAGATTGGGGTTCTGGCTACATGCGTGTGATCACTGTGTAAAAATGAATCAAGCTGTTTCTTTTCATGCATTTTTCTGTACATATGTTATACATCAATAAAGCTGAAAAGTTACCTGAAGACTCCATTACTCCCTGGTTTGCATTCACTGCTGGGATATTTGCCTTTAATGGGATGCAACTTTTCTTTGAAATGAAAGAGGAGAAGAAAGCTCACATTTCTGGCTGGCCATGCTGGCGCAGAGTGTCATCCCAGCACTCAGAAAGCTGAGGCAGGAGGATTGCTATGAGTTCAAGGCCAGCCTGGGCTACAAAGTGAGTTTAAGGCCACGCTGAACTGCACAGTACAACCCTGTCTCGAGAAACAAAAAAACCACAAACCCTCCCATTTCTGCCTTTGCTCACACGTCCGATTGTGGGAACATTGTAGTCCATGTCATTTTGCTGTGTCAGTGACCAGGTGTCAGCCAGCTTGGCGGGCAAAGCCATCCGACCAAGTCAGGTGCTGTGGGAGAGGGGAACGGTGGGCGGCCAGGAGTGTCCATGCTAGGGGCGCTCCAGTTACCTGCAGGACCTCAGCTGGGCTCCTGGGCCCCCACTCACTGGTCCACGGAATGAGGGCCGAGTGGGCTCGGCTGGATTGTTAGAAGGTTTAAAGGAGAAAATGACTGAAAAGTATCTGGTGTGTAATAAACCCAAACACCGCAGCTTTAAGATAAAAGCACGTAGCTGTGAGGTAATCACATAACAGTAAGAACGGTCCATTTTTAAGAGTCGGTCATTTTCTTCCTGACAGACTTGTATACTCCTGGTGATGATTAGCTATGAGGATCGCACAATTCCTGGGCCTAAACATTCTTCCCTTCTTGTTGGTAGTGGATGTTGTGGTGTGTCCTGATGCCAGACGCCTCCCAGATGAGGGACACGTGCCTGCGCCCCCAGGAAGACACCAGGACCTGCCTCACCCAAGGTAACACCCCACCCTGGATATCGTGCAGCCAAGACTGTGCAAGGTCCCTGTGGCCACCCGGGCTCTGTCGCTGTGCAACCCCATTTGATTTGTTCTCTCTGACCGCCTTCCTTTTCCCCTATGTCTAATGCTCCTGCCTCATAATTTGGGTGCCCCCCTCCACCCCCTTCCCAAAGGACTTCAGCTGAGAAGTCCATTCTGACGTCACCTCCCATCTCCCTCCTTTGTGCCTCCCAGCGGCTTGTGAATATCTAAAAGCTTGTGTGACGTTGTTACAGTTGGGGGGAAGGACAATGCCCCAACAAGTCCGGACCTCCCAGTACCCCCCACCCCTCCACCCCGCCCCAGTTCACGCTAACAATGTCCATTCTCAGATCTGCCAGCAGGTGGCGCTCAGTTACCCAAATTGTTCGACAGAAACAAAGCAGCCAGCTGTGCAAACCCAGCACAGAGAACTTGAGGCAGGAATCCTCTGACATGGGTCCGCTTCGCTTGAGCCTGGAGTCTGCTCCTCGCCTCATAGATTACTGACATTGGAGCCGGAGCGTATGACCTTCGTGTATTTATTTGTTTATTTTTGGAGACAGGGTCTCGCTATGCAGTTCAAGCTAACCTTGAACGCACTATGCACCCCAAATTGGCATCGAATTTAATAGCAATCCTCCTGCCTCAGCCTCCTGAGTACTGGGATTACAGGCGTGTGCCGCCACACCCGGCAGGTGTGTCCAATTTACAAGTCTCTAGCCCTTTGACTAACAAGGAATTAAGCAGCAGTAGCAGTCTGTACGCACACCGAAAGCACCATGATCTTGCTTTTGTGTACTTAGAACCCGTTCCCTGCAGGGTAGCTGCCGTGCGCGGGTCTGCAAGCGCCAGTAAGAAACGCAGCTCCCGGGTTCATCCAAGTGACAAAGAAGCCAGGCGCGTGGCCCCCAGCCCCACGCAGCTTTTAAGTAGAAACTGGGTTACTCGGGTGGGTGTCTTTCCTTTAAAAGAAAGACAAAAAATACCAGTGCTTTTGCTCAGGGAAAACATGCAGAAGTAGCCAACGTGAAGCGTGGCTTGTTGTTTCTTTCAGAGTTTAATCAAATAGGAAGTTCCCGAGTGTAATACGCCGCAGCCCATCTCGATGGACCCAGTTAGCGTCTCGCCCCATCAGCTTCCGTTTCCAAGCATGGTTTATCTATCACTGTGAAGTGCTCTCCTCACTAAAGCTTTAGCAGGCTGCACGGTCAAGTTCTATTACACCAAGCTCATGCCAGGACAGGAAAAGCCACCAGCACTCCCCAAAACCGTGAGAAATAAGAAATACTGGTTAAGCCACTACATGGTGGGATGGCTTGTTACGCAGCAAAGCTGACTGCCACAATCTGATTCAGGGTTCAGAGACTCCTCTTACCTGGGGGGGTAGTAGGGGTCAAGGGTGTGGCCATCTCCCATACTAAGGATGCAGGACAGGTTTCCCACGAAGGGAGAAAGCAGCCACATCAGAGAGATGGTGACATTGTCAAAGACAAAGCTCTCGTTGGGCACCAGCAGCCGCAAGCCTGCAGATCCAAACACGAGATGCTGTTTGCAACTCAAAATGGTGCATTTCTGCCTCAAACTTAGTCGCTTCTATCCAGCTGACCTTTATCTGGTAGATGGACTTAAAGGTTTTTTTTTTCAATTTTATTTTTCTTGTTGTCATTGTTTTTGAGATAGGGACTCAGTATGTAACCCGGGCTGGCCTCGAACTCTCTATGATCCTCCTGTCTCAGCCTCCCAAGTGCTAGAATGAGAGACGTGCACCGCCACACCCGGTTTAATTGTATTTTTACTTTTGAAAGTTCTTTGGAATTTTATTTTCATTCATAGGCCATGCATCGCTGTGGCCTCTTAGCACACTTTCGACTGCACCAAAGCTAGGACTTGGGAGGCTGGCGTGGAGGGCGGGGCGAGGGGAGCACAGCTTGCCGGCCTCTCCCTGCCCATGGAAGGGTCGTCCTGGGCCAGTCCCAGGGTCAGGGCCTTGACGCAGCTGCCCGAGGACACTCAGGATGCACCTGAGCCCTGCGACAGTTACCAGACACTAGATGAAGTCCCACCTGCTCACATCGGAAACGACTGTGACCAGAAAACCCGGATCACAGGGCCTGGGTACTGGAAATGGGACTCAACACGGGTCTGTGCTGCCAGTCACCTACATGGCAGCCGACAGCGACTCCGTGGCTCATCTCCAAAGGACCCCTCTGTCCACCAGCAAAACCACCACAGGGAGTCACTGCCCATGGGCCTTTGCACAAACCCTTCCTGCTCCTGTCCTCTGGGACACACACTCTGGGCTCTGCTGCCCTAGATCCATCTTTTCCCCCAGAGCTCTTTGTCCTTCTGGCTCAGGGCCTCCATTTAAATTAACCCTAAGGCCACCACTTTGGAGCTGTCCATTAACATTGAAAGCGCGTGCACCCGCGATCCTGCGCTCCGGCAATCAGCGATCTCACCTCCCAACACCACTGCCAGTGAGAGCTAAGATACACGGGCTGCTTGATGGCCACAGAGGGTTCCGGAACAAAGGGCCGCCGAAAAACTGAGGTGGCCAGTGGTGGGGGCTTGGACATAATCTAATGACTGACTACGACGTGGTCACTGAGAATGAGTGAGCAGCTTGGAGAGAGGCCCAGGATGCATGAGCAGAATATAGGAAGCAAGCTGCTGGCTGATGCCTTTCACGGGATTATATTTTTATGAAACTGTATTTATAGGTCTGTGTCCATATTTTACAGTGCGGGAAAGAGTTTCTTCTGAATAACTATGTTTCCTTAGGAGGAGTAGGATTATCAAATTGAAGAGTTTTTTTTAATAAAACTTTTATAAATTGTGATAATGTAGGTTACTTTTTTATGGCTTTCAAGACTTGTAATTTTAAAAGTGAGAGATCTGTGGGCTCCATCTGATTTAGCAAACTTGCCTTTGTCTTTTGTATGCCTGGGGTCACCCCCATAAATTTGATCTGGAAGTCCTGGGGTAAAAACCCATTTGGGGCTCATGTGGCTGGCGGCCACCTCATCCTTCATCCTTCATGAAATTGGATTCAGTATGGAAAGCAGGAAATTCCTTCGCCCCAGACTCACCTTCCCGGCACTGGTACCGCACCCACAGGTAGCTGCCCCGGCTGGGGCACAGGTCTCCAAAGTACGTCCCATCTGCCGCCACCTGGCAAGCCTGCAGGCCCTGGCACTGGCCTGGGGAGCACCCCATCCCACGGAGGCAGGAGCAGCGTGCAAGACAGAAGGACAAGCATTCAGCAGAGCGTCTCGGAGATGACTTAGGACACGTGCGTTTACCCCCAGCCGCCCGGCAGCACCTGTCTGCAAATACCGAAGACCAGATGCTGTGCTGGGCCCCCAGAGGCCTCTGCCGCCCCAGCACCCACCCGCAGGGTTTCTGAGGGCCCCAGCTCTCCTCCTCCTCCGTCTGGGTTTTGTGCCCCTTCCACACACATCCACAGAGTCTCCTTTGCAGTCTCCAAAGCAGTGCAGGAGGCTTCAAACTGCCCGTTCACCGCTGTGTCCCCGGCACACGAAACTATGGGTGAGTCATCCCAGCACCTCCAGCCCCTCCCTGCCCAGCGTTTACCACAGCAGCAGGGAATCGCAGGGCAGACAGCTCTGCGTCCCTGCTGGACTTTGAGCTCTTTGAAAAACAGACAGCTCTGTCCCCGGACCTACAGAGCCAGGACAGTGACTCGTACAGTCCTGGGGTCACTCAACGTTTATCGGCCAACTGCAGGAATGTGTGAGCCACAGCAAGTGATGCAGGCACTCAGATCTGGGGGCGATCCCGATCTCCTCCTCCGCCTTCCACATGAGCGCAGGGCTCCCCTCTCTCTTTGCTACGTTTCTGAACATTGAGGCCCCAGCCTCCTCAGTGAAGGAGACCTGTAACCCGGGGCTCTGCTCCTCGAGGCCACAGTCAGGAGGTTGGAGAGCAGGAGGGTTCCTCAGGTCCCAGGGGACCCTTCCTTCCCAGCCCAGCTTCGTGATGAAAGTTCAAAGTATGATAATAAAATGAATACAAAAAATACATCACAGGCTGACACAGAGCAGTGGGGTTCATTTAAACAGCGAAGGCCTGCACGATCCCTCACACTGCATGCTGTTTAAGGTGCAGAAACAAGACAGGAGCAGGGAGCCACTAAAGGTGACAGGAGCCTTTCGGGTGTTTGGGTTTCAGCTGTCCGCCTCCGTTTGTTTCTTTCTGTTTGGTTTGGTTCTGCAGCACTGAACACACACTAGGCAAGTGACCTTCCCGAGCCACACCCGCGACGCTCTCGAGGTTCGGAGCTCTTAGGCTCGATCTCGCTGAGCTGCCCGGGCAGCCCTTAGACTCCTGATCCTTTTGCTTCAACCTCCCGAGTACTGGGATTGCAGGCGTGCACCGCCACACCCAGCTAATATTTCAAAACCTAAACCTTTCAGTTTAATATGCTGGTGTTCCCTGCACTCACCAGGCACAGGGGAACAGAGTGTCCCTGATCCAGGGCCTGCGTCTGATGTCAGCCACAGCTCCCTGCTGCCCTGGCCAGTGTCCCTACATGTCTGGACATTGTTAGAGCTGCCCACAGGTCCTACCTGCCACCTCGTCCCTGACGCTGACCCAGCTGCAGTCCTCCTGTGGGTCCGAGGGCTGCCAGGCATCCTGGGTGCAATAGTGAGGGGTCTGGCGCCCGTAGACGGCGTCCTGGACCTGGATGACCTCCCCGGAGCCACAGTGCATGGTGGCATTGCGGCCTTCACATGCCAGACTCTGGCCAGCCTCTGTCACGGAGGGAAGGGGACACAGGTCAGAGCGGGACCGGCCAGTAGATGACCAGCACAGAGGGAGGGGCAGGGCTGTGAGATGTGAGGACGGGGGGGAGAGCGGGGAAGCTGGGCAGAGAAAGGAGACCTGGGAGACACAGAGCATCACGGGGAGGGCTGGAGACCGAAAGGGAAAGAGTCCAAATGTCCCGGACAGAGGCCAGGTCCGAAAATGACAGGAAGACCAAGCACGGTGGTGGGTGCCTGTAATCCTAGCACTGGGGAGGCTGAGGCAGGAGGATCACCATGAGTCTGAGGCCAGCCTGGGCTGCACAGTGAATTCAAGTCCACCTGAACTATATGGCGAGACATTGTCTCAAAAACAACAAAACAAAACAGAAAAAGAAGAAAGACAGGCAGGAGCCTACACAGGGAGACACAGAGAAAGGCGCCCTCATGAGAGAGACGGAGAAGGAGGGAGACAGAAGAGAAGCTCACGGAGATGGAAGCCGAGCGCCGGTGAGGCCAGGCGGGCAGGCCGGCCAGGAGCCAGGGCTGGGAGGAAGCGGAGGGCGCCAGGGGCGGGTACCAGCTCACCAAACTCGCAGACGAAGGCGAAGGCCTGGGCACAGTCGTCCACGGCTGCCCACGTGCCGGAGGGGCCTCTGCGGATGTGGCCGCAGGTCTGGGCTGCGGGAGCCACGCGCCCTGGCTGCCAGTTGCTGAAGCTCACGTTGGAGAGGTCCAACCAGGTCCCGGGCCCTGGGGTGGGGAGGGGACCGCCAGGACTTGGCCATGGTCCTCCTGGCCGCTTGCTGGGCAGGCCCGGCTGGGCTCAGCACCAAGGTGCCCTCGCCCCTGGCTGCAAGCCCTCAGGTGTAAGGGCTGGGATCCCACCGGAGAGCCCTTAAAGGGGGCCGGACCAAGTCACACTGCTGCCGGCTCTGCCCTAGCGGAGATGCGAGCCCGAGTGTGCAGGAGGTCACAGGTGCCACCACGGAGGGATCTAGCACACTCTTCACACTGGTGTGTTCGTTTATTTGGTACCCGGGATTGAGCTCACGACCTCACACTTGCCAGGCAGGCGCTTATGCCACTGAGCTAAATCCCCAGCCCTACACTCGTGTTTTTGCAGTAACTGGTATAATTTTGAAATATTCACCCCCCCAAAAAATAATAATAATACAGCAAAGGAAGGAAGGAAAGAAAAAGAAACACTCCTCTAGAAAGAGAGTCTAGACTGGTTTTCTAAGTATTTCCCTCTTTTCTGACAACCTGAAAGGCCGCAAAGTCAGGCATTCACAGGGCTTCTAAGAGTCGGACCACAAACCCTCGGCCAGGGAAGCAGTGTAGGGATGGCCCACCCCTGCTCGGCCAAGCCAGTGGGCAGGAGCCGCCTGCCAGGCGCTCCTGGCCTCCCCCGCCCGCGCTCCGCAGCTCCGACCCGTTCCCACTCATCCGGTGTCCTGACAACGCTCCTGTCCTCCTGCCCTTGTGTCCTGGGATTCATGACCACCGTGCAGCTCTGTCACTGTCCTGCTCCTGCCTCTCAGAACCTCGTCTCAGGAATACTGAAGTCTTCCACAAATAAACCAACTTTCTTATGGGGGCCAAACAAGCTCAGAGATCATCACAGTTCCCTTCAGAAAGAACATAAGTTCCGACAAATATTTTCAAAATGTCAAACGCTGTGAAAGCCTGCAAAGTTAAAACACCTTGCTTCTCCCCAGCTGTGACTGCTCCCGTCACAAGCGTCTGTGATCACCCAGGCCGACCTGTACCCACGGACCAGCGTCCTGAGCGCCTGAAATGTATTTACACAAATGCTGCCGTGTTGCTCAAAAGTACTCTGGCCTTTGCTTCTTCAATAACATTAAGCCCTGCTGGGTGCTACCTGACAGACTAACTCTAACCCTTAATGGCATAACCTTATATTTTTTGAGACAGGATCTCACCATGCAGTTCAGGCTGGCCTGGAGTTCACTTTGTAACCCAGACTGGTCTCGAACTCACTGTGATCCTCCTGCCTCAGCCTCCCGAGTGCTAAGATTACAGGTGTGCACCACCACACCTGGTGTCTCTAACCGTAACTCTAACAAGCACATGGTAGCTTTTGTGAGATCTTACTAGATGCAAATCCTTTAGCTGCATATGAGTGGTCTTCAAGTCAAGAAGACATCACTTGCAGAGATGTTGAAGCTGGAAATTGACCACACATGCAGAGCTGGGGCATGGCTGTCCCAAGCACAAACAGCACCCAGGACAAATGAGAGCGGCCACGCCTTCCTTGTGAGTATCAGAACTAGATACCAAGGTAGCCCGACTTCCCAGGAGGGGCTTGCAGTCTGTTTCAGCCCTGCCCGAAGCACCATTGCCAAGGGGTGGACGGGGTCCCAGAGGTGCACAGAGCAGGCTGCTCCTCACTGTGCTGGGCTGTGGAGGGAGGAGAAGGGGGAGTCTCCAGGAGAACCCAGAGGGTGACATCTGACGTGAAAGGCACTGTGCTAACCTGACCTGGTTTACTGTCATAGCAACACGGAAAGGCACGTAAGTCATCATTTCCTCTGACAGCCTTCTTGTTTGCAAAATGAGGTCGAGTCAGAAATTTCTCGTAGGTTCTCCTACAGATCAATGTGACAGTGTCCACGAAGCACTCAAGGCTGTGGCTGGTGTTATTATTCTAGCAGCAACCGAAGAGGCCAGAGCTGGAATCAGAATTAGGTGCACCGAGGGCTGGGGCGGGGGGCGGCTCAGTATTGGCCTGGCATGCGTGAGCCCCTGAGCTCCAGCACACACACACACACACACACACACACACACACACACACACACAGAGCACAAGGAAAGAAATGGCCAATTCCGGACCGTCGTGCCAGATTCTGTACCAGGCATGTAGAGCGAGTTATTTTATTTAATCCACAAGACAACCAAAGAGGAATGCATCCTCCGTGGGTCTCTGGGTGACAAGTGACAGGGAGTTTGATCACAGGCTTCCCACAAACCACAGCTGTGCCGGCACCTACCTCCCGTGGTGCCGTTGCGTGCTGGGGTCCCTGTGAGCCCGATCCACCACTCTCTGTCCTGGGGGAGGTGCTGCTGTAGAAAGCGCTGGGTGCTCTCGTCACGAACGAAGACCAGGTGGCCTCCCTGCGCCTCGCACCAGCTCTGGGCACCGCGGAAGGTGCGTCCGAGCGGCACGAACTCATAGCAAGCATCTCTGAAGGCCACCTGGGTCTTAGAGCAGAAACCGTCATCTTCCGGCTTCGAGGTGACAGCCGGAAGCCTCCAGGCGAGGCCGAGGAGCACCAAGCCTGCAGCGTGCATCCTGGGACCACCGCTGGATGGAGCTCGCTCCTGGTCCTTTATGTCCTGTGCCTTCCCATCCTCCTCCATCCATCTTCCTGTCTCTCCTGGCATCAGAAAATACCTCCTGTTTCGGAAATAAAAGCCTTGGGTGAACGCGTCTGCTTGTTAGCTATGGCCATTCTTCCCCTCCGTGCCTGTCGCCAAGCTGATTAGTTCACGAGGATCGTAGAGAAAAATAAAACGGCTGTGTCACCTACTTGTCACCTGGTCCGCTGCTCTTGTGTGATAAACATGCCTCGCTATGGATTTATGCTGCTACTCAGAAGAAGCCAATAGCATGTGGGAAGCGGGTAACAAAAGGGACCAGAGGCAAGTTACCAGGTAGGGCACGGGAAGAGGGGCGGCCACACGCAGCCCCGCCGTCTGGGACGGCAGCTGGCCCCGCAGATAACCACCCTGTCCGAGGTGCGGCAGATGGACACCTGGCCCCTCTCATTCATCACCTTATTGTTCATGGCTGCCGGACAATAAAAACGCCTTACAAATTTATTGATGTCATTGTGAAGACAAACATGCTTTCTGAACTCAGACCTAGCCGTCGTTACCCCGCCCGGCCCCTCTGATGCATTTCCAGAGCTCGGTGCATCAACTGCACCCTCCCGACAGCCCTGCGAGGGCTCCTCGAAGATGGGAGTGTGGGGAGGTCCTGGGGTGGGCAGCATGACGGTAACGGTCAGCGTGTTAACGGCACAAACCGTTAGATCACATTTCCACTCCTGAGAATTTCACCACAGAGCAACTTATATATGCATGGAATAGCATGTGTTAAGGGTTACACACTGTAAAAACTTTGCAACAGGAAAGATTAAAAAGAACCCCAGTGTCCACGGATAAGCTGGTTAACAAAGTGGGCTGCCTGCTAGGAGTCTATTGGAAAAAAGAAAAAAGAAAATCCTTCGTGTACCAATTTGGAAGCATCGCTGAGATTCCTGTTAGTGTGAACAGCAAGCGAGGCCTGAGACAGCGTGTGTGGTCCAGTCCCGTTTGCGCAAAACACACAGCACCGTCCATTCTTGTGTGTGGGTGATGAATCTCGAATCTCATAAAGAGCATTCAAGAAACCAGCTACAGTGATTGCCGGGGAAGGAACTGGGTGCCCGGGAGGAGAGAGGGAGACGTCCGTTCCCGTGGCCACCTTTGCAACTTTTGTGTTTTGTACTCATTGTTCATTGCAAAACTGTAAATTCTCTTTAAAAAAATCTTCCCACAAACAAAGCCATCAGTCTCTCCACTGTAGTAAACTTTGGCTGTGACCTGCCTTCACAGAACCGTGCATCTGTTTTTCTGTCCTCTGCCAGGGACGTCCTGTCCTCAGCCTCCCCCTGACCCTTTAAGGCTTAGCTCAAAACCACTTCCGTAGTGAGCTCTGTAGACTTTGCTTTTTCTAGGGCTGGGTGTGGTGGCGCACGCCTGTAATCCCAGCATTTGGGAGGCTGAGGCAGGCGGATCACTGCAAATTTGAGACCAGCCTGAGCTACGAAGTGAGCTCACGGCCAGCCTGAACTGCACAGCGAGACCCCGTCTCAAAAAGACAAAGAAAAAAGAATTTGCTTATTAATTAAGTTTATTGGTACATTTTAGGTCCACATAATGATCACATTCATCACAGGGAATTCATAGCTGAGTATGCACAGCTTCATCTTCTTTCCCCTTCTCTTCCCTTCAGCCTTATTCTCCTTATTTACAAAAACTTTGTTTCTGTTTTCTCCTTTTTCTTGTTTTTTTCCATTTTTTCTTTCCCCTCCATCCTCCTTAGCTCCCCTGCCCATCTGAACATTTTCATCCTATTTCATAGTATCTAGTATACACTTTGGTCCTTATTTATACTTGCAGTTTCTTATACCAGGGAAACAGTGCCATATTTCGCTAAAGAGTATGGTCTCAAGGTGCGTCCATTTACCTAGAAACATCTCCGATTTATCCTTATTTAAGGCTGAGTAGTACTCCATTTTATAAAAAAAAATCTTCTTTATCCATTCACTGGGCCAGGATGTAGCTCAGCAGCACAAGTGCCTGCCTCGCAAGCACAAGGTCATGAGTTCAATCCCCAGTACCACCTAAAGAACAAAAAAGAAGAGGGGAAGAACTTTATCCATTCCTCAGCTGATGGGCATTTGGACTCTTTCCAAGACTTGGCTATTACAAACTGTGCGGCTATAAACATGGGTGTGCTTATATTGTTATAGTAGGATGCTTTTAATTCTCTCAGAAGATACCCAGAAGAGGAATAGCTGGGTCAAATGGCACATCTAATACTAATTTTTTGAGGAGTCTCCGCACTGATTTCCACAGTGGGTGCACCAGTCTGCCCTCCCTCCAGCAGTGGAGAAGGGCTCCTTCCCCCCACAGCCCCACAGGATGTGTTGCTGGTTGGCTTCTTGTTAATAACCATTCTCTCCAGAGGGAGATTGTGGAGGAGCAGATGGTGGCTCAGCTCTGCTTTAATTTGCATCTCTTGAATGATAATTGATGCTGAACATTTTTCATATATTTATAAGCCATTTTTATTTCATCTGAGACGTTTCCATTGATTTTAAATGCCATTTTTGGATTGGGTCTTTAAATTTGGGGGGCTCTGACTTTTTAAATTCTTTATATTTTTTTAGATAGTAGACCTTTTTAGAGGAACAGCTGGCAATTTTTTCCCCCAAACTGTGAGTTCTCTTCACTCGTTAGTGGTTTATCTTGCTGTGCAAAACTTTTTAATGAGATGAGATCCCAGTTGTTCATTCTTAGTGACAGTTCCTGTGTGATCGGGGCTTTGCTCATAGTCTTAGCCTACTGGAGATTTAGCTCAGTGGCATAAGCATCTGCATGGTAAGCACAAGGTTCATGAGTTCAATCTCCAGTACAAAAAAAAAAAAAAAAAGAAAAAAAAATAAAGTCTTAGCCTACACCCATGTCCTCAAGAGTTCTGCCTATTTTATCTGCTAGAACATTTGGTGTTTCTGTTTTAATAGTTAGATCTTTGATCCATTTCAATTTTAATTTAGTACCTGGTGAAAGATATTGGTCTAGTTTTAATCTTTGGCATGTGGACAGCCAGCACCATTTAATAAAGCTAATTATCCAGCTCTTTCTTCCAATGAAGGTGTTTGGCCCCTTTGTCAAAGATAAAGCGGCTGAGTGTGTTTGGAGTTATTTGTGCCTCTTCTAATCTGTCCCATTGATCCTTAGGTTTGGTTTTTTGTTGTTTTTGTTTTTGTTTTTTTGCCAGTGCCATGCTTTTTTTATCACTGTAGTTTTGTAGTACAGTTTCAAGTCAGGAATTGTGATGCCCCCTGGCTTGCCTTTCTTGCCCAGAATTGGCTTTGCTGTTCTAGGTCTCTTCTTGTTCCAGATGAATTTTAAGTGTGTTTTCTCTAATTCTGCAGATACGCTGTTGGAATTTCGATAAGAATGACATTAAATCTGTACAACAATTTTGGAAATACGGTCATTTTCACCATGTTTATTGTTCCTACCCAAGAACAAGGAATATCTTTCCATTTTCTGATGTGCTCTTCAATCTTCTTTCTCAGAGTACTGTCATTTTTGTATACAGGTCTTTTGTTTCCTTGTCAGATTGATTCCCAGGTATTTCATTTTTTTAGATGCTGTTGTGAAAGTTGTTTTTTCCCTAATATCTCCTTCACTGAATTTGTTATTTGTGTCCAGATATAGACCGATGTTTAAGTATGGATCTTGTATCCAGCTACACTACTGAATGTGGTCATTAATCCTTGTCTTCTATGCAGAATATCATGTCATCCACTAACAATGACAATTTAACTTCTTCCTTTCCTTTCCTATTCTTACTCATTTTATCTCTTTCTTTTGTCTGATTTCTCTGGTTAATGTTTCCAGAGCTATTCTGAATAAGAGTGGTGACAATGGGCATCTTCGTCTTGTTCCTGATTTTGGAGTGAACAGTTTCAGTTTTGTCCACTTAGTATGTTGCTTGTTGGTTCGTCATAGGTGACTTTTATTGAAAATTTTCAATCCAACTTTCTGTAGTTTTGTTTTTATTATGACTAGATATTGGTTGTTATCAAAAGTTTTTTCTGCATCTACTGAGATGATCATATGGTTTTTGTCCTTGGCTCTGTTAACATGGTGTATTAGATCTATTGATTTGTGTATGTTGAACCATTGCTGGGATGAGTCTTACTTGGCATGGTATCATATCTTCTTGATGTTTTGCAGGATGATTCTGTTTGGTAGTATCTTACTGAGGATGTTTGCATTTTTGTTCATTAGGAAGATTGGCCTGTAAGTTCTCTTTTTTGGTTATATCTTTCTCTGGTTGTAGTGTCAGAGTAATGCTTGGTTCCAGGAATAAATTTGTATTTATTGCTTCTCTTTTAACTTGATTAAAGAGCCTGAGAAGTAGTGGCATTAGGTCGCCTCTAAATTCCTTATAGAATTCGGCAGTGAATCCATCAGGGCCTGTGCTTTTCTTTGTTGGTAGGTTTTTAATTATATCTTTAATTTACTGGTTTATTTATAATTTTTATATCCTCTCAATTCAGCTGTGCTAATTCACATGTATCTAAGACTCTGTCCATTTCTCCTGCATTCTCCATCTTATTAGAATTCAGGTTGTTGGATAAGTACTGATGCTCTGGGTTTCTGCAGCATCTGTTGGCTTTTCTTCCTTTCTGTTTCTAATTGCATGGATTCGGGTCTTTTCTTTTTTATATAAGTTTGGCTGAGTTTGTCAATTTTAATCTTTCAAAGAACTAACTCTTGAATTCATTGATTCTTTGTATTGTTTTCTTAGTCTCTGTTGCATTGATTTCTGCTCTGACCTTTGTGATTTCCTCTTTCATATAAGCTCTGGGCTTGACTTGGTCTTCTTTTTGTAGATGATGGAAGTTGAACATTATGTTTTGTATTTGAACTGACTCTGTTTTCCTGATGTGCGTATTCACTGCTATAAATGTCCCTCATCGGACTGCTGTCACTGTGTCCCACACGTTCTGATGTGTTATGTTGGCATTAGCGTTTAATTGTAGAAACTAATTTCTTTAATTTCATCTGTGGTCCATTGGTTGTTCGGGAGGGTGTTATTTAATTTCCTTGTGTTTATGAGTTTCTTATGGTTTCTTCTGCCATGGATTTCCAATTTCATTGCACTACGGTCTTATAATATGCACAAGATAATTTCATTTTCTTTGCATTTACAGAACCATGTTCTATGAGCTAGGATGTGGTCTACTTTAGAGAACATCCCATGTGTAGCTCAGAAAAATGTGTATCTGATGTTGTGGGGTGGAGCATTTTGTAGATATATACCAAGTACATCTGTTCAAAAGTTTCGTTGAATTCTAATATTTTATTGTTGAATTTTTGTCTAGTTGATCTGTTTGGAACAGTGTGGTATTGAGGACCCCACTACAATTGTATTAGTACTTATTGATTTTTCTTGTCCATTAAAATTTGTTTTCTGTAGTTGGGTGGACTGGTGTTTAATGCACACATATGTGTATTATATATATTTATTTATGATTGTTACCTCTTCTTCTTGGATTCTTCCCTTTACAAGTATTTAGTGACCTTCTTGTCTCTCTTAATAGTCTTGGCTTGAAATTCACTTGTCGCCGGGCGTGATGGCTCATGCCTGTAATCCCAGCACTCTGGAGGCTGAGGTGGGAGGATCATTGTGAGTTCGAGACCAGCCTGGGTTACAAAGTGAGCTCAAGGCCAGCCTGAACTTCATAGTGAGACCCTGTCTCAAAAAAAAGAAAAAAAAAAGAAAAGAAAAAGAAATTCACTTTGTCTGCAAATAGAATAGCTACCCCTGCTTTTTTCTGGGTTCCTGTCACATGGAGTATTGTTTTCCACCCTTTGACTTTCAATCTATGAATTTCTTTTTGAATTAAAAATGTATGTTTCTTGTTATGGCATACTGCTGGATCTTGCTTCTTGATCCATCCTGCCAGTCTCCGTATTTTGACTGGTGAACTGGGAACACTTACATTGGTGGTTATAACTGATGTGTCCTGACTTACCCTTGTTGTGTTATTTTCTTGCTGTGGCTCTCTCTCTCTCCTCCCTCCACTTAACTGCCTGCCTTGCCTGGTGTATTCATTCTGTTCATGGAGTTACAGTCCTTGTTATTTCTTTCTAGAGTGTCCTTCAGAACATTTTGGAGTGCTGGTTTGGTTGCTACAGCAAACAAATATCAAAATGACACCCAGGATTTAGAGGCAGACTTATTTTACATTGGGTGGTCACAGACTAGGAATCAGCTGTTCCTAAACATGTCGGGCCCCAGTCTCTGGTGGTCTGGGGTTCATACGGGATAAGCAAGCAGTCAGCACAGAGGCAGAGGGCTTGTCAGTTGGAGACTGGCTCTTACAGTGTGCGCCACAGTGACCAGCCATTTCTAAGACACAGAAGCCACTAGAGCAGGAGGTCTCACTGGGACAACCGAAGCACACAGGTGGAAGTGTCTTCCACAGATAGTTTTGCGGGAGTACATCAATTTGGATTGGAGGTTGGTTTTTTTGCAAGGGGGGGACCTCAAAATATTTCACTCTACACTCTCTTTGACTTTAGAGATTGTTTTGAGAAGTCTGCTCTGATTTTGATGGGTTTTTCTTTATAGGTGATTTGGTTTTTTTCTCTAAAAGCTTTTAATATTCTGTTCTTACATTGAATTTCTGAAATCGTGATCATTATAGATCTTGATGTAGATTTTTTTTGATTATGGGTAATTGGAGTTCTATAAGCCTCCGTTACCTGTATGTCAAATTCTTTTTCCCTGCTTGGAAAGTTTTTGCCATGACTTCTGGGGCAGGGTTTTCACGTCATTTGTGCTATCTCCTGCTTTTTCGTTGACTCTGATCAAACTTTTGTTATTCTTCTTTGCTTCGTCTAGCAGCTGCTGGACTAACATCTCATGTTTTTTTTGCTACTTTCAAGCATCTTTGTATTCATGATTTCTAAGCACAATCCCATCTTCTGTGTCCGAGATTCTGTCCTTACACTGGCACATTCTACTGTATGTACATTCAGTGGAACTTTTAATCTCCTGGATACCTGTTCGAATCTGTTTAATAGAGTTCATTCTTTGGACATTCATGATTTCCATCATTTCTCTAAGCTTTTCTCTCTCTCTTTTTTAATCTGTATCTGCTCTAAAGTTACTGTCTTTCATTGTGGTCACCATGTCTGTAGTTACCTGAGAAATTATTTCTGATTGGATTTTTGCTACAGTGTTGTTAGCTCTGCAGAGAGTGCAGGTGGGTGGCTTCTGGACTGCCCACCTCGCTGCCCTCTGACTTTGCCTTGGGTGAGTTAAAAGTCTGGAATTGCATTTTGGTTAAGTGTCTTCTCATTTTTTATTTTTTAAAGTTTAATTCCTAAATTGATGCTTTAAATTGCATATAGCAAAAAATTTCATTGTTAATATTTAGAACCCTGAGGAAACTGCTCAGAGATGTGTTCCTTCACTTTTGAGTTTTGAATCTGTTGCGAGATCCTAGCTCTTCCATGTATTGGGGACGAGAAGCTGCTACCTGCTTGGCCCAGGTTCTGATTCTTTGGCACTGGCCTGTATTGTTTTTTATGAGCCTTAGGAAATCTCAGGCTTTGGATCCCAGGATAGAGCAAGTGGTTAGAACAGTTATGTCACTTTGGCTAACATCGTATAATCAGCAGTAACAGTGGCATCAACCACAGCCTAGAAAGCGACAGACTTATGTTCCATTAACTTGTTATTTAACACATGAACTGGGTTTGTAGTTATATAACAAAATGTAAAACAGAAATATGGCAATTTTACCCTCAAGGAAAAATTAGGGAAGGGGTTAGGGGATCAATAGAAAACAGAAGAAGAGGAAGAGATTAGAAGCTAGGCTGGAGGACACAGGGCGATCACGTAAACTTGGGAAACTTGTGAAGAAGAAAGGAGGGAAAGAGAGAAGAAAAAATAAAAATAAGAATAGAACAGAACAGCAGCCAAACCCAGAAACCCACGTCCACACTCATAAAGAGGAGAGCAAACAAGGAAAAACAAAACAAGAAAAGAGAAAAAATAAGGAAACATGTCCACCTCGGGGTGTGTCTCCGCTGTCTCTGGTGGACGACATGGCAGACAGGTCTGGATCCACGTTGATTAGTCCCTGCAAGCCAGCCTAGCTGAACAGCAGGGTAGGGGACAATCCCGCTGAGCCCGCTGAAGTCCAGGCTGGCTTCTGGCTGTGAGGCTGGAACCAGGCCTGCATCCCGCACTCCTCCTGCTGCCTCAGCTCCGCCCCTGACCTCCTGCTCCCCACGCTGGGAGCTGCTAGGTGGAGCCAGCAGTTACCCTAAGTTCCGAGTTCAGCTGGCCCTTCCCCAAGGTGGCTCCGGACCAGTCAAGCTTCCCTGGGGGACATCTGCCCCAAATAACTCACCAGCCAGTGCATCCACTGCATCACTGCTCTGTTCCTCTGGTGCGTTCTCTGTGGAGGCCTCTGTGATCGCCAGTAGTGACCGTGACCTGCAGGTCCAGTGGCCAGGGCTCAGGGAGAAGGTGCCTCTCTTCGCTTTCCCATGGGCTTCAGGTCTCACTTCAAGTCCTCCCTGGGTCCTGGGCCTCACCCCCTCCTTCTTCTGCCCAGTACATTGCAGTATTCCAGGGTCTGGACACCAAATCTTGGAGAGGCTCCTTCTGTGCCGCTCGCCACTCTGTCATCTTAGAACTTGCTTCTGTAGTATGTGTGGTAAGAGTCCTTTTCCTCTTTTAGTAACAGCTTCAGTGAGATGGAGTTAATACCATTCTGTTAGTTCATTTAAAATCTTGGATTTGTTGGGCAAGGTGGCACATGTTGATAACTCCGGCACCTGTAGGAGGCTGAGGCAGGAGGATCGATGGAAGTTTGAGGGCACTCTTGGCTATATAGTGAGTTCTGGGGTTACAGGTGAGTACCGGGGTTACACCCAGCTTGGAGCCACACTTGAGAGAGCACAGATGTCCGACATCCGGTTTAAGTTGTCAGCTTGCTCTGACATAGTGACTTTTTTATTGTGCTCCCATTTTCCTTCTCCAAGGCCTGTGAATCTGTGACCTCTCCCTGTGAACCTGCGTGTTCTGGATGCGTCTCTCAATTTGTACATTTTGTGTTTGGTTTCTTTCACTTTACACCATGCCTGCAAGACTGTAGGAATCTTCTATTCCTTTATATGGCTCAGCAATGCCCGTTCCATGGAGAGACTGAATTTTGCTTCTCTTTCCTTGGTGGGTGGCTACACGGGTTGTTTTTCTCCTTGAGTTTGGGGCGGCTGACATCACTTTGTCCCTCATGTTCCCCTCCTGGCTCAGAGCAGTGTTCCATAAACACGAGCGTGCTCATGTCCTGGGTCTCTGGCCTGACCCTTGGCTTCACCCTTTCCTAGAAGCCCCTCTGAGCCCTCTGATGTGGCCCCACCAGGGAGGAGGAACAGGGCCAGGGCCGGCACCAGGGAGGACAGGTGTCACCTCTGACTCACAGGCTGGGACACAGGCAGGGCGGAGCCAGCCTGTAATCTCCAGAGGCCACACTTGATGCCTTCCATTAGGAAACTATGCAGAAGGTCCCAGGCTGTGATACTGTATGTATCTCCCGGGCGGGCACAGTCTTCGCTTATGTCCCGCTGGAACATGCCCAGAGACGCTCGATAAAGAGAAAGCAGATCTGCAGGCTAAATTCCACTTTCGCATTCTGATAAAAACTGGAGGCCCTTGGGCTCCAGATTCGCCTGGTGATGTCAGTTTCCAGTGTCCCTTAACCTCCACGTCCACGAGGCTCACGAGGAAAGTGCTCGGGACAGAACCAGCGCGGTACCAGCATGCTCCCAACCGTCTGATCCAGGCCCGGAGCCTCAGGAGGGCTCCGAGGCATGAAAACCAGAGGACAGCATTCGGTCTCAGCAGGGCATCAGCTCCCCGAGATAAAGGCAGTCATTACAGACTGCAGACGTGCGCTGGTAACGTTTCAAAAAAAACTCTCGTGAATCCACCCATCACCCTATTTCCAATTTGTGGTGCTCCTTACACACCTGCTTCCCCGGGGACCATGGTGGGAGTGTGGTGGGCTCACACTGTGCCCGCCTCTCCACTCGCCAGTGCACGCCGAGCCTTCTCTGCAGTGCTGAGGGCTCTCGCATTGCCGCGTGGTGCCTGAGAGCCCTCACCCAGGAGTGGACGTTGACTGTAGGCTCCTGTGGGAGTTGTGTGGGCTGCACATCTGTTTTCCAAATCACGCACAGTGGCCCCTGCTGTGAGCGTCCCTGTAGCAGACACCACCTGTGCCCTGCTCCAGGGCTTCTGAATGTGAGCTCGGCCTCCACAGAATAATGTGACAAGCGGTGCCCTCTGACTTCTAGTCGCCATCATCATGCATTATAAATGATGAATCACATGTATTATTTGTAATGTCACTATGTATCCGTGTCACACCCGTACTCTGTTATCATGAATCGCCCACCTTGCTGTTTCCCCTGGTCCTGCTGGTGTCTCCAAGCTTCACCTTGTAGATGACTTTTGCACCTCCATCCTCATCTGGGGTCTGCTTCTTGGGGACCCAGGCACACACAGGTACATGCAGAGCTGGGATGCTGGGCCACAGGACACTAGCAGCTCCGGGACTCTTGGTGGGGTGCCACGGCGCAGTCCAGTGCATCCAGGGCCTCCTGTCGGCCTGCGGCAGGTCCCACCCGAAGCCTCCGACCTGTGGTCCAGAGCAGCACCAGTGCTCATAGTCTTGGCTGCTTCCATCACAGTCGGGCACCGGATCCCAGAAGCAGCTGGAGCCTCAGACCCTGGAATGGCGAGCAGGGTCCTCCTGGCGTTGAGCACACCGTGTGCAGTGAGCCTCGGGCTGCTGGTGCGCATCAGTGTGGTGTTTTATTGGGCGGCTGATAACATGGACCTTGCAAGATTTGTAGAGGATGGGGTGAGGGTTGGGGGCAGGGGAACTTGTAGGAAGGACGTCTCAGGGCGAGGTCAGAGTGCCCAAGCTGGCCTCTCGCGAGTACCCAGAACCACATCAATAAGCATCACCCGGTTTTCCACCGCTGAGAGCTCTGCCCTTCCTGGTGCCCCCATCCACACACTGAAAAGAATGATGGGTGCATGTCTGCAGCACACAGTGTGTACGTTCACCTCGGGGGCGGGTGCACACACTCAGCATAGCTTATTAACCTTTCTATTCTCCTCCCTCCATCTCCAGACCCACTTCCCAGTTATAAAGCATCTCTCTCCCCGCTTCCTTAGCCTATCTTTCCCATTTTTTAAAAAATTTTATCTTAAAGGGAATAAAACCAAGCAAAATAAAACACAAGAAAGCCAATCAAAACAAGACAGTGTGACAGGATTTCAAAACAAGATAATAGGGAATCAGCAATGGTTAGCATAATGCCTCTTGTTGTCTTCAAAATAGCTGTAGATACCTTCAGACAGTAAAACCAAACAAGACAGAACAAATAGAACCAATAAAAACAAAAGAGTGAATGCAATACAGGACTTCAAAACTAGTTAGTGGTAAACCCAAAACACCTAGCATGATTTATCTTGTTATATTTGAAATAGCTGCCCAGGCCACCAGATATAAAAAAATCACACAAGACAAGAGAGAATAAAATCCAGCCAGACAAAACAATGAGAATGGTACAGGATTTCAAAACAAGATGTAGGGAATTAACAGTGGCCACCGCCTTCAGAGAGAGATTCCCCTGTACCATTTTATACTTTGAGCTTCTTGCATAAGAGTGGCTATGTGATATTCAAGCTTGTGTGTCTCATTTATTTATTTAATGTTATGGGCTCAAGGTACATCCATTTACCTACAGATGTCTCAGAGGACTTCTCACTTCTTATTTTTGTATTTCATTTGTATTTTGGGGTTCTCATGTAAGACAAACCATGCAATAGTCAAGCCTCCGGGTCTGATTTGCTCCATGAATATCCTGGCCTCAAGCCATGTTCCTACATCTTTAATGGTGCAGTCATCCTCCGCTGTTTATAAACACACATTTTCTTTATTCATCCGTTTGTTGATGGACATAGAGACCACTTCCAAGACTTAGCTCCTGTGAACTGAGCCGCTATACACGTGGGTACGCGTGTCACTGTAACCTGATGTCACTAACCCTTAGCCAAGGTACCTGGAGGGGCACCGGCTGGGTCCAGTGCAGTTTCTGGTTCAGGTTTGCTGAGGAGTCTCCACTGTTTTTCCCAGTGGCTGTGCTAATTTACATCCCACCGACAGTGCGGAAGGGCTCCCCCTGCACCCCGCACCCTCTCCGGTGTGTTACTTTTGAGCTCTTGATGATGGTCACTCTTTCTAGCTAAGACAGAGTCTCAGTGTTGTTTTAATTTTCTTTTCTCTGACGGCCAGCACTGATGGCCAGCAACGCTGAGTTTTTTCCATGTGTTTATTGGCCATGTGTGCCTCTGAGAGTTGCTAATTTGTTTTAGTTGCTAATTTTTCATGGCCTTTATCTGCAGGGTTTCTGACTTTCTTCGTTCTCTGTAGACTCGAGATCCTAGACCCCGTCACAGGAGCGGCTGGCAAACATTTCCCGTTCTGTCCGCCTCCAGGCTTTTGAGCCGCTGCTTGCCCTGCTGAGGTTGCTTCTCTTCCACGCTTGCTGCTAGGCTTGTACGCTTTTCCAGACGGCTCACACACACCCTGGCCTCTGAAGCCTTCTCCTGTCACACAGGAGCTAGCTGTGGCATCTTCTCTGTCCTCACAGTGGTTTAATCCACTTCTATCTTCACATTGTTTAAAGGTAACAGCATCCCTTAAAAACGAGTAACAGAACATGAGAAATTACAAGAATTTACCTGTAAAAATACATTCCCGTGTAGACTTTTCACTTCCTGTGTTTGGAGTCATTTTGCTTAACAGCTAGGCAGGTTGAAATGGTTCTCTGCTGAAGCTGGACTCCCCAGTACCTTTGAATGTGACCTTATGTGGGAAAAGGGACTTAGCAGCTGTGACCAAACGCAGACGAGGTCACATGGGAGAAGAATGGGCCCAGTCCAGTGACTGGTGACCGTCAGGGGAAGAGAAACGGGGACACAGAGGTCAGAGTAGTGTAAAACAAGCCCATACACAAGTGCCCAGGGTGACAGGCAACCAGCAGACGCAGGAAGAGTCAGGAAGGACCCCCGTACGGCCCTGCTGACACCTTGATGTTGGACTTCTGTCCCCACCGAGAATAAACTGCTGCCTGAAACCAGCTGGTTTGTGGTCCTTTGCTGTGACAGCCCCAGACACTAACACGATGACCGTGTCGCACAGTAAGGTCACGAGCAGGCAGCCCTAGCCATACACTGCGTGAGCGTGAACCCCTGCCACACCCCGCACACTGTTACACTCTGGGTTTTCAGTGGGAGCCTGACAGGGTGAGGGGCGAGTTCCAGCCAGGTCACCCAGTGGCAGCAGGAAAGATGAACTGTGGAGGATGGGACCGAAGGTCGGGTGGTCCACTCGGACGCTGCTGCAGAAGCCACAGCTGAAGCACAAGGATATCATATCAGCTATTCAGGAGGCAGAGCCATCAGGATGATCATATCAGCTATTCAGGAGGCAGAGCCATCAGGATGATCATATCAGCTATTCAGGAGGCAGAGCCATCAGGATGGTCGCCAGGCTATAACCTGACAGTCATTTGGTAAATCTAATTTTTGTCTAGCGTCACCAGCTGAGCTCTGAAGTACACGATGGGAAATGGAAGTTTCCCATCTCAGGCATTAGCAGGCCTGTGCTTTCCTCCCAGCAGGGCCCGCTGGGTCCCGATCTGGCTGATTCTTCCTTCTCAGCCGGGCGTAGTGCTATTTTGTAAATTCTAGCACTTTCTTGCAGCCTCATTAGGCTCTGTGCTCACTGAGACCAGAAGCTGCGCCCCCTCCTGTCCACAGTGACCCCCTGCCCTCCTGCCCGCAGTGACCCCCTGCCCTCCTGCCCACAGTGACCCCCTGCCCTCCTGTCCGCAGTGACCCCCTGCCCTCCTGTCCACAGTGACCCCCTGCCCTCCTGTCCACAGTGACCCCCTGCCCTCCTGTCCTCAGTGACCCCCTGCCCTCCTGTCCACAGTGACCCCCTGCCCTCCTGTCCACAGTGACCCCCTGCCCTCCTGCCCGCAGTGACCCCCTGCCCTCCTGTCCACAGTGACCCCCTGCCCTCCTGTCCTCAGTGACCCCCTGCCCTCCTGTCCACAGTGACCCCCTGCCCTCCTGTCCACAGTGACCCCCTGCCCTCCTATCCACAGTGACCCCCTGCCCTCCTGTCCTCAGTGACCCCCTGCCCTCCTGTCCACAGTGACCCCCTGCCCTCCTGTCCACAGTGACCCCCTGCCCTCTTGTCCTCAGTGACCCCCTGCCCTCCTGTCCACAGTGACCCCCTGCCCTCCTGTCCACAGTGACCCCCTGCCCTCCTGTCCTCAGTGACCCCCTGCCCTCCTGTCCACAGTGACCCCCTGCCCTCCTGTCCACAGTGACCCCCTGCCCTCCTGTCCACAGTGACCCCCTGCCCTCCTGTCCACAGTGACCCCCTGCCCTCCTGTCCACAGTGACCCCCTGCCCTCCTGTCCACAGTGACCCCCTGCCCTCCTGTCCACAGTGACCACCTGCCCTCCTGCCCGCAGTGACCCCCTGCCCTCCTGTCCACAGTGACCCCCTGCCCTCCTGTCCACAGTGACCCCCTGCCCTCCTGTCCGCAGTGACCCCCTGCCCTCCTGTCCACAGTGACCCCCTGCCCTCCTGTCCACAGTGACCCCCTGCCCTCCTGTCCTCAGTGACCCCCTGCCCTCCTGTCCACAGTGACCCCCTGCCCTCCTGTCCACAGTGACCCCCTGCCCTCCTGTCCTCAGTGACCCCCTGCCCTCCTGTCCACAGTGACCCCCTGCCCTCCTGTCCTCAGTGACCCCCTGCCCTCCTGTCCACAGTGACCCCCTGCCCTCCTGTCCACAGTGACCCCCTGCCCTCCTGTCCTCAGTGACCCCCTGCCCTCCTGTCCACAGTGACCCCCTGCCCTCCTGTCCTCAGTGACCCCCTGCCCTCCTGTCCACAGTGACCCCCTGCCCTCCTATCCACAGTGACCCCCTGCCCTCCTGTCCTCAGTGACCCCCTGCCCTCCTGTCCTCAGTGACCCCCTGCCCTCCTGTCCACAGTGACCCCCTGCCCTCCTGTCCACAGTGACCCCCTGCCCTCCTGTCCTCAGTGACCCCCTGCCCTCCTGTCCACAGTGACCCCCTGCCCTCCTGTCCACAGTGACCCCCTGCCCTCCTGTCCTCAGTGCTCCGCAGGACACCGCTGCTCGCTGGGCTTCCCGGTCAGGGAGTCCTCTTCCACGTTAAGGGCACAGTTCTGCTCTTTGCTTGGTGGTGTTTTTCCCTCTGGGAGCCGGAGGACACCACCCAGCCACCATCGCTGTTCTCCAGAGGGGGACTTTGCCTTTCACCTTGAACCCTGCCATCTGAAAAGTCCTTGTTATCTGTTCAGCTTATCACTCGGGTTAATTAAAAGTATTTTAGAGACTAACTTAATTAGGAAATTGCAAAGTAATTTAGATGTGATAACACAATCTCCAAAAGGGAAAACATTAACTTTGTAACGAGAGATACAAAGTTGCAAACTAAGGCCATTGGTGTTTAGGGAGAAAAGGTTTATTTATCTCACAGTTTATGAGGGTTTCAATCCGTCATCAGCTGGCTCCAAGGCACAGTGGCACACAGGAGAGGGCAACAGTTTAAGGCAGCAGAGAACATCACAGGTTGCTGGAAATGTAGCTCAGTGGCACAGGAACCTGCTTGGCAAGCAGGAGGTAGTGGGTTTGATTCCTGGTACCAAAGAAAAGAAAAGAGCCCAGATGACAAGACCAAAAGGAGAGGAACACTGAGAGAAGACTCTTTCTGTCCCTTATCATGTGCGGGGCCACACCGGTAAGCCCAGCACTGGACCCTGAGTCATTCACAAACTCTGGAAGCTGGCCTCCCTGATGCAGGGGGCTGTGGGGGGACATCCAGAGTCAAACCATAGCACGCGCACACACACACACACACACACACACACACACACACACACACGTCCTTTTCCTGTCTTTATCACAGTCTGGGACATTTATATTTGGAATCCCATGGAAAAGTTATTGGAATCCTAGCACTTGAATTCCAATCTACCGCTGCCAGTGTAACTCACAGTGAGGATAAAGACCCTAAGACACGGTTATAGTTATGGGGAGCCAAAGGGGGTCCTAAGTCCAGCCAGGAGGAAAGTTCATTAGAACAAAGGCCTGACCCAGGGCCTAACCTGGATTTGATTAACTCGTGAAGAAGGGAGGTGGAGGAGGAGTGGCCTGAGAATGGTGGGCATTACATGAGTACCGTGAGCTGCGTCATGCAGGTGTAGGTGCCCGACAGCATTTCTGCAATATGCAGAGAGAAGGGTCTGCAGAAAGGCCAGTCTGCGTCACACAGCTGAGGCAATGCTTCAGCTCTGATGTGCAAGCTCTTCTGCCCCGGGAAGTCGAAGCCCCTTATCTGGAGGTTCACCCCAGCTGACAGCCCTGGAGCTGCCGTGGCTCTTTCTTCCCTCCCAGCTCAACCATGTTTGTGGGAGTCACAGGGCAGGGAAGCAGCGACTGTCACCTGGCTTCAAAGATTGCACATCAGCACCTCAGCCAGCCCCGTTTGCATTGCTTGGAGCCCACTGAAAGGAGAAGGAAGGGCCCCCCAGCTCTGTGCATATCAGTATGTGGAGACAGGGCCCAGTTAGCGAAGGGCAGGTCATCGCTCTTTAATCAGTGAGAGTCCTCCAGGTGCTCCTCCACACAGGTGCACGTGCACACACACACACGCACACTCACACACACACATGCACACACATATATATAACTTTTCTCTCTGCAGATTTCATTTCTTTGTGGTTCTTTGACATCAGAGAAGGGCAGCCAGCTCCCCTATCTGTGGCCCAAGCTCCGCAGGTCAGAGGGTCTCACACCTACCACCCCGCCACGCATGGTGCCACCTCTGGCCCAAGGCATGACTTTGCCAAGCTTCAGTGGCCTCTTCCATAAGCCAGGGACAACGGTGGCTTCCATCCGAGGAGCAGAGACACAACAGGTGGGTGCCCCCCACCTTACTGTCAGCCCTAAAGTTTATGTTCTTCCTCTGTCCAGAACGGGGAGGCACAGGCTTTTCATGGGGGTCCAGGCCCCAGGGCCAACAGGGTGACCACACACCCAGCAGGTCCTCTGCTGCCATCTCTGGGTGGCGACTGAGGTGCCAACTCGCATGAGCGACATAGGAGAGAGCCCGGGCGGGCCCCAGCCCAGACAGCCAGGCCTCTAGGCAATGCCAGCCCTCTGCCCCCCATCCTGCTTTTCTCTCCACAGGGACCTCTGCCCCCCATGCCTGTGGGTGAGCCCCTCTTCCTCCCGGGACCTCTCCTGCCTCAGCCCCACACAAACCTCTGCTCCCCTCTGGAGGCCAGCGTCACCCATGCGGCCGTGCTGGTGCCACCATCAGTAGGATCTCCGCCCTCCATGCCACCAGTGCCCAGAGACCCTCAGGAGGTCTGAGCTCGAGCGCTGGGCCTCCTAGGAAACCCTCCCTGATGTCCTCACTGTGCACCTCCCGCCTTGGAGGACCACCCTCTCCTTCCTCTGATGCCACAGGGCGGCAGCCCGTGACACGGACCTGATCCCACGGAGACAGGTCCATGTCTGGGGAGCAGAAGGGCAATGGGAGAATGAACACACGGGCTGGTTCTCACTCTGTGCTTGTCAGCCCTGGGCTCCCCGACCCGGAGCCCTGGGCATCCGGTCCTAACCACCTCCGTCCCCTCAGACACATAGGAAGCCGCCCTGTCAGCACTCATGCTGGCTGAGCACGGTCCACAGAAGCTTCTGGAAGTGTCCTGTGCCTGCGCTGTCCAGTAGGGTAGCCACAGACCCCTGGCAGTGTGGCAGTGTGAGCCAGGAACTGACTCTAATGTCACTGGAATTAATTAAGTGACCGTGTGTGGCTTGTGGCTGCTGTATTAGACAGCACAGCTCAGCTGTCACGTGGGACCTGCCCTGGACCTTGTCTCCTGACTTAGGACTCCAGCGCCTGGCCTGTTTTCAATTCCCTCCCTCCCCCTCCCCTTCGCCTTCTCCCCCTCCCCCTCCTCTCCCCTTCCTCTCCCCTCCCCTCCCCCTCCCCTCCCCTCCCCCTTCCCCTCCCCCTCCCTCTTTCTTCCCCCTTCTCCTCCCCCTCTCCCCCTTCCCCCTCTCCCTTCTTCCTCCCTCTCTCTCTCTGTCTCCATCTCCTACTCTCTCTCTCTCTCTCTCTCTCTCTCTCTCTCTGCCTTTTGCCCAGAGCTGCATCTCCAGCCCTTCACTTTGCCCAGGCTGGGCTCAAACTTGTGATCCTCCTGCTTCAGCCTCCCAGAGCGTAGGAATTGCAGGTTTGTATCCCACACCTGGCTGCCTACAGTGTTCCTCACAAACCTTGCATAGTCCGGTCCCTAAGTTACCTTCCACCCATCACAGAGGGAGAGAAAAATAGTGGTGGCCAGGCCATGGCTAGGGGGTAGAGGGTGGGCAGGGCAAGCTAACTCCTGTGTGCCTTGATTTCCTTATCTGCAAAATGGGACTAAAACACTTGAGCTCAGGATTATTGCAAGGAGGCCTAAGGGGGCTTGCTGTGAGAAGCTCAGGGGAGCATGGCATGCAGGAAGCCCGCACAGAACGGGGACTGTAACCTCCTGCCCTGTTCCTCAGGGCTGGCATCCTGCTGTCCCACCAGCGTGGTCCACTGTCACACCATGCTTCTTCCTGGAAGGGCGGCCCCTTGTTCCCGTCCGCCCAGGTACCTCCCACTGTCCAGGGTGTGGCCTGCACTGCCTGCTCTGGAAAGCCTTCCATCCTTCTTTGGGTGAGCAGGTCCACCCTCAGATGCCTCAGGTCCCCCCATCCTGTGCCTCTTACAAAGCTGTGGGTTTTTACTCTGGAGTAACAATGTGTACATTTTTAAATTGTCTTATTAGAATAAAAAACACACAGTCATTCATCCCCTCTAAACACTCCCCTCGGTTTAACACACTTTTTTTTGTTTTTTGTTTTTGAGCCAGGGTCCCACTTGGTAGTGTGGGCTGGCCTCAAACTCACTATTCAGAGTCTTATGAAGTTACCCATCATGTGGTCTCCGACCTGCAATGCTCCTGCCTCAGCCTCCCAGTGGCTGGAATCACAGGTATGTAGCACTGTGTCCAGCTATAATTTCCACTTCAGAGGTCAGAAAACTGAGGTCTGAGGTTGGAGGGGGTGGCACAGACTCTCCATCAGCAGAAAGGCTGCGGCCCCTATGCAGAGGGTCTGCTGGGGGAGCTCGTCTCCAGGACGGCCCCAGGGAACAGGGGCCTTCGGCTCCACTTCCTGTAGTGTACAGATGCCCCACTGGGCCTTGGCTGACCCTGTGACTGGCACCACGTGAGAGACAGCAGGGGAGGGGACACTGCCAGTGCTGGTTCTAACCTTGGAGGTGCCTGGTTCCCTGCCCCTCTCTTGGGAGGATCCTTTTGCAGCCTGTGTCCCCCGAGACCCTGTGGGAGGGTCACGACAGGTCCGGAGGCCAGGAGGAGAGACAGAGTGCCCACGGCCAGGTCACCCAGCCACCGGAGCTCCCAGCATGCAGCCCCGGGTGGAGCTCCAAGACCTAAAGGCCAAGAACTTCCCAGCCAGCCCTCAGGACGGACGCAAGAGTGAGGCCTGAGGTACCAAGCCCTGCGGAGGTGAGCTACCCACAAATACCTGCACAGTACTTGGTTTTTCCAGCAGCGGGGATTGAACCAGAGCGGAAGAGCAAACGTGCCACGTCAAGACACCAAGGACCCCACAGACATGGGGATCCCAGGGTCTTTGGAGAATGAGCGCCCAGCTAGCACCCCCCAACAAAGAGACCATGGCAGAGCCCGGAGGGCAGAGACCAGTCTCACTGTCACCTCCATGTCCCCGAAACGTGGTGCACAGTGGGTGTCAGGTCTAAGAAGGCCCAGAATCGCTTTCCAGCACAGTGGTGCTCAGTTCTGACACTGCATGGCGACAGGTAGGCAGGCGCTGCCCCACCCATAGTGACACTGCCTGTTACCTGTCACGCAGGCAGCTCCTTCCTATTGCCCTGATCATCAAATCTTGATTTGGGTGGCAACTGCTCCCCCACGGACGCCAGTGATTGGTTTAAGGAAATGTGGCTGCCCAGTTCTTTTTACTTGTGATTGGTCCCGAGGGGTCACAGTCCAGCCAATGGGGCTTCAGGGAAAACCTGCTCTGGTGCCCAGTGATTTTCCTGCAGTGTGACATGGATGTGAGACCTCGAACCAAGGCATCGTCTCCAACCAGACCTGGCAACCCCAGGACAGGAAGCCACACTCTGGGCACGGCAGGGGGACAGGCAGTGACCTAGGTGAGTATGCGTGGGACCAGGGCCCCAGTCTCAGGGAGGCCAGATGAGCCAGACAGATGACACGCTACTCCCTGTGGCCACGGTCCCCTCTCCTCAAAGTGACACTGTCATGGACTGGACTTTGTCCCTTCATGCTGTAGAGGTTGAGGCCCTGACTTCCAGACCTTGGAACATGACTATTTTGAAACAGAGTCTTACAGGGAGATTTGGTTAAAATAAGGTTGCTGGGTAGCCCTGGTCCAGTCTGACCGTGGTCCAGTCTGACCAGTCCTCCTAAGCAAAGGAAACATGGACACTCAGAGAGCTGTCAGCCTGGCACACAGAGGACAGACAGCCAGGGGGGCCAAGCAGAGGCCTCAGGAGAAACCAGACCTGTCCAAGCAGCACTGTGATTGAACTCAGGGCTTTCACACTGAGCCACATCTCCAGCTCCCCTGACCCTTAAAAAAAAATTTAAATCTTGAGACAGAGTCTCACCAAATTGCTAAGTTCCCCAAGCAAGGCTGGAACTTGCAACCTGCCTGCCTCGGCCTCCCAGAGGTGTTGGGATCTCTGGGCCTAGCTCAACACCTTGAGCTTGGACTTTGAGCCTCAGACCTGAGAGAAGATAAAGTTCTGGAATTTAAAGTACTCAATCTGGGGTGTTAGGTGTGGACTCTCCAGCAAGCTAATTGAAATATCTGTTATGATCAATATATTATCATCATTGGAGACCATGCAGGGCCCAGGAAAAGAGAAGCCAGTCCGCCGTTTCTGTGAATCAGCAGAGGCCAAGCTGGGTCTGGGACAAGCATATCAGGAAGCTAGTTTGAGTTTTCCATAATTGTGCAAACCAGGAAGGGCCCAGGAAGAGACAAGCCAGGTCTTCTTTCCCGGGAGCCCACTGGTGTGCGGGCTGAGAATCAGAACTCGCCCTCTGGCCCACCTCTGGCATCCGGCTGGTTCGGAGGACAGGCAGCATTGATTACAACCAAGGCACAAAACAGCTGAATGCTTGTATTGTCTGATAGACCTTGCAGGCCTAAGCGGCAGTCTGAGCGTCTGTCAGGAGGAGGGCGGTACGCAGCATAGCAACTGTGGGGATTTCCTTGTGGCTTGGTTTTGAAATCCAATATTGTCCTCACTGTTTTGTTTTGTTCTGATTTATTGTTTTGTTTATTCAATGCTCTGTGTTGATTGCTTTTATTCTGTTTTGTTTGCTTTTACTCTGTCTGAGGGAACAGACAGCTATTGTAAAGATAACAGGGTATCTATGGCATCCACTGTCAGTGACCCATGGTCCTGTTTTGAAGATCTGTGTCCCTTTCAATGCCTTGTTTGGGTTGGCTTTGCTCTATTTGTATTACTGAGTTTCATTCTCCTTAAAATAATCTGTAATCCCCATACTCGGGAGGATGCTTGCGAGTTCGAGACCAGCCTGGGCTACAAAGTGAGCTCAAGCCAGCCTGAACTGCACAGTGAGACGCTGTCTCAAAAAGACAACAAAAAGCCCTCTACCTCACCACGTGACTGTCCCTGGAGCTTGGAGCCTGGATGACACGGCTTGTCCCCCCAATTATGAACAGGGTAGCATCAGCCCACTCGGGCCTTCCTGGTGCCTGTACCCCCGTGACGGATCTGCCCGCTGCCTCAATCAGTACAAACCCAGCCGATGCCCACGGTGCCCTGGGGCTGTGCCCGCTGAAGGGGAGCTGCCAGCTTCCTTCCTAACCATCTCCTCCTTGCTGTGTGACCCGGCCCCCTAACGTGCTCAGCTCCCCCACGCGTCAGGTCGCACGAGGCCGGAGCAAGCTGGGACCCGTACGGGCTCCGAGCTGCGCTCCGCAGCAGAGAGCTTGACTCATAGAAAGTGCTCGAAGTCAGAGGTTGTCACTTTTCTGGACTTACACAGAGGGACAAAAAGAAGAGCACGGTCCTGTCCTCACTTGCTATGTTCCCTGTCATCCTCCTGAGCCCTCGGCCTGTGTCAGATGCCTTCCATCCCGAGGGCTGTGGAGGGACACAGGGCAGGCAGTCATTGGAGCTCTTGGAAATGAGAAATCGCACTGCTTGGCAACTGTCCGGGGCCAGGTGCTCTGGCCGGCCCTGTGGTTTACCGTGGCCTCCAGATTCCTCTTGTCCTTGTCCAGTTAAGGAAAAAGAGGCTCAAAGGGAACACTGTGACCCAGACTCACAGAAAGAAGAGATTGGAACTCAAATCCAGCACCCATGGGACCCTGCAGCCTCCAGCTTCTGGGCCCAGGGGCCAGGCCTGTCCAGCACTGGGCGCCTGGACACCGTCTCTGAGGTTCTGAGACCCTACGCCTGGCGGGCCCCGCTCAGCTGGATCCGTAGAGGTCAGCAGTGGCCTTTTCTTTTCCTCTTTTTCTCCAAACTATTTTATTTTATTTTAAATTTATTTTAACTACTACATAAAACACATAAGTCCTATGCATTAAGAGACGGAAACCCAGATCTTTACCCTGAGCTACATCCCCAGCCTTCTCCTTCTCCTCCCTTTTTAAAAACTATTTTTATTCTGAGAACAGATCTCACAAAGGAGCTAAGCTGCCCAGGCTGGCTGGAAGTTAGGATCCTCCTGCGTCGGCCTTGTTAAGCGAGATTCCTTAATGCTTTACCCAGTACTCACAGCAATAGGGATTTAAGGTGCCGGCATGACATGGAGACACACGAATACTGGGGTACCCCAGAACTGTCCGGCATTGACAGGCATCGTTCCACCCTCCTGATAGACCAGGAGGTAGAACTGAAGTTCTTTTTCCTGTCCCCCCACTCTGGAGGAAAGTCTGGGTCCCTCTTCACCGTTTAAATGGGTGCCTGACATATTTCAGTTGCCTTCTTCCAAAAACAAGGCAATGAATTAAGTTGCTCTTTCTGAGTGATTTTTGGGAGGTAAGAATCTGGGCTCATTATTAATAAAACCAAAACCAACCCGGGAGCACCTTGCACGTCTCTTTGGAAGGCCCTCACTGGCGGGCAGCGGGCCTCGGGGTGACCCCAGGACTCGGGCTCCCCTACTTGGTGGCTCCTTCCCTGGTGCCTCCAGCTCTCCAGCGGATTATCCTGGGCAGCCTAACTAAGCAGAGAGAGGCGCAGGCTCTCTCTGCCCCGGGAAATGAGCTTTCTTCCCTTAAGCCAGAAGTGAGAGGGCAGGAGGGGGAGGGCAGGCCAAGGGATTAAAGATTAGCCCGGACACATGCTCAGGGAATTGACCTTTGACTGAGTATGGTGTAAATAAGGCCAGCCTACCACGGAGAGCAAAGGGACAGTGAAGCAGAGGAGGAAGCTGCCACCGCCAGGTACCGCTGCCACTAGCCCCATGGAACTCCTATTCAGCAGGAACAAGACAGAGCAGCTGGAGCCCGTGCGGGCCCAAGTGACAGGTGAGCGGCCTGCAGAACGCCCGGCTCTTCTCACATCTA
Source organism: Cavia porcellus (assembly GCF_034190915.1). Classification (NCBI taxonomy): domain Eukaryota; kingdom Metazoa; phylum Chordata; class Mammalia; order Rodentia; family Caviidae; genus Cavia; species Cavia porcellus. Next base: position 115,249,625 of record NW_026947487.1, read on the forward strand.
GACAGACATCTTTTCTTTTTTCTTTTTTGTAAATATTTTGGGGGAAGGTTGAAGCAGAGGGATTGTTACAAGTTCAAGACCAGCGTGGGCTACAAAGTGAGCTCAGGTCCAGCTGAACTGCATAGCAACACCCTGTCCAAAAAGATCAGTATATTTAGAAAATGGCATACGGGTAAACTGAGGTGGAGTAGGGACACATGGTCTGTGCCGATTCAGGGGTGAGTTTCTGGAAAGGGAGGTGGTCGTTCTTATGACTTCCAGGACCAGCGACGGGGACACTCCAGTCACCACAAAATCAAGGGGATTCAGGGGCAATGCAGTGCCATGGGGCACCCTGAGTTCACCCTGCAGCGCTCGAGCCGTGCCATGCAGGCTCCCAGGGCCACAGGTGACGTGGTGGGCACCTGGCTTGCTCCTCCCATCCACTGCCGCCTCCTCTCTCCTCTCCCCTATTCAGGAGCTGCATCCCCGGGGCAGGGTGGACCCCGGGGGCTGCGCTCTCCTGTACCCTTGGGGACCCAGGGCTTTGTGTCTGAAACCAGCCGCTGCCGGGCAGCCTGGCCGGCTCGTGTGTTCTGTATATAGTCTGGGAGTGTAAGTTAGGATATGCAAAGAAATAGCAAGCTGCAGTTCCGTCTCTTAAGCTCTGTTCTTTTCTTCCGTTCTCAGCACTGTAGAGGGACTGAACCGAGGGCCTTCACACTGAGCTACGTCCCCAGCCCTTTTTTGGAGACTGGGTCTCACTTTACCATCCTGTGATCCTCCTGCCTCGGCATCCCAGGGTTCTAGGTTTACAGGTGTGAGTCACCGTGCCTGGCTGCAGACCATTTTATTTTATTCATTTATTTATTTTTTAAGCCTACAGCATCTGGTATTCCCAGGCGGTCTCCCATCCAAGTACTAACCAGGCCCGACCCTGCTTAGCTTCCGAGATCAGACAAGATCGGGCGTGTTCAGGGTGGTATGGCCGTAGACCATTCATTTTATTTTATTTATTTATTTATTGGGGGGGGGTCTTTTTGAGACAGGATCTTGCTGTGCAGTTTAGCCTGCATTGGCCTTGAGCTCACTTTGTAGCCCAGGCTGGTCTCGAACTTGCAACGATCCCCCTGCCTCAGCCTCCCGAGTGCTGGGCTTACAGGCTGCAGACCATTTTAGAATAGCACTTGCTGCCCATGCAGGCCACATGGGTAGCTGTAAATTTTCTAGCAGACCCATCCAAAAGGTAAAAAGAAAAAGTCAAAATAAAGGTTTTAATTTTTATTTTTGAGAAATTTTAAGGTATCCTTCATTTAAGATGGCATGAAGTTACTATAAAACATGGCAGGTGATACTTCTTTTCATCATGCTGACTCTTGAAACCTGGCATGGTTTACCTGGCAGCACACTGGAGCTCACGCCAGCCCCTCAATGGCTCAAGTCACCCCCCTTGGCTGATGGTGACCATACTGGACATCATGGTTCTAGAATGTTCTTTCTTATGTCAGTGTGAGTCTCTGTCAGGCAGCCTGCCCCAGGAGCTGTTGCACCTTCCTACAGAGGTTCTGTACCCCTCTTTTTGAATTTTGAGACAAGTTGCCAGGCTGGCTTAGCTCTTGTGACTGTCTTGCCTCAGCCTTCCAGCTAGCTGAGATTGTAGCCGTGGGCCACAGTGCCCGGCAAGCATCGCTTTCTAGAAGCAGCTGGAACGCAGGAACTGACGCGGTGGCAGGGTCGGGGCTCCTGACAGCTGGCCCCTAAGCCTCCTTTCTCCTGCCAGGCAGGATCCCAACCTGGCTTCGGGGGACTCTGCTTCGCAACGGGCCCGGGATGCACTCGGTGGGCGAGAGCAGGTACAACCACTGGTTCGACGGCCTGGCCCTGCTGCACAGCTTCACCATCCAGGACGGTGAGTGCCTGCTGGGCGACCCAGATGCCTGCGCTGAGCCCTGCCGGGCCCCGGCCTGGGCTGCACCCCGCAGGTGGAAATCAAGGCTGCCCGGGCTGGCGCTTCCGGTGCTGGCCACACCCTTGCCTCCTCCATCTCCTCGTGGCCAGTGGCTCTGCCTCTGCCTTCAAAGCCAGCTGTCCTGCGGCCTCTGTCCGAGTCCCCTTTCCTTTTCTCCCCTCCCTCCACTGTCACAGCTCTCTATAACCTGACTTCTCTGCCTCCTTCTTTTCCTCCTTTTTTTCCTTCTTTTTGAGGCAGGGTCTCACTGTGGAGCCCAGGCTGGCCTTGAGCTCATGGCAGTCCTCCTGCCTCAGCCTCCCAAGTGCTGGGATTACAGACTTTGTTCCATTATGCCTGGCTTCCTGCTTCCCTCTTACAAGGACCTGTCCAGATAACCCAAGATAACCTTTAATTAAATCACATCTACCGAGGCCCTCGGCTCCATCAGGGAACAGATTTCCGGTTCCTGGAATTAAGGTGTGGATATCTTGGGGGTGGGGGGGCTCCGTTCAGCCCTCCACAAACTCCCCCTGAGTTTCTCTGGGAGAGAGGCCAGCTCCCTTTTCGGTCACCCTGGAAAGCAATAAGCATTCTTCATGAGGCAGGTGAGAGCATGTGGGCCGTTACAGGCTTTGGATTCGGACAAACACCCAAACCAGACCAGAAGGGAGTGTTTCTAGAAAGTTCTGGCAGGTGTTCAAAGGCACAGGCACTGTGAGAGGTCTCACATGGTCTGTCTTATTCTACTCTGGAATTGGCAGGAAGAACTGGACGGGGGAATTGTGCCTTCTCTGCCCTTCTGAGCCTGGGCAGGGCCTGGGGTGCTTGGCTGCCCTGCAGGGCACTGCAATGCCCCCTGAAATGTTGGCAGCCAGGCTCCCCCTGCTTTTTGAGACAGAGGCTCACTATGAAGCTCAGGCCGGCTTTGGGCTCACTTTATAGCCTAGTTTGGTCTTGCAGCGATCCTCCTGCCTCAGCCTCCCGAGTGCTGGGATTACAGGCATGTGCCACTACACCTGGCTAGGCTCACCCTTCTTAAACTGGGCAGCACACACTCAGAAACTCTCTAGGCCAGGACCGTGGGACAAGGCGGACAGGACAGTGCATGGGAGGAGAGAGCGACACTTTCCCAAATGCACTCTTCAATGATTGCTTTAGAGAGTTTGCAGGGCGCTGCCCTAAGTGTCCCCCATATACCCCTCAGCTCAGCCTTGTGAAGAAGGCTCCCCTGGACACAGATGAGGGACCAAGGCCCAGAGAGGCCACACAACTCGCCCAGATGCATAGCGCTCAGAAGAGGTGATTTAGACCCAGCGCTGCCCCCAGTCAGAGCCCAAGCCCTGACCATCATGCCTGGGTCTCCCCACCAGCCTCTCCCCTTCTCTCCCTCAGAGTCCTCTCAGTTCAGAAGCTGACTGGGCACAGCGTGGCCACACTGACCATCTGGAACCCTCAGGGGCTCCCTGCTGTCTGACAATGGAACTGTAAACCAAAACTGTTAAGTTCCACGCTGCCCACTGGGAGAGGGGGCAGGGCAATGGGGGGCTCTAGTCTGCAGTTAACAGAGTCAGTGTGACTCCCTCCATCGGAACCCCCAGGGTGCTCTTTCCTGCTATGAACCCCAAAATCCAGGGTCGTTGGGGCTGGGGGACTCATGACCTCGGGTACCGCACTCCCCACCACCCCAGCTGCAGGCGTCAGTGTTGTACAAGGTGGCCTCCAGCCCTGCTGCCCAGGCCCCACCTCCAAGGTGATCAGAAACCTGTGGGCCGGGGCGCAGCCCTCTGTGATATTTGAAAAGCTCCCAGGTCGCCAGACCAGGTGACCCAGACCTATAATCCCGGCTAGTGGGAGGCTGAGGCAGGAGAGTTGTGAATTCAAGGCCAGCCTAGGCAGTTTAGGAGACTCTGTCTCACTTTTATTTATTTATAGATTCTGTACTTATTGATTTCTGTTTATTGCACGACTGGGGGTTGAACCTAGGGTTTTCACACTTTTTTCTCCCTTCAGTTAGGATCATTGAATTGCGCGGGCTGGGCTATAGGGTGAGTTCAAGGCCAGCCTGAGATACACTATAGTGAGACTCTGTCTAATAATAATAATTTCTTTGAAATAAAATGAGTTTGAAAAGCATGGAAAAAAATAATAATAACAACAGCCAAGAAGATATAGCAGACAGCCACAGCCATATGACACAGGAGTGTTCTTCTGAGTCTAAAATTTCAGAATAAAAGTTCTGTTTTAAAGCGGGCATGGAGAGGAATGATCCCAGCAGGGCCTTCCCCGTGAAGCTAACTCTGCACCGAGAGGGGAGGCTGGCCCACCAGCTGGGAGCGCGGGCCTGTGTGCTCGTGCACACGTGTGTTGCCTCTGCCCAGCGAGACATCACCCTTGACCCTGCTGCGGAGGCCCAGCCAGAGCACGATGTCCACTGTGTCCCTCGGGAGGAACGTGGCTACTGGGTACCTGGAGGCTGGGAGCGAGCTCAGTCCTCGCCAGCCTGGAGCCCAGGCAGAGACGTGGCTCCCCGTGGCCTCCGGCCTCTGGGCTCCTGGTGCTGCTGGATTTTTTCGAGGACAGCAGGGCCTGACCTTACATTTGGGGGAAAAGAATCCATCCTTTCAGGCTGAGCACCCACTGAGGAGCCTGGAGCACCACAGGAGGAGTGCCTTGTGGGCGCAACCTCCAGGGAGCGAGAGCCGGAGCCCCATGTGCAGCCCAAGGTCTGCCTTCCCTCCCTCTCTGCCCAGAAAGTACCGGGAGCGTGGCGTGCATCACTCCACATGGCACAGAAGACCGGGCAGGGTGCTGTTGAGTCAGGGAGATTCCCCCGGCACCCTAGAGCTCAAGAAAGCAAGGGTCAGATTGCCCGAGAGTCTCCAGGAGGAATTAGCCCTGTAGGAGTCGCTTCGCTATGTCCTCCCAAGCCACAGGGAAGCAAACGTATTGCTTTAAGCCGTGACATTTATGACCACTTGTCCCAGCAGCCACAGTAAGCTAATACAGTCCAGGACAGGGAGGGAAGCCTCAGAGGGCTACAGCAGGCTGTTCGCATCCCTGGGAGCTCTAAAAGGCTCCCCACCACTGGGCCAGAGCCATCTGGGTACTCCAGCTTGGCCTCCGCGGCCTGGCTGAGAATTCCTGCTTTATACCGTCGCCAAAAGCTGCTCCAGCTCCAAATGCATTCAACATCAGACAGAGTTCTGAGTCTCTGCAGGTACACAGGACTGGGCCTAAATGGTCCCCTGGCTGTGCAAGATAGGGAGCTGTCAACACAGGCTTCTGAAGGCAGGACACTCACACTGAATGGAATCATGGGAAAATACAGCCTTGTGGACTCATCCTCCAAGCCAGTACCTTCCCTGAGGGTTACTAACATGGAGGGAGAGATAGCAAAGTGGAGGAAGGAATTCGAACATGGCCAGGACACCAGTGTGGCAGGCGGGATGCCAGTGTGGATGGAGGGGTGCCGGCATGGACAGAGGGGTGCCAACACAGGGGGAGAGATGGTCGATGTCTGGACAATGCTGGGCAAGGCAGTCAAATGTACTTGTGCCCCAGTGCCCTTGCATAGCAATGGAGCTAAGGTAAGCACACTTTCTTACCATGCTGTCGAGTGCCAAGTGAGCAGACGTGGGTGTGTGAATGTACACACAAATGCCTGCTGTTTCTGGCCCCTGCATTAAAGGAGCCTCTCCTGAGGTCCTGTGAAGGGCCCGTGAAGCCCCCAGGGTGCTGGACATCAGTTTGAAAACTCTGTAAAAGGGCCAGCCTGAGACTAACCTGCTGCTTATCCTCCAGGTGAGGTCTACTACAGGAGCAAATACCTGAAAAGTGACACCTACAATGCCAACATCGAGGCAAACAGGATCGTGGTGTCGGAGTTTGGGACAATGGCCTACCCGGACCCCTGCAAAAACATCTTCTCCAAGTAACTGCCCGCTTTGAATCTGGTGGAATCTCACACTTTATCTTTTATATTCTCGATGGTTAAAACAACCAGCACTGGGTTCCTCTGCCCTTCTCTTTAGGGTGGGTGAAATCTCCACGCAGCTGGCCTTTGACCTCATACTCTGAGTAGTTCTTGTAAGAGAGGCCAAGAGCATTGAACAAATCATCAGACGCTCGGCACACAGCGGGTGGGTGATGGCTGGGAATCATCTGTCAGGATTACAAATGCACATTTCTCTTGACCTAGAGATCCACACTTGTGTCCAGAATGCAAATACTCCAGTTATTCATGGCTATATCTTAGGTGTCACACGACACTGAAAACAACCTAACTGTTCAGCAGCAAAAAAGTCAAACAGCCATAAAGTGATCTAAGAAAAAGCCATGCTGATGTAAAAAGAAATAAGGATTGTTAGCGAGAAAGAAAGAGATAGCAAGATGGAGAGCATGCAGTTTTATGTTTAAAAGCAGGAGGAAGCCTGTGATTAATTTTGCTTGTATAGGTGTGAAGAGACCTGAAGGGTGCTCAGGGGAGACAGGAAACAGGCAGGAAGGAGCTTCGCGCCCTGTGGGTTTGCAGGCATCGAGCTCACAACACACACGTGTGTCTGGCACACGGTCCAAGTTCAGTTCTCGGTGCGGGAAGCAGGCCTGCGGACAGCCTCTCCTTTCTGGAGTTCTCCAGAGGCAGACGGGCTGGGAAGCATCACCAGAGCTGGCATCCCCTCTCCAGGGGACCAGGAGGGCTCTGCACTAGTGGGCAGATGGGGCGGATCCAAGGGGAGGAGAAGGGAGAGGAAGAAAGTGAGACAGGCCGGAAGGGTTAGGGTTAACCCTGGTGCCATGGCCCTGGAGCATCCTTGCAGTTACACCTTTTGTCCATAGGGGGCGCTGCTCGGCATCTGGTCCAGCAGGATTTGCCAAGGGCTCCGGTAAACCCACTGGGTAAACCGAGTTTACCTTCTGATCAAATGAATGCTGAGAGCTCTTCACATTGGCTTGGTTTCTTGTTGACCTTAGTTCTGGGGATCGAACCCAGTGCCTCTGCACCGAGCTACATTCTCAGCCCATTTTTTATTTTTGATTTTGAGACAGGGTCTTGCCAAGTTCTGAGTTTTCCAAGCTGGACTGGAGCTTGTGATCCTTTTGCCTCACGGTGGTGGTCCTCTGGCAGCCACGTTGTGCCCAGGACTCACTTCTCGGCTGACACCAGGAGGTGGCATCTTTGGGGAAGCTGGTATCTGAGTCCTTGGGATCCTTCAGGTGACCCATGAGACCCAGTACTGTTCCTCCCACAGCAGAATCAGGTGTTTTAAGCACTAGGAAAGCTAAAGCCCCCTCGGGCAGCAGTCTCCAGCCAGATAATTGCAGCCACTACCTCTGGGGTTTTTTGTTTGTTTGTTTGTTTTTGTACCGGGGTCCGAACTCACAACTATGTGCTTGCCAGGCAGGCACAAATGCCGCTGAGCTCAATCCCCTGACAATATTTTTTCAGATTTTTTTTTTTTTTTTTTTTTTTTTTTTTTTTGCTTTTTGGTGCCGGGGATTGAACTCATGACCTTGTGCTTACCAGGCGGGCGCTGTAATCCGCTGAGCGGTACCCCAGCCCTGCCCCTGTTGCTTTGCTCTCCTCTCCAGAGCGTTCTCCTACCTGTCCCACACCATCCCCGACTTCACCGACAACTGCCTGATCAACATCATGAGGTGCGGGGAGGATTTCTACGCGGTCACGGAGACCAACTACCTGCGGAGGATTGACCCTCGCACGCTGGAGACCCTGGAGAAGGTACCGCGCCTCGGTCAGATGCAGACAGGGCTGTCCCTGGCGCCATCATCCTGGGCTGCCCCAGCAGCCCCAGATCCTCAATGCCCCCATCCTGTGCTGTCCTGGTTTCCCGTGGTTGTTGACACCAAGTACAACCCTGTACCATGTCACCACTTTCCCCCAACACCCGACTCTACCAAGCACCGTCCCTAAGATACTGTCCAGGGCCACAGGAGCCATCTCAGTTTGCACAAAGCACCGGATGCTCATGTACAGCGATATCTCCCAGCAAGGCTTTGCTCAGAATGTGTCCCCATCACTAAGGGATGCGTGACTGAGCCACACGCTGGATGGCTTAAGACATTTGTTCTCTGTAGTCAAGTGTGGCGGTGCAGACCTGTAATCTCAGCACTCTGGGAGGCAGAGGCAGGAAGATCTCAAGTTTGACCGCAGGCTGAGCAAATTCACAAGACTCTCAAAAAAGTAAAACAGAACTGAGAGGTTGCTCAGTACAAAGACTCTTGGTTTCAATCTCCAGTGTTGGAAAAAGCTCTCTCACAGCTTTAGAAGCCTGAAGTCTAAAGTCCAGGGCTTTACAGGGCCAGGCTTTCTTTGGAGGCTCTAGGGGAGGTCCTTCCTGTGGCAGCCAGCAACCCCACCCAACGACACATCTCTCCGACCTCCCCCTCTGTCACCAGGTGCTGTTCTTCTGGTGGGTTCTTGGGTTTGAATTTCCCACCTTTCATAAACACACAAGACACTGGCTTGGGGACGCCCCAATGCACCGTAACCTCATCTCTGCCTACATCTACGAACACACTAGAACCAAACGGGGTCACACTCACAGGTCCCCGGGCTGGAACTTCCGGTCTTTTTAGTGGACTCAGTCCTGCCCATAACCGTGCACAGTGCTGGGTACTGGGGAGGCTCAGTCAGGCCGAGTCCCAGCAGCCCTGCCCGTGTCCACCTGCAGAGGGAGGCCTTAGGCAGAGAGCAAGACAAAACACTCGAGTCCTAGCAGCTGCCTTTCCTGGGCAGAATCAGGTCCACACCTCTGTGGAAATCAATAGACCCGGCTTCAGTTTCCTCCAGTTGACTGCTCAGAGCCCCGGCGTCTTCACAAGGCTTTTCATCGATCTGGGAAAGATCTGCCTTTCTTACCTGAGAAATTATGCCCAGCTCCCTCTCAATGGGGCGGCCTGGATCTAGCTGGTGTGATGTCTGTTTTCCACAGGAGGGGAGGTCCTGGGAGCTGCAGAGCCAGACCTGACTCCTGGCTGGAGATCGCACTTTTCTGGAATGGGCGAAGAGTGGACAGTGGCCTCTGGTGACCCCATTCCTCAGCTTTGTTAGTGGAGATTCTCTTTGACCAAAGGGTTTGGTGACCTCTGTTTCCAGAGTAGCACTTGGGGACAGGCCTGGAACGTACTGCCTCTGTGGGATGCAAAAGAGGCGACTTTAAATAACTCACCCGGGCAGAGGCCAGGTGTAGCTGGAAGGCTGCAAACTCTGTCCCTGTCAGGGCTGGGAGCCTTCGATGACAAGGACCCCAGCAGGGTCAGGCTGCAGTATGGGAGTCATGGCCACCAAGCTCACTCCGTCTCCTGATTCCTGATACCCCAGGAGGCCCTCCAGACACGAGGCTCAAGCAGGCGAGAGTGGACATCCATCCTCTCTGGATGCAGACTTCCCAATCAGGAAATGTGCAAAAGTACCATCCTCCAGACCTAGAATCAGTCGGGCCTTCACGGGACTTGGCCTCTCCCCTTTACAAAGCCAGGTGGCTTCGGTATTTTGCAGGTGGATTACCGGAAATACGTGGCGATCAATCTGGCAACAGCACATCCACATTATGACGGGGCTGGGAATGTTCTCAACATGGGCACATCCATTGTGGACAAGGGGAAGACAAGATACGTGATGTTTAAAATCCCTGCCACAGTGCCAGGTAAGTCGTCCTCCAGAGCCCAGGGAATCCTACGCCCAGAAGGACTCCTGCTGAGGAGTTCTGGCTTTCACTGGTGACAAGCATCCATATGGTCCTTTCCTCCAGTGACCATTCATTCAGATGGCCATAGGTACAGGTTTTTTCTTTAGAAGGAAAGAGACGTTTCTGGGACTCTTTTTGGATGAAGAAAGCCTCTTCCGTATTTTAACCTCCTTTTTCTTTGGGCTCCTCATCAGTAATTCACTATTTACCCACCTATCCATCCACCCATGTACTGCCCACCCATCCACTACTCATCCATCCATAAATCCACCCACCACCCATCCACCAATTCACCCATCTACCTACCCATCCATACACCCATCCATTCATCCATCTACCTACCCGTAGGTAGGTACTCACCTACTCATCCATCCACTATCCACCCATCCATTCACCTATTTACCTACCCAGCCATCCAGTCATCCATCCACCTATCTATCTGTTCACCAGCACATCTGCCCACCATCCATCCATCTATCCACCTATCCACCCATCCACTCACCCATCTATCATCTATCCATCTACCTGGTCATCCACTTATCTATCTGTAACCTTTTTTCTAGGCTCCAGTTCATTATTTCATTCATTTATCCATTATCCACCCATTTTTCAAGTCTTCTGCACATATCTGCATGGCAGCACTCTGGCACCCACTTTGACCTGAGCCTTGTAGCCAGGATTCTGGGGTTGTTTAGGGGGTTCAGCCCTTCTAGGCTCTGCTCCAGATCCCCACCCTGTTCTGCAGGCCTTCTGGATCTTCTCCACACAGGGCTGGATCCTGGAGCAAAGCCCAGGCCAGGAGATTGCATGCTCCTGAGGGGGATGAGGGCGAGGCTCCTGGCCCATGTTTGTCCAGGACCCTCCTGGGAACCACACCCAGGAGACTGGGCCGAGGGCAGCTGCACAGGACGCAGAGCTGCCTCACCTGACCTTCTGGTTCGGAAAAACCAGTTTCCATCTGTGATCCTGCAGGTTGCTGCACCCCCACAGTCCTGTAGAAACTTCTGAGCAGGGGCCAGGCTGTGCTGGGAGCCACAGCCCTTGAGGTCAGCAGGAACATGAGTGTCCTTGTTAAAGGAAATGCCCATTAATCAGGCCAATCCTGTAGACAGTGTCTAGCCCAGGATCCTAGAATGTTGGGGGGGGGGTCTTCTAGGCATTTGTGTTTGTCTCCTCCTACTGCAGAGGAGGCTGAGGCTCAGGGGATTGATCAGGTGACATGCCTGCGGTCACACGGCTGCCAGGGTCCTCTGAGGCCACACAAGCAGCCACTCTGAGTCCTGCTCAGAGCTGGGGCTCCCAGGCGTCTTTCCCCATCCGAGCCTCCCAGGCCGGGGTGCATGCCTCTCCCTCTGCACTGCGCCCCACCTGTGCTGTAAAGAAAGAACCAGCCCACAACCACACAGCGTCCCTCCCACCCACCAGCTGCCTACACCGAGCACAGGTGGCCACAGAGGTGGGGACGCTTGCAGGGAACTCATTAAGAGCCTGCCGCAGGCCTGGGCAGGGAGGCCCTTGGCTGGGGCTGAGTCATTCTTGCAGAGGAATGGGAAAGCCATTCGGAAAGCCATCTGTGTTGGGATCAGCGTGGTGCCGGGCACCACCGGGGGCTCAGACTACTGTAGGGGTACGGGGGGGGGGAGCTCTGCACCCCGTAGTGTGGTGCTTCATCCTCTTCTCACCCATACCCCCTGAGGGCCATGCCTCTTAGTAAAGGAGCAGGAACCCACCCATGACCAAGGGGCTGCATCTGGACTTTGACCGTGGTGAGAGACCTTCTCCAAGTCCCAGCTCCCAGCTGTGAGAGGGCATCCTGCAGCCCAGCCTGATGGCCACAGAACAAGCAGCGCTCAGAATACACTTCGCCATTAACCCCCTCTCGGTGCTGCCCCCACTGGGACACGTTCATCCTGTCATTCCCGCCACTTCCTGCAGCAGCTCTGAAGTCCTGTTTCCTGAGCGTCTTTACAAGTGTAACTAGAAATGCAGCAACCGCTGCCAAGCTCATCCAGAGGAAAGGCAGGCTCCCGAGAGCGGCCGTCGGGCCTCCTGCGCCTACCCACTGGATCTGGCTCCTCTTGAAAAGTCGGAATGACCACAAAAAGTAAACATTTTGAAAAGGACACGATGCAGCCAAGATGCTGCCATGAAAGACACTCATGAAAGAGGACTTCCCGAACTGCTTCAGAAAGTTGGCAGTTTGATGGGATAAATGTTTTGACAGGGGGGTATTTCGAGAGAGATTAATAGCAATCTTTTACTGTAACAAATTCTCTTAAAAATATTTTCCCATTCACTGTATTTTTCAGTGGCACCCCATACCTGAAAGCACCTGTCACCGTAGGTAGTTGGTCCCTTCCTTGACGTTTTGTAACAGGCAATGCCAGGACACATTTGTGGGAAACCTGTGGACTACATGCCAGATGCTGGTTCCCAGAAAAAAACCAGGACCTAGGCCGGGAAGTCCACCCATCCCTGTGGAGCTCTGGAAACTCAGAGCCGGGGCTGGGCACCAGGCCCAGACTCCAGCACCCTGAGCTCAAGTCCACATTTATCACGGTCCCGACGACTCAGGCACCCAGGAAAGTCAGCAAGGTGCTGGACTGGAGCGGGGTGCAGCACCCGCTTCTGAGCAAGGATCCCACGGTGAAGAGTTAAGGTTGTGAGGCTATCAGAAGCCTCCCCTGGGCCCCTGCAGATAAAACCAAAAGCAGCCATAGAGGCTCCACCAAGAGTGAGCGGAAACCTTGGTCCAGATATGACTTTATCTGCAGAAACAGGCGGAGCCCCATTTCACCCCAAGCTGCCATGGGGACCCCTGGCCTACAGCAATGGTTCTCACTGTGGAGAACTCAGCTGACCACCAGGTGACCAAGCGGGAAGCTCGGGGGGCCCTGAATCTGGCCCACTTGCCAGCCCCTTCTCCAAGGTTCTGCTTAGCAACACGGTGGGCCTGCAGCTAATGACGGTGGCCTTGGGGCCTCCTGTTCCCCAGTGATTCTGAGTCTGTCTCTCCTCCAGAGGCCAAGAGGAAGGGGCAGAGTCCCCTGAAGCGCACAGAGGTGTTCTGCTCCATCCCCTCCCGCTCGCTCCTCGCCCCCAGTTACTACCACAGCTTCGGGGTCACCGAGAACTATGTGGTGTTTCTGGAGCAGCCATTCAGGTTGGACATTCTCAAGATGGCGACTGCCTTCCTGCGGGGAGTGAGCTGGGCGTCCTGCATGGCTTTCCACAGGGAGGAAAAGGTGAGGCTGCCCTGAGGCCAACGCCACCACAGGACCAGGCAGAGGGGGGCTCTGCTTAGGGGAGCAAGCTGCCTGGGAGGAGAGGGTGTGAGGAGCACAGTCTCTCTGAGACAGCACCAACCTTCCAGAGAGCTCTGAGCTCCGATGGCCCTTCAGGGAGCTCCCAAGTTAAGACCAGGGGCCAGGCCTTTAGATCCTCACTTCAGTGGGTCACTGAATACACACAGTACTGGGAACAGGGTGTGACCGTGGGGATTGCAGCCAGGTCCCCAAACAGCCCCACAGGCCCAGCCCAGAGGGAACAGGCCCGCATCCTGAGGATACCTGGGTCCCTCACAGCCTGCACCCCCTGGACAGGCCCCTCTGCACCTCGGCTACCACAGGCTGCTGTGGGGGACACCGGTGCTGGGGTGACGGAGACTCGTAATGCTAGGGAGCTCCGCAGGATGATGGCTCAGCAGAAACAGGACTTCTGGTGCAGGAGCACCCAAGGGTTCACAGTACGCGTCTGTATGTACGTGTGGATACGTTATGTGTATGGGTATACAGGGTACACTAGAAAATCACCCTGAGTGTTTACAACATTTTAAATTTGTATTACATTATGACTTGTTACATTATTTATTACATCACCACTAGCCCCCCTCAGCTCAAACGCACTAACCCCATCGTGCTGCCTCTTTCTGAAGCTGTTCCACACGCTCTGTTTCCTGAGTGTCGTTAGTTTGCTGTCACGGCTGCCTCCCTGCCTGGATCCATTCACACACTTACCTGTCTTGGTCTTTCCACCTCGGGGCGGAGCCGGAGGTCACCCAGCACCAGGTCCAGGGCTCCTTCAGAGAGTGACACGGTGATGGGAGAAGCAGACAGGAAGGGAGGAGCAGAGGGGCGTGTTTCAATTTGTCTTACTGTGTAAATTTTGAAAATGTAGGCGTTTTGACCACAGCACGCCGCACTCTGCTGCCGTCCCTTTGTGGGAAACACAAGTCGTTCTCACTGGTGCCTGTTCGAACAGCACCCGAGTGCAGAAAGCCCGTGTAAGCCCCCTGGCCTCTTCCCTGTCCTGCCCCAGTGGGAGGGGCCGCTGCCCCAGGACATCTGTCCAGGCCCTTCCTGAGCACTTGTGCACGCCGGCCACCCTCCTGGAGGGTTCCTGCCCCATCTCGGGGAGTGAAGCTGTTTGTTGAGAGCCCCGCCTGCTCAGAACCTCCCCGTCTTCCTCTGAGGCAGATCCACAGGCCTCGCTCAGTGCCCGCTAAGTCCCCGCAATGCCGCTCTTACCCTGCGTATTTCACACAGTCTCCTGGACTGAATCCACCAGACACGTCCCTGCCTCAGGGCCTTTGCATTTTCTGATCACTGGAATGGCTCAGCTTCCTTTCTCCTCTGATCTGGGTCAGCACACACCCATACTGCACCCTGCTTCTCTTTTCTCAGGAGCCTCCAGCACCCCAACATGCTGCAGATGCGACATTTATGGTGGGCTCCCCGCTCTCAAGTGTGCAGGCTCAGGGAAAGCAGGGTGGGGCACTGTCTCCCTCGCCCTGAGCTCCATGTGCAGGACACAAAGCAGGACGAGAAGCTAACTGTGTCCTCCATCAGCCCCCTGGACGAACTCTGGGGCTCCCTGTGCTGAGGGGTCCCCCAGGCCTCTCATCTGTGTCCCTAAAGGGCCCCCAATCCTCAGAGAATCCTTGAGGGAGACCAGTGAGAGTGGAAGTGGCAGGTGACAGCCCAGGGAGGCTCTTGAGTGCCCCTGGAAGACAGCTCTGTCCCAGGCCCCCATGGCAGGCACAGAGACCGGAGTGACGGGAAAGAGAAACCCATCAAGCACTCCCCAGCTACACCGAGCCCTGGGCTGCCAGGGGCCCTGCTCTGTGTTGCTCCCAGCACTGCAGCCCGGTTCTAGGGCAGCAGAGGCCGCTGGACCGGAGGAGCGAGGCTCCCTCCCTCTCTGCCTCCCTCGTGGGGGCGACTGGGCGTGAGCCACCACGAGGAGGAGGAACAGGAGATGTGGCTCGCTGCCACCCAGGGTGACACTGGCTGGTGACACCAGCCACATACCCCAAGACCTCATGAGCTAACATACTGCCAGGCCAGAGCTGAAGTCACCCCAGGGTTGCAGGGGTCCTGCGATGATCAGGAGGCCAGCTCTGCTGAGCAGTGGGGGGACGGAGGGGCCCGGAGAGCACAGGGTTCGGGGCTCTAGTCTCTGATGGAGTGTGGCGCTCGGCAGGCTCTCCCCACCTTGGTCATTGCCAGAAGTTGGTATGTCACTGCCCACCTAAGTCACAATCAGTGGGAAAGGAAAAGAGCCCCTCCCCCCAGCCCCTGAGGTCTTCTGTTTTGTTTATATGTTTCGGCTTTTTTGAGACTAGGTCTCACTATGTAGCCCAGGCTGTCCTGGAACTCAAAGCAATCCTCCTGCCTCAGCCTCCTGAATGCTGGGATTATAGATGCTTGCCACCATGCCCGACTCCCTCTGTGCATTTTAAAATAAGATCACAGCAACAAACCAAGCACTTTGCCTGTTGTGCTGTTTTGAGGGACAGAGACACCAAATGGTCACAAGCTAGTGTCACCAGATGCCACCACACAGGACACAGAGAGCTGACCATCCCCTGGGCCTCTTCTTTCAGACCCACATTCACATCATCGACCAGAGGACCAGAAAGCCGGTACCCACCAAGTTCTACACGGACGCCATGGTGGTCTTTCACCACGTCAACGCCTACGAGGCAGACGGCTGCATCGTGTTCGACGTCATCGCCTACGAGGACAGCAGCCTCTACGACCTCTTCTACCTGGCAAACCTGAACCAGCACTTCGAGGAGAACTCCAGGCTCACGTCGGTGCCCACCCTCCGGCGGTTCGCTGTGCCTCTCCACGTGGACAAGGTACGGGCCTCCCAGAGCAGCCGGGCACACGGCGGGTCCTGAGATCCAAAATGCACCACTCTCAAAGAAAGGCAAACAATGCCTTTCACTGGTTTTTCAAGCATGGTCTGTTTCTGTGCAGAAACTTCAGAAAGTACAGGTATTCTGAGCTGCCTGTGGGGTACACATAATCCCAGCACCCGGAGGCAGAGGCAGAAGGATCCCTGCACGTTTAAAATCAGGTTTGGCTACATAGTGAGTTCAAGGCCAGCCTGAACTACACAGGGAACTCTTGTCTCAAAAAAAATTATTTTAAAGTACAGGCAAATTAAAAGGAAAAAAATCACCAAGCAAGGTGGTGCATGACTGTAATCCCAGCACTGGGGAAGCTGAGGCAGGAAGATTGTCATGAGTTTGAAGTTAGGCTTGGCTACCGTGAGTTCAAAGCCACCTGCAGTACATAGTGAGAAAAAAGAAAAAAATCCCAGTAAACCCGCATCAATCACTGGGAGACGCTTGCCTTGTCCTCCTGTGGTCCATTTGTTCACACACCACGCAATTCTCCCCCGCAAAGGCTTTAATTCAGAGGCTTTTGATGCAGTCCCAGAGCCACTGCGATCAATGTTAGACATTTTCATCACCCCAGAAGGAACCCCCAGGCCCTCAGCTGCCGCCTCAGAGCCTGTTTCCCGGCCCGCCGGGAAGATTCGGCTTGGTGGTCGCAGGACCAGCCTCTGTGCTGGCCTCTCGTGCCCAGCAATTTTCTAACTTTTGTCTACTGCTTTTTTTCACCTGCTGTATGTTGGAGCACCTCTCCTTGGCATTAAATATTCTTTGATGGCATCATTTTAAACTTTTGCTTAATAGTCACTGGCGGGGATTCGTCACCATCTGCTAACCCAGTTCCCTGCCATCCAGCAGTTCTGCTCCTCTGGGGCCACGAGCCCCGGGCCGGACTCGTCCTTAATTAGGTGACGCTGTCCTGGCTCTGGACGGGAGATAGGCTGCTGGCTCCAGAGCTCACTGACTTCATGACTTAATTAACTTAAATGAAAGCTCATTCAGTTCAATTACATTCTGATGGCTCACATTTACCGACTGCAACTGCGTGCCAGCTGCTTGGCCAAGCGTTTCGCCTTCCTGACATCACTGGAGCGAAACAGCCTTTAGGGGAGAGGTCCCCATGCCAGCCTCCCCTCTGGGGTGCAGACCGGAGGTGAAGGGAGGTGCCCAAGGTCACACTACCAGCCAAGATAGGAACCCGCGCTTCCCTCTCCAAAGGCGCACCTGCTAGGGGTCGGAATTGTGCTGAGTCTGACCCCTGGATGGACCCCCTAGACAGAGCTCCAGGGCTCTGCAGCTTAGGGACAGAGCTCCAGTACCCAGGGAGCTTTCCCGTTCTCACTGTCTGGCCGGGAAGCACAGACATTGAGCTAATTTCCTGCCCCACGACAATCAAGGAGCCAGGATTTGAACCCCAGTTTGTCTGTTCCCACATGGGGCCCTCTCCTGTCTTTCTAGAATTTCCCCAAATGTGCGCCTCAGTTTCACACATGTAAAACTTTGTTGATATGTTTTGCTCAACTCACTCGACTCACACAGCAGGACCCACTGAAAGCCCGCGAAGCTCACTGCAAGTCCGCCCAGGGCTGCTGTGGCCCAGGCTGGTCCTTAGGGAGAGTTTTAGGGGGCGGTAGGCAGCTCGCCTAGTGTGGGCGAGGCCTGGCTTCCTCTCCTAGCATCCCATCAATAAAGGACAGAGAGATTTTAAAATGCACTAAATGCACTGTGGTAGACGCTGGGCTCCCCCAGTCACGTGAGCACATGCCACACCCATCCAGTCATCCCAGAGCCCTGGGCCTGCTCCCCTGACCTGGAAAACCCCACAGAGTAGTGCTGGGCGTGGAGGATGGGGGAGTGCGGAGGGAGCAGTCTCCCAGTCCAGGAAGGACAGGAGCATCACAAACCATGGGTGCATCGCTGCCGACCTCCTCCCGGGATGGTGGAGAGAGGACAGCCCTGCCTCCTTTGTCTGATTACCTTCGGGGAAGCAGGTCCCTTCCCAGACACCAGGCTTAGCAGATGAGCCCGGAAATATTAAAAGCCAATATGCAGCCGTCTGCTGCTTTGAAATTAGCAAAGAGCAGGCCCTGGGATGGGCAGCTCTGGCCACGCTGTCTAATTGCTACTTATTGTCCCTTTAAAATGTTTTCTTTACTTTTAAGTCCCTGGGCAACCCGGATAGGGACGCAAGGAAGTCAAGCAGGAGGGCCTGGCGTGCAGGCCCTTGAGAGCTGCAGAGGTCCTTCTGGTCAGGGACCTTCACGTGCAGCTGTCCCCACCGCCTGCCACGCTGGCCTATCCCGTCATCCCGCCTGCTGCACACATTGGAATCACCTGCGAGCTGGGCCAGACCACCAGCCCCTGGTCAGTCTAGGGGCTTCAGAGCTGCTAGCGGGGAGCTAAAAGTGGCAGCACATGCCTGTAATCCCAGCACTCAGGAGGCTGAGGCAGGAGGATTGCCTTAAATTCGAGGGCAGCCTGGACTACATAGCAAGTCCATTTCAGAAAAACAGCGTGTGCGTGCGAGCACACACACACACACACACACACACACACACACTCGGAAGGGGAAGGGCTCAGTCCACAGGTCTAACGTGCAGCCAGGACCTCCCGAGTTCTTCCTCCATGAGACCCGGCATCTCTGCTCCCATTGGTGGTGGCCTGCACCCTGGATGCTCGGACACAAATTCCACGTGGGCAGCTCTGCAGTCCCCCCTACCTGCCAATGCACAGCCTCCAAGAGGCGGACAGCAGGTCGGCCTGGCTCAGAGGACCCTGCTGAGGCTCAGCCCCTGGGAGCGCATGAATGAACAGTGGGTGGACGGGTGAACTGTGAAGCCAGGTCTCTGAGCACGAGGGGCTTCCTTTGGCCCTCGGTGCCAGCCTACTGGAGCAGGCCTGCCAAGTCACACTCCTGAGTTGGGGCCAGCCCAGGTCAGAGGAAGGCAGGGTGGGGGCCTCTGGGCATCCAGGCCTGGCAGTGGGGGGCAGCAGTGTCCAGGGCAGGGCTGGGCAGGGAGGTGGTGCTTAAGCCAGCACAGGCTGAGTGCAGTCAGCAGGGCTCTTGGAGGGCACCCTGGGCCACACCAGCAAGTCAACAAGGGGTCACCGGAGGGGCACGGCGGACCTAGAAGCAGTGGCTTCAACTCCTAGGGGTGAGATGTTCGCAGGGCCCGGGTCCTGCCCACCCCTCAGCCCTGGATGCCTGGGCATCCCGGCCTGCTCCGTGCCTTCCTCTGTCCCCAAAGGGCAGGTGTGCACTGGACCTGGTGTGCTAGCTGTGCATCCATCAGTTAGGGACGTGGCCTGGGGTGCGTAAGGAGGGAGCGGGGCCCAGAGGCTGGCTATCGTGGGGTCACCATGTCCACCTCTGAGCCCCCTGGAGTTCTAGGAAATTCCAAACTCAGCCTCCCCCTCCATGTGGACCAACCTGCTGCATCCAGAACATTCTTCCTGCTCACCCTCGAGATGCAGCCGGTGCGCCTGAGGAGCTGACATTTTCATTTAACTTAAATTAATTAAATTTATACGTAGCATGGTGATCACAGGCAGGTCCATAGCCCCAGCACTCTGGGAAGCTGAGGCAGGAGGATTGCGAGTTGGAGGCCAGCCTGGGCAACTTAGTGAGACCCTGATCCCCAAAAAAAGGAAACATAGAAAGATGGAGCTCATTGCGAAGGGCCTGGGTTCAATCTCCAGTTCCACTAAAAATGTAAATGAATTAATTAAATTTTAACACATGGCCAGTGGTCCCGCAGCATCAGGAAGGTCATTGTGTCCTCACCAGCACACCAGGTCAGTGGACGCCATTTGTTCTCCTGCACACTGTGGACTCTGTTAAGTGCTTTGCTAACTCACCTCACTTCTGAGTTATTTCTCATCTGCAGATCAGAGCGGGTAACTTATCGGGATTCGAATGTGCAGCCATCTGACTCCGAGTTCCCGCCTAGAATGTATCTGGCCCTGAACCAGGGCTTTGCACAACTGTAATCTAACTTAATCGGAACACTCACCCTCAGGTCAGATCACAGCAACTTTGTCACCCGCTACACCCCGTTTCCCAGGTGGGGAGACTGGCGCTGTCAGGGCCCACTTGGGGCCACACGGGGAGACGTAAAGCAGAGTTCACTGGAAGCCGTGATGTGGGGCTGGGGAGACGCCTGGGGCTGCTGCTCCCCTGAGAAATCCCGCAAAGGTCGGGGCGGGGCGCGTCTCAGAGCCAGTCTTCGGGGGGCTCTGTGGAATCCTGGCAGGGAAACGATGTCTTCCCAAAGCTGAGCCGAAAGCAGCTGAGTCACGCTTGCTTGCTGGGGACTGCTGTGTGTGTGGAAAAATCAGCGCATCCCTCAACCAGTCTGACCAGTTTCAGGCTGGAGTCCTGTGAGGGAGCGACTCCCTGAACGTCCAGGCCGAGGCATGCCCAGGGGCCTGTCGCTGTCATGCGCCTGGCTGTCGAGCTGCACGCATGTCTGTTTGTCAGATACCAGCAATGTGCAGGGCGCCAGGCACAGTGGGTCACCCGCCCCACCTCATTCAGCTCTTACAGTGCATTCACCCGCTGTTCATTGGACAGTTATTTCCCTGGGGCACTGTGCCCCATACACTGCCTTCATGAAGAAGACAAGTGTGACCGAGGGAAAGGCTCCTTAAAGGAGGTAATTGCAATTTGGGACAATTGCCTCAGAGACGCTACAGGTTCAGATCGAGTTGCAGGGAAGAGAATGTTTGAACAGAGACCCGCAGCATGGGAATGGGTCAGCCTCAGGGCCTTTGCACTTGCTTTGCCCTCTCCCCACAGTGCTCTTAGGGGTAGAGGAATCCTATGCAAAGGCCAGGACCTAGGCTCTGTTTCTCTTGGGTGACTTTGGACTAGCTGCTTTTCTCTTCTGAGCCTGTTTCCTCTTCCATATATTGAAGGATTAAACAACAGGAGTATCTGAGAAGACCCGAAGTTCTACCACCAAGAAGCAGTAAGCTTTCCCTTCCTCTCAGAAAAAAAAAAAAAAAAAAAAAAAAAAACTGCTATCATTAGAATGGATTGCATTTAATCGTAAAAGCCACTTTGGAAAACTTGGTGTGAGGAGAAAAAGTTTAAATGAGAAACCAGCCACAACAAAGATCTGTGGTCTGGTTCCTTGGTGTTCTGTAGAGACCCCACCAGTGGTGGCAGCAGTATAGTAACAGTAATTATCATCACAATGGTAATAAGAATAAACACACAGTTACACCCCCACAGCTACAGTTTTGCTCTCCACAGTTCAGTTACCTACGATCAATTGTGATCCAAAAACATTAAATGAAAAACACTGACATGGACGATGTGTAAGTTTTACATTGTGTGCTGCCCTGAATAGCAGGATGACATTGCAAGCCGTCCTGCTCTGTGCTCCTGGGATGTGTTCAGTGTATCCAGGCTGTATATACTACCTGCCCGTTAGTCATCCAGGACTGTGCTACCATCCTCCAGCACTTCCTGCTAGCCAGAGACTCCTGTAAACTACCTGTGGGGATAACCTCGTTTAACCTTCTCAGTAACTCCGAGGCGCCTACACTAATATCATCCTCAGTGTACACAGGGGGGACCTCAACGGCAGCGTGGTGAGCACGTGGGAGGCACTAACTGGTGGGTGATCAATAAACACTGCTCACGCTGAATGCTTCTCCTGGGTCATGAGGAGGGGAGTCAGGTGTTGTGCAGAAGAAGCCGAATTGCACCTTGAGACCAAGCGATGTCCTTGAAAGTTGTTTGTTTCTCCAATAACGTTTATCTCGTGTTTGTTCCCATTTCAGCGGTGACACGTTTTTTCACAGGGGAACGTATGGGAAGTGTGGAAAAAGACCTGAAAGTCCTCATAGTCCTGTGCTGTTGTTAGTAGATGGTCTGTTTCTCCCAGTGGCTTTTTGGTGTCCCTTGTGTATGTGGCAGAGCCCAGCCTGCGTATGTAATTTGTGCCGAGGTTTTTACTCTGTGCTGTACCACAAGCATTCCTCATGCTGTTGTAAACTCTTTGTGAAAGCACCCTCTTAATGACAGGTGAATCAGCCAGGATTTTAAAAGTGAGAGCCTGTCTTCTAGGCACCTTCATTTTTCCAAAATAAGAGAAGAGAGCTCCAGGGTTAGTCCTGGTTCTACTGCCCACCAGCTATGCGACCTTGGGGGAGTCACTTTAAGTTGCCAATGAGTAAAAATAAGGATAATAAAATAGCTGCTTCTGCTAGTTCATGTGAGCCAGGCAAGAGGATGCATGCTATCTAGCCAAATAGAGGATATACACTAAAACACTAAAAGCATTTTCTACATGTATAAAGTAAAGGGAAGGTTTGCTCAAGTGACATCTCTCTCTCTCTCTCTCTCTCTCTCTCTCTCTCTCTCCCTCTCTCTCTCTCTCCCTCCCTCCTTCCTTTCCCACTGATTCTTTTCAGAATGCAGAAGTGGGCTCAAATCTAATCAAGGCGGCATCCACAACAGCAACCGCCCTGAAGGAAGGGGACGACCAGGTGTACTGCCGGCCCGAGCTGCTGTGCCAAGGTGCGATCCATCTCTCATGCCGAGTCTGGGGGGAAGATATTAACAGCGACTGCAGAGGTGTCTGTCTGTACATGACACCTCTGTACACTGCAGGACAAGGACTCTGAGGAAAGGCTCTCGGGCTCCCAAGGAAGCACTTGGGGACCTTTCTCTCTCAGATAGCTTCCTACACCCCTGTTCCGATGACATTCACAGGTGTCACCTGCAAAGGACCACTGGTCCCTACTTCTGTCTCTGCATGGTCCCAGCGCCCAGGAAATGGGTTACAGACCCATTTTTGAGAAGGCACTGCCCGGAGAGAGATAGAGCTAAGCGCAGGGAACAAACCCCCCAGGGCAAGATCCACGACCGGGGCGTGGGGCTTCTCCACCTGGGCCAGGTTGGTGCAGGGGCCAGAAAGCTCTTGGTGGAGGCTGTACAGGGCTGCCACAGCACCCCAGCAGCAACCTCAGCTTTGCCCACTGGATGCCACAGGGTCTGCACCCGAACCAGAACAGGCAAGTGAGGGAGCCGATGGAGCTGTGCTC